>NC_069381.1:37841428-39105357 GCF_027475565.1 Acinonyx jubatus
GTGCCTGGAATGATTTTTGCTCAGAAGTCAATCCTTAATTTTAGCATTATCTGCCATTGGGAAAAGTGGGGAATCTTCAGAAACAGTAAGTTCAACTCCTTTTTGCTAAACAGCCTTTCCTTTTGCTTATCTCTCTCCTGTCATACTTTGCTATAAAGCAGCAAGAGAAAACCAAGCAGACCCTCTAACAATCTATCTGAAAGTCTTAGACCACTCATTTCCTTAAATATTTCTCTACATTACTGCAGATGACTATATGGCTAAATTTTCTGCCATTACATCACAAAGATTCCTCTTTTTATTTATTATTTATTTTTAATTTTTTTAATGTTTATTTATTTTTGAGAGAGAGAGTATGAGCAGGGCAGGGGCAGAGAGAAAGAGTGAGACACAGAATCTGAAGCAGGCTCCAGGCTCCAAGCTTTCAGCACAGAGTCTGATGCGGGGCTCAAACTCAAGAACGGTGAGATAATGACCTGAGCCAAAGTCAGATGCTTAGCCAACTGAGCCACCCAGATGCCCCAATAAAGATTCCTTTTAACCCTAATTCCAATAACATTTACCTTACTTTCTGCAAACACGCATCTGACAGTTTCTTCAAGACCTTTCAAGCTTTTACAAACATTCTAGCAAAGCCTTCCCAGCTTCTGCCCTCTCTGTACAGTTGCTTGAGTATCTTCACACATGGCAGTTGGCTTAGCCCAAAGTAAGCGATACAAGGGTGAGTACAAGAAGAAAGCCACAATGCATTTAAAGACCTGGTCTCCAAGGTCCAATACTGTCACTTTACCACATTTTATCTGTTAGAGTCACTAAGTATAGTCTGTAGAATTAGCTCCACCTTTGGAAGAGAGAAGTATCAAATCATTTGTGGACGTATTTTATAACTACCATAGCCTGGATTGCAACTTATCACTTTACCCTTCCCCATATATTGCTGGTCACATAGTAAATACTCAGTGTTTTAGCCATTATTTTCACTGAGCATTCAAAACCATTGTGTTGGGGTTCTCTGGGAAAACAGAACTAATAGGAGAGGGAGGGAGAGAAAGAGAGAGAGAGCGCGCAAGGTTTATTTTAAGGAATTGGCTCATGCAATTATGAGAGTGGCAAGTCCAAAATCCAGAGGGCAATCCAGAGGCTAGCAACTCAGACAAAAGTTGATATCACAGTCTTGTGTGTGAAATCTGTATGCAAGCTAGCCGGGTAAAATTTAGGTTGTATCTCTACGTTATAGTTTTGAGGCAGAATCCCTTATTGTTTGGGAAACCTTAGGTTTTGCTCTTCAGGCCTTCAACTAATTGGATGAGATCCATCTACATTGTCAATGGTAATCTCCTATACTTAAAGTCAACTGTTTGTAAACATTAATTACATCTACAAAATACTTTCACAGTAACATCTAGACTAGAGTTTGACGAAACAACTGGGCACCATAACCTAACCAAGTTGATGCCTAAAATTAATCATCACTCCATCTCAAATGTCAGTTCCTCTATGATGTCTATAAGATGTAATTAATTCATTCAATTCAATCAAGAGGCATTTGAGTACCTATTCCATGCAAAGTACTGCGTGAACACTTAAATTTAAAGAAGAGAAAGCCACAGATCCTGTTTCTATGGAGTTCCCAGTCTAAAGGGGACTATCATCATCATCACCACTGTCATGATCTCCACAGCCATCATCATATCACTAACATTTACTGAGTGTTCTCTGTGCCAGGTACTGCTACAACCATTTACAAGGTTTCATTAATCCACCCAACAGCCTTATGATATCTTAATATTATAGTGCTTTGCTCAAATTTAGTCAGGTAGTCTGTGAGAGTGCCAGGATTTAATCTCAGATGTGACTGAATTCTTGCCACAGCAATGGGTTCAGGAAGACAGCCTAAGACTCAGACAGATGTCATAAGAATTCTGAGGAAGGGTACACTGTTGTCTGCCAGGACAACACTACTGATTGGAGTGTTTTATCCATTCACATTTAAAAACACTGGATACGACTAGATTTATATCTGCCGTTTTGCTGTTCAGTTTATACACATACCATGTATCTTTTGATTCTTCCATTCATTCTAGGGGTCTCACCTGGATATACATAGCTTAGTGGTCATCCTATGAACCTGTAAGGGTTCCACTCTGTTGATTATCTGTGTGGCTTGGGGAATACATTCAAAGACACAGCCAGATCTGTAGTGTCTACCGAGTTTCACTTTTTGCTGGGCTCGCACTGTCTCTTGTTTGCATATGCATAGTTTCACAGTCAGCCAAGAATGAGTGGAGAGCTGACCTCAGCCCTCCCTTACTTCTCTGTGAAATTACTCCCTTACTTCTGTGAACCTTCTGGCAGATGGCTGCTCAATCTAACTGGAACAGGCTTCGGCCTATCAAAACTATGTGGTTTCTTCATCCATTTGCATCCAAATCCACCACATTTAGTTGGTGAAGACACACTGTTTGCCCTTAGGATTCTGACACCAATTCCCATGTGTGGGTTTTCCAACATCAGCAAGCAATTCTCTGTGACACCAGATAGGGGTCCTATAATTTAACTCAGTTCTAACACCACATGGGGATAGTATCAGATCCCACAGGTTAAGGATCAGTCCTACGAGACTGTACCCACCCCACTTCAGATGTCATCCCAACTCTAGGTTGTCGCCTGTGTTTCTGACCAATCAGCTATAATTTGGAGGTCTCTATGCCCTTCTCCCCTGGTTCAATTAATTGGCTAGAGAGGCTCACAAAACCCAGGAAAATAGTTTACTGTTTACCAATTTATTATAAATGAATATGATAAAGGATACAGCTGAACATCCAGATGGAAGAGATTCACAGAGCAAAGTAGGTGGGAAGGGACATGGAGCTCCCATGCCCTCTCTAAGCACACAACTCTCGCAGCACCTGCCTCAGAGGTTCACCTAAGAGCTCTCTAAACCAAACCCCTATGGGTTTTTGTGGAGGCTTCAGTACTATATCCACAATTGATTAATTACTGGCCATTAGTGTTTTAATGCAATCTCCAGCCTCATATACCCTCCCCACAGGTCAGGGTGCTGAAAGTTCCAACCCTCTAACACATGTTTGTTCTCCCTGGCAATTAACCCTCATCCTTAGGCTATCTAGGGGCCTTTCAAAAGTTACCTCAAAAACATAACAAAACAAGTAAAACACCTTTATTGCTCCTACCACTTAGAAAATTCCAAGGGTTTTGGAAGTTCTGTGCCAGAAAAAGGATAAAACCAAATATATATTTCTTAGATCAATGAAATAGAATAGAGAACCCAGAAATGGACCCACAAATGTATGGCCAACTAATCTTTCACAAAACAGGAAAGAATATCCAATGGAATAAAGACAGTCTCTTTAGCAAGTGGTGTTGGGAAAACTGTACAGCAACATGCAGAAAAATGAACCTGGACCACTTTCTTACACCATACAAAAATAAACTCAAAATAGATGAAAGACCTAAATGTAAGACAGGAAGCCATCAAAATTCTAGAGGAGAAAGTAGGTTAACAACCTCTCTGACCTCGTCCATAGAAACTTCTTACTTGACATGTCTCCAGAAGCAAGGGAAACAAAAACAAAAGATGAACTATTGGGACCATCATCTGGACAGTGAAGGAAACAACCACAAAACTAAAAGGCAACCAACAGAATGGGAGAAGATATTTGCAAATGACATTTCAGATAAAGGGTTAGTATCCAATATCTATAAAGAACATATCAAACTCAACACCCCAAAAATAAATAATCCAGTGAAGAAATGGGCAAAAGACAAGAATAGACACTTTTCCAAAGAAGACATCCAGATGGCCAACCGACACATGAAAAAATACTCAACATCACTCATCGTCAGGGAAATACGAATTAAAACCACAATGAGGTATCACCTCATACCAGTTAGAATGGCTAAATTAACAACTCAGGCAACAACAGATGCTGGCGAGGATGCGGAGAAAGAGGATCTCTTTTGCACTGCCAGTGGGAATGCAAACTAGTGCAGCCACTCTGGAAAACGGTATGGAGGTTCCTCAAAAAGTTAAAAATAGAACTACCCTACGACCCAGCAACTGCACTACTAGGTATTTATCCAAGGGATACAGGTGTGCTGTTTCGAAGGGGCACATATACCCCAATGTTTATAGCAGTGCTATTGACAATAGCCAAAATATGGAAAGAGCCCAAATGTCCATCGACAGATGAATGGATAAAGAAGATGTGTTATAAAAAAAAAAAGAAGAAGATGTGGTATGTATATATACAATGGAGTATTACTCAGCAATCAAAAAGAATGAAATCTTGCCATTTGCAACTATGTGGATGGAACTAGAGGGTATTATGCTAAGCAAAATAAGTCAGAGAAAGACAAATATCATATGACTTCACTCATATGAGGAATTTAAAATACAAAACAGATGAACATAAGGGAAGGGAAGCAAAAATAATATAAAAGCAAGGAGAGGGACAAAACATGAGAGACTCTTAAATATGGAGAACAAACAGAGGGTTACTGGAGGGGTTTGGAGGGGCAATGTGCTAAATGGGTAAGGGGCATTATGGAGGACACTTATTGGGAAGAGCACTGGGTATTATACATAGGGAGGAATCACTGGAATCTACTCCTGAAATCATTATTGCACTATATGCTAACTGACTTGGATGTAAATTAAAAATAAATAAATATTTTTTAAAAATTACAATATCACAGTCTTACTGCCCAAACCTGATTCCGACCCCTCTGGCAGCAGAGCTGTTGATTTTCCTGCCCAACTCCAGGACTGGTGAAGCTACAATTTCTCACTGGCCAAGTAGGGTATGGAAGCTGTCTCAGGCAAGAAGGCCACATGTTCCTGCCATTTTTATCCAAATCTTTAGCCATTATTTAAGTATAAACACTTAATCTGTCTTTTTTTTTTTAATTCCAGTTAGTTAACATACAGTGTAATATTAGTTTCAGGTGTACAATACAGTGATTCAACACTTGCTTATAACCTTAAACAGGCTTAATCTGTCTTAATTGCCAGTTTTCAGTGTCCTAAAACTGGTGCTTATGACAATTTTGTCCAGTTTTATACTTACTTTGTATGGAGAGAGGAATAGTCAACCTCTTCACACCACCATTACCAGAAGTAATTATATGTATGTGTATACATATATATGTGTGTGTGTGTGTGTGTGTGTGTGTGTATGTATTTTTTGTCTTAGTAATCCAACATCTGAATGTATGTAAAAGTAACCCAAAGTAAATGAAGAAGATACCTATTAACGGTCCATACTTTTATGTTTATATTGTCAATTTTGTATAATATAGCCTTTTAAATTTCTTTCAAAACACCATAATTTTTTTTAAATGTTTATTTACCTTTGAGAGAGAGAAAGACAGAGCATGCATAGGGGAGGGGCAGAGAGAGAGGGAGACAGAATCTGAGGCAGGCTCCAGACTGCATGCTGTCAGCACAGAGCCTGACATGGGGCTTGAACTCACCAACCATGAGATAATGACCTGAGCTGAAGTCAGATGTTTAACCAACTGAGCCACCCAGGTGCCCTCAAAACACCATAATGTTAAAATCAGATTTTTTTTTCATTGCAGGCTTCCATACATTTGCTGAAACACTCTTTGAAGGTTTTTATAATAGAAGATAGCTAACTGACACTGAAAATATCTCAAAGGAAGTATATTTTCATAGATTTACTAGTCAACTTTTACACTTCCAGCAAGCTGAAGTTGCTATTTCCAAGGACAGAGCATATCATAAATCTAGACCTACAGGGAAAACTATTTAATTCACCATATTGGCTCATATATCACCCCATTTCCCTTACTCAAACAACTTAAACATTTTATAAAATTAGTAAAAAAATGTTTGCCCAAATTATTTGAACCTATACATCTTTTGCTTTTTTCTTCTTTGAAATAGCAGGGTCTTCTCTCAGCTTCTCTAAGTGGAAGACATTTTCAGGGATAAAAATATGTGTAAATCACCCAACAAAAGTTGAATGGAGTTGGAGGAAAGGATGGAAGAATTGGCTATCACATTGTAGCTTTCACATTTAGTTATATGAATATATATTTCCATGACATGAACATACAACAATCTATCCAAACTCCTACTAATGAACATTTAAATTATTGCAATTTTTCACTATTATGAACCATGCTATCAGTGAACACCCCTAGAAAATCTCTTAGTATACCAGACAGAATACATCCCCCAGGTACACACCTAGAAGGCAACAGGCTATGAGAATCTTTGCCTTTATTAGATAATTCTGAACTGTGGTAGTTTTCACACTTCTGATAGTGTCAGATTTTATTAAATTTTACCAATCTTATGGCTACAAAAATGAAATCATACGGTTTTTTTCATTTGGATTTCCCCATATGCTGATGAGATTCAGCACCTTTTCAAATGTTTATTGGTCATTCTTCTGAGGGAATCATAAAGAAAAGAGAAAAGAGAGATAGGGAATGTGGGGAGGCAGGACGCAGGTGGCAGAAGGAAAAAAGAGAAATCTGAATAATACAAGGCAAAATAACACTTGTTAATTCTAGATGAAAGATGCATAGGTTCTGTTATATCATTTTCATTCAGATTTATGTTTAAAATAACATCATAATTTCATTAAAAATTATGTTTTGAACCAAATTAAACTTTGAATCAGTTCTTCACATTTCAGGTATTAAAGGCTATATGGTGCTTTTAACAGTGATCCCATATCACAAATTGATTCCGAAAATAGTAAGCACTTACTCGAAGGCCAGAAATCTTCCTCATGGTAACCTGGCGGTTTGAATCATGGTGTCCAGAAATTTGGTTTGGACCCGGGAACATGAAATCTCGTGTATTTTCATCATATGTAGACAGTGTTTCACCCACTACAAAAAAGATATACTATGACTCAAACTATAACAAAATATTCTATTCAGAAGCAAAATCATCAGGTACAAAAATATATAGTGCCTGATGCTTTACTGAAATATCTGCTTCATGTCATGTTTGTTTGTTTTCCTATGAAAGGAAAATTTAAAGCAAGTTATGTTAAATGGATTCCTTATTCAGAAATGTAGTACATAATGACATTCTCCTTTCCCTTTATAGAAGGGAGATGTTCATGTAAATTTTATGAGTACCTACATGTTTCTAGAGAAAAAAAGTCCTTGTAAACCTATCAAGTTGGAAACTTAATTACTATCTCCACAAATTTTTTCTACCTTCCATTCCTTTCTACCTGACATTATAAGACATTACGGTACATGTTGGAAAAAAACGTAGACATTCTCTAGAATTTATGGTTACCTGAATTATGTATATATGTAATATTCAAAATCTTTAAGATTACTAATTTTCAATAACATATGGTTCTCCATTTTTCACATAAAATAATTATTTAAGGTAGATTTTTCCTATAATCATAGAAGTAAATAACAACAATCAAGCCAGTCTCCACATTTTAATTCTACCTATCCCAGAGATTTGTAGTATTTACTAAACAGTTAAGGTTTTATTCCCCTCCATTCCTAGTAACAGTCAACACACAAAAAAAGGATAATTACTTTATCAACAAAAAAACAGACTTTGGGAAAAATCACAAAAACTCAGAAGTCAGTTTTTATGAATGTCCCAAAATATGCTAGAATGATAGCATGTAATTTTCCATTTTCCATTATTACTATTTATTCAATCTTAGAACAATATGTTCAAATACTATTTATGTCAATCTTTCTGAATATATTATTTTCATCTATTGACATTTTACATTTATGGACCAATACTAGAAACTCAACATTGTTCTTAATTTGGGAAGGAGGGGAAAAGATGGTATTTTTAAGAAGCATTCTTTTAAATGGGTTTGCACATCAATTACCTTATCAAAATATAATACAGTACCTGGTGGAACTAGTTGAATCAACTCAAACAATGCAGTATCATCTGAAAGTTTAAAGAAAAATTTCCTTAGACAAATTAATAATAAACAAAAATTAGTTACTCTAATCACAAGTCTCTAAAAGTCAAAGTAATTGCCAGGTAGACTACATGTACGTTTATATCTTAGTATAATGTGTGTGAAAATATATATATAATATATATATACATATACATATATACATATATACATATATACATGTATACGTATACGTATGTATATATATGTGTGTATATATATATACGTATATATATATTTTGGTTGCCATGTCTCTTAGGGCTTTACTATTCTATAGTGGAGATTAACCCTTCAATGTCTCTGGAGTTTTTCTGATTTTTTTTAATTTTATTTTTTTAGAGCAGTTTTAGGTTTACAACAAAACTAGAGAGGGAAGTACAGAGATTTCCCATATATCTCTGTCCCCACACATGCACAGCCTCCCTACTATCAACCTCACTCACAGGAATGGCACGTCTTTGTTTTGTTTTGTTTTGTTTTTACCAAGGATAAACCCCCATAGTTCCATCATAATCACCCAAAGTCCATAGTTTACCTTAGGGTTCAGTCTTGGTGATGTATACTCTGTGGGTTTGGACAAATGTATAATGACATATTCCATCGTTATAGTATCACCCATAGTATTTTCACTTCCCTGATTTTCCTCTGTGCTCTTGCCTATTCATCTCTCTGTTCCACTTCAATTTGCCTCCACAAGCAACCACTGATCTTTTCATTGTCTCCAGTTTTGCCTTTTCCAGAATGTCATGTAGTTAGAATCATATAGCGTTCAGGTTTTTCCCATTGGCTTCTTTCACTCAGTAACATGCATTTCAGGGTCCTTCATGTTACTGATGGCTTGATAGCTCATTTCTTTTTCTTAAATGTTTATTTATTTTTTTGGTCGGGGTGGGGGAGGTGGCACAGCAAGAGAAGGAGACAATCCCAAGCAGGTTCCATGATCTAAGCACAGAGTCCAATGCAGGGCTCAAACTCACACACTGTGAGATCATGACCTGAGCCGAAATCAAGAATGGGACACTTAACCAACTGAGCTACCCAGGTGCCCTGATAGCTCATTTCTTTTAAGTGTTGAATAATATTCATTGTCTGGATATACCACACTTTATTTATCCATTCATCTACTAGGGAGCATCTTGGTTGCTTCCAAGTTTTGACAGTTATAAAAAAAGGCTTCTATAAACAAGCTTGTGGAGAAAGGAGTTCAGGTGGTGGAGGAGCAGGGAGACCTTCAGCTTGTCTCGTCCCTCAAATAAAGCAAGTTATCGAATAACTCTGAACACCCAAGAAATCAATCAGAGGTCTGAGAGAACAAAAAGTGCAAATCTACAGGTAGAAAAATGACCACCTTCTGGAAGGAGAGAGTTTAGTTGGGGGAGACATAGCTGTGGGTACAGAGGCTGTGAGGGAGCCTGCTTACAGAGACTACTGCAAAGTATTATAAGCAGCAGAGTACAAAATCTGAACTTTTAGAAGTCCACCACCATGTGGGATGTGCCTGGATTAAAGGTGCTCAGGTGGCAAACCAGGGCAGAATCCCAGGAGTGACAGCATGGTCTTAGGATCCGCTGGGTCACAAGAAAGACGGGTCAGGCCAACCTGCTGCACTGTTCCCAAGCATAGGAGTGGGGACTCGGGCTGAGGGCAGTGAGCTAAGGCAGGGTGCTGGCTTTCTGCTCTGTTTTGACATAAACTCTGAACCACTGCGGGGTCTGTGACTGCTTTCCTCACACTGGCTGGCAAAGGGCAAAAGCATAGCAAGATGTTCCCCCAGGGGAACAGCTTAGGTCCCAGTGCAGGATTCCCTAAAATTTGTGTAGTTTTGAAACTTAGTCGTGTGCCTGAGATAAAAAAGCTCAGATCAGGCAGGGTGAACGCATGGTTCTCATGAAAACCAGGTACACAAGAGGGGTGACTACTCTTCTGTGAGGGTTTGTTGAAGAGTGGGAGGTGTGAACATTCAGCTCCAGGGCTAGGGAGCTGTGCATCCTGTCCATCTGAACTGAAGCAAAACAGCGCCACCTAGTGGAGGATGGAGCCACGTACACAAAGCACAACCCCCTCCTTTTCACCCCATCCCGGCCCATTTTCACTGAAACAAGTCAGCCTGAAAATCAGCACAGAAGGTCGGTCCCCCAGAAGACTAGCACAAACAACTCAACACCAAGTCTATTGATCATAGAATGTTGCAAAGCTTCAGCTCTAGGGGAAACGGGATCTAACTTCCTTTTTACTTTCATCCCTTTTTATTATTATTTATTTTCTCAAGTATCTTCTTAGTTTTTCTCAAGTTCTTTTTTCTGTTATCTATTTTCTCTATTCTATTCTATTTTATATTACTTATACTTTTGGATCTAGATTCTTTTTTTTAAATATTTATTTATTTTTGAGAGAGAGAGAGACAGAGCACGAGAGGGAGAAGGGCAAAGAGAGAGGGAGACACAAAATTCGAAGCAGGCTCCAGGCTCTGAGCTGTCATCATAGAGCCTGATACGGCGCTCAAACCTAACCCATGGACCGTGAGATCGTGACCTGAACTGAAGTCAGACACTTAACCAACTGAGCCACCCAGGCACCCCTAGATCTAGATTCTTTTAACAAGCAGAACAAAACACACCACCGATCTAGTTTTTTGGTTTTGGTTTTTGTTTTTTTGTCTTGGTTTTTTTTTTCTTTCTTCTATTCTTTTCTGGACAAAATGATGAGACAGAAAAATTTACTCCAAAAGAAAGAACAGGAAGTAGAACTCACAGCCAGGATTTAATCAGTACAGATATATGTAAGATGTCTGAACTAGAATTTAAAACAATGATTATGAGAAATAAATAAATGAATAATAAATAAGTAAAACAATGATTATGAGGATACTAGCTGAGCTTGAAAAAAGCATACAAGACACCAGAGAATCCCTTTCTGCAGAGATGAAAGAACTAAAATCTAGTCAGGCTAAAATAAAAAATGGTAAAACCAAGATGCAAACCCAAATGAAGGCCATAAAAATGAGGATGGACAAAGCAGAGGAGCAGAGTAATATAGAAGGTAAAATTATGGAAAATTATGAAGATGAAAAGAGGGAAAGAAAAGTAATGGATCACAAAGGTATACTCAGGGAATTCAGCAACTTAGTAAAATGTGACAAAATTCATACAGAAGGAATCCCAGAACATGAAGAGAGAGAAAAGGTGGCAGAAGGTTTATTCATAAAAATTACAGCTGAAGATTTCCCTAATCTGAGGAAAGACACAGACATCAAAATCCAAAAAGCACAGGGAACTCCCATTAAATTCCACAAAAGCCAACCATTGCCAAGGCATACAGTCAAATTCACAAAATACACAGACAAGGAAAGAATCCCAAAAGGAGCAAGGGAAAAAAGTCTGTAACCAACAAGGGAAGAAAAGTCAGGTTCACAGCAGACCTAGCCACAGAAACTTGGCAGGCCAGAAAGGAGTGGCAGGATATATTCAACATGCTGAATGGGAAAAATATGCAGCCAAGAATTCTTTATCCGGCAAGGCTGTCGTTCAGAATAGAAGGAGAGATAAAGAGTTTCCCAAACAAAAACTAAAGAGGTTTGTGACCACTAAACCAATGCAGCAAGAAATTTTAAGGGGGACTCTTTGAGTGGAGGAAAAAGACCAAAAGCAACAAAGATAAGAAAAGACCAGGGGCGCCTGGGTGGCTCAGTCAGTTAAGTGTCCTACTTCAGCTCAGGTCATGATATCATGGTCCGTGAGTTCAAGCCCCACGTCGAGCTCTGTGTTGACAGCTCAGAGCCTGGAGCCTGCTTCAGATTCTGTGTCTCCCTCTCTCTCTGACTTCCCCCGTTCATGCTCTGTCTCTCTCTGTCTCAAAAATAAATAAACATTAAAAAAAATTAAAAAAGAGAAGACCAGAGAATGCCACCAGAAACACCAATTCTATAGGTAACACAATGGCACTAAATTCATACCTTTCCATAATCACTTTGAATGTAAAAGTTCTAAGTCAAAAGACCTAGGGTAACAGAATGGATAAAAACACAAGATCCATATATGTGTGTGTGTGTGTGTGTGTGTGTGTGTGTGTGTGTGTGTGTGTATACATACATATATATTCCCCCTAAGCAGAAAACCAACAAGGAAATGATGTCTTTGAATGGCACACTGGACCAGACAGACTTAACATATATTTGGAACATTCCATCCTAGGGGCATGTGGGTGGCTCAGTCAGTTAAGCATCTGACTCTTGATTTCAGCTCAGGCCATGATCTCATAGTTCATGGTATCAAGCCCTGTATCAGGCTCGGTGCTGACAGCATGGAGCCTAGCAGGCTCCTAGCAGGGATTCTCTCTCACCATCTCTACCCCTCCCCCATTCATATTCTCTCTCTCTCTCTCTCTCTCTCTCTGTCTGTCTCTCTCAAAATAAATAAATAAACTTAAAAAAATAAAGAACATTCCATCCTAAAGAAGCAGAATACATATTATTTTCTAGTGCCCATGGAACATTCTCCAGACTAGATCACATTCTGGGTCAGAAATCAGCCCTCAACAAGTACAAAAAGATTGAGATCGTACCATGCATATTTTCAGATCACAACACTATGAAACTTGACATCTACCACAAGAAAAAAATTGGAAAGCCCTCAAATACATGATGGTTAAAGAACATCTTATTAAACAATGAACAGGCTAACCAGGAAATTAAAGAAGAAATAAAGAAATATATGGAAGCAAACAAAAATGAAAACATGACAGTCCAAAACCTTTGGAATACAGCAAAGGCAGTCCTAAGAGGGAAGTATATTGCAATTAGGCCTATCTCAAGAAGCAAGAAAGGTCTCAAATATACAACCTAACCTTTTACCTAAAGGAGCTAGAAAAGGAACAGCAAATAAAGCCCTAGTCAGCAGAAGAAGGGAACTAATAAAGATTAGAGCAGAAATAAATGATATGGAGAGCCTTTCCCCTACAGTGAGGAATGAGACAAAGATGTCCACTCTCATGATTACTATTTAACACAGTACTGAAGTCTTAGCCTCAGCAATCAGACAACAAAAAGAAATGAACAGCATCCAAATTGGCAAGGAAGAAGTCAAATTTTCACTATATGAAGAAAATATAATATTCTGTGTAGAAACCTGAGCAATTCCTATCAAAATAACACCAGCATTCTTCACAGAGCTAGAACAAACAAACCTAAAATTTGCATGGAACCAGAAAAGCCCCTGAATAGCCAAAGTAATCTTGAAAAAGAAAACCAAAGCATCACAATCCTGGACTTCAAGCTGTAATTATCAAGGCAGTATGGCACTGGCACAAAAACAGACACGCATATCAATGGAACAGAACAGACAACCCAGAAATGGACCCACAAACGTATGGCCAACTAATCTTTGACAAAGCAGGAAAGAATATCCAGTGGAATAAAGACAATCTCTTCAGCAAGTGGTCCTGGGAAAACTGGACAGCAACATGCAGAAAAATGAACCTGGACCACTTTCTTATACCATACACAAAAATAAACTCAAAATGGAAGAAAGACCTAAATGTAAGACAGGAAGCCATGAAAATTCTAGAGGGGAAAACAGGCAAAAACCTCTTTGACCTTGGCCACAGCAACTTCTTACTCAACACGTCAAGGCAAGGGAAACACAAGCAAAAATGAACTATTGGGACCTCATCAAAATTAAAAGCTTCTGCACAGCAAAGGAAACAATCAGCAAAACTAAAAGCCAACCAACAGAATTGGAGAAGATCTTTGCAAATGACATATCAAATAAAGGGTTAGGATCCAAAATCTATAAAGAACGTATCAAACTCAACACCCAAAACACAAATAATCCAGTGAAGGAATGGGCAAAAGACATGAACAGGCACTTTTCCAAAGAAGACGTCCCAATGGCTAACAGACACATGAAAAAATGCTCAACATCACTCATCATCAGAGAAATACAAATGAAAACCACAATGAGGTATCACCTCACACCTGTCACAATGGCTAACGTTAACAACTCAGGCAACAACAGATGTTGGCGAGGATGCAGAGAAAGAGGATCTCTTTTGCACTGCTGGTGGGAATGCAAACTAGTGCAGCCACTCTGGAAAACAGTATGGAGGTTCCTCAAATAGTTAAAAATTGAACTACCCTACGACCCAGCAATTGCACTACTAGGTATTTATCCAAGGGATACAGGTGTGCTGTTTTGAAGGGGAACATGCACCCCACTGTTTATAGCAGTGCTATTGACAATAGCCAAAGTATGGAAAGAGCTCAAATGTTCATCGACAGATGAATGGATAAAGAAGATGTGGTATGGTACATATATATAATGGAGTATTACTTGGCAATCAAAAAGAATGAAATCTTGCCATTTGCAACTAGGTGGATGGAACCAGAAGGTATTATGCTAAGTGAAATTAGTCAGAGAAAGACAGATATCATATGACTTCACTCATATGAGGAATTTAAGATACAAAATAGATAAATACAAGGGAAGGGAAGCAAAAATAATAAAGAAGCAGGGAGGGGAACAAAACATATGAGACTCTTAAATACAGAGAACAGAGGGCTGCTGGAGGGATTGTGGGGGGGTGGGCTAAATGGATGGGGGACATTAGGAATTTATAAATAAAAATAAACATTAAAAATTTTTTAAAAATTAAAAATAAACAAAACTAAAAAAAAAAAAAGAAACCTGAAAGACTCCACCAATAAATTGCCAGAACTGATACATGAATTCAGCAAAGTCGCAGGGAATAAACCAATGCAGATATCTGTTGCATTTTTATACATCAATAATGAAGCAGCAGAAAAAGAAATCAAGGGCTCTATCCCATTTACAATTGCACCAAAAAACATAAAATACCTAGGAATAAACCTAACTAAACAGGTAAAAGATCTGTACTCCGAAAACTAGAGAGCACTTATGAAAGAAATTGAGAGGACTTAAAGAAATGGAAAAGCATTCCATGCACATGGATCAGAAGAACAAACATTGTTAAAATGTCTATATTATCCAAATTAATCTACATATTCAACACAATCCCTATCAAAATACCACAAGTATTTTTACAGAGCTAGAACAAACAATCTTAAAATTTGTACGGAATCACAGAAGACCCTGAATAGCCAAAGCAATCCAGAAAAAGTAAAGCAAAGCTAGAGGCATCATGGTTCTAGGCTTCAAGCTATATTACAAAGCTGTAGTCATCAAAACAGTATGGTACTAGCACAAACACAGACACTTAGACAAATGGAACAGAATAGAAAATCCAGAAATGGACCCACAACTATATGGTCAACTAATCTTTGACAAAGCAGCAAAGAATGTCTAGTGGAAAAAAGACAGTCTCTTCCACAAATGGTGTTAGGAGAACTGAACAGCAAAGTGCAGAAGAATGAACCTGGGCCACTTTCTTACACCACACAAAATAAATTCAAAATGGATGAAAGACCTAAATGTGAGACAAGAAACCATCAAAACGTTACAGGAGAAAACAGGTAGAACTCATCATCAGGGAAATACAAATCAAAACCATGATGAGATACCAGCTTACACCTTTCAAAATGGCTAGAATTAACAACACAAGAAACAACAGGTGCTGGCAAGGATGCGGAAAAAGGGGAACCCTATTTGCACTGGTGTAGTGCAAACTGATGTAGCCACTCTGGAGAACAGAGTTGAGGTTCCTCAAAAAACTAAAAATAGACCTACCCTATGATCCAACAATTGCACTTCTAAGTATTTATTTACCCAAAGGATACAACAACACAGATTCAAAAGGGTACATGCACCACAACATTTATAGCAGCATTATCAGCAATAGCCTAACTATGGAGAAAGCCCAAATGTCCATCAAATGAATAAAGACATTGTATACACACAAACACACACACACAATGTATATATATATATATATATATGTATATATATATATATGTATATACATATATATATATACACATACACACAGTGAATATTACTCAGCCAACAAAAAGAATAAAATCTTGCCATTTTCAACGATGTGGATGGAGCAAGAATGTATTATGCTAAGCAAAAAAGGTCAATCAGATAAAGACAAATACCATATGATTTCACTCATATGTGGAATTTACGAAACAAAACAGATGAACAACATTTGGGAAAGGGGGTAAAAAAGAGAAGAAAGGGAAACAAACCAGAAGATACTCCTTTTTTTTCTTTGATTTTTTTTTTTTTGATAGAAAGAGCACACGTGGTGGGGGAGGGGCAGAGAGAGAGGGAGAGAATCCCAAGCAGGCTCTGTGCTACAGCACAAAGCCCGGGGCAGGACTTGATACAAACTAAAAACACAAGAGACTCTTTTTTTTAATGTTTATCTTACAGACAGAGAGAAAGAGAGCACGCTCATGTGTGTGAAGGACTGGGGGAGGGGCAGAGACAGAGAGGGAGTCACAGAATCTGAAGCAGGTTCCAGGCTCCGAGCTGACAGCACAGAGCCTGACACAAGGCTCGAACTCACGAACCATGAGATCATGACCTGAACCAAAGTGGAACACTTAACTGACTGAGCCACCCAGGTACCCCACCACAAGAGACTTGTGAGAGACTATCTTAAGGATAGAGAACAAACTGAGGTTGGTGGAGGGAGGTGGGTAGGGGACAAGCTAGATGGGTGATGGCTGTTAAAGAGGATACTTAATGTGACGAGCACTGTGTGTTGTATAAAGTGACAAATCACTGAACTGTACTCCTGAAACCAATACTGTACTGTATATTAACTGACTAAAATTAAAAACAAACAAACAAACAAAACCTTGTGCAGGTTTTTATGTGGACATAAGTTTTCAACTCCTTTGGGTAAATACCAAAAGGAGTAGCTGCTGGATTGTATGTTAAGACTGTGTTTAGTTTTGTAATAAACTGCCAGACTGTCTTCTAAATTGCTGTTCCATTATGCATTCCCACCAGCAGTATATAAGAAGAGTTCTTGTTGCTCAGTATCCCCACCAACATTTGGTGCTGTCAGTGTTTTGGATTTTGGCCATTCTAGGATTTTGGTGATAACTTGTTTTAATTTGAATTTCCCCAAAGACATATGATGTGGAGCATATTTCCATATGCTTATTTGTCATCTTTATATCTTCTTTGGTGAAGTATCTGTTAAGGTCTTTGGCCCATTTTTAAATTAATGTTATTTTATTACTGAATTTTAAAAGTCCTTGGGATGCCTGGGTGGCTCAGTTGGTTGAGCGTCCAACTTTTGGTTTCAGCTCAGGTCATGATCTCACAGTGGGTGGGACTGAACCCCGCGTCAAGCTCTGCACTGACAGCATGCAGCCTACTTGGCATTCTCTCTCTCCCTCTCTCTCTGCCCCTCTCCCTCACTCTCTCTCTCTCTCTCTTTCTCAAAATAAATAAATATTGAAAAAAATGACTGGATACAAGATACACATTTTTTGGTCACTTTCCTGTATATCAACCACACACACACACACACACACACACACACACACACGAAAAAAAGAAAGAAAAGTGGGTGAAGAGCCTTATTCCCCAAAGTCACATAGTATATAACCAGTTAGAAATACAAGAAATGTATGGCAAGTACATACACACATACCCCCAAAACCTTAATATTATACACAAGGAAAACATAAGTTTAAAAAGTCAATATACATTGCATATCTAAGTGGGAAGAATGAATAACGTAAAAATGCCAATTCCCCCAAAATATAATTGAAATTAAAATTCAAAGAGATTTATTTTAGACCTGAAACATGATTCTAAGTTCACTTACAAAACTAAACATGTAGGAATATGAATATGTGTATATCAAATGAAAATATGGATTACACAAATCTGTGATAATTAACCATGCAATATCAACCAAATAATAGATACTTAGAATAAACAGACATAATGAAGGGAAAAAGGAATGGGAGACTACACAGAGACAAGATGAGGGTAGAAAGAATATTAATGGGGAACAGACTTCTACTTCAGATAATGACAATATATACCAAGCACACCAATCATCCTACTAGGAACATTTTAAAAATCTGGTCAAATGATTTTTAAAAATCTGCTTGCAGGCACAGAGAAGCAAATAAAACAGTTTAGAATTAGAGTTTAGAATCCTGAAGAAGAAAAAGCCAGGAAGATGAATCAGACATTGGAGCTGTTTTCTCTCTAGGGGCATCTGCTAATTTCAGGAAAGACAAATGAAGGATTGATAAATTTAGCTGAGGTTTTTATGATCTCACAGACCTAGAAGCAAAATATGACTTCAGGGCCTACCCAGAAGGAGAGATATTCATAAATTCTCCACACTTTAGATAGTCCCCTGAAAGAGCCCGGGAATAGAGATGAACTGTAAATAACCTGGCTTTTACAAGAACTGAAATCTGGCTTCAAATCACCTTAATCTGTAACATTAGACTGACATGATCAAGGATTGCTAGTGTTCTAGCAGCCTGGAACAGGCAAATAAAAACAAACAAAACCTATCTGGAGAACGAGAGCATAATTCCATGCCCCCAATTATTTCTGCAATTTTTTGCATAAAATGTTCAATATCCTGAAACAACAAAGAATGGTTACAATTATTTGGGGGGAAATGTTAAGCACTATTAACTAAAGCTAATTATACATGCACTCTATGACCCAGAAATTCCACCACTAAGAATATACCAAGAGAACTGAGTATATACAATTACCAAAAGATACTTATAAAAATATCCATAGTCGTTTTATTGATAATAATCCAAGGCTAAAAACAATCCTCATCAACAGGGAAGTAAATAAATTATAGTATATTCATATAATGGAATACCAAAGAGCAATAAAAAAAGAATGGTTTACTGAGATACAACAACACAGGTGCTTCTGACAGACATGAGCCATACTCAAATGAATACTTATTCTATGATTTAATTTACATGAAGGTCAAGAATAGACAAAAGTAATCAATGTTGATAAAAGTCAGAATAGTGATTATCTTGAGGGGAGTATTGACTGGTAGAGACACAAGGAAACCTTTCTGAGCAATGGAAACACTCTATGTCTTGGTGAATGGTGATTACGGATATACACAAAAGTGACTAATCAATGATGAGTACACAGGGTTAAAATTATACATTAGACACTTTTGACACAAAAAATAGCTAAGACAATTTCCAAAAGAAATAAATCTGGAGGGCTCAAACTACCAGATATAAAAACTGAAGTTACAGTAATTAAGAAAGTATAGTATTTATGCAAGAATGAACAAACGGGGTGCCTGGGTGGCTCAGTCAGTTAAGTGTCCAACTTCAGCTCAGGTCATGATCTCGCGGTTCCTAAGTTCGAGCCCCACGTCGGGCTCTGTGCTGACAGCTCAGAGCCTGGAGCCTACTTCAGATTCTGTGTCTCCCTCTCTCTCTGCCCCACCCCTGCTTGCACTCTGTCCCTCTCTGTCTCTCAAAAAATGAATAAACGTTAAAAAAAAATTTTTTTTTTAAAAAGAATGGACAAACAGACCCATGACACAGAAGAGAGACTAGAAAAAAATTCACATATATGTAGGCACTTAACTTATGACAAAGTAACATTACAGACTGATTATAATAAGGAAAGTCTTTCCACCAAATAGCATTGCACACACAGATATACATAAAAAATGAAATTTTATCCTTATTTCATACCATATATAAAAATAAAATCCAGGTGGACCATAAATCTAAATATAAAAATTAAAGAAATAAGGCTTTTAGATTATATAAAAGAGTATCTTCATAACTTGGGGCAGGGAAAGAATTCTTAAACATGACCAAAATTAGCGCTAAGCATAAAGAAAAAGATTAATAAATCAAACTACATTATTAAATTAGACTATATTAAAAATAACTTGCTCATCATAAGCACAAGAACCACTAATAGATGAAAAATGCAAGCCACAGAATGGGAGAAGATATTTGCAACACATATAATTGACAGAGAGTTTGTAACTAGAAAATATAGAAAATTCATACAAATGAATAAGAAAGTAACAACCTGATACAGAATTGAGCAAAAGACAAACATTTCACACCCATTATAAAAAGATGTCCCGAAAGATTGATAAACGTATGAATTCTTAGTCTACTTCATTTGTCTTCAGGGAAAAACCAAATAAAAGCATTATTCACCCATCATAATGATAAAATTTTTAAAAATCCAGCTATCCCAGGAGTTGGGAAGGATGTAGAGAATAAAACTTTCAATGGCAGAATACATATTGGTAGAGCAACACTGGAAACTGTTTGCTTTGCCTATTCATGCTGACCCTAACACTTAGCAATTTCATTTCTATGTATCTACCCAATAGGAATGGTTGCTCATGAGCATCAAGTCATATAATCAGGAATGTTCAGAGCAACATTATTCATAATAGCAAAAACTATAAACAACCTAAATGTCTATCGATGTCCATAAATAACAGAATAAATAAACTGGAGTATAGTTGCATAATGAAATACTACACAGCAATAAGGATGAATGGATTAGTTACTCACAACAACACAAGGCAAATATCTCCAGCAAAATGCTGAAAAAAAAAGTCAGGCACAAAAGATTTTGCACAGTATGATTCCATTTATTTAGTGTTCAAAAATAGGCAAAGCTAAATTACAACATTAGACATTAAAAGGGAAATTCTTTTGTGGAACAGAGAGGAAACAGTGATTAGAAGAGGGTATGGGCGGCTTTCTGAAGTTCTAGCAAGGTGTTCTATTTCTTGACCTAGGCTTTAGTTACATAGGTGTTCACACTGATATATTTCAATGAGTATAAACAAATACTTGAGTTAAATGGTAGGTTAAATATGCATTAGCTATGGTCACCTTCCGAACTCTCACTAAAAGAACAAATAATTAAACACACACACACACACACACACACACACACACACTCCCAATTGCAAAACCTGAGAGGAAACAATTTGAACAGAAATGGTAACTTAGTTAACAGGAAAAAGGGTCTTAAGCCAATAGACCAGAAAGCTTAGGAGCAACCCCTTTTGTATTCGAATTCCTAACAGGTTTAGTGATTGGTAGTGCCAGCTACCTCTGCAAATGACAGAAATCAATGGGGCTAAAAGCCAGAGCAGTTGAAAATTTAAGAAGCAGTCAAACCCCAGATCCTCCCTCCAGTTTACATTGCTAGGAAACTGCCTTTCCCCATACCCAGGCAGGTGGTTGGAAGTTCATTCTCTGAAGGAGGTGGGACAGGGAGAAGCAGGGGGGTGGGGGCGGGGGCCGCTGAGAAGGGAGGGAAAAGGAGGAGAAGAAGGAGGTATAGTAATCTTCATCTTTGTCACTGTTGTCCTTGGAATGGAAATAGTAGGTACGGTTGACAGCAGGGGTACTATATGAAAACAGGGAGATTAAGAGTCTGGGCTACATACTGATACTTTACCACAGCTTCTTCTTCCACAAGGTTCTAAAATCAGTAGTAGCCAAGTTTATAACCTCTACGAGAAAGATGGGACTGATTTTTCTACTGAATATGATCTGCCGAAGTCAAAATACATAAAAAGATGCTGACATCCTAAGCTTTTCAGTAAGATGGCCCAGAGAAACCACCCTACAAAAAAGTCCATACTGACAATTTCTATCCAAGAGGAATCCCCAATAGATTTAGTAATTAGTAGTGTCAGGCACCTCTGGCACATAATTTCTAAAAGCATTTTAGTGTTCTGCTATTAAATATGAACAGATGGGGGCACCTGGGTGGCTCAGTCAGTTAAGTGTCCGACTTCAGCTCAGGTCATGATCTCGCGGTTCGTGACTTCAAGTCCCACGTCGGGCTCTGTGCTAATAGCTTGGAGCCTGGAGCCTGTTTCAGATTCTGTGTCTCCCTCTCTATCTGCCCCTCCTCCGCGCGCGCACACACACACGCACACACACACACACACACACACACACACACACACACTCACTCTCTCTGTCTCTCAAAAATAAATAAACATTAACAAAATTTTAAATATGAACAGATGGCCAATAATTTGATGGCATCCTCTAACACGAAAGACAAGCAAAATCACAAAATAGAAAATAAAAGTAGAAACAGCAGAGTTTATCTCCCCAGATCTCCCCTTAAAAACAGACATAGCAATTAAATAGCAAAACCATAAACCTATGGACAACATCTATAATAAAATAAGGGGATAAGATATCCCTACAAACCCCAAAATAAAACATATGGTGACAAACAACTCACAGTCACAAAACCTATGGTACCAGCATCCACGCAGGAAGAAACAGAAGGAATGAAGGGGCTATCGAATGACCTGGGAAGAGAACTCCAAAACAGCCAACAGTACTCACTAGGAGGCACAGATCAATTTGAGAAAGGCAGCTGAAACTGGGAGAAGGTCTGCCCATTCCAATAGCATGTAATTCAAAAGATTTAAGTGAAGTTCCAAAGGTGGTAGTCTGGTGACCTGTAAGAACTATAGAAACTGACCATCCAGGGTTCCCAGGCAGAACAGAGCCCAAGAAACCAGGAAAAACTATAGAGAAGAGAATACAAATTAAACAGGATTTTTAAAAAATAGAAAAGAGAAACCAGAAAAAAGTAGAATGGAACAAAGGCAGAAAATCCCAGAAGGCAAGCCACCATATATGTATGCTAAACACTATAAAAGGAAGCTCAGTGAGCCTAAAAAGTTTTCTTCAATCATGCTTCCTTCTAAACATTTAGGAAAAAACTAAATTCAATTAATAATGAGCAAAGAGGGGTGCCTGGGTAGCTCAGTTGATTAAGAATCTGACTCTTGGTTTCAGCTCAGGTCATGATCTCAGTTTGTGAGTTACAGCCCAGTGTCAGGCCCTGCACCAACAGATAGAGCCTTCTTAAGATTCTCTCTCTCCCTCTCTCTCTGCCCTTCCTCCACTCTCTCTCTGTCTCTCTCTCTCTCAAAATAAATAAACTTAAAAAAAAAATAAAGAATGAGTTGGGGCACCTGGGTGGTTCAGTCAGTTAACCATCAGACTTTGGCTCAGGTCATGATCTCACTGTTTGTGGGTTCAAGCCCCGTGTCAGGCTCTGAGCTAATAGCTCAGAGCCTGGAGCCTGCTTTGGATTCTCTGTCTCCCTCTCTCTCTGTACCCCTCCCCTGCTCATGGTCTGTCTCTGTCTCTCTCTCTCTCAAAAATAAACTTAAAATAAATTTTTTTAAAAGAATAAGTAAAGAAAAGGTTAAAGGTCAGATGTACACCAGGTTCTTATATAAAAAAATAAGAGTGAGAAAAGAAAAAAATTCATACAATGAAAGTAGCCAAAAAGATATTTCAAAAACAGATCATAATTATAATCTACTACTTGAAAAATTTTAAAGTAATACAAGGTATTGAAGAACTAACTAAATCAAAACAAAATCAGAAACAAAAAAGTGAGATGGTATAACTCAGGAAAGAAGCAGAAATAGGGAAAGTCATTTCAGAAATGAAGATTAAACTAAAACAACAGAAAATACCTTAAAAGAAATAAAAGGAGATTTTTTTAATCAAAAGGAAACCAAAAAATATTTTTAATGAGAGAAAATAACAAATACTAAACAGACAAAAATATCCAACATACAATAATAGCATTATTCAGGAAACTTCACAGGAATGAAAATGGATTAGAAACTACAAATAAGAAACACACACTGTACTTAAGAATAGCAAGTATCTGGGTGGCTCAGTCGTTAAGCATCTGACTTCAGCTCAGGTCATGATCTCACAGTTTGTGAGTTTGAGCCCCACCTTGGGTAAGCATGAGTCCGTCCCTCTTTGGATGAACACAAGCCCCACTTCAGGTAAAAACATGAGCCCTGCTTCTGGAGAGTCCTGCTTTTCTCTCCCTCTCTCCCTCTCTCTGCCCCTCCTGGCATTCTCTCTCTCACTCACTTGTGCCCTCTTTCTCTCAAAAGAAAAAAAAAAAAGAGTAAGAAACAACTTCAGGATATATTCTAGTAAAACTACTAGACTTTAAGGATAAATAAAAAATATTTTAGGTATTTAGGCAAAAAAAAAAAGACAAGTGAAATAACATTAAACTTTAAGAAAATGATTTAAATATCTGAGGAAGAACTGGGTTAAGTTAAGCAAAAACTAAAATAAACTACAAAACTAAGCAAAGTAAAGGAAATATTAAATTCAAGTGAAAACAGAATTCTTGCCAAGAAAAGTAACTGTAATATATTCACCACATGATTCAGCTAAAAATACTTTTTACATGGTCATAATATACAAAACAAAATTGTGATTATAACTCTATTAAGAGGAGAGAAAGACAGAAAAAGGGCATATATATGTTTTCAGGGCAAGCAGAGAATATATGAAAAGTACTTACATCCTCATATTCCATAAGGAAAAGTAGAGATAATGTCTAAAACTGAAAAAAATCAAAATGTTTCGAATGCAATATAAGTATGTTAGAGATATGTAGGTGAGTACAAAGAAAAACAATAAAAAATAATAATAATAACCTAGCTCCTTGGGGAGTCAGAAATGATGGAAGAGAGGGATGTTACAAGATCACTGTTTTGGGAATAAGTTTTGTAGACTATATGTAATTCCAATATTAAAGAAAAAAATAACAATTATATAACCAATTAAAATAATTTCAATGTAAGTAAAAATCAAATTTAAAAAGATATCACATTAATAGTTACATATATGCATGTATTTACATATGTATATATATGCATGTATATGTATGTATGTATACATCTTGTCTGAGAGCAAGTCCTAGCAAACAATAAAATTAATTGTATATGTGCATAATATGCTATATGTGCATAATACCCCTTCCATTTCAAAGAACTTGCCTTGTTTTGACAGTGTAAACTCAGTATTTGCAAATTTGAAAGAAAAAGAAGTTACACTTTCTTTTCAAATAAATAACACAATTAAAAATAAAAAGCATTTCACAAAGAAAAGTAAAAGGTTAAAAGTAAAGTCAAGGAAAGGGGTGCCTGAGTGGCTCAGTTGGTTAAGCGTCCAATTCTTGATCTCAGCTCAGGTCTTGATCTCAGGGTCATGAGTTTAAGCCCCACATTGGGCTCCATGGGAAGCCTACTTTAAAAAAAAAAAAAAAAACAGCCAAGGAAGGAATCACTCTTTCATCTAAGTAAAAAAAAAAAAAAAGTACCCCACACTAGCCAGAATCATTCTGGAATGGGCCAAACATGTAAGCAGAAAATGGCCAATAATACATTCATGAAAATATCGCATGGGTATTTAGCATGGTCAGTTATTATTTCTGTGAACCATTTCCAGTGAAGAAAGGAAAACAAATGCAGCTGTTAACAGAGTAATTCCAATTGGTTCCCTAAAGATATCAACGGTATCAGAAGTAAAAATGATCTTGGAAGGAGTATAAAGTTTAAAAACAAAGGGTTTAAATAGAAAACAAATCTAAGATTTATGTCAACATACTAGATACCTTGTGAATCTACCATTGACTCCATGAATAACTGCCACACAAAGTGAAATAATGAAATAAACCATCCAGGTGGCACTGTTACTGCAACTCCTCAGCTGTAAAGACATGGCCTAAAAAGTAACTGGGTTTGTTTGATTTATATTTTATCATAAGAACCTAGATTAACATTTACTGAGAAAAGCTACTTGCTAGTTTCTATAAACAATTTTCTATTCTTTTATACTTAAAAAGTATATTTTGGCAAAAATACTTCAGGAAGAGAGACCTTAAATTATTAAAGGGAAAGTTAAGTAATGCTGCTAAAAAACCAAATAGCAAGTTAATGTAATTACATGTACTGAAACATGTAGCATAATTAACCTCAATTCATAGATGCCCTTTATCTTGTAACTAAATAAAGACAAATTTCCTCATTCCTCTATAAAAATTCTCATCTTCACATGCACTTTTAGCGTGAGCTACGAAGTAAAAGCACTGCAACACTGCAGAAATACTACTCACATATAGCAAATCAAAAGCTACAGTAAATACCTTGAGAGTGCCAGAATGCTGTTAGCCTCTGCACCAGCAAGAACAATTACTATAATAATATCCTCTGAATGCCTATTTACCTCCCCTAACTACAAAGATGAACTGGTGGAAGGCATTTGTCACTATGGATTTAAAATATGAATCCTGAGTCTTACAAGCCTCCTTGAGGATTGAGGCAGGGACACTCCCATTCATAGCCTTTGAAGGATATATTCTCAGCCTTTAAATCTTCACCTGAAAGCATTTTCAATACCCCAGACACCAGGTAAGCACTAATTCCCAGGAGCTTGAAAAGCAGGAGCTGTAATGAAACTGCAATACTTCTCTACAGGCAAGAGAAAACAATATGGACAACTACTAATCCACTACAATATAAATAAAAATCGTATCTGTTCTGTATCCAAGTGTTGAAGGGAATGAGGTCAGAGAAGGTATTAATTATAAATTTTTAAATACAAAATACATTTCCTAACCAAAGGATTATAACACTACAAATAGCTATCTCTCAATTGGATAGTTCCAACAGTCATAAAAATAGTAATGAGGCAGTTATATAATGCATTATGATATTTTATTAACTCCCAACTATCAGATACCTAGTATGTGCCAGGTGTTGCCATATGCATCAGAGATATGGCGGTAAACAAAACAGAAAAAAAATCTCTACTCTTATGAAACTGCCACTCTGTTGAAAGAAAAAAGAAAAAAGAAATAATATATCAGTGCTAGAAAGAAAAACAGGAGGACCATTCATTCCTATTTGCCCTATGCAAATACCTGTTGTCTTGGTGGAACTATTAAAAGCATATTCTTTTACTCAAAATATCCTGGGTATATAATAACTCTAAAGATAATGGGATAGGTACATAGCAAAAGGTGCTATTTTAGATACTTTGGTAAGAAAAGGCCTCTTATTATGATGATAAATTTCAGCAGTGACTGGAAAGAAGTGAGGGAGCAAGCAATATGTTTATATGTAAGAGGATCTTTTCAGACAGGATATACTGTGTGTGTGTGTGTGTGTGTGTGTGTGCCCTCGCGCGTGTAGAAGAGAATCTGTAAAACTTCACTGAGAAAGGATGAAAATCCATAGTTTCAATAAAGAAGTCTATGAAGTAGAAAATTTTTCAGTCATTTCTTGCCTAAAAATGGTTGCGAGGGTACAGTTTCAGCCATCAATCAGTTAATTCTGGTAAATTCCAGAATTAGAATAGTTTCCCTAAAGAGAACGTCTTCTCTATGAATATAAAATTACCTTATTATGGGTTTTAATACCATTGACACTTAATGTCATTTTATATATCATATATTTCCCTAGACCATAGGTGATTCTGGACCTCTGGTGTTTCCTTAGAAATGCAGATATGGTGTGAAATGGAATTGGTAAATTCCCTAGTAATAACACTAGTAATGATAACAACACACCATCAACAATAATAAACAAGTGACATTTTAAGTGTTTAGTGTGTGCCCAAAACTGTTCTAAGCATCTTAACTGAGTTACTCATGGATCTGGCCATTTATCAGACTGTCCAGTTAAGGGGGTCCTTGGATCTCCCTGGGCATTTTGACCATGCTCAATTTGCTCTTAGATGACATAATCTTAATTAACAAATACTGGATTTTAGACAAACAAGTACATGTTAGTTTTATATGTTACACAATGGAAAATGATATATGTGACTCACAATCCCAAAAGTAGAATACTACTGGTAAGTGGAAATTCTAGAACAGTCCACAGTTGTTTCAATCGTTTCAATTCAATTCATTACTTGAAGTTCTTCTCTTTGCTTCCATTGACAAAAAGTCTACTTTACTTCTGTGGATTCAATTTTATATCTTATTTAAAGGATCTGTTTCTACCATTTCTACCATCATTCTGTGTTTAAGTTTAAAGGCTTGGCACTGTGGAGGCTCACTGTAGGGACACCTATGAGAAGTCTCTACAGCTTTCCCCTCCTTTCCCCTTCCATTAGAGACCTATGTGGCTTTTAGAAAGGTTACACATGTACCACTTGAACCAAAGTACATGTGTGAGTTAAGTAAACAGCATATTGTATTTCCCCACCCAACTGTCATTAGAATAAATCTCAAAACTTGATGAAAATTACAGAACACAGACCTCCTATTCTTAAGAATATCATAGGAAGATATGAGGCCTGAAGCTACTGTAATTTTGCTACCATGAATTTTACTACCATAAATGAGGTGAAGAGTCAAAAATATAATGATTATGAATGTACAAACAATTAAAACAGAGCTTCAAAATAAATATATCAATATGGGTCCAATTATGAGAGAGAAACCACACAAGGATAATTAATATAAAGAACTATTAACTATAATGGGAATTAAAATAATGAGGGATTATATAGCTATAAAGATGTAAAGAGAACTTAAAAGAACTTAGGAATAGGGCGCCTGGGTGGCTCTGTTGGTTAAGCGTCCAACTTTGGCTCAGGTCATGACCTGTGCTGACAGCTCAGAGCCTGGAGCCTATTTCAGATTCTGTGTCTCCGTCTCTCTCTCTCTCTGCCCCTCCCCTCCCTCTCTGCTCAAACTGTCTCTCTCTCTCTCAAAAATAAAATGAAAACATTTAAAACATTTTTAAAAAAAGAACATAGGAATGACAGATAAAAGAAACAGTCATTATTCCTGAGGCTCAGAGGACCCAATGAAGGGTTCTTTCTCCCCAAGCTCTCCTCTCCAGTGCTGAGATCCAGAACTTGTTAGAGAGCAAACAGCCTTTGCTCACTGAAAGAAGAAAAGTTGCTCACTTACTAGGAATCTACCTAAGGAACTTGCCAGAAATCATTCAACTAGGGTGCCAGGGATGTTATTCACAGAGGTGTTTAACCAGAGGCACTTCAATACAAAATGACAAACAATACACATTACAAACAGGGACAGCTAGAGGAAGCTGCTGACAGCCACCCTGTACTGTAACACTAGAGCACCAGGAAAGTTTCAAGGGCCTCAGGAGTCTGGTGCTGGAAAAAGCCAAGCTCAGCACAAGATAAACAAGCACACCAGCACCTGTTAGCAAAACCATTTTCCTCTGTACTTTACTCCAGGGCCCTCTACTGCATGAAGCTTCAGTGCCAGCTGGGGGCTGGGAATTAAAGTTACCAGATCAGGGAAAGGAGTTAAGATGGTGGAGCAGCATGGAGACCCTGAACTTGTCTCATCCTTGAAACGCAGCCAGATCAGCACCAAACCATTTTGAACACCTAGAAATTGATCTAAGGATTAACACAACGATCTGCATAAGTTGAGCAATGGAACTCGGCAGGTACGCGGTGCAGAGAGGTGAACCGGGGGAGAGAAAAGCCATGGACTATAGGGAGCTGTTCCTGTGGAGAGAGGACAGAGAAAGAGAAAGGGGGAGAGAGCAGCACTCTGGGATAGTGCAAGAAAAGCACTCCCCTGAAAGTAGCTGGAGAGAAAGAGAGGAAAAGAGTGAAAACATATGCAGGGGACTGAACAAGAAATCTGTTCCCCAAAATCATTGACAGGAAGAAAGGAGTGGGTTTCAATACCACCTGGATTCTATAAAGAGTAGAGCACAGAGTCTGAAGTTGCAGAGCTCAGTGCCTGGTGGTGCTCTGGTGAGGAAGTAGGGTGAATCCCCAGGAGCAGGTAGTGGGTTCTGAGGGACCCGTGGGCCACATGGTGAGAAGCAGTTCACCAGCTTGGAGTGCATTTGGTAGAGGCCATACAGCCTCCCAAAAAGCAAAGGCCCCAGCAGACCCTGGAGAGCAACCACGTTTGCTGGTATTGGGACAAGGACACAAGAGTGCGGTGAAACCTGATGCCGGCTATGTGTGGTGATTTGCCATAATCTCTGAACCTCTGCCACTGCAAGACCCCATGAACATTTTCTGGAGTAAGCCAGCACCAGCCATTGCTCAGTGAGACCCTCCCCCAGAGAGTCAGCATGGGCCCAAGCCATGAGGGTCTCTGAAGTGAGGGGTTTTGAAACAACCCCATCTGAGATAAAACTGGAGAGAGGTGCCACCTGGCAGGCAGACAATTGAGACACAGGCAGGGTAGACGCGGGGAGTGGATGGAGGCCTGACACAAAGGAGGGGTGCTTGATCATGGGGCAGTGAGAGCATGAAGTTTCTGTGCCAGAGACTAGGGAATTGGGTGAAGCCATTTCCACCCTCCGCACACATGCAAGCTTACATGCACGCCGTACTTATCTACCCCAGTAAGCTAAGCAGAACCGCCTAGTGGAGACTGGAGCCGTTACACCAAACCCCACCCAACTGCGCCCTCCAAGCACATCCCCTACAAGACCAGCACAAGACACTCCACCTGCTTAGTGTATGGACTATAGAAGGAATCATAGTTTCAGTTCTAGGAGAAACTTAACTTCATTAAGGTTTCATTCTGTTTGCTGGTTCATTTATTTGTTCGTTATCTTTACTTCTGTTTTTGCTTAAATTGTTTTTTTTCTTTTTTTTATTTTCTTCCTTATTCTTGGATACAGAAAGAGAAAAATTTATTTCTATTTTTATTATTTTTTCACGTTATTTTTTGTTTTGATTTTTATTCTATTTCATTTTCCTTATTCATTTTTTCTAAGTTTTTTTAAGTTTTAAACTTTTTTACCTTTTTGTTCTTTTGTTTCCCTATTTTCTCCATTCTATCCAGCTTCTTTACACAAGCAGACCAAAATAAATCTAGGATATAGCTTCCTTTATTTGAATTTGTGTTTTGTTTTTAATGTATTAATTTTTTTCTTCCTCCAAAATGAAAAACAAAGGAATTCACTCCAAAAGAAGAGGGAGAAATTACAACCAGAGGCTTAATCAACACAGATATAAGCAAGATGTCTGAACTGGAATTTAGAACCACGATAATAAGAATACTAGCTGGGGTTGAAAAAAGCATAGAATCCCTTCCTGTGGAGATAAAAGAAATAAAATCTAATCAGGATGAAATTAAAAATGCTATAAAGATGCAATCTCAAATAAATGCCACAACAGCAAGGATGGATGAAGCAGAGCAGCGAAACAGCAATTTAGAAGATAAACAGCAATTTACAAGATAAAATTATGGAGCATAATGAAGCAGAAAAAAATAGGGAAACAAAGGCAAAGAGTACAATACAAGACTTAGAGAACTTAGTGACTTATTAAAAAGAAATAACATCCAAATCATGAGAATCCCAGAAGATGAAGAAAGAGAAAAAGGGGCAGAAGGTTTATGTGAGCAAATTATAGTGGAAAACTTTCCTAATCTGGGGAAGGACACAGACATCAAAATCCAAGAAGCACACAGATCTCCCATTAAATTCAACAAAAAGCAACGATCACCAAGGCATTTTCATAGTCGAATTCACAACTACACAGATAAGGAAAGAATTATGAAAGCATCAAGGAAAAAAAAAAGTTCTTAACCTGTAAGTTAAACAGATCAGGACCTAAACAGATCAGGATAGCAGCAGACCTATCCACAGAAACTTGGCAGTCCAGAAAGGAGCGCCAGGATATATTCAATGTGCTGAATCAGAAAAAAATATGAGGCCAAGAATTCTTTATCCAGCAAGGCTGTCTGTTATTCAAAATAGAAGGAGAGATAAAGAGTTTCCTAGAAAACCAAAAACTGGGAATTCATGACCACTGAATCAGCTCTGCAAGAAATTTTAAGGGGGACCCTTTGAATGGAGAAAAGACAAAACAAAACAAAAAAGACCAAAGCAACAAAGACTAGAAAGAACCAGAGAACATCACCAGAAACACCAACTCTACAGGCAACACAATGGTGCTAAATTCATATCTTATAGTACTCACTCTAAATTTCAAAGGACTAAACATTCCAACCAAAAGACACGGGGTATCAGAATGGATAAGAAAACAAGACCCATCTATATGCTGCTTACAAGAGACTCATTTTAGACCTACAGACACCTTCAGATTGAAAGTAAATGGATGGAGAACCATCTATCAACACAGTATTCATGGTCTTTTCAAAAGACCAAAAAGTCTTTGATATTCCAAAAGGTCAAAAGGAAAGTGGTATAGCCATACTTATATCAGACAACTAGATTTAAAAATGAAGACTACAAGAGATGAAGAAGGGCATTATATCTTAACTAAAGGGTCTATCCACCAAGATCTAACAATTATAAATATTTATGCCCCCAACGTGGGAAAACCCAAAAATATAAATCAATTAATCACAAACATAAAGAAACTCATTGATAATAATACCATAATACTAGAGGACTTCAACACCCCACTTACAGCAATGGACAGATAATCTAAGCAGAAAATCAACAAGGAAACAATGGCTCTGAATGACACAATGGACCAGATGTACTTAACAGATATATTCAGAACATTTCATCTTAAAGCATCAGAATACACTTCTTCTCAAGTGCACACGGAACATTCTCCAGAAGGGATCACATACTGGGTCACAAATCAGCCCTCAACAAGTAGAAAAATACTGAGATCATACTGTGCATATTTTCAGACCACAATGCTATGAAACTCGAAATCAACGACAAGAAAAAATTTGGAAAAACCATGAATACTTGGAGATTAAAGAATATCCTACTATAGAATGAATGGGTTAACCAATAAATTAAAGAAGAAATTAAAAAGCTCATGGAAGCCAATGAAAATGAAAATACGACAATCCAAAACCTTTGGGATGCAGCAAAGGTGGTCATAAGAGTGAAGTATACAGCAATCCAGGCCCTCCTAAAAAAAAGAAGAAAGGTCTCAAATACACAACCTAACCTTACACCTAAAAGAGCTGGAAAAAGAACAGCAAATAAAGCCCAAAACCAACAGAAGAAGGGAAATAATAAAGATTAGAGCAGATATCAATGATATCAAAATCAAAAAAAAACAACAACAAAACCCAAAACAGAACAGATCAATGAAACCAGGAGCTGGTTCTTTGAAAGATATAAAAATATTAATAAATTCCTAGCCAGACTGATCAAAAAAAAAAAAAGGACCCAAATAAATAAAATCACAAATGAAAGAGGAGAGATCACAACCAACACCACAGAAATACAAACAATAGTAAGAGAATATTATGAGCAATTACATGCCAACAAATTGGGAAATCTGGAAGAAATGGATAGATTCCTAGAAACATACCATTCCTAGTTCACTACCAAAACTGAAACAGGAAGAAATAGAAAATTTGAACAGACCCATAACCAGTAAAGAAATTGAATCAGTAATCAAAAATCTCCCGACAAACAAGAGTCCAGGGCCAGACGGCTTTCCAGGGGAATTCTACCAAACATTTAAAGAGGAGTTAACACCTATTCTTTGAAACTGTTTCAAAAAATAGAAATGGAAAGAAAACTTCCAAACTCATTCTACGAGGCCAACATTACTTTCACTCCAGAACCAGACAAAGACCTCACTAAAAAGGAAAACTACAGACCAATTTCCCTGATGAACATGGATGTAAAAATTCTCAATAAGATATTAGCAAACCAGATCTAGCAATTCATTAAAAGAATTATTCACCATGATCATGTGGGATTTATTCCTAGGATGCAGGGCTGGTTCAATATCCACAAATCAATGTGATACATAACATTAATAAAAGAAAGGATAAGAATCACAAGATTGTCTCAATAATAGATGCTGAAAACGCATATGACAAAATACAGCATCCTTTCTTGATAAAAACCTTCAAAAAAGTAGGGATAGAGGATCATTACCTCAAAATCATAAAGGTCATATATGAAAGCACCACTGCTAATAATATCCTCAATAGGGAAAAACTGAGAGATTTCCCCCTAAGGTAAGGAACACAACAAGGATGTCCACTCTCACCATTGTTATTCAACATAATGTTGGAAGTCCTGGCCTCTGCAATCAGACAACACAAAGAAATAAAAGGCGTCACAAAGAGCAAGGAGGAAGTCAAACTTTTCACTCTTCACAGACTACATGATACTCTATGTGGAAAACCCAAAACACTCCACCAAAATCCTCCTATGACTGATACATGAATTCAGCAAAGTAGCAGGCTATAAAATCAATGTTCAGGGAAACAAAAATAATATAAAAGTAGAGAGGGAGACACACCATAAGAGACTCTTAAATACAGAGAACCATTAATGAGGGTCGCTGTTAGGGTGTTGGGAGGGGGTAGAGGTTAAAGGGGTGAGGAGCATTAAGGAGGACACTGGTTGGGATGAGCACTGGGTGGTTATATGTAAGTGATGAATCACTGAATTCTATTCCTGAAAATTAATTAATTAATTTTCATAATTTACAGAATTTACAGAAATCGGTTGCATTTCTATACACCAATAATGAAGCAGCAGAAAGAGAAATCAAGGAATTGATCCCATTTACAATTGCACCAAAAACCATAAAACACCTAGGTATAAATCTAACCAAAGAGGTGAAAAATCTATACACTGAAAACTATAGAGCTTATGAAAGAAATTGAAGAAGACACAAAAAAATGGAAAAACATTCCCATGCTCATGGATTGGAAGAACAATATTATTAAAATATCTACACTACCCAAAGCAATCCACATATTCAATGCAATCTCTCTCAAAATAACACCAGCATTCTTCACAGAGCTAGAACAAACAATCCTAAAATTTGTATGGAACCAGCAAAGACCCTGAATAGCCAAAGCAATATTGAAAAAGAAAACCAAAGCTGGAAGCATCAGAATTCTGGGCTTCAAGCAGTATTACAAAGCTGTAATCAAGACAGTATGGTACTGGCACAAGAATAGACAAATGGATCAATGGAACAGAATAGAAAACCCAGAAATAGACCCACAAACATATGGCCAACTAATCTTTGACAAAGCAGGAAAGAATATCCAATGGAACACTCTCTTCAGCAAGTGGTACTGGGAAAACTGGACAGCGACATGCAGAAGAATTAATCTGGACGCACTTTCTTATACCATACACAAAAATAAACTCAAAATGGATGAAAGACCTAAATGTAAGATAGGAAACCATCAAAATCCTAGAGGAGAAAACTGGCAACAACCTCTATGACCTTGGTCGCAGCAACTTCTTACTCAACATGTCTCTGGAAGCAAGGAAAACAAAAGCAAAAATGAAGTATTGGGACCTCATCAAGATAAAAAGCTTCTGCACAGCAAAAGAAACAATCAACAAAACTACAAAACAACTCATGGAATGGGAGAAGATATTTGCAAATGACACATCAGATAAAAGGTTAGTATCCAAAATCTATAAAGAACGTATCAAATTCAACACCCAAAAAAAAAAAAAACAATCCAGTGAAGAAATAGGCAAAAGACATGAATAGACACTTTTCCACCCAGATAGATGGTTAACAGACACATGGAAAAATGCTACCATTCATCATCAGGGAAACACAAATCAAAACCACAATGAGATACCACCTCACCCCTGTCACATTGGCTAAAATTAACAACTCAGGCAACAAGAGATGTTGGCGAGGATGCAGAGAAAGAAGAGCCCTTTTGGGGCACATGGGTGACAGTCAGCTAAGTGTCTGACTTTGGCTCAGGAGTTCGAGCCCCGTGTCAGGCTCTGTTCTAACAGCTCAGAGTCTAGAGCCTGCTTCAGATTCTGTCTCCATCACTCTCTGCCCCTCCCCCACTCACGCACTGTCTCTTCTCTCTCTCAAATACAAGTAACATTAAAAAAAAATTTTTTTTAAAGAGGAACACTTTTGCACTGCTGGTGGGAATGCAAACTGCTGCAGCCACTCTGGAAAACAGAGGCTATGGAAGTTCCCTCAAAAATTAAAAACAGAACTACCCTGCGATTCTACCCCTAGTAGAATTTCACTACTAGGTATTTATCCAAAGGCTACACGAGTGCTGATTTGAAGGGCACATGCACCCCAATGTTCATAGCAGCACCATTGACAATAGCCAAAGTATGGAAAGAGCCCAAATGTCCATCAACTGATGAATGGATAAGGATGATGTGGTATATATATATATATATATATATATATATATATATATATATATATACATACAATGGAATATTACTCAGCAATCAAAAAGAATGAAATCTTGCCATTTGCAACCACGTAGTTGGAACTAGAGTGTATTACGCTAAGCAAAATAAGTCAGTCAGAGAAAGACAAATAACATACGATTTCACTCATATGTGGAATTTAAGATAGAAAACAGATGAACATAAGGGAAGGGAAGCAAAAATAACTGCACATTTAGTATGTTTTTAATTTTTCATATTAATAAGGTTATTGGGCATTGAGAGAAACTAACACAAAAAAAAGTAAAAGAAAAAGGGGGCCACAGCTCACAGGGGAGGTCAGAGACAGACTCAGGTGGAAGTCATCAGAATATAGGAAATACATGAAGCCATGTCTTAGGTGAGTAGAATATAAGGAGAAAGTAGAGAATAAATAAAGAGATCAGAGAGGTAAAGCCAGTGGAATAATAATACTTAAAGACAGAGAAGAGAAAGATGAGTTTGAGAAAGATACCAAAAAGTGGAATCAGTAAGGTACAAAGAGACCTAAGAGAAAAACCAAATCAGGAAAAGCAAGGCAAGAAAGTTTCCAAGTAATAAAAACCAATGCTGTTTCCGATTCTGTGTCTCCCTCTCTCTCTGCCCCTCCCCCGTTCATGCTCTGTCTCTCTCTGTCCCAAAAATAAATAAACGTTGAAAAAAAAATTTTTTTAAAAACCAATAAGTACTCTTATAGACCCAAAATTTCAAATTAAATAGAAAGAAAGGATTATGTTTTTAACAAGACAATTTCAGAATGATGAAATTACTACCTCATATTTATGTATAACAATATGCACATGGTACTAGATAATACTAGAGTTTATATTTTCTAGGATACACAACACAATTGCCCAGATACTGAAGAAGATGTTCAAGAAATATTAAAAAGGCATTTACCCACTGGCACCAAATTGCCACCTAGCTAATCTGCCACAGTGAAAGAATATCAAGAACTAGAACATCTATAAAAAAAATAAATAAGATGTTAACATTGGCCATAAAGAGTTCTCTGGAGAATAATTATTAAACTGTAAGTTTCATGAAGATAAGACAATAAGCTGGCCCTACTCCTCCCCATATGCCTAGATTCCAGCATGGTGCCAGGTTCCATGTTTCTACACAGCTAACATCCCAATGGATGAAGGGGGGAAGAACAGGTGACACTGATGATGCCCAATTTTGTCAGTGTTTTGATCCACAGTTCCATGTTAGACCAAACTGGTGATCCCAGATCTCTAATTACAAGGATAAATAACAGAGGTTTTCATTTCATACCCAGAGCTTGAATAACTTATTCCCAAGTATGTATACATGCATTGCTGCTCTCAAAAATAGTTGTATCTTTTTATAGTTGAATCCTAACACTTTGAGGAATTTACTATTATCCACAGCCTTGAAAATGTCACTTCAAATAATTTATTAACATATTGGATGCAATATAAAACACAAATCATATATACTTCAAGCTACCATTACTTCAATCTTCTATTATTTACTCTATGAATTTGTAATACATTGAGGTTACAGGCATATGCTTGTTTGCAGGGCAAAGCCCCACACAATGTGAATCACTATCTTTACATCAAAAACACTTCATATCATCTAAATCAATATAAAGTTCAAGTAAGTCTCTTTGATTTCCACACACCTAACATAGAAAAAGGAAAAATTCCTAGTCACTCTGCAGCACGTGTACATTTTATTATTTCCAGGTATATTCTGACAAACATTTAAAAAGTGTTTTAGAAGTCTCAACTCAAGATTTCTAAAATCCTTCATGGACTCTTTTTTTAACTTTTATCTAACCCAGGATTAAGCAGAATTCTAAAATGTCCTAGAAACAGGAATTAAAAGTTATAAACTTACATTCAAGCTGTGCAACCACATCTCCAGGGTCTACTGCTTCAGGGAACACCTACAGTGGGAGAACACAGAGGGAAGCAGGGTGGAGAAGAGGAAGTGAAAGGAACATACACATAAAATAGTCTTTGTAATTCCCCTCTCCTTCCCAAAATATTCCTTTCTCATCCATAGAAACTTTGGACATTATTGAGAACTGTCACTTCCTCTCTGCTTCCCACAATCACTATGGAAGCTCTGACAATCAAACAAACACACATTATGGCTGGCTGGCTCTCCCTCTCCAACTTCACCAGAGCTGCTTCTTCATCTCAACTCCTCCCCTGTTGGTCACCATGGTCATACTGGCCTTCTTGGTGCCCCTCCAACTCATCAAGCTTATTCCCAGCAAGAAGTCTTTATATTTGCTATTCCTCTGCTTAGAACGCTTTTCCACTAGACCTTCAAATAACTGATAACTGTCTCATAATTCAGTTCAGCTTAAATGTTATCATCTTCTCCGACCACCCTTTAAAACAGATAATCCCCTGAATCCCTCAATTCCTCTCTGTTCCCTCACCCTCCCTTTATTCTTTTCATGACACTTATCACTATCTAAAATTATTCTATTCCTGTGTTTACTTCATTATTGTCGGTTTCTCCTATTACAGGGAAAGCTCCAGGTGGGAAGGCTGTTTGTCTTGTTTACCCAGTGCCTAGAATAGTGCATGAAACAGAGCAGGAAGTGGGTAATTATCAGAAAAGGAAAAGGAAAAGGGAAAGGAGAAGGAAAAGGAAGGAAGGAAGGGGAGGACAGGGAAAGAAGGAAGGGGAGGAGAGGGAAGGAAGGAAGAAAGTAGAGAAGGAAAGAAGGAAATAAAGTGAAGAATATGATTGGTAATAACCAAAAGCAGCAGCTTTAGGGAAAAACAGAAAAGAAACTCATAGAAAGAAGTACCAGAAGATAGCCAAAAGTAAAATAAAATCTATTTTTACCTATTAATGTCTCCTCTTTCTCTTTGTTGTGAAAATTATTATTTAATATTCAAGATGCTCTATTTTACATAGAGCCCACTAACACAATTTTAGAAATAAACTGATCCATTATGAAAATGAGGCAACTCATTTCATGAATAATACAATGCATATTTCTTTTCAAGCTTCCAGATTTAAGTTACAAATCTCCTTTTCAATGAAATCAAAGTATATATAGTCAGTAGTAATTTGTCTTTTAGTAATTAGGGCTTTTATTAAAAATTTGGAAGTACACTGATTATTTGTTAATATTTGATCTGTCACTTGAACTCACCTTTTCAAACACCATTCTGGCATTGAAGACCAGTGGAAAATTGGCTGGGACACATTGTGTCTTTTTGTATTGGCCAAACACACAGATGCTAAGATAGATGTCCTCCTTGTCTTTCAGCACCACTCCTGGACAAGTTACCTGAACAAAATTAGATAGAGAGATGTAAATGCTTTATGAATTCCCTGAACTATCCTACTGAAATAACTTACATGGCATTACATAAAAACACTAGTCTGCTAAGCCAATAAAAAGACGCACAAATTAAAAGAGATTCTCGTGTTTACAGAGTTAAATGAAATGCCTTTATATCTTCCATCCCTCTGAGAAATCTATGATTCTCCATTTGGTTATTTGTTCCACATTTGAAGCTCTGTGTACTGGCTCTTGGGACAGATACTAACAGTTTTAAACAGTCAGCCTTAGGCACCCACTTTATGCTGAATGCTGACATAAACTTATTCAGCATCATTTAATCACAAAGGATTAAGACTCAGCAGAAACAAAGCACTATCCTAGAGGACAAAAATAATAGCAATAAAAACCACAAATATGACCTGTATAACCCTAAATAGCAGCCCATATACACCCTCATCAAACGCAATATGACGGACTTTCAAAGCTAGTGAATTATAAATTTCTAGTCCAATGATACATTTTTTAAACATGAAATTGCACTTCATTATCCTCATGATTGACACAAAGTATAGGCACAAAATATGGTGTTTCTAAAAAGTCCACAGCACAGATTCCCCAGTCCCAGTCATATTTCACTGTCAGTGATCAACCACACCCTTAAAGAAATATTAAAGGCTCTCTAAGATTTGAATCCAACCCACCCACATAGTAACATTACTCAACATCCCCCAATAATACAATCAAAGTATATTTTTATTGTTCTCTAAACATACACATTACTGTCCTACCTTACATTCTTCCATTATCTGGATTACTACTCCTTACTACTCCATTCCATCTCTGCCTCATTTATACTCACCACCTTCCAAGGCTTACATCAACTGCGTCTCCTACACAAAACTCTGGACTCACCAGCTACCATTATTCAATTCAATCTAATTCAAACATTTATTATGAATTTACCATATTCAAATAAATACGTTTTAGATTCTCATAGCATTTTGTAGTTCTCTTAAGGCCTAATTATTATCTCCCTGCATTTTAATTAAGTAGGTACAACTCACCTCTTTTATTTAATTATAAATTCCCTGAGGATAGAAATTTTATTTTCTCATCAATGTATCCAAAACACAGACTTTCAGTATTAAGAAGCTCCGAGATTATCAAATAGCTTCAGATTTTTTACATACAATAACCACAGAGCCCCAAGAAAGTATAGGTGATTTACTTACTTAAAGTGACACAGAAAATCAATCAATACAATACTTTCAAAAGTGCTTAGAAAAGTGCCTAACAGAGCATTCAACCAATACCAGCTATAGTTATTGTTAGGCTGAAAATCACTACATCTGTCATCTCAACACAAATTACTGCATTGAATAAATGACCAAGACTTCAGGTCTCTTTGTATGTAGCAGTTAAGATTATTTTCCATGCCAGATATTTATACTCCATCTCCCTCTTATTCTATTTTCCAATTTCCGTTCTGATATATTCCCTACTGATTATTAAAATCTATTAAAATCAAGGTCCTCAGCAAATATAATGTTGTCCATCACCTTCACTTCCTACTCTGCCTCATTAAAATCAAACCTGTTATAATCCCTCTGAATCCATGTTATCCAATATGGTAGCTGCTAGCCACTTATGTCTACAGTTGTGGCTGGACCAAACTGAGATGGACAATGAGTATAAAATACAAGATTTTGATGACTTGTTCAGAAAGATTTTGAAAACTCATTATAAAAACAGCATAAAATATCTCATTAATAACTAACACTTTGAAAACATTGATTTAAATAAAATTATTGTTAAAATTAATTTATCTACTCCTTTTAACTTTTTTAATATAGCTGTAAAAATTTTTAAATTGCACCTTTGGCTTAAATTTGTGGTTCATATTATATTTCTACTGAGTAGTGCACCGGCTCTAACTGTCCTACTGGAAACTACGGACTCTCTTTTCCAATGTGTAATATATGCAAGAAGGCATGGCTTTTTCTCATCCACAATTCTACAAATTCTGCCATGCTTTAAAGAACACCCAGTAGCTTCCCAAAAAGAAAGCAATAGAGGGGGGTGGGGGTAAAGAAAATCAGATAAAACAAATAGAAAATAAAAAGCAAAGAAGTTGACTTAAAACACCCATATGGATAATTATACGAATGCAAATATTCTAAGCATTCTAATTAAATGGCAGAAATTGTCAGATTGGATAAAAAAAGCAAGACACAATATGCTGTCTGCAAAAAAAAAAAAAAAAAAAAAAAAAAAAAAAAAAACCACGTTAAAGACACACATAGAAAAAGTGCTTTCAGAATGGTGGAGCAAATATCTCCAAAATTCAGTCCCTCTATAAAAGCAAAGAGAACACTATGAAAAACTGTCAAAATCAACTTTTTTACAGCTCTAGAAATTAACCAGAGATTTGCAAAAATATGAAGAGCATTTGGTCAACTAACCAAATAGATGAATTTTGGTTAAAATAGTGATATTGTGGTGTGTTAACATATTCTACTCCCAACCCCCTCTACTCAGGTCTTCTGTAACCTTGAAAACCAAAATCCTTACAATTAGAGTAGTCATAAAAACTAGCAACCCCACAGACACTGGAGGAGAACAGGTTCTGTGCTACCCAAAAGTCCCATCTCCAGGGAATTGCCATTATTTGCTCTGTCTCAGAGTATCCCGGAAACCCTCATTCACAGGAATTCTCTACTTGACCTGAATTAGAGTTTACTCAAACAGCCTTTCTCCCTAAGGCAATTGTCAAAAACAATCAGCAGCAATTGTTTAACACCACAGATGCCTGAGGCAGTGATCCCAATTGAGGCACACCGCAAGCTGATCAAAATACTTAAAAGGCAAAGCTGGAAAATCATGTGTATGGGTGTATGGGGGGAGGCTGTTTTTGACAAGCTATAATATATTCTTTGCAATTCAGAAGATCATGCACATGTGCAGGGCTGTGCACATTTGCAGAAATGACCTGATGAAACCCTAATCTCTTACTTCTGGATGACCTTGAGGCTTTGAGATAGTTGGAAATGAAGGCTAAGACAGAGTTGTAAATTGCCTGTGGTACATTGAAAGCATGCCCCAACAAGCACACAGAGATCCTCAGCAAAGACTGGGAGACTTACTGGTTCAAGACATTTAAGGATATATATATCCTTAATACCATCATTAGCAAGCCATGAAGCTAACCAGAGACTTTGGTGGCCACACGTGACAAAGAATACAGACTTTAACTCAGTAAAGTAACTAAACAAACAAAAAGCAACAGCAAACAACAGCAAACAACAAACCCGAGAAATAGGGAGTCTGATTTACAGAGTTCCTTATTATATTACTCAAAATGTTCAATTTTCAATAAAAAATATCACATGCAAAGAAACAAGAGTATAAACCATACACACAGGAAAAGGTAATCAATAGAAACTGTCTTTGAGGAAGCCTAGAAGTTGGGCTTACTAAACAAACACTTTAAATCTATTATAAATATGTACAAAGAGCTAAAGGAAACCTTGTCTAAAAATCTAAAGGCAAGTATGGCAACATAGCAATGATGTCTCATCAAAGAAAGAATAACAAATAAATAGAAATTATTTTTTGAAAGAACCAAATAGAAATTCTAGAGTTGAAAGTATATGACATGACATGGAAAAAATCACTAGAGAAGCTAGCAGAAGTAAGAATAAGTGAACCTGAAAATATGGCAATTGAGATTCTTCAGCCTGAGGAACAGAAAGAAAAAATAAAAATGAACAGAATCTCAGAGACCTGTGGGATACCATCAAGTATAACACATAGATATAATAGGATCCACAGAATGAAAGGAGAAAGGGCCAGAAATATTTGAAATAATGGACAAAAACTTCCATAATTTAAAGAAAAGCAATCTACATCCAACAAGCTCAAAGAACTCCAAACCACATACATCATAATCAAACTTTCAAAAGACAAAGATGAAGAGAACCTTAAATGCAACACAAGAGAAGTGATTCAGTAGGTACCAAAAATCCTCAATAGGATTAACAGGTGCTTTTGTATCAGAAACATGAAGCCAGAAGGAAGTGGGATGACTTATTCAAAAATGCTGAAAGAAGGCTTTCTTGAAATAAGAATCAATATTGAGAAAAATGTCCCTTCAAAAAAAAGGAAAATTAAGACATCCTTGGATAAACACAGATAATTCATCATTAGCAGAACTTCCCTACAAAATATACTAAAGAGAATCCTTCATTGGAAATGCAAGGACACTAGACAGTAACTCAAATCCACATGAAAAAATAGAGCATCAGGAAAGGAACTGCATATATAAATATAATAACAGTATAAAAATTTTTTGTCTTATTTCTCCATCCTTATTTAAAATAAAATTACATAGGGGTGCCTTGATGGCTCAGTTGGTTAAGCATCTGACTCTTAATTTCAGCTCAGGTCATGACCTCACAGTTCTTGAGATCAAGCCCCACGTTGGGTTCTGTGTTGACAGTGCAGAGCCTCCATGGGGTTCTCTCTCTCCCTTTCTCTCTGCCACTTACATGCATCCTCTCTCAAAATAAATAAATATTTTAAAAAATAAAATTAGATAAAATTACGTAAGGCAGCAAATATTAAGCTGCGTTGGTGAGGCTTGTATGTATAAAGATATAAACTGTATGACAATAAAGTCATGAAGAAGACAAGAATGGAACTCAACAGAAACAAAAATTTTGTGTACCATTGAAATTAAATTGGTATCAATCCATACTAGATTGCTATAATAAATGGAGATGTTAATTGTGAGCCCCAAAACAATCATCACTAATAACTAAAAAAATATAGTAATAGAAACAAAGGAATTAAAATGGTACACTAGAAAACAGTTAACTCAAAAGACATCAAGGCAGAAACATAGAAACAAACAAAGACATAAGACATGCAGAAAACAAACAGTAAAATGAAAGAGGCAAATCCTACCTTATCTGTGATTATGTAAATTAAAGGTAAATTGACCAACTACTCCAGTCAAAGGGAGAACCTGGTAAAATGGATAAAAACTATAATCCAACTATACATTGTCTATAAGAGACACACTTTAGGGGTGCCTGGGTGGCTCAGTCGGTTAAGCTTCCGACTTCAGCTCAGGTCACGATCTCGCGGTCCATGAGTTCGAGCCCCACGTCCGGCTCTGTGCTGACTGCTCAGAGCCTGGAGCCTGTTTCGGATTCTGTGTCTCCTCTCTCTCTGACCCTCCCCCGTTCATGCTCTGTCTCTCTCTGTCTCAAAAATAAATAAACGTTAAGAGACACACTTTAAATATTTTATTTTTAATTTTACTTGAGAGAGAGAGAGGGAGAGAGAATGAACAGGGGAGGTGCAGACAGAGAGAGAGAAAGAAAATCGTAAGCAGGCTCCAAGCTCAGTGCACAGCCCAACATGGGGTTCAATCCCACGACCCTGAGTCATGACCTGAGCTGAAATCAAGAGTCAGACACTCAAGCAACTGAGCTACCCAAGGGCACTCTTGTAGGTGCCCCTACAGGAGTCACACTTTAGATTCAAAGAAACAAATGAGTTGATAGTAAAAGAATGGAAAAAATTAAGCAGCAATCAGAGAAGAGCAGCAGTGGTTATGCTAATATCAGATAAAATAGACATTAAAACAAAAATCGATTCTAGAAACAAAAGGACATTTTATAATGACATAACAATTAAAAATACATATGACATATATTTCAAGAAGACATAACAATTACAAACATACATACACTTAACAGAGCTCCAAAATACATGAAGCAAAAAAAGACAGCCATCTCTCCAAAGAAGATAAACAAATGGCCAACAAACTCATGAAAAATGTTCAACATCATTAGCCATTATGGAAATATAAATCAAAACCATAATGAGATACCTCTTCATATCTGCTATGATGACTACAATCAAAAATGAAGACAAAAACAAGTGTTGGGGAGCACGACAAAAAAATTGGAACCCTCACACTTTGCTGACAGAAATGTATTGAAGGCACAGCCACTGTGGAAAAAAGTCCAGCAGTTTATGGAAAAAACTAAACAGAGTTAGTATAAGATTCAGCAATTCCTGGGTATACATCCAAGAGTGCTGAAAACATATGGCAACCCCAAAATACATACAAGAGTATAGCAGCATTATTCACAATAGCCACATAGATGCACAATAGCCACAAAATAGATACAATCCAAATGTCCATCAACTTAAGAATGGATTAGCAAAATGTAGTATACCCATACAACGGAATATTATCTGACCATAAAAATAAAGCACTGACAGATGCTACATGAATGAACCTTACAAACACACTAAGAAGCCAGACACAAAAGGCCACATATTGTATGATTGATTCCATTTATATAAATGTCAGAAAATCAACTAGTGGTATCCAGGGCCTCAAGGAAGAGGGAGAATGAGGAATGACAGCTCACAAGTATGGGATTTCTTTATAGGGTGCTGAAAATGCTCTGCAATTAGTGGTGACTGTTTTACAACTTTGTGAATATGTTAAAATTCACTGAATTTACACTTTATTTTTTTACTTTTTATTTGAGAAAGAGGGTGAGCACAAGTGGGGAAGAAGGGCAGAGGGATACAGAGAGAGAATCTTAAGAAGTCTCCACACTGAGTGTAGAGTTCTATCGGCATGGGGCTCAATCCCACAACTCTGGGATCGTGACCTGAGCCAAAATCAAGAGTCGGATATTCAACCGACTGAGTCATCCAGGCATCTGTGATTTTATACTTTAAATGGGTGCATTTTATATATGTGGATTATATCTTAATTTTTTTTAATTTAAAGATTCATGATAAAAGCGAAATGATATAAAAAGGTATACCATGCATTCACTAGTCATAATAAAGTTGGAGTGATAGTCTTTTTTAAAAAAATTTATTGATTTTGGGACAGATATAGAGAGCAAGTGAGGGAGGGGCAGAGAGAAAGGGAGACAGAATCCCAAACAAGCCCTGTGCTATAGGCACAGAGCCCCAGGCAGGGCTTGAACTCACAAACCATGAGATTGTGATGCTTCACTGAATGAGCCATCCAGGCGCCCCAGTAACAGCCTTAATGTGACATAAAATAGACTTCAGAAAAAGATTACCAAGGTTAAAGTGAAACATTACATACTGATTAAAAAATTTGATTTATCAAGAAGATATAACAAAATTAAATGTGTAAGCAATTAATAATACAGTATTAAAGTAAAGGAAGTAAAAAGTACACTATATAACTGAATTTCAATACCTTACTCTCAGTAACTGATAAAATAAGCAGTCAAAAAAAATCATTAAAGGGGCGGCTGGGTGGTTCAGGCAGTTAAGTGTTTGACATCAGCTCAGGTCATCACCTCAAGAGTCTGAGCCCCACATGGGGCTCTGGGATGACAGCACAGACTCTGTTTTGGATACCTGGTCTCTCTCTCTCCCTCCACACCCCACTCCCCAATCATGCTATCTCTCAAAAATAAACATTTTAAAAAGTTTTTGGAAAGACCATTAGGGGTGCCTAACCAGCTCAGTCGGTTGAGCATCCGACTTCGGCTCAGGTCATGATCTTGCATTCATAAGTACAAGCCTCGCATCACGCTCTGTACTGACAGCTCAGAGCCTGGAGCCTGCTTCGTCTCCCTCTCTCTCTGCCCCTCCCCTGCTAGTGCTCTATCTCTGTCTCTCAAAAAATAAAATAAAACGTCAAAAAAAATTTTTTTAGTTAAAAAAAAGATCATTAAAGGTATAGAAAATGTGAATAACATTCAAGTAGTTTGACCTAGTGACGTTTACTTAATATTCCAGCCAACAGCAGAAGGATACACATTTTCTTCCAAGTGCACATGAAAACATTCATCGAGAAAGAGGGTATTATGAGCCATATAAATCTCAATAAACATAAAATGAAATCATGCAGATTATTTTCTGTAATCCCATTAAACTGGAAATAAATAAGAGGAAAAATATCTGGAAAAAATCTGAATATTTGGAAATCAAACAATATATTCCTAAATCACTTCTATGAGTCAGAGAAGAAATTATAAGACAAATTAAAAAATACTTTGAACTGCATGAAAATGAAAAGACAAAGATATAAAAATGTGTTAGATATAATTAAATCACTTCTAAAAAGTGTATTATAGCTTTAATCTTGAAATTTCCTTCAGTTCTTCTTCTGCAGAAAAAGCATTTGACACAATTAAGCCCCATTTATGATGAAAGCTCTAGCAAACTAAGAACTGAAGGAAATTTCTTCAATTGATAAAGAATATGAAAAAGCCTGAATTTGATGCCACACACAATGTTGAAAAACTGAATGCTTCCCCAATATCAGCAAAAAGGTTAGTATGTCCATGCTCAACACTTCTATTCAACAGTGTACAATAAATAGGTCCTGGCTACTGCAAAAAGACAAGAAAAAGAAATTTTAAAATAAAAGAAATAAGGAGCAGCTGGGTGGCTCAGTTGGTTGAGCGTCTGACTTCGGCTCAGGTCATGATCTCGCAGTTCATGAGTTCGAGCCCCACACCAGGCTCTGTGCTGACAGCTCAGAGCCTGGAGCCTGCTTCGGATTCTGTGTCTCCTTCTCTCTACCCCTTCCTTGCTCATGCTCTGTCTCTCTCTCTCTCTGTCTCTCAAAGATGAATAAGTGTTAAAAAAATAATAATTAAAAAATAAAAATTAAAAAAAGAAAAGAAATAAAAGGTACACGGATTGAAAAGTAGAAAGTGAAACAGTATTTGTAGACCACCTAACTGTAGTCTACAATCTACAAATAAACTACTAGAAATAAGGAAGGAATCTGATGTCACAGGATAGAAGTTCAATATGCAAAAATCAACGTTATTTCTCTGTACCAGCAACACTTACAAAATGAAATTTTTTAAAACAGCATTTACAATTTGATAATAAAGTATATTTAAAAAATTAAAAATAAATTAAAAAAACAGCATTTACAATAACATTAAAACCTTAAGTATGTAGTACTTAGGTATAAATTTAACAAAGTATGTGTGAGGAATGTCCACTGAAAAAGTTCATACCATGGAGAGAGAGAAAGATTTCAAACATTCAAATTACAGTAAAACCTTGGATTAAGAGTAACGTGCTCTACAAGTGTTCTTCAAGATGAGCAAACATTTATAATAAATTCTAAGTTGACAAATGAGCCATGTTTGTATTTACAATACAAGTAGTACATGATGTTGAATGTCACATGATCACAACTGGGCCAACGGTTCATCTCTCTCTCTCTGTCTCAGTCTCTCTCATTACGGGATTATGGGTGACCGTCTCCCATGCTCAAATGCTCAGTCTCAGGCTGCAGTGTTGGGCAGAAATCAGTGATTTTTCAGAACACTGGAAGGTGCCCACAACTGGCACTAGTGTATTATTTGTCACTTCAAAGCACCTATGGACAGTCCTTTGCTTTTCCATACAAGAGTAAGATGAGGAATGCTTTGCTTCATTCTAGGTCAGGCTGCTTACAGATATAGACCCTTTCCTCTGCTGCTTTATTGCCAGTTTCATTAAATATGGTATATGACAAGAGTTTATTAATGCTGTACTGTAGTTAACATTCATACAAGCATATACAATGGCCCCCCATATACAATGGCAGGAAAAGATTTCATTAAGCCAACAGATAGCAGTGACTCCATTAGTGATAGTGAAAGTCATTTTACAGAATGACCCTCCTCTCTCGTCTCCCTCACACCAGCCATGAAGGTTTTCAAAGGTAACTGCAGGTTAATTTCTTTATTTTTCTTTATATTTTGTATTTTCTTTATTATTTTGTATTATATTACAGCATTGTAATCATTTCTATATGAATATTTTTGGGTTGTGGAACGAATCATCTAAGTTTCCATTATTTCTTATGGGGAAATTCGCTTTGATATACAAGTGCTTTGGATTACAAGCATGTTTCCAGAACAAATTATGCTCGCAAACCAAGAGTTTACTATATATTGTGATAGAAGTCATGATAGTGGTTACCTTTGGGAGAGGAGGTGACAGGAGGAATGGCTGAGAGGGATGGAGCACAAGGGCACAATCTGGGGTGCTGATGATATTCTAATTATTGATCCAGGTGGTAATTACACACATAGGATTTGTGCACTTGCTGAACATAGAGTTCCACAAACAGTTAACTTAAAAGAATCAATAGCATTCTTTGTTTACCAGTGACAAAGAAAGAAAAGAAAAGAGAAAAGAAAAGAAAAAGCTATCTGCTAAAGACAGGAAAAACAAAGTAAAAAAGTTCAACTAGAAGATCTTTGAAATTTACATTACATATAACCAATAGGCTACTATCCAAGATATATTCAACAAGATGGAAAAAAAAGAAAAAAACCTCTGAGATTGCTAAAGGCAAAGGATATAAACTGGCTATTCACAGAAAATGAAAACGTTGGGATTGGAGGTTGGAGTTATACAATTGTAATCCAAGAAATGCCTAGAGCCATCAGAAACTGGAAGAACAACCTTCCCCCAACCCCACCTCCACTTCCAGATCCTTCTGAAGGAGTATTGGGCCCTGCTGATAATTTTATTTTGGACTTCTGCCCTCCAGAAATGTGAGCAATGTGAAGACAAACTTGTCTTAAGACACCAAGTTTGTGGACATGTGTTATAGCACCCTATGAAACTAACACAATTTCCTGAGTCCCCATAGTTCCATTTCTAAATCTAGTGCCTAGAGCACTGGGCCTGTATCTATAAGATTCAAAACCCTCCTGGGGCGTCTGGGAGCTCAGTCAGTTGGGCGTCTGACTTCGGCTCAGGTGATGATCTCACAGTTCGTGAGTTCAAGCCCCATGTCTGGCTCTGTGCTGACAGCTCGGAGCCTGGAGCCTGCTTCAGATTCTGTGTCTCCTTCTCTCTCTGCCCCTCCTCTGCTCATGCTCTGTCTCTCTCTCAGTCAAAAATAAATAAACATTAAGAAAAAAATTTTTAAAGATTCAAAACCCCCCTGTGCAACAGTGTGCAATTTACCTATACGTGTGAGTAAAAAAATAAACCAATGCCCTAACTGAAAAAAAAAAACTATATGTATAGAAAAATAATTTATAATAAAATATCTATTTCTACATGTCAATGCTCAGGCAGGACTAAGCTAGAAAATATAATATTTACACCTATACAGTGAGTCTACATAATACAGATAGTTTCAAAAGCAGAATGATAGGCGCCCATGTTGGCAACTCAAACACAAGCAGTGCTGCCATTGGTGCCATGATTTTCCAAAAAAAGTAAACTCTTCACAGAGTTCCAAACAAAACATACTCTCCTCAATTTACACTACAATTGTATTCCTGGAAAGTTCACTGTATTTTACCACCTTTCAAAAAAAAAAGAAAAAAGATTTTGTGTTTATACGTAAAACAAAGTTAGATTCTTAACTTCCAATAATTATATACAGGTTTTCATCTACATATTCAATAGGACATTCAAGTCATGCAGAATACTAGACAATGAACACCAACAGGACCCCCCAACTACTAAGGCAAACAAAGGTAGCCCAACAAATTTCACTGGCATTTAAAAGTCTATCAATAATAGACGGAGGGGCGCTTGGGTGGCTCAGTCAGTTGGGCATCCAACTTCCACTCAGGTCATGATCTCGTGGTTTGTGAGTTCGAGCCCTGCATCGGGTTCTGTGCTGACAGCTCAGAGTCTGGAGCCTGCTAAGGATTCTGTGTCTCCCTCTTCCTCTCTGCCCCTCCCCCACTCACACTCTGTCTCTCCTTCAAAAATAAATAAACATTAAAAAAAATTTTTAATAATAATAGATGGAAAAAAGGCAGTCTCTTCACAAATGATGTTGGGAAAACTGGATGGTGACACACAGAAGAATGAACCTGGACCACTTTCTTACACCATACACAAAAATAAACTCAAAATGTATAAAAGACCTAAATGTAAGACAGGAAGCCATCAAAATCCTAGAGGAGAAAACAGGCAACAATCTCTCTGACCTCAGCCGCAGCAACTTCTTACTTGACATGTCTCCAGAGGCCAGGGAAACAAAAGCAAAAATGAACTATTGGGATCTCATCAAGATAAAAAGCTTCTGCACAGTGAAGGAAACAATCAGCAAAACTAAAAGGCAACCAACAGAATGGGAAAAGATCTTTGCAAATGACACATCAGATAAAGGGTTAGTATCCAAAATCTATAAAGAACTTATCAAACTCAACACCCAAAAAACAAATAATCCAATGAAGGAATGGGCAAAAGACATGAATAGACACTTTTCCACAAAAGACATCCAGGTGGCTAACAGACACATGAAAAGATGCTCAACATCACTCAACACCAGGGAAATACAAATCAAAACCACAGTGAGATACCACCTCACACCTTTCACAATGGCTAAAATTAACACCTCAGGCAACAACAGATGTTGGCAAGGATGCTGAGAAAGAGGAACCCTTTTGCACTGCTGGTGGGAATGCAAATTGGTGCAGTTACTCTGGAAAACAGTATGGAGGTTCCTCAAAAAATTAAAAATAGAATTATCCTATAACCCAGCAATTGCACTACTAGGTATTTATCCAAAGGATATGGTTTCAAAGGGGCACACGCACCCCAATGTTTACAGCAGCATTATCGACAATAGCCAAAGTATGGAAAGAGCCCAAATGTCCATCGACTGATGAATGGATAAAGAAAATGTGATATCACACACACACACACACACACACACACACACACACACACACACAATGGAATATTACTCAGTGATCAAAAAGAATGAAATCTTGCCATTTGCAACTACATGGCTGGAACCAGCACTAGCATGTATTATGCTAAGTAAGTCAGAGTCAGTCAGAGAAAGACAAATTATCATATGATTTCACTCATATGTGGAATTTAGATACAAACCAGATGAACATAAGGAAGGGAAGCAAAAATAATAAAATTTAAAAAAAATAGAGGGGAGACAATAAAAGACTCTTAAATACAGAGAACAAACTGAGGGTTGCTGAGGGGGGTGGTTGTTGGGTGTGGGGAAGGGGTAAATGGGTGAGGGGGCTAAATTAAGGAGGGCACTTGTTGTGATGAGCACTGGGTGTTACATGTAAGTGATGAATCACTAAATTCTATTGCTGAAATTATCAAAAATGAATAAACATTAAATTAACTAATTAATAATAAAAGTTATTTATTCATTTATTTACTTAAAAATGTTTTAATGTTTACTTATTTTTGAGAGAGAGAGAGAGAGAGAGAGAGAGAGAGAATGTGAAATGGGGAGGGACAGAGAGAGAGAGGGAGACACAGAATCCAAAGCAGGCTCCAGGCTCCAAGCTGTCAACACAGAGCCCAGTGGGGGGCTTGAACCCATGAACTACAAGATCATCACCTGAGCCAAAGTCAGACGCTTTACCAACTGAGCCACCCAGGCACCCAATAATAAAATTTTAAAAAGTCTATTAATAAAGGAAGAAAAATTAATCACCATCATAAAAATAAACAGTATTATATAGCAATTAAGGAAATGAACTTGATCTGAAAGAATCAACACTGACAAATTTTAAAAACTGAACTGGAAAAAACAGGTATGCAGGATACATAGTAAAATACCATTTGTGTAAAGTTTTAAAACAAAACAATAGTATAAGTAGCACAGACATACACAAATATATAGTAAAAGTACAAAACCAGAATCAAAAGAATACGCTCCAACTTCAGGATATTGATTACGTTACCTTTAGGAAGGGAAGGAGAAAAACAGGAGTCAGAAAGATATACAAAGGGGGCCTTAACTATATCTGTAACATTTTATTTCTTAAAAATGACATCTGCAGCAAACATGTAAAATGTAGCATTTGTTAAATCAGGGTGTGGAGAGGGTGGAATCATAGTATTCAGTTTTATTTTTCCTGTAAATTTGAAGTATTTCTTACTTAAAGTTTTTAAAAGTCTATATTCCAGGGAAATTTCCCCCAACTGTAGCACAATTGTGAGACACCACTCCACAGAAACTTAGATGAGGATCACAAATGTTTAGATAAGTAGCGATTGAGAAGGAAGGACCCAAATCTGTTTGCCCCAATGTTCTCTATAATTTGAGTGCGGTAAAGAGGTGAAGAGAATACAGAGAAGAAATATATATATAATATATAATATAATATAGATATATATATAACATATATATTATATATAATATATAAACTAACCCCAAACTGACACTATTCACGTAAAGCAAACTGGCTGGTTTCACTGCCCAGGCATTGGGCTTTATTTTTCACTCTCCAATTTCTTCCCTTCTCCCAAATAATCTCATGAAAATTGAACTACTAAATAACAAAAAGAAGGTAGACAGAAGCAGCAACACAAATACTTCCTATATCATAGAAAGGATGTTTCAACTATTAAAAATGTAACTGGTGGGAAATATAATTATTTTGCTGTTCTTTAAAAACAAGTTACTTGGCCTATTATACCATTCTCCAAAAATTCACTGAGAAAAGTCACACTTTCTTTCCAGCAATATATTTTCTCTCTAGTCATACGGCTCTGTGGAGCAACATAAGATGTGTTATACACCAAAACCTTTCATGTTTACTATGTTCTTGCTCTCATATTACCACCGTATTAAACATGAGGTTGCTACTAATACAAGACTGCAGCAAAAAAAACACTTGTGGAGGGGGTGGGGGAAGAGGAGAATGTAGTTTCACACTTTCAAAAGACAAGGAAAGATAAAACATCTAATTTCCAGTTTATAGGATCTGGGAACAAATTAAATGTCACCACAAAAGGAAACAATTCAGACAATAACACAACATGGGATATTCAATATCTGAGTATGGGCTCTTCAAAAGGTAATGTGCACAGAAAGATTTTTACAAGAATGAATGTTCATAGATTTATCCATGACAACCACCACCTGGTAACAATCCAAATAATCATCAGTAAAAAGAATGGCTAAAAAATATTGCAGTATACACATACAATAGAATACAACTCCTCAATATAAAGGAACAAACTACTGATACACACAGTCACATGGATGAATCTCAAAAATATGCTGAGCAAAAGAAGCCAGACACAAAATTTACAAACTATATGGCTCCATTTAATACGAAGTTCACGTACTGGCAAACTCATCTATAGTAACAGAAATCAGAATAGTAGTTCCCTCTGCAGGGGGCTTGACGGGCACAAGGGAATTTCATGGCTTGATAGAAGTATTCTAAATCTTGACCCAAGTATGATTACATGAGTGTATACATTTATCTGAATCCACTAGAGGGGAAGAAAGGAAAGATCATGGGGAATGAAAAAGTAGAACAGTTCTATACTAAAATGGACTTAAAAGACCTAACAACCAAATGTAACATGTAAACCTTGACTGGATGCTGGTTTTTAAAAATTAACTATGCAAGTTATTTTTGGGACAACTGGGAAGACTTGAATATGGGCTAGATATTAAGAAATTGTCACTCATTGTTTTAGGTGTGATAGATAATAGCATGGTGGTTATGTAGAACAACGTCCTTGTTTTTAGAAGATGTTGAAGTGATTAGGAGTGGCGTACCATGATACCAACAATTTACTTCCAAATTTTCAGCAAAAGAGCCACATTTATTTTATACATACACACACATACGTACAGATAAATCAAATTAATGTTCACAGGCCGTGGCATAGGTTTTCATTGTACTATTCTTTCAACTACCCTGTATCCTTGAAAAATGTCAATAAAAAGCTGGAAAGTAAAGATGACAACTTTTATAGATAACAGAGTGATCTCTGAGATATATTATGTGAAGGAAAAAAAAGCAAATGTGCAGAATAGTTTATGTAATATGCTACCTACTATATTAAGAACCAAAGAAAAAAATATATGTGAGGGGAATGGTATGTGTGTATGTGTATATGTATGTGTATCTGTTTGGTTATATTATAAAAGGAGATACTAGAAGAATAAATCTGAAACCAGTAAAAATGATTACCTACAGCAGATGAGTATGGATGGGAAGTAGGTTTGAGGAGACAGGGCTGGATGTGAAACTGCTCTGAGTATATCATTTTATGGGTCTTGACTTTTATACCATGTAAACATAAAAAATTAAGTTGAAAAGAAGAAATTAAAATGTAAAAGATGTTAAAAATATCTCTGGTCATATAATTCATCTTTTCAATCAAAGCCCAATTAATCAAGCTTAACTTGAATGGTTGCTAATGATCATTTTTTCTCCTTCTGAGCATCAGAGCTATTTAATAGCTTTTTGCTGGTCAGAAAAATTAGCATCTTGTTGCAGATCTGCCCCTAAATAGTTGTGCAACTGTAAACAAATAACTAGCCATGCTAAGCTTCACCTGTACAAAGGAATAAATCGAATGATATCTGGGATCTTTGGAACTGTAAAATTCTGTGACTCAAGTGTTTGATGAAAAAAGTTACATAGGGATGTTTCCACCTGCCTAATTTCTTTAGCCTCAATGAACACAAGGTCCATTACACAGTCATTCACCTCCTGCAGTACAACCAATACCAAGAAAGAAAGGGTACTGAAATTAAATATATTTCTGCAACTCCTTCAGTCACAACAAAGTACTGTTGTAACCAGTCACAACAAAGTACTTCCTCCTAAAGATGGGTACTGTCAAAGGAAGGGGAGCAGCAGCCAGTCGGTGGTGCAACTGCACTCGCTGGGCATCTACACCCCAGTGGTTAGCAGCAGAGGAAGCAGCAGCCAGTAACAAAGTCTGGTGAGGCTGCACGGCCAAGCGAGCGGTTTAGGAAGCTAGGACGCTTCTTATATTCTTTTGCTAAAGGAATCTTACTTTACAAAAAAGTTGCTCAACTTTGGCAGCTGTGGGATGAAAACATCTGAAGCTAGGGCTGTGGCTTCCCACACAGCAAAGTAAAATCTCTGCAGGCTTAGATAAACCAAGAGTGCCAGAAACTTTCTTTCCCTCCACCCTCTGCCTCACACTGCCCTACCCAGGCTTGCCTTCTTTAAGACCTAACAAAAGACCTAGAAGAGTCTTGTGACTTGGAGTTTCAGGGACAGTGTTGCAGAGGCCTCATTCTAATTCGAGGAAGGACAGCCAGGAGAGCAGGGGTGGCCAAGGGTGGGTTAAGTCCAGAGAGAGGCCTGCAGGCAGGGTGTGCAGGGTGTGCAGGAAGCAAGTGGGGAGGACTTCTCTGGGCAGCACTCAGAAGCCTGGTGTTGGGATATTTAAAGACATTCACATACACATACCTGCCCCCAGTGTTGCTGGGAGATCAGAGTTGAGACATAAGAGGGCTTAGGAGGGGTGGAAGAAGAGAAAGGGGGCCGAGTGGGGAATTTTGGTTCCAAGCTGCTTGCAGGTCTACAATGGGGGTATGGAAAGGCTCTCTGGGATTTCCTCTAAAAGAGACAAGCTGGAGCTTTCATCTGAAGACGAAAACGAGAGGACTCTGTAAAGAATGAAGAGGAAGTAGTTTTAAAACCTGCGGAAGGGTCTTCCGAGATGATTAAAAGGGATGGAGTTTTCTCATACCATGGAGAGATCCAACCCCTTCCCCTGAGGAAGCACAAGGGGGTTCAATGCCTCAGCTGGATTTCCACAGCAGGTTGGGGGACAGGATCCTCTCGAGCCAATCTGGAGAGTGACTGGGGGTGGGGTTGCTGCTCCTCTCCAGCAAGTTCACAGAGTGAGCAGTTTCTCTGTTAAAAGCTGTTGCGTTTCTTGGCGTGACAGGAAGGATAAGGGATAAGGGATCCCTCTCACAGCCAGGAGGGTCCTGAAATGATTTCTGAGGACAAGGCAGGGTGCTTTGTGCAGTGCTGACACAGTTCGGTTGCTGGGTGTGAGGATTCCACACTGAAGACTGAGAGTAAAGGCCCCTTCACGAATCAGAAGCTTGAAATGTGTCCGAAAGAACCTGCCCGCCGTGATTTGAGAGGAAACGTACCCCCTTGGAGACTGGGGAGAGAGGGGGCCAGTAATACTCTTTCTAAGATTAGAGGAATGTAAAGAGAAGCCTACCACCCGATCCACTGGAAAGTTAGGGGCAGGGCGAGGAGGCCTTTGGAAGAGGAAGTGGTTTGTAAATGATCTGAAGGAACCCCAACTGGAAGCTGGGATACAGCGAGGAGAACGGAGGTGGGGGTGGGGACGGTCAGAGCTCTGCGTGGCTGGAGTGGGAGGGCGTTCAGGATTTTGCAGAGGGAGGAGACCCAGGGGCCACGGGTCAAGGCTCCCGAGGGATGATTCACAGGCTAACGTAGCTTTTGAGGTGACTCGGGCTTCAAGGAGATGAACGAGGGAAGCGTCCCCGAGTAAACGCCGGAGACTCGGTGACACCCAGGCGGCGGGGGTTGTGGGGGCGACCGGTACTCACGGAGCGGATCTCCAGCGCCAGAGCGCATTGCAACGCCTTCACCTTCGGCATCCGCGCGGGGTGGGGCGGCGGGGACGGACCCCAGCCGCGGGCCCGAGTGAGGCGAGGAGACGCGGGGCGGGGCGGGGACGGGGAGGAGACGAGGTGGCGGCGGTGGCAGCTGTGGCCCCCAGGCCGGGGCCCGCGGTCCAGCCTGGGTCCCGCCGGAGCAGAAGCTGTGCGCGGGGCGTGGACTCGTTGTCATGGCAGCCAGGAGGGGCGGGGCCGGAAGAGAGGCCGGACAGGGACGCGCGGGAGCCGGCACGCCTTGGCGAGCGGCTAGGGGCGGGGCTCAGAGAACGCCTGAGGCGGGACCACGCGAGGAGGCGTGGCTTCCGAAGGAGTGGGGTGGGGCGGGGCTGTTCTGTGACATCAAAAGATGGGCGCACAGCTGGACAAAAGCGAGAATAGCCTGGGGTTTGTGTAGTGGGACAGTGCCGAGGTCAGGGAGCTGGACTCAGGAGCCCTGAGTTCCAACGTGGCGATGACACCTTGGGCTACTGGAGTCCCAGTGAGGCCTCAGTTTCCACAACTGTAAAAGAATAATAATTAATGTTGGTTTTCTTTTTTTTTTTTTTTTAATGTTGGTTTTCTATTTGAATTTCACAGTACAGTTTACAAAGCCAGCATGAGGAAATTGAGGATTAGAGAAGAGGCTTGCCCAAGTTGAAGAGAGAACCAGGACTGGAACTCAGGACCTTTCATGTAAAACCCCAATTGCGTCCCTGACAATTGGGGCTTGAATCAGATCATCATGTTCCTCTTCCTAGACTCCTACTCTATGATTCTATTAGTGCATCCCTCTCTCTCTTCAAGGTTCCCTAATCCACTGTGTATGCTTAAATTGAACGGTCAATGCAGGGCCAACAATAAATCCAGTTGGGAAGGGCTTGGGCCATAAACCATCAAAGATTAAAAGAACCGAAGAGATTGGCCCAATCCAGTCATTTTAAAAATCATTTTTAGTGTGAAATATATTACACATACAGAAATGTATAAAACACGTTCATCTTAAACAATAAAGCAAATCACTGTGCAACTAATACCTAGATTAAGAAATAAAGCATTACTAGAACCTTAGAAATGCCCCCAGCCATTGCATTGCCTTCCCTGCCCTGGAAGTAACTGCTACCCTGACTTTTGTTACAATAATTCCCTTCTCTTTCGAAGTACTTTTGCTATTCAAGTATGCATTCCTAAACAAGACGTTTTTGTTTCCTGCTATTGATGCTTTATCAGTGAAATTAACACTACTCGTGTTTTCCTGTGACTTGCTTCTGTCATTTACTATTATGTTGTGAGACTCACCCAATATTGATGCTGTATAGCAGATTTTTTCCATTGTTGGCTAGTACTCCAATATATGAATATTTATTTATTTATTCTTTTACCTATTGATGGTCACTTGCACTGATTCCATTTTTAGCTATTATTCACGTGTTGTTATGAACATTCTAATACATGTCTACTAGAACACATGCATGCTCCAGTGGGAGTGGATTGACTCGGTATTAGGTTTTGCACATGGGATTTTAATTAGTGATGCCACACCGTTTTCCAAAGTAGTTGTACCAATTTATGTTCCTGCCGAGAGTGTATAAGAGTTCTTATTTTCCCACATCTTCACCAACATTTGGTATTGTTTAGGTGTTTAATGTTTGTATATTTGGGTGTATGTAGTCCAAGTATCTCATTGTGGATTTACTTTGCATCCCTTCTTACTATTGAGATTCAGCATCTTTTCATGGTTTTATTAGTCTTGCCATGTTCTCTTCGTGAACTGCCTACTAGTTCTCTTCCTATTTTATTAGATGGTCTCTCACTCACTCTCTCTTGCTCTCTTGCTCTCTCTGTCTCTCTCTTTCTCACTGATTTATAGGAGTTCCTTATATATCCTGGATGCTAATTCTTCATCTATATTACATGTGTTACAAATATCTTCCCCAGTGTGTGCTTAAGTTTTTAAATTTTCCATATAGGGTGTGATGAACAGAAGAGAAACTACATCAAGGAGTATGAATATTCTTAGTTTGACCAAATAATTCCAAGTTGCTATCCAGAATGCCACACCAGTCTACACTCCCACCATCCAGTGAATCTTCCATTTCAGTTAACATATTATTCAGTTCTAAAATTTCCATGTTGTCTTTTTCATTAGTTTTCACATGACTGCTGAGATTCCCTATTTGTTTACTCATTAGGGCTCTATTTTCCTATCCCCTTTGACTATATCTTTATTTCTTTGAAAATATTTACAATAGCTGCCTTAAAGTCTATATATGTTATATCCAACATCAGTGCCATTTCTGCTTCTCCTATCTACATGTTTTCATAACTATACGCTGTATTTTCCTGTTTCTATGTCTAGTGCTTTTTATTATTGAATACTAGATATTTAATAATGCCCTATAAGAACATGGATTCTATGATCTTTCTCTAAAGACTATTGATTCTTATTTTAGTAGGCAGTTTAATTATGGGGCGATTACCTCAAACTTGTGCAGACTTAGTGATATACTTTGCTAGTGCAGATATGTGGAAAGCCCAAGATGTTCTTAAAGCCCATCTACCTTGGTAGGTCCCAACTTCCAAACTCTGTCTCTCCCAAACTTTGTCAGCCTTCGTTGTAGACTTTGTTAACGTGAGTCTAGTGCAGGCCTAACTATAGGATATGGTTCTTTCTGCTAGAGTGCAGACTTTCTGATGTATCAGCTGGATTCCAGGAGTGTTATACAAAGTGTTAAAAAGATCTTTCCACAGTGGAATGTTCAGCACTCCAATGTCCCCAGTACTGTCTGATCCCAAGCATCTCTGTTCTGCTCCCAACACTAAAGCAGCTGCTGACTGGCATGTCTCTGGTCATCTCATCCTGTGTATGTAAAGCTCACCCCTCAGCCTTGAAGTTTTGGGGAAACACCTCATAGGTTTCTGGGCTCTCTCTGCACAGTGCCTGTCTTTGTCAGTTTGGGCTAACAGAACACCATAGCCACCACAGTGCCTTATAAACAATAGAAATTTATTTCTCACAGTTCTGGAAGCTGGAAGTCAAGATCAGGGTGCCAGCACACTTGAGTTCTGGTGAGAGCCCTCTTCTGAGCTGCAGATGGCCCTTTTCTCATTTTATCCTCACAAAGTGAAGAGGGTGAGAAAGCACTCTGGGGTGTCTCTTATAAGAACACTAACTTCATGAGAGCTCCACCTTCATGACCTAATTACCAACCCAAGGCCCCACCTATAGCTACCACCACCTTGGGGGGTAGGATTCCAACATATGAATTTGGAAGGGACACGAACAGTCAGTCTATAGCAACTAATTTAAAGATGTTCTCCCTCCATTATAGCCTTCAAGTTTCAGCCTCATACAAAAATTCAGCTGCCAATTTCTAAACCCCAAGCATGAAATTTTGGGTAAAAATTCTAATTGGCCTGAATGGCAGCATTGTGAATGGCATCACTGTAATTAATGATGTCCCAGGAAGATTTATAATCACAGGTTACAGATAAAACAGAAATAGTACGCTTCTGCACTTCCCCTCCTTTTATCCTTTACTAATTTTATGGGAAATAAGTCCAATAAAAAATATAAGCTCTTAATCTTTCCCAGAAATCCTACCTCATTTGATGAATACTTTGAGGGAATAAATTAGAGTCTTTTTTTTCTTTTATACAGTCTACTTTGCATTTATGAAGTGAGGATGGTAACTCAGGTTCCCTGGCCAAATGGTCAGAAGGTTAGAAGCCTTTTTAAAGACTTCTATTGTCTTCCCTTCATGTTCAGTCTCCATAGGTAATTGATTTCCAACAAAGTCAGTGTCTTCATTAGTCATAGGACTATTAACAATAATAACAGCCACAGTAACCATTCAGTGACAGTTCATTATATATCAGGCATTGTACAAGTTACTTTAAGTAGATAATTATACACCTTACACATCTCTACAAGCAAAGTATTGGTATCCCCATTCAATAAATGAGGAAACAAGGTCACAGTAAATTAACGTGCCCACACTCACCCAGGTAGTACCTGGCACAGCAGGAACTTGAACCTAAGTCTGCTCTTCTCCTGCTATAAAATGCTGTGTCTCGTTATTTATTGTTTTAATATTATCAGTAACAAAATACCAATCGGTTTAAGAAACAATACAACCCAATAAATATAATAGCAATAATCGTTATATTAATAGAGGTTGTATATAATATGCCATTATCTTGCATTTGAAAAGATATTTCTGTTCCTGAAAGCATGTTTCTGTCATTTAAATTGATTCTCAGGATGATTCTATATATTTTAAAGTGCAACTATTTCTAAACTTCTAACACTTGATGGTGGGCTTATTTGTCACTGAGAATGGTATGGAAAGTTTAAGAGAAATAAGACTTTAAAAATCTCTGATATAGTTTGAAATAAAAACATAAAGCAGGAATCACCCTATAATAAGAATTTTTTTATATTGGGTAAACTATAATTAAAAAAAAAGAATTTTCTTTTATGAATTGTACCTCTTGGAAAAATGTTCGAGCTTGAAATGTACTATGTAACTCAAATAACACATACCCAGAAGACCATTTTGTTTTATTAATCTTGTCTCTCTATGTATGATATGCTAGTCCAGTCAATAATAACTAGGTCTCCATTCTTCTGATTGAGTCTTAGAAAGTAACAAGTAAATGAGGAATCATTTCCCATTTCTTGTATAACATCTTTATGGAATATGGATGTGAAGTAGGCCAGCTTGCTGGGAGGAGGGAGTATGAGGACGTACTATAAAAGTTCTGAGCCCTAGTTGCAAATTGGGTCTGCTGGAATTGGGCATTGCTTCTAGCCTGGTGGATGGCCTCCTGAGATTCGACCCTACTGTCTCCATTTCAAGAAAGAAAGGGCCTACGCCCTCTGCACAAGGCTGCCTAGAGGGCTAGAAGCATTGCAATGACCGTAAGCTACATCCATCCTAGGGAAGAGTTTCTGCATGAAGGGTCCTTTCGTGGTGTTGGAGCCACATAGTTGTGGGAGGAAGGTGATTCCGACGTAGGTACCATTTATTTCTTTCCATAACTAATAAGCTGTAAGCACCTGGAATACTGACTACTTGTGCTAAACTGACCAATGGTCTCCTGAAAATGTCTATATCCAAATTCCCAGAACCTGTGAATCCTACTCTCTATGGCAAAAAAAGGATTTTATAGATGTGAACAAGATAATGACCTTGAAATGGGGAGCTTATCCTGGTTTATACAGGTGGCCTTGGTGTAATCACAAGAGAACCAGGAGGAGTCAGCATCAGAAAGAGGGTAACGTGATAATGGAAGCAGAGGGAGAGAGATGATGTGATGTGGGGCCATGAGTCAAAACATGAGGACAGCCTTGAGAGACTGGGAAAGGCAAGGAATGGATTCTCACCTAGAGACTCCAGAGGAACCAGCCCTGCCAACACCTTGATTTTAGCTCCGTGAGATTCGTTTCAGACTTCTGACCTCCAGAAGATAACTATATTATTATAAGATTATAATTATAATTATTATAAGATAATGAAGTTGTGTGTTAATCCACTAAGTTTGTGGTAATTTGTTACAGCAGCATTGGGAAACTACTTGATCTAGTAAGAATCTGCAGGTGAGTTAGAAGTTAAACAAGCTGATTGTAAGTTTCGTAAACTAGTCCAGAATTAATTTTGCAACAGAAATTACAAATTTAAAAATCATGACACAAATAATGACCTCAGAGGCCTTTTTTTTTTCCTTTCCCCTCAGAGGCCTTCTTGGATCATGCTCAGGAAATGAACTAGTCCTCTGCAATGTCTGTTGGGAATGGGTTTCTCAGCACACTGATAAGCAGCCCCTTTCAGTCCTTTCTGGGCCACCTGCAAATTTCAACAAAATTAAATTCTAATACCGGTCCTTGAAAATGTATCAGGGCTATTAATTGAGAGTGAGCACAAAAAACATGAGGGCATATTGGCACCAAGTGACTCCCACCCCTGGGTATTGCCAATGCCTTTGTGCGTCTCCATTTCCCATTGTTGTTTTAGGGAGCAAGAGTGCAGATGAGTTGGGTCTCTTCCCATTTTCTGGACAAAATAGGAAGCCTGAGCCCTATACTGAAGACCCCCTTTGACATTACTCCTCTCTCAGCTTCAACCCATCAGAACAAGTTTGGCTTCTCATCTCTCCCTCAAAGTTCCAAGACTTTTTTAAAAAAAATGTTTACTTATTTATTTTTGAGAGAGAGAGAGGGTGTGCAAATGGAAGAGGGGCAGAGAGAGAGAGAGAGAGAACCCCAAGCAGCCTCCGTGCTGTCAGTGCAAAGCCCAACGTGGGGCTCCATCCCACGAACCTGTGAGATCATGACCTGAGCTGGTATTAAGAGTTGGACCCTTAAACCGCTGAGCCACCCAGGCACCTTGCCCCTAGGGGCTTTTTAAATAATGAAAGTAAGAAGTTTTTCTTTAACTGGCTTAACCAACTCTTAGAGAAATCATGGTTGACAACACCTAAAATTAAAAGCATATCTGGTCCCACCCCATACTGATTAAATCAGCACCTTTGGGAGTGAGGCCTAAGCACCTATAGTTTTAAGATTTTTCCAGGTGTTTATAGTCAGGATTGAGAACCACTGGTTCAAGCCAGCCATGAACAACCTATTCTTGGCCAAATTTTAATCACCAGTATTATTGGCTGAATTGTGTCCCCTAAGATTCATTCATTGAAGTCTTACCCCCCAGTACCTCAAAATGTGACTGTATTTGGAAACAGGATCTTTAAAGAGGTCATTCAGGTTAAATGAAATGATTGGGGTGAGTCCCAATCAATCCAATGACGCCTTTATAAAAAGAGGGGATGAGGTGGAGGCACCTGGCTGGCTCAGCCACTTAAGCCTCAAACTCTTGATTTTGGCTCAGGTCATGATTTCACAGTTTGTGAGTTCGAGCCCTGTGTCTGGCTCCACACTGACAGCATAGAGCCTGCTTGGGGTTATCTGTCTCCCTCTCTCTCTGCCCCTCTCCCACTAAACACTTAAAGAGAGAGAGAGAGAGATGAGGACACACACACACACACACAGAAAAGACCAAGCGAACGCAGGGAGAGAAGACAGCCACCTATAAGCTAAGGAGAGAGAGGAGGGCGTCAGAAGAAAGCAACCTTGCTGGTCCTGGGCTTCTAGCCTCCAGAACTGCAAGAAAATAAGTTCCTATAGTTGAAGCCACCCAGTCTGTGATACTTTGTTACGGCCGCCGGAACCACTTAGTACAATCAGTAAAAAAATTGATCTCACATCCATTGCACATTTTCATTCTAGAGACACTCATTTTCAGAGCTCTGAACACAAGCATGGGCTGTACTTCTCTTTATTTGAGGGGATAAAAAATCATAATAGCTTTCATCATAAGAAGATATACCCAGGTAAATTGCTTTTACTTGCAAATAACAGAAAACTCAATTATTGATGGCTTAAAAAGTAAAGATTTTTAATTATCCCCTATACCCAGACGTCTGGAGGGAGTTGGAGGGAGGGGATGCTGCTGAAGCTCACCTGGTTTGAAAGGCCAGGTCCTTCCTATTGTTCCATTTCACCACTTTTTTTTTAAATTTTTTTTTTAACGTTTTATTTATTTTTGAGACAGAGAGAGACAGAGCATGAATGGGGGAGGGGCAGAGAGAGAGGGAGACACAGAATCGGAAGCAGGCTCCAGGCTCTGAGCCATCAGCCCAGAGCCTGATGCGGGGCTCGAACTCACGGACCGTGAGATCGTGACCTGAGCTGAAGTTGGCCGCTTAACCGACTGAGCCACCCAGGCGCCCCTCACCACTTTTTTTTTCTTGTGATGCTGATTGTCTTTAGACTGGTTGTCCACATTCCCACCAGGAAAAAATAGAAAGGGCAGCACCAACAAACTGGAAAGTCATGCCTGTCCCTTTTTATAGAAAAATAAAAGCTTTCCGGAAGCCTTCCAACAGACCTCTGCTTCTAGGTCACATGACCTCCTGCAGCTATAGAGGAGGCCAGAAGCATAATATTTCACGAATGGGAAAAGGATGTTCATGACTGAGAACCAGTGGTCTCAATCCTAACCAGATTCATCTGGGGAAATTCAAAAACTATAGATACCTGGGCTTCATTCCCAAGCGTTCTGATTACATGTATATGCACGCATGTATATATAGATTCTGACTATTACACATATAATGATTATATTATATACATATGATGTATACACACTATTATACATGTATATTTTCACATACAATAATACGTAGTATAAATATACCTTTATTTTATATATATTACATATTTTAATTACATTTAAATATATATGTTAACTATACAGGTGATTCCACTATGCAGCCAGGTTGAAAACCACTGGTGTAGACCACACACGGTTTATACCATGATACCACCTGAAACCAAGCTGGGACGTTGCTCAGCAAGCAAGACAGGAAAAATAATAGGATGAGGATTGACATCTTGTGGCGGCCACAGCTAGAAAGTATTTGCTCATAAAGCCGGGAAGATGCATCTGGATTTGGGCCTGTGTGGACACAAGCTTAAAATGAGCAGTGTCCTCTGCTCTCCCCCCTTCCTCCTCCACCTCCCTTCCCTCTCCTCTCTCTCCTCCTCACCTTCCTCTCTCTCCATCTCTCAGCCTCCTACTCTATTTATTTCTCCCCTTCCCCTCTTCTCCATCTCTAACACATCTTTATAACCCAGGTTAGATCATTATAACCAGGATTATTTCCTACAAAATCAAAAGCGATTCTCCAGTCCTTGGTTGAATGCTTCCGGTAACAGAAATCTCACTGTCTTACACAGAGTTACTGCATTAAGACAGTGGGAGTTATGCTCTGCACTAGGGCACCAGCCTGAAGTAGGGAGCTGGGTTGTGTCAGGTGTCAGCCAGCTAGGAAGAAGCACACTTTTTTCTAATTCACATGAAGATGCCCTATGGGCTAACAGGGGTCCTGGTGTTAGGAGGTTACCCTTCTCACTGTCACATGACTGTGGCTATACGAAGTCTTCTTTTACGATGGGACAAAATCGCCTTCCTCAAAGATTCCATTCAGTGATCTATTTGATGGTTTGGAGCCACTTAGAACACATTTGCTCCCTCCTCTGTGGTCCGCATGGCAGCTCCCTCCTCTGTGGTCCCCATGGCATCTTTTCTCTTCTGGCTTTCTCAGCCTTGGCTCCCCCGGATGTCCTGCTCCAACATGACTCCGACTTCCCTCTGCATTCCCCCTTGCTCATGTTTAGATACACTGTTGAGTGGCCCTCTTATGCTGCAGCGCTGTAACCTGAGCATTGTAAATGGGAGAGTCTGCCTAGAGAAGGGGTGACTTTATTGTCCTTGACAGGGAGAAAGAGGATGTGGAAAACAAAATCCTCTATTTGCAGAAATCACCTTGCTGCCAGCTATGACAGAGACAGACATGGGTAGGCACAAGAACAGGTGACAGCGCTTAATGTCACGGAAGCCAAGGGAGAAAAGAATTTCAGCGATAGGGTGGTGACCATCAGTGCCCCATGCTGTTATGAGTTGGGTAAGATAAGTACTGAAAGTGCTTAATGGATTTGGAAACCAGTCATCGGTGACCTTCGTTAGATGAGTTTCTCTTAATGGATGGATGGAGAGACACAGCAAGTGCAGAAGAAAAGAGAGTGTGCAGATGGCAGTTATAGGGGAATACAGTCCAGGAGGTGGTGGTCAGGGGATGGGGAGGGGAATGTGTTCTAAAGGATGGGAGAAGTTTGAATACGGTCACAGGCTGAGCAAAAAGAGGAAGTAGGTAGTTAGAGGCTGAAACCCAGGAGCAGGAAGAGAATTATTGGAGATCTGTTCAGGGGGACTCAGGAGGCAGAGGTGGAGGGATTGGGCTGGAACAGGTAGACTAACACATCTTCCTTAGAGCCTGAGGGAAGGAGAAATAACATGTACACAGAAAAGTGGAAAATTCCTTTGAAATGAAGACACAGAAAGGTTTGGGGAGATGGCTTTTAGACAATGAAGTAATCTCAGCGCTAATATGTCCTTCCATCTCTTTCTATCCTCCCTTCATGGAATATTTATTGAATTCCCGCCACCTAACATTGTGGATACTGAGAAGAAGACAAAGCCTTCAGACTTTGGACAGAGATGGCTCTGGTCTTCACCTGGTCACTCTCCACCACCAACAGCACCCAGACCCGCACCACACATCAGCCAAGGATTGGAGAGAACTCCCTTCCTCACAGCCCACCATTGCCTTTAAATCTTTCTGTATGTTCTCAATTTCCTGATCATTTTGTCTAAGCCGCACAGGAGAGCACAGCTCACTTGGGATGGTCAGCTGCAGGAAGAGAAAAAGGAATCAGGGATAAATCAAATGGGGGAGAAATAAATGATCTTAAAGCATTTGGCCTAATTCCTCTTCTGGAAAGAACTGTGTCTGGAAATAATTTTAAGACATCTCTACAGGTATGAACAGGGAAACCCAGAGGACATAAGCAGGAGAGCCTAGTGCAGTTGTGAACTGCACACTGGAGTGGAATGAGTCCTGAGGTTTAGGTGTGGGCAGGAGGGAAGTCTGAAAATGCCTCAGATGTGAGAGGGAGAAGAGCGAGAAAAAGAAAGGTACATAAGCCCGGAAAAATATCTGAATAAAAAGAAAAACTGAGTTGGAGGTAGGAAGTGAGGTAAGGCCCCTAACTTCCTGGTGGCACTTTGTGTGATCATTGTTTATGTATCTGACTGGCCCAGTGGCTTGTGATCGCCTTGAAGCCCAGAGCCAGGGGTTGGCAATTCTATGCCCACTAGCCATCAGGTTTTGTGGAACCTGAAGCTAATATAATTTGGGGAGGGTCCTTTAAGAATTTATTAATGGAAAATTAAGTAATTTAAAAGTGAATATTTATTTAAAAAGAGGGAACAGAGGTGCCTGGGTGGTTCAGTCAGTTGAGTGACCGACTTCGGCTCAGATCATGATCTCACAGTTCATGGGTTCCAGCCCCACGTTAGGCTCTGGGCTGACAGCTCAGAGCCTGGAGCCGGCTTCGGATTCTGTGTCTCATTCTCTCTCTGCCCCTCCCCACTTGTGCTCTGTCTCTCTCTGTCTCTCAAAAATAAATAAATGTAAAAAAATTAAATTAAATTTAAAAATTCTCAAAATCCAGAAAAATCACATTATATGAACTGCCTGAGATACCGCTATCAATCTTCTTGCATTTCCTATATTTTCTCTGTTTATTTTAGCTTCCCAGCTCCTCATTGGTCATGTCTGGGAGATTTTTCAGGCTCTTTTTTTTTTTTTTTTTTTTTTGGAAACCTTTGTCAAGTTTCTGCCCTAAGAATTCAGGCCATTTTGCATTGCCTTGTGCAGTACTAATCCTTTATACTCTGAACTGACAGTACTCACTCACTGATTTGTTGCCGATGTCTCTGTTGTAGAGGCCTCACACCTTTGGGTCACAGCGCTGGGTGAGTCAGTACTATGGGCAGTAGCAATATTCATGGAAGCCATTCCTTCACCAGAGATGGCTAGCAATAACTGAATTTTACTTGGGAAGTGACTGTGAATCGCAAACAAAACACACTAAACCCAAACTTCAACATGACTGCCCTTTAGGTGGATGCCCCAAATTCCTGTGGCCGCCATAGGTAAAGGCAAGTGAGGCGGAGGGGAAATTGGAGTGGAAAGAGACCAGGGTCTTCGAAGACCGCTATTAAAATCTCACCCGGGGAATTTGCAAAAACATGTGACCAGTACTCAGGGCAGGGCTGGTGCAAGTCAGGGTCCTGAAGCCTCCTGAACTTTGTCAGATATTGGGCACTCAGTGAATGAAAACACATGAAAGGGAGGGAAAGGAAGAGAAGTGAGCAGAAAACATAGCACTCTTGCCTGAAAAGAAGGAGATTCCTGATAGTACTGGTTGTTGGTGAAGTATCATCAGTACCCCAGCCTGACCTCAGCCGGAAAATTCGCTTTGCTCGGCCACTGGGGTTTCTGGCCTCCTGGGTAGGCTGCCTGTGTTCCTCCTTCCTCTTTACCCCTAGCTTTCCTAGCCACACAAAGGGCTATATTCTCATCACTGTAGCAGGAAGTTTGCCAATCACCAAGCTTCCCTGTGTGCCTCTTTGATTTGCAACATTTAAAGGGCATGAAGAGATACATTCAGAGGCAGGCTTTTAAATCTGAAGTTACCCTAGTGTGAGTCCCAACTGAAACATCCTCACTGGCAGTAACCGCTGAGCACAGCTGGGCGGATGGCAGCTTTGCCCTATAAAACATTTGATACTTTGCCAATAAACTATAAAGAGGAAAAGAAAGCCCCTGTCTAGTTGGAAGTTACAGGACAGCTTTGGAATGCGCTGACCAAAGCAAAATGTGCCGCTTGTTCCTTCAGTTTCTAAGTACCCCAGCCCTGCTGATGAATATATTAGAGCGTATTTATCAGTAATTCAGGCCTCTGACTCAAGGGCCCCCTCAGCAAAGCCACTGGGATTTCAAGGCCTGCCCCAGTCCCTTCCTTCCCCACTGGGGCTGGGTGGTTAAGGGAGTCCCCAGGATCCACCGAAGCTGTCCGGCCACGGATGCCGCACTAACTACTCTCTACGCCACGTCTTTGTGGCCTTGTCACTGGTGCTACTACCTGGCGAAAGAATGAGCATCTGCTGCCATTACTGTCATTCTTCAGAGCTGTTTCTTCCCTTGCACCCTGCGTCTCTGTCCTCCCTCTGACAAGGATCCCCGGAAGGGAGTCTCTCCGGCCAGGGAAAACACCCGCTCTGCCAGACTTCAGAGGGTCTGGCAACCTACTAAGAACAGTCATTTATAAAGCTTACCAAAGGTAAATGCCCTTTTGATTTTCATATCCATTCTTGACAAGCGTAGGTCATGTTTTCCAGGGCCAAGGTGGAAGACAGTTGAACGGTAGCATCCAGTATCAAGTGCAAAACAGGATTCCTCACTTTCAACCCACAAACCTACAGAAATTCCAAGACAGGAGTCATAGGCCTCCTAGTTTAGAATGAGTTCCTCGGAAACCTGCGGAACCCACTTGAAGCCATCCCATGATATCCATTTTACCTCAGGGTCAAGCTCCACTCACTCTCTTTCCCCAGGAGGCCTAGGAGATCTTATGCAAAAAGGATTCTGGAAAGTTCTGTTCTCTCTGAGTTGCTTTTGGGTTCCTCCAGAACCCTCAGACAATTATTTGAGTAAAGTGGTTTACTAAGGTGATGATCCCAGAAACACTTCTCAGAGAGGGGCACCTGGGTGGCTCAGTCAGTTAAGCGTCCAACTTCAGCTCAGGTCATGATCTCACAGTTCGTGAGTTTGAGCCCAGTGTCAGGCTCTGTACTGACAGCTCAGATCCTGGAGCCTGCTTCCAATTCTGTGTCTCCCTCTCTCTCTGCTCTTCCCCCATTCATGTTCTGTCTTTCTCTCTCAAATATAAATAAATATTTTAAAAAATATCTTAAACACTTATCAGAGAAGGAGGCCAATAAAAGGCATGTTATGAAGCCAATTACCATTGTGGGAGACTGGAGTTTAATCCCACTCAGACCCAGTGTGGAATATATACCTTAGCATTATTCCATCCCATCTTAGATCTTTATCTGTGCATTCCCCTCAGCCATTCGTTGAGTGTTAATTCCAGTCTTTCTTTCCATGTGGTGGAGTGGGCTTCAGCAGCTGGGGAAAGCAGAAAATCAGGTGCTGGCAGGTGTTAAGTCCAGCCAGTGAGTACAGACATGGTACGGACCAGGTAATAGGAGTGGGGCACTGGCATTGGAGACCACAGTTCCCCAAGTGGACAACCAGGACCTTCTCATGATCAGTGGGGAGATCCACAACCAAGGAACAGCAGTTTGCCTGATCTCCAGAGTGGGAAGATAGTTTGTGTGAGAGCCCTGAGTAATCTGTGCAGTCAGGAGCAGCTGTGAAGACAGATGTAGGGTCCTACATCCCTAGGCCACGGGGCGCTGGTAAGAGGAAGGCAGGGAGCTGGGGTTCGGGACAGCATTCTTAATTCCCAATGGAATTGGGGTCAGAAGGAAGGGAAACTAAAGCATAAATCTTCATTGCTCTAAGAAGAGTTTATCACGTTGTAGGTGTTTCAGAAATATGTGGGTCTTTTAAAAATGGCTGTCACAATAATTGGGGAGGTGCTACTGGCATTAATGGAAAATATTCAGAAATGCCAGGTGGTCCTACACAATGAAGAATTGTCCAGCCTCCCCCAAATCCTATCCGTTCGCATATTCTCACGAGTGAAAAACTTACTTGTAAATATGTGAGTCTGTAGCCTAACTTCATTTCACACATAAACTTGAAGACTTCTTTGTGTAATTTAAATACAGGGTAGTTTATCCAGAATAATGCAGCTTTTTTTTTAAATGAAGAGAAGACTATACTTTGTTCAGAACTCTACTGAGAGTTGTACCAAAAGGAAAAAAAAAATGAAAAGTTGTCGACAGGAGTTTAGAAAAGCACATCAGTCTCAGCTAGTGGTAGTGTCTGAATCACCAGTTCAACATCCCTGACTGAGCCAGTTTCATTTGCAGTGCTTCCATTCAGGGAATTTTACTTATTATTATGATTTTTTTAATGTTTATTTATTTTTGAGAGTGAGAGAGACAGAGTGTGAGCTGGGGAGGGGCAGAGAGAGAAGGAGACACAGAATCCGAAGCAGGCTCCAGGCTCCCAGCTGTCAGCACAGAGCCCTACATGGGGCTCGAACTCAAGTACTGTGAGATCATGACCTGAGCTGAAGTCGGAGGCCTAACGGACTGAGCCACCCAGGTGCCCCTATTCAGGTAATTTTATATGGCTTCATTACATCTTTTTACGTGCCAGCACATTGACATATGGAAATACATATTATTCTATTATACATTACTTCTCTTATTTCTCCTTTATCTTACACATCGACTTATAAGATGTATTTCTAAAAGTTGTACATGTAGGCAAGTTACATTTTCTGCGAATTTCATATGAAAAGGAAGTTTTACAAAATATGTGTAATAAAAAAGGAGCACTGGATCTGGTAGGGTTGAGACTCACTGCTCCAAACTTATCAGATAAATACCAAGAAATGCAAGTGAGGTGAGGTGAGGACCAGTTATTGCTATCTGATTTCCTTCTTCACCTTGCCTTGTGTTGACCAGTTCTGGAGTTTGCCTTCAGATTTTGGTATCTGCTTTTAAAAGACCATGGATAAGTCTGATAACTTCCAGACAAGAGTGGCTAAGGTGTCAATGGATCTGAAAACCTCCACACCACAACCACCGCCCCCCTCCCCCCCCAAAAAAAAAGAAGAAGAAAGAGGGATTAGAGGTATTTACCTTGAAAATGAGCTTCAGGAAGGAGCAAAGGTAGACCAAGGGGCCTACATCCTATCACTTGCTTTCTAAAGGGCTGACATGAAGCAGAGTAGTTCTAGTGGGAGAGAGGGGAAAGCTAGGACCAGTGATCATGTAACTGGAATGAACACTTCTAAAATGTTAGGCTGCACATATGGTCACTTTTTTTCCCAATTAAATAATCAAAAAATTCTCCCTTCCTTCGCCTCTTAGATGAGTTATTTTCTGGAAGTCCAGTATTTCTTTCCTGAATCTTCCTTTCATTCTTCTAAGGATCAAATTCAAACCGGGGTCTTGCAGGCTTTCACAGTCAAATGGAGACCCAACCAAGGGCCTGTATTCGTCTCCTGCTGTTGCGTCTTGCTCCCACATGGTGGCACTGTTGAAGACAGCCCGACAGAGCACAAAAACTGCTGCCGGCCAGCTGCGGAGTTGATTGATAGTAATGATTGCCATGGTTCTCTGAGGAAAGATGACCGTAACCTAGAGGAACCCTATACTTTGGCCCTAAAGTTTTCAATTCTCAGCATTTGCTCTTCCAGCTTAAACACCCAGCCACTTTTCAAGGAACAAGCCAGCCCCATTTGCACTGTGACTGGTGTCTGACTCTTCAGACCTGAACCCTTCCCCTCCCCTCCCCTAGTATTCAACTTGGGATATGGCACTTTTCCTCTTGAACCCTCAAAATATAGAGTCTCATTCTCCCCATTTCTCAGACCATTTTTCTTTCCTTTTTACAGTTCCCACCTCATTTCTATTTCTGTCTTTTCTGTGTGTCTTTTCTGTCTTTTCTGTCTTTTCTGTGGTCAGTTTCTCATACCGCACAATTATAGTTATATAATAATTATAAGCCTGGCAAAACATCTTCTTGAGCGGGCACCTACCACAATTGGTTCAAAGAGGGGGGCATATTTTAACATAAAGAACTTTTAAAATCTAGAGCTCATAATGTCTGCCTCAAGAGATGGTGAGCTCTTCTCATCTCTGGAAATACTTAGAAGAGGCTTTTTGTACAACCCTCAGACCAATATTCCAACAGGCGTGCTGCTATCATGATGTGGCTTAGAGAGGACAAAGCTTGCCTATATTAACTGTCAAATCCCCTGAAACCCCAAAATGTGCCCACGATCACCGGTTTCCCTCTTTTGTTAAAACTAATGCATCACGATTCGAGTAATGTTTTTCTGTGACTCTAAAACCATTTTGCTTAATGAGGTACTAAGTCTTTATAATTAGGCCCAGAAGGAAACGAGGACGTGGCCCTTAAGAGCAATAATTATTTCAGTTATTTATGGTAATAAAAAATTGAAAATAGGAATTCTTCCTCAGAATGCGACTATTTATTCTTTTACATATTGCCTAACAGGCAATTACCCTATTAAGGCAGCGTTTTGTTGCTAAAGACATTAATTGAAATGTAAATTAAATGTAAATCAGCTAATTAAATTGATCTGTAATGAACTTGTCAGGCGGGCCTCTCTGATCAGATGCATTCCACTAATAACTGAGCAGTGCAGCCGGCCCAACACACAGCTGGGGCAAAGGGGGCCTGAGCCGTTCCCCAGCAGACACTCTGATGAAGAAAGGAGGCTCTACATCATGCAGATCTTCAGGAAGAAAGGACAACAGTTCAGTCAGGCCCTCCGAAACATTTTCCTTGGAAGATTTTCCTTATAATACTCTCTGGGCCTCTTTTCATGGTTTCAGATGCAAAACCCAGAAAATTCAACTCAAATTGAGTCAGGTGAATGGACTACCCAGAGCAGGATGAGTTTGAGAGACTCCTTCAGGGATGCAGCTCCATTTGCCTCTGATTCTTTCATTTGTGTGTTTTTCCCTGAGTTGGCTTCATCTTTAGGTTGATGTCTTCCTGGATTACACACTTACCACATGCAGGGCTTGGGGGAGGAGGGGGGAGAGTAGGCCTGTTGTCTCTATAGCTACTGAAGGGAGATGTTGAGGATTGTGCCAGTTAACCTAGGGCAGCTTTGCAGTTGGTGTGCACTGGTACAGCTGTACCCGTTGTTAAACTAGTGAAACACTTCCATATGTTGGGGAGGAAAAATTTCCCTCTACCCTTCAAGGGTCTTCTGGCTGGTCTAAGAATTAAATCGACATAAAACAGATTAACAGTAGAAAAATAAGCAAAAGTTTAATAACCTGTATACCTCTTGTATACATGGGAGAGACCCAGGAAAACCGAATGACTCTGCAAAATGTCTAAAGACAAGGAAGATGTTAGGGGCTGAGGTGAAGAGTCAGTTTTGAGAGAATACCAGGAAAAGCACAATAAACAAGAGTAAGGTTGTTATGCAAATTTAAGCCCCTGCCTTCTCTACTGATAAGAGTTCCTGGAGATTTAGTTATCCTTTTCTTTCTGGTATAGTGAGAGAGACACCCTTACTACACCCTTTATATAAGTAAATGTCTCTTACAAAAAAGGATAACTTATACTTAATTTTCAGAGCTTCTCCTGTGTTCGCAGCTCCCTAAAAATAACCAGCTTAAAAAAAAATAATTACTATGCCAAAAATAATTACTATGCCAAAGAGATGCAACTTGGGTGGCAAAATTTGCTCCTCTCCATATGCAGTTGATAAATAGCTACTTCCCCAATTACTGCTTCCCCCATACACGTCTCTCCCTACCTGGTGTCTCTGGTTCTTCCCCCAGAACGCTGTAGACTTTTCCATGATTTAGCCGGGAAAGGATTAGTGCCTGGTATAAGAAGAAGCCTTTAGAACCCTGCTCTGGTGCCATGACTGGCACCTATTCTCATTGGTTGGGGTCCTTGCTCTGCTGGTTGTTCAATATTTTGAAAATTTTCCCCATATTGGATCATTTCCAAACCAATCCTTGTGATTAGGGCAATTCTATTTCCTGATTAGCTACACCCCTGAATTTAACTATACCCCCCGTGGCAAAGGGAAGAATTTTTCTTGATTAGTCAAGACTCTAGAGCAATGGTGCTCAAACTTGAGTGTACAGAATCTCCTTGAGGGCTCATTAAAATGCAGACTGCTGAGTCCCACTTCTGAGTTTCTGATTCAGGCTTTGGTCCTGAGACTTTACAATTCTATCAATTTCCCAGATGAAGCTGATGAAGCAGGACTAAGGACCACACTTTGAGAATCATTGCTCTAGACCTTTGACATACTTGGAAGAATTGAGAGCATAGCCATTCAAATCATTTTTTTTGTTGGGTAGTTCAAATGAGGAATGTGATTGAGAAAGGCTGGTCTAAGTTAGGGGTCAGCAAACTATTGGCCACAGACCTACCACATGATTTTGTAAATAGAGTTGTTTTGGAACACAGCCATGTTCATTTGTGTATGGATTGTCTATAGCTGATTTCATGCTACACTGAGACAGTTGAGTAACTGGGACAGAGATCTTACGGCCTGAAAGGCCTAAACTATTTACTAACTCGCTCTCTCAGAAAGAGATTTGCCCATCCTAGACTAATCATCACCCATCTCTAGAATTGAAAGTGGGGGTAAATCATCCATTAGCTTGGCTGCTACACAGCTGAAGACACATGAAATGTGATGTGGGGAGCAAAGGCAGAAAGAAATGCAGATAAAATTAAATTTCCTTATAACCTGCAGACTATTGACAAATACTTGAAACAGGCAGAATAGGACATTCCTCCAGGAACTCCCAACGGTCTTAATGTCAATGCCTTGCTAGAGGGAAAAACAACCTTAGCTTGACAGTAGCTAGGCCTCCAGGATCCTATGTCTTCTTTAATATACGAAAGTCCTTTTGGAAACTTCCCCTTGCCTTTACCTCTCTCAACACCCAAGTATACAATCAGTCACTCCTCACAATTCCAGGGAAGCTCTTTATGCCTATAGGTCCTGTCCCCATGCTTTAATAAAATCACCATTTTGCACTGTAGATGTCTCACAAATTCTTTCTTGGCCTGTTGGCTCCAAACCCCAATGCTTCAAACCACATCAAAATGAATGGGAAGAGGGCTGCCCAGGTGGTTCAGTCGATTGAGCCCCAGACTTCAGCTCAGGTCATGATCTCACAGTTCTTGAATTTAAGCCCCATGTTGGGCTTTGCACTGACAGTGTGGAGCCTGCTTAGGATTCTCTGTCTCCCTCTCTCTCTCTGCCCCTCTCCCACTCGCATGCACTCTCTCTCTCTCAAAAATAAATAGACATTTAAAAAAAGGAATGGAAAGAAAACAAACCATGTCCACCATAGTCCTCATCTATTAAATGGGTATAATAATCCTTGCTGTAAAGAAGTTTTATTATTGATGTGCCTGGGTGGCTTGGTCGAGTGTCCAGCTTTGGCTCAGGTCATGATCTCACAGTTCTTCATGAGTTTGAACCCCACACAGGGCTTGCTGCTGTCTGCGCAGAGCCCGCATGGGATCCTCTGTCCCCCTCTTTCTCTGCCCCTCCCCAACTCACACTCTCTCAAAAAAAATAATAAAACGGTTTATTATTTTGCAATCAAATGATCAAGTTTATGCAAATATTAGCAGAAACAAACAGGCTTATTTAGCATCGAGAATACAGGCATGAAATGTAGCATTTTTTAGTATAGTACCCTTGGCTATCTGAGAGACCCGTTCACCAAAAGACCAAACTCTCAGCTGTATCTGCAAATCTAGAGTCTCTCAAGCTGTAAACTGAAAGAGTTAGGGGTCCCCAGGAAAAGAAAGCTGAGACAGAGATTTCATGACAGAAAAGAAGTTGTTTTAGGCCCCTAGCTGTTTTCCCTATCTATGCCCTATGGGCTCTACTTGCCTAAGCACAACTTCCTTGGAGGTGTCAGAATTACAAAGAAATGCAAAACCTCAGTAGTTAAGGATTTTAAGGGAACAAAGGGAATGCAAAAACTATCTCTACCAGGCCAGGAAATAGCCTAATCATATCAGACACAATAAATCAGTGGTGAAACTCCCAGTGCTATTTCAAAAATAAGCAATGCCCTGCATTCCTTACCCCAGATAATGAGCCCAGGACCCCATCCGGTTTATACTGGCTCTCAGAACATGCCTATAAGCCCTTTCCCCTCATCCAGTGTTACCTCTACCTCATTATATTGCTAAAATCTTCTCCCAAGGAGGGCAAACGTCATTAACATAACACGCAATGTATGGATAGGCATGGATCCTTAAGATGCATTCGTGACTTTATGCCCACCTCTACAGGTGATGACAGAGCTCCCCTTTCTGAATATTCATCCTAAACCCTAAATAAAAAGAACCCACTCACCCCTGCTTGGAGAGTCATGGCTTTGGAAGTTATTCTCCCATGACCTCCTTATTTGTTGCAAATAAAGTTTCCTTTGATACAACTCCACGGGGTATAGTCTCCACCTTTAAGTCACCAAGGAGCAAACTTATGTTTCGTTACAAAGGTCCAGGGAACCTAAAAATCTCTCCCAGCCTTCTCCTATATATCATGTTGTGGGGAGTGAGACACAATGGTTCTAATCAAGACAAGACATATTCTGAATACATTCATTCATTCACTCAATCATTTAACAAATATTTACTGAACACCGACTTCAAGTAAAAACCATTCAAGGGACTAGGGACTTGGCAGTGAACAAACTGGATCATCCTACAGTAAAATTCACTAGCATTTGAGCTTTGCCCATGCCCATAGACCTTCTAATCCATCTTTTAGTTGCCACCTCTCTTAAACTTTTTTCTTTTATATAAAATATAACACATCCTTATAAAGAAACAGAACATTTCCAGCATCTCAAGAGCAGCCTCAAAACCTCCCACCCCTGGGTTCTTGCATCTAACATTCTCCTCTCCTTAGAGGTAACCATTATCCTGCCTTTTGTGAAATCACTGTCTTGCTTTGTTTTATACGTTTCCCACCTACATATACCCGCCTAAACTATTTAATTTAGTTTTCCTTGTTTTGTAACTTTATGTAAATATAATCACACATTAGGTAATTTTTTTTGTCACTCGGTGCTTTCAATTGGCAATATGTTAAAATTCATCCATATTTTGTGAGTAGCAACATTATCATTGTTGAATAGCATTTCACCATGCATATATGCCACATTTGAAATATCCATTCCATAGATGGTGAACACTTGGGGTGTTTCCAGCTTGAGGCTATGGCAAAAAAAAAAAAGTGCTGTTCTAAGCATGCTTGCTCATGCCTCCTGGTGCCCTTGGGTATGAGTTTCTGTAGGGTATATACCCAGGAGAGCAATTGCTGGGTCACAGCATAAGAGTAACCACAACAGTATTAGATAATGCCAAATTGATTTTCAAAGTTGTACCAATTGACATACTCACTTAACAGTTGGAGAGCATTTCTATTACTCCATATCCTTGCCAACACTAGATATTATCAGACTTTTTTTTTAAGTTTATTTATTTATTTTGAGAGAGAGAGAGTGTGTGTGTGTGAGCAGGGGAGGGGCAGAGGGAGAGGGAGAGAGAATCCCAAGCAGGCTCTGCACTGCCAGCATAGAGCCCTATGCAGGGCTCAAACTCACAAACTGTGAGATCATGACCTGATCCAAAATCAAGAGTCAGATGCTTAACCAAACTGAATTACTCACGTGCCACAATAGATTTTATCATACTTTTAAATTCTTGCTTATCTGATACGTGTGTTAAGAGTCATCTCATGCAATTTTCAGTAGCATTTGTCTGATTACAAGTGAAATTCAGCTTTTCATATGGGTTTTGGCCATTAGATTTCCTTCTTTGTGAATTGCCTGTTTAATTAAGTCTCTTGACCATTTGTTTACCAGGCTGAAGTGCTGGACATCTTTTCCTTACCCCTCCAGATTCACTCACAACTTCTTCACTGTGCTCCGTGTCCCCAGAGGCCAGCCCAAATGGAGCAGCAAGGAGCAACCCGATCCTCTGACTTCAGCCAATGGAGAACATTGGAGGCATGTGGCAGAAGGAAGTTGGGGTACTTAGATCCTCACTTCTCTCTCTGCAGAGTCACTAGGGGCTGACTGCATTCTGTAACCCAAGACCACAGTTCCCAGCAGGGAGCTCTCTCCAATAACTCTTTCCATTTCTGAGTTCTAGGAACTGTTACTTCTCCGTGTCCTTTCAGATATAGAGGGGTACAGATATATTGTGGTGTCCCTACACCCTATTCTCAACTCTGTAAATTGTCCATTCATAAGGCTCTTCACAAATTTACCAATATGAATTTGCCAGTTCTTTCCCAACATAGATTACTATCATTTTATAAGGAATTTTCAGGGTTTTTTTTATTGTGTTTTGGATTTACTCTTTTTTTGATTGTATGTGTACAAATATCTTCTCCCACTCAAATCCTTTTATTCATAGGGGCTTGAAAAAAAGCTATTACAAAATAAAACACAGATACAGAAAATTACATAAAATAAGAAAGAGCTTAATGGATTGTTTGAGGCAAACATCCTCATGAACACTATCAAGTCAAGTAATAGAATTTCACCAGCTAACTCAAAAGCCCTCCGTCCCAATCAGCCTCTTCCTTCCCATCTCAAAGTAACTGTTATCTTTATTTTTCATAGTTATCACTCCCTTGCCTTTTTTATAATTTTATCACTTAGGATGAAACCCTAAATAATACAGATTAGTTTTGCCAGTTTCATAACTTTCTAATCTAAATTCTTTCCCTCCTCCCCTACCTTTTTACATGTAATTTACTCATGGAAGAGCCTAGGTTATTTGGCCTTTAAGTGACGTAAGCCTGGCTTTTCCCTGCTTCCTCATGGTACAGGTAAATATGTTCCTCTGTCCTCTGTATTTCATGGAAATTGGTAGTTGAATCTAGGGGCCTGATCAAATTCAGGTTAAAAAAAAGTTGTTATCGTTGTTTTTCAAAATTTAAGTGGTGGTGTATTCTTTCAACAGAAGGCACATAATGTCTGTTTTTCTCTCCTTTTGACGTGAGCACATTTTCCAGCTCACACAGAAAAGACGAAATAAATTTTTCATTTCTTCCCTCTATTTACCAGTTTTTAAGATAATGAGTTTTCTTAGGTAATGAAGTTTCCTATTCTACAAAAGTGGGCTAGTTTTGCTTTGTTCTTTAATGAGTAAATAATGTACTTAAACATATTTGCTGTTTTCCAGCCATTATAGCTGTTATCCCATTGAAGCTCCAACTGTCCCTGTTTAATCACTGGCAGCCTCATAAGTTGACTCCTGAGACCTTTTGACTGGATCCTAGCAGTATTTGATGGCATTCTTTTCTCTGGTATGACAAGATGTTCCAGGCTCATCTAGTACATGTCCTGCCTCCACGCCAGGATCAGCCATTTATCTAAAAAGGACTCATTGCTCTTAATAAGAAATGGTATTTCAAGACCACAATATATAAGCACCAGGGATACCCATTGTTACTGGGTCTATCGTTGTCTAGGTCTATTTGGTGAAGAAAAAAAAATCCACACTAGATGCTCTTTATCAGGTTTGCTAATGGTTTGCTGAGAGGTTTTTATTTTTTGGTTTTAATGATGAACAGGTGTTGAATTTTTGTCAGTGCTTTCCCTGTATCCAATAAGAGGATCATACAGATTATCTTTTTTTTTTTCTACTAATATAGTGAGTTATACTGATTTCAAATGTTAAAAATCAAGCTTGTATTCCAGGCATATACTTGACTTGATCAAAAGGGCTCATCCTTTTTATATAGTGCTGTGCTTGATTTGCTAAACTCTCATTAGGGATATTTATGTCTGTATTCAAAAGACATATTGATCTGTAGTTTTATTTCCTTAAATATCTTTGTGTTGTTTGTTTTTGAAATCAGGGTAAGATTACCTGCATGAGTGAATTGAGAAGGATTGCTTCCACTTCTACTTTCTAGTGGAGTTGGTGGACAACTGGTATTATCTCTTCCCGAAATGTTTGATAGAATTCACCAGTGAAACCACCCCAGCCCGCAGTGTTTTTGTGGCCAGGTTTTCAACTGTAAATTTGATTTAATAAGATACAGAACTAGTTGGGTGATCTGTTTTTCTCTTGAGTAAGCTTTGGTAGTTTATGTTTCTCACAAAATTTTTGGATTTCATCTAGTTTGTCAAATTTGTTGATATAAAGTGGTTCATAATATTTCCTTATTATCCTTTATTATTTCAAGAATCTGTCCTCATATCCTCTTCTTCAGTCCTGATATTGATAGTTTGTATCTTCTCAACTTTTCTTTTTCTGATGAGCCTAGCCAGAGGTTTATCAATTTTATTGATTATTTTCAAAGGGCCAGCTTCAGGAAACAAAAAGATTATTCACTTGGTTAATATGTGCCACCACAAACTGAAAGAACATAACTGAAATGCATCCTAAAGGACTAGTGTGATGGGGATTCAGTGGTAGTTGAGTATAAGACTGGATAAGAGAGGTTTTATCGGTATGGAGAATTAACCTGTGACTTAAAATTTAGCAACCTCAGAAGACACTGAAGCCAGTCCTAATATGCTGCTTATGGCTCCTTTAGTCTTGAAAACACACACATACACACACACACACACACACACACTGGCCTGCAGTAAATGAGGAAAGACCCTACGAGTACCCTGGCAGAGTATTGAAAAGGGCCAAAAGGTGCAAAGAAGTGATCAACGCCAAAATGGATTTATCATAGAAATCTGAGAACTCATCAACTGATTGTATTACCTATGAGGGCCCTGAAGATGGTCTTCCCTAATGCAGTAAGAAATGTGCTGGTGAAAGGGACCCCAGCATCCCTAAATGTTCAGTGTTGGCTATCCCCTGTTGGCTGAGGTAACAGTAGGGGACACTGCTATGAAACTGTTCCTAATATTAATGAGCATCACAGAATTCTGGAAGAACAGACCAGGTTAATACGTGACTATTCAAAGTGAAGGTAGATGTTTTTGCATAAAGGACACCAAAGCCACAGTGGTGACTACATGGTCTTGACCCACTGGAATCTGTGGCAAGGAAGTGAGATGAATGGACAGTCAGTAAGGGTTTTTCTTGACTTAGGCAAAAAAGATTGACAGCACATGTGCAGAAGGCTGACATGAGCTGCCAGAAGGAAAAGTCATAATTCCTCACTCAGTTTCCGGGCTTCAGCCAGTTCTCAAATCCAGAGCTCACTGATGAAAGCTGAAGCCGGGTTCCCTTTAGGAAGGACCCTATATCACCACTGAAAGTGTTTACCCCAATCTTTGTCCAAAGGGACCTGTGGCCATTTTCCAGGGTACTGAATACCAGAGAGTGAGGAGTACTCAGCTCTTTTGAGGGCTCCTAAATACTGATCTGAACTGATGTGTTTCCAGGAAACCCCAAATACCAACGTGGCTTCTTAGAGTAGAGGCCTAGGGAAGCCAGGAATTAGTAGAGTTCTGATCCATTTCATGGTAAATGCAATGTGGTCATTTCCTAAGTACATGATTGAGATGGATATACTCAGAAGCCTGCAGAAATCTCACGTTCATTTCATGACCTGTGGAGCAAGAGTCATTATGGTGGGAAAGGGGAAGCTGATGCTCCTAAAATTGTATCCCATCCCAGCAAGGTAATAAACCTAAAGCAATGCTGCTTCTAGCGGAATGGTAGATCCTAGAAGATGTAGGAGTAGTAGTCCTCATCATATTCCAATTTAAGTCACCATTCCAACTCCTGGAAAAAAAAGAGATGATTGTGGAGGAAGATGGGTCACTGTAAACATAAGCAAATGATAGTCTAATAGTGGTTGTGCAGGATGCAGTGTTTACTAGAACAGGTCAAAACAGTCTCTGGCATTTGGTATGGGATACGGACCTGATAAATGTATTCTTTTCATCTCCACCGGAGAAAAGAATCAGAAGCAAGTACATTCACTTAGGACAGCAGTACATATTCAGTCTTGCCTCAGAGCTACATTAATGCTCTCATTCTCCATTACAGTATAGTTAGGAGGGGCCCTGAGTGTTTAGACAGTCCATGGAAAGTCACATTAGTCCACTATATTTGTGACATCACAGTAAACAGACCCAAAGAGCAGAAAATGTCAAGCAGTATGAAAACCATGGTAATATACATATGGTGAAGTAGACTAGGTAGCCACAGTTGGTTAGTTGGTGTTGGGTGTTCAGGGAAAGGCTCTCTGAGGAGGAAACACATAAGCAGTAACCAGGGGAGGGAATAAGTAGTGTAATAGTTGTAAATCCTAATGAATATGACATGTTTGAGAAACAGAAGGCCAATGTGGCTGGAGCACAGAAGACAAAGGGTGTGGGGGATAGTGAGAGTAGATGTTGAGAGGTGGTTAGGGGACCACATCATGTAGGGTCATGGGTCCCAAGCTAAGATGTGAAAGTTGTAACTGATCCATTTGAATTTGTTCTTGATCTAAGCATAATGGGGGGGGGGGGGAGGAGGAATGGAAGGCTTTCAGGAAGGAAATGATAATGTCTCAAGTCTGTTCATGTTGCTATAACAAAATGCCATAAACTGGGTAACTGATAAACAACAGATTTATTTCTAACAGTTCTAGAGGCTGGGAAGTCCAAGATCAAGACGTTAGCAGATTTGAGGGCTGGCGAGAGCCTACTTCTCGGTTCGTAGATGGGCTTTCTGGTTGTGTGCTTACATGGTGGAAAGAGACTAGGCAGCTTTGTGGGTCTTTTGAGAGGGCACTAATCCCATTCATGAGGGCTCCACCCTCAGGACCTAAGCACCTGCCAAAAAAGCCTCACCTCCTGACACCATCCCATTGGGCATTAGATTTCAACATATGAAGGGGGGGGAACACTTTCAATCTGTGGCAGATGATATGATTTATGGTTTTTTTACAATACTTTTTTAAGAAGTAATCTTTACACCCAATATGAGGCTCAAACTCATGACCCTGAGATCAATAGTCAGATACTCTACTGACTGAACCAGCCAGGCACCCTGATTTATGTTTTTTTAACAGGAGCACTTTGGCTGTGTGTGGAGAATGGATTGCAGGGGTGTGGAAGTGCACACAGGATCCTTTGGAAGGTTTTGCATTCACACAGGCTGGAGATCTTGGCGCTCGCTCTAATGGCCATAATGGAGACTGAGAGATGTGGATGGACTTAGGGTGTCTTTTATAGGCTATTACTATATTAAGTATCTTCATTAGGTATCAAAAGGAAGCATCATGTGTAACAACATTTTTGGTCTGGGCAACCAGATGGCAATGCCTTTTGGATGGATAAGAAAGATTGAAAGAGGAGGAAATTTGGGGCAGAGATAAAAAATACGTGAAAATAAAAAATTCTAAGTTTGAAATGCTTGGTAATTGCCTCGTTATATAAATCTGAATTTCTGAGATGATATTAGGCCAGAGATGAGGATCTGGAATTGTTGGCCCAATTCATGTTTTTCTTTTCTTTTCTTTTTTTTTTTTTTTTAAGATGTCAAATGGTTTGCTTGTTTGTTTTCTTCCAAGATTTTATTTAAATTCAAGTTAGTTAACATACAGTGTAGTATTGGTTTCAGGAGTAGAACCTAGTGATTAACCACCTACATATAACACCCAGTGCTCATCACAAATGCCCTCCTTAATGCCCATCATCCCCTTAGCCTATCTCCCCACCCACCTGCCCTCCAGCAACTCTCAGTTTGTTCTCTGTATTTAAAAGTCTCTTATTGTTTGCCTCCTTCTCTGTTTTTATCTTATTTTATTCTCATTCATGGGTTTTATTATCATTCACGAGGTTGAGGAACATCTAGACAGTTGGAGGTGGTGCTCTGATGTCAGAGTGTTTGGACTTTGAAGCCAGACCGAAGTGAGTTTGAATCCTCTTTCTACCACTTATTAGTGATGCGGCCCTGGTTATGTCACTCTGTGTCTCCAACTCCTCTTTTATAACATGGGGACTGTAGTACCTTTCTCTTCCTCTTAGGGTTGCTGGGAGGATTAAGAGCATATGTGAATCTCCTGGCATTAGTAGTAATAGTGTTGGAAACACTGACACCATCATTCATCAGTGAAAGCTACTTGAATTACAGTCTTAGTGCCTAGGAGTAAACATGCCAATTTTATAGACCCAAATCTTTGGAATATGAACTCATGTTCCATACTATTAAAAACAATCTAGGTAAATGCTTATACCGGCCTGGGCTAGGGTGGGGCAGGGTGTAGAAATCTTGAGGTAGGTAGTACCACGTAGGAATGGTTCTGGGCAACTCATTCACACTTGCTTTCCAGTGGTTGGTAAAGCTGCAAAACATCGTCAGCAGATGAACACTTACGTGATCTTCTGGAATGAAATGGATTTTGACGTCAGGGTTCAAATCTCCAGTCTGTCTTAGCCTTACCCTTAAGTGTGAACTTCAGCCATGTGGGAGGGCTGCAGCAACACGGACTTCGCATCTGGAACTTCACTGGCATGAGCAACCCACATTGGCTCCTTCGGGATCCGCATATTTAATAAATACGTCAAATGCCATCTTTGTCATTTTTACTTTAATGCAGCTCGTCAGGAGCTTAGCATTGAGAAGCCCTTGAATTTGAAGCTTACAGAGCAACTAAACTCCCTCCTGGGAGAATCCAGACTTGGAGACTGTCAGTGCGTAGAGATGCTTAATTGTGTATCTGTCTTCCCCTCGCCAGAACAACGGAACACTCCATTGTTCACCACAGACTTATACTGTGCTTCGATGAGCCACGTGTACCTCGCATACTATGCAGTGAAATCTGAGAAACTACTCATCTAATAAACTCAGGGACCGGCCCATCTTCTATTAATTTCTTTTCATTAACCATCCTCAGGAAAGCACTCAATGGCTGCCTGATGTGATTCCTGTCCACCTTATGGGAATGGTCAGTACTGCTGAACCAACGATGGCCTTGCTGGTAATCAAAGTGCCGACACGTCCATGCTGTCATCTTATGACAGCACTTTGAGTAAGAAATGGCCGATAGCATTATCCCCATCAGATCCTGGAGCTTAGAGAGATGAAGTGACATGCCCAAGGTCACTTTGTTTCTCTGCAAAGCCAAATCATTAAAGGAAAGGGCTCTGGAATTAGGCATACCTGCATTCAAATCCCAGCTCTGACAGTTACAACCATGTGACTGACCTTAGAGGCCCTGCTCAATGTCACCCTCATCCCCTTTCCCTCACTGCTGTGGGCAGCACTGCCTAACTCGTGACTGCCAGCACCTGCGTTGATGTGCCCCCCAGAGCCTGCTTAGCTCCCTCCCCGACAGCAGTTCAGAAGTGACCGGGAGAAGTGACAGGGCTCCTTGGGAACAGCTGTGACCAAGACTGATTGGAGCTTGTGAAAACAACCCAGCTCCCTCATCCCTCGTGTGGGATAATTCCGAGAGGAGAGTACACTGGCTTCTCAAGTTTCCCCAGCACAATTAGGCTCCGCTTCTCCACAGTGGCAGCTTGCTTGGTAACAAACATGTCATTGGCTGTCCTGCCTTCCTCGTCTCATTTCCTCATTTTCTTCCCCTTAGCTTGAGACTCTTTTTAATTTTGTTTAATGTTTACTCATTTTTGAAAGACAGGGAGAGACAGAGTGTGAGCAGGGGAGGCACAGAGAGAGGGAGACACAGAATCCGAAGCAGGTTCCAGGCTCTGAGCTGTCAGCACAGAGCCCGACGTGGGGCTTGAACTCATGGACTGTGAAATCATGACCTGAGCTGAAGTCGGCTGCTTAACCGACCAAGTTACCCAGGCGACCCAAGATCTCATTTTAAATAAATCCATTGCATTGAAACCATATTTTTTTGGGTTCTGCTTCTGGGGAACCTGAACCAAGACTGTAACCTTTGACAAATCACTGAACTCCTCTGGAATCCTCAGTTTCCTCATTTGTAAAAAGAGTCTATATACTACTCACTCCCCTCACAGGCTTATAGGGAAGTTTAAAGGACATATTGCATATTAAGGGTTTTGTACAGTTCTGTTCAAAATTTATAACAAAAAATTGGGACCAAAATGTCCAACAAGAAGGGAATGAGCAAATAAATTAGATTCTAATGGTAGAATATTACATAATCAGTAAAAATTAATGTTTTCAAAGCATATTCAAAACATGAGAGCTATATAAGAAAATTATACATTACACAAACCAGCTGAAAAGCTCAGTGGGGGGGAAATATCTAAAACTATACATACATATACATATACATATATATATATATATAAAATTATCTCAGTTTTGTTTAAAATGTATTAAAAATACATTAAAAGTTATTTATCTCTTGGTGGTGGTGTTATTTTCCTTACCCTTTTTCCTTCTTTTTGGATTTCAATATCTTATTTTTTTTTAAGTGTATCTATTTTGAGAAAGAGTGTGTGCACGAAAGCAGGGGAGGGGCAGAGGGAGAGGGAGAGTCCTATGCAGGCTCCACGCTCAGCACAGAGCCAGGCATGATCTTACAACCATGAGATCATGACCTGAGCCAAAACCAAGTCTGACACTTAACTGACTGAGCCACGCAGGTGCCTCTCAAATTTCAAAATTTTCTAAGTGAACAATATTATCAGGAAAAAGAAAATGTTAATCATAGAAATTGATGTTAACCTCAAGATTTCAACTATAATAAGAAATAAAGATGGTTGAAACCAAAATATGTATAAAATCTCAAACACTTTGCTTTTGTTTTCCCTTTTCCTGGTCAAATGCACTAGTTATTAAAAGGCAATTCGGCTCTTATGAAATATCAACGCGGACCGTTAGTAAGGGTAAGGTTTTGCAAAGGCCTGAGGAGTGTTTAAAACTCGAGTCCTTTGCGTCAAAGCCTAGACTACTGGGTCTTCCTGGGCCATCTCCATGTTGGTCCTGCTCTGAGACTATTTTTTCTCACCATTTCAGTTCAGGTGTTCTCTTGGCTTCCATTTGTGCTGTCGAGTCCAAGCTGAAGTACCAGTTTGGGGCAACTCCATCAACAAACCAGCATCAATGACTTGTTTGGCCCCACTTGCTTGAGCCAGCTCTAGAGTGATTTCTTCTGAGGACTTCTTGCCTTACCTGCCCCTGCCCCATGTTGAATACCCTTGCACATCAAACTCCATCTGCACCCCCAACCTTCCACAACCTCCATTTTTCCCCCACATCTGTAGGCAGAAATTTTTCTTACAAAGGAGAAAACTGATCCACCACCCATACATCCATCCAACCATCCACCTATCCTTCCATCTTTGCACTCAGCAAATAATCACTGGGTGTGCAACTCTGTGCAGGCACTGTGCCAGATCCTTGGGAGGCCGAGTTAACTTGGCCACTGTTCCTACCAAACTTCCCAGCCACGAGATAGCAAAGACAAGGCACTCATGCCTCACTTGGCTCTCCTGTGCCCGTGTGGAGCAGATGCTTGTACTGCCTGTCTCCCATCTCCTCAGCCCATCTGATTTCAGTGCAGCCTTAGTGGACAGTTCTGTGTATTTGGCCAGGGTCTTTTTTTTAAGCTTATTTACTTTTGAGAGAGAGAGAGAGACAGAGACAGGGTGTGAGTGGGAGAGGGGCAGAGAGAGAGGGAGACACAGAATCTGAAGCAGCTCCAGGCTGTAAACTGTCAGCACAGAGCCCGACACGGAATTCAAACCCACGAGCCATGAGATCATGACCTGAGCTGAAATTGGACGCTTAGCCCACTGAGCCACTCAGGTGCCCCAAGGCGGGGGGGGGGGGTCATTTTACACTATTTCTAAGACCCCTAGAGGGATTGAGTCCCCTTTCCCTTCAGTGGTAATTAGCTTATTAGGACACCTTTTACTGCATTTTCTCCCTCTTCTGTCTCAGTTTTGCCTTTTCCTTACTTCTGCTTCCAGGTATCACCTGGAAAGTACACTGCTTGCTCTCAGTTGCTTGTCCTAGTCTCTGCTTTTGGAAGAACCCAAAACTAAGGTACATGGTACCTTTTACAATGGTAGACATTATGAGTGAATAAATGAATGAATGAATGATGATATTATAATGAGAGGGGAGGAGGTGAACAAATGACCACCAGCTATTGATAAAGAAAGACCCTGTTACCCCACCATCCATTTACAATGACAGACCATAGCTTCCAAGTATATGTACCAGGGTGGTCGCTTGACTGACTACCTTAGAAATACTGAGCACACGAGTAATGCGAATGTGGCAAATAATAATAGCTATCCTTGAAGCCACACTTCCATTTGTTCACATCATGTTATTTATTCTTCACAAACCTCTTGTGATCCAGGCATTAATTAATCCTATTTTGTAGGTAAAGAGACCGAAGTTCACAGAGGTGGCTCAAGGTCACATGGTGGCAGAGCTAATCTCAGCCGGATCTGTAAGACACCAGAGCCACGCTCTTGTGCCCACCTCTTCACACAGGTCTATTACAACACCCAGGCAGGGTCCCAATACTCCAGTTGCTTGGCAAGCAATTTATAATGCACACCCTTGAAATCAGGGTGTGCCTTCTCATGGCGTCTAGGGCCGCCATAGCAGGTCTGTGCAGTGAAACGTAGTAAATAATGCACAAGTCTGTTACTCACTGTTAACCAAGACTTAAGATAAAGCATTGCTTTATTTATTCTGTCAGGCAGCTCAAGCGTGCTCCATGGTGTCTATTACATGGTGATGTTAATTAGGTCCGCAGCACTGCACCTTCTGTATGCAAGGTTTGCCGTGTCACCCGCTGGTCTCATCTCTCCAGAGGTGTCTGGTTCAGCATCAGGTCTGAGGGCAGAGAGAATCTTTGGGAAGCCAGCATCACCACCATGCTGCTGAGCCAAGTATGAAAATTTACTACCTAGACATCCTGCCTATAGCATTAGTATCTAGCAACTTGATGTGTTTCCAAGGTCACTTTGAGACCATCTTTCAGGGTAGGAGATTGGATTAGGAGGAGGAGTTCCTAGAATCCCCAAATGGCAAAACTCCTCAGTGATCGTCTACTTCAACAGGCTCATTTTATAGATGGGCAAACAGGCTTAGAGAGGGAGAGTGACTTTTCTAAAGGTGTGTAAGTGCTAGGGGACTGGAATTAGATATTTTTTGCTTCCATTTCTGGCTCTATCTAATGCATCATTTCAAAGTCCCTTGCCCTCCTCCCCTCCTATTGTATGTAGAATGGCTGTATACAGAGGATGTTCACTACAGCCATTTCCCCTGAAGTTCCTGAATGTAATTCTGTGGATCAGGAAGAGCAATCAGTCCTTTTTTTTTTTAATGTAGGCTTCATGCCCATTGCGGAGCCCAACGTGGGGCTTGAACTCAAGACCTGAGCTCAAGACCTGGGCTGAGATCAAGAGTCAAACGCTTAACTGACTGAGCCACCCAGGCTCCCCAGAAATCATTCTTTCATTCCATTCCACAGGTAAGATTGAGGCTCAGAGGGCAAAGATGACGGCCGCTAACTCAGGCTTGAATCCAGGTTTCTGGGTTTCTAACAAACCACTTGGCCTGCCTAAGGGTGAATGAATGAATGAATGGACAAAAGAATGAAAGAATAAATGTTAAACTTTACTAAAGAATGAATTTAGGCATGCGTGATGAACGAGGCTTCATGCAGGAAAGTCCCCATCCTGCGTATTTGCATTTCAACAAAGTCAGAGTCTCCAGCCTCCTGGAGCTGCTCTATGGGCCAGAGCAATGAAGTATTTATTTCACAGTTGTGTACCTCCATTCGGACCACCACTCAGTATTCAGCTCTGCTTAGAGCAGACCCTCAGTGAGTGCGTCTAAAATGGAACAGAAATGAGCGTGCTGGAGCCACAGCATTCAGCAGTCCGGGAGAAATTTGGAGAGGTGCCAGGAGGGGGGAGTTAAGGGAGCAGCTTCTTCCTTCCTAACACCACACCACACCAGCGTTGTTTTGTTTTGTTTACCTTTAATCAAGGCTGGCCTGAAGAAGGAGAAAGAGAGAAACAGGAACACCAAGGCTGAGATACAGGGAAGAGATCTAAACATGAGCTCACCCCCTGACGGGGTCAGGCAAAGGGATCTTGGCGAGCTTCCCACCCCAGGGACTGGCCTGGCTGGGATCCACATCAGCCTTCCTTGCGACTGGGAAGGAAAGGTGGCCTTGACATCCTGCTGGGCACAGTCCCAGGGAGGCTGGGCATAGGCGGTGACCCATTAATATGAATGAAATGTTGAGAGATTAGATAGAATTTCAAACAGAAGCTTAACCTAGGACCTCTGAGTAGGAGTTGATGTAAAAATGTGCTTAGAATCTGCAATGAGATGTCACTTATATTCAGTAAAGCACGCATAAACATTCACAACTATGAAAAACCATGCATTTTCATACCCAAACATTAAAAAGTTATAAAAGCCTTACACACAATGTAAATATATAAGTTCTCTCTCTCTCTCTCTCTCTCTCTCTCGCAAATCCTACATAATTGATTTCTCTCTTTCACCTCTCCCAGCCTCTCCCCATCCCTCTTTCTTTTTCTCTTTCTCATGGACGCCCTTAGCCTTAAAGTCCGACAGTTTCCTGTATGGGCCTGTTAGCTAGGTTTGTTCCACTCTGCCCAGAGGTGTCAGGGCTTGCCCTTATTTACGAACTTCTAGAGGAAGGGAGAAGGGGTGGGCATCAGCCTTACAGAAATGTTCTGCTCAGAGAAGCCACCCCCAGCTTCATTCCCAGCAGCAGCAGCAGCAGCATACTGCAAACTCTCAGGGAAGGGTTACTCTCTGCCTGGCCTTGTGCTCGGCCTTGGGACCTGAGCAATGAGTGAGACCCCAAGAACAATGCAAAGTTGAGCTGGGAAGATAGAGCTGATACACAAGAAAAGTGAAATACAAAGCTATTACTAAGTGCCAGATGAGATGTTTAGACAACAGTTCTCTAGCAGCTCAGAGGAAGAGTTATCTATGAGGGTTGGAAGATCAGGGAAGACTTCCTGGAGGAGGAGTCTTGAAGGATAGGTAGGCATCAGGGCCGCAGAGGAATGGGAAACGACTGGCAAACATAACATGTTTGGTATATTTTGTTGGATGAATGAATGGCAGGATGACCCAGGTCAAAGGCAAGGCATAGACCAAGAGGGAAACTTTATAAGATGTTAGTTCTTAGAAGGGGAGAAAATAGTAGGAAATATTTTTTCACAATACTGTACTTTCCCATTCTTCCTGTCCGGATCCTCACAATACCCAGGGGTAGGTTGATTGAGGACTATGCTCCCATATCAAAGAATATGAAACTGAAACCAGTCGAAGCTCCAGGATAACTCAAGACAGGGCAAGACGTTTTTGTAAAGTCACACGGCCAGACACTATCAGAGCTGGGAGCAGAGCCGGTTTCCTAATGGCTGTGTCTTTAAAGCCTTCTGACTTTACAGTTTGATTTCTGGGGGTGGGGAGTGGGTTGGGGTGGAGGGAGAGGAAGTCTTTGGGATATTTAGAAGGACAAATGCTTGTCGCTGGTGACCAGTCCCTACTTTTTAATGCAGGAATAGGGTCAGGGGTGTGCTAACAGAGGGGCTAGACCTCCTCTCTACTACCCCAGGCCGACATCTCTCCTGCCATTACAAGTCCAAGGGCAGCTCCCTCTCTGCCTGTTAAGACATTTCGGCAGTTGTTCAAACGAAGAGACTCCGGCCTGGAGGACACGCAGGGACATCCAGCTACGGAGGAGAATGCTAGGGCTGGGCTCAGAGGAATAGGCAAAAGGAGGCCACGACGGGAACAAACAGGAGCCAGTGAGCTCCCGGAGGCTTTTTATAAACCAACGCTTTACGTAATTAAATATCCATTGTCTTGTCAGTCTTGGGACAGCACACAAAAAGGTGGAGGGAAAATGGAAAGAACAGAAGCCCCGGAGGCTGGTGACATCCAGGCGCTGCCACTTCGGCCAGATTCCTTCACCTCCTGAGCTTCTCCTGGGAGTTGTTGTGAGACCGCGCAAGACAAAGCAACCGTGCAGGGCCTGGGACTGAGCGGGTGCTCGGTAAGGGCAGAGCAGCGGCAGCAGAAACAGTAGCCCTCGCCGTAGATCGGCCGCGGCAGTACTTGCAGTGGTGGTGGGGGTAGTAGTCACAGTCGTCATCACAGTAGTAGTTATCGTAGTAGTAGTAGTAGGTGAACAAGAATAGTAGTAGCAGTAGTAGGAGCAGCAGCACCAATAGTAGCAGGAGCAGCAGCAGCAGCGGTGGTGGTGGTGGTGGTGGTGGTAGTAGTGGTAGTAGTAGTAGTACTAGTGGTAGTAGCAGTAGTAGTAGTAGATGGTGGTAGTAGCAGTAGCAGCAGCAGCAGTAGCGGTGTGGTGGTGGTGGTGGTAGTAGTAGCAGCAGTAGTAGTAGATGGTGGTAGTAGTAGATGGTGGTAGTAGTGACAGCAGTAGCAGCAGCAACAATAGTTGTCTTTGTTGCTGTAAGAAAAAATGGTCCAATTGCCTTGAGCTCTGAACAAGAATCTGGCCAACAAGAAAGGACTAGAGACGAAGTAAATCTATTTCCTCCATCTTCCCCCAGTGAGTATGGCCTTGAAGACTGTCCAGGACTCCAGGTCCAAAGCACTCACTCCACCACACCATGCCGCCCTTCATGCTGAGTTGGAGCTCTGTCCCACAGGTAAAGGGAGCCACGGAGGAAGTCTGAGCAGCGGAACGTCTCCAAGAGCTCAGTGCTTTGGGAAGAGGAGTCTGTAATCAGGATCCAGTTATGAGGAGACGCTCAGGATGGTGTTTGGGATTTGAGACTCGTTCTCTCTTTTATTCCGCTACACTCACACTGAGTGCCTCTGATGTGTCTGGAATTGTGGTAGGCGCTACAAGGGGTACAGAGATGAGAAAAACCCAATCTCTGCTCTCTAAGAAATGAAACGATACTGGGGGAGAGGACAGTCGTGGTAGTGGAATAACTGATAAATAGAGACATAAGTGCTGGGGACACAAGGAAAGGAGGGACTTAATTCCAGCTGAGGGGACTGGGGTGGATGCCACGGAGCTGGGATATCCGAGCTAAGTCTTGAATGACGAGAAGAATTTTCTTTAGTTAAGAAGAGTAGCAATGGTGGATGGATCTGAGAGACACTGAACAGACTGAACCATCAGGATGTGGCAGCTGATCAGAAGGTAGGTTGAAAGGCACAAAATTAGGATGACATCCAGGTTCCTGAGTTAGACATTTGATCTGAAAGAGGTGCCACAAACGTGGGGTCACATTTTATAGAGGTCCTGTAAGCACCTCTGGAGAGAGAGTGAGGAAGTTAGCAGGACAGCATCGGGAGGCAGGATGGGGAAAGAGGGGCTGTTACAGCAATTCAGGTAGGACATGATGGCGGGAGTGAACGGGAGGGAGCGAATGGGAAGGCAAGGGGAGTGGAAGGAAGATGCACAGCAAGCCTGTCGGAAGTGTTTCTCCATTTTAATGATGAGGAAAGTAAACTGCTTTAAATGACTCACAAGGCAAAAATTGCAAGTGGTGGAGCTGAGATTAAATCTCAAGTCTAGGGACTCCAGAGTCACTCCCTTACACTGCTTGCAGGCAGACATATCGCAGAGGCAGAAGCAGCGGGCTTTGGGGCCTGGCTGGCTGCGCGGGGAGAGGAAAAGAAGGGAGTTAAGCCAATGGCAAGGCTTCTGGCTGGGGCGACTAGGTGGGAGAAGACATTAACCCAGACAGACGATGCCAGGGAGAGAGAAGCAGATTTGGATTTAAGATTGACATAAGGTCAGCCAAAAATAGATCCCAGGTCTTTGGGGACAAGCAAATTCTGAGCATCAAGGAGCTAGAAGAGGCGTCACATGGATAACTTTCTGAACTGGCCAGGCTTAGCACTGAGGTTTGGCGTTGAACCAAAGGACAGTGGGGTGTGGCAGAGGCGGGCTGCTGCCTTGGCCCTGTCCTACTTATTTCCCAGCTGTGGACCACAGTCAGGGGACTTTACTGCACTGATCTGTTTCTTCATCTGCAAGATGGGGAGTAAGCCCTGTGTTTACCGCAAGTGCCGAGAGCTGGGTGACAGCGGGAAGAGCTAACAGAGGGGAGAATGCTCAGGGAGGTCTGAGTTGCAGCCAGCACAGCACATCGGTGTGAACTTCAGAGACCATCCCTGAGAGGGTGCGTGCAAATCACAGACAACACAGAAAGAGCCTCTAATAAATCTTTTGTTATTTTAATAAAACAAGGTATCTCGCAGAACCTATACTCCTTTCTCTTTTTAGTTTTGCCAGTCCTGCCTCAATTCAGGTTTGGGACCGTTGTGCCCAACACTATCTTCCCCTCTTTTCAGAGCCCCAACTTACAAAGCCTCTCTCCTCTTCCTCACGGGTTCAGGGCCTTTGCCACTACCCCACTCCCAACATTTGTTCATTCCACACTCAGTGAGCACAGCCCCTGGTGCATGATCTCTGTTGATGCTGAAGCCACGATGATGAATAAAACCTAGGTCCCTGGCCTGACGCTGATCCCTCAGCGTGACTGTCACTTTTCTGGACACTTCTCTCACCCCTGTCCTCTACTCAGGAAGAATTTTTACCCCTGTCTGTATGTCAGTGGAGCATAAACAGAATTTTTGGCTCCAAGAGAAGGGGTTTTCAACCTTAGCAAGCAAGTAAGGGGCAAATAGGGATGGAGGTGTTTTGGGGAAAGAGTTCTACTCTATGCCAGGTATTTTATAGATGTTATTATAGTTTTTAGACAACTTTCACTGAGGTATAATTGATATAGAAAAACTGCACAAATTTAATGTATACTATGTGATGAGTTTGCACATATGCAAGCATCTGTGATACCAGCTCCAATCAAGGTAATGGACATGTCCGTTGCCTTTAAAAGTTTCCTTGTGCCTCTTTTGTGTTGTTTTTTGTTTTTGTTGTTGTTGTTACTGTTGCTATAAGAACTTAACATGAGCTCTACTGTCTTAACAAATGTCTAGGTGCACAATACAATATTAACTACAGACATTCTGTTGTACATAGATTTCATTACATTAATCCTCACAATAACTAGGGGCGTTAGATTATCCTTCCCAGGGCTTAAAGAGGTTAAATTCTTTTCCCAAAGCCATACAGCTAGTTAATAGAAGAGCTGGGATTCACATTTGGTTTATCTGAGTTTTTAAACCCAGGCTGCTCTTATGACATTATAACGTCTGCCTTCTTCTGTCTGCTCTGGTGCCCCTCTGGCTAAGCTGAGCCATGAGGAAAGGATCTCTACTCTTGGTGCCCTTAAAATGTTCAGGAGGCAGGACTCAGTGGAAGAATTCTGAACAACAATTGGGGGACACTGTAGGGTCAGCTCACACACTCCAGAAGAAAGGAGATTATCTGCATGGGGTTAGTAACCCAGAGGGTGCCTGGATGGGTCCTGCAATGACTACCTAGCTGAGCTTCCAGAAGCCCTGGGAGATATAGAAGTCTCTGCATGTCAACTGATAAATGGGCCACTTGCCCAAACCCTACCTTGTTGGGTGTGCTCAGCATGAACTCAGGCAGGTGTGTGGGAGTGAGAGACAGGAAGAAGACAAGGTTTCAGCAACAGGTGCTAAAAAGTCCTGAAATTCTTACTCATACACCCGACCTAGAAACTTACATATTTCCTGCCTCTCTCCCCATTCCCTGCTACATCTAAGTGATGCCATTGGTCACTTGTTATTCTGCTTTCACCTGTTCTCCTGTTTTGACCTGATTTTCCCTAGAGACCAATGGAGAGGGCCCAGTATAGAGCAGTAGAAAGGGAGCTGGTTTTGAATCCAGATTTTCACAAGATGAATGGTAACAAAGGATTTTACTTTTAGGAGCCTCAATTTTCTCACCTGGGCAGAGTGAAAAAATGATACCTCAAGGGACCGTTGGGAAAATTAAATAAGACAATGGATGCAAAGACATCTAGCACAATGTGTGGCACACAGCAAATGCCCAATAAATACTCGGCAGGTGTATGAATTGAGGCTCAATGAATGTTAATCACTCCAGACTTCCATGGTTGGCATTACTCTTACTACTTAGGAAAATGAGCCAGAGTCCTCTTACATAGGTCTTAGGTATGTCATTTATCATTGGAAAGGACGCAAGCTCATCCCGTGCCCCTGCCCCAAAGGCAACCGGGAAATCTGTGAGCTAAAGGTCCCCTCCTGCCGCGGGCATTGTCACCAGAGGCAGGTGACTCAGCATCTGCTGTGAGCTTCTCTGCACAATGAATCTGGGTGGCCTCTGGCTTGCCTACCATAGCTTTTGACAATAAATAGACCTTTAGTCCTGTCTCTGAGCCTCTGGTCTAGAGGAGAACAAAGTTGGCAGTGTTCACGGAAAAATGTGTGAGGGCCAGGTAGAAGACCAGTATGTCTCTCCCTCTCCACCCTTCCTTTTGGCGGAGATATCTCACTTTCCTCAGAACACTGGGTCGGTAGCCCTTTCTACCCACTTGTGTCTGGATGCAGAGATGAGGGTGAGCAGGCAAGAAGAGAGGCTGGAGCGCCCCCTGCTGGGGATGGGGCAGCTAGTAGCTTCTGGCTGGTTCACCTGCCAGATGGGTGCTGTCTTCTATCTCCTTGCTGAAAACCTTCTTGTGCAACGTGAGACCATAGTTATAACTTGGTCCAAGAAATCTGGGGAGTTGCTGAACAGGCCAAGGTCACAGGGAGGTCCACTGGCAACCCCTGGTCTCTTGGATAGCCCTTTCCTCTCTGCTCCACCAATGGAAAGAAGCAGTAATCCTATTGCAAACATATCCTACAGTCTGCCTCATAGCTATGCATTTTTCCCTCTTAAGGAATTCTAAATGTTAGCAGGGTCCATATGCTGTAATTCAGAGACATTTAATATCATTTGTTTAGCATTAGATGATACTTTTTATACTGTAAACTCCATTCTTTGACATCAAGAATGTAACCACCTGCCTCATGCCATTCCCCTCCAGAGTTATAGACCAGGAGATGATGCCACAGAGCATCCAGCATCCTCCCAGGGAAGGAGCCCCTTTCATTTCTTCCATGAAAGATGTTCATTAAGACTGTTTGCACACATCTGATAACGGGGAGCTTGCTGTCTCCCTACAAAGCACATCCATTGGCCAGAAACTATTCGCTAGAAAGCTTTCCTCATATTTTGAGCTGACATCTGTCTTATTGAGACTATCTCCCTGGATTTGGTTCTTACCTTTGGCAACACAGAACAGGTTTGTTTCTTTTGGACAAAAAGAACATCCAAGATGTTCTTTCAGCTTTTTAGACATTGTGATCTCACTTTCCTACTTCCGCTCCCTCTTATTTTTCATCTCAGGGATAAACAGCTCATCTCCTCATCTGTTTTCAATGGGAAATTATTTGCAGACACCTCACCATCTTGGTCATATCCCAAATAATACAGCTGTCTCTTATTGACCACCCTTGCTGACACTTCCCAGCCCTCAGTTTGTTAAACCTACGTAACAACTGTAATAAGGCAGGTCTCACTGTTACCGTCTTACAGGTGAGGAAACTAAGATTCAGACAGATAAAATAGCTTGCCCAAGATCACACAGATGTTAAAAGACAGAAACAGGGTTTGGATGCAGAGTTAGATCCCAGAGTTTTAACCCGCCCGCATGCCTGGGGTTGTGAGGCCTGTGATCCAATTAATGAATGCAGTTTTTAAAAAGTGGGGGGCCTAAATATGGCCACAACATTATGGAAACAGTCTGACCAGGAAAAATAGATCTGGACTGTCACCATGCCTATTTTCTGCAGCCTGCCTCTGTTCATGCTGTCTCCAGAGACGCTGTCATTTCTGAAAGACCTGCCATGCTCTTGGCTCACATTGAGCTGGTTGCACTCAGCTAAACTCCACAGGACTCTGACACAGGAACTGCTGGAAAGTCAAGTCTTTACTGTTCATCCTCATCCTGATGACAGAGACCCTGACAGCAAAGTGCGAGTTACACCAGATTGGGTTGGCTGGCTGGTTCTTGCGGGAGTGGAAGACCTAAAGGGAAGGGCGCCAAGAACGTTCAGAGCAACAGAAGAGCTGCATAAACCACTTTATTTGTGTCCCTCTGGACAATAAGAACCCAGAGGAGAAGCTGTATATAGAACACAACATTTGTAGCCAGTTAACATGTGGTTCTTTGTTATCATTTCTGAAAACCAATAAGCAAAGAGAGAATAAGCTTTGCTTTCCATTTTTGCAACAAACTTTAAAAATCTCCAACCCAAAGCAAAAGAATGCTTAACTGGAGCTTCGTGCTAAAGGCCCTATCTCCCTTGAGCCTCCCTTCCTCTCCCTATCTCCAAATCCTCATTTCCGGGAGGTCATTTTAATTAGCAGGCTGTCATGGTGACTCAGCCTGCTGCTTCACAGACAGGAAGGGAGCAGACTCCCCTGGACCCATTCATCATACAAAGGCACTTTACTCTTTAGAAAAATGCACAAGATTTAGCTTTCCCACCTTGGGAATTGCTACTGCTGCTGATTTATTTTATCATCCCCTTGCCTTCGCGGGGCCGGCGGGGGGGGGGGCATTCTCTCGCCTTCTACATCTCCTTTACCTGGCGACCAGCCTCCCCCCATCGCAGAGTATCCATGCCCACGTCTTCAGTGGCCAGGTGTGACACTGGAATCTGGCGATGTGAACCATGATAGACCTTTTGGAAGCAGTGACCAACACTTTTTGTCTTTGGAGCTAAGGTTTCAGTTAAGCTCCCCAGGTCATTGGGAAATGCATGCAGCTGATAGGCACAGTGACAATATGCCTCAGACCGCTGCGATTTCAAAAATTCTGTCCCATTGTTCCCAGCAGTACATTCGTCTTTGGGTTATATGTGTTGTTGATGGTGTTTTGGATCAGTGAGCACGGACAGTGCACTTCTAAAACTGTAAACAACCGTCACCTAGTCCCAAAGTAGCTCTACAACTTTAAAAGGTAAAGGGGCTTCAAAAGCACTGACCTGAGATGTGACAAACCTCTCAAAAGGGGTGTGTAGCTTTTCCTCTTCCTGTGAGGATCTCTGTGTTGTGGAAAATAGCATCTGTACTTGAGTGGTTTGAGCCTCCTATTTTGTTCCTGAGCCTTATGCTGAAGTCCCACAATTGATTTTCCATTGGTAAAAGGGAAAACTGATAATGAAATCTCTCGTATTTTCCTTCCCTTTCCCTAGCTTATTCATTATCTCACACCCCTTATTTTGGAAACTAGAGAAGGGTGATTAATTTCATGCCCCAGCAGAAAATGCATGCTCCCGCCTCCACAAGACCTCCCTGGACTCCATGTCCTTAAAAAGAGTTTGAAGGGTCTTTGTGGTTCACTGAGCTCTTCTTGTCCCCTTTGCCGTTGGGGTGGTTCCTGGCTGGGCCCCGCGTGAGTGGGTACTTGTAGGGAGGGGGCTTTTCTTTCCTGCAAAGAGGAGATAACAGAAAGAGAGAAGAAAGACAGCACATATACACACCAGATTGAAATCTTTTCTGTGCGTGTCTATCTCCCCCACTGAATTTTGACTTCCTGGGAGCAGTGGCTTGTCTTCCTCTTCTCTGTGTCCCAGAAACCCAACCCAGGGTCTGGTTCAAAGCAGGCATCAAAACTCAACAAAGGACTGCTAGATGGATGGATGCATACTTGAGTCTCAGGACCGAGCACCCAACACAATGCCCTTAACACTATTCTTCAGTACCTGCCTTCTCTCTGTTAGGCTCACCTGCTAGACTATGAGTTCCTTTGCAGACAGGGACCAAGTTTTATCCATTTTTGCATTTTCCCTCATATAGGACCTTGTTTGTTATGTTGTTGGCTGATGAGCTGATGTGCCATTCATTCATGTATTGGACTAAGATTTGTTTGTAGTGGAAAGGGTAGGCTTTAGAGCCAGGAAGAACTCACCAGAGTTCCCAGGTCGGCTATGTATGAGAGGTGTTATCTTGGGAAAGTTATTTAACCTCTATGGGCTTTATTTGTAAAACGGGGATAAAATATTGCAATCTTGCAGGGCTGTTGTGAGGTGAAATGATATGAGTAAATGTACCTACAGCAGTCTCTCTTTGCCTGCTGTAATTTACAAAGTCGTGGTGCTGGATATTAGGTATGGTCCCATGGCCTCTGGAGACGACAAAGATGAGTCAGACATTGATGTTGTCATCAAGTTGCTTACAATTTAGTAAAGGAGACAGTTGCACAAAATACACAAAATAAGAATTACAAAGCACGAAAAGAAAGTGGTGAATGCCATATATACGGAATCTCTCTTGGGCTGTTTGAGTTAGGACTGAAGAAGCAACTTTCTGGAGCCCCTCACACTCTGACCTTGGGGTACCCATTTTCCTTCATTGTTGAGGAGTCATGAATAAGGTCAAAATGTAAAAGGTGGCAGTACACAAAAGGGACACCTTGCCCCAACATCTCTCCTCGACCAGGAGGTCTCGCTGTTGGAAATTCCACTCACTGCAGGACCCAGCTAACCTGCCAAAGCTGTCTAGCATGGATGAGATACTCCTAGGCCTCAGGACCCATTTACAACCCAGAGTACCCGCTTGTAATGTTGTTTACAGGCAATGTGCTCTTGAAGTCCCCTCCTTTCTATCTTCCGTTTCTTCATTTCTAAAATAGGGAAAAGAGCCCATGTCCTTCCTGCCTCATAGACTCTGGTAAATGGGTGTTAGGGGAGAGCTTTGCAAATTACAGGGTGCCATTCATATGTCATTGAGGGCTGTGGTTCTTAATACCAAAGGGAGCATGAGAAGTAGATGGGTGTGTTTTCATGGGGGTAAAAGAGGGTGTACTTCCCCTAGAGAGGCAAGCTCAGTACAGTCACAAGTGGGGCAGCCCTAGGTAGATGGTGGCATGGGAGAAGGCATGCAGTGGCCATGGAGGAGTGTGAATGTGCAAATGACTGATAAAGAGCTTCTGTAACTGAAGATGGGGGCAAAGAGAGAGAAAAGGCATTGGAAGGCAAATACTCCATACATCCGGGCCTCTGTTCCTCTTCCTATAATGCCTACTTCCACCTCTCCAGACTCACTTGGGAAGCAGACTTCCCAGAAAATAAGCTTCTTCCTCCTCAAGTCTCCTGCAGTACCTTGTGCCTCACCCTTGGTACACCATTTTCTAGGTAGTTCTTTTCTATCTGTTTTTCTCACTAGATTGTGAGTTTAATGCATTTGCTCTTTCTCTAGAACTCCTGAGCAAAATTCAGGCCTGGCATGGATTAGGAGGTTGAGGAGTGTTGGATGAGTAAAAATGAACTTTTGGTCTTCTCCTTACCATCTCCATTGCTCTAAACATCAGAATGTCATTGCCTCGGAATGTGTCTTTTTAGGCCCCACCTCCTGCCTTCCACCCTATCTCCAACATGGAACACCCTCTCTCCTTTTTCTGTTTCACCCATTTAAGAGCTACATGTCCTTTAAAAGCAAGTTCAAACCCCACTTCCTCCCTGAAGCCTCCTTGGGATAGTCCTGCTGGCTGCAAATGCTGGCCAGATGGGAAGGGAATTTCTGGTTGGCTGTCACTGTTCTTTCCTAAACGTGAAGGGGCTGAAGTCAATAATTCTTAGGGGCTTCTTCAGTTTTACCATTCTAGAATTCATACATTTGGGGCTTATTTAGGGTTTACTCCCTGCTAGGCTGTGCACTGTGCACTAAAGATACAGGAGTGATGCAACGTAGCCCCTTAAGGAGAAACCTGTCTAGTGGAGAAGCCAGATGTGCAAAGTGCCATGACAATACTCTATGGGACATGCAATGCTACAGGTGTGTGCAAAATGCAGTTAGGTATCCAGTAAAGAGGAAGCAGGTCTATCTAAGGTGGAGAACAGGGACAGTGAAGCAGAGGTGTGATGTTTCCACTGGACTTGAAAAGTATATAGGAATTCAGCACCTAGAGACAAAATGGAAGAACATTCCAGGAAGAGGAAAAAAAGGATGAACAAAGACATAGAAGCATGGACGCAGTTGATCTGTTCATACTGAAGCATGAGGTGTAAAGTTGTAGGAAGCAGATGGGGTGGAGAGGGTGCTCACAGGGGAAGAGGTGTGCTGGCAAGCTGTGAATGAAACTCAAGTTGTAAGCCAGAGCTTTGAATAGCAAGAAGAGGAACTGGAACACTGCTCTGAAGGTAATGGGGAGCCTTGGAAGGTTTTTGAGAAGGAGTATAACCTGATATGTAGCTGAGCACTTTCCCACACGGGTATCTTGTCATGTTACATGCCTTTCTCTGTAATCTAGGCTCCTGATGGGTGGGGGCTCTCTATGTCCCCTAATACCCAGGGCACAGCCTGGCACATGGTGGGCTCCAGTGTGTTGAATAGCTGATCATTCCCACCCATCAACATACACATTAAAACTCCACCATGGATCCGGCCTTCCCAGCCTGTTCCTGAGCCTGAGCCCACCCCACACTCAGAGACCAGCCCACCTTCCACACTCATGCTCTGTCTCCCCACAGAGGCTCACCTGTCCTGTTCATTTTTTCTGATTTTCATCCACCTTGATGGGACCTTTTCAGCTTTAGTTCTGTAGCTATGTTACTGTGGTCCAGAGAAGTGTGTGGTCTCAGCTTTGGTCATCAAGGCCACATCCCTGAGGCTATGCTTTTGGGCCCACACTGCTGACCCACCCAAGGGACCCTCTCTGAAGGGTGGCCTGGCACCCAATAGGCTCCCACCAGCACATGGGTGTAAACTGACATATTATGATTACCCACAGAGATGAGAGAAAACAAAGATTAATTTTGAGTCAAAACATGTAATTTTCCTTTAAAATCAGAACTACTCTTCCACTTATATTATTTGATGCTTGGGTGGAAAATAATACCAAAAAAGGGGACAAGCTCAAGTCCCAAATCAGAGCCTGTGTCCTCCTGGCAATTCATTTCTCAAGGCCTGCCGACCAACTGAGAGTTCAGTGATACTCATAGTTTGATGAGACCGAGGTGTGAGATGTGAGGATGGAGAGGGAGTTTGTTTTGTTTTAAATTTAAGGGTGGGTGCGTTTACCTCAAGTCTTCAAGGCTGGTAATTTTGAGGAGTGAATCTCCAGCTCTTTTCTAAAGAGGCTCCAAAGCTTAGAGCAAAGAGGTCCAGTGAAAGGTTGAACCCAGGGCCCCGAGAGTTCCTTGCATCCTTTCCATCCAGTTTCAGGTTCCCACGTCCTGGCCATCTGGAGGAACTCTTTGCTAACTGATGCTGAGAACAGCAGCCTGGGGGTCGTGGGGCTGGGGCTCTAGTCCTGGTTGTGACCAGTGCTGTGTGCCCCCTGGGCCTCAGCTTCCTCATCTGCATTATGAAGAGGGCCTGAACGATTGCTAGTCTCCCCCAGTGTCAACACCATTTCACCGACAGTGCAACAAGCTAGAAAGAAGTCTAAGGGATCAAAATAATTTTATTCAGGCTGACAGAGGACCTGAAAGAGACAATCCCCAAATTAACTTGTAAATGAGATTCTAAGAATTCTTTTGAGTGTTCTAAAGCTTTGAATTTTTGAGAACTTTAACCAATCAAGAATGACTTCTAAGAATGAACTGAGCACTTTACTCTAGAGGTGAGCTCCTCAAAGGCAGGCAGGGTCATGCCCTAATCACTTACTCATTCAAGCACCTCTCTCCTCCCAGGGCCTGGCATAAAGTGCTGGTTTTCCTGAGTGAATGAATGAGGGAATGAATACAGGCTCAGCATGCAGGCTCAGTGCGGTCTAGGCACTGGTGGAAGCACAGAGAAGAAACAGACATGATCCTCCTGAAGGAGTTTTTAATCCACCAGGAATAGGATGGGGGGCACAAATACCCTAGATGATTAGCGAATAATCTGAGACACAGTATGAGCCAGAGTACGTTGTTCTGTAGACTCTGTGTGGAGACATGGGACTCACATCATGGTGGAAGGTAGCCCTGAGAGAGATCTTCCAGCCCAACCAGAGGAGTCCAGGGACTTGCGCCAGGCCATGATAAACTGGTTGGACATCTGGGGTTGCAACCCAGAAGCCAGAGGAGACAGAAACATTTATTGAGCAGCTATGGACTGCCAGGCACAACACCAGGCTTGCATCTAATTTTTAAAACCATCTTGAGAGACTTCAGTTATTGCCCCCACTTTATGGTAGAGAGAGGTTTCAAGAGGCCAAGGAACTTGCCTAAGATCCCACAGTTAGGATGAGCCTGAGACAGAATTTGAACCCACAATGATAGTGACAAAGACTTCCTACTTAAGCTGGAACTTAACCTGATTTTAGTCTAGCTTTGGAATGAAAAAAATCCTAGGTCAAATCCTGCCTCTGCCAAAATCTCTTTGACCTCAGACAATTCTCTTCACCTTTCTGAGCTTTCTTTTCCTCATTTGTAATATGGGGAATATAATATATATGAGGAATAAATAAGATCATGTACAAAAAGTGCTTTGCTCAATAGATAACAGTGATTAATATTGTTTTTCTTAATAATAGGGTGTGGAGGAAGGTGCATCAGTGCAAAGGCCCTAAGGCAGCAAAGCATATGGACAAGGTCATGGGCAAGGTCAGTGGGAAGACTGGTCTGGCAGAAGTAAGTTGGACATCTTTCTGTCCTTTAGGGAGGCTGGATCACTAGAGAGTAGGAAATGAGGCCAAGAGGTAAGGCAGGGCCAGCACAATTCCAGATGCCATTGGATGTCACTGTCCAAATGCTCACTGGGCTTACTTCCAGGAAGCATGGGAATGCCCAGCACTTTGGGCTGTGGTCTAGCTCTCCAGAAGGATACTTATCCCCTGACCTTCTCTCCTCACTGGCCCAAAATATTGACTCCATCAGAAGACCTGATGTAAAACTTCTTAGGTGTATGTCCTTCCCAGCCCTAAACCTTCGCATCTTGAGGGACTATCATGTTCTAAGGGGATATGTGTATGTCTGACAATATGTAGGGTGCTTTAACACACATCTCATAATAACCTTCCAGGTGAGTGCCACTGTCCCCACTGTACAGATGTGAAAATGGAAGGATCAGAGACTTTATGAGCCTAGATGAAATAGGAATTCTAGAGGATGAGCAACCAGATGAAGTAGCACATGGAGACACCCAGACTAACTTAGAACAATAACTGCGCTCGGTTCCCCAGCAACTCCCATCCCCATGGACTCCCATGTTAGACCCGGAAACGTGACCACCTCACGCTGTCTGACACTGTGACGATACTTTATAGTCAGAAAACATGCTGTTAAGTTCTTCTGCCCCATACACTCTGTGGCAGGGCAGGGATTATCTTTCCCATGCCACCGATAGGAAACTGAGGGCCAGAGAGAAGCCAAGGAAGTTGAGCCTGGACACAAAGCTGGTTCAACAGAACGTGAGCCACACAGTTCTGCCCTGTCACTTACCGCAGCCTCGGCATGGGAATTGCCACTTTCTCGACCAGGGGGTTCAGCCGATAATAATCCAAAAATGTTCTTGCCACATTTCGTCCCAGCTTCATATCTGCAATAGTGTGCGTCAAGGAGCAACTTTGAAAGGAGACCGAGTCAGAAAAAAGAGGGCTGGTAATAAAAATGATAACAGTAATAGAGGCAGCAATACCACCTAGAATCACCATTCTAAGCTTTTTCTATGTACTGCCTTTTTTGATCTTCACACAATTTTCGACACTATTCCTTTCCTCATTTCACAGATGAGGAAATCAAGGTACAAAGAAGTTAAATAATTTGCCCGAGGTCACAGGACTAGAAAGGAGAGGAACCAGGATATGGGTCTAGGTCATCTTACCTCAAAGCTCTCTTCCTGGCTTTTGGAACATACTGTGTCCCTCTGGGGCTCACTGGGCTTCCGCGCTCTGACTAGTGTTCATGGCACAGTGAAATGAGTTTCACCACCGTCTTCAGGAAGTCCCCAGGCTGGGGTAGGACATGGCCCAGGACATGGAAAGTAGCATTTATGGAGCACCTACTATGTTCCTGGCATGGCACTACTACTTTGTTTACTTATACACTTTAAACAGTCCTGTGGGGAAGGCATCTTAATCTCCCTTTTGTTCTGGGAGGTTAAGGTACTTGTCCAGGGCTGCCTAACTTAGGCAATGGTAGAGACAGGACTCCAATTCAGGAATGTCTGACTCCAGAGCAGTGAACGTTCCACCACCCTGGGCTGTTTCCCATCCTGAAGGTACCTTTTCTGTCAAGGGCTGAGTCATCCCAGGCCAGTGCCTGGTGGGAGGAGGAAAAACACCAGACAAGTCGTTTATGACACTGAGATGTGCCGCAGGCTTGCTGTGCTCTGGGGCCGCCACCTGCTTTCTTCCTCTGCATGTGACCGACCTTCTCTGTCCCCTTCTTTAAAGAGTTCACAAGCTGGCATTAGGCATGGCCTCTCCAACCAGCAGACCCTGGTCTGCTCCTTTTAACCTAGTCAGGCTCCAGCTGGCTTGGGGAGACCAAATCACCACTGTGTGTGCTGACAGTAAGACTACAGGGGTGCAGAGGAGAGGAGAGGTCCCTGTGGACTGGACTAAAAAAGTATAGCAGAAATCTTGGAATCAGATGCATCTAATCCAAATCCTGGCTCTGCCACATTCTGCGTATGGCACATTGTATTTTCTAAAAATGTCTGCAACGATATTTCCTAGCTCACGTGTTATTCTATGCTATGACTTTGACCCTCCTTCCACCGAGAAGTGTGGTCTATGTCTCCTCTCTTTGGACCTGGGTGGGCTTGTGACTCACTTGTGACCACAAGAATGGCAGAAGTGGTCAAAGTGACACTGTGGGCCTTCTGAGGCAAGGTCAGTAAAGGAGATGTCACTTGTCCCTGGCCTGCTGGACTACTCCAGCTAGGGTCCTGCCCCTCTATGCAAGCAGTCCTGCTGCGCTGAGGCCACCATGCTGTGAGGCAGCCCAGGCTAGCCCACAGAGGGGTTGCAGGTGGAGGCCCTGCCACTGTGCGGAGACCGGGCCAAAGGGAGACTCCCGCCAGCCCACGGTGCCACCAGCACACTGCTGTTCCCGCTCCAGCAACTGCGCCGCAGGCTCCAAACTAAGACCACTCGATGGCGCCCTCTGCAAATTTTGGACCCACAGAAAGCATGAGGGAAGAGCTTGTGTTTTAAATGCTCCATCTGGGGGAAGTGTGTTACACAGCAGGAGAGCCCTAGAACAGTCTCCTGTAAGCAACTCCGTCCTCCTGAGCCTGGGTCCCTGCACCCATGAAATGTGAGCAAAAGCCACCTCACGGGGCCTCTGCTGCGGTGTGTGACTGACACGTGGGTGCTGACGAAATAAGCGAGACAGTGGGGGACGAGGGAAGTGTGAGCCCATCCTCCCCAGCCTGCCTTGGCAGCCAGACTCAAAGCCACCCTAGAAGAAATCTGTGTTAGCAAAACTCTTGAACCTTGCAAGGAAACGGAGTCAGGCTGCCAGTAAAATGTTCCCCTGTGAAGTGCTGATCGTTTTCAGATGAGCCCTGTTTGAAAGACGGGGTTTTAAAGGTGGACTTGTCTGGGGCACCCTCTTTCCCTTTGCCTCTCCTACCATGTTACAGATCCCTCAAATCCTGAAGGTCTCACGCCAGGCTACTTACTGCAACGACCCTGTTTGAGTCAAGCAAGATATGGGACCTGGGTGGGAGGAGGGGAGAGACGAATCAAACATCTGCAGTTAAAACAAGCTGTCTTTGGACAAGGATTTAGGACCCAGACAAGGAGAGGGCACTAACTCTTCTGGCTGAAGCCTTTCCAATATATTGCCCAATAGAGAGAGAGAATGCGGAGCTCCCGACTTTGCATTGCCAACAAACATCGCCGGATAGCATAGACGCTGACAATGTCATCTTCCGCATATTCTTCTGTGGCTCACTGATCTGTTTCTGGTGGGGGGTCGGAACAGACAGCAGGTGGGGTTAGGACCCCCAAATCACAGAAGCAGGGGGGCTTGGCTAGGATGGTGTGAAACCCAGACTGATTTGGGGACTTCCACTCAGAGCTGTTTGAACTAAGGGGCAGGTGTCAGTAACTCTGGTACTTCTGGGACCCTGTAACAGGTAACAAGGGTTTGGGCATGTACTGTTCACTCCCATTCATTCATTCATGCATTCTAACATTCGTTGGGCTCCTCCCATATGTATGCTGGGAGGAAGAGTGACAGGGATGGGGTTAGAGAAAGAAGAATTAGATGAGCACAGTGGCCAGTCGGGAGGAGGAAACTAGCATGTCCCACTGACTATATCACCGAGCAGGCTGCTGCCTTGTCATCTTCACAACCGTTTATTTTAGCGCTCTCCCCATGCGCTGCACAGTGTAGTTACTATCACCAGTCCCCACCACAACCCTGCAAGGTCAAAGTACCATTCTACACATATTTTACAGAAGAGGACACTGTAAAGAAGGAAAATCTGCATAAGTGACCTGGAATCCTGTGGCCTGAAAGTGAGGTAGGTAGCATGTGAACCTGAGGGTCTTTTAACAAGGTGCATATGGTTTCTCCTCTCTTGAGTGTGATTATACATTCCAACACTAAACTCCGTGGACATGTAGAAGGAGATTGAATCCCAATTGGGGGAATTGTGGAAGGCTTCATGGAAGTGGGTATATAACAGAGATTTGAAGCACAAGGATGAATCGCAAGGGGGAGGAAGAGAGAGATGGGATCAGTGGCAGCACGGAGTGTGGCCGGGGCATGTGACCCCGGGCCATAAAAAAGACAGAAGAAGGATCAAGGGCCCAGGCCACCTCAGTGTAGAGCAAAAGGTGAGGCTGCAAGGCAAGGCTGTGGACAGATCAGGAGAGGCTTTGAATGCCAAATTAAGGAATTTAAACTTCTATTCCATAGGCAATTCAAAATAGTTGATATGGGTGTCTGTGGTCGTATCATTTGTCCACTCAATATATGGTTATTGATCAACTGCTATGTTCAGGCTGTCTGGAAGTCTCATGGTATACTGTGGTAAACAATAATAAATAAATAAAACAAAACAAAACAACCAAGACAATGGTTCTTAAGTCTAGAAGTGGAGACAGATAACAAAGCAATAAAAACCCAAACAAAGATATAATTGCGATTGTACTAGTGTAGGATGAAAATGTGCAGGGTCTGTAAGAGGGAGTGATGGGGTGCTGCTTCAGACAGGGGATGTGGGCAGGCCTCCCTGAGGAGGACGTGTGAAAGAGCGGACAGGGGCAGTGGGAAAAAGTCCTTGGGTCGGGGAGAGGGTCTGAGAGCGGGCTGGCATAGAGGGACAGGCAGGGGAGAGATCATGTGGAGCCTTATTCTGGGTCACCTGAAGGAGTCTAGATTTTCTAAGAGAATGGGAAGCTGCTGAAGAATTTTAAGCAGGAAAATGAGATGGTCTGATTTATAATTTTAAAAGGTCACTGCTGTGCTAAAAATAAGGCAGCAAGAGTAGGAGCAGGGCAGATGGGCCAGGAGAATACTGCAGTGGGTCCGGGGTAAAAACGAGGGAGGTCTGGACCAGGACAGAGGCAGTGGAGATGGGCATATATGTTTTGGGAGAGGAGCTGGCAGGTTGGCCATGGGGCCTGTGGAGAGGCAGGGGTGAACGGCGACCTCCTGTGCACTTAGCCAGAGCAGCCGGGTGGATGGGGTGCGGTGACTGGGAATGCAGAAGTCTGAGGGTGGTGGAGCAGGCTCAGGGAAGAGACTAGGAGTCAGTTTGAGTTCAAGATGCCACTGAGACACTAAGCAGCCATGTCCTACGGCAGAAACAGGGAAAGAAGCAGATCATGGAAATGATTTCTGAACTGCCAGTCCTCTGGGATCATGCAAGCCGCAAACTTGCTGACTGTATGGCATGAATGTCCCACTCTGCCCAGCTCCCCACCTCCTGTTCCTCCTCTCAGCATCCCAAGGTCTCTCGGAGAGGGGCAGTGGCTGCAGGACCCTCTGTTCTCCTGTCTCAGGGCCTGGATCTGGTGCATCGAATGAGCATGTAAGTGGGAATCAAGAGGCCCACCTGGTTTCAATCAGTAACTTGCCATGTGACTGTGGCCATTTCCCTGATCTGGGCTTAACTCCTCTGTGGTAACAAGTACAGTCTCTCAGGTCCTTTCTAGCATTAATGTGGTGTGTTCGATACAATAAACTTATGAAAAATCCCATCCCAATTCTTTCATTCAACAAATGTTTACCAAGAACTTGCTCTATGCCAAGTAGTTTTAGGCACTTGGGATATACAGCAAACAAAACTCACAAGGATCCCTGTCTTCATGGAGCTTTTGTTCCAGTTATGGGAGACAAACTGTCAATCCTACACATTTGTAAATTATTGAGAATGCCAGAAAGTGAAAGTGATAAGTGCTATAAAGATAAAAGACAGTGTAAGGGGACTACAGGGGGCAGGGGGCACATTGTCGCACTAGGTACAGTGGTCAGAGGAGCCTCACTGAAAAGGTGGGGTTTGAGCGGGCTTGGAGGAGGTGAAGGAGCTGGCCAGCACCCAGGATCAGGATCCCCCTCATCAGAAACACAAGCCCTGACCAGCAATTTCATTTTTGGCCTCTTGCTTGGCCCAGCCCAATCCCACTACTAGGGACAGTAGTCAGCCTTGGGGATGAGTTCCCCCTGAAGGGAGTCAGAAACACCTCCTTCGTGACACATGGCAGCTTCCTGAGGAAGGTCCTCCCTACGTCCTTGAGCAGCCCCAGAGGGAACGCATCTCACACACGCCTTCCTGCCTGGCCTGTGGCTTCCCTTCCCCATCCTGTTCCTTCCCCTTCATCTCTGCTACCATCTCCACACTTCTCACTCTCTGCAGCTCTTCCAGAACCATCAGTGAGCCCACCTGGCCTGGCCGGCCCTGAAGGGAGCCAAGGTCCAGCCCCACTCATCAGATACCATATTTCACTCCCTCTTTCCCCATAGCTGTGTGCTGCGGGCAGGTCTGATTACCGTCCCCATTTTGCAGATGAGAACTTGGAAGTGACTTGTCCAGTGAGGCCCATCAAGAACTGGCACAATGAGGACTGAAGCCCATTCATTCATTCATTCATATATTTAGCAAGTGTCTTTTACATGCCAGATGCTGTTCTGGGGCACAGGGAAGAGAAAAAGTCCTAGTTCTCATGAAATCTTTCCTTGCTATCATCCTGCCTCCAAATAAGAAAATTTAACTCCTACTGGCTCCCTGTTTTGAAAGCCCCGCCTAGATAGCCCTGCTCATACTCCTGCCCCTGCCAGCAACAGATGATCATCGTTAAAGGGGAAAGATTAATTCTGCAGAGCGGTAGGCCAAGGAAATGTGATTTCTCCTCGGCAAGGCTGACAGCACTGCTGGAATGTTAAGAGGCACCTGTCTAGGGGCCTGTAGGTAAAGCCAGAAGAACAATGCGACAGTGAAATATCTTTTGCCTCTGCCTCCTTCCCCCATCCTCCCATGGTGGCGGACAGGTACGTGATAAACAGATGAATCCTTCTCCGAAGTGTAGCGTGGGGGCCGCAGAGGTCATTGCAGAGTCCTTTCCAATAGCAGGCGAGTCCTGATGCACCCCTAGGTGAGGACGCCTGCAAATGTGGGAGGGAGACAGAGACAGAGAGAGACAGAGAGAGGGAGGACATGGAGACACAGCAAGAGGGAGGAAGAGACAGAGAGAGAGGCAGAGGCAGAGACCAAAAGAGAAAGAGATGCGAACAGCCAGGAAGATATGAAGAGAAACCCATCAGGATGGAGCAGAAAGGAAGATCATCGGAGGGGTTGAGAACAGCTTGAACTTGAAAAGTGGAGAGAAATGGAGGGAGGGGCAGAGAGAAGAATAGGAAGCAACTGGCAAAGGGAGAGAATCAGAGAGAGAGAGAAAGAGAGAAAGAGAAATATAGACAACGGGGAGGGAGAAAGAGAAAGGCAGAGTGGAACAGAAAGAGTCAAAAGCAAGCAGGGCAGGGCGCCTGGGTGGCTCAGTCGGTTGAGTGTCTGACTTCGGCTCAGGTCATGATCTCGCGCTCAGTGAGTTCGAGCCCCATGTCGGGCTCTGTGCTGACAGCTCAGAGCCTGGAGCCTGCTTCGGATTCTCTGTCTCCCTGTCTCTGCCCCTTCCCCACTCATGCTCTGTCTCTCTCTGTCTCTCAAAGATGAATACATGTTAAAAAAAAAATTAAAAAAAAAAACAAGCAGGGCTACACAGGCTTTGGAGGAGAGACAGCACATGACAACAGGGAGACTGAAATAGAGGCAGAGACAGAGGAGGGGAGAGACAGGTGACAGGAGGGGGGGCCTCCTCTCTGACACATGGGAAGCAACTCAGGAGGGTAGGAATTTCGTGACAGGAGAGGGGAGATGAACACATACACAAATGGTGGGGAGGATGCCCAAATCCTCCAAGAGGGAACCCAAGGTGGGGATAAAGGAGGCTCCGGACTGGATTCCTACAGCCACTATAATTCACCACCAACTCGGTGCCTTAAAACAACGGACATGTATTCTCTCACAGTTCTGGAGGCCAGAAGTCTGAAATCAGTTTCAATGGGGGTGAAAGTAAGGTGCTAATGGGGCCACACTCCCTCCAAAGGCTGCAGGGGAGAAGCTGTTTCTGGCCTCTCCCAGCTTCTGGTGGCCGCTCTGCACCTTGACTTATGACCTCATCACTCCAGTGTCTGCCTCGTGGCCACACTGCCTTCTCCTGTTGTGTGTCCAGTCTCCCTCTGCGTCCCCCTTATAAGGACACGTGTGACTGCATATTGGGCCCACCCCAAGAATCCAGGATAAACTTCTCCCTCAAGATCCTTAACAATAACATCTGCAGAGGCCTCGTTTCCATGTAAGCAGACATGGATAGGTTCCAGGGGTTAGGATCTGGATCTGTTTGGGGGGTCCTCATCCAGCCTCCTACATGCTCTCAGAGTTCATCTGGGTGGCTAAGAGCAGAGGAAGAACACACTGCCCGGGTGTTGGGAGTGCAGTTCTGGCTCTGTGCTGTAAATCTCTCTGGGCGCTCACCCCCCATCCCTCCCCACTGCCCCTCAGTGCCTCCTGCACAAGCAGCAAGTGCATTTCATTCACCAGATTGGGACCTAGACACGCCCAACTCCAGAGTCCTTTTTATGTACAGTATTTGCTCCAGAGTCCTTTTAGTTTACATTATTTGCAGGAAATACCTGTATTGGACTATACGCTGCCTATTTTGCCTCCTAAACATATTGCAGACCTGCCCTTCCTCCTCTCCACTACTATTCCTTTACTTGAGATCCTTTTCTCTCATCTGAACTATGGCTCCAGCCTCCTAATTGGTCTTCCTGACTCTAGTCTTCTTGACTCCATTTTCACTGAGAGAGATGTTCTCATAATTGCTGACCTTGTGACTTTCTGACTCATGACTCTATGCCAATTCCCTGCCACCTATAGGGTAACAACTAAACTTTTAAATCTGGCATTGACATCCTTCCATAAGCTAGTCTAAGCCTTGTCCCCTGACACTAGATTCCACTGTGCATCTATTTGGAATGTGGGGTTAAAGTCCAAAAAGCATGGGTTTTAATATTGACTCCTACACATTTAGCTGTATGATTTTGGGCAAGATATTGAACTTCTCTGAGCCTTAGTTTTCACATCTCTAAAAATGGATAATACTACCTACCTCGCAGGACTCTCATATTGATTAGAAATTATATATCGAAAGCACTTAGCACAATACTGGCAGGTAGTAGGTCTCTTTATTATCATTATTATTTATGAACCTGTCATCTTCAACAAAGCCTAAGCTCTTCAAGGACAAGGGTGTGTCACATTCAAACTTGTTTCCAGAGCCATTTAACACAGGTTAGGACTATAACAGAGACAAGGAAGAAACAAACAAACCAAAAAAACCAAGATAAGGTAAGAGGGAGACAAACAGGAAATAAGAGATGGGGAGACAGAGAGATGAAATTATTTTTTTTTAATTTTCTGGATGTTCAGGGATAAGGTCTTACAGGTCCCTTCCATACTGTGTGCCTCGGTTTCCTTTCTGTAAAATTGGCTAGAGGGTGATCTCTGGTTCTAATCTAGTTCTCACTCTCTCTGCCCCTCCCTAGGAGGAGAGGATACCCTTTCAGGCCACCCAGATCAGTGCAGACTTCTCAGGCACGGGAGCAGTACCCATCACTCTGGTCGGGTATTTGGAAAAGAAATCAGGCTGGAGGCTGGCTAGGCTAGAACAGATGGAGATCTGACCTTAGGAATAACGTGCCTGAGTCTGGACAGGATGTCCCTGGGGGATTTTTGAACTTCAGACCACGTTAGGCAGGTTGTCATTCATTCATTATTTGTTACTCGTTTATTCATTCAACGGACACTTTTCAAGCACCCCTGTGTGTTGAGCCATGCAATAGGAATAGAGACTACACTGGGCAGATAGAGTAAACAAAACAGGAATGGTTCTGCCTTCACGATGCTCACAGTCCAGGCACTATTGACATCTTGGGCTGGATGATTCTGTTGCAAGGAGGATCCTTGGCTTTTCCCACTAGATACCAGCAGAACCTTTCACCCTGTTGTGACAACCCAGAATGCCTTCAGACATTGCCAAACATTCCCTGGGGTGTGGGTGTGGGTGTGTGTGGAATTCACCCCTGAGTTAGAGACACTGGTCTAAGGGGTGCACGATATCTGGTGGAGTGCAGCAGGTGAAATGGGGGTGGGGCACAAGCAGGAGTTTTAGAAGCGGGCGAGAGCTTGACTGGGAGAGGCCCTGGTTCCCCAACCTGGGAAAATGTCATCCCCGAGTGCTCCTTGGAGACAGGCGAAGGGGAAAGGAACGTGACTTCACAGGCTGTATTGACCTACTAGGATGGTTGCTTCAGCACCTCTACCCACCACTTGGGCAGGAAGAGTGGCCTCCCTCTGTGTCCCGCACCCCTCAGCCTCTGAGATGCCTCTCACTTCCCTACTTGCCCTGGACTGCTGGTATTTACAGCCCATCTATCTCAGAGCCATTCCTCACTCGAGAGGAAAGTTCGTTTCTCCCCGCCATCTCCCACACTCCAGCTTGTTTCGTGACTCCCCCGCTCTCCCTCCATTCCATGCCGGGAACTAGCAGTTTCCCAGCAGTGCCTCCCTTTGCCCACTGATGACTGACCACAGCTCTGGAAATTCGCTCACGAAGTCTGCTGTGCCTGCCCAGCTGAGCCCCACTCAGCAAATGGGGGGGCTTGGACGCGGTTCAGTGCTAGAGGAGGCTCTGCTTCTCTGAGATGCTCCTAGATATTTTCAGAAGCTTCCACTGACACACAATATAAAAACAAGACTAAAGACCAAAGTCAATATTTGTGCAGCAGCATCTTGGAGCAAGCGGGAGGCAGGGTCAAGAAGCATAATAAGTGGGAAAAGCTCCAATGAGTCCTGGCTCTGGGCCTGTCTGGGAGGTTAGGGGGAGGGGCTGCGTGGCCTTGTGTGGGACAAGTGTCAGTTTTCCAAATCTGGAAAGTCGGGGGAGGGGCAGGCTTGCTGATGTTTTGAAACTTTCAGCTCTGTGATGTTTTGGGAGCCTCTAGATTCCAAGTTCCTACCTGGGGAATTAGGGGCTTCCTGGCCCCTCCTGTATTACGGGCAAAAATTTACGTGTATGTGTGAATTTTCCTAGGGAGGATATTCATAATTTTGCATAATTTTCAAAGAAATCTGCATCCTTCCAAATGTTAAGAATCTCTGCTCTAAATTTGGACAGTGATCCTTGAGTTTATCATCACCTTTAGATAATAATATTCCTTCTCATCTTCTGACTCATTCACTTTTTATACCGTGACTCTTCTGGGATTAGTGAGAATCTGGTGGTGCTGGGGAGTGCAATCAAGTTAGGCTTGGAGCACAGTTAATAGTAGGTAGACTCTGTCCTCAGTACACCTGCATTACCTTAGAGGAGCTCAGAGATTCTGGTGGTGCCAGTCCACTGGAGGGGCCAAAGGAACAGCTCAGCTAAGCAATGGGGGAGCAAAGTAATAATCACAACTAGCCTAGAATTTAAGAGGCCCACTAAATGGTTTGCTGAAGGGACAGACTATAGGGTTCTTGATCTTTAAAAGAAGGTCCTTCCCGGTTCCTTGTTTCTTCATTCCTGACTCAGCCTGAATCTGAAGCACTTACATGCGTTAAGGGAATGAACAATATCCTGTGAGTCAAGAGACCCATAAAAGAATGTCAGCTTTAACCAAATTGCTGTATGACCTGGGCTGGGTCACTCACCCCCTCCTGGGCCTCACTTTCCACATTTGTATAATTAGGAGGAATTCAGCTTTTTGCATGATTTCACCTGGGGATGGCTATAGTACAGTGAAACTCCATTACAATACCTTACTCTTGGCTACCTCCTTACATTTAATCCTCATTTGGGGATATTTTTGTTCCATCTTAAGCAAAATAGAAATGATCCCATCCTTTAAATTCCAATCTTTAGGGCCCTACTGGCTCCAATGTTTTATGATTTTCTTTCCTGCCCTCGTGTTATTTTCTTTTTAACTGTTATCTCAAACCTGAAACTCAGGGGATGGAGCTCATGTTTATGATCATTTACTATCTTCTGAGCACCGTGCTATTTACTATGTGCAAACGAGGTAGATTTTATTATTCCCATGTTACAGGTTAGAAAACTGAGGTACAGAGATATCACTTGTCTAACATCACTCAGTTAGCAATTGGAGGTAAAGACTCAACTCAGGTCTGTCCAACTGCAAGGCCTAAGGTTTTTGAGAATTATTATCATGCTATACTTATATAATTAACCGTCTTAAGATGGATTTATTCACTCATTCAATATTTATTATCTGTTGTGTAAGGCTCTGGGCCGAATGCTATGGATTTGGAAATGATAAGTCAGTCTCGGTCCTGAGCAGCCCTTAGGGAAGACATGTAAATAAAAACTGCAGTGCAGGGCAATGGTCTCGATGGCAGAGGGAAGTAAGGGAATCGGGAAACAGAAAGTAAGACTTAATGTTGGAAGGACCCTAGAAGACTTCTCAGAGAAGGTAACGCTTGTGCTGAACTGAGTGGGGGGCTTTTAACTGAGATGAATCTGCATTAAGTAATTCAGTCAACAAGTAATTGAGAATTTACTATGCACCAGGTACTTTTCTAGATGCTGAGATACAACAGTGCACATGTGCTCATGGAGCTCACGTCCCAGTAGGGGAGATAGTCAATAAAAAAAACAAATGTAGAATGAGGTTGAAATCTGGGGGACTTGACAAAAGAGTAGGGGCTGCCCAGGCAAAGAGGGGATGACGGCATGGGAAGGGATCCCTGAAGACAGGCAGAGGCATGTGCATGCTTCCTGAGGCACAGTGATCCCCTCAAAAACTGTAAGACATTTGGTTTGGCTGGAATATCTTCTACAAGATGAAGAAGGAAGCAAGATAAATACACAAAGACAGGTCATGAGTGGCTTGTGTGATGTAATGAACGTGAACTTTATGCTGTAGGTAATAAGGAACCATGACAAAGTTTTAAGGGAGGGAGAGAGAATGTTAGATTTGGCTTCATAATGATCATTCCTGTGGCCCTGGTAGAAGATGGTTTGGAAGGGACAAAGACTGGAGACAAGGATAGGTCTGGTCTGGGGAGGATGAGGGGGACCTAAGCTGGGACTCTAACAGAGGGGCAAGAAGGAAGGGACAGAATTAGAAATACTTGTCACATAAAATGAATGTGAGCTGGGCATTTATGTGGGGTAATCTGGGAATGTGGGGTTCTGGCAGAGGTGGCTGGACTAGAAAAAGCATCAAGGATAGCACACCAGGTTCCTATCTTGGGGAATCAGATGCTGGTGTCACCAGTGATCCTGGATATGAAGTCTGAATGTGGCTCCTAGAATCCAGGGAGCTCTGTGTTCCTTAGAGTCCCTTCCATGGCACTCTTCTCAATAGGACAGTTGCGTAATTTTATTTTGCTGCACATTTGCGTCAAGTGACTCATGATTCCTACTTTCAAGCTCCACTGTGATGCCTAGTTACTGGCATTTCCTTACATCTCATGCTCTTTGGGGGACATCTTGGTTTCTTGTCAGGCAAACCCAAAGTGAGCCCACAGACAGGATGGGTAAGAAGCTGGGCTTGAACTCCCCACGAGACTAACACATTTACCCAAATTTTAAAGGATAGAATCTATTTTCTCTGGAACTTTTCTTTTCTATTCTCAGTCTCCCACACCTCTGATGGGCCAGCTGGCCTGTCTGCTTGTCTGCCTGACTGTATCCCTCCCTCTGATAAACACTAATCAGGATCTGCTCTGTGTCAGGATATAAAACATGCTTGTTCCACGTCTCATTCAATCCTGCTCTATTTTACTAACAATAAGACAACAAGTCATATTGTAACCCATGCTGTCATTGAGACCCTTGAGAACAGGACTTCCTCAACCAGGTAGATGCCACTTCACACCCTCCCTTCACAGCCCGTGCCTGAGAGGAAGTCATAGACCGTCTGCCTCGCTGCCTCTAGGTAATGTCTGCTCATGCGTCAGCCCTCAGCCCAAATTCCACTTCTTCAAGAAAGGCTTCCCTGACCTCCTGGACAAATCAGTGGCTGCTGTCATATACTTCCCAGGGCCCCTGGCACCCCTTCATATAGGCCTCTCGTGTCTGTAACTTTACGCACCAGTGTGTTTTTTGATAAAACCTTCTACTAGACTACCAAGTTCCATGATTGCAAAAACTTTGTCTGTCTTGTTCACCATAATCCCCCTCTGCCTGGCAGTGTATGACACACGTGGTGTTCAATCAACATTTTGCTGCTAATTGTGGGAATTTGGGGAGAAATCTAGGTGTTTGAGGACTTCATTAGGAGGAGAAACAGTGGTTACTTCCTAGTGGCTAATGGTGAATGCGATTTTAAGAATAGAGATGCTAAGGGGTGCCTGGGTGGCTCAGTTAGGCGTCTGACTTCAGTTCTGGTCATGATCTCACGGCTTGTGGTTTTGAGCCCTGGGTTGGGCTCTGTGCTGACAGCTCAGAGCCTGGAACTTGCTTCTGATTCTGTGTCTCCCTCTCTCTCTGCCCCTCCCCTGCTCATGCTCTGTCTCTCTCTCTCTCACAAATAAATAAACTGTCAAAAAAAAAAAAAAAAGAATAGAGATGCTAAACTGTGGGAGTTTGGCACAAGGAAGATTGAAAGCAAGCATCACAAACTCCAGAAGGTAAAGTGGCTTTGTTCTTCTGTCACTCCTAGGAAAGCAGGGTCCCTGGAAGAAGGACTATCTGATGAAGAGAAGAAGGAGACTATCACTGTACAATACATATTTCCAAGGAGCCCATGTAAGGTCAAAGATTCAGAGATGAAAAGGTTTTGTGGATGAAACGATTCCCCTCTAGTCCCAGGCAGGTGGATCCTGGGGTCAAGGGGTCATGTTTCTTCCACAACTAGCTACTTATAGCTAGAAGGTGAAAACAAATGAATACTTCTGGGCCTCCAGGGACACACCCTCCTCTTGAGCCAAAGATTCTCAGAACAATATCCCACCTAGGCAGAGCTGGGAGCCCTGGCCCTGGAGAGGACAAAAAGGAGGAAGGCCTGGGAGCCAGCAGGAAGAGCTGGGTGTCAGAACTGAGCTAACTCCCACCAGGCTGGGACTGACCGATTACATCCAGAATCTGCACAGCTCTTGGCCTCTCTCTTTCCCACTAGACCATGAGCTCCCAGAGGGCAGAGCCTGTATCTTCCCCATCCTCAGTTCCCCACAGCCTAAGATGACTCCACTAAAGAATGTTTGTAGGAAGAATAAGTAAATGAATGAACACATAAAGCCTGGGCAAGCGTGCACCCCCTAATCCTACATTTTCTTATCTGTGAAGTGGTAATGACTCCTAACTAGAGTATTGTGAAGACTGAATGACATAATGAATGTGAAAGCACGCGGTCAATAGGGACTCTCACATAAAGTAGATGTTCAAACATACTTTATCCTCTCTTTTGCCTTTAACCACACCTCCTGACTTCAAGTACTCCCGGAACTTCACTGGCCTTCATATATTATAGGCTGAACTTGACAGTGCACCAAATGGCTAGAGAATCATAAAATACCTGAGCAGGGGTACCAACAGCAGCCATCAGTCTTGTTTTGTTTTCCTGCTCTTAATCAATTCCCCTTTCACAACACCCCGTTTTTCCATATTGAGCCTCCAATCTCAGTCTCTGTGTCTTAGGAGGAGCTGACCTCACCCAGACTGTCCAGGAGGATATCGAGTCAATCTGATTGGGGCCAATCTGAGTACTGAATGACTCTTGCCACAGTGATCAGTTGGGTGTACATATGTCCAAGGTGACTCAACTCTGGGACTTGTGAAAGAGGGAATCAGGGAATCCCCCTTAACCCTGAGAGGATGGGATGTCCACCAGGAGCTGCTGGCAGTCATTTTGCTTCCACAGGGGAGACAGCCTGTCAGAGAATGGTATCAATGCTCAGGAAGCAGCTGCAAACCCTGTCCTGACGACACTGTCTCTAGATCCAGGCATGCTTAAAACCAATATTCCTTTGGACTTTAAAGTTTTGCATGCAAATTAATTCTCCTTTTTACTTAAGTAGGTTTGAATTGGGTTTTCTGTCACTTGCAACAAAGAAATTTGACTAATACAAGACCTTGACGTTTACCTCATCAAACCTCCTCATTTTTCATGTGGGGAAGAGATTTGCAAAATCACATGGCCAGTTTTTATACACAGCCAATTTTCCAAATAAATCTATTGCCTCACTTCCTTTTATCTTTACTGCTGACCAGAACAGGAGCTGCTTGTCCTTCTGCCTGGGTAGGGTCATAGAATATTGATTTTGGTCACAGAACGCCTAATCTTTCTCTAACAGAGAGAATTTCCTAATTCAAGTCCTCAGCAACCAGTTTTGTTTTGCATTACAATGTTTTTATCCCCCAAGCGGAACTGCTGATGACCGTCCTTTCCCTTCCACACAGTGTAATCAGCAGCAATTAATTCTAATCACAAAGAGACAGCACGAATGAACAGAGCATTAATTGGACAGAAGTAATCAGAATCTCCTTAGCCTGCAGTTGGTACCTGTACGGAAGCATATGTGATCAGGCTCGTGCATTCGTGTGTACACACACACACACACACACACACACTCCTCCCCCCTCCACTCCAATCAACCAGGGCACAGGAGAGGGTATAGACCGAGCATACTGTCTGGTCACCATGGTGTAGTATTAAAAAATCAAGGACTTTGGAGTCACAAAGATTCTACCACCAACCAGTTGCTTAAAATTGGCCTCCTCATTTGTAAAACAAGGATACACAGACCTACTTCAAAGTGGTTTGGAAGATTAAATAAGTATATTGTATATAAAGCACTACTTACTGGTTTTTAGCAGGAGCTCAGTAAGTGCTAGTTTTCTTTCCTTCCACATCAAACACCTTTTATAGCTGGTAGAGAATAAAGGCCTAACGTGACCTGAAATTTTAGATAGTTGACTATTCTGGACTGGGTCAAACAAACTTGATAGTCCCTTCTGATCTCCCTTTAATCCTATACCACCACCCTCCCCCATGTATCTACCCCAACACACACACACACACACACACACACACACACACACACACACACTCAGTCTGGTCATTCTTCAAGGCTTAGCCTAGACTGCACCACATACATCCTTCATGAAATTTTTGAAATTTGTTCCTGAGAGCACTATTTTCTTTGAACTCCATTCCTTTTTCATGATATAAAGTGTATATGGTGATATAAAGTGATATATGGTGTCTTTGCTTCCCTATCTCCTCAAGTTCCTTCACTCCATCATTGAACCAACTTCTTGAGCCAGTAGATGCATGGGCATATGACTTGGTCTGTGTCCTAAGACATTCAGGTTCAAACTAGTCCTTGAGCACAGCAACTGTGTCTGACTCATTTTGCTATCCCTCAGGCCTTGAGCCATGGTTATCCTTAAATATGTGATAATGGCAATGGGTTGCCCAGGAGAAAACATCTGGGCTGGGACATCAATAGGTCTTGTGAGGATACCCAAGGCCAACGAGCTTTCTAAGATTGGGCACGGATTCTGCTGAGCTTTCTGAGGGAAAGGATTCAGTATTACAGAGAGAGATCTGGGGTTAATTAGCCATGTCCCTAGATCATGTCACACAGGATGCATTCAAATCCAAAACCTTGAATCAGCTGAGACCTGGTGCCCAAGGATATATGATTTAGTAATATACCTGCAGAAGCTCTGGCCTGGGATCAGGCCCACCTTTGCCACCAGGTTTCACAGTGATGTTGAACAGTTATTTACCCCTTCTGGGTATCAGTTTAGCCACCTCAATTTTAGTCAGCCAACAACTGTGAACACCCACTGTGTTCCTCATCCTGGAGATACAGAGATAAATCTGATATCATTAGCTCCTTTCAAGAGCTCATTGTCTAGCAGGAATTATGAAAAGGAAAATCAAAGAGAGATGTTGTAACCTTTTTATATTGTGTAGTTCTTTGTTTTTAAAACCTGAAGAAGGCTCCTTAGTGCCTGTAGGATAAATTGCCAATCTCCTTTACCTGAAATCACAGCCTCTTGTGATGTGGCCTCCACCTACCTATCTAGTCTCTCCTTCTCCCATACTGATCCTGTGCCCTGGCCACACTCTAGTGCCCATCACTCTCAATGCTCCTTTATCATTTGTGCCTTTACCCATGTGATGTCCTTCCAAAATTCTCTTTCTGCTAAATTTCTGATGATCCTTTAATACAAAGTGAAAGTATGAAGTATGCACAGAAGTAGCATCACATCTGTAAATTGGAAATAGTTCCAAATGTTATGGTTTTATGAAAGCTTTCTTTTTTCTTTTTTCTCTTCCCTTCCCTTCCCTTCCTTTCCTTTTTCTTCTCTTCTCTTCTCTTCTCTTCTCTTCTCTTCTCTTCTCTTCTCTTCTCTTCTTTCTCTTCTCTTCTCTTCTTCTCTTTTCTTTTAAAGGGAAGATTAGATTAGCTCTACCAACACTTTTAAGATGCAATCACTCATTAATCTTCGTATTGCATCTTTGGAACTCATGATCAATCTGCTCGAGCTGTACCTCTCCTCATGTGTTTGAAAACATCCCAAGTGCCAATTAACTAGACTGCAGGCTATGGGCTTGTCTTCCTAAAGAAAGTTCCTTTCAATGGTGAGTGAGGTATCAAGTCAACTTCACTGCACCCAAACTTCCTATTCCTAGATTTCTATTCCTGACCTTGATAATAGTTTTCTCCCTTATTTTTTTAAAGAAATTTTTAATTTTTTTAAGTTTATTTATTTATTTGGAGAGAGAGAGAGAGAGAGAGAGAGAGAGAGAGAGAGAAAGAGAGCATGTGTGCGTGAGCAGGGGAGGGGCAGAGAGAGAGGGAGATAGAATCCCAAGCAGGTTCTGTGCTGTCAGTGCAGAGCCCAGCTCAGGGCTTGATCCCACGAACTGTGAGATCATGACCTGAGCCAAAACCAAGAGTTAAATGCTCAACCCACTGAGCCACCCAGGCACCCCAAGATTTTAATTTTTTTTTTTACTAATCTCTACACCCACTGTGGGGCTTGAACTCACAACTCTGAGATCAAGAGTTATATGTTCTATCAACAGGCAGCAAGGGGCCCCTAAAGTTTCTCTCTTAAAAGATGCTGTAAGAGATCACTTAGGTCTCTTATTTCAGAGCATTGAGGTGCTCATCCACAGCTCTGGGCTTTCAGGCCCTTGTGGAATGTCTTCCTCTTCCCCTCTTGGTGAATGCTTAACCACCCTTGTAAACTCAGCTCAAAATCTGTCTCACTTAGGAAGCCTTCTCAGATTCCTTAAGGCTGAATTAGTTGCTTACTTAATCTGTTCTCTGTGTTCTCATGGAATCCTGAACCCATCTTTTCTTTAACTTTAATTACACTGTTTTATAATCCAAACCAGGTAAAGAGACAGGTTAGGCAGATTAGGTACCAGGTACCATGTGTGATGGGATGATAAAACATCAATGAAAATATAGCAAGCTGAAGAAAATTATATTTATCAGAACTGTTTACTAAGATGTAGTTGGAGGGAAATTTGAGGTGTTCAGGTGACATCAAGTCATTAAGCTAGACAATGGTCTAGAATGGTTTAAATGGTTTGAATCCAACTCCAAAATCAAGGCTTGTGTTGGTTATTCACTCAGTCATATGTGTTGGATGCTGTGTGTCAGGCACTGTGCTAGGCACCGGGGTGCAACATTTCAAACATGGCAGACAATGGCAGAGCAGAGCCTAATTCCTTATGTTGGTTTCCAGTGTTAAGATCTGAGATTCTTCTGAGCACCTGCGTGGCTCAGTTGGTTAAGGATCTGACTTTAGCTCAGGTCATGATCTCACCGTTTGTAGGTTTGAGCCCCATGTCGGGTTCTGTGCTGACAGCTCAGAGCTTGGAGCCTGCTTCGGATTCTGTGTCTCCCTCTCTCTCTCTCTGCCCATCCCCCACTTGTGCTCTGTCTCTGTCTTTCTCAAATATAAATAAGCATTAAAAAAAAAAAAGATCTGAGATTCTTCAGTCCCAGTGTGTGATTTCACCAGTTGGAAGCTCCACAGCCAGCTTCCCAGCTTCACCCCCCTCTCCAGGAACAGGCAAGAAACTTCCTCATAACAACCCCTGCCTCTGCCCCCAAATCTTTGGCTGTGCCCACTGTGGAAAGAGAGCCAAGGCTGCTTCCAAGTTCATTAATAATTTTGGCTTTCTGGAGGAAGGAATTGGATTGCTTTGCTCTTCAAATATCAAAACATCCAATTAACACAGCTAATTAGCATCACTAGCAGCAGTCAAAAGAATGGCAATTTAGATGCAGGATTTCAAAGGTTTCCTAGTTGTAGGCCAAGGCAACCCATCACTTGCTAATGACAAGAGTTCCTTGCTTAGGCAATTCTATAGCAGCCATCAATTAGCCTAGCCACCAGGCAGAGATTGGCCCCATCCCTGAGTCATTTGTCTAATCAGAACTGTGAGGAGAGAGAGACAGAGTTGGGGAGCAGGAGCGAGGGGGAGGGAGAGAATGAATTAGGAAAAAAGGGAAGCACAGAGAGAGATAGAAACAACACACAAAGACATAGAAATTCTCAGAGACAAAAAGAGACACTGTGTGAGAGAGATGAACACAAAGGCAGCTTATAAATAGATAGCAATCATAGAGGCACAGAGAAACAGAAATAAACATCTTAAGTATAGAAAAGATAGGACAAAAAACTTCCGGCCACCAGTAGCCTTGGGAAAGTGGCTGATCTCTGGGCAGCCCAGCACTCTGATTGATAATATTGGGCTGAGCTGTGAGAACAGATTACAATTTGGCAAAATTTGGCTGCTATGGTGAGACTCGAAGATAAGAGACTGAAAGACCCCACCTGAACTTCTTGTTCCCCCTCACACTGAATGTTGGCCTTTCATGAGCCTTGGTTTCTCTTTAGAAGGTTGGGTATGAGGTCAATGTTCCTCTGTTTGTGTACTTTCTCCTGTGATCAACACCCACCACACCCCCCTTCCCTGCTCCTGGCACCGACAACCAGGCCTATGATCAACTGGGAGTTCTGTTGTCTCCCTCAAGGAAGGAAACAGATGGATCTCCTACTGAATTCACTTCAGAACTGACTTTGGAGTCTTTCCTCCTCCCCACTGCACTGCCTCTGCCCTGGTTCAGGCTTTATGGTCACACTTCTAGAATGTCACAACAGCCTCTGCTCTCTCCTTGCTGCTGTCCAGTACAATTCATGTCACTGTTGCCAGAGTGACATTTCTTTTTTTTTTTTAATTTTTTTTAATGTTTATTTATTTTTGACATAAAGAGAGAGACAGAGCATGAGTGGGGGAGGGGCAGAGAGAGAGGGAGACACAGGATCTGAAGCAGGCTCCAGGCTCTGAGCTGTCAGCACAGAGCCCGACGCAGGGCTCGAACTCACGAACCGCGAGATCATAATCTGAGCCGAAGTTGGACGTTCAACCAACTGAGCCACCCAGGTGCCCCTGGAGTGACATTTCTAAGACTTGGGTAGGACTATGTTTCTGATTTAACCTGCCCCCCCCTTTTAAATGTTTTTATTTATTTTGAGAGAGAGAGAGAGAGAGAGAGAGAGAGAGAGAGAGAGAGAGAGCTTGAGTTGGGGAGGGACAGAGAGAGAGAGGGAGACACAGAATCCAGAGCAGGCTCCAGGCTCCTAGCTGTCAGCACAGAACCTGATTGGGGGCTAGAACTCATGAACCATGAGATCATGACCTGAGCTGAAGTTGGACGCTTTACAGCCTGAGCCACCCAAGCACCTCTGACTTAAACCCCTTTTTAATGGGTTCCATATTTTCTCTAGGTCAAGCCCAAGCCTGTTAAACATGGTATTTAAGGCCTCCTTCTGGGTGCTGGCTTCTGCTGTCTCCTCTGCAGCCTCTCCTGACCCTCCTCTCTCACCCCCCTCTACGCTCACACTCCAACCACTCGAGATGACATGGGGACCCCTGGACACTCCACACTGCCTTTACCTCTGGGCTACACTTCATCCTGTCTGGCCCCTGCAGTACCTAACTGATTCCTACTCTTGCTCTGTATCTTTCTATGTCTTTGTTCACACCCTTTCTCTGCCTTTAAATTTGTTCTTTTCACCACCTCATCTCTTACCTATCAGGTATACAAGGGTCACAAACTCAAAAGTCTTCAGAGGGCAGGCTCATAATAGAAATATGTGCAATGATAGTTGTACACCAATAGGGGGATTAGTGGCAAACTGGACAGTAAATGCCATGCTCAAAGCCCCTCACACTCAACATTAAACCAACCAACCTACCAAGTCACCAGCCAGCAGACATGCTCCTGGCCAAACCCACCATCTGCAGAAAAGAATCAGCCACGGGCCACCAGTTGGTGACGCTCCATCCATATTTTAGACTGGGAGTTTAGCTTGGCCTACTAGGCCCTCCATGTTCAGACTCCCTTCCATCCCTTGCCATCTCCTTGCATCCGGTTTCTGTGTGCAGGGGTATTTTAGCAGCCTGTGCCTCTCCTTCCCTTTGGGCCCTGCAGGGGTGTTAACTGTGTGTAAATAGCTGCAAAGAGCCCTAATGGTTACAGTGACTAGGCCAATCCCATCACAAGCCTGGCCCAGGCAAGATGTTATTAATCAGCATTTTAATGAAACCTAATTACAGCAGACAATACCTCCCACCAGGTAAGACAATGGTTACAGATGGGAGCAAACCAGGAAATCTCTGCTCTCTCCTGGGCTTACTCAAATCATAGTATGGAGGGTTAACTCGGGAAGGACTGGACAGCTGTAGGGACAAGAGTCCAGCAGAGGGCCCTACTAGCAGTAAGAAGTGCCTCCTCTCCCAGTGCCAATATAAACAGTCGGGACAGTGAGTGGAGCTGGGCTTCTGGCTTGGGATGGGTCTGGCACATGATGATGATCTCTTCTGAGATCTCTTCTGGCTGACATTCTGTTTTTCTAGATATGACTATGTCTCTGCTTCCAGCACCTATTCCTGAGTCAGACCTTGGGTAAGGCATCCAAGTCTTCCAAAAATGACCATTGTTTCCTCAACTCTGTTTTCTCTCTTTGTCCCTCCATTTACTCTTCTTTTCTCCTTACTACACTCCTTACAACAGGACCCCTCCTAATCCACTGGCTCCTGTCACACAGAGATAATCTGGACTCTGAGATCAGATAGTCTCAGCTGTGTGACCTTGGGAAAGTTATTTTCAGCGTCCTCATCAGTCAAATGAAAACAGTAATCCTGTCCTATCTTCTTCACATGGTTGTTCAGGGAAAACACCTAGGGCAATGCCTGCCGCTTAACCAAGTCTCTTTCTTTTCTTCTTCTTCTTTTTAAAATTTTTAATGTTTATTCATGTTTGGAGAGAGAGAGGGAGAAAGAGAAGGAGGGAGGGAGGGGCAGAAAGAGAGGGACACAAAATCCAACGCAGGCTCCAGGCTCTGAGCTGTCAGCACAGAGCCCAACATGGGGCTTGAACTCACGAACTGTGAGATCATGACCTGAGCTGAAGTTGGATGTTTAACCCATTGAGCCATTCAGGTGTCTCCCAAGTCTCTTTCTTAATTCTGTGCCTTCACTGAATAGTCAGAGGTGGGAGAAACATTGGGCCCTCCTGGTTGTTTCTTGACTGGGGAATGAGTATGAGATCTACAATACTCCCAAAATCATTCTAAGGGGAAGGAACACTGGTCTAGGGTAAACTAACCTGGCTCCCCCTTTCTATCTCCTCCTACACACACCATCTGTTTCCCCTGTTAATACAATTATTTCCTCATGCTATTTTCTTGCTCAAGAACCTTCTCTGGCTACCCATTGCCTATAAGCTAAAACCTCAAATTAGTACTATGGCCCTCAAGGCTATTATCTGGCTCCAAAGGACTATTCCAGCTTTACTTCCTGGGCCTCTCTTGTATGAACTTGCTACTCCAGACAGGCCGATTCCTGAACATGCTCAGTTCTAGCACTGCGGCTTCCTTTATTCATGCTGATCCTGTCTCTGGAGGGCCTTCCTTGTGTCACCACTAGACTGTAAGTTCCTTCACCAGACTGAGAGTGGATGCCATTTTGTTTCGTTTTGTTTTAAATCTCAGTATTAACAGAGCTAGATACAATGAAGACCCTCAATAAATATTTGTTAACTTGGACTAAATGACATCCCTTCAAATTCTTCTTTTTTAAAGTCTGGGATATTTCCCTTTATGTGCCATGATGTAATCAAGTTCAAGATCTGAAGCCAACAGACCTGGCGTCAAACTCAAGCTATGCCACCATGATGGCTAATTTTATATATCAGCATGGCTGTGACATGATGACCAGATAAGTGGTTAAACATTATTCCAGATGTTTCTGTGAGGGATGTTTTGAAAGGGATTATCACTTAACGTGGTGAACTTTGAATAAAGCAGATGATTCTCCATAATGTGAGTGGGCTTCGTCCAATCAATTGAAGGCCTGAATGGAACAAAAAACTGACTTGCCTTGGAGCAAGAGTGAATTCTGCAATGGATAGTCTTCAGATTTGAACTGTTAAATCTGCTCTTCCCTGGGTCTCCAGCCTGTTCACCTACCCTGCAGACTTTGGATTTGCCAGCCTCCATCATCATATGAGCCAATTCCTTAAAAGAAATCCCCCTCTCTCTATATCCTATTAGTTCCATTTCTCTGGAGAACCTTGACTTATACAACCATGTTATGCATTTCTGTCAAGTTGTTCTACCTCACTGAGCCTTTGTTTTCTAAACTGTAAAATGGGGATAATTGTTTCTCCTTCACAGAATTGTTGTGACGACTCATTGTGACCCTGCGTGTGTGAAACCCCTGGAAACTGTGAGCTACTGTACCATGCTAAATCTTACTGCAAGGCTCACCACCCTCTAGGAAGGCAGCCCCACCTGATCTAGCCCTCTCTACACTCAGACATTCCTGTGCTCTGAGAGTAGTCTACGCCCATACAAGCTGACTCTGTCCTTTTACTATCTAAGTACGTGCAAGGCCCAGAACTGGAGGGAGATGGAATGGGTGGGGAAAGGGGTCCCAGTAGAGGCAAGTCTGGGGCAGCTCTCAAAGCTAGCGCAGAGGCTGCTATAAAGGATTCAAACATGATGCTGCAGTCGGTTGGGTCCTGAATTTAAATGCAGCCCATTGCTCTTTGTCTTGACAAGGTAATAAAAAAAATCCTCAGACAGTATATTATGGATGCAAAGGTGCAATGCAGGCTCTCTGCTCTCTGTACGCCATCTGAGAGAAGCAAGACATGTCTGGGCCTAGGGGGGCAGACCTTGTGGGGAGGGAAACAGGTCAGAGCGGATGGCACATCCTTGGCAGCACAGGAAGGGCCTAGACCCCCTCACACTAGCCAGTACTTCACGATCCTTCATGCTGTGACTCACAGAGAAGATGCTATTTGTTTGCACAGTGAAGGGAGAAGTGAGGGGCTGCTTTCTGCTTGAGGTTACAGGCCCCAGAGCCTGGGCCACTCCAGCCTTGTGAGGCTGTGCACAGGCTGAGGTATCAGTATCTTGGTGTAGCAGCAACTCACCCAAGCACCGAGGGAAGGAGTCCCTGGGATACACTTTCCTTCTCAGCTGGGAACACAGAAGATGCTATGGTGCTTATAGTAGACCTGATGGAAAACTCAGCTAGGAAGTCATAATTGGGCCCCCAAACTCCAGTGGGTCTTGTGATTGCTGTCTCTCTCGGTGGGTGGAGAATCCCGCAAATCTGATCATGTTGTCCCTCAGTGAGAATGACTAGCACATGCACTCCTCAGTAGGGTACATAAAACAAGGCCCCCACCCTCCATGCAGCCCCATCGTTAAGCACTCCCTACCTTAATGATTTTATCTATTTTTCAAACAACATCCGGTTTTTCTCATTCTTTCTTTCCCAGGTATGGATGTGGCTGATTTCACTGCCCTAGAATAAACTTGGCCAAAAAGTAGGTCTCCAGGCTGCCTTGGCTGCAGGATGTAGGTGGGACCCCAGTGTTCATTCTAGGGCTGGGGTGAGGTGACAGTGGCTCCCTATGACATGCTGTTTCCTGGAGGACCACTGCAATAGCCTGTGTCAAGCCAAATTGCACAGGCACAATGAAGACCTCCATCCAAGTCAGTTTTGTTAGTATCACATTCACCCAGGCAAGTCACCCAGACACACCTTACAGCAGGGGGCAAGAAAGAATACTCTGTCCACTGCCATTTCCAGCACTTGAAGCTCTAGACATTTCCAGCTCCTGAGCCACCATGTTGTGTCATGTCTCTGGGCCTTGGCCTGGAATGTTCAGCAATTGTAACATCTGCACGTCAACTTTTCCATCAGATTGTACCTTGGAACACAGGGGCCTCACTTGATCCATTTCTGGGTCCCCAGCCATCCAGTATGGGACCTGACACAGAAGGAATGCTCAGAAAGACCCATCATCTGTACTACGGTTGCAATTTCAGTTCATAGAATGCGTAACCGGAAAGGACAATAGAGATTCCTTAGTTCAACTGTCCCCTTCAGCAAAGATGCAATGTCTATTAATCTTTGATCCCCAATGCCCAGCACAGGACCTGGAACAGAGTGTGTGCTTGATAAATATTTTTGCATGAATCCCCCTAACACTTCTATAGATAACAAAATGAAAGACCAGAGATGCAAAATGAAGTCCCTCGGTCACACAGGAAGTTTCTGGAAGTCTGGATTCCCCTGATTCCCAGGACGCCAGAACCCAACGGACCTTTTCTAAGGCCTTGTTTCTTGACACAGACCTAAGGTTATGTGAAGGAGGACTTTACTTCTTCCAAATTTGTCTCTGATCATTGACGGATCCAACATAGATGAGTTTCTATTGATTGAAAGCCATGAAGGCAAAAGGCAATTGCTGTAACAGCAACAGAGCTGGCTTTGGAGGCTGAGAGACCTGAGTTTGGGAATCAGCAGAAGCACTTGCTGACTACATGACCTTGTGTAAATCCCCTGTTCACTCTGTGCGTCAGTCTCCTCCCCCTACTTCCTGCACCCCGGGGACCAGGATGCCTATATTTCAGGGTTAGAGTCGAGATCCCCGCTAATGTGTGCGCTTACCTAGAACATATTAATCATAGGTGGCCTCTCACAATGACATTGTTTCAAACTGTGCTTCAAAGCCGGCCTGCAAGCACTAGCCATCACCTTTGGAGATGGTTTGCCCTGACAAAGACTCCCAGTCTCGATGCCCTGCCATCCCGGTATTTTAATATTCACAGTGCCACTGCTCGCTCTGGAATAGCCACTGACCATAAAGTTTGACATTTTGAAGATTAAAGTGCTTTGAATTAGTCATGCACATGTGATGTCATTGTTCCTCCTCATCCTGCTCCGGAATCTAAAAATGACTTTCAGCAGAGCCCAGTAACTTTCCCTCAACAATTACCCTCTAGTGCAGAGAGGTATGCAGGAGTTTCGGCCAAGTGAATACGCTCTGTCACTTGGGAGAGAGCCAGACCAGAGGAGAGATGGTGTGAGTCCACATATTTGGAGGGAGGGGTCTGCTCTGCCAGGCCTTGGTGCCCTGCTTCCCTCTGGAAGGGGTGGGGTGAGGCGGGGCAGGTGAAATCTCACAACAGTCTGGCTGAGAGCACAGAAGCAGAGCAGGGGCTGTGAGATTACAGGGCTTGGGTTTGGAGCCTGGCTCTGCCCCTCACAGGTTGTGTGACCCTGGGTAAGTTAACATCTTGAGCAACATTTTCTCACTTCCAAGACAGGAATGGTGGCTCCTTCATAAGGCTGCTGTGAGAATTACATAAGCTAATAGAACACTTAGCACAGTGCCTACCACATGGTAGGCAATCCGTAAATATTTTCCTTCTTTTAAGAGCTTTCCAACTTTCCAAGACTCGGATATCTCGTCATGCTTTAAATGCTGTGTGTTCCCAGAATCCCAGAGACATCCACTGGCACATATTACTAAAACACTTAGGCAAAGGGAAGTGGGTTTGGGATTTTCCAGCCTGCCCTTACTACAAATAAGTAGGGGCAGACTCAAGTCACAGTTTCCTTGTGAGAGAAATCAAACGAAGAATCCCCTTTGTTTTAAAACTAGACTATGGTTTTACAGATGGTGTGGATGATTCTCCATCTAGACAGGAAGTCTGATCTCCAACCAGCTAACCTCCCAGCTACCTACTCAGCAGGCCCCTGACCTACTGGGATGGCCATGAAGTGATCATACAGAATTGTAATGTGTGAAAATAGTATCCGTTACTAGGAGCCAGTCAGGGTGTTAAGTACTTACATATGTTCTCATTTAACCTCACACAAACCCTGGGAAGTTTGTACCATTATCTCTATTCTCCAGGTAAGGAGTCTGAGGTCCTGAAAGGTGAAGGAATTTGCCCAAAGTTGCACAGGGCTTAGAAATGCCACAGCAAGGATCTGAAACCAGACATGCATGATTGCAGAGAATGTGGGCTCCTAACCACTGAACCATACCAGCTCAAATATATACAGTACTGGCCCTTGCCTGAGTCTGGACCAGTTAGCTGTCCTGGCTTCCATATAGCTGGACTGAGAGACACCATATTCCCTGAGGATGGTATAGAAGATGCAACCTGTGTTCGTGTAGCAGCCAGCTAGACCTCAGACGGCTGCAGGTTTGGAGCCAGTTTTGGGATTGTGCCTTTGGTTCTCACCAGGCAACAATATGAGAAGCAACCCCATGATGCTGGTCCTGGCATATGTGGAAGGAATGCTTAAGAGGCCAGACAAAGGTCATTCCTCCCAACATGGGTCCCTGGGTGAGATGTTTCCTTAAGAGTTCAGTGCTAGGAAATGCTTTGAGGAGCTTTATTGAGGCATGTGCCTTTGTGGCAATTAGCACAAATGGTAAATAAATGAGCAAGCAAATTAGAATAGCTAGCCCATGGACACATACACCAGGATATCATGTGGGGCCTCAGGGGATGACTCCTTCCTTGCCACAAACCTTCCACCTTGGATGCTCTGGGAAGGGAGACTCTCCTTGACATTCTCACACCCTCTGGTTGTCCTTAGCTCAGTTCACAGGCCCGGATCACACACTTCATCAAGAAGCCATTCTGCCTGCCGCCATGGAGGAGGCAGAAGAGAGAAACAGTGATCCCTGCAAGACAGTTTCTTCAAGGTGAAGGTCAAGTCCTTGTTTTTTTGAAAATCTCAATACATGGCATTTGAATCTGAATCTGAACTGAGGTTTGAGGAGAGGAGAAAGAGGAAGGAGAGAGAGGACAGAGGACTGAAGAAGAAAGGAGAAGAACAGAAAGGGCCAGCCGGCACGATGGGGCTGTTGGCAGGCTGGAAGGGGAGGGCATTCTGAGGTGGGCCCTGGGCAGCCACCTGTTCAGCCCCTGCACAGGGCAGAGCACTGAGCACCCACTCAAGATGCTACGAATGGAGAATACTGGACTCAGATGTGGCTTTGGGTGCAAAATATTTCCACTTTTTGCCACTATTTGCCTTAAGACAGCAGGGAGCTAAGGAGGAAGAGGAAGGGAGAAAGGGAAAGTGGGAGTGGGAGGAAGGGAGGCCGGAGGGGGAGGAGGGAAGAGAGGGCATACTGGAGATACGTGTGTGTCTGTGTATATGTATATGAGAGTGAAATAGACACATGGACAAAAAGAGAAAGAAAAAATGGAGAATGAGAGGGAAGAAGAAAGAAATGGGTAGGGAGGATTGATGTTCACGGGGAGAGAAACCTGGGAGAAGGGAAGGTGATGTCCCCCTCCCCCTTTGCCCCACCAAGGTGGCTCAGGCCCCTCAGAGCTCAGATTCCAGCCCAGACAAAGGACTTGGTGGCCTCCCAGTCCTCTGCCAGGAGGAAGCTAGACTCTCAAAGGCAGCCATGCACCCTGGGGGCCAGGAGAGGGCACTTCAACCTCAGGCAACAGCAGCAGAACTGCAGCTGGCGGTCCCGCAGAGCAGGCAGCAGGAGGCAGAGAGCCGGCAGGAGAGGCCAGCCTCCTATCAGGCTGGTGGGTTACCAGCACGTCTCCAATGCAGCCAGGTCCCCATGCACAACCCTGTGGACACAGGACCGGCAATGAATTGGTTTGGGTGTCCCTTGGCTGCCTCTACGCTAGCCCAGCACCTGCTCCTGCCTTCCCCTGCTCTGATCCTATTCCAGATTTCCGTCTTGAAGAGCAACATGCCTCCAGCTTCCTCCCATGTCCCCTCCTCCTCCCCCTCACCAAGAATCACCCCTTCCATGAGTGCAGGTGGACTAATCTTCAAAACCATTCCTTACACACTATGCCCTTTGATTTACACAGCCATTCACAAAGTGGGCACAGCAGGGAGAATGGGAAACTGAGGCACAGAGATGGAATGTTAGTGGTCTGACATCAAATTAAACAAGTAAAAATCACTGTGCTTCCCAGTTGTTATATTCCATGAGGAGAACCTAAATATCTTAGCTGTTGACTGTGATGTTGCTTCAAGACCAGTGTCAAGGAAGGCTTACGAATGTTGTCTCTGACTACCAAATACTTAACTTTGTTCCAGATGGAGTCTTGGCCTCAGTCACACATCCTGACTACAGACCAAGCCCTGCCTGATCATTAATGACTATGTTCTGGTAAGAAGTTTTGAATTATGCACGGGAGTAGAGATAATGGAGTCTGATTCCACTGGGGTATCTGAGAACTCCAAACACTTTTAAGAGGATTGCTCTTTAAGAATCTTAGGAATCCCTTAAGAATCTTAAGAACCCTTCAAGGAAGTTTCCATCCCACTCAAATCTACACTGATTTCATCTTTTCCTGATGGCCCAGAAATTTATTACTTAGATTTCACCCAATTCAGTACTTCACTGATAACGGTAATAATAAAGCTATCATTTATTGAGTGCCTACCATGTTCCAGGTAATCTATTAGGCACCTGAGAATTTTGTTGTTTCCATCTACTTGAAACAACCCTATGAGGTAAGTTTCACAATCATCATTGCTATGAAAGGGCAAAGTGAGGCTCGGAGAGATCAGGTCACTTGCCCAAGGTCATAAAACTAGCAGATAGCAGAGCGGAGATCTGTACCCAGGTGAGCCTGGCTTTAAAGGCCATGTCCCTTTTTATCCTACTACTGCATAATGGCAGCTGTTACAACTCAGCTATTATAGCTCCTCGGCCACATGACTGGTTTCTTTAAAGAAAGTGTCCTCTAGAGGGGCAATAAAGTTTGGATTTGATATCAAAAGAAATAAATCCAAGCTCCTGGGAGGGCATTGCTCCACCACCTACAGAATGCATCACCTGACACAGGCTGCCTCCATCTGACTCTCACTTTGCATACTTCGGGAGTTGGGGGCTGGTTGTTTCTTTGAGTAGGCATTCAGGGTCAAGATGTACCTCCTGTGTTTATAAAACACAGATAATAGTACTCACCTCTCTGGGTGGTTGTGGAGGATCAAACAAGATGATGGCTCTGAATGCACTTTATATACTGGTAAGTGCCATTCACTTCCTGATAGTCTACCCAGGGCTCAGCATTCTGTAGGAGCTCCGTAAATACCATGAATATATTTTTGCTTTGAATTGAAATCTAATCATTCTCTGTCTCCTCACGCCTCTCCACAGACTCAGGGCAAAATTTGCATATAATGAGAGCAGGTCCTGACCCTCAGGTTTTTCATCCTCCCAGCCATGACTCCTACCTCCTGCCTCTTGAGACACATCAACAAGCCAAGCACGGCCACAACCCCAGCTAAAGGCCCTTGTCTCAGACAAACTTGGCAGCTGCCTCCTCTTATTGGCAGGACATTTATCATCTTGAGGAAAATATTGATGGATAAGAAACCCCAGACAGGCAGTGCGTCTCATTGGGCATGCAGCCTGCTGCTTGGGAAGTGAGATTTGAGGTGCTGGTTCCAGGGCTTTCTGGAAGAAAAGGAGGGTTGGTGATCCTGTGGAGAATGGCCCATGCTCTCTAGGGATGACTATGTCCAGTACATAGTAGATGTTCAATAACTGAGTTAGATCTGGGTTCAGTAGGTTCTTATACGAGATCTGGAGGTTGGAGGACCTTGGTCCAAACTCTTAATTTCCCAGATAGGAAAGTGGGATCAGGGAAGGCTAGTGACTTGCTCAAGATCACATAGCAGGTCAGTGGCACAGACCATATTACCAAAGTCCATGGCTCACGAATCTCCCATGGGAACACTGACCATTACACAATGATGCTACCAGGAGATATCTCAAAACCTCCGGTCAGATGGAGTAGTCTGGGAAGCTGGAACTCTGGGTTACCTAGGGAATCCAGAAGAAGGGGATTCCCTTAATTACATGCAGAGCTGTTCCCAGGGAGCACATCTTTTTAAAGATGAGAAGAATGGGAATAAGGCAGGGTGGTGTGTTATTTGGAGAGGTGGTGTGACATTGGTCTGTGCTGTAGTCTATCTCCAGTTGTCCCAAGCCACCATGTGTCATGGCACTCTCCCTGAAACCACCTACTGGTTCCCACAGCCTTCTCTAGCCTCATTGCCTCTTATTCCTTACCTTGCACCCCAAGGCCTAGATTTATCCAAAGGAGGGAAGCAACTCTCCTGGTACTCTGGACTCTGCACACGCTGTTCTCTCAGCCTGTGAGGCCCTTGCATAGTACCTTCCTCACTCCACCTACTCCCATTATTGAGGCTGGGATTGATGCTCCTTCTAGCCACTGCCTGTGTCCCCCTCTGTCACAGCACTATACTGCGGTCACTCTCCTGCCTGTCTATACCATCACACTGGGAACTTCTCTAGGCAGAGGCCATGACCACTTGATTCTGTCTCCCTAGAAACCAAGCCAGACCCTGGTGCACAGTAGATGCTCAGTGAGTGTGGCCCTGCCATCTTCCACATAGAGCTTCAAGATGACACTGCTCCCCCCCCTCCCCCGCCCCGGCCCGCCATGGTTCTTGTTCTGACCTCTAGGGCCACATAGAATGGATCTACTCCCTTTGCTCCATGATGGCTCTTTAGAAATTTGACCAAAGCAAGGCCTCTAAATGTCTTCTTTCCAAGGAAAATATTCCCAACTCCTTGACAAGTTCTTCACAAGTCATAGCTTTGGGTAGGGTAACCAAACATCTTGGTTTGCTTAGGACTCTCCTGGTTTTACCACTGGAAGTCCCCTACCTCAGGAAACCCCTAGGTCATAGGCACACCGAATAGTTGGCAAATCTTGTTTTGTCTTTCTTTCCCATGTCAGTCCTTCAGAGGCCTTGCACTATTTTCTCAATGTCCTGTATAGAGTGGTGGTCAGAAAAAAACATAGGGTTCCAAGAGTCCAATGACACAACAGAACAAAGAAAGTCTAGCACCTCCTTGTTCCTGACATCCGCTTCTGTTAATGCAGCCAGTAAACATCAATTTTGGCAGGACAGTATGTGGTGGATGTGGGGGTTGATACATTTGCCTTGTTGACCAATATCAAGCTTAATAGTGTCAATTAAGATGCCTCAACCATTTTACTACACAGAAAACCTCATTTCCCTGAGTCAGTACTTTTCAAAGCTGCTTTTGTTTTGTTTTACAATAAAGGCAGAAATTAACACCTTTGTTCTTAATATTGCCTAAGTCCTCCAAGTGTTCAAGGCATTTGTCCATTCAACAATTATTTGTTAAACACCTACAGTGTGGCACACAGTCTTTGGCCTTTGAGCTGGTCAAAGTTATGTGCAACTCTGCAACTGATGTGAACTGATCTTGGGTAAAATTCTTCCACTCTGGGGGCTGTCCCCACATTTGTAAAAACAAGGGGGATGGGAACGCAAGTAAATGTGTATGTAAGTGTGCAAATGACTAGGAGTATAAACAAACAGGTTCAAGTTACTTAAGAACTAGCCAGCTAACAGCCATAATCCTGAAACAATATCAACTCTTTTTATCATCAACTTGGTTTCCATGGAGGCTCACAGTGCTGTTAGTGAAGGCTGACAGTTATCACCATAAAGAAACTTTACAACTTTGTAATTTGTAGCTCTCTGCTGTCAGTAATATTAACAGCATTTCGAATTATGGCTATAAACTTGACAACAGCAGATAAAACCCTTAGAAACCTCATTTGTGGGGATGAGGGAGGATGGGGGAAGGTAATGACATTTTGGTTTCTAGCCCTGGAGAGGAGGCACGCTTTGATATGGAGGTGGGAGGCAATAGGGCCAAGGCAAGACTCACAAAAGGCAAGGCAGCTCAGCTCAGGCACTGCAGAGTGGGGGCCTGGGTGGCATTTGGGTGATCAGGAATTACAGACACGTCAAGGCCAGGAGTGAGGGTTACAGAGAGCAGGGCTAGCAGATGGACAGGGTTGGCTGGTAGGTCCCAACCTCTGTGGGGTTCAGCAAAGGGCTTTTGTCCTACAGGAAATGGGAGGGAATCTGGGCCAAGTGCAGAGCAGGGAGGAAGGTGAGACAAAGCCTACCAGGCAGGATTGAAAGAACAACCTTGGGCATGTTATTTGACTTTTCTGGACTTTAGTTTCCCTACTATAAAATGGAAGTGCTTATCTCAAAGGCAAAAAATGAAATGATTCTTTCTGTTTCTGTCTGTCTATCGATCAATCGATCGATCGATTGAGAAATCCTATAATTTCATCTTCTAATCTAAAGATAAGAAAACTTGAACCCAGAATGGGGAACATATCTTTCCAAACCAGCACAATCCTCCAGTACAGGGATCCTGACCCGTCCCATGATGAACATCGCAATATTATTATTTTTATCATGACTACTGCTACTATTAGCCAGTCATTCATTCAGCCAGTCATTCAGCAAGCATTCATGTTTAAAGATCAAATTCTAGTCTACATCTGCATGGGGGAGAAAAAGAAACTCACAGGCCTGAGTTCAGTGTTGTTTTCTGTTCCCAAAGCTCTCTGATTGAAGCATTTTTTGCTTATGAATTTTAACAAAGGCTTGATCCTGGGCATGACAATCAGGGACTGGGAAGTACCTAGGTATTTATACATGCGAACCAACAGGTCAGACCTGACTGCTGCTTACTCTTCTGTCTAAAAAGTGAAGCCTTCTTACCAAGAAAGAAAACCCAGGCAGTACCCATACCACCCCCCCCCCCCACCCAGCACCCTCCCTCCAACAGCCCTAATACACACTTCTATTCTGATAATTCCTCTGAGCAACACAGATCACATCACCCATTGTCCTATTACTGAGCCAGCTACCCGATGCTGGTGAGGTTGCTTCCATTGCATTAATTAATTAATTAATTAACTCATTCATTCATTCATCCATCCATCCATTCATTCACTGGCATTCCCTGAGATTCTACCTAGTATCAGACTTTAAGCCAGAGAGATGAAGTGATTTAACCAAGGTCACACAGCTTTATGAGGGACACAAGGGGCAAAAGGCCACACTAGAATGGGAATCCTGACTCCCAGTTCAGCATTCTTTTCTCCAACTCATCAAGGGGGAGTCTACCTTGACTGTGCACACCAAGAAAAATTCCTCCCTTCATTATGACTCTACAGTACCTTATAGAAAAATCTATTATGACCCTGCCCAAAGCTCAGGCCTCTCTCCAGAACTTCAGGGTCATATAGCCATCTGCCTAATAAGCTTCTCCATTTGTATATCACATGAGCCTCCTACACTCAATACATTCCAGAGCTCAAAATATCCCCCTCCTCAATCCTTTTCTCCAATTTAAGTGATTGGCCCCACCATCCACCATGTTGTTCAAGTCAAGAAAATTGGGTATCTTCCTTGACTTCTTCCTTTACCAAGCAATCACCAAAAATACTCAATCCTACCTGTTAGATATCATAACATGTTGCCAAAATGGAAGTATCTTTGTGTTTTTAGTCTTAGTGCTCAGTTTTAGCAAAGATCTCAAGTCTATAGCTACTACATTTCAATGTAAGGCATGAAATCACCAGGCAGGACTTGCAAAGGGAAACCAGAAAGCCACTTTTGCACTCTTTAGCTCACCTTTAGACAAGAGGGCTACTGGAGGGGTATAGTGACCCAACAGAAGTAACCACCAGATCATCAGGGACTGAAGAAGGATCATAAACAACTGGCCTGAGCAGAGGGACTTGGCCAACATCAACAGATATCCAGCACAAGGGAAGGTATGTCTGAAGAAGCTGACGAGGGCTTGCTAATGCCATCTCACAAAAGTACCCATCACCCAAGACCTTTCCTGTTCCTTTCTTCCTCTCCTTCATCCCGCTCAACCTTGGAGGGCTGAACATCTGGGGTTAGCCAGATGGGGGAAAGGGCTGCAAGGCAAGCTGGAGAAACACAAGTCACCTTGAGCTTATTTGAGACAAGCCTGAGCTAGAGGATGGGGTGGTTTTTACTTTGAAGAGCTTTTATGGCTTTGACTGGATCAGATCTGGTCATTGCTGAACTGAGACTTTTTTGTGACCAGAGTTAATCAGAAAACTTTTAATTTCCTGAGACTTATTAGAAAGTCATGGGGCCTGCCAGAGTTTTTACGCATCTAGATCTAGATCTATAATTTATGTACATCTATCTGTAGGGTCAACGGGGGACAAAAAAATACTTTATAATAGCACCCTGTGGGCACTGCTTATTCAATGTACCTGTTACATAGTTCCCGTCTTCACCATCTGGGTCTGCCTATGTTTCTTTATCACCTGCTGCTTCTGGCATAGCCTCAACTACCCTCCAATACCCTGGACACACATCCTCTCTCTGGCATTAGGGTCGTCCCCTGTACGCCTACCTCTGCAGGAAGGTTCCCCCCACCCCTTCTCCTACCTGCGTGCCTTTTGTCCTGGAGGTTTGAGACTTAGTTTTTCTTTCTTCCTTCTGCCTCCCTTACACTCCCAAAGGGTTAGGTGACTCCCATGTGCTTCCCTGACCAGCAGAACTCCCCTCTGCCAGAGCATTTATCCTCTGATACTGCTGTCTCTACCTTTTCCCCTCCTTCCAAACTGTCTCCTCCTTGAAGGCAGTGCCTGGGCCTTATCCATCTATTTCTAGTGTCCAATGAGTGCTGTTTGATGGACAAGTAAATAAATGATATCTTTAATGTCTGATGCATATTTCAGAGGACCCAGTGCAAGGCTTATAGTAGGCTCTGAATTCAGATCAAGCCAATTAACTGAATTCTATATCTCTGCATCTTCTCTGGGCCATACCAGCCATGCTCTTCTCCCAGAGCCAGCATTTTCTGATTTCAAGGTGCCCACAGCTTATAAGCCTGTGTGGAAACCAGTTACTCAGGACCCAAGGTCTCTGTTCCCAGTGTTTTCCTCATCCATTATGTCAAAGAGCTATTTCTTTAGCTTGTAGCCAAACCATAAACAAAGGCCAGAGGAGCTCTGGGTTATTTTATGATTCCAGTTTAGCTTTTCTCTCTCTCTTTCTTCCTCTTCTTCAACTGTTTCTGCTGCTTCTTTTTTTTTTTTTTTTTTTTTGTAAATCGTTTCAACAGAGCATATTTATTATCTGGCAGGCCAGTAAATTGTAAATAGGGTTTGATGAAGAATGGTACAAAATTCTCAGGAATTTATCACTTCACAACAACACAAACAACAAACCACATGAAGGAAAGGAAAGGGAACTAATATTTAATGGCACGGAACTTTTTTTGTTAATTTGTCTGCATTCTTCCACGTAACCCTCAAAACAACCCTGTGAAGCAAGTAATATCCTCACTTTACAGATGAAGAAGCTGAGGTTCAGAGTGGTTACATAACTGGGTTAGGGCCCTCAGCTAGAATGATGCAAAGCAGAACTGACACCTAAGACTCTGACACCAGAGACGGGAACAGAGACCATCAGTCAGGGCAGAAGCCTCTGGGATGTTCCCCTTTTAGATTCTGTTAAAAGCTATGTGTCTTTTGGGTGGTTCAGTTGGCTGAGCATCTCTTGATTTCAGCCCAGGTCATGATCTCACAGTTTGTGGGTTTGAGCCTCACGTCAGAGTCCTTGCTGAGTACGGAGACTGTTTGGGATTCTCTCTCTCCTTCTCTCTCTGTCTCTCCCCTACTCATGCTCTCACTCTCAAAATAAATAAATGTAAACAAAAGTTATGAGTCTTCCTTCCAGAAAATGACCTATGCGTCTTTACTCACAGTTTACATAAACCATAAATAGTTCATAGGCTCTTCTTGAAGCCCATCCATAAGACCCTCAGTTAAGAACCCTTAACTAAAAGAATGAAAGTAGCTATGGGCTTAGCCTGATTGGCTGTCTAGGACACTTTTGTATTGATTTTCCTTATTAGATTGAACTCTTACACTCATAGAATCACTCCATATTAAGACTCTTCCAACCACAGAATTGTGGATTGTTAATTTTATAAACTCATCTAAGCATGGAATTATAAAATTTTAGATTTTAGATTTCAGAATCAGAAAAATCTTAGAACATTATAGCTGGATGGGACCACAGTAGAGATCAAGTCCACCCATGATTTCGTTCCATGGCTCTGACAGGTGGAAGTACTTACTGGACAATGAGGCTAAAAGATGGTCAGGACTTGCTCAAGGTTACCTAGTAATGGTGATGGAGTCAAAATTCAAACCCCGGATGCTGACTTCAGAGCCAGATCATCAGGTTAAAGCCTCACCCAATAAAAGGAAAGCCATGCAGTCTTCATGGTGAGGGGAGGGGAGAAAAATGGGGGCAGGAGGAACATCTGTTGAGTACCTATCATGTGCCAGCATTGCCTGTGGGTTGGAGACACAATGCATCATCTCACTTTCCCATGAATCCTGCAGCATGAGTATCATTACTATTTTCATTTTACAAGTGGGTAATTGGCTCAGACTGGTGAGGTAACAGTCCAACGTCACACGGCTAGGGAAGGATCGGTGACTGCATCCATTGTTGTATTTCTCTGATGGAGTGGAGGAGGAAAGTCAGAGAACACCCTGATAAAGTTTAGCTGGTGCTTTTCCAGGGAGAAAAATTAAACTGACAAATATATATGTTCTGGTGGGTGGAGAGGCAGACACTATTGCTGGCCTGAGTGAAATACCCCTCAGGCCTCCCGTAGTCCTTCTCTGGTCTTATTCTTTCATCCAGCATGCCCCAGATAACTAACGTGTCCTCCACGTACCCTGATGCTGACAAGGGCTGTTCTAGATAGCAGACATAAAAACCCTGCCATGGGAACTACACAACTGCTACTCTGTGAACCGTTGGTGTTGTGAGGTCGGGGCTGTCAACTGTGGTGACTCCACTGAGACTTTGCCCCATGAACCCTACCAACACAGCCACAGCTCTCTTGTTCTAACAACCCCTTCTTAACATAAATGCAGGTCCCCATTCACAGTCACGTAAGGTTTATGATGTTTTAACCAACAGTCACTTAATATTTAGAGCTGACAGTGCATGCTCATATACATTATTTCATTTTAACTCCTTGCAGCTCAGTGAGCTTAAGTGTTATGTTCTCCTGTTACAGAGGAGGACACTGAGGCCCAATCAGGTGACGAAACTGGACCAAGGTGACACATCTAGCAAGTGGCTGAGCCAGGATTCAAACCCAGATTTGTTTCAATTGAAAGTCTGCTCTTTGCTTAATAACCACACTTCTTCATGACTGTCTCTATTTAATTCCCATAAAGGGGATTAGGAAAGCAAAGGTTTGTAGTCCCTCTGTGAAGGTGATGGGCTCACCTTGGGGAGGTGAGGACTTGCTGAAGGACACTCTTTGAGATGGCGCTGGTGCTGTCATCAGAATCCAGGTCTCCTGACTCTCAGTCTGGAGGACACTTCCTCCCAGACCATATTGCCATTGCCATCAGACTGTGTAATTTCTCTTTCTGATCAGGACGTGGAGCCAGCAGCCAGCGAAGATCAAACTCCGTCTGCCTGAAGTCTCCCTCTCATATGAGAGGAGACACACATTTCAAACAAGAACCAGGTTAAATCGCTCTTAGGTGGTGAGCTGGTCTGGCTTCCCTGGTGCAACTCCTGGGTCCTCTTCTTGTACCCAGATGACGGGACAAGGCAGGGTGGCTCTGATGGCATTTGGTCCACTTGGCTCATGCACCACCTCACTGTCCACTCCGAACTCCTCCCAGTCACTAGCTCCTGCTCCTGACACCCCCATCCAATCACTTACCAAATCTACATGTATGTGGTTCCCCATTCTACATACTCCCTGGAAGCACCCAGGTTTAGGCCAGAATCATCTCCCACCTGGATTGTCAGAACAGCCTACTATGTGTGTCCTTGCCCAAAGTCTTGGCCCCTTCCAATCTATTCTTCCCACTGTAGTCAGAGTGGCTTTCCACCGTGGTGTGAAACCCTTCTATCGTTCTCCATTGCCTTCATATTCAAGTTCAAATTCCTCACAGTCTGCCACTTCAGTGTCATCTCTTATATCTGAAGTCCTACAGCCATCCTGGACCACCTTCTTCCTCCTGCACACCTTCCTTCCTCCCCTCTGTCATGTCCTCCCTCCAACAGACCCCAGTCCAGTCTGGCTAATTTCTACTCAACGTTAAAAACTCAGCTTAGATGTCACTTCTATTGGGAAGCCTTCCTTGACCTCCCCAAATTGTGCTTGGGTCTCCTTTTACTCCCATACAAAGACATATTTGTCATTAATATGTTCATTGCTACATCCACCATGCCTAGAACTTACCCTAGCTTCTGACAGACACTCATATGTACTTGTTAAGGGAAGTTCCCCATGGCTCTCTGGAATCCCTCCACTACAAGACTCACCATGCTCTATTATAATTGCCTCTTTCCTTTTCTGTCTCCCCAAAAGCTCTGTGAGCCAGGGACCATGCCTTTTGGTTAGTATTTTACCCTGGGTGCCTAGTGTGATTCCTGGCACGTACTGACAATGTGTTTACTTTGATGCACAAGGACTGGGTGTTGAAGAGAAAACCTGGGCCTGGGGCAAGGGAGGGGCATTCTACTAAGAAACACATTTTCTTTCAACACAAGATCAGGCGAGGTGCTAAGAAAGCACCTCTGACGTCAGAAATCAACAGCAGACTAAGTGCAGGTCTCCTATGGAGGGACCTACGGCTCACTGGGAACAAGTATGTGGAATCCCTTTGGTACACATGCTCAGAAACTTTTTCCAGGCAACCCTCTCGATCTCCTTTGCCACAACATCCCGGGAGAACAAAGCAAGTGTGGTGTGGAACGCCACCTATACATGTATTACAGGTGTTAGCAGGTCCTGGAGAAGTCATGGGCACACACCAAGTGTGTGTGTGGGGAGGGGCAACATGACACATAGAAGTGGCCAGGATCCTCTGTCTCACAGCAGAGCCTACTCCCTTGGCCTTGCTAGGCCAAGTAGTTATCAAAGCAGATTTCAAGGTGACTGTCTCAATCTTGGTGACTGCAGGGAAGGGACTCTCAGTTCTTATGATCTCTCCAGTGTTCCACTGGATCCAGAACACTGCTCTAACACCTGGCCTACTTGCTTCTCACCCTTTGGTCAGGGGCCATCGCCCTGCCTCCCATGTTCTCAGCAAGGTAACTGGACCCCCCAGGGCCACCAGGCCACAACTGACTGGGTGGACTAGTCCTGAGTCATGCCCCGACCAGAAAGGATGCTTTCCTGAACAAAATATGGCAGGAACTCCATGAACACTCATCAAGCGTTGAACAAGGGCTAAAAGGAACACTTCTACTTCTGGGAGAGAGAAATTATACATATATAGAGTTAATATCATCCCTTTCCATTTTGTTCCATCAACTATAATGCTTTCTCTAAGAAAACTAAGTGTTAGGAAAGGAGAAATGGGTCGATCCAAAAACAAAAGGATAAAGGGAAGCAAAAACTGTCACAATCTGTCACAATCCTTATGTATGGACCTTGACATTAAAATCAATACCCAGGGAACTAGAATGACTAAATAATCCCTAGAAATTCAAGGAAGCTAGAAAGTAACCTCTAATAGTTTCATTATGACAAGCATGGGGGATTTTGGAGAAATGGTAAGAGGAAGCCAAGAGGAAAAGCAAATTGGGGAATGTCAAAGCAGAGAGAAAGATGTGCAGAGGATGGGAAGGGAGGCAGGGAAGACACAGGGGAGGCATGGGGAGAGAAGAAGAGGAGAGGAGGGTGGGGAGAAGAGAGAATCCAGGAGGGAGGGGACATAAGAAGCAGGGAGAAAAAAACACAAGACAGGAGTGGAGGGGGAGCTAGAGGAGAGAGGACAAGGGGAGGAAAATGGGTGAACAGAGAGAAGAGAAAGATGACACAAGGGTAAAAAGGTGGGAGGTGAAAAGACAAGATATAGTTTTACATGTTCAGGGTTAGAAGGAGTCCAGACCACCCAGGTCTTCTTCAGCAACCAGGGGGATGGTCATTCTCCAGCCCATGTGCTTACATACCTTAGATGGTAGAAGACATACTCCCTCGTGAGGGTGTGGAGGGGAGATAGAGATGGGAGCAGCAGAAGGCCGTCGCGGAGCCAGTTGGGATGGGGTGTGTCCATTAGAAGGGCAAGGGGCAAACAGGACAATCCAAAGATGCCACCAGCATAACCAGCCTCCATTCTCACCCCAGAGCCTCAACCCTCACCTAAGCTGAATGTCGGATTCCTGCCTGCCCATTAAATGTTGCCAGACCTGGATACTCGTGGCTAGATGCGGGCTGGCCCAGGCCTGGGGTGGGGGTGGGGGGAACCTACCAAGGATACAGGCTTCTTCAGTGTAGGGCACAGCAGCTGTAGTGCCCCCGATGATGTAGCTATAGAAGGAGACCTCGAGGGTGTAGCAATAGGAAGTATGGTCCAGTAGCCCACCAAGGAAGCGACGGCCAGTTCCTGCTTTCACAGCATCCCGGTTAAAGGATGTGCTGGACTGGGAAAGACAAAGTAGGGAGGAGAGAATCAGGGCCAGGCACCTGCTGGCTATCGGATCTTGGGTCTTACTACACCTTTGGGTCTCAGCCTCCTCATCTGAAAAGTGGATATTAACCACACATCACAGAGTTATTATGGGGACTGATTACATAAACAAACAGAATTAAATGAAAGCATCCGGCAGAGTTCTTTGGATAGTAACTGCCATTTAACAAATATTTGTGGGAATTTGAATGGGGACAGATGGAGCAAGGAAACGTAGACAGAGAACAATAAGCAATTATATTGTGATGATAATCAAAATGAAAATTTGGGCAATGCTTGCAACTTTGTAATGTTGCTTCCTACATGGCATCTCATTTACACTTCAAAATAACCCCTTGACATAGGTGTTGCAATTTTGCCCCTCTGGGTGCGAAAATGAGGCTCACAGAGATGGAGCAGGCAAGTGATACAGCACAGAGTTGAACCGAGGAGTAAGTAACTCCAGAAGCGCTGACACTCCTTCACAATGGCTCCCTCCGCTGGGGGCAGCCGAACTCCAGCTGGATATCACCAGAGGGTAGGGATCATGGCTGTTTCTCCACAAGAGTGTCAGCTTCACCCATGGAGGTGGACAGAGAGAGGACAGAGCCAGCGGGTCAACATCTCAAGTCCTCTGTTCAAAGACAGGCGAGATGTTGGGCAACTTGCCTTATTTGGTTTAGCCTCAGTTTTCTCATCTGTAAAGTGGAGGTGATAATACCATCTCTTTCACAGAACTGTGAGGTAATTCATCTGAGGTTAAAGGACATTCCCTGCTAACCCACAGAGATCTAAGGAAATAAAGAGACTGTGGTTTTAATAAGAGAATGTGTGTCTTGTTCAGCAGAGTATAAGAGAAGAAGGAAAAGAGGGAGAAAGAAAATAGCAAGACAAGGCAGAGATTTAAAGACACATTTAAAGGAAGAGAAACTATGTGTGCATGCACGTGCGTGTGTACATGATACGTGTGCATGTGTGTGCGTGCGTGAATTCTGAGATAAAGCAAGGGACCAGAAAATTAGAACGTCACATCTGAAAGGACCCTTGAAGTCCATGCAGTGAAATCACTTTAACGTGGGGTACTGAGGATCAGAGAAGAGACAGGGACGGGTGAGGACAGATTACTTTGACCCTGGTCTTGAGCTCTTAAGATGGCTGCAGTGCAGGAACACCATCAGCCAAGGCCAGAAATAAAGCTCCTAGACCGAGCCCCTTTTGTTTGCCCTGGAAACCTCACCCCTGTGAGGGTTTCTGAGGCCTGTGGCCCAGCCTCCCAGGGAATGTGGATCTAGGAGACCACAGCCTGCTCTGAAATTAGAGTGGTTTCAAAAAGCCTGGGGCTAGCCATCCTGTGGATTCCTACAGAAACAAGCGTGGTGGTTTCTACCCCAGAGATGTAAATGGGGAGCCACCTGGGTTATCTCTTGGGTGCAAAGAGGAGACTGGTCCAGTTCCTTCCGGGTCTGGCATTCAGAACTTCTGAGATTCAAAGCATCTTATCTCATGGAGAAATTCATCATCTCCACTAATGTCCAGGCCTGGAGTAATGGGCAGGCAAGCCTTCAGCTCATCAACTCAAAAATTGCTATGACCTTTGTGGGCCTCTCCCACTCTGGCCATATAGAAATAATAGGCCTTAGAGAATTAGTATCAGAACAAAGGAAAATGTGCAGAAACTCTCTCCCATGTCCCCACACCACATGCTGACTCTACTCCTCATCCTCTCTCCAATACTGCTTCTTGCTGCAAATTATTCTAGTTGCCAGTCCACGGCCGCTGCAGTCTTCTCGGTGTGTGAGGTGGGTAGCAACAACCAGCCTCTGGAGTCTGCTGAGTCCTTACTGTCTGCAGACTCCTTTGCCGTCTATTGCTGTGTTTGTGCTCCCAGGAAGCTGTGATGCAGGCAGGGCAGAACATTATCACCCATGAATTACTGACAAGGATATTGAGACCCGGAAAGGGTCATGGAGGGAGACAATGGGGAGCATACACTGCCCTCCCCCCTTCAGCAGGTATGTTAGGCTCCTACTAAAAGGGCTGGTGAAAGTAGGCCCTGGGGCAGGGTCCGGCCTGGCACGTGGTGGTGGTGGTGTGGGGGCTTGGTGAGTCCCTTGTCTTGCTACTGCTGGGGTCAGACCAACTGAACAAAAAATGCCAGCTCCTCAGAAAGACCACGTGCTGCCTTGGAGTCTCCCTCCTGACCCAATGGGCTGCTTGAGGGCATGAGCGGAGCTCGTTCACCTCTAGGGCCCACACACAGGGCCACACACAGGGCCTGGCACAGAGCTGGCTGGTGGTCTGTGAATGTTAAACCCAGCTGAAGTGAGTGAAGAGGAAGAGAGGTAGGCAGTAAAAGGGAGGGGGCTGGGCAGGAGAGGGGGCGTGCTGAGAGAGAACCCTCGACTTACGTAGGAGAAGTCTTCAGCATTCTGGCAGAGGAGCTTGGGGAAAATGGCCTGCCTCTGGAACCGTTCCTCATCCTCAAAGATGTTGCCGTACATGAAGCCATTCATCATGGTGGAGTGGGCATGTATGTCAATATAAAACTCCAGGCTTGTTTTCTGTCGAGAGAAAGGATGACAAATGAGAAGTCTGGGGTCACAGAGCTTGCCTTAAAGGATCAGACACTAAACATGGTGCATGAACGTACACACACACACACACACACACACACACACGCTCACATACTTCCTTCTGAGGCGGGCCTACGTGTCAGCAGATTTAGCAGCCGTCTGCAATGTGATTGGAGGGGTTGAGAGCCGTGAGAATCAATTTCTCCCCACTTTTAACACCATCTGCCCCCAAGGTCTGAGAACACTATAATTAGTAGCATCCTTCTTCAAGAGGTGAGGGCTTTGTTGGGTTAAGGCTTAATGTTGCTTACCCAGAACAGTTAATACATTCATGACTAAAGGCACTAGCAGACTTTGTTTTTCGGATCAATGAGAAATACGTTTTAGGTAACATAATTGCATTTACATTGGGCTTGCTTATAGTTTTGGCCTGACTGGGCCATTCCTAGCTGAGGAGGTCTGGGGTAGATCACTGCCCTACTCTGAGTCTCAGCTTTCTTATTTAGACAAATGGGTATTTTAACTCCAACTTCAGAGAAGTTATACTGGGAACCAAACACTGCAGTAAAAATTACTATCATTTACTGCATATTTAATGCATGCCAAGCACGATTCTGGGAGCTTTATGTACGACATATTAGTTAATTCTTTTATTTAACCTCATTAGATGTTACCACACCTACTCTCCAATAATATATAAATAGTGCATGGAAAAAAAACAATACACACTATGCTCTGTAATCTGTAAAGATGACTTTGACTAGTCTTTCTCTGCTCTCCACTTATACATATTTAAGGCATTCCCTAGCCTGAAACGGTATTATTTGCTAGTGTTTCCACCAAGGAACTCCCTGAAGGTAGGGAGATGTCTCTAAACAGCCCAGTGCCTGGACATGAAGGATGATACTCAGGTGCTGTATGCAGAATGACTGCACAGGCAACCCCAGGGAGATTGCCCTAGACACCAGAATGGACTGGCAAGAATTAGGGAATTTTTTGGCCCATAAATCTTTCATGTTCCTCAAATCTGACTTTCTCTTCCAAGATATCAGCACAGTGTATACCTGATAATCCTTTCTGAGAGTAGCAGAGGCTCCAAGTATGAAAGAGACTTGTCCAACCTGGCATAACTAAGACTAAAAAAGCCCAGGTCTCCTGATCCCTGGTGCAGTTAACTTATCGCCATCAATGGCCAACTCTAGAAACAGTCACAGAAAAATCTGGCCACCTTTCCATCCCTTTTCTAGTGTGTGTTCCTGGGAAAGAAAGTCCACACTTAGAAGAGCTCTCTCTCTTTGGGACACTTTGAAACGAAGTTACCACCAAATGAAAACCATGTTACTTCTAGAATGTGGGCCTGGTGACTGTCATTTCATTTGCCTCAGAGTTGGAGTGAAAAATTACATCTTGCCGAGCTCCCAACTCTCTGGGTAGCATAAGCTGTCTTTTGAGAGATACAAGATGCACTGCTCTGTGTGATATTAAACTCATCATTTTCAGCTTTGGAGGTGGAATACACAACGATTCAACAGGAGCCCTATAAAAGTCATCTTCACAATTTTATTTTCTTCAATTGTCTGTCTTTTCCTCTGAGCTTTTGATGAGTTGCAGAGGAAAGGAGGAGGTAGAGAGATGACTTAAGAAATGTGTAAGGAGAGGCTGCAGTTTATATCTCTGAACACCCAAACTGGAGAGGGTCTTAGACACCAGCTTCTTTGACCTTGTCTGGCTCAGCACTGTGTGGGGAGCTTGCTTGTGTAGGGCTGGCCAGCGAGTTAGTGAAGGAGTAAAAATTAGAACCTGGTTCTTCTGATAACATTCTAGAGTGGCTTCTACTGCCCTATTTTGACACCTGGCACCTAATGTGATTTCACTTTAAAAAACCAGCAAATACTATTGATTGATTTACATGGTTCAAAAGTCAAAAAGCTATGAAAGAATTTATAGGGAGAAACCTCCATATCGCCCCTATGAATCTCCAGGCACCTGGTTTCACTCCCCAGAGGCAATTCATGTTAGTAGGTCCTCACATATGCCTTTCAGAGATACTTTATGCACAAACAAGAAAATATCCACCCTCTCCCCGACATTCTCAATACACACACGCAGTAACACGCTAAACACACTCTTCAGATCTGCTTCCTTTCCCTTAACATGTCTTGGAGGTATTTTTTCTCAGTACATACACAATTACTTCATTCTTTTGAAAAGCCCTATATAAACTATTTAGCCAGCCTCCTATTGGCAGGCATTTAAATTATTTCCAACGTTTTCCTGTTACCAGCAATGTCTTGGTGGTTCACTCTGTATATATGCTAGCTCACCTATGTAATTATATGTAAGATAAATTTCAAGAAGCAGAATTTCTGGGCCCCTGTGCATTTGCAGTGCTGATCAACACTGACAGACTGACTCTCTCAGAAGGACCAATTTATACCCCTAGCAAAATATTCAATGTTTCTTTTGCAATTACACTGACAACAAGGGTGGAATGAAACTTTTTGATATTCGTCAATTTGGTGGGTGAAAAATGATATTGAAGATTAGCTTTAATCTGAATTTCTCTTATATAATTCTCTTTTATTACATGGTTAAGTGTCTTTTCATATGTTTATGAACTATTTGCATTTTATTTTCTTTGAATTGTTAATTTTATCTGCCCATTTTGAAAGCTGGATTGTTGGCTTTTATGTGTGGTATAAAAATATTTTTGCTCAGTTTGTCATTGTTCTTTGACTTTACTTCTACTGGTACTTTTTTCCATGCAGAAGTTTTTAAATGCTAATTTTTAAAAAAAAATTTTTTTTTTAACGTTTATTTATTTTTGAGACAGAGAGAGACAGAGCATGAACGGGGGAGGGTCAGAGAGAGGGAGACACAGAATCGGAAACAGGCTCCAGGCTCTGAGCCGTCAGCACAGAGCTCGATGCGGGGCCCGAACTCAGGGACTGCGAGATCGTGACCTGAGCCGAAGTCGGCCGCTTAACCGACTGAGCCACCCAGGCGCCCCTTTAAATGCTAATTTTTTATACAGATTTATCAATCTTTTCTTTTGTGGTTTCTGGGTTGAATTCTTTCATTGTTTCTTCTATTATTTTTATCGTTCTACTTTTTATAGTTAAACATTTCATTTCAATTTTGATTTATGTGGACATAGGCTGTGAGGTAAGATTACACTTTATTGTCCCACACTATTTATGAAATTGTGTATCTTTTCTCCACTGACTTGAAAAGCCATATTTACCATATACATGTTTTTTGTACGTATCTGGGTTTATTTTTGGACTCTTCATGCTGGTCTAATCATTTCTCTATTCATTATAACACAGTTTTAATTATATTAAGTTTATAATGTATCTTATTTCATTTATATGTTTAAGTGTAGTTATCACCTGTCACTATGCAACACTATTACAATACCATTGACTATATTCCTGATGCAGTAACTTTCCTCCTCATTACTTATTCATTCCATAACTGGAAGCCTGTATCTCCCACTCCCCCTCACTCATTTTGCTCACCCCCGGCCCCAGGCAACCACCACTAGTTTGTTCTCTATATTCATGGGTCTGTTTCTGGGTTTTTTGTTTGTTTTGATTTTTAGATTCCATATATAAAGTGAAATCATGTGGTATGAGCTCTGACTTATTTCACTTACATAATGCCCTCTAGGTCTACCCATGTTATCATCTGTTATCACAAATCCCAAGATCTCAAAATCCCATTCCTTTCTATGACTAAGTAATATACCAATTATATATATATATATATATATATATATATATATATATATATATATATCTTAAAAGATATATTAAAAGATTAGCTTTTAATCTTAAATATTAAAAGATTAGCTTTTAAAACACACACTCGGCATGTTTGAAGATATATATATCTTAAAAGATATATATATATATATATATATATACCTTAAAACTTTTTTTAATGTTTATTTTTGAGAGAGACAGAGACAGAATGCTAGTGGGATAGGGGTAGAGAGAGAGGGAGTCACAGAATATGAAGCATGCTCCAGGCTCCAAGCTGTCAGCACAGAGACAGACGCGGGGTTGGAACTCACGAGCTTGAGATCATGACCTGAGCTGAAGTCAGACACTCAACCGACTGAGCCACCCAGGCGCCCCTATATATATATATCTTTATCCATTCATTTATTCATGGACACTTGGGCTGCTTCCATACCTTAGCTATTATAAATAATGCTGCAATAAACACAGGGTGTACATATCTTTTCAACTTAGTGTTTTATAATGCATTTTAGGGGTGCCTGGGTGGAGCAGTCGGTTAAGCGTCCGACTTCAGCCAGGTCACGATCTCGCGGTCCATGAGTTCGAGCCCCGCGTCAGGCTCTGGGCTGATGGCTCAGAGCCTGGAGCCTGTTTCGGATTCTGTATCTCCCTCTCTCTCTGCCCCTCCCCCGTTCATGCTCTGTCTCTCTCTGTCCCCCAAAAAATAAATAAACGTTGAAAAAAATTTATAATGCATTTTAATATTTGAAAGGCTATTATCACCTCACTATGCTTCTTTTCCCAAATTTTCTTTACTGTCTTGCATATTTTTCTATGTGATCTTTATAATTAGCTTGTTTAGTTTTTTCTCCCCAAACCCTGTCAATATTCTCAATATTTGAGAATACTATTCTCAAAAATATAATCATATAGGATTTTTATATTACCATAGGAAGAATTGACTTATAAGTTGGATCCTTCTAATCCACGAATATGTTTTGACTTTCCATTTATTCAAATTTCCTCTTGGGTACAGTAGGAAATTTTCAAAGTTTTTGTTTCTGTTTTCATATAGACCCTGAACATTTATTTTTGATGCCAAGGCAGTTTATATTTTCACTCTCTGCTGTAATTACGATGCTTTCTTCCATTAACTCTTCTAACTGATGGTTCTTTATAAATATAAAGGCTCTTGTTCTCGACATATTAAATTTATATCCGACCCCTCACTAATTCTATTATTATTTGCAGTAATTTGTTGTTTAATTTTTTTGGATTTTCATTTGTTTATTCTACAAATAATCACTACAATGTGCCAGACCGTGTTCTAGGCATTGGGGTATGCACCAGGGAATGTGCTGGGTGCTAGGGATAGAGCAATGAACACAACAGAAAGTTCTTGAACTTGAAGAGTTTATATTCTTTGAGGAGAGAAAGGGAATAAACAAATCAATTAATAAATATACAGGATGTCAGGAGGCATTAGGGCCACAGAGACAAGTAAAGTAAAGAAATGGAATAGAGGTCTTGAAAACTAGCAACATGAATGGAGCAGGAGAGGTAGTCTTGAGGCTATCAGTTAGAAGAGTCTTCCAGGTAGAAGGAGAAGTCAATGCAACATGCCACATAAAGTGACACGCACTCGGCATGTTTGAAGAACAGCGAGGAGGTGAGGATGCCTGGAAAGAGGGAGTGAAGATAGGGGACATACTTTCCAGGTTTGTAAACTTATTACTTGCACATAGGAATTCTATCTCATTTCCCCAGTAGTTTTTATGCTTCTAATTTCTTGTTCATGTACTACATTGAGTAGTACTTACAAAACAATGGTAAAAGATTAGTTTCTAAGACCACTTCCCACTCTGAGACTCTAGGGGCTAGAACTGGAGTAAAAAAAAAAAAAAGGAAATTTATCTGAATAGGGGTCTAAGTTTGAGGTCTTAGTTTTTTTTCCTCTCCACTGCACATATCCACCACTTTGTTGGGAATACCAAAGACCACAAATACTAATTCCAGCCATGTCCTTATTATGTTCTCTACCTAAACTGGCTTTATGGACTCATGTGGTCCAGTTAGATGGAACATGGAAGGCAGGAGCAGGGTTTCTACACAATCTGTGACTGTGGAGAAGTGGAAACTCTTCACTGTGCCTCAATTTCCTTATTTTATTTTTAACTTTTTAAATGTTTATTTATTTTTAAGACAGAGGCAGAGTTCAAGCGGGGGAGGGGCAGAGAGAGTGGGAGACACAGGATCTGAAGCAGGCTCCAGGCTCTGAGTTGTCAGCACAGAACCCAAAGAGGGGCTTGAACTCATCAACTGTGAGATTTTGACCTGAGCTGAAGTTGGATGCTTAACTGACTGAGCCACCCAGGCGCCCCTCAATTTCCTTATTTTACAAGTGGTTGTTGGATGAGACAGAGGTGCTATGACTTCCTTAAACTTGTCATGATTTCTTCTTGTCCTCAGTTAAAATAAATCCCTCATTCTTCTTCAAACAGCTGCTTGCTTGGGCCTTGGTATCAGTACTTGTTATTCTATACCTAATCTGGCTGATAAGTATGTCTGTGAGTCTATGAGGACAGGGACCACGTTGGATCCAGGTCTCATCACCTTTACCTGTTCCACTACAATAGCTTCTTACCTGGTTCCCTTGCTGTTCAGAGTGATTTTTTAAAATGCAAATAAATGTCACTTCCCTAGTTAAAACTGTTCTGTATTTTGGGGAAGCCAGGTGACTTAGTAGGTTAAGTATATGACTTTTGATTTCGGCTCAGATTACATGAAGCCCCGCGTTGGGCTCTGCACTGACAGTATGGAGCCTGCTTGGGATTCTCTCTCTCCCTTGTCTCTGCTCCCTCCCATGCACACATGTGCTTGCACGCGGGCACACACACACACACACACACACACACTCTAAAAATAAATAAATAAACTTAAAAAAAAACTGTTCTGTATTTCTCTACTGCTCACATGATAGAGTCCAAGCCCCTTACTAGATTTTAAAAGGGCCTGTGTGATCCAGTCGCTGTCCCCTGTCTAGTCTCAGCTCTTGACATTTCTGGTCTCACACTGTCCGCTCCAGTCCTGTGGAATGACCGGCAGTACCTCGCACTGCTATGCTCATGACTCCAGCTTCACATTTACACACAGTAAATATCTCCTTTGCCCGGGATACAGTTTCTCTTTATTTGGCTAACTTTGATACAAGCTTAAAATGTGAGGCAGAAACTGAATGGATGCTCATCAGTCTCATTTCCTTTTCTTGGACCACGGAGGACACTTCCCAGTCTCCTTTGCTATTTGGCTGGGATCAAATGGGATGTCAGCAGTGGTGACAATTGCCACTTCCAGACTTGACCATAACACTCGTACACAATCACCCACATTCTCTCTTGTTCTTATGCATGGAAGTTACATGTAAAAACAATGGTGTCATAAGAAGGAAGAAGCCTATGTCCCTGAGTCACCACTGGGAGGAAAGTGGCCACGAAAGCCTTTTGATCTGCATCAGACTATGATGACATTTCATTGTATTAAGCCACTGAAATTTGGGGATTGCTTATTATAGCAGCTAATATTATTCATCTGACTAGTATAAAATCTCAATTCAGGGGCACATGGGTGGCTCAGTGGGTTAAGCAACTGACTTCGACAAAGGTCATGATCTCAACGGATCATGGGTTTGAGCCCCGCATGGGGCTCTGTGCCGACAGCTTAGAGCCTGGAGCCTGCTTCGGATTCTGTGTCTCCCTCTCTCTCTGCCCCTCCCCTACTTGTGTGTGTGCTCTCTCTCTCTCTCTCTTTCTCTCTCAAAAATAAATAAACATTAAAAAATAAAAATAAAATCTCAATTCAAATAGCCTATTTTATTCCTCTGGATGAGGTAACAGCCTCCTTTGTGCTCTCATAATTCAAGGTACAGCTCTCTCTCTCTCTCTCATGAGAGAGTGGCATACAAATGCTTTGTTTATTCCCATCTCCCATTCAGGGCAGGGACCATACATTGTCGGGTTTTTAAATACACAGGACTAGAACACGGCTTGGTGTATGGTAGGTTATCTTTAAAGGGTTGGCAAAGGAATGAATAGAAAATAAAGTGATGGAAGAATGAGTGAATTATATGACCAAACAGGTGCATCTTAAGTTTTTCCCAGCAGTCAAATGAGGTACCTTTCTGTGGCCAAGCCAGAGCACGGGGTGTGTTGCTAATACAGGGCCCTTAATTACAACCTGGGACTGAGATTAGAAGTGAAAGAAAGCATCTCTGTTCTTTCCTTCCAAACTTAAGAACCTTAATTAAAACCAAGTGATGAAGGGCCATCCCCTTGCCAGCAGCCAACAGCTCATCCTGCTATCAGGGGCCTGAAGAGTAAATTAAAATCAGTACCAATAAAATTAAAACTACCTTAGGGCATATTTGCAACATAATTTAGTGTGGGGTTTGCTTCCTCCTAGACACCAGGGAGGAAATGGGTTGTTTCTTCCCCCCTACATTCTGAACTGCTTCCCTGCTTCTCAAATCTGAGCTTGGTGCCGTGCTGTGGTGCTGACTCCTTCACATTTGAACAGCTCTTCAGGGTTTATCACATATTCAGCCCAGCAAAGGAAGGGAAATCGGACCCAGGAAGGGCAGCGGGGTTTCTCTCAGGCTTGGCGAGCAGAAAGGAACTGAAGCTTGGCAGGGATAAAGACAAATGGGAAGGGTGAGCTGCTTTGTTATCCCTTCTCAAGGAGGAGGGGGCTGAAGCTCGGAGAGCAGGGAGTGTAAGTAGCCAGCCCTGCATTATGCAGCAGGAAGTGGCAGAGCAGGGGCCTGGGTCCTTCTGGTTTCCAGACCGTGCTCTGCATTCTGCTGTGCTCTCAGGGGCTTATAGTCTAGCAAGGCAATCACGCTGATCTTAGGAGGGCAAGACCTCCTAAGACTACGCAGTTTCCTTCATCCCTGGGCTGAGGGGCTGGGAGGTCTGCGGACTGATCCTCACAGGCTTAGCCTCTAGAATGGCACTGGGAGGCTGGGTGCAGGGGCAAGCAGCATTCCAGACCTTCCAGACAGCTTCCTCGCTGAGATGTGCCCCAGGGAGCTGTTTCCCCATGGGCCTCAGGCAAAAAAAAAAAAAAACAAAAAAACCCAAATCTATTTATTATCAACGAAAGTATTTCCCTGTGTTTTTTAAAGTCAGAGTAGGAAAAAAAATTCAGCACAATAAATACGAAGCTAAAGGAAAATAAAAAAGGTAAAGCAGATGTTTATGGAAGTCAGGGTACATGTCCTAAGGCAGAAGAATTTTTCAGAAAAACGGAGAACTTTTTCTTTAAAAACAACTGAGCAAATCAAGCAAACAAAACAGTGTCACTGTCCTTTATCACGCATAATCTTGATCTCTGAAGCGGCACATTTAAGGCTTCTCTGCTCAGGTGCACCCTGAATATGGCTGGACAGCACTTCTAGTCACAAAAACAGGATGCGGTGAGTCAATGGGGGGCAATAAGAAGAACAGGTGTATAGGACACTTGGAGAGCTAGCCTAGGGATTGGGGGATGGGCTCTGGTACCTCCTTTCCTGCCTTCCTCCATCTTCTGCTCCCGCCCTATCTGCAACTTCCCCAGCACACATTCTCCTACTCCATGCTTCTGTGCCTGCCATTCCTGCAGGTGGGAATGCCTGTCCCATCCCTCTCCCCCTGATGGTAACAGCTTGCTCATCTTTCACTACTAGGCCCAATGGCTCTTTGTCCAAGAGGCCTTCTTTGACCCTCTCAGGGACAGCAGTTCTCTTTCCTGGACTCCCATAGATTTTAGAAATATCCCTGTGATAAAGTATTTGTCATCCAGTGTATTCATTCATTCATTTATTCATTCATTCATTTGACAAATATTTGCTGTGAACTTACTGTTTCTAGGACCCAGAGTTGAACAAAACAGACAAGGTTCCGGACTTCGAGGAGCTAATGGGGATGAAGACCGTGAACAGCAACTAAACAAGGTGATCCCAGATTTGTAATACACGCTCGGAATGCACTAAGGGGAGCCGCAGGATGGCGAGTAACCGAGTGGATGGGAACCAGGTCTACTTTAGTTGGTGTGATCAGGAAAGACCTCTGACATGTGAGCTGAGCCTTGAAGGATGATAAGAATGAGCTGTTCAATGAGGCTGGTGGGAGAATTCTGGGCAAATAAGGACCTGCAAGCAAGGACGAGTGTCGCACTTCCAAAGACCAGAGGGATGGCTCACGGAGGGATTGTGATGAACACTGAAGGTGTGCTTGGGGAGGTTCATAGGGTGCAGCTCACTCAGAGCTTTGTAGCCTGGGGTCAGAGTTTGGAGCTTATCCTATGTACAATGAAAAGCCATTTTAACAGGGAATGTTTAATAGGGATTCCCTTGCCTGTAGTGCAGATAATGGATTTTAGGGACCTGTGTGGAAGCTTTTGAACAGCTCCCTCTAGAAACCATAGGAGCTTAAATGAGAGTGCGCTGGTGGTGATGAAAAGAGAAGGGAATATTTGATCAATCTGTTGGCCTCACCTCTGTAGGACCTGTGCATGGATTGTATGCAGGAGAATCAAAGACAGATATAGGGTTTGTGACTTGAGCAACTGAGAGATGGAGAAGACTGGGACGGGGACCAGCTGGACTGGTTGTCAGAGATATCTCTGCTGTTTGAAGCGGCTGGTGGACACCAGACTGGGCGTGTCAAGTAGGCAGTTACACATAAGACCCTGGGGCCCTGGAGAGAGGGCTGTCCTAGAGGTATGAATATAGGCCTGGTTAGCACAGCGGTGTCTCTGGGGCCCCTTAAGCTGAGAGTTTAGGTAGATGATGAAGTGAAGGAGACTATGGAGTAGCAGGGAAATAGGAGGGAACATGGATAGTTGGTTTCAAGAAAACCAAGAGCAAAAAAAAAAAAAAAAAAAGGTTTTAAGAAGGAGGGAGTAGTTTGTGAAGAACCCAGTAAGGTCTAGGACCATGCCTGGTTCACTCCTGTATCCCCAGGGTGTATCGTAGGGCCTACCACACAGTAGGTACTCAGGGGACATTTGCTGAGTGACTAAGTGCATCATGAATGAATGAATCCAGGTATCCTGGCCTCAGAGAAAGGGGCAGAGGAAGAGGTATGGTATTAGGAGTTTTAGGGTCTAGATTCTAACTCAAGGAGGTATGAAAGGAAGATAGTAATAACAACATAGTGCTTACCACCACCCGTTTACTCCTGCCACAACCCCCTCAGATAGAAACATCATTTACAAATGAGGAAACTGATGAATAGCAAAGTTGAGGTAACCTGCAAAAGAACCCCCAGGTTACACAGTGGGAACTGGCAGAACCCAAGCTGACTGGCTCTGTGGTCCATGTTCTTAACCATGACATCATCAAAAGCAACTGACATTTATTGAGTGCTTCCTATGTGTGGCCTTGTAGCAATTCTGGTAACAATCCTATGAGTTAAGTACTGTTATAATCTCAGGAGGAAAACAAAGCAAAAAGCTTGCAAGTGGCCGGGTTGAGATTCAAACTCAAGTCTTTCTGACCCTAGGGCTAAGCTCTTCATCTCTAAGCTACTTATAAAGGTCCAGCCTCTCCATCTGAGGCCTCTTTCAGGACAAAGGAAATTTGTGAGTCATGCATGGGTGTAGGGAAAAATCACCAGTAGCAGCAAGATGAGGAATAAAAACATTTTCCTACTTCCAATTTGTCTCTTACAATCCTACCCTCCTTAGAAGTGAAAAGTAGGATCTGCATGTAAATAGAGCCATTTCTGCATCTCCTCCTTCTAATAACGTAGGAGGAAGCTTTCCTCTTTTTCTACCTCCTCCTTCACCTTTGCCCTAAAAAAGGGAGAGAGACCAGAGGCTCAGCACAGATGGTCTGGGTTCATAACAGATCTTCCCAGGGCAAAAAAGTCCTGGTCTGTCTCCTACTCTCCATAGCAGTGATTGGTGAACCCAACGTTGACCGTCACGATGATGATGACAGAAGAAGTGTCGTCATGGAGTAGGGTGGTTTGGGGTTCTGTAGACTTGGCTTTAATTGTCAGCTTAGCCATGGGTGAGCTTTAGGACCTGTAGAAGTTACTTTCCCTCTCTGAGCCTCAGTTTCCTTGACTAAAAAGTGAGGATAATAATTCCAACCTCAAAGGATTGTTATGAAGTTAAATGAAGTACCTGGTTTTGTGCCTAGCAAAATGTCTGGCAGTTTATACACTTTTAATACATATTTTTCAATTATACAGTGATAGATACTATGAGGAGGTGCTGTGCATGGCACCACAGATATGGACCTCCTTGAGCTCAAAACCCTGCAAGGAGGATGGACATTTTAAAACTGTGTATACAATGGAAGATTTGAAGAGACATACAGGAGTTATAGGAACACAGAGCTGAGCGGTGGTTGGGGACCCAGTTTACATAAATGTAAATTTCTTCCCTGTTCAATGGGATGTCTATTGACGATAACCATTGTCTTACACATTTGTAGAGTTTATAAACCATTCTCACACCAATTAGCTCATGTGATTCTCTCAACAATCCACTGAAGTAAATGGGAGCTTGGTTTCTCAGAGAATCTCAGAGCCAGGCTTCTCAAGATCTCATAGGAAAAAAGGAACTCAACTGGATTCTAAGTTACATCTCACTGCATCCAAAGCCTTTGCTTGCTCCTTACCCTTGGGGGTCACCCCAGGTGCTCACACCTACATCAAGAGTGGACACAGATACAAGTGGAAAAGCCAGACCTCCCTGCAGAAAGCCTCAGTCTGAGCAGAAAGACAAACTAAGAAGAGAATGGAGATATAATATGTAAGCTTGTGAGAGCCGAGGGACATTTTAATTTCATAATTAAAAGTTAATGTTGCTTCATTATAAATCAAAGGCTGATGAAACTAGGGCACCCCCAGGAACATGTTAGGAACTCAATAAATATGTGTGGCCTGAATGCTTGGAGACATCTCCTGTAGGAGGTTGTTAGCTGATCCAGGGAGATAAAAATATATGTCTAATCACTGAGCTGGGGTTTGGGAAGTCCTCAGTAAATCTTAATTCTTTTCTTCCCAGGAAACTCATCTTGGCTCTCCTACTAACCTGCTCTGTGACACTAGAGAAGTTTCTTTCCCACTCTTCAATTCATTCATCCCTCTTCTTATTTCATTTAGAGAATGGATTTGGTGACTTTTTGTGGCCCATTATACCCTGAGAGTCATATCTTTCAATTGTCTGATCTTTCTGCTTTGCCCTGTTTTTTTGTTTTTTGTTTTCCTCTCCTTCCTTTGGCCTCTGAGCACAGATTCTGTCAGTTTCCCACCTTATCTGCTTCAAGACCTGAGTCCATGGTCCTTTTCCTTGGCATGGCCATGTGGTGAGAGCCTACTGTAAGACTGAAGTTCAATTATTTCCCCATTAAAATGAAGTCTTCCCCTTTGGCAGGGTAGGCATTGCTGTTATTCAAAGAAGTGTTCAGGGGTGCCAGCATTCCTGCTGTAACTATGTACTTTATCTTGGAGAAAAATAAAGTGGCTCCTGGCTGCTTTATTCAGTGTGGGTGGCTGAGGACGGGGTGGTGGGGAGAAAGGTGCAGACAGAGATCCTGTATTTGTTCCTCTGTTCCTTCTCCCCCTCTCTCATCTTGCCCCTCTTTCTTCTCTCTTTTCATCCCTTCTCTCCTCTGGTCCCCCCCTTCCCACCTCTTCCTTTCCATAGTGTGGTTGGGGGGAAGACAGGCAAGGGAACAAGTACATCAGCCTTTCTTTCAGGGACTCAGAGAGATGTATGTGGAGACTGGGTGAAGATACAGCTGAAGGAACCATCAACTTATTGGGTGGTCAGGAAAGACTGTGCAGAGGACGTGGCTGTTGAGCAAGGTATTGAAACACAAGGTGTTCATCAAGTGGATGAAAAGGAAAAGAGCCCCCAGTGGGAAGAAAGACATTTTAGACAAAGGGAGCAATGTGAGCAAAACTCACAGGACCCAAACCACCTGGCCCACTAAGGGACATATAACATGTTTGGCATGATAGAAGAGTATGATGAAGAGGCTTCCTTGGACTCACCATGGAAGGCCTTGTAAGCCACTAAGGACTTTTCCTATAAAGTAGAAAATATAGAGAAGTATTTTATGAAAGTACAACTTGATTATGTTTGCACTGCATTCTAGAAAGATTTTTCCGGAGGCTTTGTTGAGGAAGAATAAGAGGTTATAAGACTCAAAAGCATGTGGAATAGTTAGGACATTTCTGTTATAGTCCAAGTGGGAACTGACTGAAAAATAATAAGCTTCTGAATTCAAGCAGGGGCAGGGAGGGAGAGAAGAAGGGTACGTATTTGAAACCTATGGTAAAATAAGACTGACAATGCTGGACATGGGACCTAAATTCAGACAGAAACCTAAATTCAGGTTTCTGGCTTGGGTGGCTGAGTGGAAGGTGGGGCCATTCCCTGAGATTGGTGCTGCCATAATCTTTTGGTGTGATGGAGGTTTGCCTCCTAGGTACTTGTCTGCAGTTGGAGGAAGATGCTGTCAGAAGGTCTATGGTCTTGGATTATGACATTTTGATACAAATGAATTGATTTTTCCCTAAGCATGGCTATTTGAGCAAAAGAAACATATTTCTCCATGTAATCTATGTGTTGCCTATAAAACTGGAGCTCCTTATCAATACAGTTAAACATAAGCATTGTGCATTTTCATCGGATATAAAATCAGAACAAGAGTTTTTAAAAAAACCAAACACCTAAATACACATATTCAAACACTTGGGTGCCCCAAATGGGATGAGAGCAGGGGTGTTCTCAAGCCATTCCTTTGCTACAGGTTTTCATTCCCTCTGAACAGAAGATTTTGGTTGTTACGGACCACATCACTCAGCCAGAGAGCAGCAAGGAGGAAGGGGGCAGTTTGAGAGTCAAGCAATGGTTGGACAAGGAGGTGTGGGGACAAACCAGGCTTTATCTCCTGGTTTGAAGGCAAATGCCAGAACAGGGCAGGCTCCTTCACCCACATCTATATCCACATGAAAAGCCTTGATTAAAATTACATAGAATTAGTTTATGGCTTCTCTGGTTCTTGAATGGTCTGGAGTTTTGCTGGGTGGATCCTTTCCTTTGACACAAGAAATACTATACAAGCGACACAACTTGTTTACAGTCATTGGCTCATTTTGTCTCATTGTCTCATTTCCATTTTACAGATGAACACACTGCTCGAGATTACACAGCGAGGAAGCAGCAGAGCCAAGGATAAAACCCATATCTTCTGGCCACAGTACAAGTTACTCTGCTATATCATTATGCTTTGATCCTCTAATTTTAGGGTCTTAGGGGAGCCCAAAGGGTGAATTAACACAAGGCATGGGAGGTATCTGGGTGTATAAGTATCCAATCCTCAATGACCTGCCTCCACCTCCAACCTCATTTCCTGCCATCTGCTAACAGGAATCCAATGCTTTCACCATGCCGAACTGACAGCTTCCAGACATGCTCTTCTGTGCCTTCCAATGTTTCCTTATGTTGTTCCTCCAGCTGAGAAGGCGTTGCTCTACCTAGCCATTCTCCAGGGCCCGGTACAAGCTTCTCTTTTGCTGTAGAGACTTCCTTAACCCATCTGGATATGTTTGACCATGCCCTCTTTCGTTGACATCTCACTCGGCCCTACATTTTTATTATACTCATCTCATGATGTCATTCTTATGGTGGTGGCACCTATATCGTCCACTGGGCCAGGCAGTGGTCAAGACCGGAAATCTCTGTGCTTCTAACCCCCAGCACAGTGCCTGGCACATAGTAAGTGCTGAGGAAATCCTTGATGAATGAGTAGATGGTTGAGTTAACGATGGAGAAGAAAACATTCCTGAGCAGAGACCACCCCCACCCCTGATCTTCTGGGAGGACTGCCGTTGTAGAATAGGGAACAAAAAGGGCATGCATCAAAGGGATACAATGGGTGAAACATTCTTTCCTGTTCTCTCTGGTTCCTTCCTTTTTATTTTTCTTCTTGCTATTGGAACAAAAATGAAGAGTACATCATAAGCAAAGCTGTATTTTCTGTTTATTGCCACCAGGTTAATAACAGTAATGGTGCAGGAAGAAAATGAGGTGTTATGTAAAATCCTGCATTGCAGATTTTGCTGCTGATGTAAAGAACTCAATAAAGTGTAACACTTTAATCATAGAGATAAAAATCACACAGCAGCTTTCCCACAGGCTCCAGGAGCCCAAGACAAAATAGTTGTGGGGAAATGAGAGATGAGAGAAGAATATTATCAGCCATCGGAAAAATTATGTTTGGGCTTTTGTGTGTGTGTGTTTTTCCTTCATCTCTAAAAAATGGAATAAGATTTTTCTATCTTCTTCTAAGACATCTTGTATGAATTTCTGTATTCTCTGGAGGCCATACTCAGATTTCTGGGGGAAGATTTGCTCATTCTTTGTAAAAATTGATTTGTTTAGGGAGAACTGAATTCCTGCCTTTTAGGTGATTCTGTGGCCTTTAAGAAAACAGGGGCTGTCTCTAAAAAAGGAAAGCAGGATTGGGATGGAGGCAAGAAGGTTGGTGATAGTAAAATCTCTATTTTTACGATGGTCTTGCAATGCAGAGAAAAGATCATAGCAGTGGACAGAAGCTCTTGTTAGGGAACTTGGCCAAACTTCCAAAATGACCTTCTTGCCTCTGTGCCCCAGTTTTATCCTTCTTCAAACAAGGACTCTCACTAGATGCAAAGAACGCTCTAAAGGTTGTTCCAGCTCTGATGCTTAACCATCTGTGAGGCTCTGGGCAAGGAGGCCACCAGCTTGGCTTACTGACATTGGCTATTGTGGTTCTGAACTCCTGAGTAGCCACCCAGCTGACCTGTTTGCACTCCAACACCTCCTTCCCTCCCTTAGCACCCAGATCCGCTCTCCATCCTGTAGCCAGAATGATCAATTTATAATGAGAGAAAATGATACATACACCTTGGAGTGAGACTGGGGTAAGTGCCAATAGGAAGCCCGTCAGGCAGGAGCATGCCTAGAGAGTTCACTGAAGAACAAGCTAGCCAGTGTCCCCAGAGAAGAGTGAGTAGAGTCATGGGAGACATGTAGACAGATAATGGAGGGCCAGATCAAGTGGGTCTCACAGGCCATTGAAAGGGTTTCACTGCCCCATGTGCAGTCCCTGAGTGCCCTCGGAGACAAAGGGGGCGTAGCTGATGTCTGCATACAGGAGACACTGCTATGAGGCAGCGTGAGCAGAGGTCATGAAAAAAGAAGGGTTTTGGAATTTGAGATCTAGGCTCAAACCCTGAACTGGCTGTGTGACACTGAAGGAGTCTCTTCATTTCTCCAAGTCTCAGTTTCCCCTTGTCGGCAAACAGGAGGTAATGATAAGACCACTTCCCTTACAAGGCTGACCTGGGTTAAATGAATTAGTGTGTGTCCAAGTGCCTGAAACGCCATAGGTGCTCAGTAGTTTTTTTTTCATTCCATCGCGATTACTTCAAACTACAAACAATATTCTATTTGATTGTTTGATTGATTGATTGATTGTTTGATTGATTGATTGTTTGGTACTACAAACAATATTCTAGGGCCACACTGTCCAATATAGCAGTCACATGTGACTATTTAAATTTAAAATAATTTAAATTAACTTAATAAGAAGTCAGTTTCTCAGTTGCACTAGTCACACTACAAATGCTCAATGGCCACATGTGGCCAGTAGCTAGTGTCAATGGACAGTGCAGAAGAACATGGCCATCATTACAGAAAAAATGCTATAATCTTAGCAGTCATAAGTGGTACATTAGAATTTAAAATATGTATCCATATACAACTACACTTGCACAAGCACGTCTGATTTCATACACACAAAACACACACACACATACAAAACCACAAACGCAGGGTGTGTAGGTTAGCAACAATATGTTTCATCACTAAGGAAAAATAAATCTGACTCTTGTCATGAGCCAATTTAATGAGCATACAAGAGGTCAGGTACTGTGCTAAACACTCTGGACATCATATCAATACGTCCTTACAACAACCCTAATAGGAAAGATTATCCTGATCTTGTTGATTCTGACATTGACACCCAGACTGCCTGCGTAGCGTGATTATAGTCACAGAGCCTCTAAGCAGCAGAGCAGGACTTGCTCCCTGTGCCACAATACTTCTTCTTAGAGGACATTTCAGAGACAAAGGGCTTGCAGAGCAAAGTCACCACTCACTCTTTACAGTTTTTGTTAAAGATGAGGATGTTTGGAATTGCCTGAGGACTATCTGGGGACTAGCTGGCGATGAGTCACAGAAACTGTAAAATTCAATGAAATAAGTTCCTTAAGGTTTTCAACCTAGCTTTCTTGGCTTATGGAAAGTGGCAGTGTCCGATCCATGTAGGATCAGCTCAAATCTTCAGGAGAGTCCTGGAAGTCAAATGACTGGGTAAAGAATACACCCTCCAAGTCATCTAGAGCAGTGGTCTCTTTGCAGCTCATTCTTCTCTCTTCATAGACAAGGGCTCTCTAACACTTCATGGTGAAAGGTGGTCCACAATAGGGGTGGGGGTCACAAATGAGAGCCAACATGACCTAGATGGTTCTGAATCAGTGACTATCTGTGAATACATATGTAAGCACAACTAGAGAGCCAAAACAACCAGCGATCCAGAGAGAGAGATAAGGATGGAAGGATGGATGGTTGGATGGATGGATGGATAGATGGTTGGATGGATGAACAGGCAACTAGACAGATAGATAGGCAGCAAGTTAGAAACATACAACAAAGCTTCTATTTTAGCTTTTTGTGTGCCTCTACTACACTCTGATCCCCTAGGAGGATGGTATTGTTTCTGATTTATTGTAAACTCCCCCTCTCACCAGATATACAAAAAGGTGCCCAGCCTAGACTGGATACTCAATGAATGTTTGTTCAAAAATAAATAAGTAAACAAACAAACAAACAAACAAACAAACAAAATGTAACACCTGAGAGAGACATAGCTAGATAACAATAATCCTTCACGTTTGTATGGTACTTTGTAATATAACGTGCAGTATCAGCCTTAATCCCCAATCTAACTTTTTGAGGCTGTCATTATGATCCTCATTTTATCGATGAACGATGCTTGTCTCAGAGTGGTGAGTTGTCTTGCCTAGAGCTTCCACAGAGAAGCTGAGGACCTGGATAAACAGGCAGGTCAGATAGAGGTAGAGAATGATAATGGGATATAGGCAAACAGAGACAAGACAGACCAGAGGAGACCAAGGCATGGAGAAATGATGGAGACAAATGGAGGTGGATGGACAGATGCTGAGAGTACCTACAAGCTCTCCACCTTCCACTCAGCCTCTTCACATGGCTGGAGACAACTTTCCTAAGCACAAGTGTGAGCCTGTCCTGTACCCACTCTATAAGGCTTTGTTACTTCTCCCAAAGACTTCAGGATAATGCTCTACCATGAAGAGCCTTCTTGACTTGGCCCTACCCATTTCTCTACCTTATATCATATCACTTTTCTCTAGCACTGTTCACTCTAGTCACAGGACCCTCTTCAAGCCCTACAAAAGCCATGCCATTGTCACCAGCGCACGCTTATCACCTGATCTTCTCCCTGCTTGTGGATGCCTGGCCAACCTCTGCTTATCCTCTAAGACTCAACATAACTGTTGCTCCCTTTGGAGAGCCTTTCCTGACCACCCTTCCAGCATGGGTTCATTTTCTTCCCTCTTAGGTCACCCTCTTCTGTACAGGAGTCAAGAGAGTAGGATGAACCTGGACTTGGAAATAAGAGATGTTTATTTAAACCCTGTTCACCCACCTATCAGCTGCAGGACTTAGGGCAAGTCATGTACCTGCTTAGCCTTGGTTTTCTCATCTCTGCAACATACCTGATCATATCTGTTCTAGGATTATTTGGGGATTAGGGATAATGTAACAAAACAAAACACCTGGCATAGAGTATGTGTCCTACACGTGGAAGCTGCTGCTGTCCCTGCCTGACTGCTGCGGGGGCCACAATAATCTTCTATTGGATCTGCCTCACCCATTGGACTATGAGCTGCCTGAGGGTAGAGGCTGGGTCCACCAGCCTCTACACCCCCCGTGCTCAGTGCCTAACCCATGACTGGGCGTGCTGAATCTTCCCTACCCACACTGAGGCTGCTGGGTAGGATGTGCTTCCAGGCACCAGAAGGCACCACCTATAGTCACTCTCCAGAACCGCTGAGGCTGGAGAGGATGGCTGGAGAGGTGGTGTGGGGGTGCAGCCCTGAAGGGAGATGACTGAGACCTTTGACAGGTTCATGTTGCACGTTGAGGTTTTGGTTGTATGTATTTTGAAGATAAAGACAACGTTTAAATAAAATTAAGAGGCTGCTTTGTTCCCTCACCTACAAACCTCTGGAGCAACTATGTGCAGTTTTGACTGTCACCAAGCATGTTTAGGGGGAAAGTGTCAGATTAGGTGGTCAAAAGTATTCTATACACTTTCTTTTCTCTCTCCAGTTTCCTTCATTTCCCTCTTTTATTTTCCCAGTGGATTCAGATTCCTTGTAATTCTCTTCCTTATCCTCCCTTCTCTCCCCACACTCCCTCCCTGTTGGCCCCATTCTCTACCCCAGGAAACCAGCTTCCAGGTGGATGATGAGAGATCCCTCCTTTCCCCTACACACATGCATGTACACGTGCACACACAATCTGGAAGAGGGGGGCATCAAATGTAACTAAACAGCTCTCCACATGCTTGAGGACAGGGAACCAGCCCAGATCAGAGGAGCAGGGGCTGGCAGCTGGGCCCTAAGCCAGGAGTATTGACTCTCCTCCCTGACTGCCAGGGCAGCACCCCCGCCAACCCCGCCCCCACCCCGCCAGGTCATAAACACCCACTATGAGTTGGGCCAGAGCCTTCATTGAGATTCTGTTCACAGGGAACGCCCATTGCCAAGCCTGCCCAGCTCTGTCAGCTGCCCTGATATCTGTGTGTGAAAAACTGATGGCTGCTGGGCCCTCTGGAAGCCTGACAAATGGCTTAGAAGCAGGCCCGAGGCTCCCTGGCAGAGGCCCAGGGCTGCGAGCTTCAGTGAAGGGTAGGAGAGAAGGGACTCTCCTGTCAGATGGCCTGACTTCAAGGCAGGGAGCAGAGAGAGCAAGAAAGAGCAGGGGGCAAGGAGAGGGTGGTAGGGGAAGGGCCCCAGACTTGCCAATGCCTACCTCGCCCCAAGGGTAGAGAGCTGTAGGGACTAAGTGCACACTCTGGTGACAAGTGTTGTCTGTAGGACTACAGGGATAATGCATTTGTTTCCTCACTCATAAAATGGGGATAGTAATCCTAATATCTATCTTGTAGTGGTGAGAATGCTAAACACACACACATATATATAAACATGCATGTTTATATATATATGCATAATATATATAATACTATATATATATATATATATATGCATGTTTACTATATACATAGGGGTGTGTGTGTGTGTGTGTGTGTGTGTGTGTTGTAAACCAGCAATCCTCACCATTTTATGAGATGAGACTGTCAGGTATTGTTCTATGTTTTACATGCATTACTCATTTCATTTTCACGTCAGTTATAGATTTACATATTGTCCTCATTTAAAAGATAAAGTTTCAGAGCGGGTGCCTCACATGCCCAAGGTTACACAGCTGAACGAGAGAAAGTATTTAAAACCAATCTGCAAGACTGCAAAGCATACGCCCTTCATCAGTAGGCTGTACTATAGATGAGCATTTTGTGTGCCTCTTTGCCTCTATGTATCTCTACTGATGTAAGGGGAATAAGAATCTTTTAAAAAATTTTTAACATTTATTCATTTTGGAGAGACAGTGCATGAGCAGGGGAGGGGCAGAGAGAGAGAGGGAAACATAGAATATGAAGCAGGCTCCAGGCTCTGAACTGTCAGCACAGAGCCCAATGCAGGGCTTGAGCTCACAAACTGAACCGTGAGATCATGACCTAAGCCGAAGCTGGATGCTTCGGCGCCCCAGGAATAAGAATGTTTTTAAACTCTCTACTCAGAAAGAAGCAAACACAAACTCAAGATAAAAATCAATCCCCTTATTTTTAAAGTTTAAGTGCTGCAACATTCCACAATGGGGAAAAGAAAAATAAACAGCTAGGCTCAGAAACAGGGAGCTCTCTTAGCCCCAGGGAGGCAGAGAGAAGCGGGAGGCAGTGGGAGCTGCAGGGGACTGAAACCAGCAAACACAGTGTGGAGACAGCCCAGGCTCCATGCCCTGTCAGGGGGTCTGAGGGTTGGCTGCCTAGCTGCTGCAAGGCTGCTCTTTGTGGGAATCGGCCACTTGCTTGGACAGAACAGAACCAACAGAACCGCATTCATTAACTCATTCAACAAATGCTCACAGAGCACTTTTGTGCAGCAGACCTGAGCTGAGTGCTGGAATAAACAGATAAAGAAGCTCCAGTTCCTGCAGCAGGAAGGTGCACTCTCAGGCAAGAGAGAGGCAAAAATCAGGCAACTCCACTGCAGGGTGATCAAGGCTGTGACAGCTTGCACAAGGGCGGAGAGCGCAGGGGAAAGCCGCCTGGGGATGGCTGGGGCATGAAAGGCTCCCTGGAGAAGTGGGGTCTACAAGGACAGCATGGGATCCACTGAGTTACATAGATGAAGGTGAGGAAAGGCAGGGGTGTCATTCCCTACAGAAGCTCAGAGCCGAGATCTGAACACAGTTGCTGGTCGAAGGTGAAAGTTAAATCACTTGAAATCCTATAACCCAGAAACAACAATTATTAACAGCTTCCCATATGCACAGACAAAACAACACATAGCTGCTGACCAAATAGATGCCTAAATTAAAAAGCTTTTATAAAAACAGAATATACTATAAATATTTCTATTTAAAGAGGTACTGAATTCAATTTTTCTTAAATTTAACAGAATTAAAAAACTGTTCCCTCACATGAAACATTATTTTCTAAAAGATATTTCTAAGGTTAAAAAAAGGAGAGATTATGAGAAATATTAAGAGGTTGAGGCCATTCTGGCTTTTTTTAACGCCAGACTTGAATTTTAGTAGAAACACATGAAGACATGGAGAGAGGTTAAATAACTTACCTAAGATCACACAGCTAGTCTGTGGTATAACTGGAACTTGAACCCAGATATATCTGATTCTTTCTATTACATTCTTTGCTTCCCTAAGCCAACATCCTCATTTTAAAGATAAGAAATTGGGGCACCAAAAAGGGCAAGTGCTATATTTTGATTGGGCAACAAGGTAATTTCAGTCCTTGTTCTTGACTCTCTCTCTTGCTGTAATAAGGGATCTCCTGCTGTCATTTATTTGCCTAAGAATCCAAGAGGAGTCTACATATATCCCCACCTCACTGACTTTGGCCTTGGCCTTGGGATATGCTTTGGCCAATGGAATATGAACAGCCGTGACATTTGCCACTCCTGTGTGGAAGCCTGGAGCAGGATTGTATTTCTGCCCTCTGCCATGAAAATGGCCCATCCCAGATGGGGAAATACTCAGCCTGGGCCCCAGATGAAAAGCAAGGATGGGGGTGTGCACAGCCCGGCAGAGCTGCGGCTGACTCCCTCACAGCCCTCGTGTAGCACGGGCATGGAATAAATGTTTGCCGTGATAAGCTCCCAAGCTCTTGGGGTCATTACCACAGCAAAGCTGATGCAAAGAGCACAGTTTCTTGTAGAAGTCTGTTCTTCTCATGGTTGAAGTTGCGTCTAATGGTGCAATGATTATGAATTCAGACCATGCAAGTAAGGGCTGTGTTTGTGAGCATTTTAAGCACTCAATGGATTCAAAATAATTAGAGAAAGAGTTGAAAAGTATATGGTACGGGAGGAAAAACCAGCACCTTCTGATGAAAAGAAAATGGCGGTGGAAGTCCACCTTTTGGCAGAGAGACAAAGATGAATCAGACGTGGCAAGTTTCTTTCTCGGACTTCTGCCCCATGAAGAACCAATGGCACTAACTACAATATGTATTCACCCATAGGCACCTAGTTCTGAAATAGAAGATGCTACAGGAAAAAGATGCAGTAAATGCCAAAAATCAATCTATGCCACCAAATTGCTATGTGACCTTGAGGAGGTCACTTTCCTTCTGGCATTAATTTTCTCATTTGTAAAACGAAGAGATTTGAATGAGGATCTCTCATTTTCCTTCTGGCTCTGACATGCTAGGATTTGATTGCCTCTAACTCATCAGTCTCAACTGGCTTGAATGGGACCCAGTAGTATTGAGAATAATCATAGGAATCCATCAAAACATAGCCCAAAGAAGGTAATCTTAAGACTCAAGTGAGATAACCCAGGGAAAGTGTTTTGCATACACTGAAGGGCTCTAGTGCTTGCTCTTCCATGGAAAAGAGGTGCGCAAATGTGCGTCTGGTCCCCTAACTTGCGTTCCCCTAGCATCCTTCCCCCCACTTACATCTAGCAGTCATCTGGGCCATTCTGCCCACCTCACCCTCTTTCCTCTCACCATGAAGAAAAGTAGCTCTAAACCAAAGGAGGGTATGATGATACAGTAGGAGACATAAATAACATGCTGGGGGAGGGCAAAGGACTTTGGAATGCAACAGATCTGGGTTGGAATCCCCATATCTCTTTTTGCTCATATATAAAATGGGGGTGACTTTTCCTTCATGTGGTTTTTCTCGGAATTGAAGGATATAAAAAAGCTTGTGGGCCCACATAAGCACTCATTTATATCTGGGACAATGACAGAGGTCTTCCTGGGAGTGGTGGTGCAAAGACAAAGCTGAAAGCTACGTAGAATCCTGAGAGCTGGGAAGAGAGAGGGAAGGTAATCACTCAGTTAGAGAGGAGTGTGTGGGGTGAGGGTGCAGGGGTGGGTATGGATGTGACAAGGGTGGCCTGTGAATGTGGGTGAGTCAAGTGTCCTTTAGTAAAGGAGGAACAGGCAGTTAGAATAAGAGTAGAAGTTTCATGCAAAGGAACATAAAGGAAGGAGTCTAAAACTTTGAATGTCAAGCTGGAGGCTCTTAACCCAGAAGGTAATGAGGGTCCCTGAAGGGCTTTGGGAAATTATACCTTAGGAAGTTGTAAGTGTGCTGATGCATCTTGGTAAAGAAGCTGCAACCCCACACAAACCAAGGTGTGGGGAGGGAAGGAGATTGTCACCTCCCCAGAGGAGCTCTGTTGCTATACTCCTCTGACATGGAAATCTGAGCTATGGGGAAAACATCAGACTGCACCTTGAACTAAAACAGATGTGGTTACGACAGATAAAATGTTTTCAAGATTTTGAAAGTTCAATTTTCTTCCTTTTACTCTCTCAGGAGAATCACTGGTTTTAAACCCAAGACAGTGAAAATCCTCGGTAGCAAAATGAATGCAGAACTCCATTTGCTGACCAGATCTGAGTTAGACTGCTTTCATTGCTTGCTTTTCTTTCAGGAACCCTAACCCCACAACCTCAGTGGGTCCACCCTGGGCCCAAGTGTTTGGTCCTACCATAGGTCATGCCCTTGCTACTCAAAGCAGAGTCCTTGAACTAGTAACATCAGCATCACCAGGCAGTTTATTAGAAATGTAGATTCTCAGATCCCACTCCAGACCTTCAGAACAGAATTTGAATTTTAAGAGTTTGAATAAGATGTTTCCCGCACATTAGGTTTGGGAAGCACTGACTTACACCATGCCTTCAGATTGCAAGAGTTTCCTTACAGCCAGAGGAGATCAGGGTTGGTCCAATCTCTTCATTGAACTAACAGGGACCTAAGATCCAGACAGAGAAAAGAACTGGGCTTTCCAAGGTTACCCAAGAAATAAGTATAATTGGTATAGTAAAGTTAATAACAGTAGACCGTGTAATATAATAAAAAAGAAAGAACTCTCTCTAGCTAGCTAGAGATGAAGCACAGTATGTTGCAGGCCACTCCAATTTTGGAGTCAACTCAATGTGCAAGATTTACAACCCAGTTGGGCCAAATTATTTCATCTCTCTGAGCCTCCTTTTCCTCTTTCGAGCAAGTGGGAACAATACGAGGCTCTTGATAAGGATGTGAAGGTTAGGTGAAATAATGTATGTGGAATACTTACTACAATCAAGGCGCTCACTAGCTAGTAACTGTGCTATTTCAGAGATGCAGCCAGAATCCAAGGTTTCAGGATCCTACCTACTGTCTTTTCTCCTAATCACAGAGTCAACCCAAGTCCTACTAATGGGCATGGTTTCCTAATTTAAAAAGAGTTCCCTCTGCAGAATGGATAGCCCCTTCTCTTTGCCCCCTTGGCTCTCAGCTCTTTCCTTTCATGGCATTTAGACACATACAATGGCTGGTTTCCTTCTCTGACTTCCACACTAGAGTGTGTCTTGTCTTAGAGCAGGGACCATGTCTTTTATCTCTGTCTCCCCAGAGCACATCATCATGGATATGGTAGCAGATGGAAGGAGTGAGGGATAGAAGAGAGAAGGGAGGAAAGAAAGAAGGAGGAAGGGAAGGAGGGAAAGAGGGAGGGAGCTGAGAAGATGTTGGGTTTTGGAAGGTAACCATTTTACAGCATGATGGATTCATTCAGAGAGTAGCTTGACAGCACAGAATTCATCTTTTTATGACTGTGACAACACTAATACATTTATTTCCCTTCTGAAATTAACTTTCTAATATTAAGAAAGGTCAAGATGAACTGCAGGAAAATGAGACATTTTGTCATTTTTAACAAATTATACCAAAGCAGACTGTCAGATTAAAGGGGTCACCGTTTTGAGGTCTAAACGCTGGTCCTGATTGCATAATCAGAGCTAATGCTTGTCTTTCCACACTTTCCCTGCCCACAGACCTCCAATAGTTCCCTTTGGCCCAAATGATAAAACTCAAATATCTCAGCCTGGTGTTCTGAGGCCCTTTAGAATCTGATGACTTTTTAAAAAATCCATTCCTTCCCCAAAGGGACATCCTACATCAGCCAGACCCACCTCCTTCCTGCTATTCTCTTCTTCCTATGTGCCTTTGCCTATGTAATATTTCTTGTCTTAACTGTCATCTCTCCTACCGATGCCCACAGAAAGTCTTTCTGCCCTTTCTCTGCCCGTAGCCATCCAACCCACTGGCTGGCCCTTTGTTCCTCAGGATTTGACTTGTTCTGGCCTTGAGCCTGCTACTTCTGCAAGGCAACTTTTTAGCCTTGAGTTGGCCCTGCCCATTGCTTGGACCCTGAGCTCCCTCCCTCACCCACTCATGCTCTACCCTCCTTCAGAGGCTTTTGGGGAAACCTTGGAGGTCTGTGAGAGGACACTGAATGTGGGTGTTTTGAAAGGAAGAAAAGAGCCATAACCTTTTTTCCTGTTCCTCCTGCTCTCTTCTTCCTTTGATATTTGTGTGCTTGGCCCTGGGCTGGACTGAGGGCCATCTGGACTCGGAAGAATGAAAATTAAACCCTGACTCTGTCTCTTCAGAAAATTACTTAATAATTGTAGGCCTTAGTTTCCCCATTTGCAAAACAAAACACATCATCTCTACCTCATGACACTGCAGCCACCATCAAATGAATGCTTGTATGTGACTGTGCTCTGAAAACTATACATTTCTGTGACAAATCAGTGAAAATAATTATAACAAGACCCATGTGCTAGTGATTCATCCCTAGCCTACAGTCCATGTGCTCCAATCTGACACAACTCATGAGGACCTGAGTGTGAGTCCCAGCTCCACAGTACTCTCACTGTGCAACCTTGGGCAAGCCAGTTTCCTGACCTGGGCTTGTGTGTTCTCTCTATATATTCTCTTCCTATGGAAGATTAGTTTGGAGCACCTCTTTGGTTTTTGCAGCTTGAGTTTCTCTGGCTCCACAAAGGGCAAAGTAAGCTCTGAGGCCCCAGAAGGCCGGAATTAAGTTACTAATTCAAGGTCAAAAGTGGCCAAATCAGAGGTTAGTAATGTGGACATCCTCAGGTGGTGCCCACACCCTGTGGATAAAGAGGAGACATCCTGAGGTGCAAACCTCTTGACTGCATTGGTATCAGCCAGCCCCATTTAAGACCTCAACTTCTGGGGCACCTGGGTGGCTCAGCCGGTTAAGCATCCGACTTTGGCTCAGGTCATGGTCTTGCGGTCTGTGAGTTTGAGTCCTACATCGGGCTCTTTGTTGACAGCTCAGAGCCTGGAGCCCGCTTCAGATTCTGTGTGTCCTTCTCTCTTCCTCTCCCCTGCTCACACTCTTGTCTCTCTGTGTGTCTCTCTTTCTTAAAAATAAATGAACATTAAAAATTTTTTTTAATTTTTTTTTTTAATAAGACCCCGACTCCTAATTCACCTGTCATGTTCAACCCATGGAGTTCATTTTGGACTTCTCAAACTAAGTGCTTCTCAGGGAGGGGCAGGGTATCCAAAGTAATGGACTAAATCTGGAATTCCATTTACAACATCAACAGAATCAAGACAATGGGGACCATTCTGAACATTTGCTACTAAAAGGTGTCATCATATTCAAGAAAAAAGTAAATCAATAGAATGCCTCTCTTCTAGGTTCTCCATTTACATGTGTTTTAAAAATGAAAGAGGAGACCCCCTGGGAAATGTTGAGCCTCCTGCAGGCTGCTCTTCCCCTGGGGAGCAGCTCACCCGAGGCACTACAGAAGTCGGCCCTGGGCTCCTGCAGATCTTCTGTTTCCAACTGCTACTACCAGTTGCCATGACCTTGAAGGTTCTGACCGCTTTTCATTTGTTCCTTCTTGCGACTGACATTTTACTAATGTGTTAGGTACTGTGCCCTGGGCGAGACCGCAGAGGTGAGAGATACAGTTTTATCCTTCAAGGAGTTCACAGCCGAGTAGAGAAAACAAACACATAAACCAATCAGTGTGCTGTGGAGTGATAAATGTGTGCAACAGGGGAGATTATGGTTGGGGTGGGAGTTGTGGAAGGTGTCATTCACTTTGAGCCTCAGTTTTCTCACCTGAGAAACAGGGATAATGATGCCCATTTCATATGGTTGTGCTATGGATTACATGAGACAATGACTAAGCACTTAATACCTGCTCAATAAATAACAGCGCCTTCCCTCTTTCCTACTCCCACCCCCACCCCAAGGTCCTGAAAAGCTGTCTTCATTTGTCCCATCCACTCCAGAAAACCCAGTCACATGGCAAAGATGTCTATTAAAGAACATGCCTTGGCAGGTAGAGGATTTTTCAAGGTTACAGCCTGGAGCTAAACTCCAGCGGAAAGAAAGTATCCATTTGTGAATGGGAGCCTGAGTAAGTCAACTTTTCTGACTGCTGAGTATGTGTGCTGGTCGTGCCAGGAGTTTAAAGAAAAGCTTTAGCCTCGACAGGCCCTGTAGACACAGCCAGAGAGAGGCCATTTCTGTCAAGTAGACTTAGCTGCCAATCAGGGTCCAAACTCCACCTTCCAGCAAGCCCAGGTCCTGAGCCTCAGCCCCTGAAAGCAGCTCCAGGCCACACTCAGGGTCTGGAATTGCCCCGGAGGGTTCCTGAGGGTCACGTTTCCGGTATTCATTTTGGAACTATCCTTGCTGATGTCATCCCTTAGGGATTATACACAGACATGCGCACATACCCAAACCCTAGAAGTGACAGAAATCTTGCCTTCTTGCCTTCTGAAGGTTAAACTGCAAAATTCACCCAGAATGGATTAGAACGGACCAATACAGGAAGCCCTGAGAGAGAAAGGCTCTCACCCCTGGAACTGAGCTTACTGGCATGCAATTAAAGGTATTAGCTCAAGCTGAAGAAAAGACTCACAGATGGGAGGGAGTTGGGGAGTGGTCAGAGAAGCCCAGAGAAAAGTGAGGGCTTGCTCTCTTTTAAGACCTACTTGCAATGCTCTTTTAATAACCAGAGCTATAGCTATTTTTTAAATACTACAGTTTATAGATGGTGATAATGTTCTGAAATTAACATCGAAATTGTGAAATTAACATTGAAATATCAGTTACCATATACTAATAGATTTGAGTTTATAATAAGAATAAACGCTAACATTTATCGGGTGCTTATAATTTACCAGCCTTAGAAAATACCACACTACGTGTAGTGTCATTTTCTAACCTTATAATGCCTCTATGAGGAAAGACTATTACCCCATTGCACAGATCGGGCCACAGAGTCTGAGAGAGGTGAGATGGTAGGTAGTGCAGGAGCTGGAGGCTGGTCCAGCTAACTGCTCAGTCCTTGCTCTAAGTCCCTAGGAGAGTAAAGGGTCTGCCCCCTGTCCTTCCTGCTTACAGGGTGGTGCTTAAAGGCCAAGGTACTTAGCAGAATGAGAACAAAGTAGGAAGAAAGGGCACAATCTGAGGTTTGCTCTGGGGTGGTGAGGTCCCTGTTACACTTACCAAGAGGGCCAAGAGTTGGCAGACTTCCTAGGATGTTAGAAGCCTGGACGTGGGTGCCTCTGGGATAGGAGTTGTGAGCAAAGGGTAGTAGAGGTACAATGGATGGATGGTTGCGTGGAAAGACAGACAAAAGGATGGCTAGTCAGAAGACAGATGCATAGATAGGTATCAACTGACCCCAGTGTCTTTCTCTAATGTGGGCTGGGCTGGCTTCCTCAGGCTCTAATCCTAGGGGCTGGCCCAGCACCAAGTAGCTGTCTCTGAGGGTTATTTTATTTTATAAAATGAGGTCCCTCTTCATATCTGGGGGGCCGGCCTCCCTCCTCATTCCATACATTTTTTTCCAGTTTTAAAGTTAAAATATACTTGTGGAAAATTGCTGGGAAATATACAAAAGCAGAGAGGAAGGAAACAACCCTAGTACCCAGAAATGCCACTGTTAACATCTACTTTACATCCATTCCTTTGTGTGTGTGTTAAACCTAGTTGTTATATGTCTTAACACATAATACACATGTAATTTTGTCTTCTGATTCTTTTCATTTAAAATTATAGCATAAGCATTTTTATAATATTGTACACTCTTCATAAACATCCATTATACGAATGTATCGTGATTCACTTAATCAGTTTCCCACTGTTAGGCATTTGGATTTTTTTCTTGGTTTTTCACTATTTATAAATAATGATTTGGTGGACTTTTTTTTTTTTTTTTTTGCATAAATCATTATTCACACTTCAAATTATTTTAGTCTAGGTTTGTAGTACTACAATTGCTGGCTCAAGGCTACAAACAGAACAATGTATTTAAAACCCCAGAAAGTCAGAGTAACATTTTTTTTTTCCTCTCCCTTTTGAATTCTGCGTCCTTTCTACTCCCTAATAGGGAGCTCCCTGGATTTCAGGATAAAGCCCAAGCTTCCTGGGCTTTATGACTGGCCTCTGCCTACCCCCTCTCCTCACCTCCCACTTCTTCTCCATATGCTCCCCCAGTCCATCTCACCAAACTCCTTAGAATTCTGAGTATAGTCACCTGATAGGTTTATGCTCACACATGCTGTTCCCTCTGCCTGTAACACTTCCCCAGTCTGTCTAAACAGCTCCTCGTCTATCTTCAAAACTCACCTCAGAGGTCACCTTCCCCAGAAAGCCTGGCCTGACCCCAAGTCCAGTGGCGATGACCTGTTTCTCCCACGTGGCACCCAGGCCCCTCGCCTGTCATAGTGCTCAATACCCTGGCCTGCGGTCCTCAGCCTGAGGCGGAAGTCCTAGACCAGGGGTTTGTGAACTTTCTCTGGCCATGGAATCCTTTATTCAAACACGTTTGTCATAAACTGATAAAGGTTAACATCTGTTGAGAATATCTATCCCTGGCAAAGTGCCTTCAGCAAGTCACAGGAATCACTTCTGTTAACCCTCACAACAACCTCTTACAAAGGAGGAAGCAGCTGCTTGCAAAGGTAAAGGACGTGCCCAAGACAGCAAAGCTATAGAATGTTGAAATGAGATTTAAACCCCAGGCCTGAACCTGAGCCCTTAATCACAAAATTCTACCGCGCAGGTGAAAATGGAGAGGAGCTACCCATGGGAGCCCCAGACCTCTTGCAGTTTTTCTGAAAACAGTTTGAAAACCACTCTCTATTCTGGATCATCGGTTCCTTGAGGGAAGCGACTGTTTCCTGTTTGCCTTTGTCTTCCAGTATACGGTGCCTGGGCTCTGAAAATGTTTTTTGAATGGATAAATGAACAACCTTTTTCTTTTGAAGATTGCAGGGAAGTTACTCTTTTATCTATATACTTTACTAGTCTTGGAGTGAGAACAAGAATATGAACCTGGAATGGCTTGCTGAGTGGGATAGCACGAAGCCTCATTGGCCAGAAGGTCAGGCTGTGTCCGGGCTGATAAGACGTCTCACAGCCAGACACCTGGGACCAGGACAGGGCTTGGGAGGTGGGCATCAGAACTTCTGGAGGATAGGGGCAATTTCTGGATGAAAGGTTAAACAGTTCACCTCTTGCTGGAAGCAGTGATTAGTCTGGTTCCTTTCATCAGAATTCAGCTCTCTCCACCACGGTAAATAATGGACTAATTAGGCATCTGGCTTACTTGATATCCCATGGCTAAGGCCAATTTCTGAAATGCAATATGCTATTTGATGTACCAGCATGAATTCTTCCTGGGCTCAAGAGCCTCCCAACAGCAACAGCCAAAAATAACGCTCTGAGAAGTTCCTCACACATCGAACACAAAACATCTTAAATGTGACTTGTACGTGGTAATAGGATGGTCAGGCTGAGAGTCTAAGGTGGTAACAGGCTGTATGCTGATCCTAACCTGCTCAAACCAGGGGCCCTAAGGGGAGGAGTTTGCTGGGGGGTGAGAAATGGATGGGATAGGTTACTGGGAACTCCTGGAAGAGATAACATACCAGACGAGAAGGGTAAGTGAAAAGAGATTATTCTGGGACTGTCCACAGAGACTCCTTTTCAGCTCATTGTGGCTGGATAATTGGGTGATCATGGGATAGGGAAAATGGAGAAGCAAGCTTGGTCTAATTTAGAAATCAGGGTAAGTTAAACAGATATTGGTAGCAGATCCTACATGACTAGATTCTAACATTCTAGAATTTCTGAATTTGTAAGCTTGAGAACAAAATTCCATACATGGGAGCTCTTAGTGACAAGGGATCAGCAGGGGCAAAAAATAAAGGAAAGAAGGTGAGTCAACAGAAATGCAATACAGTGAGAGAGAAGTGTAGGGGTTTGAAAGTCGAGGGTGCCATTGATTTCCCTGGGATGCTTTCGTGCTATCGTTCTGGGAAACACTGTGTCAGATGAAGTGGCTAACAAGATTTCCCCAAACGTTCATCAAGGGCCTACTAAGTAAGGGTGAGTCCCTGCCAGGTAACTGAGGTATAAGCTGAAAAAGACAGAGTTTCTGTCCTTGAGAAGCTCAGTCTAAAGGAGGCAGGAAAACCACCGCAAGAACACAGCAGGATGTGTGCTTAACCAGGGGTGTACCCAGCGCTGTGGGATGCATATAGAAATCCTAACAACCACCCTCTAGAGAGACTGCATTTTAATCAGTGCTGAAGAGGTTCTCACTGAGCTACCAGTGAGTGGCCAGCCCTGCCCAGGGGAGCAGGGAGGTAAAGGCAGATCCTTGGCTCTGAAAGGGTTTGCAATTTAGCTGAGAAACTGGAATCCAGAGGAAGTCAGAGGAGATGCTACTATGGCACCAAGCCTACAGAATACACCCCCTGTGTGTTTATGGAATAAACTACTAGATGAAAGAAGCAAAGTCTGATGATAGAAGAACAAAGCAACAAAAACCTTTGTGGGCCAAAGGGTTCAGGGAAATCTTAGAGAAAGTGGGCCTGGAGGTGGGTTCTGAGGATTAAGTAGGATTTGGAGAGTGACTTAGTGTGTCTCTTGACTTGAAATACTCTTCCTGCTCTTGACTCAGCAAATTCCCATCCATTCTTCAGAACCCTGTTCAGATGTTAATTCTAGGTCTTGCTGAGCAGATTTCTTCTTCCCTGCCTGTCTTTCCTCTCTCTCTCACCCAACACACATTCATGGAAGGCCTGTGCCCTGGGTATCGGGGATCACAAATGGCTAAAGTGAAGTCTAAGACCTCAATGGAATCACAGTCTGTGGTGGGGTATGGGAGCGGGGGACAGTGGGAACAGTGAGGTAAGTGCTGTAATGGCCAAATGCATAAAATACTAGTGGCTCCATTTCTCATATACCTACCATTAACGGCTATTTATATACATATTATCTTATCCTGAGAGAAATCCCATGGGATGGGCATTGCTAATCCCAGTTTACAAATAAGGAAAATGAGATACAAGAGTTTAGTTGAGCTGGCTCAAAGGGAAACTTCTGGAAGCTTTGCTGATCTCCGTGCCATTGAAACAATATGTACCTAGTTACTTGATGAGAAGTATCCAGAGTCTTTCAGGATGAAAAGATGTTAGAGAAATTGAAGGAAACAACCACCCTGACAGGAATATTACTCTGAAGTGAGAGATCCCTCTCTACCCTGCTTGCTGCCAGAGTCAAAGTTATGATCTAGAGAGATAGAAAAACCATGCCTTTTATCACAGATGGGAGAAGTTGCCCTTTAGAAAAATAATGATTTTCCCTTAAAATTTCTTAAAGTTTCAAAACCGTCTCAGACTATTGTAGGAAAAAACTGTAAAAATTTCATGAACCCAAAGTCCCCTATGTTCTCAGAGCCCCCTGTACAGTATTATATTTACCTTCATTCTTTACTTCCACATTGAACCTTTCCCCTGGTGGCTATTTACTGATTTCCTGGGCCATGTTGGTAGGTGTGGAAAGATAGCTGAGTAGACTGGCGTGTGTGATCTATGGCTGTGGTGTGAGTGCATCTAGTCTATCCCTTGTGAAACTTCTGGCAGCTGGCTGTAGTCTGGACACTTCAACAGGGCATTTCTCTTCACCCTACCCAGGGCAATAGTCCTTCTTCACCTTGATAAAACGCTTTACATTCGCATACATCGGATCTCTCCATCCTGTGGGTAAACAGGCCAGGGCTTATTCTTCCCTTCTACCTGATGGGCACACTGGGGCTCAGGAAACAAATGCTTACAGAACATCTGCCATGTGCTAAGCACCTTCAGAGGCATTCACTCCAGGCTGTCCTTCTCTGGCAGCAGCCAGACTTTTGTGCCTTGTCATGGAAATCTCACCCATCAGGGGAGCCTTCACAACCAACAGACAACTCCAAGATGATGCAGAGACACAGACTGTTGGAGCCAGATGGGCCCTGGGGAGTCTATCCTTCAATCCCTACAGTGTATATACTGGGGTGGGGTGAGGTGGGGTGGGAGCAGGTGTGGGGAGTGAAAGGCCCAGAGAAGGGAAGAGACTTGCCTAAGAGCACCAAGCAAATTAGTGGTTCTGCCACTCTGGTGGGGGCTGGCTAGTATTCTCAGTCTCTCTTCACAGGCTTTAGCTGCTCCCTGCAGGGGATCTTTGGGGTAATATAGCCGGAGACATGTGGATGCAACAAAAGCTTGGGAACCTACAGTCCAGATTCCTGAGCTCCTGAGGCCTCAGGGAGACAGTCTGCAAATGCCCTAGGGATGTGGTACAGCCTCCTCCTAGGGGGTGATAAGCACCCTGCCACAGGGGGAGTATTTTCCCAGCCCAAGGCCATGGCTGTGGCCTCCTCTCCTGGTTTGCCCCTAAGTGTGTACATGCGTGGGGATGGAGTGCCCCCAACCTTCTACCCCCCTGCTTGCCAAGGTGGGTTTACCCTTTCCAGCAGCAAGGCTCCTCTCCCAGGCTGTCAGGTATGAACACACAGGCACCCCCTGGTTTCTAGTGAGGAGCTACCATCTCAGGGCCTTCTGGTCTGGCGACCCTGTGAAACCTCTGCCCATGCGAAGAGCAGACCTCAAGGGCCGCTTCCTGCCATTTTGACTGGGTGGGGAGACTGCCTAGCTGTGTGTTTGTGTGTATGTTCCATGTGTGATCACGTATAACTTGACACCTATCTATGTGTCTGTCTTGTATGCACCGTGTCCATGGTGCTTTTATGCATATATTTTCTGTTTTCGGTATGTGAATGTAGGCATTTTCTGCACATCTCCACATTGTGTGACTGTGTGAGTGTGTGTGTGTGTTTTCTGTGTAGTATGAATCAGTGCCGGTTCTGTGTGTGTTAGATGACCATGCCACCGGCTGCTCTGTTTGCCATGCAGATGTGTTATAACTTATTTATTTATTTGACAGAAAGAGAGCAGCTTATCTTGAGGACTACAGGAGGCAAGCAAGGAAAAAAAAAAAAACAAACAACCCGGCCCTGTGTTGCTCTATTTTAAAAACTGCTCCATGTTGTTATGGCAGCTAATTTTCCTTAAATGATTTAAGGAAACAGATCTGTCTAAGAGCTACAGCCAAGTTGTTATAGCAACACAGGCCTTTCTCCTCCAGGAAAAAGGAGGAATCCCCACCACCACCCCCTGCCCCCCGCCCCTGGAGCATAGAAGCCCCTCGCAAAAGCAACCCTTGGGTTCTTGGGGGACTCGGGGGGCAAAAGAAAGGGCAGGAGGGGACCCACTCACCTCCCACTGTCAGTCCTTAGGGAGTCTTCTTAGCAGCTGTGCTCACCACTCTCCAGTTCAGATCTCATTGTCCTTCACCTGCACTACTGGAATAAGCACTGAACGGGACTCTCTCCTTTCATTTCGTCTCATCTCCTTTGATCCACTCTCCACACTGCAGCTTTCGTAAGTTTCTAAAGCATATGTCATTCAACATAATATTCTCTCTGGTGCCATGTTCTCTGTTACGTGCTGGATATGCATGAGGCATGTCTTTGAATAGCACTCCTGGAACGTTGGCCTTTATTCCACAAGTAATAGGGAGTCATTGAAAAGTCTTAATCAGGCGGGGAGAGATCCAGTTGGATTTAAATTTTAGAATGACTTAAGTTTTTAAATTGGGGGACTGAGTGGATGGAAATACTATTCATTGATCTCTGTCTCCCTTGCTCAAATGTTTTTGATGGCTTTCCATTGACTACACTGATTCTTAAGATTGAGAGAGGGTGTGTGCTTGGAATATTCCTAACAAGTGGTGTTTTGTTCCATAGCTTTGATTTTTTTTTTAATATATGAAATTTATTGTCAAATTGGTTTCCATACAACACCCAGTGCTCATCCCAAAAGGTGCCCTCCTCAATACCCATCACCCACCCTCCCCTCCCTCCCACCCCCCATCAACCCTCAGTTTGTTCTCAGTTTTTAACAGTCTCTTATGCTTTGGCTCTCTCCCACTCTAACCTCTTTTTTTTTTTTCCTTCCCCTCCCCCATGGGTTTCTGTTAAGTTTCTCAGGATCCACATAAGAGTGAAACCATATGGTATCTGTCTTTCTCTGTATGGCTTATTTCACTTAGCATCACACTCTCCAGTTCCATCCACGTTGCTACAAAAGGCCATATTTCATTTTTTCTCATTGCCACGTAGTATTCCATTGTGTATATAAACCACAATTTCTTTATCCATTCATCAGTTGATGGACATTTAGGCTCTTTCCATGATTTGGCTATTGTTGAGAGTGCTGCTATGAACATTGGGGTACAAGTGCCCCTATGCATCAGTACTCCTGTATCCCTTGGATAAATTCCTAGCAGTGCTATTGCTGGGTCATAGGGTAGGTCTATTTTTAATTTTCTGAGGAACCTCCACACTGCTTTCCAGAGTGGCTGCACCAATTTGCATTCCCACCAACAGTGCAAGAGGGTTCCCGTTTCTCCACATCCTCACCAGCATCTATAGTCTCAAAAATCAATGCAAAAGAGGGCCTAAGACTTTGATTTTAATGAGAAGAGAGCACGGGGCCATAGGAAGAAGCCAAATTCCTTTGCTCCATGTTCACTCACCCATGAGCTTCTTCCCATCTGCCTCTCACACTGCCCTCTTGCGCTGCCTGTCATAAATCCTGCATACCAGCTCAGCAGCTGAGGCCTCTCTCACTTCTGTGAGAGCTTTCCCTGGAATGCCCTCTCCCCTTTCCCTGTAACCTCCCTCACCCCTAAACTATAGCCGCCATTGCTAGAGGCCCAGTCCAAAATCCTTGAGAAAACCATCCTTCAGACACCACACATATTGGATGAATCTCTCCCAACCCCATATTTCCAAAGCATTGCATTTTCTCTACCATAGCACACCTTCCTGGCTGCCTTGGATTAAAATTGTTCTTAAGAGTCTGGACTTCCTATCAGATTATGAGTTCTTCCTGACCTGAGATCCTGCCCCATTAATCTCTATGACCCCAGAGGTTACAGAGGGTCTTGCCCATGCATTGAGAAATGTGCATTTCATTCAAGTAACTGAGCATTTTAAAGCAACACCTGCTTTTTTGTTTATCTTTGCCGAACACTTCTCTGGGTGTGCCTCTCACATCATTAGGTATTAGTAGACTTATAGATGGGTGGTCCTAGGAAGCTCATTCGTAAATGGGCTTAACTTTTTAAGATTGTAACTGGACATAGGTTAGAGAGAAGGGCCCTGTGTGTGCTCTTGTGTGCAAGTGGCTCTGGTTGTGTGGCTGATGGTGCGTGTGCCAGGATAAAGCCAAATTTCCATGGGTAGGGGTGAGCTCTCACCTGAAAGGTGATGTCATTTCTGGGGCTAATTACCTGGGGAAGAGGTAGAGTACTCAGACCTAACTTCAGAATGGAAAGGAGAAACCTGGATATAGAGCAGAGATGGAACTGGCTCCCCTGGTCTTCACCACTGAAGGTGATGAAATGTCGAAGAGCAGCTCCCGAGTAAGACATGTTTGGACGGTGGGAAGACTGAAACCCAGGGATCTGAGGGGGCTCTGGGTTGTCAGAGAAAGCCAAGTTCAATGGTGGGTAGAATGGGGTGGGCACTGAGGCTAACTAATGGAGCATGTTAGTGAAGGTGACCAGAAGCCTGTGTCGTGGGAACCAGAGCAGGTAGTACCATCTCAGGTTTTGTCCCTGAGAGTTTAGGACAATCTCAGCAGGTTGCAGGGAAACCTAGGAGAGGCTTTATGTCCATACACCAGAGTCTTCAGGAAAAGAGGACACATGGATGGTGGTGGCAGCATCCGGGACACTCTGAGTGGGAGGTGAGACTGGGGAGAGGTAATACGGCCCAGTTGCTTCTTTTCATCAGGGAAATCATATTAAAACCAACTCACAGAGGCTCTGGTTTACTTCATCATTTGCTCAGCATTTACACTGAGTGCCTGCTCAGAGCTGGGTCCCTGCTGGGCACTGGCGACTCTGAGATGAATCAGCCAGACTCTGCCTAGGGGACAGTTCATCACAACTGGTAAACAAAGGCCAGGCTGTCCACAGGGAGCTGTCCCAGGAGTGGGGCATAAAACATTTTATGTCTGAGATCCAGTACAGTCCTCTGGGTGAAATACTCCATGGTCAAGATCATCACTAAGTTTCCAAGACCCATAGAGTGGGGGAAAGGGCTTAGTGAGCAAAGGGCTAGGAAAGCAGCCTTTGAAGTAAATGCCATCATCAACACAGGACACCAGGCTCCTGTTGTCAGTTGGGGACACAGAAGAGCTCGTGCCTGAGACTCACAGTGTAGGTTGGACATATTACTTTTGCTCAACTTCAAAGTCAACATGTCTAAAGTTTGTGCCCAGGCTTGCTGCCCCTCCTGAGTTCTCATCTCAGGAAGGGTACCACATCCACTCCACTGTCCAGGCCAAACGATGGGCATCATGCAAGACCCCTTCCCATCCAATCAGCCAGGCACTAAGCTGACCTCATCTCCCTCCATAATGTCTCTCCAAGCCTATAGCAGTAAGCTCTACTGGTCTCCATCCTCTAGCCTGGCCCCCTGACCCTCCAAAATGGCCCCCTTATAGACACCAGAGGGGTCTTTCTGAAATGCAAACCTGATCCTATCATTTCCCTGCTTAAAAGTCCAAATTGCACCCTGTATCATAACCCTCTCTGCCCTTCTGTCTGCTCCTAGTACTAGCCGCACTGAATGACTTGGAAATCTCCTGAGGGTGCCTCCCTCTCAAAGCGGATGCACAGATGTCTCCTTTTCCTGGAAAGCTTCCCCTGCCCTGGGAATCTTTCACGCATCAGCTCAGGTGTGGTCTCCTGGGTTGGGTTCCTTCCATGGGCTCCCACAGCCCCTGTGCCTCCCTCTACAAGTGCACCTGGAATAACTGCCTGTAAATACCTGTCTCTACCAGGCTGTGAACTCCTTAGGGGTGGACAGCAGCTCTGATTATTCCCAGCATCCAGCTAGAACCTGAATGGGTTCGGTGAGGAACGACGATGCTCACAGACATAGTCCCTGCCCACCAGTGAGGATCTGCTGATCCCCTGCTTGCTGATTCTGTCAAGCAGAAGGCCACTGGGATGAAGGAGTGAGGCTGTGAGCATTTAGAAACAAGGCCAGAAGCTGTCCTGGCAGTTCACACAGCTTTGGGTTGAGTGATTATGATGATGTGCGCAACAGTGAAGGTCAGGAGTAGAAAGCATTTAAAGCTATTAGGGCAGATGCTTTTGGGTACTGCAGTGTCTGTAATTGGACACAATGTCCCTTAAAGTCAAATGTGACTTTTAATCCAATCCAAATAATGTTTGTTGAGGATCTACTACACATGAGGTACTCTGCTAAGTGCTTTTACATAGCTTTTAAGTAGAGAGACGGTATAATTTATCATCCAAACTGGGACACTTCTAAGAGCGAAAGGGGGCACTGTTCATACTCTAGGACAACAGGTATAAGTGGGAACTGCCCCAGGCAAGCCAAAACTTATAACCATCCTACCCACAGGTTACATTCTCGGTGCTTTTTTATCCCCCCGTAACTCCACACACAATTTGTAAATCTGTATTTACCAGTATTTACTTACTTAATGTCTATTTCCCTGCAGATTGCAAGGGTTAGGGTTTTGTTCACTACTAGAAAAAGCCTCAATGCCTAGTATGTAGAAACTACTTGATAAATGTTTGTAGAAATAAGGAAGGCAAGACTGGAATAAAAGCCTGGGCAGGGAGAGAGGGGTGGGGAAAAGAGAAGAGGTGGAGGGAGCTGGGATCCTTGACTCCCAGGTTAGTGCTCCCTGTTCTTGCTTAGGACTTAAAGGAGTGGACTGTCAGGAACAACACAGCTTATGCAACGAGCTCAGCCTCCCCATGTGTTTATTAAGTTCCAGCCAGCTGATGAGCAACCTATTCATGGCACAGAAAGTGTCTACATATCTCTGTCACTCATTCTTGCCTGATTTATGCTCTATAGCATGGACGAGTGCCCAGTTGTTTGTGAGCAAACCAATGACTTCCAATTGATGATAGCAATGGCAGGCTGAAGCCTCTTCTCTTTAGCAAACCTAACCCCCTTCGCTTTGGTTCCTCCTCCATGCCTCGCCCCCCACTTCTCTCCTCAGGGATTCATCTAAAATACCATTTTGTTCAATGGCTCCTACCTTATCACTGTCCCATGTCTTTTTTTTTTTAAAGCCATTCCTCATAGTCCCCTCAGTGAATAACTGTTTTCTATCTATAAACCACATTACAGTTGGCATAACACGATTTGCCATAGTTAATCCAATTCAATTCAACCAATAGTTATTGAATATCTATAACCAGCCAGATCAGAAAAAAATTTAGGGGCTATGGAAATCAAGGGATCATGAAATCACAATCATCAAAGTTAGAAGAGACTCACATGCCATCTCACTACAGCATCTTCCAACTGAATCTCCTCTATACGCCATTTTGACAGTGTCATTTAGCTTCAAGGTGAACACTTTTAGTAAGGCAAAGTTCACAGCTCCTACACCCACTCTGGCTCAGGCAGCTCTAAATGCTAAAAAGTTCTATTTCTCTACAGGCCTTACCTCTACCTTTGGCCTCCACCCAGAAGATGTCTGTCCTGTCCTCTCTGATAGCTCTTCAGAGATAGAATGACTATGGTCGTCCTCCTTTCTCTAACCTATGAAACCCCAATGTCTTCTATTTCTTAAAAGTCTTACCCCTATGAGAAAACTCAATATGGACACCCATTGTTCTCCTTCTTTCTGGAATAGCAGGCCCTCTTCTCTGGGAACAAGTTCACTACCACCACCACCACCACCATAGCCCCTAAGTCCAACCATGTGGTTCCAGTGAGGCTGTCCTGTCTTACATACGCTTGCCTCTGGGGCCACAGTTGACTTGCCCAGTGGTAGCATGTCCTCCCAACTAGGCCAGTCATGGTCCTTTTGGAACTGGAACTAGAAAATGAGAGCGAATCACTCTCCAGCGATGGGAGTCACTAGATGTGACACTTGACACCTGTCTCCTACAGGGGAGGGGGGCCAGTCTACAGTATTCTGGAACTCTTGTAATAAATTCTCTATTTTGCATATTTCAAGTTGTATTTCTTTTGCTTATAGCCAAAGAGCCTTGACAAATGTGAATCTGCTTCAATATATTTCCTTTATCCCATGAGACCTCCTGAACCCAACTGAACCCAGTATTTGTGAAGGGAGGGGAAGCTACTCATTTAGAGATGAGACCAGCAGGCCTAATACCCACCCTGGTTTGACCCTGCACTCCTAATTTGTAGCTCCTAGTAGATATCCCCAGCACAACACTGCCCTTTCCCAGATTAAGGCATAAAACCAGCAGGTGCCGAATGGGTTTGGTTACTCACTGGGTCATTGTACATCTGGATGATGAGCTGTTTCACTCCATGTAGGGTAGGGTGAGCCCACGGAGAGGGATCCAGCCAGTGACGGTTCAGGTCAAACCCCATTAGAGAGCACCTGGGTAATACCCAAAGTCAGAGTCAGTATGAACAGGACAAACCAAGCTTCTCACTTACCAAAATACAGTTAGAAATAGGAACAATCATTATGACACTTATCTAGCCTTTATTTTTTGCCAGAGACAGTTCTAAACATTTTACATGCATTAATTCATCCAATGTTTTCAACAACCCTATGAAGCCACTACTGTTATAATTCCCACTTTACATAAGAAGAAGCTGAGTCACAGAGAAGTTCAGATATTTCTGTCGACGAGTCTGACTTCAGTATCCACTCTCTGAGACCACAGATATATGTAGATGTGTTACACAGAGCAGTAGAAAGAAATGTTCAGGCTGAAGTCACTGGTGTCCCTATTATTCCTCTGTCTCCTACCCATAGGTAACCCATTGTCTCTACCTTCAAAATGTATTAAGAATCAACACCTTTTTATCACCTCCATTGATATTACCTTGAGCTTGGACCAAGGTCCCAAGTATTGTAATAATCTCTTACCTGGTCTTATTTCCATCCTGACATCCTCCCAGCCCACCTCTCACCTTATCTTCCCCTTACACCCCCATTTTCCACTAAACATCCAGGGTGATCCTCTAAAACATAAGTAAAATTATGTCCCTTTCCTCAAATGGTCCCTATTATATGCAGAGTAAAGCCCCCCACAAGCTACAAGTCCCCATGTGGTCCTTCTCTGCCAACCTCTCTGACTTCAGCTCCTACCACCATCCCTCTTGCTTTCTCTGTGCCAGATGCTGGAGTCCTCACTGTTCCTTCACCACACCAGGTGCATCTTGTCTCAGGGCTTTTGTATAGGCTGTTCCTCTGCCCAAATACTCTCCCTCCAGATATCTTAATGACTCATTCTTACTTATTTCAAATCTGTGTTCAAATGTCACCAGCTCAGTGGAGGCTATCCTGACCACCTTCTCCATACTCTCCCTTGAGCACATTAAATAACCTCACTAGGACAAGTGCAATCATGGCTTCTGGTTCTCTTCTCTTCCCTCTTCCTCCTTTTCTCACTTCAGATCTACTCAAAGCCCTGCTTACACTTGGGAAGAGATGTCACCTCCAGGTCTCTGTCCCCATGCCACCATCCACCAGGCCTTCACACACTCTAGGTACTCTCCAGCCCAGCCCAGGCTGAGGTACAAGTTCCTGAAACTCTGTGGTTGCTCACAATTCTAATTGCCACTTTCCTTCTCTCCAGGCCATCCTATTATAATCCCCAGACTGTCTCCCACACAGATCTGACTGGCTTGCTTTCCTAATCAAGATTCATCTATAGGTCTTCATCACCTACAGGATAAAAGTCTGCTCTTTGCAGATTTTTAACCAGATTCAAAACTGATGGGTATTATTCTCTTTGTCTTCTGAGCCTCAGTTGTCCTCCTTTTTCTCCTCTATCCCTCTGATTCACTACTTTACACCCCCATCTTATCCTCCAAGCTCCTCTCTTTCCTTAAGCAATATAGTTTAACCCTCTCTCAATTTATTAAATTTCTATCCCCCATCTATCACCCTACTCAGAAAAATAAAGGATTGTACTGGGAATCTACCTCTCCTTCAAGATGGTTGGGGTAAAAATGGGGGGTGGTAAATAAAAATTTCCCCTTGTCACTTAAAATAAGCATTGTCGGAACCCTGTAGGAGAATAGCTAACGTTTCATGAGGCACATGGGGAAAGGCATCATTGAGGAGAAGTCATTTGAGTTGAGACTTGCTGGATGAATAGAATTTTTCCAGGTGTTGGGGGCGAAAGGAAATATAGAAGCAAAGAAAGGAACTGTGAATCCACCCAGGATACTGGGGGAATAGTGGACAGTTTGGTTTGGCTAAGTCATAGAGTATGTAGTGGGCAGGTGGTGACGGTAAGGCTATAAAGGGAGGTGGCAGTGAAATGTGAAGGGCTTTGAATTCCTGGCAAAGAGTTTTATTATTATTATTATTATTATTATTATTATATTTTGTATTGCTGTGTTGAGATCAACCCGGTGCTGATGCTGGCTTTTTACTGCTTGCAGAGTAAGAACAGAGATAGCCCTACATCTAGGTTACAACATCATCACCCAATGAAGCAAACACAATCAAGAGAACATTTGCGGACATTACTCTGGTCTCAAGAACTAAGTACTTTACCAGATACAAAATACGTAACTGAAGTTAATGTTATGAGGGTGGTGCTATTACTATTCCCATTTTGCAGATGTGGAAACTGAAACCCAGAGAGGTTACAGACAAAGTGCTTGAGAGAAAAGAGGTGATGTCAGGACTGGTTCACAAGCAGACTTCATTCCTGGCCTTTAAGAACATAGGCTAACAGGAGAAAGAAGATATGCTCCAGGCTTATGTCCACTTATAATTCAGGACAATATTGTGAGGATTAAATGAGATAAACACATGTATTGAACTTAATTTAGCATGGGTTCTGACATATAATAACAACTTAAAAATGTTATGTTGTTGTTTTGTTGAACATTTTATTATTGTTTTATTTTTATTTTTATTATTTTTTTAATGTTTATTTATTTTTGAGAGAGAGAGAGAGACAGACAGACAGACAGACAGGGCATGACCGGGAGAGGGGCAGAAGGAGGGACGTACAGAATCCGAAACAGAACCACGAGATCATGACCAGAACCAAAGTCAGATGCTCAACTGACTGAGCCACCCAGGTGCCTCTGTTATTATTTTGTTCTACATCCTATAGGAGTGACATAGACTAATAAGTTTGCAGTGTACAGGGGCCTGGAATGGGCAGTAGACAGCAGTGGTCAGGGATACCCCATATCTTTTCTTCCAGTCTGGGAATCAGGCAGATCAGAGTGCATGTCCATGTTCCTAATGTAGTAGGCATTTGCCCGTTTTCCTTGGGGGAATGCCCAGCATCTAACCCTATGATTAGATGGGACAGGGTTGGGAAGAGTATGCTCCTCCAACATTACAGATGATGAGACTATGGTGGTGCCTTTTTTCCTCCCACAGAAGACCAGATGAGCCACATGCTCTCTCTTTGTGATTTGCCAGCCAGGGCAGCAACAGGAAACCAGACTCGGGCAACAGCCACTTCCCCCAGGAAGTCAGGTGTACAGCAGTGCCACCATGGTACAGAAGTAGATTACTTCTGCCAAGAGCCAATTTTCTGCCTCCCAAAGCCAGTCTATTAATTGTTTGCTTTCCAAATGTGATCTTTCCTATAAATTCCCTTTTTGCTTAAGTGGCTGGAATTAGTCCTTGTTTCTTTAACGGAAAGCATCCTTAACCATATAACTCTGTAGCCTAATTTATAGAAAACTCCAGCAGGCCCCTATATTGTTCACTTCCCAGTGGCTGGTCACCAAGAAGATGGAAACATGGGTCTGGGTGTTATGCTCCCAGAGTTCTTCCAGCTTCCACTGAGCATCTAAAAACTTGGAATGGAACATTGTTGTTAATAGGACTTAATCACAAACGACTGTTCCTTAGAGAAGGTTAGCTTACTTACCTCTCCTCTGCCTCCAGATAAGAATGCCCTAAGCAATGTTTTAGCCAAGTCACCAGCTTGCTCCATGATATTTCTATGACCTGGTACTCACCACCTCCCCAGGCAGCTTATCTCATTCTGGGACAGCTCTGCTAGAAAATCTTTCTTCTCTTTAGCTGAAATTTGTCTCCCAGTGACTTCCTCCACTAGTCTCAGCCTTGCCTCTGAGAGTCACACAGACCTGTAAGGCAGTGTTGTGAAGACCAGAAGATTTGGAAGTCACAGTTGGGTTTAAGCTTTGGTTGTACTCCTTACTAGCTATGTGATCTTTTTAACATTTCTTTTTTCGAAGCCTCTTTTGCTTCTGTTTTATCGTATGTGTAATGAGGAAAACAACCTTGACTTCCTGAATTGTGAACATGAACTAATAATGGTCCAGCAGAATCCTCAGAACAGACTGAATATTAAATAAATTGTAGCCAGTGATGACAGTGGCAGTGGTGGGGACTCTGGTATTATTGAAATTGTCTGAACCTAAATGTCACCTCCTCCAGGAAAGCTTGCTGACTTACTCTCTGCAAATGTGGGATAGGTAGTTTTCCTTTGTTCCCATAGCATCCATTGCTCCCCTTCCTACCTCCATCAGATTGGTTACAGCAAAAGATATAGTAATTAATTGAGTCTGTCTTCCCCACTGGATCATGAAGTCTTTAAGAGTAAGGATGATATCTTATTTATGTTTGTATTCTTAGGCCTGAGAAGGAGTCTGGACTATCGTAGACATTGAAGAAGTAGTTGTTGAATGAGCATTTCATGCTTTCCCAAGAATTTTCCAATCTCCTATGATATAGTTCTTACAACCATCCAGGCACACAGCTGGATTCCATTTTTTAAGTGGGAGCACTGAAGTCCAGAGAAGGTAAGCTATTCATTCAAGGTCACCTAACTGGTATTCCACAAGGCCCAGACTAGAATCAGGGTGAATTAGCCCAAGTTGGTTTTCCCATTTGGCCATGCTGCTTCCAGGAAGCCTCTTTCATTCAAAAGAGTGAGATTCAAAACTTAAGAGAAAGAGTTAAAGGCAAAGATCCTCAAAGGTCAACACCTTAATCCAGCCTGCTGATGAAAATAAAGTGTGGCTGGTGACTCAAGGCACCTCAATCCTCAAAGAATCCTAGAGCTCTGTAGAATTTAAAGCACTTGTGAAACTCTTCAGTGAGTAGGACCTGTGCTGGGTACTTTTTGAGCTGATTTTTAAAGAACACTTCTCATGGCAATAGTCTATCAGCAGGTGGGTATTTACTAAAGAAAACACTTCAGTGAAGATGCAGGAGCCCCACCTGGCTGGGGGCCAGGAGGACAGGTCTTGCCCTTTATGTCTATATCAACTTGAGAAAGTCACTTCCCCTCCCCTGGCTCCATGCTCTTCTTTATAAAACAAGGAGGTTGTATTTCACTCAGGGAGGTCTCGTCCAGCTGTCTCATTATACGTTTTTTTGTTGTGGTTGTTTTTTGTGTGTTTTTTACTTTTTAAGTTTTTATTTTAATTCCAATTAGTTAAAATATAGTATTACATTACTTTCAGAGATACAATATAGTGATCCAACAACTCCATACATCATCCTATGCTCATCACAATAAGTGCACTCCTTAATCCCCATCACCTATTTAATCCTTCCCCCCACCCCCGTCCCCTCTAGTAACCACCCATTTACTCTGTATAGTTAAGAGTCTGTTTCTTGGTTTCTCTCTCTCTCTCTCTCTCTCTCTCTTCTTTTGCTCACTGTTCTGTTTCTTAAATTTTACATATAAGTGAAATCATATGGTATTTGTCTTGCTCTGATTAACTTATTTTGCTTAGCATTATAATGTCTAGCTCCATCCATGTCATTGCAAATGACAAGGTTTCATTCTTTTTTATGGATTATTAATATTCCATTGTGTATGTATACACATCTTCTTATCCATCCATCAATCGATGGACACGTGGGCTGTTTCTATATCTTGGCTATTGTAAATAATGTTGCTATAAATCTTATTATATGATTTTAAAGCATCAATGATTGGGCTTTATCTCCAAAGTTAGGGACTTGAAGGAAACACACATTACTGATAAAGTTAAAATACAAAGAAAACAAAATATTCTAGGAAAAGGATTGATACAGTTTTTAAAAGAAACACCAAATAGTCAAGGATTGCCAATATCTTAACATTAATTGCATGCATTTTTCAACATTCGAGATTTACATGGGACCCAATCTTTGCCTCTAGGAATTCTTAACTTGCTCTGAACTTTGAAGAAGGAATGGGAATTTGCCAAAAGTCAAGTCCTGAGAGAGCATTCCAGGCAGAGGGTGTGACATGGGCCGTCAGCGAAGCGAGAATGGTTGGAAATTATACATTTTTCTAACAGGCAACTAATGTATTATGCTTCTGTCCTTAACTAGGCTATAAGCACCAGGAGGGCAGGGCTGATGCAGCTCTTTCTCTTCAGTGGTTTCAGGACCCAAACCATCTGCCTAAAGACAGAGGAATGAACAAGGTGACCTCCAGATGTCGAGCTCTTACAGTATGATTGCCAATTTAGAGTCACTGAGTGTGAAATCCTGGGTCTCTGTCTTCTTGGTGCTCTTCTATTCTGTTATTTATTTTTAACACAAAATTTCTGCATGAGCTCCAAGTCAGGACCCATGCCCTGACATAAATGGGGCTCTTTATGGTGCCAATGAGACACAATATTTGACATTGGGATCATTCTAGAAAATCCAGGGATGCCTGGGTGGCTCAGTCGGTTAGGTGTCCTATTTTGGCTCAGGTCATGATCTCATGGTTCATGAATTCAAGCCCCACATAGGGCTCTGTGCTGACAGCTCTTAGCCTGGAGCCTGCTTCGGATTCTGTGTTTCCCTCTCTTTCTGCCCCTCCCCTGCTCATGCTCTGTTTTTCTCTCTCTCAAAAATAAACAAAAATTTAAAAAATAAAAAAAAAGAAAATCAAAATTTGTGGAAGTCAAATTTACATGTAACCATATAATGTATGCTTTTATTCTCTTGAGTTGGAGATACTCTTGACTATTTTTTTTCTTACTCTTTATTATCTTTTGTTTCTTCTTCCAAACTGTGAGCCCAGTGAGGGCAGGGACTATGTTTGTGTCATCTTGCCCACCTCCACTCCAACTTATCTACTACAGACCCAGGTGCAGAGAAGGTTCATTATATCTATTGAATGAATGAGTGAATGAACGAATGTGTGAATGAATACCCCGAAGACGTGCAAACAAAGTTTAGGTATTAAAGACATATTTTGAAAAGCATTTAAGTATCTGTTACAAGCTAGATGCTTTCACAATAACCAATTAAGGTAGGTATTATTAATCCTCATTTTATAAGTGAGCAAATAAAATCCAAGAGAGATTTGACCTTTAGGAGATCATTTGACAACTACTAGGATATAGATCTGGGATTTGAGCCAAGATCTTATGGATGCAAGGATGGTCTACAGTGACTTTTTGAGGTCCTCCCAGCCATGGGTAAGACTGTGTGATCTATGAAAGAGACCCCAAGCTACTCCTATCTGGTCTTCCTTTATTGGTCTCTTCCTCCTCTGCCCATAGTTCCAGAGAATATTATTCAAATGGCAAATAAATAGCTCCATCTTGTTAAGGGCATCATGCCCATCCTAGCTGTCATAACGGCAGCTAGAATGAGAGCAATGATTTTAATTCCCCTCCTTATGATTTCCTTTTCATCTCTAAAGGATAGAGAATAAGACAGCTTGGTGGCTCCAGATCAATCTCATCTGAGCACTGTGGGGCTATATGCTCCTGGAAGGGTGGCACTGACAGGCAGAGTGTACGAGCCACACATGCAATTGTCTCTCAAATGCAGCAGTTTTCCAGCATTACCAATGAGCTGGATTGGATTAAGTATATTTGCACCAAAAGCAAAATAAATATTGCTTTATTTAATGTCACTAAAAGGTTAGGATTCAATTGCCCTTGGCCTGAGGCACCTTCCAGCTGTATTGATTGGCCAGTGTCGGAATGCCAGGCAATCTGTCATCAACAGCTCCTGCAAAATGCTTAGCAGGTGGAGTGGGCTCTACTGTGGTGGAGATGGAGGACAGTGGGCAGCGTCCTTTGTCCCAAACACAAAGGATAATTCTAATATATCCCACTCCCTATCACCACCACTAGGATATTTAAAGGATTTCCCTCACATTCCCTCTTAGACTATCACAACAAGGATGTGGCCTGGGCTATAAAGGTAAAGCAGAGGATGGATAAGAAAATACGTTCCGAGTTAGAAGGACTTGGGTTTGTGTCCCAGATCTACCACTGAGTAGTTTTGTGACCTTGGACAAATTCATCTGTTTTGCTCAAAGACCTGAAAGCACCAGGAGGGCAAGAAGTGAATCTATTTCATTTGCCATTGAGTATTTCATACTAGCAGTGCCAGATACACAGCCAAACCTCCATTAAACTGTATGAATAGAGGTTCAGAAAGTGTAAGTAATTTGTCGTAGTCCAGAAAGGATAAGTGATACAGGCAAGACTTGAACCCAGTCCGCCAGCTCTAAAGCCTATATTCTTAGCTATCACTCTATGCTCGATTTTTTAAATGTGTATTTATTTTGAGAGAGAGACAGAGAGAGAGACAGAGAGAGAGAGAGAGAGCATGCACACGCACCTGCAAGAGGGGGAGGGGCAGAGAGAGAGGGAGAGAGAAAATCCCAAGCAGCCTGAGAAGTCAGCACTGAGCCCAGTGCAGGGCTCCATCTCAGGAACTGTGAGATCATGACCGGAGCCGAAATCAAAAGTTGGATGCTTAACCGACTGAGCCACCCAGGCGCCCCTCTCTCTATTCTCTTACCAGTCCTGGGAGTCAAGTCAGCACCCGAGTGAGGGGACTCATGTGAGGTGAGGGGTGGATGCAACATCCTTAATTTTTAAATGGGGAAACTGAATCTCAAGTGGAAGTTGACATGAAAAGTACCTTTATGCAAGTTGACAAAAGGTACCCCCTAAGTTAGCAAACAGGTGCCCCTTTCGAATGGGTGAAGTATGCTTGCTCTGGCCAGACATGTGGTTGGGAGCAGTCACAGTGGGCCTTGGCCCTTCACCAGGAGTCTTCGGGCAGTGCACAAATTGTGTGTGCATGTGAGGTGGTTCAGAACATTCCCAAGGTTCATAGCAGAGCTAGAATGAGGTAGGACTTCCTACCTCCAAGGGTCAGCAAGATCTTTACCCTGTAATGGTGGCCTTTCTGGCAAGGTGGTGGGATCGGGAAAGGGAGTACTCAAACCACACCTGGAAAAGGGATCATCTTTAACCTTAAAATTCCTGTGCCCTTTCTCCCAGAACTTATTACTAGTGGATAAGGAGAAGCTTTGTTGGAGTGCCCTCTCCCTTCTCATGGAGAACATGTGCTCTGGGGATTCAGCCTCCTCCCTCCAGTCTCCTGCTTGGCAGCAATACCAGGCTTGGGGCAGGGGCGTTCCACATTGTGACTTAAAACAATTCTGGGGCTCCTGGGTGGCTCAGTCGGTTAAGCGTTGGACTCTTGGTTTTGCTCAGGTCATGATCTCATGGTTCATGAGTCTGAGCCCCACATTGGGTTCTGCGCTGACAGCACAGAGCCTGCTTTGGATCCTCTCTCTCCTCTCTCTGCCCCTCCCCTGTTCCTGTGTGCACGCTCTGTCTCTCTCTCTCAAAATAAATAAATAAACTTAAAAAAATTATTAAAGAAAAAACAATTCTGAGAGCCAGTCACCAATTGGAAGGACCCAAGATTTCATAAAACCCTATCATCACATTTCAAAGACAGGGAAACAGAGGCCTAGGTCACATAGCTATAAAAAGTAGAGCTGGAAGTTCATTCCAGAACCAATAGATTATTTTTCCCTCCATAAGAACACTGACAGGAGTCAAAAGAATCATTTAACAAGACCCAAGGGGGAACATTTTCTAAAGGAGTGCACTGGCTCTTGGGGCTAGGAATCATCTCTTTGAGTTTTCTAAGCGAGAAAGGGCAAAGGAAACGCAAAAGAGAAGAAAAGTCCTTTAGGCCTTCACAAGCTCTGGGAGCAGGTGAGACCCCTGCCCACCTGGTCTGAGCCTGAAAAGTGGCTTAGTTTGCATGCAGACTCTGGAGCCACATTGCCTGGATAAGATCCTGGCTTCGGCCACATATTAGTTGTGTGGCCTCTCTGTGGCTCAGCCCTCATCTGCAAAATGTTGATCTTGTTACCTCAGAGGGCCATTTTGAGGATTAAACGAGATCAGCCATGGAAAATGTTGGAGACAACTGCCTGGTTTGAGATGAGTGCCACACATATGTTAACTGGTCTTATAGTTTGGTCTTGGTATGACTGCCAGGGCCCTCCACAAATGGGTCCTCACTTATTCCTCCAGCTTCTTCAACCATGTCCCTAATCTGTATACCCCACAAGGCTTACACATTTTATATCCTATGAACTAACTGCAAGAATGTGCCCCTTCCTGTGGGCTGATGCAATTCCTCCAAGTCACAGGCTGATCAGGCCTAGGCTGCATGCCAGCCTCCACCTGCCTTCTTAGCTGGTGCCTTTGTGTGGTGTGTGAACCTACACTGTGGTCTGCAGCTGTGACCATGTGCACCAGCCATGTCAGACCACTTGGCATTCTCCAAGACTTTCTGCTCACTCAGGGCTCAGGCAGTAAGGTGGAAGCTAGGCACTGGGGCTTCAAGGCAGCTCCCTGGTTTTGACTCCTGGATCTCCTATATCTCAGGACCTTGGGCTAGTTGTTCAACCACTTTATGTGCTTCCGTTTCCTTGTCTGTAATATGAGGATAATACAAGACCCTACCTCACAGGTTGAGGGGGTTGTTGGGAGGAACCTTCCATTGCTTTCAGCCCCAACAGGGACTCTTGGTCTCCAGCAATAAGGAGAATGGCTTCCTTTCCATCCCTTGTTTCCACTCCCCCAAGGGAGGCAATGAGACTTATCTGATTGGTCCCCTTGAGAAAAGGGGCAGAGCCTGTTGGCCCTGACTCTCCAGGCCTGGCTTGCTGGGATCAGTGACCCTTTTGGGAAGGACCTCCTCTCTGCCACATGGTATGCCTTCTGAGAGGCATCTCACCTTCTGCTTGGCTTGGGGCTCGTGGCGAAGTTGAACTTTGGGGTGAAGTAAAAGGAGGCCAATTTTAGCCACATAGATAAACCATGCCTTCCAAATCCTGATTTTACCAATAATAAACTTGTATTTTGACGCCTATATTTATGATCCCTCAATCACCTTCTAAATTGGTAGAAGTAGGGAGAGAGTAGGAGCAGGAGTATGATGAGTTCCATCTTCAGTGGCAATAATACATAAAAACAGAACAGGGCCTGGTAGCTTGTATCAGTTCAATTAATGCTTGTATTGTTATCAACACTGTTATTACCTAACATGATTATTCCTCTGTTTTAGAACATGTTGACAATCTCCCCCCTGGCGAACTCCCCCTCATCCTTTGAGGCTCACCTCACCAACACCTCCTCCTTGAGGGCAAGCACAGGGCAAAGCCCACCCCAGTCCCCCAGTGCCTAGTATCAAGTGTGTGCTGTGTCAACATCTGAGGGAAAGAAGGTGGGGAGGGGGAGGAACAGACAGAAAGAAGAAGGGGAAGAAATGATTGAGTGGAAAGGCTTCCTAAGCAGAGTTGCCAGGAAAGGCACAGGTGTGAGCAAGAGCAGGCCAGTTCAGGGCCCTGCAACAGCCCAGGAAGGTGAGGGGAGCGGATGGAGGATGTTAGCACAAGAGCAAGGTGGACAGTGGGAGATGAACCTGAGAAAGATGTTCCTGGACACTGCATGCCTTGAATACCAGGCTACGGGGTTTAGCTTCCTTCTAATGGCGAACAAGGAGCCACAGGAGGATTTTACATAGACAACTAACACTATTCAAGTGGTTTAAGAACTAAGACTAGAAATGACAAAGTTGTTGATTCTACTGTTTTGCTCCTCCAGAAACCCCAGCCACTCATTCTGGGTTACTGTCTCCTCAGAGGCCTGCCTTTGCCATAGAATCAATTATTACAATCAACTTGCTATCAACTCTAACTTTGAAATGCTATTCAGCTGCTTGCAGGGACAGAGATGGGGGGCTGCCTCCACAGACATCTAGCCATCTGGCCTTTTCTGTGGAACCTGGCTGGGAAGCTCATTTGAATAATTGGTTTTGGCGGTGTGCACTTGTGGGTTAGACACCTGATTACACTGCCAGCCCCAATGTCCTTTCAACCTCCTTAGAAACATCGCTCAGGTTACATAAAGCAGGAGAGAGTTTCTGGGAGGTGAGGCTCTGTCTGGTCCCTGTTGTCACTTGCACTTCATCTTGACTAACGATGGAACTCACTCACTGTGTGACCTTGAGCAAGTTACTTAGCCTCTCTGTGGCTTGGTCACTTCTTTGTTCAAAGAGAGAGAGTGACTCCTACCCTGTCTATGTCACAGGCTTCTTGTAAGGCTCTAAGAAAAGGTGGGGGAGTTGTGACCTAGAAGAAATGCAAGTGGAAAGATGTAGGTTAAGGAGAGCTCAATGTCAGGAAGCAATGTGCATGTGGGCTATATCAGGAGAAGTACGTCCCTGGAATTAGGCTTGTGATGGTCCCTTCCTACTCCTCCTCCTCTAGCTAGCTCTATGAACTTACGGGACTTCCCTAATCTATCTATGCCTCAGTTTCCTCATCTGTAAGGTGAGAACAATGACAGAGTCGTTCTGAGAATTAAATCAAACACTATATGCAAAATGTCTAGAACAGTGGCAGGCCCAGGAGGTTCAACAGAGGTGAGGTGTTCATCATCACCATCACCATTATTATCATTGTCATCATCATAACTGTTCAGTTCTGGACACTAGGCCTCAAAGACAGACAACAACAAACATCTGGAGCTTGTTGAGAGGACAGCAGGAATTATAGGGAGAGGAGTGGATTTCAGATTACATATGAAAAGTCCCATGGCTTTGAGAACAGGAGTTGGCAGTGGTTGGAGTGGACAGTGGGGAGACGTGCAGACACACAGTCTTCAGACAGCTGAAGGGCTACCACGTAGAAGATGGACTAAAACAGAATAATCCTTCAGGGGTGAAGTGGAAGGGATGGGCTGGGGTGTTTATCATGAATCCAAACCTTCTCCAAGAGTCCAAGCTGGCAGCTTGGTGATGTTTTGGAAGCCAGAGAACCACACCCAAGCCTGGAGGTGGATGAGAAGAGGGGGACCTGGCTGTCATTCAGGGATACTGCTGAGGAAGAGCATTGGACTAGAGGTCTCAGCTCCCATCCCACTCCAAGGCTTATGGTTCTGTGACAGAGCCACCAAATGGGGAGAGTGTGGCTGGGATGGGGAGGGAGGCACAGTGAGAAGGGCCTGGCAGCACCTCTCGGTAAGGTGGTCCTTGTAATGGGCCTCTGGTTTCCATTTCTAGCTTGATGAAAAGTGCACAGTTTTTATGCTGTCAAAGAACAAATAGAATATCCCCATGCACTTTACATTTTATATAGCTAATTCTGTGTTCTATCCTATTTTGGAAAGTTTAAAATGTTTCCTCCTTTGGATGCTGAGGTGGGCGAGGTCAACAAGTTATTATGTCCGTGCATGTGTATGTATGTATGTTTGTATGTTGGGACTACCTTGTCTGGTATCACCCTCTGCCATGCTTAATGACACTTTGCTGTGCAAATCTCTTTTACTGTCTGTATCTGGTGAATTCCTATATAGCCTTCAAAAACCCTCCCTTGCCACTGGCAGTCAGAGGGAAGCACTGCCTGAGTTCAGGACACGATGTAGCAGGAGGTGACCTCCATAGTAGGCTAGGGTGGGACTGCCTGGATTCATAAACCTGCTCGGACCCTTCCTGCTGAGGCACCTGGGGCATGTTCCTGGCTGCCTCTGTGCCTCAACTTTCTTCTGTATTTAAAATGGGGCAGGGGCGCCTGGGTGGCTCAGTCGGTAAGCGTCCAACTTCAGCTCAGGTCATGATCTCGCGGTTTGTGAGTTCGAGCCCCACGTCGGGCTCTGTGCTGACAGCTCAGGGCCTGAAGCCTGCTTCAGATTCTGTGTCTCCCTCTCTCTCTGCCCCTACCCCACTCACACTCTATCTCTCTCTCAAAAATAAATAAACATTAAAAAAAATTTTTTTAATGGGGTAAAAGAAACAGACTCATAAATACAGAGAACAAATTGGTGGCTGCCAGGGGTAGAAGATGGGCAAAATAGGTGAAGGGGATTCAGGGGAACCACATTCCAGTTATAAAATAAGTAAGTCCTGGAGATAAAAGTACAGTATAGGGAATAAAATCAACAATATATAATAACGTCTGGAGACAGATGTTAACGTCGGCTTATTGTAGCGAGCACTGAGTAACGTATACAATTGTCAAATCACCATGTTTACACCTGAAACTGATATTAATATTGTGTATCAACCGCACTTAATATGAATCCTTAAAAATGTTATTTTGAAATTACATTTTTATTGGAATTGTGTAAAAATCTTTCTCCTTTAGTTTTTGACCACTTTGAAAAAATTCCCTTGTGCATTAACTTTAGATGTCCTTTAGTTTTCTTTTTTGGTTTTCTAATAAGTTATTCAAGATTTTCTTATGGATTTCAGTGGTTCCTCATATAGTGATTGAATATTTCCCTACTGTGTTCTTTAGTTCTAGTATGTTATGTTTCGTTACATAAAAATTTTTCATGTGAAAAAGATGGGCTCTATCACTACCTCTGTCATAGGGCTGTTGCAAGTGTTAAATGAGATGATATGGCTAATGTACAGTGAGTAGGCACTTAGACATTACCTCTGTTATCTAGGCCTCCGTGGCATCACAAACACACCCCTGTAATACAAACACAGGGCTTCTTATTGGCAAAGGCTGCCTCTGATTCCCATCTGCTTCCCTAAGGCCCAGCGCAGGGCCTGACACTCAGCAGGCCCTCAATAAACTTTAGTTAAATTGGATTTATTGCACTGGAGCATCCTTTGTTATGTGAGATCACCAGGGCCAGGAGACATACTGTGGTGCGCGTCCACAGATGGGAGAAGCATCCATTTCCACCGCGGGTCTGCAGTGGTGCCATGCTATGAAGCTGAATCATTTCGGCACCACCCAGAGGGGTTTGTTGCTCTCCCCCACCTCCACGTTCCCAAGAAGCACTGAGGTTTTCTGAAGATGAGAAATTTCATAGCATCCTGCTATCTTTTGGGTAACTGCGTATTTTATGATGACTAATAGGCAATTACTATGGTAATATTGCAATTCAGCATGTGTGAGGTTTGGGAAATGAGAAATTATGGGTAACTACTTTGGACTCATTTCTATGGTAACAAAAAGTAATTGTCATTAAATACCGGTTATACTGAGGCTGTACCTGGTAATTATAGATTTTTATGCCCAGAAACATAAATAAAACCAATAAATTTATTCAAAGGTCTATGACTGTTTACTTATACGTGGCTCTATGGAATACACAATGACAAGCACCTAATTAAGAAATGCAAACCCAACACAGAGTTCCATATTGTCATATGGAGATGGAGAGTTCTGTTTTTCAAATGCAAGGCAACTCGTGCATTACATATGCTCTGAAGAAATCAACCGCAGTGGGGTACAGGAGGGGGTGGGGCCTTCTTCTCCGCAAAGGGAGTGATGGGGAGAAGGAGGTGGCAGAGACTGTGTACAAATGTTGCAAGGGGCGTGGGCAGCCACATCTAACACAGGACATCGAGAATTGCCAACCCAGTGACTTGACTCGACTGGTGATCGACACAGCCCATCACCCCCTACCCCAATGGCCTTCCAATTGGGAGCTGCCTTGCAGCTTCTTGGCTTTATAATACCTGAAGTTACAAGATCCATCTCTCAAGACCTCTAGGCCCCAGATCTCCCAGAACCCTTCAAAGATGCTCACATGGCATCAGTAGTAGAACCATTCTTATTTTTTTTTAACTGTGGTAACATACACATGACATAAAATTTACAATCTTAATCATTTTTAAGTGTACATTTCAGTGGTATTAAGTACATTCATAATGCCATACTATCATCACCACTATCCATCTCCAAAAGTCTTTCTATCTTGTAAACCTGAAACTCTATACCGGTTAAACACTGATTCCCCATTCCCCCCTTTCCTCTAGCCCTTGGTAACCACCATTCCACTGTCTGTCTTTGTCATTTTGACTACTCTAAGTATTTCATATAAATGGAAACATACAGTATTTGGCTTTTTGTGACTGGCTTATTTCACATAGTATAATGTCCTCAAGTTCATCCATGGAGTAGCCATGCCATTTTTGACAAAGCCTCTGCCCAGTGCTCCTACTAAGTGATGGAAGATGCTTTCCACCTCATTATCTTCTTCCAAGAGGGCAGGGAGAAACTGAGACCAGTGGAGAGAAGTGTCTTACCCAAAGACAACAAGGCTCAGGAGAGTAGGGAACGTAAGACTGCCGGTTCTCTGCTTCTACCTCCAGCTTGAAAGGCAGAGGCCAAGCCTGGGAATGCAGAGTGTCACCATGTGACTTTGAACATGGTTCTTCACCTTTATATGCTTGGTTTCCCCTTTGCTCAAATGTATATAATAAAAACTGACTTTCTTTTCTCAAAGAGTTGTTGTAGAGATCAAATATGGTTTTTAAGTGCATTTAAAAGTATAGTGTCCTGTACAGTAACTTGTGGTTGCGAACCAGAGTTTGGTAAATCATAATAGCAGCTCATCATGGTATTCATGCCATCTCAGTGTAATGCGGTCAAGACAGTTGGGCTTAGGAGGCCATGTAGATGCAAGTGAAGGGTTGGGAGGGGATGGCATCCAGCCATAGCTACTCTGCACTGGGATTGTAGCTCTGTGCCGGGGCACTATTACTAAACACTGCTGTTGGGCTTATTTATTCACCCAGAAAATACACATCAGAGGCCCATTCTGTGCTGGGCACTCTGCCAGGCTTTGGGGACATAGGTAGACAAAGTCCTGACTTCATGGAGTCTGCAGTCTAGAGATGGAGACTGATATTAAACGAATGGTCACATAAATCCCCGCACGATTACCAGCTGGGGCCAGGGCTATGAAAGGACAGTGCAGAGTGCCTAGAAAGAGCACAGTGGGAGGCCTGCTCTATCCTGGCAGGTCCGAGAAGGCCTTCCTGTGAGTTGGCATGAAATCTCAGATTGAACTGGAAAGCAGGCCAGTGTAAATGGAGCACAGTAAGGGAGACAGGACGTACAGTTGCCCTGTGTCACTGTTATACACCATAACATCATTGCTATATTTTGACATCATCTATTGTGGCCAGCTCCTGTGCAGTATGAGTAGAGTATGGAGTAGAGTCTGTAAACTAATGGAGGCCCTCCCTGCTCCTCCTGGAGGCCGCAGTCCAGGTGCAGATATGGCAGTCTGGTTAGTAAATGCCACCTTCCTCATAAAGAGCATTATCAGTCATGTGTAGCTGCCACCATTTGCAGTTAAATGCTAATTTACTATAAATACCATAGTATAGGTGTTTGTGTCATAAATATAATTTTACATGATTACATCTGTGAAAATCTCCTGCCTTTCCTTCCTAGATTGGATTATCTGTCTCTTTAATGTAGAAGAAGAAAAAGGGGGGAGGAGGAGGGGGAGGGGGAGGAGGGGGAGAAAAGGACAACAACAGGCATGAGGGCAGGCCTGTCTCATTCTTCACACAGGGTCTGGCATGTCTGGTGCAGCCTCAGGGAGGAACACAGACCTGCATGTCTGCCTGCCTCTCACAGGCCACATGACCTAAGGGGGATTATTTCACTTCACTGAGGCTCAAGAGACTGAATATCCTGAGGGGATGTTAGGAGTGAAAGGGAGCAGGACAGAGGCAGCGATGTGGCCGTCCGTCTGTGTTCCAGCCGGTTTCCAGCAATGTGATGAGTTCCTCTGAGGTCGGGCTCTGTTTACTGCCCTAGAATGCTGACAAGTATCCTTCCCTCCCTCCCTCCCACCTTTCCTTCTGTACTCAAACTAATTTGAGTAGATTTTCATTATTTGCCAGCAGAGAAATCTCAGCAAGCACCCTCCTTCACCAACTTGTGTGAGGATTAAATGAGATAAGTGTATGAGTGCTTGACATGGCACTGGGTGGGCAAGCAGAATTCTTGGAATGCTATTTCCCAAAATGAGTTTAATAAACCGTAACACCACTCGGGGCTGGGGAAGTGGCAGTGGAGGGGGTGAGGGATGGAGGGGGAAACAAGTTTCCCCTAAAACACTTTCCCTAAAAGTGTTCCCTGACTTATCTTTGGAAACACCGGATACTATAACCCCTCTTAGATTCCTGTTGATTAGCATATTCAGAACTGAAAGATCTTATTATAAAAGAACACATTTAGTTGTGCTTAACTCTGTGTTTCCCAAACTTACTCAAACTCTGTGTTCCTTTCTCCCCTATAACGCTGAAGCATGTCCCCCAGGAAATGGGACACACTGCTGTAGTCAGGGAAGGCTGGTCTAGAGCACCTCTAAGGCACCTTGAAGCCCTCAATCTGGAGTCTTTATTATTATTTTTCACCTTCTCCAAACGTTTAGTAGTGAATTCTCATGACTGTTAGGCTCTTTGTTGCAACTCAGAGCTGTCTTAGCAACAGGATTAATGCCGGTGGTTGGGGATTTTCTCCAGCTCTTATAATAAGAAACACGTATTTTCACTAGGAAAACGTTGAGAGTTTAAACTTCAGTAGAGAACCATTTCTGAGGGTTGGCGCTCTTTTATCCTGAAATCCCCAAATCACAAAATCTAGAGCTTGAGGACGTACAGAAAGCATCTAGTTCCCCATCACCACCCCATTGGCCATCTGAAGCCCAGAGAGGGGAGACATTTTGGTCAAGGTCACAGACCTCTTTCCAACTTGCCATCCCTGGACAGCAGATGATGACATAAATAAGTGTGTAGAGTGGACAGTATTGACCTCTTTCTGACCACTGTCGCTCTTGTAATTAAACAGAAATGTTAACATAAATCAAACGGTCTTTCCACCACCATTATCACTAACAGTGCATTCTGTCCAGGGAAGGTGGAAAGGCATTGCTCTCAGGCCTGCAGCAAGCCATAAAACCTTCCAGTGCTAATGAACCATTGCTTGAGCCAATTAAGAGAGAAAGGAAAACTGTCTTTAATTAAGGCATCACATATCCCATGGGCTCTCTCTAACTTATACCCAGAGGTACTGCAAAGCCCCTCTGGACCCAGTTGCCATGCTTTTGGAAAGAGTAAATCAACTCTGTTTAAAATGGACCTGTCTGGGTATTTAAAAATTTGGGTTCTAATCTGAGCTGTACCACTGACCATGGGTAAATCCCATCTCATGTGTAGACCTTGGTTTCTTTATCAATAAAATCATCCTTTCCTTCACTCAAATTCATCAAATAGTTTTTGAGCATCTACTGTGGGCTTATCTCTGCTGCCCAGAATCAGGGACAAAAGGACCACTAAGGCTCAGTCCCTGTTCTTTGCTGGCTTGAAGGCCAGTGGAGTCCACACAATGGGATAAGTCTTGTTCAACAACCAGGCCTGTGGGAGCTTAGAGAAGGGAGTAACTAATTCTGCCTGGGGGGTTGGGGAATGCTTTGCAGAAGAAGAGACATGAGCTGCATTGTGAAGAAGGGTTAATGAGTTAAAGAAGGGACAGCATGTCCTCAGCAGAGGGTGGCCTTGAGGAAGGTAAGGAATCAGGGACCAATAGGACATGTCTAGGGAACTAGGCTTTGTGGCTAGAGCAACAGTTCTAAGAGTACAGGGTGGGAGGGGAGGCAGAAAGAAGGACAGACAGGCACCAGGTCACACAGAATGAATGTTACAAGTTGTGGGACTCATCCACTCTAAAGAGGTATAATGAGGGCAGTGAAGTTAGACAGCCAGTGGTTCATTGGCTGTGTGACTCTGGGCAAGCCTGTTGCCTCAACTGTCAAATAAGAATAATAACACTATCTCAGAGGATTCAATATTCTAGCGGATGACCCACCGGGCAGTGAAATTTTAGGCTATATAAATTATGGTGTTCATCCCAGAGAAAGAGAGTTCAAGGTCTGAGCACATGAGTGAGTGTGGGGCTGGCTGGTATGCCCACATCTGAAAGAAATGCTGTTCAGATGACCTGGGATGCCACTCTCCTTCATTAATGATCTCCAAAAAGAAACACAGAATCAAAATAGTCATCACTGTAACCACCATATGATACTCTGCAAAGCACATTTGTCTCCACCATTTCTTTTGATTCTCCCCAGTACCCTGCCAGGTATGTGATCATTGCCTTCATTATGCAAGAGAAACTGAGCATCAGACTGGAAAGCAAATTCCCCAAGGTTACACAGGAAGTAGGTGCCAAAACTGATTCTAACTTTCTTGATTCCGGGTCTAGTGAACTGACCAGAAAACCCCAGCAAGTTACCTCAGGTGGCTGTGCATGAAACATCCAAGGCTCATTAGCCACATTCTCAAAAGCTAGGGTGAGACTTCCTCTAATGAACTCATGGGTAGTAGGAAAATTCTTTCTCAAAAATATATTCCCCTTTTCTCCTTGCTTCCATCCCACCATCCTGTGACTGCCAGCTTCCAAGCATTCTCCCCTGCCCCTTACCTGTAATTGCCTAAGTAGACTCCATCTGGGTTGAGCATTGGTGCAATCTTGAAGACCAGGTGTTCCCGGAGGACACGGGCAATAGGGTGCTGGCTTATGAGGAAGTCAATGATCCCTAGGGAAAGAAAAGCATCTGGGTTAACCTCGAAGTGTTTCAAGAGGGAGGAGCACATTTTACCCAGCTTGGAAGCAGTAAAAGCTCGAAAGGTAAATTTTGACCTGTGTTGTCAACCATCGTGGGTATGTGGCTATGGATTAGGTGTTGCCTGGAAAATTTTACAAATATATCTCTGTTTCCAAGAGACAGTTCCAAACATAATGTTGAAGCCCATGGGCAGAAGGAAGAGCACATTTCCTGCTGCATAGCCCATGAGAGCTTCTAAGAAAAGAGTATTTGAGTTATGCCTTGGAGGGCCTGGGTTTTGACAGACAGAGATGAGGGAGAGGCAGGATAACCCTAAACAATGAATTAAGAGATGCTCTCCAATGGCTAAGTGTTGATATTGGATTGGATGATTATGTGTTCAGGGACTCAGGGATCTAAACCCTCCTGTTGCTGAGGCAGAGAGAAGGGATTTGGTTAAAGTCACATGAAGAGAGAAAGGCTTCTTCAATGTCCCTACTCTGCCCCTTTCCACTTTGAGGGCCCTCTGTTCACAGACTCTAGGGCTGGCTGTCCTCGCTGATTCTCACCGGCACCAATACCACTTGCCTTCAGGTCACCAAATTTAGGAAAGTTGAATTCTCCATGACTGTACCCCCTCAATCAGGCAGTCCCCAAGTCTCTTCCTTGAATCTAGCAAATCTGCTCTTCATCTCCATCCCTCTGCTGCTCATCTGTTCTAGGCCACCACCACATCTGGCCTGAATGACTGCAAACACTTTTGGAATGTGCCCTCAACAGTGTAGCTAAAGGGATCTTCCTGAAGTGCGAATCTGAGCCTTTCACTGCCCTTGCTGACTTCCTTCTGGTGATGGTCTGCATAGCCAGACAGGAGAGGGGCTCAGGAAACAAACAACCTGAGTCCTCATGCCTCCCTTTTCTCCTCCACATTTCTATCCCTTCTTCAGAGACCTGAAAAAAAATAGGCAAAATGGAGCTCTGGCATTCCATGAAATGACTGTAGAGCTGGAGAATGGTAGGGAAGTGCATGACCCTCCCAAGGTGTAGAAGGGAACTCCTTTCCTGCTGGAGAGAGAAGGAAAGGCATCAAGCAGAAAGAGGCTTTGAACTGGGCCCTGAAAGATAAGTATGTTTTGACAGACAGGAGGAAGCAGCAGGGTAACTAAGAACGATCCATGTGCCAGCGGCAGGCACTTAGCTCCTGGAATGATAAATGGCTCCACAGCATATCCTAACTCTGCTGTGACCAGTGAGCGACATCTCAGGCTTTTCATTAGGCCAGGGCTCAGAATCCATCGGCAGCCGAAAGCCAGTTGGACATCATTTATTTCTCCACCGACGCGGCAGTAGACCAGATGCCCTAATTTATTTGTTGGTCTTCATATTAAAGCTGCAGTTTGCCAGTAAACAGGCAGGGTAATGATACCAGGTGCCCTTGTTAGGGGCTAATAATTGCTTAATCTGTCCACTAATTGACCCCAGCTCCCGGGGCAGCCCTCCATCAAGGAGCCAGCCTGCACTCAGGGCCTGGCCATGCTGCCTCAGAGAATGGCAGAGAATGGCTTCTGGAAATGGAGTAGCTCACCGTGATCCATCCTCCTTCACAGATGAGCAGATTAATTGGGCTGCCAATTAGGCAGCTAATAAAAGGATGAGAGAAAACAAAGCCAGGCCAGAAGCTGCAGCCACCCAGAGCTCCCTCTCCCACAGTGAGTGTGGGGCAAGGAGAGGAGAGGTTTCAGACTCCTCTCTTGGCTTGAGGTCAGATACAGTTCAACAGGGAATGTTGAATCATTCCCATAGATCAGGAAGTTGGTAGGCGAGCCTTTGCAAGTAGAGAGGAATATGAGGAGAAATAGTGGAGAAAGTAAGAGCGCAGAAGAAACGCCACCCCCAGCCACAGGCCAAAAGCATTGCATAGACTGAGAAAGCAGAAGGGCCTGGACACCTGCGTTCAAACCCTAACTGGTTATTAGCTGGAGAAGCTGCCAGCTCTCTCTGCCCAGTTTCCTCATCTTGATACAGGGATTATAATACTCAGTCTGGAAGGCTACTGTGTGAATGGGCTAAAATGCCTGTACTTTAACTGCCTGACACAGAACCTGAAAATTGGGCTTTACTAAAGATTGAGAGGCAACGAGGGGAGAAAAAACAGAATGGGATTTGAAACTGGGGGTCTTGGTCTGTGAAGTTTGCTAGCAATGGGATCTGGGAATAAGGATGCCAAATTGAAGAAGCCAACAAACCAGCTGTCTGAGAACTTGGGTTCTAGTTGTGGCTCAGTTACTGGCTGAGTTTTACAAAGTCTCCAGCCTACTCTCATCTTTAAAGTTAGGAGAAAGAAGTTGGTAATTCTCAAGGACACTTTCCACACTGGCAGTCTGTAATTCCATCTTTTTCTTCCTCTCCCCCAAAGTAGAAGGATCTTCATCTATCAAGTGAGGAGAATAATCTCCCTCCTGCCAGGAGACACAATCAACCTCCTTAGATCAATCTTTGTTCCTTTGGTAAACAAGTTTGCTGGGTCCTTTCCCTTGAACTCATTTAATCAGGAAGGTGGAAGAAAGCAGGACAACAGGAGGGCTGGAGGCTTGAGGGCCTGGGGTAGAGGCAGAAAAAGTGATAGATGATCTGAAATTACAGCCAGGTCATAGAGATCACTGCTCTGGGCCAACCTTGGCCTGGTCATGATGAACCTCGCCGTTCAACCCCAAATGGCCATTCATTGTTATTTCTCCTAGTGTACTTAGTTCAGGGCAGGGTACACAGAAGGTGCCTAATAAATGCCCTTTCGGAGACTGGCCCCAGGTATTCATTTAACCTTGACAGAGTATAGGATTAACTGAACAGAAAATCACTCAGGGCTATGTCTGTGCTATAAGCCTAGCATTCCAAGATACATAAGTGGTTCCTGTCATAGAAGGTGCATGGTAGGCGAGAAACACCCACTCTGGTGACTGGCAAAGGCTCAGGTGGGAACAGTCCAAGGAGCCATGAGGACCCAGAGGGCCTGGGAAGGGACTATGGAAAAGGGAGACGTAAAGGATGAGTAGAATGAGCCGTAGAAGGGATGCCAGGAGAAGGTGCTCCAGGCAGGGGGGTCCTGCATAAAGGATAGGAGGTGAGGAAGAAGATGGCCTGGCTTCATGATTAAAGGCATAGACTCTGAAACTGGACTACCTGGGTTTGAATAGCTATGTGGCCCAACCTCTTGGTTGCTCAGTTCCTCATCAGATAAGGAGAGAATAAAATTACCTTGTAAGTCATTGTGGGGATCTCAGTGAGCTAATAGCAAAGGGTCTGGCACATAAGAAACTTATATGCATGTTGTCTGAATCATTGCTCCTACTTGGTTTGGCTGATGCTGTGGGGATGAGGGTGTTGAGATAGAAAGGGAAGAGGTGAACAGGGACTTGCCAGTCCAGCTGAAGGATATGAAAGACACAAGAGACCACTGCCAAGTACAGGGGCAGATCTGGGCTCTCCCAGCTGCAGCAAGGAATGCGGTTTGGGAGGAAGGAATAACGGAGGTCTCGATGACCTGAAGGTGGACAGGGTGGAGGTTGGGGGGCAGACATAGCCGAGAGCCAGCAAACATAGAGTCTTGCAGTCAGGAGCCAGGGTCTGACATGGTGCTGACCTGCAGAGGCTCTGCAGTGACCAAGGCCCAGAAAGTTGTGAGGATGCAGCAGGTGTAGGGGAAGGAATGTGCATACATGGTGATACCAATGATGAGATTATTTGTCTACCATCCCCAAGAGCATCAGAACTCTTCACTGAAATTATACACTCCTGGGGAAAGATGATACCGAAATGACTGAGATTAAGCTTCTGGCCCCTGGCAGAATGGGGCCTCAAAATGGAAAGTAAGTTCAGTTACAGAAAAATAGGGAAAATTATGTTTCCTCTGCCTCTGAGGTTTGGTGATTGAGGTTTGCACCTGCTGTTTATCTTTCTTCCCTCCAGACTGTGAACTCCAAGATGGCAAGGACAGGTCTACCTCTTTGCCACTATTTTGTCAGTGTCTAGCTCAGTGCTAGGAATAAAGATGGACCAGTGATGGGCACTGTATGTTCATTAGCTGGATTGACCTGTAATTTTATTGGCTCCATTTACAGATAGAAAAACAAAGTCAGGGTGGTGACATCATTTGCTGAACATCTCACAGGGGCCTAGATGGGATGCAGATCCAGTTCTACTGGCTTCAAAATGGTGCCCTTTCCACTAAGGCAATATGGAAGAATCAGGGGGCTATTTGCATGTGATTTGTAGAATGATTTGCATATATGCATATATGCATATAGAGAGTTCCATGTGAGGTTTATTGTTGCTGTTCTCTACTAAGAGGCAATATGTTGCAGTGGGAAAAGTCCAGGCTTCAAGCAAGATAGTTGGGGGTCTCTGCTGGACCCAGAGTCCAGAGTGTGGGTCACATGATAGCAGCCACTCCAGGCCTTTTCCTGACCTGGCACCAGGCCCCTGTCTACCCTAAGCTGGGTCCATGGGCCCCAAATTATGGAATCAGAGGGAGTCTGGCCTTGAAGAACCTGAAATTCACAGTCTTGGTTCTTACCATCCAACCCCTACCTCTGCTCATTTCACAGATGAAAAGATAAGCTCAGGGAAGTGAAAGGCCCATGACAACCCCTTAGTGGATCTGGTGTTTCACTTATAATATGAGGCTGTCAAGGAGAGAGAGAGAGAGAGAGAGAGAGAGAGAGAGAGAGAGAGAGAGAGAAGAGGGAGAATAGGTGAGGGATAGAGGTGGGAGGAAAACAGTGGGGGAGGGGAGGGAGAAAGCGGCAAAGGTGACCACTTCACTGGAGGAAACAGTAGGTTGGGCTTGGTCCTGGTGGTCCTGGTGGTTGTGAGTGGTGTGTGTGTGTGTGTGTGTGTGTGTGTGTGTGTGTGTGTGTATAACTCTTCCATCTTCTTATCACCTGAGGGTAACCCTGAAGAATAAACTGCCCGAGGGAAGGCCAGCTCTATCTCCATAGTCTAGGCCCTGGTGGGTACCTTAGCACCTTGGCAGCAGAGCTCACGAATCCTCACAGCAGCCCCTTGAGTGGTCCCAACAACCCCAGGAAGCATCCATGAAAGAACATTCACTCTACCAGAAATCAGACACCTGAGGTCTAGTTCAGGCCAAACCTCTGACTTGCGATACAGTCTTACTGGTGCAGAAATGAGGAGGGTTCAGCTAACAGCTCTCTCAGGAAAGCAGCAAGGAAGGTGGGGTGGCACACACAACACAGGAATGACACCCCAAGGGGTTTGGGTGCCCTGTGAGGGTTAGAGGAACCATACTTGGCACCTGCAAGTGCTCCATTAGTAACACCTATTTAGTGCTTATTGTATTGCAGACACTGTCCTAAATATTTTATGGGTATTAACTCATTTAATCTGCACAACAACCATATGAGGTAGGACGTCTATCATTATTTCCTTTCCCAGATAAGGGAACTGAGTCACAGAGAGGTTATGGAATGACCCCAAGGTCATACTGTACTATGTGGAAGAGCTGGGCTTCAGTGTCAGGCAGTCTGGCTCCAGAGGTCATGATCACACACACTCTGCTACAGGGCAACTCGGAAGCTCCTTTGACCTTTCATGTCATGGCTGGAGAATGAGGATAGTCTGGCCTCACAGAGCCCATGTGTGGGGTTTGGGGCAGCTGAGGGGTGATTGACAATCTGCCGTCTCACAGCCAAGGCGAGTCTTGAGGAAATCAAAGACTTGCCACCCTCACTGGCGCCCCTCCAGAGCTCTGTGATGACATGATTTCACTCTACTCCCAGCAGCAGGTGCGTCAGCAGCTTGGCTGTGAGGACCATGGTCCCAGCCAGATGGGGACGAACAGGCCCCACATGTCTGTTCCCCGCTCAAGGTCACTGAGCCAGTTAATGTGGAAGAAGCATTAACTGAGCCGAAGGTACCTCAGCCATCACCCTTCCAGGCCTTGGACCCTGCTGCTCTCCCCAGAACAAGGTGGGCTTGGAGGGGATCCAGCTGTGCCCTGTGGGGCTGTGGTCCAACTTGAGAGACCCTTGGGAAAGATGATGCCTCAGTCTCTCATTGGCAAAGTGGAGGAATGAGGCTGTCTTAAGCTGCCTCCAGAGGGATAAACTGTATCTCCAGGGACAGTGACAGAGCTAGGGAAGGAGGAAGACTGGGATTAAAGGGATGGGTCCCAAGCCACATGTGCCACGAATTCACTGTGTGATCTTGGGTAAGCTACTTTAGTTCCCTGTGCCTCCCCATTCTCATCTGTAAATGCACATCAACCATTGTGGGGTTCCCAGAGTACTATGTTCTCCCAGGCATAAAGCTTGGCTTTCTAGCACTTCCCATCTCTGAGTGGGGCAAAAGTGCGTGTACAGGCTCAGGAGACCCAGACTCAAAGCCCCCCCTCTGCTGTTTACTGACTGTGTGACCTTAAGGCTCCTCTTTCTGAGCTCAGATTTGGAATCCCAGAACCAACACAGCATTTGCTCCTCACAGCAGCCCCATGGGATGAACAAGATAATCCCCATTTTCCAGATGTAGAAAATGACACTCCAGGATCCAGCCCTAGGCCTCAAATAGCTCACAGTTTAAAGGGAAGAAATAAATATAAATCAAATACATAACAAATCACGGCAATAAAGATGACCAGTGGGTAACCACAACAGAGGTGCAAAGCAGGGTCTGAAGGGAGTGGGAGAGGGGAGTGGGTATTTTGAACGAACCTTGGGAGATGGGAGATGTTTGCCAGGTTGCAAGGGGTGGGCAAAGGAGCAGCAGATTCAAAGGCCTGGTGATTGGAAGAAGATTGCCTGTTCAGGGTTAAATTGTGTGTGCAGGGGGTGGGGGGGATCTAATGAGGCTTGGACCAGAGAACCTGGCAGGAGCCAGATCGTGGAGGGTTGTAAATGTCATGAGAAGGAATTGGAGTTTATCTTGAGAAGGTAGAGAGAAGGTTTTAAAAGGCTCTGCCAAGGAATAAACACTGATGGAAAGCCTGTGGGACGGCACTGAGTCTATCAACTCAGCACCATCCAGATTCCTTTTTGGAAAAGCAGGCTCAACAGAGAAAGCACCTGAGATGTACTTCTCTGTGTCTCAGGCCTTGTCTGTAAAATGTGATGGTGACCCTGCCCTCTGTCTACTGCCCACAGAGGAGGTGGGCCTGGGAGCTTGGGCCCCCAGAGCTGGAAGTATTGATGGTAAGGCTACTACTATCTTTTTTACAAAACAAGGACAAAATAGTTGTATCCAATCAGCCGGGGGAACAGGTCTGCTGCCAAGTTTAGTAAGTGACAGATGGCTGTAAGTAGAGGGTCTGGTAAAACCAGGAGGGACCTCGGAGAGGTTACTGCAAGGACAGCACTGGGAGGAAAGAGGATGGAAGTGAGAAAGGCCAAGGAGTAAGCTGGAGTGACAGCAGCAGGGAGCCAAGGCACCGGCCTTGGCTCTTCTGAGTGGGTCATCTTTGGGCAATCACTTCCTCTCCCTGAAACTCTGGCTCCTGGTCTGAAAGAAAAGGGGAGGCAATCGTGCCTAATCACAGCACCGTAGACTCAATTATGAATGGGAAAAGAAGACTCATATTAATTTGCATGGTGCCTTAGAGTTTACAGAGCAGATTACCTGTGGCATCTTTGCAGACTGCCATGGGGAAGGGGGTAACATCTGTCCTGAGCGTCTGCTAAGTGCCAGGCACAGGACTGGGAGTTTGTCCATATCCATCTGACACCAGCTTCACAACAGCCTTTGCAAATGGGTACTGAAACCCTAATTATTTTACCTCTAAGGAAACTGATATCACACTGCTAGGAAGTGTGCTAGACAATTTTTGGCCCCAAGACTGTCTGATGGCAAATCACCATATATGTCCACAGCAGTCCACTGTCTCCCTCAAGTTGTATAATTTCTATGTTTTTTTTTTTTTAATATCCCTTTGACCTTTTGGTCATTTAGAGACTAAAATGAGACAAATGACTTACCTTCACCAGACCTGGGTTTGCTCATATGTAAAAATATAGTTAATATTAGTTCCCATCACATAGAAAATTTAATATAATTAAAATAAATTACATTAAATTAGCAAAATATAAATAATTAAAATAAAATAAAATACGTAAGGTGCTTAGAACAGTGCTCAGCACATATACAGTATCACATATTTTATACGTGGTATACCCACTGCACAGGTAAAAATGCAAAAGTATTGGTGAGAATGTGGGACATTACGAACTCTCACACATTGCTGGTGGCAGTATAGAGGTGTAGGTCTCAAAAATTTGGAGATATCGTTAAGTTTAAGATGCACATATCCTGTGGCCTGTCAACTGCCTTCCATGGTTATATGCCCTAGAAAAGCATTTGTGACTGATGAATGGATAAAGAAGATGTGGGATATATATATAATGGAATATTACTCAGCCATCAAAAGGAATGAAATCTTGCCATTTGCAACATGTGGATGGAGATAGAATGTATTATGCTAAGCGAAATAAGTCAGTCAGAGAAAGACAAAAACCACATGATTTCACTCATATGTGGAATTTAAGAAACAAAACAGATGAACACATGAGAAGGGGGGAGAACAGGGAGAGGAAAACAAACCATAAGAGACTCTTAACTATAGACAACAAACCAAGGGTTGATAGAGGGAGGTGGGTGGGAGATGGGCTAGTGGGTGATGGGTATAAGGAGGGCACTTGTTGGGGTGTTGTATGTAAGTGACGAATCACTGAATTCTACTCCTGAAACCAGTATTGCACAGTATGTTAACTAAAATTCAAAAAAAGACAAAAAGAAAATCATTTGCACATTTGCACAAAGCAACACACATATAAGGACATTTGTATCAGCATTGTTTGTAAGAAAAAACACTATCATCAATGGAATTGTCCATGAGAACAGACAGGTAGTTGAGGTGCAGACAGACATGGAGTGCATGGCAAAAAGAAATGAACTACAGCCACACTCACCAACATGGATATTGGGTGAACACAAGCACCAATGTACACAGAATGATACCTTTTTTTAACTTTATAAAAAGCCCCCAAACATGCAAAACTAAACCCTACATTGTTTAGGCATGCTTACATGCATAATAAAACTATTAAGAAAGACAAAGACAAGATTCAAGCTTATGGTTATCTGTGTGAGGAGGAAGGTGGAAAGCAGGACAAAGGATTTAAAAGGAATAGATAATATTCTGCTTCTAAAGCTGGTGAGTACCTGGGCATTCATTAAATTGTTATTTATATATTATTTATTGAGTATACTTATATTGCTGACCAACGAAATATATATGTATGCATGTATATATATTGTTGACTAAATATACATTTCATATGGATTAAATATTTAATAATAAATAAAAATGCAATTATAAAGAGCTATCTCTGAGACGAAAAATTGTGTCTTATTTACCTCTGATTGTCTGATACAAAGCATGCTTCCTGGCTCATAGTAGGTATTTCAAAAGTTGTTTCTTAAGTGAATGACTGAATTAATGAGTGAACAGATAGCTTCTAATCCTTACCTCCCTGCTTTACTGTACTCCTACTAACATATACATTGGCCTGGGGCCAGATTTCTTAATTTTGTAAACAAGAAAAGCCAAGCTAAGAAGTGTAGATGACTCTGTGTGGCTTATCCTCAACATAGCACATATGAAAGAATTCCATTTAGCCCTACCTATTCATCCATCCAACCATTCATCCACCCATTCTTCCACCCATACATGTAGCTAGTAAACATTTATTGAAAGAACTACTAATGGAGATCAGCTATAACCTCTTTAGAAATGAAATACATTTGCATCCAAGATAATGACTCTGCATGTGACCACACTGTCCCAGAAGCCATCACAGTGCCCCAGTCGGATGTCGGGGATAGGCACAGGATGCTCATGAGATTTTGCAACTCACCTTGGCACACAAATGAAGAGGGTGTTTCCCCTGGGTGGACTCGTCCCGTGATGAATACCACCTTCTGCTCTGCCCCTTCCCGAAGGTTGTCTGTAACATAAAAATGGAAGAAGCTTGCTTAGGGGGCACAGGGAAAGCTGAGATTACGAGTTGGTATGGGAGAGAGGGGTAGGGAATGGTCTGGGTGCTTTATAGTCATTTCTTAAATCATTGGGTTAGAATCATGCAGGCCCAGTCATTGCTGACTAATTAAATTACATCCCTGGCTACCCAATATTAAAAGGCTACACTCCTGTTCTTTGGTATAATTGATCATATCAATATTACAATCATCTGAAGACGTCATATGAGTGAAGTCAAATCCCAGATCCACTGATTATGACCCTAGCCAAGTTGTGTATCCTTTTTGAGTTTCAATTTACTAATCTATAAACATGGATAGTGATTAAATAAGCTTACATATTGCCTAGTATACAGTAAACATTCAGTAAATACTGGAGTAAAGAAAGTAGCTATTTATATCAGTAATAGTACTAGTAGCAGCTGCTATTTAATTAGCACCTTTTGAGTCATGCATATTACACACACTATTTATAGTCTTTACAGAAACATGCACAGTTAATATTCCTTTTATAGAGGCAGAAACTGATGCTCAGAGAGGTTATATAACTTGCTCAAAGTTACACAGCTAATAGGTGTGGGTCGAGCTGAGATTAGAATCCAAACCCTTGCTTGGCCTAGATGAAGTAATAGGGACCAGATTTCTCTTTCAACTTAAGCAACTGAAAAATTGCTTATATTATATTTGCAAATATACAAAACAACTGTTTTCAGACCAGAGGCAGTGCAAGACTAATATATGAACAAAGGGACATACATGAAGTGTGCCCTATGATTGCCCTGGCTCTCTGCCAGGAGGCCCATTCCAGACCAAAGAGCAAAGAAGAGTTTCCTGAGCAGACCATGGAAGTCTCACTGCAATTAAACTTCAGAGAGTTTGAAGCAAGTTTGTAGCTTGCACATTCCAGAAAAGACAGAGCTCTGTGGAAAAGGAATCCTAGAAATCTGTAAAGGCGTCCTTAAGAGTGTTTTTTTGGGTCCCAAGATGTGCATGCATATGGTCTCCACAACATCACGAGAAAGGGTCTCCATGGAATCATGAGAAAGTGATCAGGGAGAAGTGACCTGTGCAGCTCTCAGGGATCACTCAGGGATAAGAATCATTTGAGTTCCACCACCAAAGTGGTATTCCTCACTGATCATTCAGGGCATTCAGTAGAGAACCCAGAAGGAACATGTCTTAATGGTGGGACTAAACTACTCCAGATTCATTCTAACAAAATGTTTAAATCACAAAAAGACCGAACTGAACAAAAGAAATTTAACTGCCTGCCATATAAAGTGCAACTCTCTTTAAGGGAAGACAACAAAATCCAGACATGCAACAATGTACAGTTCACAATGTCCAGCATGCAATAACAATCAACAGACATGCAAAGAAGTAGGAAAATATGGCCCCAAAGCAGAGCCCAAGCTCTTGCTGCTTTTACAGAAATCTCATTTGTATAATAAAGTTTAGCTATCATGCAAAGAGATTATAAGACAAAAGCAGTAGCCAAGAGTGACATTCCCAGAAGGAAGGGGCAGGGGGTTACTTAGTCACTGGCACCAGAAGGCCAGATTGACCCAGAACGGAACCATGATCTGAAGGAAATTCAGAAATAAACATTGTGAGAAGTTGGATTAAAGAATCCTATATGTATATTAGAGGATGACCTGGAGGGAGAGGGGAGGTAGAAATAATTAACAGGCTTTTTTTTTGTTTTTGAAATGCTAGGGACAGGTTATTTTGAATGTGGTTTATGATCCCAATAGTTGCACCAACGTCAGAGACTAAAATAAAAAAACATATGTATTAACTTTATTAAGCCTGGTTCTTAATAAAGTCCCAGGCTTGGGACTTGCCTGGTGCATTGGGGTGACCAGTATGGAGGTCATTTCTTCTCTAATCCTAGGCCTCTGAGAGGCAGCAACAAATACAGTGAAGCCAAAATACATTTTTCCCCCCATCCCAACCCAAAAAATAACATTCTTGAGAACTCACTCTGTGCTCAGCTCTGTGTTTGGCACCTTTAGGAACAGACGGGAAGAGAAATTTATGGTTTATAAGAGGAGTTAGACACCTAAGTATTTCCTAGACTAAATATAGGCTCTTCCAGGAAGAAGCTGCACTTTCATGGTTATTTTTAACGTCATTCCCAGGACTCTGTGTGGAATAGGTACTCAGGAATTTGCTATTGAATTAAGGAATAAAAACACTCATACAGATCATGGCTTATCTTATTTAATCTTTATGACACCTCCATGTAGTGGACAGTATGAACCCCATTTCATAGTGAGGAACCAAGGCTCACAAAAGGAAGATCTGTGCCCAAGGTCATGTGGCTAGCAGTGGTGGAGCCGAGCCTCAGTTCCCAGCCTAGGACTCCTCTCATGACCCTGTCTCCTCCTGGATCGACCAACAGCAGTATCAGATGTCACATCTGCTGCACTTCCGTCTACAATGTACACAAGAGAGTTTGGTTTCGACCCTTTTTGCTGTGGTGGAAGTTGAGCTACTGCCTTAGTGTTTACAATTGTTTTTTCACTTACAAAACAAAAAAATGAAATGCCACCAAGACCTTTTAAAAAACACTAACACTGACCCCATCTATCCCAGCAGTCCAGAAATGATAAATAGCATTACCAAGGCCCTCAGTGAAGGCTACCTTTATGGATGTCTCCCCTGACCTGGTATCAACTCAATTGCATTCAGCATTTCTGCTGACCACAGAGAAATGCAAAATGGGCATTCTCTTTGCACACTAATTTTACTGAGCCCCTGCGTCTTCATAAAATGATAACACGGGGCTAATAAAAATCAAGCATCTCGGGTGCTAATATAAGCAAATGTTGATGCAGGCAGGTAACAAATTGCTTTGTCATTTAGGAGGCCGTAAAAGAGCATTATAATCATCTTTAGGCAAAATGGATGGGTCGCCTTTGCTTAGCTTTTAGCTTTCATTTGCAAAATCAATTTAAGGTAATGTAGCAGTTCTGAGGTGGTGTGACATGGGACACCCCCCACCCCCCACTGTCACTGAATCCCCAGACTCATGCAAAGCCAATTAAACATACTCTTGAAGGAGGCAGCTGGGATGATGAAGGAAGTATGCTTGAACAAAGCCAGGGTGGAAAAGAAGCTGAACAATGAGACCAAGAACAACCCGTAAGGGGTGATAAGTCTGAAAGTTCATTGAGGGTGACATGCTCAAGGGTACAAGGGCACACTCAAGGGGAACCAGATAGCCATTCCGGCCTCTTCAGTTAACAGAGGGAGTTTGAAGTCAAACGTGCTTTGTGTACGCACACGCATACACACTCATCCCTTTATCATTATATCCCTCTATCATCCACTATTTCTTTACTTATAAAGTTTTTATTGAACACCTATTAGGTGGCCAGGCACGAGGCATTATTATCTTCATTTTACAGAAAACCAAGGCCAAGAGACATTAAGTGACTCGTCTTAGTGCTCACGGCCCATGATTGGCAGAGTGAGGCCCCACTCAGGCAGTCTGACTTCACCTGTGTCCTTAACTTCCATGCCATTTTGCTTCTTGTGAAGGAGGACAATAATAGAAATCAGTTACAATAGCAACCAAGTAATATTTATTCAGTCCTTACTCTGTGCCAAGCACTTTACGTGCATGACCTTATTTAATTTTCATAGCAACCCAATGAAAATATTCCTACCCCTATTTTATAGATTAGGACATCAAGATCTAGAAAGGTTAAACAACTTGTCTACACCTGTGTAAGTAGCACATGTAGGGCCTGGATGAAACCAAGGTCTTTATGAATCTCAAATTTACTCTCTTAACATCTCTTGGAGATTAAATAGAGTCCTTGGGGATGATTTTTAAATGCAGTCACAGGGATGCCTGGGCGGCTCAGTCAGTTGAGTGTCTGACTCTTGATTTTGGCTCAGGTCATGGTCCCAGGGTTGTGGGATTGAGCCCCATGTCAGGCTCTATGCTGAGCATGCAGCCTGCTTGGGATTCTCTTTCTCTTTCTCTCTCTGCCCTTCCCCCATCTCAAAAAAAAAATACATCCACAAATTCTTTGTCAGTCTCCTCCCTTCAAGAAGTAGAGATAAGCCCTCTTCCATTCAGTGTGGGCTGGACAGACAGGCAGATAGGCTTGCTCTAGCAGATAGAATACCATGGAGGGGGATGGCATGTCACCTTTGACATTAGGCTATAAAAAGACTGTGGCATTCATCTTGAGTGCTCTCTCTCTCTCTGTCATCACTCACACTGAGGAATCCAGCTGCCATGACCTGACACTCAGGTAGCCCGTGGAGAGGCCCGTCTGGTGAGGGACTGAAGTACCCAGGAACAGAGGCCAGCCAAAACCACATGAGCGAGCAAGCTTGAAGAGGATCCTCTAGTCCCAGGTGACAACCAGCCCTGGCCACCAACTTCCCCCAACCTCCTGAGAGACCCTGAGCCCGGGCTGCCCAGTAGAGCTGCTCTTACACTCCTGGCCCACAGAAACTGGGAGATTATAAGTTGTTGTGGTAAGATCCTGAATTCTAGAGTAAGTTGTCAGGCAGCCATAGATAACTAATTAATCCCCCTAGAGATGGCCTAAGAAACTTTGTATCTTACCTATTGATGCCCAGCCTGAGTGAGACCAGGGCCATAACCTTGGTGTCAACATGGAGAGCCCTAACCGATCCAATCAGTTATCAGTGGATCTGTGGTTGGTGGAGGTGCTAGAAGATGCCAAGAGGCCCCAGAGAGCACTAGCTGGGCCCTCTGAGGACAAAAGTTCACATGGTCAGTTTGGTCTCTCTCTTTCTATCTTCCCTGACAGTAATTTTGACAATAACTTGTCATAGGGAGTGAGGTGTTCTGTGGAGGCGGAAGGGGTGGAGAGCTGGGAGGGGGATGTATAATGTTATAACAGGAGAAGGATTGTTTATTCCTCAGATCTACGCGTTTGTTATTTTCCTGGCTTCATGATCCCTGAAGGCCATCATAAAGTCAAGAAAATACCTTCCTACTGGTTTCCAAACCAAACTGGCTGCTGTGTTTCCTCTAACACTCCAGGGCCCAAACAGGTCCACACTACCACTAAAGCTGGAGAAAAAGAAATCCTGACACCAGTAACAGCACGGTTCGCTGGCATCTGCCTGAGGGCCTGCTCAGGGTTAGGATGGCCTGGTCACTGGTCTCCCTGTGCTGGCACCATCCTTGCTGGTCCGTCCTCCACCCAGCCACCCAAGCAGTCTTCCTGAAGTGCACATGGGAGCACACCATTCCCCAGCTTGCAAACTCATGAGCAACTCCTGGCTGTCCTCCGGGCGAGTACAGCCTCATCTGTGTGGCTCCCCTCTGGTAGCTGTTGGTGCTCACCTGTCCATCCCTTCCCCAGGCCCCAGGCTCAGCCAACTCCTGGCAGCTCCACAAGCACGAATGTTCTCTCACACCTCCACACTTGGGTACACGCTTTTCTCTCTGGGGGAAAAAAGCCAGCCCCCATCTCATCTGTCTGGCTTACTCCTACTCAGCCTTCCAGACTCTGCTCGGATGTTCCTCCTCTGAGGAGGGAGAGAGGGAACTATCATGCATCCAGGACTTCTTCTAGGCCAACCCTGGTGTTAATGTTGTGCTATATCTGATTTCCTCAGAGCAATAATTTTGATTTTCCCCTATAAAATATGGCATATTGAGGGTAATGTGAGGATATCATTCTGCTGTTGATACTGACAATAAAGAGGGAACAGGAGCTGGGAATGATAGTGAGAACATGCTCAAGGTGCAGAATTTCTTGTACATAAATTTATGAGAAAAATGGCATTTAGGAGGCATCGACAGAGCTTTTTCAGAGGCACTGGAGAACCAGTGAATTCATCTGGGTAGAGCTGAGGCTTGATGAAGGGCAAAGACATCCAGCCATGCTGACTGAGGGTGAAGCCAGAAGAAGGGGAGGTCTGGAGGAGGGAGACTGAGAAAGACACTGGTCCCTGTACTTTTTCTGTCCTCTAAGGGGGTCCCAGCCAGCTGGCTTCCCAAGCAGATGGACCAAGGCTCACATCCAGGCCCCACAGATTATGGCCCGTGAGTCCTCGGGTAAATTACTTACACATTCTGAGCCTCACTCAGTTCCCTGTGAAATGAGAGTAGTAATCCCCAGCTCACAAGAAAAACCTAAGCAAGAGACTTTAAGTCCCTGCCCTATGGCATTGCCTATAATTGCAGGTCCCATTTATTGAGAGAAAAGCCACAGGAATAGGGTTTCTCAGTACTATGGATATTTTCAGCAGGGTAACTGTTTGCATGGGGCCCTGTGCTGTGCACTGTATGATGTATCCCTAGCCCCTGCCCACTAGATGCCAGGAGCACTCCACTCCCCTGTTGTGACAATCAAAAATAGTTTCAGACATCCCCAAACGTCCAACGTCTCCTTGGAGGCAAAATAGCCCCTGGTGTGAATATTTTATAAGCTTCTATAAGAATACTCTACCTATTCAGACTGGCCTTGTCACTATCTTCCCAAGCAAACTTTTAATCTCTTAGATTTTCTTTTCCCCAACTCCTCCCAAAAGCCTTCCCAGATATCTCCAGACTGTAGTGCCCTCACCCTCCTGTCTCTGACTTCACAGAGTTCATCTGGATCCCCTCATCTGGCCATAAATCATTGGCTGCCTTGCATAGCAGGATCAAAAGTCACATCTCAGATGTGGTATATCAGGCAGAGGTATGCAATGGACCTTCAGGAACAGGCTGATGGCAGGAGGGCTCTCCCTGCCACCATCTGTCTTGTTCCTAGCACCCTCCAAGCACCTCCAGAAAACAGACCCAGAGCTGCCCACTCTGAATTCCTGCTGAGGTGGGGTCTCCTGGGAAACAGAAGGGAAGGCTCTGAGACTGCCTCTAGGAGCTTTACTGGGAATTACTCTCGGGAACACTTGTGAGAGGTGGGAGTTATGCAGGATTGAGGCGATCTCTAAGGTGACTTCAATCAATCCCATGGGGAGCTCTGGGCCAGGAGGGCCCTGCGCGGTTGTTCCAGGAGGCAATGGGGCAGGCTCTGTCTCGCACTGACTGGATACTGGATGCAAGTTGTCTCCAGGGCAGGGCTGGGACCTCAGGCAAGGCAGTGTCCTTTGGCTGAGTGCAAGTTCCAGGGAGGAAATCAGCTGTGAGCTGTCAGCCCCCACCACTCCTGGAAAGGGAGGGAATTGGCCCTGAAGGGGAGCGGGCAGGGTGGTACCCACACTGTCTACTACACCAGCCTTTAGCTGAAGCAGCTGAAGAGAACAGGGCAGACCTTAGGCCAAAAAAAAAAAAAAAAAAAAAACCAGGAAGGCTGAGGACGAAGGGCTGTTTAGTGCAATTCCATACACAAGTTCTAACACTGATCAAATGCCAAACTTGGGGCTGGACCCTGAGGACATGGAGAGGAACCAGATGCTGTCCCTGCCATCTGGGAGTTCAAAGACTAATGGAGAAGAAAAGCTCAAGCCTGGCTTTGCAGTTATAAACTTGAATCCTAGAGTCAAGCAGGTGGGTTAAACCCAAGCCCTGCTGCAAATGGCACTGAGCTCTGAGATCATTCATTTCCTCATCTGCAAAATGAGGATAATGATATTGACAAGGGATCTTGTGAGAATTTACTGAGATAATGCATTGGATTTATGCACATGACCTGATGCATAGTACATACTTAAAAAATGGTAACTTACAAATGCTTAGAGGTCACTTGGTCCAGCTACTTGATCTTACAGATGCAGAAACTGAGGTCACTAGACTGTAAGCAACACTGGAGCCAAACTTTGTCTTTTTCACAATTTGTCTTCCAACGGCCTCTCACACAGAAGGTGCTCAATAAATGCTGGTGGAATAGTTGTAGAGTACTTGTTGCCCTTTGGTTGAATGAGCTTATGAGGCTAGAACTGAGTGCTCAGGCTTTCCCCAACAGGTGCTCTGCCTTTCATCTCTCCCAGCCTCCAGAAATTCCTCCCCAGATTCAGGTTGCAGCTTATTAGCAAATGCAAATTGAATTACGCTGTGCCCTTTTGCAACAAGGACAACAAAAACAGTTTCCCCAGGAAAAGAGGGCGAGAAGAGGTGAAAGCTGGGATGAAAGTCGAAGACAATACATTCTAATCAAACTTGATAAATATGTAAATTAGAGCAGCTAAACAGTTGGCTTTGACAAATGACTTGTCGGTAATGGATTTTTCCACAGCTAAGGCGAGAGTTCAGCCAGCCCGCTACTTTCCAGGCCGGCTGCAGCGGGCTGATGGGGCTGATGGGGCTGATGGGGCTGATGGGGCTGATGAGGCAGGCACCGGGATGCTAGGAGGTGGAGCAGAGAGCTAATGCTTCCTTTGATGCCATTTGTTGAGCACCTGCTGGCTGCTGGGCATAGTCTTCGAGGGGGAAAAAATCTCCTCGATGAAGAAGCCTAAGGAAAGCCAGGGAAGGTCCAGACTCCCCAGACTCCAAAGCCTTGTGTCCTGAGGGGCCAAAGCAACCAGCTGTTGAAGAACATAAACTCAGGGTCTCCAGTGGTTCTATTGCCGCCTAGTGGTCTCACCAACTCAAAAGCTAGTGCCTTTCAGTTTTTTCTCCCCCCACAGGACCTGACACAGTGATGTTCAGAAAAGAGATTTCCTTAGCTTGCTACATAGCTCCAAACAGACCCCTTCAAATACCCACTCTCATGTCTGTTTTTCCATCTGCAAATTAGCTGCTGGATATTCCCAGATATGGAATATAAGATAAAAAATTAGGTGTTGGATATTCCCAGATATGGAACACAAAGGGAAAAAAAAAAGCTGTTGGAGGCAGCTCAGCTGAAGGCCCAGATAGCATGCAGTAGAAAGGAGCCCTGGATCGCAGATTCTCTGAAAAATGCAAGACCATTGTCATTTCATTGTAAGCATGAAACGTGTGTGTGTGGAGGGGAGGAGGGTATTAGCAATAGATAGCCAGAATAATTGCTATGAAATTGATGATTCTAGCAGGTTTTTAAACAATAGGTGAGAGGTGGTTACAAAGGAACAGGTTTTGAGCAGTTTCTGTGTGCCAAGCACTTTTCATACATTATGATCCAGGTCTCACCAGACTTGGGAAAATGGTTTTGTTTTCCTCTTATCACAGATAAGAAATCTGAGGTTACGTGCATTGCCCAGGGCCACCCTTGCCAACAAGCAAGAGTCACAGGTGGAATTTGAATCTGGTCTTTCTATCTCCTGAGACCAGTCTTTCTTCTGACACCTCCAAAGGGAATAGTTCATTCCTGAGTTATACCAGATAAAAGACGTTGTTTTGTGTGTGCAGGCATGCAGGCCCATGCATAGATCTGCCTTGACTCAAACTCCTACAAATTCCTGAGTTTTTTTGTACAAAGTTATCAGAACTGAGGTACAAACAGAAATTCAAGTTGAATGGTTTGCAGGCTTGGAAAGACACTATTAATACAATTTCCCCAAACAGAGAACCAATATTTATGAGTGCTCGAAGTGCTCCAGGAAAAGAGTTTCCTGGTAGGGCTGAGAGTAATGTGATCCACACCCAGGGCTGAAGATCCGTCTTGCCCAGCGCTGGAGGAATTCAGATTTGAAGAGTGTTCTTTCCTTCCTATTGAGATCTTCATTGACTTGTATAAAAATACCACTTTCAATCTCAAATCCCCACTGGCATCTTTATATAAGCACTGAAAATGCTACTGGGCTTTGGAGATTTCATTTAATGAAGGAAAAGTATTTCTATTAAAGAGTGTAATTTTTTTTTCTCTCTCAACACAACATCTTCAGAGGAGCCAGGGAAGCTGGATTGTTCCGGGCTCTGAGAAAACGAACGAACCCACGCCTCACCCATGACGTGGTTACACAGACTATGAAATGGCAACAGCCAAGGAAGGCAAGGAAGGGTGGGTAATGAGGAAAAAGAAGAGTGATTATAATAGATAAACTCCCACATGCCCATGACTTTACAGTTTAGGAAGCACTCTGTCTCTCACTAGGAGGGAGAGTTGTCACCACTCAAACTCAGTCCCCCATCTGTATGGTCTGAACAGTGGCCCCCTGCCCCTCGTGGGCCCTGTAATCCCTTCTCAGGCACACGACCCCACTCTCCTGCTTCGGGTCCTGCAGTGGCTCCCTGTATGCTAGAAGCAAACCCAGCTACTCACTCCCATCCCCCACCTCTTACCCCTCCCTCACTGCTCATCATGCTTGCTTCCACACTGGGGTTCTTTCCAGTTTCTCTGCCTGGTCTAGGTGGGCGGGGTGGGGGGGGGCTCCCCTGGGTTCTACGGGGCTGGCTCCTTATTGCTTAAGTCTCTTCCAACAAGGACAGTCGCTCCGAGGCAGCAGGAACTTTGTCTTAAGTGCTATGGACCCAGGCCTAAAGTGGCACCTGGCAGACACACGTGCTGATGGCCTATTGGTCGAGTCAGTAAGTACAGCTAACTGGCATTGAGTGATGTGTGTTGGGGAAGGGGAGGACCCCAGGAATAAGACTGAAGATGTGGTTGAGGTCAGCAAATTACCCAAGGTCATACAGCTGGTAATGGGTGAGAACAGAACGGATCCCTGTAGGATGAATGTTAAAACCTGTGTTCATTCTGCCTCCTTGGAGCTCCTCCAGGCTCTCACAGAGGGGCCACCGGGTGCAAGGGGGTGAGGGGCACTTACGGCTGTGCCACTCACCAGCTGTGTGGTCTTGGGAAGGTCCATACGTGTCTGGATGCCTTGGTCTCCTCATCCATAAAAGGGGAATGATTTTGAGTAGTCCTGAGGACTAAATGAGTTCAAATAAAGCACCAGTAGTAATAGTGCTTGTCACAGGATAAGCCCTCGACTACACGTGTGTTATTCTTAGTCATTCAACAGATAACTTCTTGGGCTGCCCGCCACCCCCTTGCCCTGTGGAGCCTTCTGCATCCCCAGGCAGTCAGGCGCCCTCTGCTCTTTTTCCTCCTCACCCCTTCCACCGTGACAGCAATTGCCCATCTCTATGATAGTAATTTGTTTCACTCTCAGGGCCTGCCTTTCCTCTCTGGACACTCGGAGCTTTTTGGGGGCAGAAGCCCTGTTCTGTTCATCTCTTCCTGGCACTCATTTCCTTTGCTGGAGACAGAGAAGGGCATTTTGACATGGTTGTTTTGATGCAAAAAGTTGCAAAATGGTCGCATCAAAATGTAAAATGCTTTTGAAAATTAGCAGGTATTGTGTGAAGTCACTCCCCAACACCCTGCCCCACGCATGTCTGACCTGCACTCTCCTTCCCTCCTACTGGCTCCCTACTGCCCCTGCTCCCCTCATCGCCAGCCTGGACCTGGAGCCCACCCAAGCCTAATCTCTCCCCTCCCTACCTCCCCTAAGCCCCCTCAGAAGTCTTACCAGGGAGGGGGAAGTTTGGGGGCCAAGGGGAGGTAGCCTGAAATGTCTCCTTGGCACATTATCTGGTAACGTTTTTTAAAAAGGCTGAAGGTGTAATGGTTTGTGTCCTTGGCTGTGTCAAAATGTCCCCATATCAAAATGGCTGGTGTCAGAGGAACTACTTCAACATGGCTGAAACAAAAGGACTGTGTCAAAACGGTATGAACTCTGCAAAGGAGCCACCTGGCGTGTACCGGTCCTTGAGAATGGATTTAAAAACATACACCATTGTCAGTGGCTTAACAAAAAATCAGCTACACTTAACACCAACTCTCCTTGTGGTAATTCCTTTTTGATCCACTGAGGATGTTTCCACCACTATAAGGATCAGAGAAGTTAAGGATGCTGCCTGAATTCACACAGCAGGCTGCAGAACACAGATGCTTAGAACTGAGTATGGTCTAATTAACCTCCCCCAGTTTACAGGCAAGTCACCAAGAGAGAAAGTGACTTGGATTTTCACGTGTTGGACCTGGAACATGTGATCAGCTCTTGGATAACCTCTCTACCCTATGCACTGGATTCTGGATCGCAGCATCACTACTGGTTCCAGGCACACTCTCAACAGAATGGAACAGCCGCTGACAAAGCTTAGCTAAAGCTCTAACTGCTAAAGTCCTAGGCATGCCACTTGAAAATTGGATTGGGCAAGTTCTCAGTAAAAGAAACTTTAGTGTCCAACCAGGCAGGTTGTCAATATCCCATTAGCCAGGCAGCCTACTGGAGCAGGAAGGCCTCTTGGTGGCCCCGGTACATATTGGGGAAGGAGGACTTCTGCTGTGTGGGGCACACTCACAGAGCTATTTGCATCTATATCCACAATTGGTATTTCTGTCATCTGCTGAAGAAATAAACCTCTGGTTACCTGAGTTAGGAAATGATCTATCCCTACTATCTTTTTTTAATGTTTATTTATTTCTGAGAGAGAGAGAGAGACGGAGAGGGAGAGAGAGAGAGAGAGAGAGAGAGAGAGAGAAAGAATGAGCAGGGTATGGGCAGAGAAAGAGGGAGACAGAATCCCAATCATGCAGGTCTTGAACTCACTTGCCATGAGATCATGACCTGAGCCAGATCCAAGAGTCGGACGGACGCTTAACAGACTGGGCCACCCAGGTGCCCTATCCCCACTGTCTTAATGGCTTCATGGCTTAGACTGAATGGAGTCTAGCTTGAGTAAAATAAATTATAAAAACTTAATTTACAAGAACATATTTCCAGAGGGTGTGTTTACAGAGTGGTGTTATCCTTGGCTAAGGCTTCTAGGATAAACCTGGACCCTTGATAGAAATTCTGCCTCGGATTATCCCTGGGGCACATGGACTGGAGCCAGGCCAACCTGGGTTTTAAGCTGTGTGACTGAGGTAAGCTGCTGAACCGCGGTTCACTCAGAGGCTGAGGAGAGGGATGTAAATTATAGGGACCCACAAAGGTAGCCCCTGGTATTGCTGGTTTCAGAAGCCACAGGCCCATCGTGGGCCAGACGGTTGCATCTAGGAAGGCGCTGGGGCCTGAAGGGTCAGGCACGTGTGGGCTGAGAGCTGAGAAGCGGTCTCACATAATGGTTGCAAGCAGGGGCTCAGGCACCAGAGCAGTGACCCCACTGCCATCTGGGTATGTGACCTTGGGCAAGCTACTTCACTCTGTGCCTCCCTCAGCCTTCTTGTCTGTAAAATGGGGGTCATAGTGGACTATCTCATAGTCGCACCCTGAAGAGTAAAAAGTTGGTCATTTGTAAAGCACTTAGTGCAGTATCTGGCACCCAGTGAATCTTATATCGATGTGCGCTTGCTGAATAAAGTAAGTACTGATTAATGATACCCATTCAGGTGCCCAGGTCTGCAGAGGGAGATGTTCATCTTGGGATCCTCCTCTGTGACAGGCACCTATGGATAATTATTTGATACTTCTCTCCAGATACATAGGCAAGAAACACATTTTATACTCTGGTTCTCTTCCCTGACTGCATATTAAAACCACCTGGGGAGCTTTTTAGAAATACTGCTGCCCAACTCTCCTGCTCCAGCCAAGGTTCTGGGGACAGAGTTCAGAGCAAATTATTCTTCTAATGTGCAGTCGCAAGCAAGAAGCACTGGTCCAGCGTGAGATCCAGCGTGGGCCAGGTCTGGCTCTCTGTCTTACTACATCATCAGTCTCTCAGATGGCCTCGCAGCCCCTCAAGTCCTAAAATACTGTAATCCAGGAAATCTGGAGGACTCAGGAGGTGGCTTAGGATGGCCCTGATCAAACTACATTAGTCATAACAACAAGGAGAAGGTATGGGAGTGAGTGGACAAGGAACTATGCATAGATCAAGCAGATAATTTCTCACAGACACCGTCCCTTCCTGGGAACAGGACAAGATTACTAAGATAATAGAGGTGTGTGTGGCTCCTCTGGAACTTCCAAAGCTAAGAGCAAACAGACTGGATTTATAGCAGAAACGGAGTCCACATGCCTGAGAAGGAGGAAAGGCCTTTTTCCAAGGACAAAGGAGGAAGATTAATACATTTGCAGTTGGGGGACATAGAGGGCCCCAGGTACATGCATGCCAGGATACTGAAGCAGGTTCCTGGACACTAGAAGAGAAAAAGGGAAATCATGGTAGCTGAGCATCTGGTCTATGCAGGCCCCAGGGGGCACACTGTGTATCTAATCTCATTCCTTCCTGGAACCTCCTGGAGAGCAGATGTTCTGATCTCCATCCCATAGACCCACAGGTGGTGAGCAGCTGTGCCAGGATCCAATCCAGCTCGCTCTGATTCCAGAACCCCATGCTCTTTCCCCCATGGCTCAGTGCCTCACTTATCCAGAGTTCCCTGTTCACATAACCTCACACACCCAGAACACACAAAGAGCCCAGAAGGAAGCATAAAAGAGTTGAGAATGACCCAAATCCAGACCCAGAGTCCCCACATTAAAGATACAGTTGAGTTTCAGGAGAGCTTATTTGGGACACTGGGGTGACAGGGAGAGAAATCTCACTTTCTGGAGCAAAGTGGGAGTTCTCTAAAACTAGTCTGTAAGCACAGAGTAATACAGGCTGGGAACTGGCAAGGTCACCATGAGGAGACTGAGGACCTCCCAAGACACAGTTTTCGACTGCCTGACCCTACGAACACATCTGAGGGAAGCAGGGGGCAATTGGCAGTGAGCTGATGCCTTTGAGGAGCTCTGACAGGGCTGCGACAGGCCTTGCCTGTCTCTGTATGGGGAGAGGGCAGCTCGACAGCCCTGAGACAAGGGGCCTGCTCACTGGGAGTGACCCCGTGGTAGGGGTGACCACACTGGGTGGCCGCAGCCATGGGGCCCACCCTTACCCACCCCTGAGACCCTTCCCTCTCACCTCTCCACTGTACTTACTCAGCTGCCTCGTTGCTGTTACCCAGCTTCCCCCCGGCTCTCCCTTGTCCATGCTATTTGTCCCTTGTCCCAACCTGTGAGGAGGGCCAGGACTCTCACTAAGGACCAAACTGGCTCCACAGCCCCCATCTCTTCACTCAGCAGTCTGAGGGGAAAACAACACCCATCAGAAAAGTGCCGTTCCTTTCCACTCTCACATCTTATGCTGACCATGTGCGATCACTGAGCCCTCAGGACGACGAGACATTGCAGTCACGGGGCTGCTTCCCAGAAACTTACCATCTAGTACCCAGCTAACATTACAAAAATGGAAAGCGAGTTTGCTCGGGAGTCCTGGGAGCTGAGTAGAGTACACTCCAGCAGTGTGGAGAGTTCGAGAAAGGTGGGTGCTGGTGCTGGATCCGAGAGGTGCTCCCAGACAGCAGGTGCCCAGCTGCACAGCCAGTGTCGTGTGCCCAGAGCTTCCACCAACCCAGCTCCCTTGTTTTGGTCAAGTTCAGCCTGGCTGTGCGCTGACTCAGGGCTGGGCTGGGATCTTTCTCTCTTCCCCCACCCCACCCCCTTGCTGGCTCGGATAGACAAGTGAAGGTCCCGCATACCAGAGTCTGCACCTTGTCCTCGCTGGCAGCTGGCACATAGTAGGTGTTCTGTATGCAGATGCTGAGGTGAACAGGACCAGCCACCCTTTGCTCTTTAAGGCCATGTCCTCATTAGCACCCATGTGATAAACCTGACTTCCCGGGAAAAGCCGGGCTTGCTTTCCAATGGTGCCAATGTGTCAATAACAAGGTGGCAAATGTCTGTGTTCCCATCTTCAAGAAAGGCCATATTCTCCAATCCCGAGTCCCCACAGTGTCCTTTCCAAACCCTTCTCCTTAATGCCAGGTGGAGGAGTTCCAGACAGCTATTTGCATTTTCAATTCTAGAAACCGTTAATATTTTAAAGCTGCTGGCACCACGGTTTATTAACATATTTACGTGTCCTACCTGCTACTGGTAAAGGGAAATTTTGTATTTGAGAAATATTCAAACATGGGATAAATTCCCAACTTTTGTTCAAATTCTGCTTTCAAATCCCTTCTCTCAGGACCTCACAGGGCAGTGGGGGAGACCATGTGAAAGCGGACACAGAATTCTGGACGACCGCTGTGTGGACTGAGGGAAGCACACACGACCGGAGCCAGAAAAGCTCTTGGCACATGCTGCAGGGGCAAGTCAGACCTCAGAGGAGGACTTCAGATTCCAGGGGAACATTTTTGTAGAGAGTGGAAAGAACAGGAGAGAATCGGAAGGGCTCTGCTTAGATGCAGCCCTGTTAATGACTTTTAGTTGTATGGGAAGTAGGTTGAGGTTAAGCTCAAGGGTCTTTGTGTCAGGCCTGAGTTCAAATCCCGGTTGTGACACCACTTGCTGTGTGGCGATCATCATAATTAACATTTTTTGTGCCCTTTCTGGGTGTCAGGGAGAGGGCAGGCTTTGCAGGCTGGCTCAAGGCAAGCGGGATCACGGGGTGGGGGGGTCTGACCCTGCCTGGCTTCCCACCCTCGCACCGTACCCCAGCCCTCACCAGTGTGGGCGGGTTCCCTTAATGCTCACAGCCACGCTGCCTTAACTCCTGTCACCCCCCTTTCACAGCACAAGAGACCAAGAACCAGAGAGGTTAAGTCATGTGCTCCAGGTCACACAGTTGGCCAGCTAGGATTTGATCCCTGAATTTGGGGGTGATGAAACACTGAGCGCCTCCTCCGTGTACTCTAGTGGTGGGTGTGAGGGCAAAGTGGGTGGCCGTGCAGCGCTGGCAGAATTTGGGCACTCGGGAAGGCAGCTGCTGTGGGTGCTACTGCCTTCCAAAGCCTGGCTCATTAATCTCTCCATCACTGGCCCCTGATGTCTCTGGCCAGAGGCCCCGTGCCTCTCTGACTCAAAGCCCCTGCACCACTGCCAGCCTCCGTGTGTCCCGCCTCTCCTGTGCCGCTGTCACCTCCCCCTTTCTGTTCACTCCCAGTGCCTCGCACTGTTCCTGGCACCCCGTAAGGCTGCAGTCAGGTTTGCTAAATGGATTGAAAGAAAACAATATTAGCCACACCGGTTCCCAGAAGAAAATGCTTGCCAAAGATCTTTAGCCTGGACGCATCAATATCAAAATGACACAGCTATAATTTGCTTTCAGATTCAGACTGGGAAGGTGAACTTTGACCCTGTCAAAAAATGAGAACAAATTAAATTGAAACACAAAGTCATTTCCGTTGTTCCAAGGCTCTGGATTTCTAATTAATGTGCAGCATACCTCTGAGGGCTGCAAGGGGGTCTGTGAGGTGGCGTCAGCTACCTTGCAAACTGAGCAGGGCTCAGGAGAGCAAGCGCCTTTCGTTCATTTGTTTGTTTATCTTCTGGATGTATTGTGCTTCTCGTGGTATATAGGTCTATAGACGAGAGCTGTCCCAGGCGATGAGAAAAAAAATCATTGCTAGAAGCTGACCTTGTGCAAAAGAACACATAACAAAACGGCCCTCAACACGATCACTCACCTGCCCTGTCCCGGAGGGGAAGTCAGAAATGCCAGACGGATCAACAGCAGCCGCCCTGCCCCAGCTGAGAGGGGAGGCCCCTTGTGGGGAGGCAGAGGGCAGAGGTATCTGTCCCCACCCTCCCGGGCAGCCACTACGTCACTCAGAGTCTTGGGAAGGCAGGATGCCGAGACAGTGGTGAATGACAGAGACTCACTCAGGCAACAGGGGGGCAATCAGCAGTTACAGGCTGGGAAAGGAACCTGACTTTGAACAGAAGGCGGCAGTGCAGGCTGGGCAGAGGTTTTCCAGGAGGTGGCCCTCACTCCTGCTTGGGGAAGGGAGGGACGGGGTAGTGTTCTTCAACCCACTGAATCCCAAACCTGCAAGAGGGAGAATCACCTGGTGCCCTTGTTGGAATCACAGGTTCCTGGACCCTACTCTAGACTCATTGAATTAGAATCTGCAACAAAGTGTCCAAATCTCTCTATGTTTTTTAACTAGTGCCCTGGATGCTTCTTATGAAGTTACTGGAGCACTGACACTTTCCTTTGGAGCCCTTGGAATACTGTCTGGCCTTGGAGAAGTCACGTTCCTTCTCTGAGCTTCCATTTCCACGTCTGTACAATGGGGATGGGAATCCCTGCCTCTCAAGGCTGTACTGTATCTAAGGAAGAACAAGGTGAGTATGTCAGGGGTGTAGATAGTGCCTAGCACTCAGAGGACACATGCAGTGTGTGAAATCCTCCCTTGTATGTGTGAGAAGGCTGCTGTCCTCCAAGCCAGTGTCCCCAGTGGTGCCTAGAGTCCCTCTTCCTGTTCTCTAGTTTTTGACTCACAGCCACTGAGCCTCAGCCTCCCTTGTCCCTGCCCCCCAGGGGCACTGTCGAGTTCCTGCCCCATCCAAGGAGCCAGTGCCACAGGGCTCCAGAGCATTCAGCAGTGCAGGATGTCAGGACACAGGTTTCCTCAGGGAAAGCTCTGCGAGGGAGGCTGGGGTGGAGGTGACCTCCCAAATCTTTGACACAATCAGCCCGGGCTGACAACTGATCTTCCAGATTTCCACTCCCCACCTCCAGGGCTCCAGATAATCTCAAAACAGTAGGCCCAGTCTGGGAACAGGCACTCTCAGTTCTGAGTGGGGCCTCAAGGGGAGAGTTCCTTCCCTGCTCATGCAAGTCTGTAAGAGATAGGGTTAACTGTGTGAAGAGATGTAGGCCACAAGGGTGTGTGCGAGCTGAATTATGTCCAGAATTCGTATGGTGGAGTCCTCATTCCCGGGACCTCAGAATGTGACTGTATTTGGAGTCAGGGTCTTCAAGGAGGAAGTGAAGACACAATGAGGTCTTATGAGTGGGCCGTAATACAAAGTGACGGGTGTTTCTTATAGGAAGAGGAGATTAAGACACAACCCTGCTCAGAGGGAAGACCACACAAGGACAGAGTGAAGGCGGCCATCCACAAGCCCAGTAAAGAGGCCTCAGAGAAGCCGCCTTGCAGGCATCCCAAGCTCACATCTCAGGACCGCCATGTGTGACTATGACAGAAGGTTTGGTGCAGCCTCTTTCCCTTGGCTCTTTGACCCTGACTTTGGGAAAAGACTGCCTCAGTTTTCCTCATCTGTGGAAGAGGAAAATAGTATGTTTGACTCACAGGTTGTTAACGCAGGCATGTCTCCAAGAAGATAACAGGATGATGACCCTGGCATTTACTGAGTATATATGACACATGCTATCTCCCTTCCCTGTTCAGCTGTGCAAAGTTGGACCTGGCCAGTAACCCTTCTGAAACTCGGTTTTATCACATAGGAAATGGGCATCACAACCTTTGGCCACGTCATTCAACAGAGCTGCTGGGAAACCCAGCAAGGCAACACATGTGACAGGTTCGAGAAAGTACAAAGCGCCTTGCTGATGGGGGAACCATTACTTCCAGGCAAAGCGATGTCATCTTCCCCAAGGGATGCTGTTAAACTGAGACCTAAAGTACAGAGCACTAGAAAGAGCAGTTTCGACACACAGGCTGTGGGTCCAAGTCCCAGCTCTGCCATTTCAGTGAAACCATGGTCACGTCACTCAGCTTCAGTATCCTGCCTACAAAAGAGGAATGGGGACACCTCTGACAGAAGAGGCGAATACTTTCCATGCAGGCATCCCACCAAGTCCCAAATGATTCCATGCACTGCTCCAGCTCACCAAGTTTTCCCTCCTGCCCCCGCCTTCCCCATGGCTTCGTGTGAAGTCATGCCAGAGGACTCACTCCAAGGTCTGAGAGCTCTATTTCTTTCCCATCAGAGTCCCATTCTGATACAGACACCATGCCCTTCTAAGAATCTGACAGAGAGGACCAGGACACGGGCCCCCTCAGCCTTCAATTAGGGTCATAGGAGGCTGGGAGCCCAGTGTCCTATAGCTCACAATGTGCAATCCATGTGTGGCCTCCTTCTAAATCACAGTGGACTTCTGGCTTCTCCCCACCATCCAAGCTGACTCACAATCAGGACAAGAAGAAGTATTGGGGATGAGGCAAAAAGCACAACAATAAGGCTGTTAAAAAAAAAAAATCTCTTTCCAGCAACACTCATCCAGGGAAGGGTGTGTGCCACGCTGGGCCTCACAGAGAGGCTGGAGAGGGCCGGATCTGCTGTCCCTGAGGGCCTACATAATTCTAGGTCATCTGGCTCTACAAATAAGTAAAAACATTAAGCTGTCACTTGAACCACTGCTCAGAGGGTGAGGTCAGAGTTTATTGATGAGCCATTGAGCATTAGCTCTGTAACTGCATACAGTCAACAGCTGATTTACCAAAACCACACTGGATGTAACTATTTTACATGGGGGAGGGTGGATGAGGAAGATGGTCTAATCCATCCTTCCAGTTTTGAGGCAACATTTTGAAAATTGAGTAAGTAAGCACTCATTGGAAGTCATGTGACTTTCTGTAGTGCCCCCAGAAAATGTGCCCAGAGAAAAATCATTTCTCTGGCTCTGTAGGCACTCAAGAATCTGGCTGCCTAGACCACTAGGTGGGCAGTTTCAGAGACCTAGTCTCCATATCCTGAATGGGATTAGTGATGGGGAAGATTGTCTTTCTCTGCCAAAGGGTTGCCATTATGACTATAGTTGAAGACTCATAGGTTGTGTCCAGTATGTGTGGATGACTGCAAAGTGCTCTCAGACCTCATGGATCCCTTACTGGGGTTGGCTCCTGCTACCGGGCCAAGTCTGTGTGGGTCTAGACACTGATCAGGAGAAGACTTGCCAGGAGACCTACATCAGTGAATAGTCCAAAGTGGAAGGGAGAGAAGAGGAAAGGAAGGCAAAGTCAAAGAAAGAATTGAAGCACTTGCCTGCCCATGGCCTCAGGCTGAGTTCTGACCCCAGACGCAGCTGATACCAGGGCTGACTTTTGACTTGGACATCAGACTAAGCTTTCCTTCAACTGTGGTTTGTAACATAAGTGGTTGATAATATGAGGATCAAGTGGGGTTCAGGGAAATACCCTGCTTATTTGGCTCTCCATTGGTCCTGGAGGAAGGAGCAAGCAAGTACCTTAACTCAAGTAGCACTTAAGCCTAGCATTGCAAAAAGTCAGCATCTATCTAATAGCTTCAAGATGGCAGCCCAAAAGGCCATCAGATGCCACAGCTAATCAAAGAACAGAGATTTCTTTGTGCTTATAAAACAACAGCTATCAGAAAAGGACCTTGGGGAATTTGTCAATTGACAAAATAAGGAAAAGAGAGAATCTAAGAACAACTGCTTCAGTGTTAGAGTATAGGGAACCTAAGTGGGACAGAATCAATATAGACTTCTTTCTGAATGTTCTCTCAGTAGAAGCCTGGTATGGTAGAAGACATAGGGAATCAGGGGACCCGGTTCATGTCCTGCCTTCATTCCTGGTGTACATGAAAACACTGTGTGTGAGGAGTTCTGAATGCAAAGGCCTACTGAGGCCGGGTAGGTTCACAGATGATTTAAGCAGACATGTGCAGATGGGCTATGGGAGAGCCCACGATGCATGCCCTATCTAAAGGGGACAGCCGTCCTCAGCAACTGCCAGTCATTGCAGTGTAGGAATTAGGCCCCAAGTTCTATGATCCTTTCATATAATTTTTCAAGAGATACTGGGGATCTTGAGTTTTATGTGAAATTTCTAACTCATGCAAACTAGTTTTTCTTTTACTTTAAAGCAAAAAAAAAAAAAAAAAAAAAGTCCATGGGCTTGGTATACTTTTCTGTCCTTAGCCATGGAGCCCTGAAAACCTTAAGGAGCTGGTTTTACTATTTCATCTGTCTGTAACTCACTCTTTGGGTCTGACTTCCTACCTTGAATATGAGAGGAGAGGGAAAGAACTTTTACCAGGATATTCCTGCCTGCAAAATTCTGGGAGTCTATGACTCCCAAACCCATCATCTCCCAGCCTTGTCAGAACAAGATGCCACAGGCTGCTCCATGTGGGCAGGAGGGCTCATCATCCACCCCTTGCAACCACAAGGAGTAGAAAACTAATAGCACTTACTGCTGGGGTACAAAGAACCCCATGGTCTATGACATAGGGTGGGGACTTGCTAGCATGCACCGTCTGGTCGGCATGGCCTCCAGAGACACCAAGCTTTGCCACCAAAGGGTTACTTGACCTTGATAGAGTCATCTCCACTCTCTGAGCTACAGTATCTTCATCTAGCTATACAACCACCTCAGCCACCTCTGAGGACCTCGTCAATGCTCAGGCTCTGCTCCAAGGCCACCCTGAATGACTGTGCATAAGGACGGAGGACAGCCCCTCATTGCCTACAGTTGGCAAGCTCACGTGTGTGTGTGTGTGTGTGTGTGTGTGTGTGTGTGTGCGTGCACTCCCAGCAGGCTTGGCTGGGAGTCATGTCAGCATTAGACAGTACTCAGGGGCACGGGGAGAGAGGGTGGTTGGAACTCATGGGGGTCCAACAGAGAGGGGACAGGGAAATGTGGGTCATGGAGGGAAGATCAGGGAGGAATCAAGTGAGGAGCAGATAGAGGTCAGGAGACCCCCAGGGAGAGGGAGACAGACACATGGGCAGATGCAGCCAAGGCAGAGAAGCAAGCAAATTTGGAGAAAGTGAGAGACAGCACCGAAGGCGCGTGGAGCAGGAGAAAAGCCAGGGGAAGCTGCCAAACCATTGGCTTCAACTACAAATTTAACTGGGTGTCCAGAGACTGTCAGGCTGGGACGGAGCAGCACGGCTCACTGGAGAGGAGAGGTGGAGGAGAAAGCACCCCCACAGGCTCTCCTGTCAGCAGGTGAGGAGTCTGCACTGCAGGCTGCACCCCGGACTGACACCACCCCACCCTTGATGGAGGGAGGCAGTGGGAAGAGGCTGTCCATGAGAATGAGATTCTCTGGTCTGGTGCTGGGATCTTGTGTGAGGATGGTCAGCCTGTCATGGAAAAGCCCACAGGTGGGAGTCTGAAACCCAGAACTGCTCATTAGCATCTGAATGACCTTGAGTCTACTTCTTCACCTCTCTGAGCATCACAATCCTCCTGTGAAATAGGGGCCCTAGTGCTTCTGCTGCCTCTGTGCTCACAGAGTTTCACAGCTCTATCACAGGTGATGAGTTGTGGGGTACGGCCAGAGGCAGGCCAGCACTCCCCACTTTTTGGACCCTGCTGCTGCTGACACTCCTGTGGGGCTGGCAGGCTTCCCCGAGTCTCTGCTCATGTGTCCCATCACAGGGGAGTCCTCTACAGAACAGCAGTCCTCCCCGACACCTATTTCCTTGTCTGTGTGTGTGTCCTTCTTCCCCGTAGCACTCCTCACCCCCTGATGTGTATATATTTCTTTTCTCCCATTGGCATGTAGGTTTCATAAAGACAGCAACTTTGCCATTTTACTCACTGCTGTAACCCCCAGACCTAGAATAGCAGGTGCTGAAAGGACACTTGTGGAAGGAAGAAAGGAAGAGAGGGAGACATTCATACTGGTGGCTGCATTCACAGGTGGCTCAGAGGATCAGGAAGAAGTCCAGGTGTTTGGCCAAAATGGACCTGAGGAGCCCTCACCTGGCTGGTCCTCCTGGGGTGTGGGCCTTGGCATTCTCCCTGGTCTCATGCCCACCTGAGCCCTGGGGCCTTCCCTCCCTCCTGCTTCCTGTGCTCCTGGCTTCCTCATGGCCCTCTCTGTGTCCATGCTTTCTGAACCATCCTGGGTGCAGAATGCCTTCCTCTTCTCTGCTTTGCCATGTCTTGTTGGTCTTTGAGGATTAGCTCTAATGCCACTTCATTTCTTCATTCATTTTAGAGCCATTCATTCAAATACTCATTGCTGAGTGTTGCTGGGGTGGGGGTGGGGGGATGCTCTATGCAATCAGAACAGATTCTACCAGCCCAGAAATGACTGTGTCTCCAAGGACCCAGCTTCCTCCAGTATTAGAAGACAAGCCCATTCCCTTAGTTATACTGCAGGAGAGGCCTGAGCGGTGCTGAGAAGCTTCCAGTGCCTTAAACAGATGATAACATAGATTGCATTCCTGGGATTGAGGAAGCCATCTCAGCTTTGGACCAGAAGGGATAAAGGAGGCCCTGGGGTGAGGAATGATCTGATCCAAGAGGCCCTGAACCCAAGAGGTTCAGGAAGAGCACTAGAGATCCAAATAAGAGATGCTAAAGGCATCACTATGCTATTGTTAAGGGATAGAGACACAAAGGGAGGGAGAATCTGTGCATCTGTAAAGAGAGAGGGGACATGAATGATGGCAATGAGGATCAAAGTGAAAGTTTCCGTGTTTGAGCCTCAGGCCCAGCCCTGCCCCCATCAGGCGGTGGATGTCTAGGATCCACTGGGATCTATGACATCAAGGCAGGATCCCCATTCAGAAACGTGGGAATCTTCCACTTGGCATGGGGTCCTTATACGAGGCAAGCTGGCAATATATAACTGGAGAGGGATCTGGGCCCAGACAGCTACAATACACAGCAGAGAGAGAGAAGGATACCACGACTGGGAAGCTCCTCTAGGTCACCTTAATCCCAAAGACTCCTCCCTTCTCTACTTCCTTCCTTCCATCTTCTCTTCCTCCCTCTCTCATTTCCTTCCTTCTTTCCTCTGTTCTTTCCTTCTTCTCTTCCTAAAAGGAGTATTTATTAAATATTTCTTAAAAATAAATATTTCTCAGGGACTAGGACTGGGGCAATCTCATGGCAATCTTCTTACGAAGAAGAGGGGAGCCAAAACTCCTATCAGCCAGGAAATGGGCACTCCTGCCTGAGAAAGGGAATTCATTACAACATGTTAAAAAGTCTTTTTTTTTTTTTTTTGTCCGAAAGCTACTGTGTGTGTTGAGATGAGGCTGCCTGTGATCTGAGGGCTGGTAGGGCTGATCAGACCTTTCTTTGGTAAGGATGGCTCCTGTTGTGGAGGAAAGGCTATACCTGATCTGGAATGTCCTGTGCCCCCCTCCTCCCTCTGTGTCTGCATGGAATGCACCGTTAGAATGCTCCGCTGTTACTTGGAGTGTCCCCCTTGCACCATTAGCACCTCACAGGCAAGAGCGCGGCAGGTCCGTCCACGAGCATTGGAGCCTGGCATGTGGTGCCAGCCTGGTGCCCAGCAAAGATTTGCTAAGTTAATGACTACGTGTTTGTTAAACACACAGAGCAGGTCAGGGCCCACCCTGGCCCCCACCTCAGAGATATGTGCTGCTTCCATTGGACTTGAGTGTTATGAGCCAGAGACCATGCTTAGTCCATGAATTCCTTTGATTCTCAGAACCACTTTGATTAAAGGGAGGGGGGTGTGCAGACAGTCTCAGCTCATTTATAGAACAGATGCAACAATGGTGGCATGGAAGGATGGGATGACTTCCCCAAGTCTTCACATTAAAACAGGGAAAGGTCAGGATTCATTAGTAAGTCACCAAACATCTGAGAAAGAAGGACCATTAGAGACCAGTGAATTCAAGCCCCCTTTTTCCAGGTGAGAAAACCGATTGCCAGAGACAGGGTAGTTTGGCTAAAGGGTCACACAGACAATTAAGGCAGGTCACTTGTAAGAAGTTACTCTATACACATGAAATACATTGGGCAATACATCGCAAAGCATCACTTGAACCTTGTCAAGTGGTGAAATCAATCCTGGCATGAGGGAGAGCGAGTAAAGTGGTTCAAGGCAGACTCAGACTAACCAACAGAAGTGTAACGCATGCCACAGGTGTGAGTCACATGTGTGAGTCTAAATTCTCTAGTAGTCACATTAAAAAAGTAAAAGAAAAAGGTGAAGTTAATTTTAATGACATTTTATTTTACTCAAGTATCTAAAATATTATTTCAGCATGTAATTGATAGGACAAATTGTATGAATGAGCTATTTATGTTACTTTTTATACTGAGTCTGACATCCAGCTGTGTATCTCACACACACAGCACATCTCAGTCAGACAGACTGCATTGTAAGTGCTCAGGTGTGGCTTGTGGCTGTGTGGTGGACAGCAGAGCATTAAAGTCATCAGGGAAGGCTTTCAGGAAGGAGTCCTTGAGAAGGGGAGGGCATTCGGCAAGGCAGAGTGGAGGTGGAAGGCTTTACACACAGAAGTAACAATTACAAACAAAGGTAGAACATTGAGAATGAGAAGGCTCTGCCGTCGGAGGTCACTGGCCTGGATGGGGATGGGGTCACGTGAGGTGCAAGTTGAGGGTGAAGGTCACGGGGTTGCCCCTCCTTTGTTCTACACAGTCCTATTCCAGTGGCCATGACCACCCTTACAACTCACATGGCCCTGGAGGGTGTACCAAACACCCTCCCGCTCATTGTGCATTCATATCTTTACATCACCCTGCAAAATAGCCGCGGAACAGAAGACAGCTGCCCTCGGTCACACAGCCAAGCCAGCATCGACCTCCGACCGCCCTGCTCCCGCCAGGATGCCAGCCCTACCTGGAAGGCGAGTGCACAGGGCTCCTCCCTGGACCTGAGCAGGCCTGTGCTCTTGCTGTGTCTCTTGCTGGCCCTCTCTCATCCTCTGCCAGGCCTGAGCCTCCCACCCTGCCCAAACTGGGAGTTTCCTCCTTTTTAGAGTCCACCCCATCTTAGAGTCCACCCCGATTTCTCCCTTCTATTAATTTCTGTGAAGACCTAAGTTTTATTTAACATATATTTTTTTCAGGGGCGCCTGGGTGGCTCAGTCAGTTAAGTGACCGACTTCGGCTCAGGTCATGATCTCACAGTTCGTGAGTTCGAGCCCTGCATTGGGCTCTGTGCTGACAGCTCAGGGCCTGGAGCCTGCTTCCGATTCTGTGTCTCCCTCTCTCTGTACCTCCCCTGCTCGTGCTCTGTCTCTGTCTCTCAAAAAATAAATAAATATTTAAAAAAATAAATAAAAACATATATTTTGTTCACTTTATTTTAGACAGCGCACACAGGAGTGGGGGAAGGGAAGAGGGGGGTGGGGGGGGAGAAAGAGAGAGAGAGACAGAGAGAGAGAGAGAGAGAGAGAGAGAGAGAGAGAGAGAGAGAATCCCAAGCAAGCTCCACACTCAGCACAGAGTCCAATGTGGGGCTCAATCCCATAGCCCTGGGATCACGACCTGAGCCAAAATCAAGAGTCAGACGCTCAGCCGACTGAGCCACCCAGGAGCCCCTCTAAAGATTTTTTAAATCAGACTGTTCCCTCCAGTCATTAAAGGTCTAAGAGGGAGAGAGAAGAGAGGTGGTAGAGTGGCAGGGAGAGGGTGACAGACTCCTCGGCAAGTCCCTGATGCTACATCACGCATCAACTAATGGCAATGGATGGTAATTTCAGAAAGAGGGAAACAAACAGAATCTAGCCAGGAGTCCGGTTAATTGTGAGCTCTAAAGAGGCACTGACAGATTCCCGCCCCAGACCGGGGGCGGTGTGTTGGGGAGCGTTGGAAGTCTGCCATACCAGCCTCCCACTGGGACCTGCAGGTACGGCTGGGGGAGCTGGAAAGGCTCTGTGAGGCTGTCTGTCGAGTCACCCACACAGAGAGCAGCTCAGGCAGTGGAAGGAGCCTCCGAGAGGGAGCGTGGGCTGGCCACCCCCCGAGGAAACAGAAGGGGGGCAAACACAGTGTTTGTAAATACAACTACGGCCCTGGTCCCCATTCTGGCAGAACTGGATCCCAACCCAGGCTGTACCCCTATGAGGACTGTGATCTTTGGCAGGTCAGGGCTTTAGCTGCAGTTGGCTTGTCTGTACAGGTGACCCTACTTGCCTCATGGGGTGATTCAGGAAGTCAAATGGGCTGGTGCCTGTTATGGTGCCCAGCATGTTGTGGGTATCTATACAGGCTAGTGACCACCTCTTTGGGCTTTCTCCCTCCCTCCTTCCTCCTATGTCTTCTCATACGGGATAGGAGGCAATTGTAAGGCTCTGGGTAGGAATCCTGCGATAGTCCGGTAACAGCTGGGGCTTATTGAGACTTACTGTGTGCCAGGTGCTGTGATAGGTTCTTCCCTGAATTACCTCATTCATCCTCTCAACAACCCTAGTGGGTAAGAGCTCTTGTTAGCCTGTGCTTGCTTGATCACTGAGCTCATGAAAGGAAGATACAGCAGCATTCAACCCAAGCCTGTGGCTTCAGAGCTCACACTGTTGATACAGCTCAGCAGAGGTACTTACACACTCATGTCTTTGCCCTTTCCAAACTCTTTGTTCCTGTTAAGGCACAAATGCTAACCCTAATCTGGCTGTTCATTTCATGTCTCCAGCCAGCCACCGGAACCTCTGTGGCCCAGGACCTGGCTGGGCATAGATTAAGCACCCATGGAGTATTTCCTGGGGAAGGGAGTGTGTCTATATATTATTTGCATGGGAAAGATATTTAATCAAACTCACCCTTTACCTGACAGAGAGGAAACTGGGCTAACCCAGAGGTTAGAGTACTTGCTCAAGATTGCTCAACATGGTGGGGGAAAGAATTGGGAATCCGTCCCAGGGTCCTCGACTCTGGCCAGCATGCTTTCCCTGTCACAGAGCCCATGTCCTGCTTCACAGAAGCAGGTTCCATGATGGCACGTGCACATGTAGAGATGTACACACTTGTTTCAGACTTCAGGGTTCGATCCACCTCCGGCAACAACAGGAGGATCTCCTAGTCCCGGCCCTGTGTCTCGCCACAAGGTGGCGCTCTAGCCGACACGGCTTTTGCACTCAGCAGCCCAGCTTCCTTGAGAAGCCTCCAAGAGTAAGCCTGGTGAAATCAATTTCTGTTATCTTAACAGATCAGCCGCAGACTCCACAACACAAAACAGAAACTTCCTTCCAAGTCCACGGGAAAACTGAAAAGCGGAGGCTCCTCTTGTGACTTAAGGTTTTCTGTGTATAGAGAGTGAGACGCAGCCTGCTGAAAGGAGCTCTCCTACTGGGTGCCCTGTAGCGTCCACTGGGGCCTTGAGGTTGCAAGGATCTGGCTGCGGCTTCCTCTCCAACTCACACTGACCTGCAGAGACCTAACCGGCCTCCCCTAGTCCCTGGGTACGCAAGCTCTTCTGCTGTGCCACGGTACCAGCTCTGTCCCCAAACGGCTTTTATCCCCAGGTAATGGAACTCCTACTCAATTAAAAAAAAAAAAAAAAAGTAGAGCCTGCGGTTTGGGGTGTGGTGGCTCACTCCTTCAGGGCTCTCGGGGTCCTGAGGGTTCATTATATGCTGAAGTGTGTGCATTGTTCCTCCTAACCATGGCTGGCACACAGTGAGTGAGCCCAGCCTCTTTCAAGGATCCTAGAGCAGTGAGGAGTGGCGGGAAAGGATGGGGTGAGAGGTGACCGAATAGGAATACTTGTATACAAATATCTACCACTGGAGGTGCAGAACCACTGACAAGGTTTTTTTAAAGTGGCTTCAGAAATAAACATGGGTTTGGATTCTAGCTTTACATAACTAGCTGTGTGTTGGAGGGGGGAAACTTAATGTCTTTAGCTATATGTGCAAATGAATTTGTGTTGCTCTTCTTGATTATAAAATGGGGATAATAATCGTCCCTTCCGTATAAGATTGTTGGGAAAAATAAACCGAGACACTGTGCCCAGTGCCCAGCAAGTAGTAAGTGTGCGGTCACAGTGATGGGGGCCTAGCTCTTGTGATGAACCTTTATGTGTCTGAGTGGTGGTTTCCTCTAGGCAATGGGGAGGGTTGCCTCCTCCTTCTCAGTGCCATGCTTAGGCACTCAGTCATCCACCTATTCTGCCAACGTCATCAGCCTGCGCTCTGGGCCAGGCATCAGGAGACCCGTGGAGGATAAGACGTCATTAGGCCAAGTGCCTTGAAACCTCACTGAGGGCCCTTTCCTGCCCCAGCCAGCCTGCCCCCCTATAACCAACCTCACCCTCTACTCAGCAAAAGTTCTTTTTTGGGTTCCCACAACTGCCTCTTGCACATACCTGCTTCTCTCCCCCACCCCACTTCCTCTTTTCTGTTCAAAGATTCCACTGCCTAAGATTCAGCAATGGGAGATTCTATTATTCTGAGTCTGAGACTATATCACTCAGGGGATACAGGACTCCACAATGGGGTGGCTTCACCAAAATTCCCAGCTTCCAGGTTCCTGACCTGGAGAAAAACCCCTGCTCCAAGGTGTCTGTTTCATCTCCCACATTCCCAGAGACACAGGGTGCTATGATCCTTCCAATTCTGGATCCCCAGCTGGTAAGAGATGCCTTCGTTGGACTAATCACCTTCTAAACAAATGGCACAGTGACAAGTGGTGGGGGGGGGGGAGCTGGGGCCGCACAAGCTGGTGTTTTCAATTTAGAGGCCATGCATTATTTACACTGCCATTACTCCCCTCAATTTGACTTCACGCTTTAGCCCTAATTTCAGTATAATCAAAGCCAATGAATATTTAATCAGGATTGCTTCCAGAAATTGAGTAATGCCATTAACATAATGGCCTCAGGACTTCAAAGCTGCTTTCCTTCAAATGCATCTGACTTACACCTTTCCCCACCCCCTTCTCTTTAACCAGTTGTATTTCAGAATGGAAGGAGGTTTGGGACCCAGCAGACAGCAGTTACAGCTTTGTCCGGGTGCCAGACATTTTAAGCACCTCAATCTATGAAAATACCAAGTTGTAAACCACATCCCTGAGGGGCTTCAAAGACCTTCAGAGTTCAGTTTCTAAACATGACTCTTGTCATATACAGCCAGGTTCATATACAGCCAGGTTTGGGAAGGGCTGGCCTAGACCATGGCCAAGATGCCCATCATTGCCAGCAAGACTTCTACTTTTGGAGTTCATCTATTTTTTTTATTTCCTTAAGTAATATCTACACCCAATATGGGGCTCGAACCCATGACCCCAAGATCAAGAGCCACATGTTTACCAACTGAACCAGCCAGGTGCCCCTTGGAGGGTCATCTCTAGATATCCCTAGCTGAAACACCTCCTCATTTGGGGCAGAAACCCGTCTCCTGGCAGGCTTGCTCACACTGGCCCAGGCTCTGCCCTCTGAGGCCCCACAGAACAAAGGTGCTCCTTCTACCCCAGGACCACTGGACAGGTATTAGAAAATGGTTTCCGGGTAGCCTGGGTGGCTCAGTCAGTTAAGCGTCCCACTTCAGCTCAGGTCATGATCTCGCGGTTTGTGAGTTTGACTCTGCGTCAAGCTGTCTGCTATCAGCACAGAGCCTGCTTTGGGTCTTCTGCGCCTACCCCCCCCCCCCGACCCTCCCCCACTCACACTTTCAAAAATAAATAAACATTTTAAAAAAATGAAAATGGTTTCCATCTCTTCCTATGCATCTTCTTCCTCATATAGCCAGGTGTTTGGTGCCCGGCCAGGCTCTGTGGAGGACACAGCGGAGAACTATACGCCACTTGCTTCTAAGAGCACAATGTAAACATCATCAGGGGGATACACAAGCTTTCAAAGCACTGGTACATTTGTTACCTCCTTCGATCCTGGAAGGATCCATATTCTCCTTCCACAGTGTCAAGCTGGTGACCTTCCCAAGGTGGCTCTAGGATCAGGAAGAATCTATGGGTATTAGATGTTAAAACTGGGAGCTTTCTTAGGACCTTCTAGGTCAACCTGGATGTACAACATGGGAAGCGAGTCCAAGGTCACAGCTGGACAGTGGAAGGACAGGGCTTAGAATGTGGTTGCAGGGACCTTAGATTCCTTGCCCAGGGTCTTTTCCTTTACAAAAGGGCTTGTGATCACCAAGCAGGAAGAACCACCAAGGCCTTGCTTACTTGTGAAGTTGGGAACAGGACTGAGGGGATAGGAATTGTTCCTGGGAGAGGCCTCACTCCATGTCTGTTGGAAGATCAGGCTTCTCTGGGGTGAGGATGTGAGAGAATGGGGGAACTGATAGATACTAGAGAAGCATGGGCTCCCTATATAGCCTGAGCAGTAGTGAAAAGGGAGAGGGTGTTGTGTTCTGAGTCCACAGAATCACAGGCAGCCCTTGTGAAACCTTGGTCACCACCAGGGGACCCTGATGTCCTTCTGCTTGACCCCCCTCCCTGAGAAGCCCTTGCTGACTGCAGGGTGGGGTGTCCCTCACTGTGCTGACACAGCCTCTGTGCGCCCCTTCATCAGAATGTGACTCCCATCTATTCCCTATCTGTATACACTTCTGCCTCCCTCCGCAGACCGGAGACTCCTTGAGGGCAGGGGCGAAGCGGCCATTTATCTATATCCCCTGGGAAATTCGGGTCATGTTCTCTAGGTGTCACATCCCACCAATAGAGGACTCAGCTGCTCTTCACAAGCAGGACAGGAAGCTGCCAGCCTTGACCCACTAACCTGCAGGGCCAGGGCACTCACCACTGCCTGGGTTCATCTCACACATCACTAAAGTGCATCCTTATTAGGAGCCAACAAAGAACAAATGCCTTGTGCTGTCACCTGGTGGTGACTTCCAGCATGGCGTCATCCAAATCCACTTTGTTCTTCCTGCTGAATGGGAAGGAAGGCTTGTTTATGGAGCCCCTGCCAGGTGCCAGTGCTTTATATACTGTGTCTCTTACTCTTGATAGCAACTCTGGAAGGTGGGCATTATTCCCACTTTAAATATAGGGAAACTGAGGCTCAGAGAAGTGCAGTAATGCAACTGCAATTAGGAGGCAAAGATGAGCCTCGGCTCCTCATCTGCTCATAGCCCAGTGTTTTTTCTACTGCTCCAAAACCTAATCCAAGTGAATGAACCTCTAACTGAGATTTCAGTATTGATAAGACAGATAGAAGGAGCATTTGGAGGTTTCTAGCAGCATCTCTGGTATCTGTGAACTCATACCATGTAATCATTCACCTGCCCCACTAGTTCTGGCTCTTGAGACACACCCAAAGTAAAGGAACAAAACCCCTCTAGAAACCCCTCTAGACCTGAAGCTCAAAATCACTTTACTGGGTGTGGGCAAGTGTCCTGAGGCCTGGGTTGATGTGAGGGGCTAAGACCTTGCTGGTCTGTTGGAAAGGATGGCTAAATATTAGGGAAAGAAAGGGCGTGTCCAGTTTACTGAGCCTGACCCTTGTCACACCCTCGACCCCTCAGCCTGACTTCAGACCAAGCTCTAAGGCATTTACTGAATGACTTCCTGACACAGAAAGACTCCTAGGGCTGGACTAAGTCTGGAAGAGCCTGCGCTGTGGTCCGTGTTCCCCCTCTCCTACATCCCTGCCCCTGGTGACCTGCAACATGTAAGCTCTGCCTCCAGACACACATAGACAGGCCCTGGCTTGGGGGTGACCTCAGCTGGGCCATGGGCACTGAGAATGGCTATCAGGCTTGGGGTCTGTCCAAGAGCAGATCAGTGGGGTTCAGGGAACCACTGAGAAGCAGCAGGGAGACTGGAGCCAATGGAGGTAGGCAATGACCAACCACAGCACAAGCCCATGACCAGGAGATGGGGAGAGAAAGGCCAGAGGGGTACAGTCAATAAGGGGTGGTGAGAAGTCAGTATCCCAGAGCCCTCAGAGATTGTCTCAGCCAACACTGTCATTTCGATCTAAAGAAAAAGGAAATTGCCCAGGGCTACCTGGTGTATTGGAAGCCGAGACCAGATCAGAACGGCCACCTCTGCTCCCCATCCTGAGTTCCTCCACTGTTCGGCTGGAGGGCTGGATCCCTGGGGCATTTCTGGTGCTTTGGCTCTGTCTATCTCACTGCAGCCGTGTGTTCTGGGAGTTGGGGTTCTGATCTCCATTTCATAGGCGGAGAAACTAGGGCTCAGAGAGGAACAAATCTTGCCCAAGAGCACAGATAAAGTCGGAGCAGGACCTGGAACCAAGCAGGATTTCTTGGCCTCACATCCCACCTACTACGTGTCCGGCTCTGCACCAGGTACCTCATGTGTTCCACACCATCTCAACCTCACAATGCTTCCATAAGGTAATATTATCCCTATTTTACAGTTGAGAATGTTCAGGCTTGAAAAGTCCAATAACTGGCTCAAGCTCATGGAGTAAATCAGTAGGAAGGAGAGCAGTGTCCAAACCTAGGTCTAGCTGGTCCCAAACCCATCAAGAGTCCTAGAATTGCCTCTTCCCACCTTAAAAATGTCATCCATTTAGCTCCCATTGGTGGTAGTAGGTTGGGAGGTCTGCCACTGACCACACTCTTTCAACAGCAGTGTCTCCATATCCAAGGGTTTTCCTGTCTCTCAAGCCTGACTCCAGGAGGTGCCTGTGATTCCTTCACCTATCTACAGCCTGATGGATTGTCCTGGCATGTGGTGGCCCTCTTTCAGTTCTATCCCGTCTTATGAGGAGCCCTGCAAAGACCCAGGCTTTGGAAGCAGGCAGAGGGGTTTGCCAGCTGGCATGGCTACTTAATGCTCTGAGACCCCGGGGATGACATAGGCCCTCTCAGAACCTCAGTTTCCATTCTCCATAGAATAGAGACAATAATAACTGGCCTACAGAGATTCTGTAAGAAAATAAAGTACTTGGCACATAGTAGGTACTCAATTAGTGACTGTCTGAATAGCATCACTTTTGTGTATGTGTCACATGTCTCTCTCTGTAGCAAGTGCTGCTTGCTGCCCTGTGCTATCAGCCCACCTCAAAGCGAGCTGACCTGGCATCCCTTGTCAGGTTGGCCTGAGGTCACTCTCTGACGATTGCAGCCCACTCTGTCCCCATGCGTGGCAGGTCGGAGGTGCCAAGGAATGTATACACCTCACTCTCCCACCCGGCTGCCTTCAGCCAGGAACTGCATGAATTTGTGGGTAAGTCACCCCGGCCCCCATTGCCCCTACATATTCTACACTATCTCCTAGAGTCCCCAGCAAGACTGATCCTCAGTTGCCCACAAAGGTAACCTTCTCAATAACATGCCCTTGACCATCTCCCTTTCCTTTACTGTCTTATTTCCCACTCCCTCCTGGTGTTTCCACTTTCCAAATAATGTCTTGCACTCAAATCCTTATCTCAGGGACTTCTTCTTCAGTTATCCAAACTGAGGCTCTCATTACTCTGTCAGCTACCTGTGCCTCAATCAGGAAGTGCCCAGCATAGTCTCATGGGCAGTGGAGTCTACCAAATAGCAGCACATTGCTGATCGGGTCCCTTTATTTTAGCCTCCCCAAATCCAGTGATTTGGGACAAGGCCTCAGGGGTAGTCCCTGAAGCCAAAGCAAGTTTCTCAGCATATCCAGGCTTGTCTGACAGTGCCTCATTCAGGATGCACCTTGTACTCGTCTTCCGGGATGGTGGGCAAACAAAAGGCTGCTCGGACAATTAAAATGCATGGCATCTGAACGGAGCACAGCGCTCTGTTCTGACAGCAAACAAGGGAGTCCACCACATGTGGAGGTTCAGCTGCCAAGGCCTTCACTTAGGAAGAAATTAGCCTCAGTGTTCAGAGGAGAGGAGTGTCAGAGGAGATTCTCCTCTGAGAAGTGTGACATGCGGCCCCGACAGGGAGGAAGGCAGGCCTGGCCTTCTCAGGCTGCCATCCTGTTTGCATGTCGCTCTGCTGTGTTCCAAGTTTCTTGGGGAGTACAGAGCATGGCGTTATCTCTTGCCTGCCCACAGAAGAGCCCGGAAGGAAAGAAAGGGAACTGAGAGGTGTCCATCACCTACTATGTGGCATGGACCTCACATGCATTTCCTTCTCTAATCTGCACAAAACTCAGCAAGTCCAGCTATTACTATCCCGTTATTCAAGGGGGGAAACTGAGTCTCAGGGAGGTGAGAAAGGCCTTGCAGTCAAGCATTCAAGCCCAGTTTTGTCTGACTGCACTATCTTTGTTCTTTCCTTCCTCCCCCACCCTGATGGGATGACAATGTCAATGAAGGGCATATGGCATCAGGGATAAGCTGAGATCAGGATGCTTAGCTAAAGTGCAGCTTGAACATTTTGGGAGGGTTTTACCGTCGGCACTCACCCCAAGCATAGGAGTGGTTGGGAATGAGACTTTGGCCCATCCTCCCATGACCTTCCAGCCCCACTCATGCCTTTGCTCCAGCTGTCCCTTGCTTAGGATACTCCTCTCTATTGTCTCTCTTCATCTTCAAGTGCCAGCTCCAGTCCTCCAGGAAGCCTCCCCTTGCCCTTTCAGACAATCTTGTCTTTCTCACATCCACGTGACCAGACCTAGGAAGCAGCAGCTGCTCTAGAGGAGAGCCCACCCAGTGAGGTGGGCCAGGGAGATTGTGCTTCCTGTTCCTACATGTGACTCTGTGTGACCACGGACAAGTCTCCGCCTCCTTTTGGGTCTCAGTTTCTTCATCTGTAAACTGGGAAGAATAATATCTGTCTTGTCTAATTCCAGGTTGTTTTTAGCATCAAGTTAGAGAACAGATATTAGAATTTTTTTAAATTGTGAATGTGTAGTACACATGATGGTGACTCATAACACTAAGACTTCAAAATATAATTTGATTCATGGTGAGGCTCAGCACTTTGGCCTCTTAATATCTCCCCACCCCAAAGTGAAGGAAAAGACTTTACTTCCTGCACATCCTGTTCCCAAATTGAGGACAGGCTGAATAGGAAAACAAGAGTCCACCAGGTTAGAGGACCCATCTTCTGAGCCAGCTAGCACCTGAGCCCTGCACTGCCCTCTCCCTCCCTGACCTTGTGGTCCTCTCATCTTCTTGTTCCTGTTTTTTTTTTCCCTAGCATGCACTTAGAAGCAACAACACTAAGCATGCAGCATGACAGGAAGCAGAGGAAGGGCTGGCATCCAGAAACACTTAGACTCTTCAGGAGAAGCCTTGTAAACAGGGACGAGACAGGAAGCACCCTGGAAGTAGTGCATGCTGGGCAAGGAAGGGCTTTTAGGCACTACTGTGGTCAAGGAAGAAGCACAAACTGCATCTGATCCTGCAGTCAGAAAATCTAGAAGCTGTCCTGGAGAAGAGCCAACTTCAGGCTGGCAAAATCATGCTGTTGTGAAACCTCAGAAAAGAACCCAGGGCAGAGCAGTTCAGGTATAAATCAGTGAGGGGTCAACAATGTATCCCTCCGAGGCTTCCTGTTTGCAAATGCCAGGTCTGTGTAGATCTGGCTCTATTCAAAGATGATGAAGCAAAACAAAATAAAACCTCTAAAGAAACAAAAAGATGGGACCTTTGGAGAGAAACTAATGCAAAAGGAAAAGGAAATATTGCCCTGAAAATTTGGAGAAAGAAAGTTTGAAAAGAAATTAAGACCATTTCAGAGGCCATCTGCTTGGAATCTTTCAATAGATGCAAGAGAAGAGCAGAGAGTAGGATGTGCCAAAGGCAGAGACACAGGAGTTGAATGAACTGGGATGATATGGCAAAGGAACACAAAATAAGATACCAAATTAAAGTCCCCCCCTGAGAGTAAGAAAAGAACAGAGTTGATACTGCAGACAGCAGTGATGAGGACTAATTTGAATACCTCTCAAAGAATGCAGAGAAAAATGACAGTGATGGAAATGATGAGAAAGAAGGTGATGGATACAGGAGATAAGAGTGGAGTCTAAGAATCATCAATATTCTTGGGGGGGGGTTATAATAAAAATGAAAGTGACAAAAACTTAATTGGGAAAAAATTTAACTAACTACAACAAAACAAAAGCAAACAAAACAATATCAACCTCAGTCCAAAACCCAAAAGGGATCAGGGATCTAGGCAATATTCATGAAAAGAAAAACCATAACTATCAAGATCTTGGAAAAATAAGCTTCAAGGATAAAGAAAATATCACACAGGAAGGAAAACAGGTTGACAGCTAAGCTTAGCTTTCGATGTTAGAAAGCAGAATTGAGTGTTGAGGAAGATGGCAAGGGGAGTAAAAGCACCTGAGATTCTCTGTTGTACAAAGAGAAGTAAAAATGATTGCTTTGTTCTTCACTGACAATTTGAGAAATATGAGGGTAACTGTCTATCAAGCATCTTAAGGCATTGAGAGTTAAATTAAAAGAGGATTTTAAACTTCTAAATTAATATAACAGATATAAACAAACAAAACATAGTTTACAAAGAAAGAGAAAACACTTAAGAGCAAAATATATATAAAAGAGAAAGTGTAAAAGCAGATGACAGATGGGGTGCCTGGTTGGCTCAGTTGGTTAGGCATCTGACTCTTGATTTCAGCTCAGGTCAATCTCATGGTTTGTGGGATCGAGTCCTATGTCAGGCTTTGCACTGTCAGTGCAGAGCCTCCTTGGGATTCCCTCTCTCTCCCTCTCTTTCTGCTCCTCCCCCCCACCGCCATAATAAATAAATAAATAAATAAATAAACTTAAAAATTTTTTTAACAACAAAAAAAGTAGGTGACAGATGATTAAGGGCAAACACACCAGATATGAAATGACTGTAAACTGTCTAAATTATTCTATTAGAGGACAAAAATTCTCAAGCTAAAACGCAAACACTAAGTTATGTGCAACTTGTAAGAGATAATCAAAATAGTTAACATTCACTGCATACACACCATGTGCATTGCACTGTGCTAAACATTTCGATCATCTCATCTGGGCCACTGTCAACCACATGAGGCAGGGATACTGTTACCCTTGAGAAACCTGCCCCAGGTCAAGCAGCAGAACTGGTATTGAAACCCAATCCTATCTCAGAGCACAACATCTTAAACATTACCATCTACTGAACCTCAGGCAAAATTACACAGTAAGGTTAAAAATTAAGCTTCCAAAATATTTCAGGCAAACTCAATTAAAGAGAAACAAGAAGTGAAAATATTAACAATAGAGCAGAATTTGAGGCAAAAACCATTAACAAGGAAGAGGTTGATCACATTAAATTGATTAGAAGCAAAAATCTACATTGAAGACTTAACAGTCATAAACTTATTGCAGCCAACAAAATAGCCAAATATGTAAAGCAACAAATATTTGAAATTCCTAAAGAAAGCAACAGAAATTGGAGCAGGAGCCTAGATAGCATGCATAGACAAAATAGTCAATTATCCTATTTCTGTTTTCAGACATTCAAACATAGGTGATTTTTAAAGTTCTGTTTAAAAAGCAAGGAAATGACAGGATACCTGCGTTTTTCAGTTGGTAGAATGTGTGACTTTTGATTTCAGCTCACGTTATGATCCCAGGGTCGTGGAATTGAGCCCCATATTGGGCTCTGCACTGAGCATGGAGCCTGCTTAATTTTCTCTCTTTCTCTCTTTCTCTCTCTCCTCTTTAGTCCTTTCCTCTGCTCTCTCTCTCCTTAAAAAAAAAAAAAGCAGGAAGGGGCACCTGAGTGGCTCAGTTGGTTGAGCATTCAACTTTGGCTCAGGTCATGATCTCACGGTTTGTGGGTTTGAGCTCAGAATTGGGCTCTGTGCTGACAGCTCAGAGCCTGGAGCCTGCTTAAGATTCTGTGTGTGTGTGTGTGTGTGTGTGTGTGTGTGTCTGCCCCTCCCCCAGTCACACTCTGTCTCTCTCTCTCTCAAAAATAAACATTTAAAAATTTTTTTAAAAAAGAGAAATGATAAACACAAAATTGATAATTATTGATAATTATAGTTAACTATGAGGGTAAGACTGATAAATGTGAGTTATTGGTGATGTTCTGATTCTTGAGTGGTGACTTCACAGGTGTTCATTATGCTTTATAACTTATATACATAACTATATTATTTTATATATATTAAATATTAAAAATATAAAGAAAAATACTAAAAGAAAAAACACATTAAAAAGATATTTGAAGAAAATAATCAATAAAGTTAAGTCAATGACAAAAAACATTTTTTCACTCTACATAGAATAATTTTGTATTCCAAATAATAATATAAATATATATTATTTTAATTTTATAGCCATAACTACTAAAACCAGAAATTGGTATTATTGTCTCAACAGCAACAGAAATAGCTGCACCTAAATGCTGCATGGAGATTAAAATCACCTTTATAAAAATGTTATGTCATAGAATAAAAAGAAAAAATACAATTACAAAATATTTAGAAAATAATAAAAATATAAATAAACAATTTATGAAACTAATGGAATGCTGCCAAAATCATGCTCAGAGAGAAATTATGCTCAAATGCAGTCTTTTTTGTTTTTTATATTTTTATTTATTTTGAGAGAGAGAGAGCAAGTGGGAGAGGGATAGAGAGAGAAGGAGACAGAAGCTCAAGCAGGTTCCACACTGGCAGTGCAGAGCCCAATGTGGGGCTCGAACTCACAAACAGTGAGATCATGACCTGAGCTGAAGTCAAAAGTTGGACGCTTAACCAACTGAGCCACCCAGGTGCCCTGCTCAAATGCATTCTTAACTAAATTGAAAAGATTAAGAAAAATAAATAAGACTGTAACTACATAATCTGCAAAGAAAAAAAGAAACCTATGAAAACCAGTAGGAAAAAGTAGTAAAGCTATAGATGAATAAATTAGCAGAAAGAAAAATGGTAAGTTTAATATAGAAATACAAGAGCTACTTTTTTTTTTTTTACAAAAGTAATAAGTATGACAAACCTCTGACAAAAACAATCAAGAAAAAAGTGACCAATATAGAGCAACAAAGTAAAGGGGATATAACAACAATGGACTTTTTTTTTTTAATTACAAGAGGCAAGGTTGTCAAGACAAGAGGGATGTTTTTGGATGTTACCAATATTGACTTTAGAAGTGAAAGACCTGAGTGACCATAAAAGAAAATGAGAAATTATAAAGGCTCTTGGTCCAAATGGTTTTATGGGCATTTCCCTCCCCCCCCCCCAATATTTGTGATTAGACAGTTCTTGAACTAAATATCTCTTCTAAAGCATATAAAAAGATAGGAAGTTACTCAAGATAACACAAGCTCAATATCAAAGCTATAAAAAAATGGTCTCTCATGCTTATAAAAGTTGAAGTCCAAAATCCAATACCTGCATGTCAAATGTAGCAAGATCAAGAAGGTTCATACCAGGAATGCAAGATGAGTAATGAAGTATAATAGTGAAACAAACAGGTCAAATCAGAGAACTGATAGTCATTTGATAAAATGAAAACACTCTATGATAATTAAAAAAAATGAATAAATTAAAAATGGAAGGCACTTCCTCAACATGCTAAAGAGTATTTATCTTAAAATGAGGGCTAATTTCATAGTGAATCGTGAAATAGTATAGGTATTCTCATTAAAACTTAGTAATAAGACAAGTATCATTATTATTTCAAATTGATATATAAGAATTAGTCAATACAGTATGGTGGGAAATACAATTCAGAGTTATAAATATTGGAAAGGAAGAGACAAATTATCATTGTTTGTAAATGATATGGTTATTTAATTAGAAAGCCCTAAAATTATCAACTGAAAAAAAACTCCTAAACAAATTGGTGGTATTAATGCCAAAAAAAAAAAAAAATTAGTAGCCTTTTCTAAATACCAACAAGAATTAAGATTAAAACTAAAATTTGAAAATATGTCAGTCATAGTAACAACAAAAATATAAAATCTTAAGGAATAATTTAGGGACTTAAGTGAAGAAAACTATAAAACTTCACTGAAACACCTAAAAGAAAACTTGAACAAGTGAAAATAGATGCTGCATTTTTGTATAGGAAGGCTGAATAGTATAAAGATGTTAATTTCCAAGCTAATGTATGGATTTTATTCAAAATTAATCTCAAAAAAATCGTTCTGAAGTTTATCTAGAAGAATAAATAGTAAGATTAAGATATTATAGCATAAAAGAGGAAGATGCTTAGCCTCTCAGATGTTAAAACATATTTCAAAGCTAAAATTATAACACAAGGGGGTATTAATGGTATATAAAAAATGAGCAGACATTTCAAAATAGGTAAATAGATAACTTTAAAACCAAATCCAATATACACACTCAAACACAGGATACACTCTTATAGGCATATAGGTTATCACACAACTGTATGGAGGTGTATGTAAATACATGCACATACATAAATACCAAATACACCTCCACATGTTAGCTTAATACAGGATAAGATACATCTGAGAGCAAAGTAAGACAGTGAAGCCACAGGGCCATATGAACTCACAGGTGGACTCTTGGGTCAATTAGGGCTCCCTGGGGTTTGAAAAGGGGTGACCCACAATGAATGAAGGCAATTTCAGGGTGGCTGTGAAAGTTCCTGTCACCTGACATATGCTGAGCATATGCATTTCAAGATATGTTTGATGACTGAATGGGAAGGAAAGAAGGGGGGAAAGAAAGATGGAAGGAAGAGCAGACAGGGGAAGGAACAGGAGGGAGAGGAAAAAAGAGCACATCTTGTGGGCAGCACAGAGGAGTTTGGGGGCCAGCCAGACAGCATCCATGTCAGGACCCAACACAAGGCCTGACATGAAGTCAGGACTTGAGAGGTGTTTGTTGAATTAATTCTATCTCTATATTCTTTATCCAGTTACATTTGTCTGCATAACCCTTAACGTGACTCAAGATCAGATCGTGTTTGTTTATTTATTTTTTGTCCGTCTCCCTGACTAGCTCATAAGCTCCACGGGATAGGAATTTTGGGTATCTTTTCACCCCTAGAACAGTACACACCACATGGGTAGTCCTCAAAAACTATTTGTTGAATAAATAAAGGGAGGCTGAGGGAAGCTGTAAAGGGCCATGAATGTCAAGCTCAGCAAAATGGCCATGATATTGTTGGACCCGGGCCATCATCGAGTACCATTAAATTTGTAAGGGAAGAGTGGTTTGTAGAGCATGTTGTTTTTATGGATGTCCCCATTTTTCAAGTAAGGAAGCTCTCTTCCCGGAGATGAGAGGCGCTTCTCAAGGGAGTCATAGAAATGGATTGGGATATCCAAAGTCAGGAGACACCTAGATGGAACCCACCAGACTAAAGAAGAATTAAGGCTTAAGGTTGGGGGGAATTTTCCTGACTTGTTCAGGTAGCATCTGGGGCCCATCTGATAATTCACAGATGCCCTCAGATATGAATAGAGCCCAAAGCAGAGGTGGCTTCCTGGCTGCATCAGCGAGGACCTTTCAAACTTCAGGGAGTGATTGCACTCAGAAGGGAGCTATATCTATGGGGTAATAATCCATGATGGAAGAGTCCCTTCCTCCATGAAGCCTTCCTGAATTATAACCTCAATCCAGGAAAATTGTAAGCTCCTTGAAGGGAGGGTCTCAGATTCCTTTTGCATTTGTAGCACCTCACACAGAGTTAGGCACAGCATAGGGGTTCCACAAAGCATCACTTAACAACTTTCACAGTCAAACCAGGTTTCAAATCCAGCTGTCTCTGATTCCAGTGCCTTGATACCCCCTGCCCCACACTGTCCACCCTAGCCCTACCCCATTTCATTCACAAAGCAAAGGGGCTTTTATCCCCAGCTCAGATCCAAATGATATTGTCAGTATCTTAATAGCCCACAACAACTGCATCCCTCACATTACAGGAATAACATATCTATATGACATCTGGAGGAAGGACATGGCATTTTTTTTTCTGCTGCTGCTGAGGATATGATGCCAGAGAAATCTCATTACAACAAATCAAATGAGAGGGACAAAGAGATTTGCATATTTATCCCATCCTATGGCTCAGGGACAGCAGACTCTTGTTCATGTAGCAGATTACAATCCAACATGGAGAGCAGGCATGGACACATGGTAGGGGCTGGGAAGGAAGGAAGGAAGGAAGGAAGGAAGGAAGGAAGGAAGGAAGGAAGGAAGGAAGACATCTCATTTCCTTAGCTCATCACTGGGTGCTACCCATACCCCTGTGACACTATCATCAATATGCAAACACATCACAGAGAATCTGGTGGCAGGGGGAAGGGGTGGGGGTGGTCCGTGGCAGCAAGGAGAGAAAGAGGAGTGAGCCCAGGTTTGGTTTCCATCCTGATGATTCTTCTGTTCCCAGGGGATGAGTAGGAAGATCATGAGGTTTCTGCCAGGTTGACCTGGACTTAAATCCCGACTCTGCTACTAACCAGCAGTGTGACCTCAGACATGCTGATGGCCCACTCTGAGCCTGTGTCCTCAGCTAAAACTATGGATAAAAATATCTGCCTTGGATACTGTGGGAGTTCCAAGATGATCTGCATAAAGTTTCTTGAGTATCAAACAATGTGAAAGTACTTCACTGGCTCTAAATTTCTGTACATATATACAATAATCACAAGTTATTGTTTTTAACTTAGTCTCTCAACCACAGGCAGCTAATTTACTTCACTTGGGAAAAGAGAAAATGGCAGCACAGAGAGACTTGGTGACATCTTCCAAATCTTGTCTGCTGAGGCCCTACAGCTGATTCTCTGGTCCCTTGACTGGCCTCAGGCACTGGCAGGCAGCCAAGGAGGAAGCCTGAGGGCAGAGCGCCTGCTTGGCATGGACTGGGAGCCCTGGCATGCCTCCCATTTCCAAGTCCTCACCCTTGGGGGCTCCTCTTCCACTCTCCCAGGGACCATTAATTTACATCCCCCTGGAAAGCTCCTGGACTGAGGCCACCAAGCAGGGAACACAGCCAATACCATGACTAAAAGGGGACAGCAGGACAGAGGACACAGTCCTTCTCTGCTATGCTCAGTTGGGTGGGAAAGCAGAGGTAACCTCCTAGGCAGGGTGTCTGCCTACCCTGGAGGGGCCACAGCACCCCACCCTGGCTTTGGGACTGGCAAGGCACTGGTGTAAGAAGGGCTCCCAGGTCCACCCCCAACTGCATAGTCAGTGCCAGTGGCCAACCTAGAACCCTAAGCAGCCAGTCATGGCAAAACCTCAGAGCCCCTCTGGTGACCATGGTGTATGTCCCCTCCCCCGCTGCCCTGCTGCTCTTGGGAACATCCCAACGTTGGGGGAGTGCTGAGGTGGCCCTTTGCCAAGTCAGCCTCCATTCTCACCCACCACTGAGAGTGTCAGATTATGTTGTCCCTTCTGATGCCAGCTCTGGTCTGCAGATCTGGCACCATTGATCCTGGGTGGTGGAAAGTAGAAGGAAGAGAAAAAGCAATATTTGCATACCTGCTGTGTGCCAGCCACCACATGAGGCAATTCACAACTTTCTCTTTAAAACCTTCACAATGACCTCATGAAATGGATCAGACCCATGCTGTGGGTGAGGAAACTGAGGTTCATACAGGTTAAGTAACACTTCAGAGATCACATGGCTTGTGAGTGGGAAAATGGGAGTTGAACTCAGGTGTGTTTGATTCAGAAACCCATGTCTTTGTACTACGGCACCCTTAGACTTGGCATGCCGAGCACTGTGCTGGGCAGAAGAGGCCACATGTGGGGAACCCCACACCATGAGGTGCTGTCTTTGTAGCCAAGGAGCTACCAGTCTAGTGGGAAGATGGAGGTGAAGGCCAGCATTCACATGCAGGTTCCACCAGTCTTCCTCTGGGACCCTGGGTGGTTCCTGGAATGGGTTCTGGGACCCCAAGAGGCACCCTGTTCCCCAAAGAGCTCTGAACGGATAGACAGATCTGGGTCTGCCCACAGAATGGCCTCAACTCAGGTCCTGTCTACACGGCCCACCTCATCCCTGTCCACTTCTCCACCACTGCTTCTCCCCTGCATCACGTCATGTGTTCTAGGCTGCCTTGCCTCTGCTGGGACACCTTGGTACTCCCTGCCTCAGGGGCCTCTGCCATGATGATCTTGAGGTCTGGAATGCAACACCGGTCTCTCAGCTGCCACATGGGGTGACTTTCTCACTCCATTCAGGTCTCTGCTCACATACCACCTTCTTGGAGAAAAGCTCCCTGACCAAACAGCATCCTTGCACCACGTGTCTTCTACCCCACCTTACTTTCCTAAGAAGTACTAATCATGACCTGCCATTATAAATCTGCTTGCCCATTTGTCATTTTGTCTGTCTCCCTCCACTAGAGTATCAGCTCCATGAGGACAAGGACATCAAATACCAGCATTCAGAACAAGCCAGGAATATTGTAGCAACTCCATAAATATTTGTTAAATGAACGAATGCAGTAATGAAAAGATGAATGAATCAATGAATGAATGAAGTGACTGTGTCCAAGGTCTCTGACCTCTTGAGTCCACAACTCTTACTTGAATACAGTTCCTGGCAGCGGCCGCAAGGAAGCACCAGGGGAACCGTATCCAAGGTGGCTATGCTCCAGATAGTCAGCCTCAGCCATCTGGAACATCCATTGAGGGGAAACAGTTTAAACCATCTGCTTAACTGCTGAGGTTGTCCTTGAGTGAAGTACCCTGGCTAGGACACCAGTCACCTCCCTGGCTTGCCTTCTGCCCTGAATTTGTCCAAAGGCTTAGCTTCTGGCCTAGCAAGAAGGACTTAATCAGCACCAGGCAGATGTGGGATCTCTAGCTCAGCCCCAGCTGGAGCCAGACTACCATCGCCATGGAATGGAGAGAGAGCCTCTGCTGAGACACTGCCAAGTGCTCAGGCCAATCAGCACACGCCTTGGGCATCATCTTCCAGAAAGCATTTTGGGGGCTGCTGGTAGGCATCCCAGTGCTCTGCTGAAATAGCCTCTTTAGTTATACAATAGCAGGTGACAAAGACTAATCTTCCTCGGCAGAAATTCCCTGGTGCTTGGTGTGCTTCTCACACTTAAATCCAGCATTGCAGAGACTCCATGGGCTGGAAATTGGGCATTTCCCTGCAGCTGCCCATTGGAACTGCCAGTGCGGGGGGCTCTGGTGAGAGAGGTCTGTCCCCAGAGTCTGGCAGGGAGACACCCCAGCTGGAGTTCAAGTGAGGGCCTTGGGTTCTATGTGTCCAATTGGGGGTGAGGTCTGTTGTTCTACTTTGAGTTGGGGTCACTTTTTGGCCTCTAGAAATATTTTACTTTGGAGTCTGAGAGTGATGTTCTAGCAAAGGAAAGGGGCATGGGAGAGAAAGAACACTGACAGGCATTTTCTATGTGTTCAGGGTTTCCTACACGTTTGCTCATTTAACCCTGTGATGTGGGCAGTGTCATTGCCATTTTTCAGATGTGGAAACTGAGGCTCAGATAGAGGTGAAGGGATTGTCCAAGGTGACAAGGGATTTTCCAGGGTTCCAGCTAATAAACATACATCTGCTTGAAGGTTGCCTTTGTGGGAAAACTATTTTACCCTCAAGCCCACACCCAGGCATTTTCTACAGAACTGCCCTCTGCTCAGCCACCCAGGTGCCTCTTCTGTGACTGGGCTGAATGACACTCAGGGGCAGGGCAGTGGCAGCAATGAAGGCATGCCATGGGTGCAAGGGTTTTGTGAGGCACAACACAGAGGCTGGTTGTGATCTCAGGGCTGCAGGAGCCCTGCAGAGGGAATGGCCACTCAGAGGCAAAGGTGAAGGGCCTTGAGAAACCACAATGGTTCTGAGATGGAAGTCACAGCATATGCAAAGACCCAGAGGCACCATGGGAGTGACAGAGAAAGCAGTGGTTGGGAAGATTTGTGGGGAGTGTCCAAGAAGAGGACCCCATATTACCAAGGGGACAATTTATTCTGCCACCAGTGGGGCCTACTGAGGTCTGGTAGGCAAGGGAGGCCATACTTACAGCCTTGTTTCCAGGAGATTGTCTGGGCCACTGAGTGAGGGACAGATTGGAAAGGCTGAGCCTAAAGCCTGTTTTCTTCTTTTAGGGAAATGATTTTCCAAAGTACTGTAGCCTCTGAGAAGTAGCCTGCCACCATCTGAGGATACAGAATAGAAGGCTCCCTGGTGCTGGCAACTTTTCCCCACTGGCTACCTCCCTCTGCTTCCCTAAGGTCTCCCTGCCTGAGACCCAGACTTTCCTGCAAACTCGAGCTTGGGGGAGTCTGCAAAGCTTGGAAGGACCAGGGCCATCCTTGCCTGGACTACACATCAGGCCTTGAATAAGGGAACTTGACTTGAGGCCAGGAGGACTTGTGGGGGAAGAAGGGAAGGGTGGCCATGTGTTGCCTGAGGAGAAAGGCTCCAGTCTGGCCATGGTCTCCCTCTTGTTAACTTGTTGAATGAGCTCAGGGAAGTCCCTCCCCTCTCTGGCCTCAGGGTCTGTCACTAAAGTGAGGGAAGGACCCAATGACCACTAGCTACCGCTGACTCTCCAGAAGCAGCCCAAACCTACCACTCACAGCCTTCCTTCCTGTCTGTTCTCCCTTCTTCTTTCCTTCCACAAAGTTCCATGAAATGTCTATTTTGTACAAGGCTCTGAGCAAGGCTTCGTGGCTACAAGAACAGATAAAAATACTACCTGTTTGAGGGGGAGTTAAGATGGCAGAGCAGCATGGAGACCCTGAGCTTGTCTCATCCCTGAAACACAGGTAGATCAGCAAACCATTTTGAACACATAGGAAATTGGTCTGAGTATTAACACAACAATCTGAATAACTTGAGCCACAGAACTTGGTGGGTACACAGTGCAGAGAGGTGAACTGGAGGAGAGAAAAGCCATGAAGGGTAGGGAGCTGTTTTTGTGGAGAGAGGACAGAGAAAAGGAAAGGGGGAGAGTTCGGCTCACAGGAAGAGTGTGGCCCTTCATGCCAGTGCGAGAAAAGCACTCCCCCGAAAGTAGCTGGAGAGAGAGAGAAAGAAAAAGTAAAACCATCACAGGGGACTGAACAAGAAATCTGTTTCCCCAAACCACTGATGGGAAGACAGGAGAGGGTTTCAATACCACAAGAATTCTACAAACAGTGTAGCGCAGAGTCTGAAGCTTCAGAGCTCAGCGCCTGGCAGTGCTCTGGTGAGAAAGCAGGACAAATCCCCAGGAGCAGGCAGTGGGGTCTGAGGGGTCCATGGGCCACACAGGGAGAAGTGGTTCCCTTGCTTAGAGTGCATTTGGTAGAGGCCATAAGGCTTCTGCACAGCCAAAGGACCCAACAGACCCCGGAGAGCATCCATGTTTGCTGGTATTGGGAAAAAGATGCCAGAGTGCAGTGAAACCTGGTGCTGGCTGTGTGTTGTGGTTAGTCACGATCTCTGAATCTCTGCTACTGCACAACCACATGAATGTTTTCTGGGGCAAGCCAGCACCTGGCCATTGCTCAGCAAGACCCTCCCCCAGAAAGCTGGAGCAGGTCCAAGCTGCAGAGGTCTCTGAAGGTTTTGAAACACAACCCCCACTGAGATAAAACTCTGGAGGGAGGTGCTGCCTGGAAGGTGGATGGCTTGGACACGGACAGGGTAGACTCAGAGTGGGCAGAAGCCTGAGCCAAAGGAGGGGTGCTTGATTGTAGGTCAGTGAGAGCCCAAGGTCCTGTGCCAGAGACTAAGGAGCTGGGTGAGGCCATTGCTACCTCTCTTGTTCAGGCGCACATGCTCCACACTGATCCACCCCAGTAAGCTAAGCAGCGCCATAGTGGAGAATGGAGTTGTTACACCAAGCCCCACCCAACTGTGCCTTCCAGGCACATCCCCCAGAAGATGAGCACAAGTCAACTGGATGTAACTTCATTTGGGTTTCATTCTGTCTGCTGGTTCATTTATTTGTTCATTTTATTTGCTTCTGTTTTTTGTTTAAATTGCTTTCTTATTTTCTGTTTTATTCTTTCGTTTCTTCCTCATTCTTGGATACAAAAAGAGAAAAAATTATTTTTATTTTAATTTTATTTTTGCTTTATTTTTTATTAAAACATTTTTTATTCTATTTCAATTTCTTTATTTAATTTTATTCTATTTTATTTCAATTTTTTTCTTGCCTTTTTTTTCTCTTTATTCTTTCCCTTTTCCTCTATTCTATCAAGCTTCTTTCAACAAGCAGACCAAAACACACCTAGGATCTAGCCTCCAGTATTTGATTTTTTGTTTTGTTTTTAAGTTTTTAAGTTTTTAATTTTAATTTTTTACTTTATTAATTGTTTTCTGCCTCCAAAATGACAAAATGAAGGAATTCACCCCAAAAGAAGGAAGAGGAAGAAATGACAGTCAGGGGCTTTAATCAACAGAGATATAAACAAGATGTCTGAACTAGAATTTAGAATCATGATAATAAGAATACTAGCTGGGGTTGAAAAAAGCATAGAATCCCTTTCTGTGGAGATAAAAAAAAATAAAATCTAGTCAGGATGAAATAAAAAATGTTATAACCGAGATGCAATCTTGAATGCATGCCATGATGGCAAGGATGGACAAAGCAGAACAACAAATCAATGATTTCAAAGATAAAATTATTGAAAATAAAGAAGCAGAAAAAAAAGAGGGAAACTAAGGCAAAAGAGCATGATACAAGACTTAGAGAACCCAGTGACTTATTGAAAAAGGAATAACATCTGAATCATAGAAGCCCCAGAACATGAAGAGAGAGAAAAAATGGAAGAAGGTTTATGTGAGCAAATTATAGTGGAACACTTTCCTAATCAGTGACATCAAAATCCAAGAAACACAGAGAACTCTCACTAGATTCAATAAAAACCAACCATCACCAAGGCGTATTGTAGTCAAATTCACAAAATACACAGACAATAAAAGAATCATGAAAGCAGCAAGGGGAAAAAAGTCCTCAACCTATAAGGGAAGACAGATCAGGTTCACAGCAGACCTATCCACAGAAACTTGGCAGGCCAGAAAGGAGTGGCAGGATATTTTCAACATACTGAATCAGAAAAATATGCAGCCAAGAATTCTTTATCCAGTAAGGTTGTCATTCAAAATAGAAGGAGAGGGACACATGGGTGGCTTAGTTGGTTAAGCATCTGATTTGGCTCAGGTCATGATCTCATGAGCCCCATATCAGGCTCTGTGCTGACAGCTCAGAGCCTAGAGCCTGCTTCAGATTCTTGTCTCCCTCTCTCTCTCTGCCCCTCCTCTCCTCATGCTCTCTCAAAAATAAGTAAACATTTAAAAAAGATTTAAAAAAATAGGAAAGATAAAGAGTTTCCAAGACAAACAAAAACTAAAGGAGTTCATGACCACTAAAACAGCCATGCAATAAATTTTAGGGGGAGGGGGCAGGAAGACAAGACAAAACAAAAAACACCAAAAGCAACAAAGACTAGAAAGGACCAGAGAACATCACCAGATACACCAACTCAACAGGCAACACAATGGTGCTAAACCCATATCTTTGAATACTCACTTTAAATGTCAATGGACTAAATGCTCCAGTCAAAAGACACTATGGTAACAGAATGGATAAGAAAACAAGATCCATCTATATGCTGGTTATAAGGGACCCATTTTAGACCTAAAGACACCTGCAGATTGAAACTAAGGGGAGGGAGAACCATCTATCATGCTAATGGTCATCAAAAGAAAGCTGGTGTAGCCATACTTATATCAGACAAACTAGATTTTAAAATAAAGAGATGTAACAAGAGATGAAGAAGGGCATTATATTGTAATTAAGGGGTCTATCCATATTTATGCCCCCAACATGGAATAACCCAAATATATAAATCAATTAATGCCAAACATAAAGCAACTCATTGATAATAATACCATAATACTAGGGGACTTCAAATCCCACTTACAACAATGGACAGATCATCTAAGCAGAAAATTAACAAGGACACAATAGCTCTGAATGACACAATGGGCTGAATGAACTTAACAGATATATTCAGGACATTTCATCCTAAAACAACAGAATACACATTCTTCTCAAGTGCACATGGAACATTCTCCAAAATAGATCACATACTGGGAAACAAGTCAGCCCTCAACAAGTACAAAAAGATCAATATCATACCTTGCATATTTTCAGACTACAACACTATGAAACTCAAAATAAACCATGAGAAAAAACTTGGAAAGACCACGAATACTTGGAGATTAAAGAACATCCTACTAAAGAATGAATGGGTTAACCAAGAAATTAAAGAGGAAATTAAAAAGTACATGGAAGCCAATGAAAATGAAAACGTGACAACCCCAAACCTCTGGGATGCAGCAAAGATAGTAATAAGAGGGTATATATAGCAATCCAGGCCTCCCTAAAGAAGGAAGAAAGGTCTCAAATACACAACCTAAACTTCCACCTAAAAGAGCTGTAAAAAGAACAGCAAATAAAGCTCCAAACCATGGAAATAATAAAGGGAAGAAGGAAAGGGAAATAATAAAGATTAGAACAGAAAGCAATAAATCGAAATAAAAAAAAAAAACCAGAACATATTAATGAAGCCATAAACATGCTTTTATGCCTTACATATGGTGCTCCAGGCCCTGCCCTGGGAAGATTCAAAAAAGAGTAAGACTGGGTCTCCCATCTCCTTAGAGATTAAAAAAAAATTTTTTTTAACGTGTTTTTCATTTTTGAGAGACACAGAGAGACAGAGCATGAGCGGGGGCGGGGGGAGGGGCAGTGGTGCAGAGAGAAAGGGAGACACAGAATCCGAAGCAGGATCCAGGCTCTGAGCTGTCAGCACAGAGCCTGACACAAGGCTTGAACTCACGAACCATGAGACCATGACCTGAGCTGAAGTTGAACGCTTCCCTATGGAGCCCCTGAGCATTCTTTAAGATCCAGTGCAAATGTCACCTCTTCTGGGAAGCCTTCCCTGATGAATCACCTCTCACACAGATTCTTCTATCTCTCCTCTTAGGGACACCCTTCACTCCTGGCACTGTGTGTCCTTATTTGTCTGTCTGCCCCCACTACTCCCCTCCCATCCATGGCTGGCATCCACAGAGTCTATTGACTGGAGGGTGATGAAGGCTGGGCAGCACTCTTGGGGCACTTGTGGGTGAACAGAGACCAGGAAAGGAGGAGGGTCTTGAGGTTCAGAGAGGCTGGAAAAGGCTGCATGTTGGACATGAGACCGGCTCAGACATTGAGTGATATCCCAGCAAACTAACCAAGCACTCTGATGGCCTCTCATGCTTCCGGGAGAGTCTATCAGTCCCCATGTGTGTGAGTCTGTGGGTGCCCGTGCCTCTGGCCTTACTAGCGAAGCCATTAACCTTTGGTGTTTAAGGCAACTTGTCTGCTTATAGTTATGAAAACAAGCACTAGGCATGGTGGTGTCAGGAAGGTCTCATTTGACTCCATGTCTGTCCCCACTAATTAGCAGGCCCAGAAGCACAGGGATGGACTTATCCAGACAAGTGCCACCCTCTCCACTGCCCCTAGGGAGCAGGTGCTCGTGTTGACCACCTGGACCTGACATATCACCTGCTCCCTGGCTCCCCTTAACCCCAAAACAAGTGTACCTTTGCCCAGGGCTGTGCAGCCCTCTGTCTCTGGCCCCCCTCTCTGGCCCCTCCTTGCCCTTGTCCCCACAACTCCTGAGTCCCTATTTCCTCTTGCCTGGATTCCTGAGGCAGCCTCCCAGTGACCTCCCTGCATCAAGTACATCCAGAACAGGTTCTGGGCCTCCCCACTGAAGCTAGAGTGAAACTGGAACTAGATGTCATGACTCCTCACTGGAACCCTTTCCATGGTTCTGCAAGGCCTTGGGATGTGGCCCTTGCCTGGTTCTCCACCCTCACCTTCCTGGACCACCCACCTCCTTCCCCCTGCTCCTGGCGGCACACTTGCCCCAGTTCAGCCTCCACCTCTGCTGCCTCCTCGACTGGTGCTTTCTGTCTCCCACCTGTCTCTGAGCCCTAAGGGCTCATGTCCACCTACAGTTCCCTTCTCCCTGGAAGATGAAGTCCCCTACCCTGCCATTCTAAAGTAGCTCCACAGCCTGCATGAGTGTTCCACACGCATTCCTTCCTGCTTTCATTCCACAGACCTGTGCTGAGCACGTGCCAGGCACAGCGAGGGTCAAACCACTTCCATCACCTACAGTCCTCCAACTGGCCTGGGAGGCAGAGGACGGCTCTCGGGACCTGGCCTTTTCCTCACATTCCAGTCCCCCTGTTTGCTGTTCTCTGTACCCATGGGAAGACCCTGAGCACACCATTTGCCCTGTCTGGGACTCAGTTTCCTCCTTAGCAATCCCCACCTCTCAAGGTGTTGTGAGTTAATAACAGTAGTAGTGTTGGGAAAATGAATAAAGTTTTACACCATAAGATGGCCGATGGGACTAAAACAAGCTCTGGTCTCTGGCTTAGAAACCCCTTTTCTGGGTTCTTCTTGCCCTGTTTGCCATGCACACGAAAAGCCCCCCCCCCCCAACATGGAGGCTGACAACTATAAATTACCCTTCCCCCTTGCATTCAGGGCTCAGATCTTTGGAGAAATGGTCTCCTCTGAGCCCGCCAGTGTTAAACAAATCTCTGATCCACCAAGATCTGAGTGCTGCTTGGTTTTTCTGCCAGCGTTCCAGCCTGATTCCCTAACAGTAGTAGTACTGGTACTAATAATAATGCAGAGCACGAAGTATGGGCTGGACTCTGTTCTAAGTGCCTTACAGGTATCAATTCCTTCACCCTGCTGGGCTGGTCTCGGCAGTTAAAGGACTAGCTCAGCATCAGGCCTGGATTCAGGAAGCACCCAGCAGCTACTGGCATCACCGGGACAGTCACGTCTGGCCTGAAAGAGGCATGTGAGACAGGAATATGCCAGGCACGTCCTGGGCCCGGCATGCAGACGAGCCTGGCTGGAGCTCAGGGCCCATGTTTAATAAAAGATTAATGAAATTGTCAAATTGACCTTGTCAGTGTCTGCTCAATCCAATTATGTGGCTGTGGCCCCCATGAATGGGGTTAAAACAGAAGTGTACATGAGAGACATCAGGACAGCAGCCCCTGGGGAGACAGTGCTGCCTGGGAAACCCTGCGGTGAAGAGGTTCCTACAGCTGGGCCAGGCCATCTCCGCCCCCGCCCCCTCTAAGAAGTGCTGGCCACCTGAGGGCACAGTGTCCCCTTATTCTGGAGAAACTGCAGCTGAGCAGCCACTCTCCACGGGGGGAGGGGGGGTGGGGTGGGGTGGGGAGGGAGGCGCATGGCACCTTTGACTGATGCCCACACTGTGTGAAGCCATGCTGTGCTGGGCATGGGACACATGGAAGCAAGAACCGGTGGTGTCCTTGAGAAGTCCTTGTCTGGTGAGTGGGAAAGACAGAAACAAACAGAATTCACCCAGTGAGAGCAGTGCCCAGGGCAAGCACTCAGGAAGGTCCCAGGAAAAGACAGCACCTGAGGCTGACGAGTGGCCTAGGAGGGGACCCAGAGGAGAAAGATGGGAAATCCCCCCCCCCCCCCCACCGGGAGGACAGCCAGGCTTCAGGCTGGGGCACAAGGAGGGACGTTCTGTCAAGTTCTGGGGGCAGGGACTCCAACACGAACAGAAATGGGAGTTTGTCCACGGTGGAGAAGGGTTGGGCGCTGGGCCGGCAGAGGGGCAGCACAGGGCCACTCGGGTGACCTGGAGAGCAGAGGCTGGTGCTCAGGGGGTGTCATAAGATGGGGGCAACTTTCTAAGGAATGAGCCCCAACAGTTCTCTGTGTATAGGGAAGCTCACTCAGCCCTCTCTGGAAGGGTCTGGCAGCGCTTGGATGGAGTGCACATCTGAGAAATCTGGCACCAGCCGCGGCCTCACTGACTCCAAGATTCTGAGGAAGCCCTTGAGGAAGAGGCGGGGCACAGAGCTGCTCCTCCCCACTCTCTTGCCCCGCTCGGCTTGCTCCTAGTCCCCGCCCCCGTCTGCTGCTCCTGCCTGCTCACCTGCAGCATTTCCTGGTTTCTTCCACCTCAACAGCCCTTTTCAGTCCACTGAATTTCCTCGCTCCCTTCAACACCTAGAGATTCACAGTGACACCGCCAGACAGCGTCATTATTCCCATTTCACAGTTGATGAAACTGAGGCTAAGGGAGACCAAGTGCCCCTGTCCGAGTGTTGTTCATAATGGAGACGAGACTCATGTCTATTTGCTGAGAACCAAAATCCTATGCTCACTCCATTGCCTCATGGTTATCTTTAAGGGAGTGGGGGGCTAAAGCAGTACATCTTGGTATGAACTGTCAGTAGAGACGGGTAGATTCTGAGTGGCTCCTCACCACACAGGCCATCACCTAGAGTCTTAACTTGAAAAGGCAATCCTGCCAACTGCTTATCTGGGGCTCAGCAGGGACCTCCAAACACGAGACACACATGTGGATGTGGCTTTCAGACAATGTGATTCATGATCAGCCAAGGATTCTGATTAGAACAAACATTTCTCCATGGCCCTGCCTCCGTGCCCCTGGGGAGGATAAATCCCCGTCCCCTCCCAGTGAATGACATCACTGCCCACCTGCTCAGCCAAAGCAGAAACGGGAGGCCATCGCTGAGTCCGATCCTTCTCCCCCTCCCCATCTAATCAGCAAGTCACGGTGGCTTCACCCCAAATACACATTTCTATTTTGATGTGCCCCACCCTTCATTCCCACCACCTTGCTTTGCTCCGGTCCCCACATTTCTTGCCTGGACCATTCGACCAGGTTGCGTTTTCCCCATTCTCGGTTCTTGCCCTCACCTGTTCATCCTCTACAGTTCCACCACAGTGGTCCTTCTGAAGCACCAATGCGACCAGGTCACTCCCGGGCTTAATATCTTTCCCTGTGGCCACGTCACAGCAACATCCAGCCAGTCAGCCCAGGGGCCCACCACCCCGCAGCCTTGTCTCTCAGCAGGTCTCACTCGGACCCCACACTCCAGACCCCACTCCAAACCTCTCAAGGTGCCGAGAAAACACTGAGCTTTCCCAGTCGTTCATGCAGTCACTCATCCATCTGCGTATCCAACTTTTGAGGCCATAGGCGGTGATGGGGGTAGGACAGCATTCACGTAAATACTTCAGGATGGGCGGGCTCTGGAGCAGCAGCAGAGCACAGGAGAGCGCCCCCCGGTGGTGGTGGGGGGCGGGGTGTATGCTCCTTCAGCCGAGGCTGGACGAGGACAACCTCTCACGAGGGAGACCCGTGTGGGCAAAGAACGGAAGGAAGTGGGAGCAGCTGTGCGGTCGTCCGCACGGAGGGCTTTTATGGCCACAGGCCTTACTCACCTCATTCCCTCTGTCTGTAACGCCTTACGCCTTCCTCAGGCCCTGAGATTCTCACCTGAAATTCATTCTCACCTCAGAAGCAGCTGGCCCCTCCTCTAGGACACTGAAGCAAAACCCACCCACCCTTCTTTTGTGCTCCTGCAATACCTCACACAGCTTGGGTCCCAGTTCTGTGACCCGAGGTGGCTCCTTTCTTTATCGCTCCCCACCCCTTCATTCATTCATTCACTCATTCATTCCTATCTTCAACAAAAACTGCTTCAACAGTCCCTGGGGGCCAGGCCTGAAGGGACTCTGTGTGCTCCACCTCATTATCCCTGGGGCAGCCTAGCACCTGGCCCAGCATGGCTTTGGCTGAGTGAATAAACATTTGAGATCATTTTATTGAAATACTTCAGAGTAAATTTGGAGACAGGCATTCCTCTGCTCAAGAGTGATTTAATAATCACAAATGCCTTTAACACAGCGGGGAGGCAAAAAAAGGTGTGCATTTTCTCTTATTGCTGCTGTTAAAATAAATGGCATTTTTAATAAAGTGTCCCCATACAGCATACAGAATGTGGCCACATGATGAAATAAATAAATATATGGTGAAATTATGCATTGCAAAGCAGACTTTTTCTGGTCTTTTGGTTATTAAATTTAATCACTTTTGAGCTGTGCTTCTACTCTTTCCTAGAGGCAGGTACGCTTTTGATTAAAATGTGGGCCCCAGAGCACTTGCACAGGGGAAGGCTGACTACATCCCCAGAGGAACCCGAGCGGAGCGAGCAAACCGGATGATGGGGCCAAGGCAACAGCCACAATTTGCTTCTCACTTGATGGACATGTTTATCCCCAGACAGAGTGCGTGGCAGTTGCGGGGCGTATGGAAATCTTGCAATTAAGGCAAAGTCTAATTAGAGGCTGCATATTCAAACTACAAAGGGAGCGCTCCGAGTGGCAGCCACTCTGGCCGGCTCTGAAACGTGATTCCCCACTCCAGTCCCTGCCTGAGCCACCATTCACTGCCTGACGAGGAAGGCCGGCAGGTCGGGGGGGGGGGGGGGTATGTATCTTATGGCCGTCCGTGGATTCCCTGGTGGCATCTGTGCCTTCACAGTCCATGGAGATGCCTTGGCCCGTGGAGAACAGCACAGGTTTTGGAATCCACCAGACTTGGATTTGCATTGTCTCTGCCCATTATCGCTGCTCTAGCCTCAGCATCCCTATCTTCCTGATGGGAGTGGTGATGGGCCTCCCTTAGGGCCATGGAAGGAGCAAGCAAGGCTTTGTGGGGCCTCAGTCCAGGGGATGCACAGCTCAGGAGAGTTCCCTGCCTGGGGCCCGAGGCAAGAGTCTGGTGGGGTGGGCTCTTACTATTACATCATTCACTGTGCCCACAGAACTCTTTTGGACTTTTCTCTCAAGTACCTGACACCGTGCTCAGCTATCAATTTTGTGTGTCCACCGTGGCAAAAACCTGGGGTAAGCTGTTTCCCCTCAATGCAAACAGTACTGGGGAACGGAGGCGGCGGAAGAGACTGATGGCAGGGCTTATGATCTGGGGTTCTGGCCCAGAGCCAGCAAGAGTTCCTGAGCTTAGACTGGGGTCAAGGCATGACTCTGAAATTGTCTTTGCCCTCAAGAAAGTCACAAGGTAGCCAGGAAGACAGATCGGAAAAGACAACAGACGTTTACATTCCTACAACATTTTACAGGTTAAAAAGTGCTTCTGACTGATCCCTGTTTAATCCTGCCAAGAGCCTGTGAAGGAGGGGCTCATGCTGGCCCCCACGTGACTGAGCCCCAGGCCAGGTCTGCACTTCAGGCACACAGAAGAGGGTGTGTGTCTCACAGACCCCCTCACCCGGGACCCTCGCAGGCACAAGGTATCGAAACCCTTTCTGCTATCTGTTCTTTTTCTTCAGATCTCCTTTTTGTCTTTTGTCAGAAACAGCGTCAACATCGCAGACGTCTCTTTGGGGTGCCCTTGCCCCTCCCACCCCTGAGCTCCTTTCCTGGCCGGGTCCTCACACTCTGAATGCTCAGCTCCCTGTCCATCAACAACCTGTGCTGGTGGTTTGTTACAAGAGTTCACATACATCGTCTCAGACTCTAAGTTTCACTCAACAGCCTGCTTTTCTGACTCCACATGATGCTTTGGGTGCTTCTTTCTGCGGATACTTGTAGCTCTGCTTCATTTTCTGCTGGATGGTCTTTCAGTCTATGAAGAAAGTCAGTGGGACGTGTGTGTGCACGTGCAGTTATCCTGTTGTCGGACATGTGCTTCCATCTTTCTACCATCCCCACTGCTTTGCAAGGGAAACTTGTACGCGAAGGTGAACCTTACAACATGGCTAAACCCCAACCAGCGGGGAAGGAACACTCCCCAACTCTGTCCCACGGTGCAGGGGCTGGCACCTGGCCGGCTCTCAGTCAGTGCTGATTGCTAGAAGGCACTGAGGCCGTGATGCAAGAACAGTGGACTTGGTCTCAGAAGGACCTGGATTGGAGTCTTAACGCTCTCACTTATTAGCTGTGTGACAGTGTGCAGAAGATCTAACCTCTCTGGGCTGCAGTGTCCTCATCAGGAGAAATAAAGACAGCAATGCCAACTCTGAAATATTCTTGTTGTGGTTATTTAAATACGTGGGGTCTTCAGTGTGGATCCTGAGCGACAGGAGGAGCTCAGCAAAGCTAATGGAAAGATCTCCTACCACTGAGCAGGGGAAAGGTGTGGGGAGGCATCGCATGCTCTTGTTGGCCACCCTTCTCACTCTGCATCAGGAAGTCTGGATCAAAAGCTCAGTCTTAAAGACAAGAGGAAAAGAAAGAAAAAGACGACAAAAAGAAGCCACCTTACAATCATAATTTAAAACCCAGGGGAACCCAACCCACTTTCGAATCTGGCTGTAGTCTCTATTCCATCTGTGCCTTTAATGGGCTGACATTGGAAATCTCTAGGTGTTTGAGGTACTTGGTCCTGGGCCAGCTCCTCAAGAGGCAGCCCCAGCCTGCAAAGCCCCACCTACCCCTCCTGGGCCCTGAGGAAGGCGGCGCCAGGCTGGACTACAGAGGGTTAAATCTCTTCCTCCCCCAAGAGATTGGAGCCAGTGAGGCTGTCTGCTTAAATGGCCCATAACCATCTCCCAAACCTCCTTAGCTCCGAGAAGTGCCAAGTCAGCAAAATGAAAATAATTTAAAGAACCACTGAAAAGAGGAACTCCGGCCTCTCTCCTTCTACCACAACGATAGCTTCTCAGCAGTGAGTGGCTCTCATTTTTCATATCCAGGGCCAGGGGCTTCCCACCCATTTGGGGAAAGAATGTGTCACAGGCTGAAATCTCTTCTCTGATGGGAGGAGGGGCAGAGGGGCAGGAGGACTATATGTCACAGGCACTGTAAATGAGGAAACCGGCTTGTCATGAGTAGTGAGTAAGCCGTAGAGATCTACTGCACAGTATAATGAATACAGAAAATACTATTGGACTGTAAGTATGTAATGTGATAAATACTGCTACACTGGCAATCACAATGCATAAATGTATCAAAGTAACATACTGTGCACCTTAAACTCGCACGATGTTGCATGTCAAATTTATTCAATACAAAAAAAAATAACAGAGGAGACTGAGACTCATGGAAGAGCCAGCCTCAAGGCTCTGCACAGGTGAGGCGTGCCATCCTGGCTCCCTGCTTCCTCATGTTGAGGGGTGGGTGGCACCTGGTAGTCAGCACCTACTATGTGCCTGCCGTGTGCCCAGCGCTTTATACAACAGCCCTAAAACATTGCCATTGTTATTCTTTCTACATAGCTAATAAATTTGAGGACCCAGAAGGGTCAGTCACTTGTCCAAGGTCATGTTACTGAAAGGTGGTGGAGGAAAGGTTCAAACCCATGCTGTTTCCATGGCATCAAGGAAGCTTAGGGAAGCCCTGACACAGAGAGGAATCCAGGCCGGCAGTCTGCCCCCTCCCCGGGACTAGTTTCATCTCCCGCTCTGGGAGCCTTGCTTCTGCTGGGGCTGAGTCCCCACGAAGGCCTGCGCTGATGGGGCCAGAGCATGGGAGCCGGGAGCCGTGTGGAGGGGCTGCTCCAGACACAGGTGCCCCGGGGCTCTTCGCACCCGGACCACTGCAGGGCTCACAGCCTGGTTCCCATCTGGCAGTGTCAACACTTAAGGAGGGAAGATGGTGGGCATCTGCCCCTCATCGTCGCTTACCCGGGCTATTCCAAAAACCTCCGCAACTCCTCTCTTTCTCCAAGCCCCCCACCACACCGATGCTGGCCTGACCTTTCAGCAGCTGTCTGTGGTCTTCAGAGGCCAACAGGACAGCCTGGGGCCAAGGCCCTCCATGGTCTCAACCCCTTCCTCCCTTCCAGCCTTCTCTCCCAATACCAATTTCACCCCCACTCCTTGAAACTTCTCCCCTCTCCCACCTCTTTAAAAAAATTTTTTTTAACATTTATTTATTTTTTGAAAGAGAGAGACAGAGTGTGAGTGGGAGAGGGGCAGAGAAAAGGGAGTCACAGATTCTGAAGCAGGGTCCAGGCTCTGAGCTGTCAGCACAGAGCCCGGTGGGGGGCTTGAACTCATGAACCATTAGATCGTGACCTGAGCCGAAGTCAAATGCTTAACTGACTGAGCCACCCAGGCACCCCTACCCTCTCCCACCTCTTGCCCCTTGCTCACAATGACAATAAACACTTACGTGGTGTTCACTGTGTGTCAGGTACAGTTCTAAGTGCTTTATAGATATTGACTTCATGCTCACAGGAACCTGAGACCTCCATTTTATGTGGAGGAAACCAAGGCCCAGACCAATTAAATAACTCGCCCAATAACTCACACAGACATAAGTGGTGGAGCTCACACTCAGACCCAGGCAGCATAAGGTCAGGCTCCTCAGACTTAACCACTGCCAAATCCTTTCCTTCTTTCTTGACTTGGTGGTGCCCTATCCTGGGGTAACAAGGCCAAGGAGGTCTCATGACATTCTTGTGAAGGGCTTTCTTGATCTTGCAAAACCTTAAACCTCCAGGTGGGAGAAACTGCTTCAGTGTCTGGTTTTGCACAGTCTTTGGTCATCAGGGGCCAGGATTGCAGGGTGAGCTCCATTTCATCTGTACCGACTCTGTGCTGGGCTCAGGGCCTCAGAGAGGAACACACACATGGTAGCCCCTTTGAGCACTCACAGGCCAGCGAGAAAGATGGGTGCCCAGTGACGGTATAAGCTGATGAACTAGCAGAGGCATAAGGCAATTTATAACAGTGCTGACACATCACTGATTTCAGAAAACTATTTCAGTGGAGTCACTGTTCTCCCTAAGTAGGGAGAAATGTATGTAAGGGTGCGGTGGGGGATGCAGTGTGAACAAATCACCACGGCCACTCTGATCAGGTTTGCAAACCAGCCCCACAAGCCCCCCCCCACCCCTGAATTTCCCCAGCATGAAAATCCCATCTCTGCTGAGTTCTGGACAGGCTGCAGGTGGCCACGAGTGAGAACTGCTGAGAAATTAATGGCAAGGAACCAAGGACAATGCTGCAGAAAAAGCTATGCTGGCATTTGTTCCTTGTGTAGCTTCTCTGATGACCATTGCAATGAGTCCAGAGGTGTCCCACATGATTGCTGGTGATCTGGGCTCACTAAAAGTTTTTGGATAAATTTCAGGTGCCCATTTCAGGGGGAGAGGAGGATAACCTTATCCAGATTCTTCCCACAGAAGAATCTATGTGGGAGTGGCCCAGGCCCTGGACGTTTATTACCCCCTTCTTCCCATAACACCATTGGCCTGATCGGGAAGACCCATGGCCTGCCCCCGGGGCAGGAGCTAAGGGACAGTCCTGTCCTTCCCACACTGGGATGGAGACACAATGACCCCAGGGTTTGTCTCTGCTCCATTCCTCTCCTTCCAACTTTGGGGTCCTTGCTTTAGTTCAGGTCTGGATTGGAGCCACAGCCTCCTACCAAATCTTTGACTTTTGCATTTATTTATTCAATAATTAAAATTTTTTAATGTTTATTTATTTTTGAGACAGAGAGAGACAGAACATGAGCAAGGGAGGGGCAGAGAGAGGGAGACAGAATCCGAAGCAGACTCCAGGTTCCAAGCTGTCAGCACAGAGCCCAACGTAGGGCTCGAACTCACAAACTGCAAGATCATGACCTGAGCCGAAGTCAGATGCTTAAATGACTGAGCCACCCAGGCGCCCTATTCAATAATTTTTAAAATGAATTTATACTGTATGCCAGGTGCTGAGAATACAGCAGTGAACAAACAAGAAACCAAGATGCTGAAGTGGATAATGAATGTAAGTATGATAGAGTTTGTTAATTATTCACATATAAGAAGAACAGAGAGAGAAAATCCACAGCTCAGTGTAGGTGCTTGTCAATAATTCTGGTTGTTGTTTGGGGCAGGTGGGTGTTGGTGCAGAGGGAGGATGTGGGGTTCTGATCTTTCTTTCTTCTATTTCATGTCCCTGGCCCTGGAAATGGACACAGCAGATAAGTGAAACAGGGAGGCTTTGCCCTACTGATTTCTTGAAATAGTCCCTCTTCCGTTATTTCATCCAGTCTACCGCCACCCCTGGGAGGCATATGGAAAATCCCATTTTCCACAGGGCAAAGTGAGTCTCAACATGGTGAGACTCACCTCCAAAGTCACTAAGGCCTAGGCTGCTGACTTGGCTTTGAGGCTCAGGCACCCTGTCTATCCTTCTTACTCTCTATCCACATCTTCTGCTGATCATGGCACATTAGTTTGAAATCACCAAGATGTAATTACATTCCACTTATCATAATTACAATGTGGAAAAGCACCTTTGTTTAGACAGGTGCTTCTCAAAGTGTGGTGCCCAGACCAGCAGCATCGGCATCACCCTGAGAACTGGATGGAAGTGTAATTTGTGAGCCTCACACCAGACCCGCTGAATGGCAAACTCTGGGGTGGGACCTGTGATCCGGGTGTCAGCAAGGCCTGTAGCTAATTCGAAAGCAGGCTGAAGTGTTAGAACCACCGGTAGAGAGGAAGAAGATAGGATCTTGCCTCAGGAGACTTAGGTTTAAGTTCCATCCATTAACTATGTAACTCAGGAAATTCAAATTACCCTTCTTTATAGCCTGTTTCCTTACCTTCAACATAAAGACACATCAGAAAACTGCTATGAGGAATCACACGCAGTAATATCTGTGAGTCTTTTATCTTACTAATCAATGTGATAATAATAAAGCCACTCATTCATTTGCTCAATCATTCATCCAACAAGCATTTATTGAATGCTTAGTCTGCTGGATCCAGGCCACACCTATGCTGGGAGCACCCTTTTTTGCTGTCATTTTGGGTGGGCTCAGACGCAGGCAGGCCAATAGTCTATAGATTATCCTTGGTGAGATAAAACCAGTTCTCTAAGTTTTGCTACGCAAAGGGTATGGGCTGTGCTGTGGGGGCGGAGGACAAGTGCATGCCCCGCAGGGGGTCTGAGGTGCTACACCAGCAAAAGGACGTGGATTTAGCCAGGACCTATTCCGGGCCAGGCTCCTGCTCACACACTTGCATTTGGGATTTCGCTGAATCCTCAGAGCAAACCCTCAGAGGCAGTGTTACTGGTGCTGTACCATGGGGCAAAAAGAGGTCGAGAAAGAGACATGGTTTGAGAAAGCCTCAGAGATACTTGGCATCACCACATCCGATGACAGGAGATGTTGTGAAAGGCCCCTTGGCTCCCACGTGCATTCCAGATGCCAGCAGCTGAGCACCTCTCCTGGGGCCAGCTTTTCTGCTGGGAGCCTGCTAGTGTGCTTCTTTGTTTTGTCCCTCCAACAATACCACAAAGTCAGAACCCCTGTCCTCGTTTTTCTGACAAGGAGACAGAAGCTCTGGAAACCGTGTGATTCACGTAGCAGGAGATGGAGCCTGGATTCAAACCTAGGATAGCCTGGCTCAGCGCCCACTCTCCTCCCCACCCCACATCTGTCCACGGCAAGGGACCCCTGGCTTCCCAGAGGGACCCGAGGGAGGGTATCGGCAAGAACAGATCTTCACCACTACCTCCTTCAAGTGCCCATTTTTTTGAAGTCTCCTGCTTCATTTTCTTCATGAACATGCTTCTTCTATGCTCTAATCCTTCTTGTTGCTACACAGAGTGTCTTCAAGTACCAGTTAAAATGAATTCTTCCTTCCTCCTTCCCCCCACTCCCTTCCTCTCATCTGGGAGTAAAGCTGAGGCTCCAGGCAGACAGGACATAATCTCCCTCACTTCCACTCCTGGGACACCTCCAGCTCCCATGGCAAGGGTCCTGCAGGGCTGTCCGCCCCATGCTGACAACCTTCTCCCCACACACACAGTCTTCCTGACTCTGCACTGCTTTTTCTTTTCCTCAGGGCATTCATCACCTTCTTCTGTAATTTTCTTATTTATTATGTTTACTATTTACCTTCCTCCTCTTCCCATTCCCCCTCCCCCCCCAGCCAGAGTTTAGGCCATTTGTGCTTTTCTTCATAGATGTGTCTCAGGCATTTAGACCAGTGATGGACACGTACTAGGTACTCAATAAATGTTTGTTGAGTGACTGAATGAATTCCATAATTACTGATGGGGAATTTCTGGATACTAGAAATTTGGTGAGGCTAGGACACTGAATCTCTCTCCCCTTTAGCTAATGAAACAGTGAATGCCCATATCCTCAGGTGTCGGATCAGATGGGGGTTTGGAGCTATGCTTGGTGTGTGACTCCCTGCCTGGGCCCAACGAGAAGTGCCTCTCAGAGTGCTGGGCACAGGTCAGACATTCAGCGCATGTAAAACGAACAGAGGGAGGGATGGATTAGCACACAAATAGCCAATAGACAGTCACTGTCATCCTCTAGGTGGAAGCTCAAAGGCCCCATCTCAGAGCTCTTCCATGATTGCACTAGAAGGAGGAGTTCTAGCTACTAGAATAACTCAGCTTAGAGAAGGCTAATTGGGGAGGAGAAGAGGGTCTTTAGTGGAGGACCATATGGCTCTTTCCTTTTCACAGAACTAAACATTGTTATTGATAATTTGGCTAGGATACAAAAGATATATTTATATACTATAAACCTGGGAGAAAGGGCCTATCATAGAATCAAATTCCATAAGGATCTCAAACACCCAAATGCATGCACAGACAATTCACCTAGAAAGGCGTTGAAAAAGTACATCTTTATAGAGAATGAGTTAACCATGCTTCTTTAAAAATTCCAAAAACACACGGATGTCTATCCTGCTTGAGACATGGCTGAACCTTTTGGAAAGCAATATAAAAACACATGGAAAGGACTATAAAATGTCCTTGTCCTTTAACCCAGTTAGCTCAGTCCTGGGAATTTAAGAAACAAACAACCATAAACGATCATGGCAGTATTATCTCTAACAGCAAGACACTAGAGACAACAAAATGCACATAAGAGATAAGAAGGTAATCAGGACCCCGTACTGGAAAGGGCATTAAAATGGTAACTATGCACATCGGGCCACAGAGGGGGAAATGTTTGCCACATGGTGTTGGATGCACAAGGCAGGATCATGGGAAGCTGGCCAGCCATGGGGACAAAGAGATGTTGCCCATGGACAGACAGGAGGGGCTCCCAGGAGCCACGCACAGTTGGGCTTGGTTCTCGAGATTATGGTTGGATTTTCTTTCTTGGCTTTGGCTTTCCTCAAATTCTGTTTTGTATTTTAAACACAAATGGAAAAGAAGATCTCAACCAGCTGGAATGTTGGGCTGAAACCAATAAGATGAAATAGAAGAGGGATAAATGCAAAGTCCTGTATTTCATTTAAGAACTATATTTAAGAACACACACTTGAATGGGTGGTGGTGGTGGTGGTGATAAAGAGCCGCTAAAAGGAAAAAGGGAAAGAAGAAGGGGAAAAAAGAAGCACTTTACTGAATCCCTGAACTAGGAAGGCACGGACTGTAGGCCTGCCGTGGCGGGAGGCCAGTATGATCACCGTAACAAGTGCATAATGGACAAGATGGCTGGGGCTGGGGGACATCATGCACTTGACCAATATCTTCTACTCTAATCAATAGGGAAATCAGGAACTGAATTTTGTGTGAGTTTCTCTGGCTTCAAGACCTATGTTCCTCTTACAACGCAGTGAACTAAAGGGACAAGTATTGTGTTAGCCAAAAAGAGAACACAGAGGAAAGTTTGGTGACCATTAACTCAACATGGGATAATTCCATCATGGAAGGTGCTAATTCAGGGTCAGGACACATTCATAGAGACATGCTGTCATAAGAGGTGATAACCTGCTCTGGTTAGTGCCACCCAGACCCTTCCTAAAGTACCCTGTCCAGTCTTGAACCCTACCTTTTAGGGACACAACCATAAAAGAGCAACTGGGATGGTCAGGGGTCTTAGGATTAGGGAACTGATATTGAATGCCTAGCTGCTTTACTCACATTATCTTACATAGCCCTTGATATAGGTAGGGATTATATTCCCATTTTAAAAATGAGAAAACTGAAGTTAAGAGAGGTTATAAACTTGTTCAAGGTCAGATAGTAGTAAGTGATGGTCAGGATTCAAACACAGGGCTGTCAAGTCCAGAAGCCCCACTCTGTCCTGTGTAGCCTCCCTCATGTGACAAACGGTAAAATAGAATTTGAACTACTTATTAGTTGGTGAAGAGACAGGATTGGTACCTTCAATTCCACAAAGGGCTATGAGGAGAAGCATTGTGTGCGATTTCAGAGGAGAGAATTTGAATGACCTTAGAAATCTCAGGGAAGTAGATTTTTAGCTCAACAGAAGAACATCTCAGTGACAGTAATAATTGGGTAGGAAGCCAACTCCCCCATGCCTGGAGGTATTCAAGCACGGCCTAGAGAGGCATTTGCTTGCAGTGGGCAGGAGATCTGGCAGGAGGACCTCGAAGTTCACTTTTGACCCGGAGGTTCCTTGAGCCTATGAAGGTGCTTGGCACAAACTGATCAATCCCTTCAAAAGAAGTGATGAAAATAACTGTTGATATGTCTATTTGCAGATACAAAAAATTATACGCCCAAGGTACACATATTTGTCCAGAGAAGACTAAACACAGAAAATGAAATGGATTCTGCTGGAAATGCTTACAGGTTAAGCTTTTATTTTCTGAAACCAAGAAAGCAAACTCTGGGAAGATGTACAATCTCAGAAATAATCAAAGGAAATATGAGGTACTAGTTTTCACCTAGTAAGTTGGCACAATAATTTAAAACATGGTCACACACTCATTATATGTATCAAGAATGATAAAAAAAAATGTCATTCTTTTTGACCCAGGTAAAATGACCTTAAGAAAATGATAGAAAATATAAAGGGAAAAAACCGTGCACATGAAAATCTTCCCCTGAGTTTTATTTATAAACAACCTAAAAATTTAAGGAAGAGCAATGGGCCCCTGGGTGGTGGGCCTGAGGCTGGGGCTTTTCTGGGAGGAGAGCTGGGAGGTGGGGAGGGGGCCTAGCTGGTACACACAGGAAAAGGCCATGAGCATGGAGCGCTGTGGGATAAGCACAAGCTGTCTGGAGGGCCAAAGGCAGGTATAAAAGCCAAAGTCGCCATGTAAGAGGTCAGAGCAGGTTGGAGACTGGACTGAGGCACACTGGGGGGAGGACTTGAAAGGGTGTGGGGAGAGAAGAGGAGAAGAATGTCAGCTCTAACCTTGGTGGCCCTTTATCCTCTCTGGCCTGGCGCTTTAATTACGTTCAGTACTTCTAGCAACACCACAATGGGATGTTATTTCCTCCATTTTGCAAATGAAGAAGCTGGTGTTCAACAAGATGACTGCATAACTCACATCAAGTGAGGTAGTAAGTGCTAGAGTTGGGAACTGAACTCGAATGCATTGACCTCTAGACTTAGGCTCTCGCTCCTGTCCTCGATGGACCAATTTGTGTAGTGGGGCCTCTCAGGGGCTGGCAGCCCTCCTCCCTAGCCCCACAGCCCAGCAGATGGCTTACTCGACTGTAGCTTGATGTCTGTCTGCTTGGTGATGTTGGAATTGACGGTTAAGTTTCCTGGAGCAACAGGGAAACACGATCCAATGGAAAGGGAAGGATGCAAACCTGATCATATGCTGTGATCGCAGTGTGTACAATACATTCTCTCAGCCTTGAGAGACTACAAGAGATCTATCACAATGCTTACAGGAGCGTAATTTTGGAATGTTTCCCTATTTTTCCAAAAATTTCTATGAAGTGTTTTTTATTTCTTTACAATTACAAAAGAATGTCATAATTTAGAAATGCATGCAAGAAATCCATGGGCACTTAATGGTCACTAAGTCCATTCCTCGGGTAGAAGATAAAAACAAACCACATCTTTCAGTTTCATCTGGTAACAGAGAACTTGTTGCCAGGGTTTCTGAACAGTGCCCAAACCTCATCAATTCAGACTCTTCCAGTTGAGTCCTGACTGTCTTGTCCTACACGACTCACTGGCCTGTCACAAGAATCAAAAGAAAGAACCTAAGTGTAAAAGTGAGGGGATACTTACTGGTGCCTGAACTGAAAGTCACCTTCTGCCTCATGTCCAACTAACCAGCACTTGGCAAACATGAAAGAGGGACTCTAGACAAGCTTTTAGGGCAGGTCCTCAGTTATTTAGTACTCTCAGTTGCAAATATCCTCAGGCACTTTAAAAGGAACATGTCTTTTTACTTTGGAAACACTCTTGTTCCTTGGTTAAATCAAATCTTCTAACGACTTCTAGTAGACTAGTATTATTCAAGAGTGGCACTTATGTTCAAATACACGTCCCCAGCCCCATCCCAAACTTACTGATTCGAGCTCACTAAGCCACGACCCACAAGTCTATATTTTAAACACCTCAGCAAATTCTTAATATTGAACATATTTGGGAAACTCTCCACTATACAAAATGAATTTGAGTTTTGTGTATGTGTTTAATGTAATAAAACTATGCATCCTTTTAAACAGTACTATAGCTCCTTCACATGGCTTGAATTAATGAGACTGGTTACTTTCCATTGATTACTTAGGTTGGGTCTCTCTAAATATACCCTCAAATTACATGCTTAGAGTCTCAGCCCAGACCATTACATCCCACTCATCTTACAAGGAAGAGGTAAAAGGGTAGATTTTGTACAGACCCAGATTCTGACCCAGCTCCACTGCTGACAAATCTGAGACCTTGGCCAACATGTTATTTAATCTTTCCTGAGCCCATTTCTTCATTAGTATGGGTACGGGTATTATGGTCTTGCCCTTGCATGACAGTAACAGGGCATTGAGTACTCAAGAGGGGCTCAAAACCATTTCAGTCTAACTCGAGTATGCACCTCTCCAGATTCCCCAGCAGAATTGGCTTTTATGTCCTTCCTTGTCACATCCCACTTCTGATTCTATTCTGCCTTATAAGATAAAAGTAACTAACATCTTTGTAGCTCTTTGAGATTTCCAGAGCCCTTTATCCAGATGTTACCTATCATCCTCTCCACAACTAACCTGAGTTAGGGATCATGATCTCCACTTTAAAAGAAATGAGCCCCAGAGAGGTCAAATGACCTTGACAGAAGTGGCAAAGTCAGGACTTGAACTCAGATCCCAGAATCTTTCACACCTTGTTCAGTCCCTAATGTGTGCATTGTACATTACATAAAGCACTCACATCTCTCATAGCGTTTTAAAATATGTATTTCCATGACTATTTCCCCCACCAAATTAAAAGCACTTATAAAGCAGGTACGACATTGTAATGGTCTTTGAAGGTAAATGCAGTTTTCAGGTGTGTCTTCACCATGGTTAGGGAGAAAAGGGGATGAGCTCAAGAATAATGCATACTTCTTCCGAGTCCCTCATGCATCCTGCACTACTCATGCCCAAGCTGCCTCATGCTTTGAAATGAACCCATCTTAATAACATGAATTTATTGAACACTACTAAGTGTAACGAACTTTGCTCATGAAATGAGTTAAACTATGTCAGTTAGAAAAGTCCTGTTGTTGTTATTATTTAGTTATCCATATAGCCCATGAGGCAGACATTATTTTCCTCATTACACCGATAAGGAACCTGAGAAGTTAAGTGATCAATCCAAGATCACACTGCTAGTTTGTGGAAAGTTGGGGAAATACCATAAAAGGAAACTCACATGTACACATCCTATTAGCAAGCATACAATATTTCACATGACAAAGGGTTATTTTATTTACTAAAACAAAATCCCTCAAAGAGGCAGCCACTTCCCCTACTTATCCCAGTGACCCTGATCTTTGGCGTAGAGACCACCAGAAAAACCAGGGGCCGAAGTTTTCCAACCAATGCCTAAAAGCCAATGACCAGAAATGAAGAAAATAACAATCGCCAACATTTATTGAACACTGTATATATAGATATATAATTCTTATAGCAAGTCTGTAAGGTAGATATAATCTCCTTTTTACGGAACAGCAAATGGAAACTCAAGAGGTTAGGTTAAACCCAAAGCAAGCAGGGGAGCCAGGAGTGGAACCCAGGTGCTCAGCCCCAAACCCTTGCCATTTCCAATATACCATGCTGACTTCACAGGCATTACAGAAAGTGCAAATCAACAGGAAGATCGAATGTGGTTTGCCAGATTGTGCACCAGGCACCTTAGAGAATCAGTTACTGAATGAGATAAAAATTATGTAACTTGAAAGATCATTTTAGATATAAAAGGATAAACGAACTGACGCGAGGTGACACTGCCCCCTGCTTCCTGAAGGTAACGCTGGGCCACATCTCACATTACCGCCCCCTAACACCCTTTTACAGAGACTGATTCAATTTATCAAGGAAGTTGGATCTCAGATCATCTTGAGTGAGAAAGGCATCTGTCTGGTCCTAAGATCTGTCCTTTGAAGTGAGAGGAAGTAATTTGCTTCCGAGACAGCCCTTCAGATCTGCAGACAGCAACCCCTCCCCTTATGAATTTTCTTGCTTTCGGCCTGAGTGTTCCACCTCTCAAAGGACACTGGTCACCTCCACTGTCCACTTACTATACTTAAATAAATGAGGATAATGATTGTCTACATCAAAGAATTAATGAAGCTTTATTATAGAACAAAATAGAGGAACAGAGATAGAAGTCCTTGAATGGTAAAAATATTAGTTCAAATTCTCAGTCAAGTGATAGGCAACTCAGAGACACTTTATCCCCTTCCAAAAAAGACAGTGCTTTCCCCATCCCCAGAATGACACTGGTGCCAAGTTGCTGTCTGAGTCTCAGCAAATCCATTTGACTTCTTTGGAATGGGAAGTCCAAGTTCAGGGCAAGCCGACGACCCTGGAAACCTGCTGGCTCCCTGCCCACATGCCACCACGCACGGTGGGGTCTCAACTGGACAGCACCATTGCCCGCAAATCACAAGCCACGCAAGAAAAACGATAAGGCTTTATGAAAAATCCAAAGTTTATTGCAAATTGTATTTTGCTTCCCTTCGTTCTTCATTTTTACAGGATTTATTGATATCCATGATTTTTTCACAGATGTACTTGTTGACTTTGGAGAGTCTCTGTGCAATTTCAGTTTCATCCACAGTTTCTTGTGCTATTCTGTCATACAAACACTCTAGACAGGGGAAAGGAACAAGATGGCCAAGGATTAATGGTGAATTTAAGTACAATCTTGTAAGGGGGCACAAAGAAAATGTACCTCCTGACATACTTCCCAAATACCAATTCACGTATCTGGCACTGCTGTATGTTTAAATTTTCAATACAAATGTACTTAGAAAAAAGTAGATATATGCTGTAAGTTTACACTTTAAAAATGATACAATATCCATATGCCCACTACCCAGTTTCATAAACATTATTGGTCCTTCTGATGCCTCTGGATGCCCCTCCCCAATACCATCGTTTCCTCACCCTCCCCAGATGTAAGCACTCGCCTGGATTTTTTTTTTTCTTTTCTTTTTGTGTTATCACAAATGTACACATTCTTATATAATGTATTGTTTACTCTTCCCTGTTTTTTTTTAAAATAATTTTTTAATGTTTATTATTGAGAGACAGAGAGAGACAGAGCATGAGCATGGGAGGGGCAGAGACAGGAGGAGACACAGAATCTGAAGCAGGCTCCAGGCTCTAAGCTGTCAGCACAGAGTCCAACACGGGGCTTGAACTCAGAAACCACGAGATCATGACCTGAGCCGAAGTCAGACACTATACCAACTCAGCCACCCAGGCGCTCCTACGCTTCCCTGTTTTTAACTTTTTTACAGGTATATCCGTATCTTATATATCTTTCTTTTTCTCACTCAACATTACATAAATTTCGTGATTTACCCAAGTTGAAGTGTGTGGCTACAGGTCAATCATTTTCACTGATGGGCAGTGTTCTCTGGAGTGGACTGTTCCACAATTTGCTGATTTTACTGTCAACGGACACTCGGATTGTTTCCACTGTTTTGCAATTACAAACACCCTGGTGCGTGTCTCATGGGGTACACATGCAGGAAATTCTTCAGTGAGGGCCAAGCTGTGGCACTGCTCATCGCTAGGGTGTGTGCATACTCAACTTTACTAGGTGATGTCTAGTAAATTGTTTTCCAAAGCGGTTGTGCTGCCTGGAACTCCTGACAGTAGTGTATGCCAGTACTGGTTGCCTCATATCTTCAAAAGCACTTGACATTGCCCGGTTATTAAGGTTTTGACAGCCCGGTGGGTGTGAAGTGGTATCTCAACGTGGTGATTACTAACGAGGCTGAGGTCGGCCGCTCTTAGTGAGTCTGACGTTTGCTGTGATGAAACAAAGAGTGAGCCCCAGACAAAGCCTGACAGGAGCCTGACTTCTGGCCACTTTCTAGCCTGGGCACCTGAGGCAAATCATTGCCCTAGATTCCTCACCTGCTTACCAAGAACAACAAACCACAGGTTATCTTTAAGGCTGCCATGAAGCATGCGAGATAAACATTTTGCAAGCCTTCTTCGAACTGTAGAGAACATTACACCTGTATGGAGTTGTTACAATTGTTTTATGTACATACACCTGTCCACTCCTGGGGCCTACCACAGTGCTTGCAGAGGGGCAAGGTTCAGTAAATATATGTTAAGTGAACAAATGAATAGTTTTCCAGAGAAACTCCAGAGGTCATAAAAATTCTGGACATAAGGGAACTACGCATGGAGAACGTACCAGTGGAGTATATAATCATGGCCAAGAATTTTAACTTCTTTGAACCTGCGCTTCCTCACCTATAAAACAGGAATGGAGACCTACTCTTAAGGAGTTGCTATGGAGGGTAAACAACATCTTGTCTACCAGGCCAGCCCAGAGCAGGTAATCCTGCTGGAGGTACAGAATGTCAGCACTCGATGGGACCGTGGGGACTAACACGTGCTGACCCCTCCTCTGGCATGTGGGAAAGCGGAGGCCTGGAGAAAGTACGGACAGAGCCCACTGTGCCTTCCCCAACGCTGAGCTCTTCCTGGGTGTGCAGCCAGCCCGCCTCTGGGTGCCATCCACACTGCAGGTGCATGTGCTATGGGCATCCCGGGTCCCGGGCACCCTCCCCTCCCCACTGAGAATGGGTTTGCACAGAGAAGCCTTTAAAAGCTTTTGGTTGACCTCCACTACTCCCTGACTACTCCCAAGCCACTTATCTCCACTTCATCTTGTCTTGGCCTTTCCACAGGGACTGAGACAAGAAGGTAGGAGGCCCGGTCTCTCTCCAGTCCTGCCTTCTGCTAAGTTTACCTGCAATTCTCTCCTGCTCCAGGCTATCCCACAAATCAGTGTCTTTGACAATCTCTTTCCCGATTACCCTGGCTCCATCCTTCAGCTGCCTAAATCCTATTCATCCTTCCAGATTCAGCATCCCTGGGGCCTACCGGATCAAACTGGGAGACCCCATTCTGCTGATTGCCTCTGCACCCCCACACTTGCCTGGCTCTCTGTCTCAAAGCACTGATCATGGTCTAATAAAACTGTGACCACTGCCTCCCCTACAGATGGGAACGCTTGGACAGTCTGTCTCCAGCCCTGAGCCGGGAGGAAGCAGATACTCATGGTGACTTTGCTGGAACCTGAACCAAGTGAGGGAGACAACTTGTGCTGAGAACTGTTTCGAAGTTCAGGAGTTCGAATCTGGCTCTTGCCCTAGTTGCTGTGCAACCTCTAAGTGGGAATCAGTCTGGGTCTCAGTTTTACCATCTGTAAAAGTAGGATGGCAAACCACATGATCCAAGGAGATTCTTCCAGTGCTAAGTCTTTAGCTGTCTGGAAGGTAGGAGGGTGGTAAAGAGGCTGAGGAGAGAGAAGGGGAGAGAAGGAGAGTGGGTGTGATGGCCCTTGGAGCACTGGCAGGGGTCACAGAAGAGGCAGGAAGAGAAAGGGGCAAATGCAGGAGTGTTTTCCAAGAGGCCTCCCCAGCATCCCAAGCGTTCCTGTGTCTCGGGGGCAAGAGCGCTGAGCGGCCCCTGAGGTTGATTAAAGGCTTTGTTAGACTCTAGGTATTAATCACCTGCACTTGCCGGGAATGTCTCCCTCTGCGAGGGAGCATTTGAGATTATTGCTTAATTAACAAGGTTTATAACAGCGCTAATGTGTCCTATTAAAAAAGTTATAAAAATTATCCAGAACTCAATGCTGTGGCTCATTTAGGAAACTCAGACATTCTGCAAAAGGTCATTTGACCTTAATAAGGTTTAACTGTCATTCTGGAGCTTGTCATTAAAGAGAGACTCTCCTACGGCCCTCCTGCTCTGCTTTCTGCATTTGCAAGCGGTATCAGTGCTCACCATCCTGCTGCCATCCGGTCAGGAAGGACTTTAAAATCCTCAAAGACATGAGAAAATCCCTAATGAGCAAGGGCTGTCATTTTTGTACAGCAAATGTGACTAAGTGTGGTAAAAGTGAAATAAACACACACAATCTCAAGCCACAGATCTCCTGCTTGGAAGGACCAGTCCAGGGCAGTCTGGAGGAGCTCATATAATTGGGGTAAAAATGGTGAGTGTATGGTGGGGTAGGAGACGGACTTCCAACCTGCCTGCTTGTAGTACAGAAAAAACCAACACTGTACTTCGGTGTGACAAGAAACCTCTGGGACGAGGAAGTCGGACTCACTCTGCCCAGCTCCGACCTAACCAGTTGTACGGCCTTGGGCAAGTCACTTTCCTTCTCATTCGCCTGCATGGCAAGCATTTCTGGGCTCTCAGCGTTGCTATAGGAGGCCCCTGGGGGGGCAAAGATACCGCAAAAAGAGACCAGAGGTGACCACAAGGGGCTCTGGGACATATGACAGAAGTGTCCACTCACCCTAAGAAGTCAGGGAAGGCTTCCTAGAGAAAGGTTCTCCTAAGCAGATCCGGGTGGTTAGAGCAGCTAGCCAGACAAAGCAGCCCAGGTGCAGGGTGGGTAGTTATGACATGTGGTCCGGGCCCCAGGAATGGCCCTTACAAATTCCCTAACGTGAGAGGGAACAAGACTTGTTCAGGGAGTACAGTAGTTCATTAGGGCAAGAACTCTAGGGGAATACTGCTGAAAAATAAAGCTGGAGCAATGGCCAGGAGCCAGGCTATAAAGGTGCTTTTGTGACATGTTAAGAAGCTTACCTTTTAATAATGGGCACCATGGGCTGGCTGTGACGGGGTGGTGGTGACAGGATCATGTTTGGTTTCTTAAGGATCACTCTGGTTATATAATGGAGAGAGAAGTCTGGAAGCTGCCGGAGTATTGTAGGGGAGAAATGATGGCCTATGAAAGGTGCATGGGGTAGGGAGAGAAGTGGGTGGTTTAAGACATATTTGGGGGCAGAAGAGACAAAACGAGGCATGTGCAGGAGTTGAGCATGGGCATCTCGGGGTACCTGCTGGTGGTGCCCTTCACCAAGACAGGGAATCCAGAAGGGGCAGAAGGCTGTGCAGAGAGGAAAAAGGAGAGAGTGGTGAGGAGCACAGTTGTGCCAGTGTCATGGGGGAACCTGTGAGCTGTGAGGAGACGGCCAGTGGGCACCTGAATGTATGGTTTGGGAACGCAGAAATGTGGACTGAGCCAAGGATAGATTTGGGAACATCATTCACTGATTTAGCAAATGTTTACTGAGCACTCACTACCTGCTAGCCCTGAACAAGATACTCATAAAGCTTATATTCTAGTGGGCTTGCGGGGGGTGGGGGGGTGGGGAGGCAATTCCCAAGTAAACAAACAAGAAATGCTATGCAGACACTTTATGTAGGGTGATGCTGAGGTGACCGAGAACAATGGAAAGGCTATGCAGATGGGGCCGCTGGGAAAGGCCTCTCTGGATGGCCAGAAGGAGGCGGGATTGCAGGGCAGATGGAGGACACTGCTGACAGTGGGAATAGGAAGGTGGTAGGAGGCCCCTGTGATTAGAGCATGGTGGAAAATGGGAAGTGAGGTGTCAGCAGAGGGCAGAGGGGTCCCCAGAGGCCAGATTGCCAGGCGTGAGCCAGGACAAGGAGTGTGGGTTTCAGCCTGGGCCCTGGGAACAGTGGGAAGTGAGATCAGCTGAGGAAAGCTTTGTGGAGAGAGAGGACACTCTGGGGACAGAGGACAGGGCAGCAGAAGTGGAGCCCACAAGGGGGATGTGAAGCCAGGGAGGCAGGAGGAAGTCGAACATGTGTTACTGAGGAAGTCCTCAGTAAAGGAGGAATGAGTGGTCCCATCAGACAGTCTGGGGAGGAGGTGAAAAGTGTGCCCCAGATCTGGTAAGGCGGAAGTCCATGGGAAACTTGGCAAGAACAGACTAGTAGGGGGCTAGACTAGGGGTCTAGGCCCCCTCCGACAGACAGCAGGGGCATCACAAGTGAGCACAGGCAGTGAGTGTAGACAACTCCTTAAGAGAGCTGGATGTGAAAAGGAAAAGGGAGACATGGAGCAACCAGGTGGTTGAAGTGGCCTCCAGGGAGTGTTTTGTTTGTTTTCATAAGAAACAAGTGGTCAAAGTCTATTTAAATGACGCTGGGAAGGAAGTGGGAGGGCAGGAGCATAATTGGAGGAACAAGGTACTTAGGAAGGCAGGTGGGCTGGGATCCAGATAGAGAGAATGGATGGCCCCAAATAAGAGAAGGAAACTCTTCTTCTGGGACATGGGGCAGAAGAACAGACGGTATAGTTAGGTCTGTAGTTAAGCCTGCAGTTTGAAGCTGTGGGAGTTCCTTTTCTTTTCTCTGTGAAGGAAGAGAAAAGGCCATCTTCTGGGAAAGAGAGGTGTGGACTATCATGTTTGGCAAAGCAGAGGAAGTTTAAAAAAGGCTTGGAAAATAGGGGAGTAGATCCATGAGGGAAACCTGGGGGACTTGGCAGGGAGGCTGAAGACCTAATGGCCCAATGCCACACAGCTGAGAGGTTTTCTAGATTGTTCTGTAGCACTGGGGACCCGGTTAGCTGCACAGGACATCATCCGAGTAGGGTTTAAGGAACATTCAAAATGTCTCTTTTGGCCACTGGGTAGCCAGGACAAAGACCACAATCCTGGCTTTATTGATGGAGAACCAAACATGGACTTGGTTGGTACTGGCATTGAGCTAGGCTTGGGGAAACAAAAGTGAATATAGTATAGGAACCAGGGTTAGCTCCAAGTTAAACCAAAGCAGAGCTGGGGCTCAACCCCAGGCTTTTGATACTGGGTTCCTACTGCTACTTGCCATCACCCTGCACCGTGAGTGGATGGGAGAGAGCCTGCAAGCTGAGAAGTACTGGGCATTAGTGAACTTCAATGGTGTGATCATCGCAAGGTCACATCGGCTCGATGGAGGCAGCTCGCTTGTCAAGAAAGATTGCTAATTTCTTGTCATACTTAGAACATAACTATTTCCAAGCTATGATCCTAGGCAGCCCTTTCAGTTGTCTTAAGAGGTTAAGTTTTCAGCTGAGGAAACTAAGACACAGGGGGGAACTGATTTACAAGAAATCACAACGAGGCTCAGTCCAGGGATCAGCTTGCCAGTCTCAGTGTTTCATTTGTTCACACTTCATTTATTGAGCTCCTACTGTGTGCCATTCCCTGTGGTAGGCAATGAGGATGTGGAGATGAATCAGATAAGGTCAGACCAGTGCCTGAGGCAGACACACAGCAGATGATTTTAGACCACGACAAGATGATGGGGCCAGTCAGGCACTGGAAGGCACCTGGGACCTGCTGAGTCACATTCCAACAAGTATAGTGGAATCAGAGGTTGGGCACCTATTTGGTGGGGCAGGGCCACATCCCCAGGAAGGCCTCTTCCTCAGGGAGACCTCCCAAATGGGGATCCATTATTTCAGAAAGCAAGCAGACTAAAGGTTACCTCCAACTGTCTAAAAATAAGTGGCTGTTTAAGTGAATTAGTCATGAGTCGGCCAGGCAAGGAAGGCAGCTCTGCTCCAGCAGAACAAGGCCCACACTAGAGCCAGGGTGGTATGGGTTTGAACTCTGTAGCTCTAACCTGGCTGATCACTTAATCTCGCTGAGTCCTGCCACCTTGACCTCCAAAGCGTACCCTAAATCTGGCTTTTTTTTCCCCACTCCCACTGCTATAACCTTAGTCCACGGCACCATCATCTCCATCCGAGACTACTGCACGAGTGTCCTAACTGAGCTCCCATTTGGTCACTCCACAATCTGCCCTTCTCCTATGGATAGAATAGATCCAAGCTGCTTAATGTGGCTTTTTTGGCCCTTCAGAACAGCTCTCACCCACCTCACTGACCTCGCTCTCCCCTCACTCATGGCTCCGTGGCTGTCTGGAGCTGCCTCATCCCTGGAGTGTGCTGGCCTTTGTGCCTCTTTACTCTGCCTGTTTTGCCACCCCTGAGACCTCCACAGGGCTGCCTCCTCCACCCCTAGTTCCCAGCCTCCTCAAGCAGGCCTGCTCCAACACACCTAACACAGCCCTCTCTGTCCTGCCGTAACATGTAATGATGCTTCATTACCTTCCTTCATCAGTACCTGAAATTATCTGACATGTATGTTGTCTGTCGCAGAACCTGGCGTGGGGCCTGCTCAAAATGTACATGTTGATGGAATCTACTTTCTTTACTGAAACATGGCAGCTGGACACTTAGAGACCAGTAGTCAGGAGCACGGCTTCTGAGGCCCATGCAGTGACCCCCTTCCCAAGGAATCCTTCCTTGATTTTCTAGCTAGGGGGTCTCCTCCCCTTCTGAGATCTTTCTCAGCATGTCATCTACCCTTCTCTCATGCTAGCAACTTGAACTGTGCTTGTGTCCACGGCTCATCTTCCGTTAAACATGAGCTCCTCTGGGACAAGGTCCATACCTGCTCTTGTGTTCTGTGCCCGGCCTGGGGCCTGGCATGGAGAGGCTTCAGTGTCTGCTGAACTAAACTGTGTCTAGTACATTCCACAGAGTACAGGACAGCATCTCAGCCATTGCGTTTGTACTGCAGTGACCTACCTCTGACAATGCTTAGTTTGTGAGGCGAGAGGGGTGGCTTAGGGACTGCATCTTTCTTTTTTTTTGTGGCAACTCCTGTGACGCTTCTGTTCTTCAGAACATCTGTTCCCCAAATCATGACTGCCAAGTTCTTTGTGTACTTGGAATCTCCTTGGGTTACTTGTAGCTGGTGCCATTTCTCCTCATCAACCCAAATCCCGCTTCCCAGATGGACCTGAAAGAGATAAGAACACAAGCACCTGTGTAGTCGGACAGGCTGGCAGTTGGAAACTTTTCTTTTCCTTTAAAAGACACTGCTGCACACCCATAAGAGACTCATTCCATAAACATCATGTTAACTTTCTTTAAGGGAAATAATAATCATTTACCGAATCCCTATAATGCACCAGGCCTTATTCGAGTGCATTATACCCACTCTCTCAAATCTTCGTGGCAACCCTGGAAGGAAGGTGTTGGGATACTATTTTCATTTCCGATGGAAAAACCGGGTTGAGAAAGGTGAAACCAGTTGCCAAAAGTCACTCAACTATTATGTTACAGGGTTGGGATTCTAAACATACTCATGTTATAACAGGGCCACTTGGAGCCCAAGCAAATCTCAGAACGTGTACGTTTCACTTCCTTCTCTGTTACACTTTAGAAAGACTTCTCTCCCTTTGCTGTGAACATGCTGGGGCACAAATCCCAGCATAGTGGTTCCCAACAGTGGCACACGCTGGTGCCTGGGCCCCATTCCCAGGGATTCTGAATTATTACTCTGGGTGGGACCTGGGTACAGGGGTAGGTGAAAGTTCCCTAAGTAATTCCAATGTACAGCTGAGTTTGAAAACCACTGCCAGCTGGAGCCGGGAGGACAGCCACCAGACTCCACCATTAACTGGAGTGTGTTTGTGCAAGTCCTTTCCTACCTCTAGCTTCAGTTTCCCATGAACTAAACTGGGAGAGTGGGATTTCATCTCTAAGTTCCTTCTGGCTCAGAACACCTATGATTTTGATAAATTAAATACAACCACAGTGTCCTCAGTCTGATTCTGTTCTGATGGAACAGAATACGGCCTAGTGCTCCCTGGAAGGGAAGGTCTCAGAAGGTTTCAGGGCAGAGTCGGTAAATGTAAGACGACTCAGAACGATCTAGCAATAAGCTATAGGCTTTCAAATTTTTTCTCTTTTCTGGCTCTTTTAACAACTCAAAAACCATTTGCTAATCATTAAAAAATGGAGTTTTGACTTCGACACTGCCATTTATGTTGTGTTTCTCCTGAGTCTGTGGAGGGTGGAAATGGCTTCTGTGGAGAAGGAGGGGAGGCAGCTGCTAATGAGCTGAACTTTCTAAGGGTAATGAAAGAGCTCTGCCCAAAGTCCTTGTCTTCAGAAAGAACCGTAGGTCAAAAACATCATGTGGTCAGGAGACCTCTTGGGAGAGGTCCTGGCCTTAGAGACCGCACACACACCCACACTGATGGCAGACTGGCAAGAACCACCGTTCAAAGATGGCTGAAGATCTTTCTACTGAAGACTGGCTTAGAAAAGAAGGTGGGTACACACAGATGGGAAGACAGGTCAGTCAGCAACACTTCTTCCTTCACCAATTACTGAGGTTTTTCAGCCATCCAAAACGGAAAACAAAATAGCCCAGCAACACAGCCCACTCACGGATGTCAGCAAGTAACCAATCCACCTGGCCTCATCTGCCTTCACTTTTTTTTGCTCACAAGATCATTGAGATCCCTGCAGGCCTGGTGTCAGGTAACCAGATCCACCTGGTCTTCCTGTGCTGCAAATTTCAGTGCCGCAAATCTGTTCATATGGCTCAGGAAGATAAGCAACCCTGGAAGTGAGATGTGCTGCCTGGGGCCAGCTGGGCAACACTGATCCAAGGTCAAGTCTGGCCTTTCCTCTGCAGTCTGAACCGCAGGTGGGCAGTCTGTGTGCCAGATCAGGCATGCTGGGGACAAGTTTCCTGCTGCTCCCTGCTGGGCCCCAAGTCACCTCCCTCTGATGACACTCTGAAGCTACCTCACAAGCTTCCTGAGATAAGGGGGAAACAAGGAATTTGAATTAGATTAAATTCAGAATTAGAAAACCTTAGAATGGAAGACAGCGTCCGTTTTTCAAAGATTTCTGCTCTTTTCCACCCTGGGCCTTGCTTTCCTATAATCTTTTAATTTATTATTCTTAAAAGAGAGGTGACAGTCATTTTAGCCCATGTTCTGCTAGAGAAGGGGGACACTAATATTTTTTGAGTACCTATAATGAACCAGGTATTGTACCCTCAATTTATCTAATCCTCATAATGACCTTAAGAGATGGAAATAGGTAGCAGTTATTATTCCCACTTTACAGACACGAATAGAGATTCAGAAGGACTAAATTACTTTCCGTAAGACATACCAGCAGTAAATTTTGGAGTCAAGATTCAGACCCAAATCTGTATGGCCCTAGAGCCCAAGTTCCCCAGGCCTTCTGCTGCTGCCAGTGTCACAGTGGTGCCAACGTGGTGGACACATAGCCTATCTAACATATCTATATTCCATGAGGTTTCTTTTTGAGTTTTCCTCTGTGCTGGCCCAGCCACTTCCCCTGCCGGCACTCACTGCACATCACTATGGCAGACAGGGAAACCAGAAGAAGCCATGGGCTGGCCTTCCTGCCTCTAGTCCCTGCTCCCTTCAACTCACCCTATAAACACTGCCAGATTAGTCTCCCTAAAACACAGCTTTCCTTCTTTGACTAGATTACTTCCACAGTCTTTCAACTCCGTGTTTCTGTGTGAACACTCTGGAATCTTGAATGGCTCCCTCTTTCCTATCACATCAATCTAACCTCCACAGTCATCTTTAGAGGCCCTCCAGAATCCTCTTTCCATTCAACTTGCTAGCCTTTATTCTCCTGCTATGGCCATCGTGATGAAGCTTGCAAACTCCCGCATTTCCTTCTACTTTCAGTGTGTGGTAACAGAAAAGGGGGTGCTGGAGTCTTCAGCCCTAGGTGGCAATCGGCTAGTCACTTTACCTGAGTCTCACTTTTCTCAGATGGACAACAGGCAGAATACCACCTAACGCAAAAAGCTGTTCTGAGGATTATATGACATAACATGAATAAAACGTCAGGAGGACAGCACACCCCCAACGCACCCCCCAGCTATGTCTCCACTGATGCCTTTCCCCTGTCCAGAAATGAATGCCTTCGCCTATGTCTTCTTAAGCCTGCTAATCTTCCAAGCCCCAGTCCCAAATCCAGGAAACACTCTTTAACTCTCCATGGCTAAGTTCTATCCCCTCTGAATTTCTAGCCTTCTGTGAGCCTTCACCACCTGATTCAGTCCTTCACAGTACATCTCCATGGGGACGCATTGAGGCTTTGCCTCTTTGGTCCCGTTCAAAATGATCAGGACTAGTCTGAACACAAAGCAGGAGAAACAGAAGGGCACATTTAATATGTTTTAATGGCACAGGCTTTCAGTTCTGATGAGCTGCTTTTCCTTAGAGAAGAAAATATTTTCTGACATGAACTTGAGTACAAGGCCAGCTTTACAGCACAGAAAGAAATGGCTCTGGGTAAGGCCAATCACAGGTATATGTTGGGACAAGGGCTCCCGAGGTCAGCAAAATAAGGGTCACCTGGAACAATGCCCAGTTTTCAGAGATGGAGCAGAATAGACTGGAAAGAGCACTGGCCTGGGAACCAGGAGACCTGCCTTCCAGTTCCTACCTGTTTGTTTCTAGCCTGTTCTATAATTATAGAGGAGCCCTTCTCTGGATGTGCTTCCCCAACTATGCCATTTATAAATTAGACTATGTAAACTTTAATAGTCTTTGCAGCTCTAGGATTCAATGAGGTTTTGAGATAAAGAAAAGCAATGAACTTTATCAAAATCAGAAAGTAACTTTTGCGGCAAGCCCTATTATACACATAAACCATTGTTAACTATTTGACCATAATGTTAGCCTTATGTGTCAAGGGAGGTTTTAAAAATATGGCATCTGGCAGGATGGGACTTGATCAAAAAATGGCTTTGTGAAATGTTTTGTAGGACAAAACTAGTTTCCTACTAGGAAGTGGATCCCATTCTAATGCTCTAGGCTTTGCAGAGATTAAGGCTTTTGTTCATGCAGGCAGAGAGAAGAGAGGGTCAGAAAGGATAGCAGAGCCAAGAACAATGAGGACGAGGGAATGCTGCTCTGGGAAGCTGCCATCCATTTCTAGTCTGTCCACTTCCTTTCCTCTCCCTTCATAAATTTCTCTGTCGAGCTTCAAATTAGTTGCAAACAAAAGTCAGGTTAGTTTTACAGCAACACGTTGGCAACAACCAATGAAAAAACAATACTGGCAATTTCAAGATTTGTTGTGCAACTCCCAGGGAAACATTAAGTGAGGTTTGAGACACCCATTTTCTGGAAATGGAAAAATGATACCTTTGCAAAAGAGGCCCCCAGAATGCTCAGAAACTGTCCATCAGTTTTCAAAGGAAGAGAGAAATAGTGTTCTCTTGGAAGCTACTTTAAGAAAAAGTCTCTAGTCACCGTACAGTGCCGTCGTCACTAAAAAGGAATCAACAAACACAGAATGGTCCTTTCTTTTCTTTATCTTCAATTGGGGAAGATTCACCCAACTTAGATACACAGCTGGAGTGACTACAGGCCCATGGAGAGCATGAATCCGTCCCTCCTCACACAGATCTGGGCACCGAGGCCCAGCAAAGAGAAAGATCCACCCGAGCAAAGTTACACAGAAAGGACAGAGACAGAGCTATGCTGAGCATTCGGGTTCCCGACTGCCTATTTCCACTCTGGCATGCCACCTCTCCCCTGCAAAGCAGACTTTTAAAGCCTGTTGGCTGGAGCAAGTCAAGACAGAATGGGCGATGACCTGGCCCATCAGTTCTGCCTCTGCAGGGGAGGAAGTGCTCGGTGGGAGATGAGGGAATGGCAGCATATCCAAGAGAGCCCTAAAGACTAACAGGTTTCATTTCCTCAGCTGACAATATTTGTTTTTTGCCTCAATCTGGCCAGTTGCAAGGATATATCTGGACAAACCCAAATAAAACAACCTTTTCTTTCTCATCAGCCCACTGGGGAACAATACTGGATAAACAGAGACCTTTTGAAGCACGAGGCAAGAAAAACAGACTGACACAGATGATTCTTTGGGGAGAATGAGAGGTGATGTCTGTACTGTATGCCAGGGTGGCAGAAATATAACACTAAAACTGAATTTGACCAGTGCCTAGACAAAGGGCTCCAATATACTTCTTCCAAGATGAATCCATTTGGATATCAGAAGGATGTTAGAACATTTTCTCCCTGCCCAGCTGCTATGACACGTGACTTTAAGACTTCCAAAGGCTATTCCATTAGTTTTCACCCCTGTACTAATAGAATTAATAATGCTTAAGTTTTCTTTCATGACTTTTTTTTTTCAATAGCCTTACAAGAAAATCTGAGAAGTTATATGTGGTCCTAGGACTGTGGCCTAACCACTGTTTGAATATACAGCTTGGAAACAGCTTAGGGACAAGGAGCCCTTCTCATTTACCAGTTTATCCTTGGCATCTAGCACAGGGCTTAGAACATATAGATACTTCGCGAATGGTGAACAGATACATATTGAGTTGTTCTCTGTCATTCAGGTGTATTTCTGGTACACCTTATAAATTTTATGTGTCTGGTTTTTATAGGAGGGTAGGACAAGTTTCATCAAACCACCCTGCCTTTTTAAATCTTTCTCACTACTAAGCTATTTAAAACGTCAGTTTAGTTTTATACTTGCTTTGGCCCAGTATTTAAAAAAAAAAAAGGGAAGAGAAAAAGAACAAGTCCCAGTTTAGCTCCACTAGTTACAACACAAGAACTCTGGAAATAGTTACTGAGGCCCGGGCCAGGAGGCCAAGTGGCCACGCTGGGTCTCAGGAAGCTCCCACCAAACTCTCCATCGTCACTCTGACTAACAAACACTTGCAGGGAATGGATATTGAGCTTGAAACACTACCTTGCCATTGTCTAGGATATACTTGTCCATGACAGGTGCAGGAGCGGGGTAATAGGACGACGTATTTGCTTCCTCACTGAAAGTGCTCCGTAACTCCGGCTCGGGCTCGAGACATTCTGACTTTACTTTTTCCAAGTCAATGGCGGGACCTAGGCAGTTAAGAAAAGAGATCTGTCTAGAACTCCAAGGACAATAAAAGGCAAATATTTTTAACTACGCATCTATCAGCACACAGTGGCACAAAATAAATATGCTGGTTTATTTTTTCCGTTGGACTACACTTAAACCCAGGCTTGAAAATAATATGAGATACGAACGTCACAAGGGAAAAGGTAGGAAATTGGAAGACAAGAATGAACAAGACTCTAATTAAGTATGAATGAGAAGTGGTCTTTGAGGGTGTCATTGTCTGAATGGAAATGCAGGGGAATCAACTTCCTGGTCAGAAAAAGAGGTCCTGTTAAGACTGGGGTGCACAAGGGGTGGCAATCGCTGCAATATGCAAAGTGTGTATTTGCTAACACCCCACTTCTGCAGCCTGCAGTGGAGCGGGCCACAGCCTAAGAACAGAGGTTAGGAAAGCAGTGGGGACAAATGCAAAGGCCTCCCTCTCCCTAAGACCTAGTATCTACCTAGACAGGAGCATTTCAACCAAGAAATTAAAATACAATACAGATTAAGCTTCTGATTGCCTGATCTAGCAGCTACCCTGATTTCTATTTTAATGCAATCAACACAAATTACGCGCAGCTTAAACAGTGAAAGGACGCTAGATAAATGGTGGTGGTTTCTAAGGGGAGTATTTTTTCTTCTCCATTAAGCTTTTAAAAATGACGGACTATTTTTTAAATCACCTATTGTGTCTTGATTACCAAAGGGCAGAGAAACAGGATGAAAGTGAGTAAATAAGGCTGAATGACTTGATTAACTTTTGCAGGAGAGCAACTCCAAAGGCCAACGGAGAGCTCAGTACCCTGGAAATGTTCCCGACACAAACATTTCTTGAGCTGTCTGGGATCTGGGAGTTAGCTACTGCTATAGTGGGTCCCCCTGGGCTATGCTTATACCTGAAGTAACCAATGAATTTCAAGGTCCAATCTTCCCTTATTCTAACTATGTGGATCGCCTGATAAGGAGTTCTTTATACACTAAATTACAATCTGGTTCCAATTCTATGCTCAACTACCACACCCCAGACTTTGGCTGGTGGCAGAGAAGGTATTGGTGATTTTGTTACTAAAATTCCTCATGACAGGGCTTCCCAGAACAAGAATATCATTCCTGAGTTGCTGGCAGCTACCATCTGTAAGACAGAATCTCTGTAGTCTTTAAGGATGCAAGCATAAGCCTTGTACAAAGCAGAATGCAACATGGCTGGGAAGCAAAAGAGTGCTGATGAAAAAAAATGGTTCATCATGGTAGAGCAAGGTTAGGTCCTATGCCTGGCTCTGCTGTTTTAATTGTGTGACCGCAGGTGAGTGAATTGTAGATGCAGACGTTGACAGAGTGAAGGACAGACAGCATCAGAACTGTGCTGAGGGCATCTCCTAACACTGTGTGATGTATGTAGGGGCTGGGCCCGGGTCCCACTCTTCTCTTTGCCCCCAGCACCTGGCACTGAGTACCTAGTCTCTGAATGTTTGCTAAATGAATTAAAGAATGACAACAATGAATGAATACTTCTACAGTTTCAGAAGCAGATGCCAAAGTCTCTCTTCTCTCTGTGTGAGATCTCAGGTTGAATTTCTGAGATACAAACTCAAGTGGAGCATTTGATCTTTTCTGAGATCAGGGCAGAGGTAATTACTCCAGTTTCCCCTAAAGGGCATGGCCCAGTTGGCATCTGAAGTCCCTTCCTGCTCTGACATTCAGCAACAGGAAAAGGGGATGGGCTGAGAAGATGAGGTCCCCGTAGCCACTGGCTCACAGGTCATCTTTGGCAAGATTGTGCCCCTCCTCTAAAGTCTCTTTTTCCTTCTAGGAGAGGAAGATGTTGGACAAGAGAATGACTCCAGTTCAGCTCTGACTTTAGTCCGGTTCTCCCCCACCCATCTCCACAATGGCTGCCAAAGAGATCTCCTTGAAACCGTGTCCTTCCTTGCTTAGCACCTTCCTTCCTAGTTACCCTCAAAATTAGGTCATACGTTGTAGCCTCCGTAAGGCCCAGAACAACCAACCTCCTCTCTACCCCTGGTGCTCAGTTCTTGTTCTCACCTGATACTCACCTCTGCAGAGGGGCCATATGCCATGCTGTCCCGGCCTCTATGCCTTGGAAGTCTCGGCCTTGCATAATGCCACCTCATCTGCCTGCCAAGAATGGAGCTTAGGGGTCCCCTCTGTGAGGCCTTGCTCTGATCACCACCAGGTAGGGGGAGTCTCTACTTTGTAAATACTTCCAGCAAATTCTGTCTGCAATCATCTGCCAATCTGTTGTCTGCACTAGACTGTGAAGCTCTTTGGGGGCAAAGTTTTATTCTCTGTGCAGTCTTGGCAGCCAGAGCACTGGCTGGCACATTGCAGGCTCTCAGTAAATTCTTCGTGACAGGAGGGGAGAGAGTTGGGGGTGGAGGGGTGGGCAGGGACTTAAACAGGCCAGGGCAAAGGTTCTGAAACAAAATCCTGCTGCCGAGTTGAGGTGCTTGGGGGTACAGGCTAGGGTGGGTGGGAGCTGTTCTTAAACTACTGTGACCTTTTGACAGCCCACAAAGTAGAACTTAGGTCTGTCAAGTAGAAATTGGAAACTGCCGACAGAATGGACGATTCCGATGGCTACAGAGGGACATATAAGGGACATGAGGACCGAGGGTTGAGAGATGCTTCTCTGGCTCCATCCTCTGCTGCCCCCTTGCCACATCCCCACCCCAACCTCCCAGTCGGACTCCACTCCAAAGTGACAGCCTGGCCTTCCCCACGCATACACCATTCCTTCCAGCTTCCCAGTCTGTGCTTGTGTCCCTCCTGCTGTCGGATCAGTCTACCCCACAGATGCCCACCTAGCTGAACTCCACCCGGACCTCAAGGCCTGACTCAAATGCCACCTCCTCCATCTCTTCAAAAGGAGGAAGCTGTTCTCTCCACCTGTTGGCTTGGAATTTGGAGTCAGAGCCTGGAGTTTAAATTCTGGATTCCCCATTTACTGTTTAGGTGAGTTGTAAGCTTCCTCAGGTGGGTGAGCTCTGTCCCCGTGTGGACCCCCCGCCCCATATAATCAGATGCTCTCAGCTGTTTCTAGGCATGTCCCCCCCCACTAGATGGTGAGGCTTGAGGCCAGGCAGGGACTGTGTCTTCTTATTTCAGAGACCAGGGCTCAGCAGTGTCTGGTTCACATTCTACCCTCAACAGGTAACTTCCACATTAATGATTACTTAACCTTCCTGGCCCTGTGGCCTCACTTGAAAGAAGCAATGACAACAGAGACCTGGCGAGACTGAAGATTCGGTGAGTTGACCATATATATGAAATGACTACGCCAGAGTCTGGTGCAGACTGGGTACTCGGTAAACAGTGCTCACCCCTGCTCCACCTCCTTCATGCACAAGTTATTCCTGGGTGCTTCAGTTAGCCCACCACTAAACCATGGCCTTGGTGCACAGAGTCCGTCCTGGCACTCCACGGCACACCCACGCTCCCTCGGGCTCATGCCGATCTCCTCAGGGACTGCTGCACTGGGATCTTCTGGCTCCCAGGGAAAACTATTTCCTCCCATTGTCCGTCAGCACCGTGGAGCATCCGGAGGCTGCCAGGTGTCAGTACTGCTCTCTGCAGCTGCCCCGTCTTCAGTACTGTACACAGAAGGTACCTGGCTCCTCAGCCTCAGCCCGGAGGGCAGACCAGCCAAAGGCACATCTTGGAAGGGGTTCCTCAAGGGAACTGGGGGTAAATCACAGCTGCATAACCTCAGACAAATCACCTCACCTCTCTGTGCCTCAGCTTTCCTACCTGCAAAATGTGGATTACCAATAGCCACCATGCAAGCTGATAATGCCTCTGGAAGAGTCCAGCACCGAGGCAGGCACAAAACAGAGGATCAGGAAATGGCAGATAAACAAAACAGTGAATCCGGGAGTAAAGCAGGGTGTTCCGTATTACAGAATCCAAGAGAAAAGAGAAAAGGAACAAAAAAAAAAAGCGCATGATTTCTTTGGGGAGAAGAGGGAGGGCCTCTAGTGCTTTTAATTTAAGGGAGTGGGGGAGAAAAACATTTCATTGCAAATTTTAGCCGGTTCTACTACCGATGTTGGCAATTTACATCTCATTACAACAAATGCCTCAGATTGCTGTTTTGCTTTTAAAAATTTCTGAGGCATTGTTCTCCTTCAAACACATGTGACCAAATTAGCCACAATAATAAGCACTTGTGCTAAGAGACAGCATTGTACGATCTGGTGCAGATATTTTAAGTAACAAAGGAACTTTTTTCACTTTGTGGGAAGAGTAGGAATTAAAAAGAAAAAAAAAGGCCCTTTGATCTACTTCAGGTTTATTTTGGGGAAAATACACCTTCCATGAAGAGAAGCCTCTCAGCTGGGTAAGGGAAGCTTTTACAAAAGCATAAAAGGTAGTACTTGTCTTTTCATTCAGTCATTCAGGAACCCATTCAGTATGCAATCCCTGAACGCATACCCAGATCTGGGCCCTGTAAGGCACTGGGGACCCAGAGAAAATACAACATGCCCCAGTTCTGGAGAAGTTGAGAATTTTACATGTGAAACTCCATTTCTTTGCATACAAATAGCTGTGATTTGACAGACAAGCACTGGATTTAGTTAGAAAACCAGGTGCAAGTCCAGGTTCTGTTATTTATTTGACCTCTTTAAGCCCCAGGGGCCTCTTCCATAAAATGGGAATCATGGCACAGAGAAAGCGGCTTGATAAACATTGGCACAACGAATAAATGAAATTATATCTTTCTGGTTTTGTCTGGCTTAAATTAGACTAATGCTGTTCTTCTTGAAAACTTTCTAAAAAGTTAATGCTTGTGTGACTTCCAGGAGGTTCAGAAGTCATCCATTTCTTCAAAATATGTGTATATGTTTGAACAGTAGATACCATTTCTGAGTAACAGATGGGCTAATAATATTAGACTTTTCTTAAAACATACTTAATCCTTCCATTTCCTTCTGCCAGTGAACAGGAAGTGTCTCTGCTACAGGTATAATTCCAGTTTCTTCCTAAATGCAAAGTCAATCAAGTCAAAATTCTTACATGCATTCGGAACACCTACTGTGGCACAGAGGCACACTGGATTGGGTAGAAGAAAGAGGATTCCACTCTGTTTAAAGACTTAAGCATGGGAAGAGCTATGCAACAGTGAAGGAGGTGCACAAGAGCCTTGGAAAGAGGCAGGGGACATGGTGCAGAGCTGGGCAGGCGGATCCCTATGGGCCCTATCATTTTTTTCACGAAAGGTATCGGCCACTTTCACCTGCTATTGTCACTACACATCTGGGTTTTTTTGCCCCATATTTATGCTTCCAGTGACAGTGGGGACCTATCTGGTCTCATTCCTTCAGTGAGAATCTACTAAGCACCTACTAAGTGCCAGTACTAGGCTAGATGGCCCTGATTGGCTCACAGCCCAGTGGTGACAAAAGACAGGCAACAGGTCACCACCCCATGTGGTTGACAAGGGTAAGGATGAAGACTTGGGAACAAAAGCAAAGGAAGGGATGCTCCACCTGGAGGACGCTAGGAGGGCTTCAGAAAGACAGCCACATACTTGTGTGCTGGGGTCTGGAGGATGGATGGGCAGGAACTCATTGGGAGCAAACGGCTGGGCAAGGAGTTATCCCCATCCAGTGAAGGCAAGTGGCACATAATCAAGGCTCCCTGACCAGCCAGGAAGTTGGCAGCCTAACGATCTGCACAAGTCCACCAGTCTGGGGAGGGAAAGGTCACTACTGACTTGGTGACCCTGGGAAGCTTCAGGGGGAGGTGAGCTCTGGCTGGAGCACTGATGTGTGACGAGGTCTGGGGAAGGTGGAGGGGCAGTCAGGCAGGGGATGGGATCACAGTAAATAGTGGCTCTTTGGGTCCTTCTCCCCCTCACTCCTGATTTTCCCACTGCCTTCTGTGAGTGAGGGTTGGAGCAGGCTTTGCTGGGCAGAGGCAGGAGAAGCCGGTAGAGCCCTCAACACCAGATTGGCAAGTCCCTGCGGCTCACATGGATGTCCCCACAGTGGGGTCTCCTCCTTGGGAGTCAGAACCACAGAGCAGCAGAGCTGGGAAGGACCTGTGAGCATCCCCTCACCATGGGGCGGAAACCCAGCAAGGCATGGCAGGCGAGGGCCCAGGTTCCCAGTCATGGGGGTCCCACTCTGAGGAACTGCAGATGCCTATTTCAAATGACTTATTTGCTTATCTCTGCGAACCTGACCAATGCCTACTGAACGTCTTCTTTGTTATATGCCTTATGCCAAAATCTCTTTTTAAAAAAAATCTCTGCAGTATTTTTCACACTGATGTCAAGTAATTATTTGTTTCATATCCCCCTGGCTAGATGGCAACTCCAAGGTCAGCCATGGACCTTGGCTCACTGCTATCTCCCCAGCACCCAGTACAATGTCTCTGGCGCACATCAGTCATTGAACATGTGTTGAATGAAAGAATTTAATCCTCATGGAAGTCCTGAAAAACGGATCTTATTATCTCTGTAGAGGCTCAGAGTGGTAAAATAATTTGCCAAAAGTTGCACAGGGGGTGAGTACTCAATTCTGGGCTGTTAGCTCCAAAGACCTGCTCTTTCCACTACTCTACACCTCCTCAGCTAACTGCACTTTTCAGATTTCACAGGCTTGTCACGTAATACCCATTCTGTGAGACCCTCAGTTCATCTCTGACCTTCCTGGGGCATGGGGGAACAGTCTGTGAAGAACTCCATGGGGGGCAGGATGAGGGAGTGTCCCCAGGATTCATCTCACCCCCCAGGAGCTCTGAGCCTATCTTCCGCCAGCTGGTGGGGCAGTCAAAACTGGGTTGGTTCTTCATCTGTGGTTCTAGCACTTCCTTCTCCACCCAACCATCTGGGCCCAGATAAGCATCCAAACGGCAGGAATGTGCAGAACAGCATGAGTCTGCCCTGCCAGACACGCACTCCTTCCTATCTACCTCTTCACTGTGCGGTCCAGCCAGAACCTACTTGAGAGAGCCAGCTTCTCTCATTAACGCCAAGTCCTTGTTCAGGCTGTCCTGTTGCCTGAGGTACTGTTCTCTTCCTCTTCCTTTGGGTGAACCTAACTAGTTCCTCATCTGGGGCCTTCCCCAGCCACCTACGGTACCCCTGCCCCCGTTATCTCCTGAGCCTTCCTCTATATCTTCTTCCAGTGCCCGGAGAGCCCAGGAGCACAGCAAGGCTCACACTGGATTCTACCCATCTGCTGATGAGACTGTGACTTTTTAAGGCAGTTCCAGGGTCTTAGCTATTTGATTTCCCTGTGCCCAGCATAGGGCCTGGGACAAAGGAAGAGTCTAATAAATGTTCTTGTACAAATATGTTTCCCTACAGTCAGAACCATCCAATAATGGAATGGGCTGCACTGGAAGGCAGTGAGTGAGCTTCCTGTGTCTAGAGGGATGTTCCAGGAGGCAAGGAGGCTACACAGGGCTTCCTGTCCCGTGTAGGAGGGTGCACTAAGTGAATTCTGGGACTCCCTGTAGGACTAGGGTGCTGCAACTTTAAGAATTACCTCCAACCAAACTCAGCTGCCTGGAACAGTAATGGAGAGAGACTATGGCCAGACTCTGGGCCCTGTAGAACCCCGGTGGCCAGAATGATTCCATTCATCCATCTTGGCTCAATATTAACCTTCTGCTGCTTCATTATGATGAATTTGTTTAGATTCCATATTGCCTAGGCATGTCCTGGCCCCTCTCTAGTCCTCAGTTTTCCCATCTACAAGATGGGGGTGAGGGGTTGGACTGGGCTCTCATTTAAAGAGATAATTTCTATAAAAACTACTTCCATCCAATAGCTCAAGGGTTCATCAGTCCCAGAATCCACTGCAGCACACAAAGGAGGTCTAATCATGCAGGCAGGAGTGACACGGCCGCTGTAGAAACACAGGGTCTGGGTGCCTGTGGGCTCGGCCTACCTGGTGGATGGAAAAGGGAGATAGGCCTCAATTTGAAAGCCGGTTTCACCATCTACTGGTTGTGTAGCCTCAGGAAAGCTACTTAATCTCTCTGAGCCTACTCTTGGGGCCTCAGTTGATGATCCTATCTACTGCAGAGGCTGTTTTAAATATGACAAGCACCTAATGTCAAGCCCAAAGCAGATGTTCAGAGAGGCAAGCTCGTGTCTGTAAGGAGCCCTTTCCTACCTCCATTTCCTCTGATTGGCAAATCCAGCAGGGAACAAGCCTGCCACACAGCCACACCAAAGGCAATGACCATCAGGCAAAGCCTTGTTCTAAGAGGAAAGCACATTCCTATTCTGGCAGTGGAGAAAAGCCCAGCAGCTCCTACGTGTTTTGGCTCCCCAAGCAGGTAACAGAGGGACAGCCTGGACTTGTCTCTCAGCCCCCCAGAAAAATGAACTCCAGGGAGAAAAAGGAGGGTTCTGAAGTGTCCTGCCACTCTGAAATCTGTTCTTAAAACAATCTGGGAGGAATTGTGGATAATCTTTCAGTCAGTGGTGCAAAAGGCCCTTCAAAGTAGAGAAGATAACCTGTATCTTTAAGAGAAACAATTCCAGTTCTCACTGCTAGATCTTTTCCTGTTATCCAAGTTGAGGAGGCACAGGGCACGGTGGTTTTGGCCCCGCTCCACCACTCACTGAGGCAGCTGGCAGCTTGTGGATCTCCTATGGATCCACCTTTGCAATGGGGATACACAAACCCATCCTCGTCGGCCTCCCTCAGTACCCAACTTCTGTGAGTGTTCCTGCTTATTGGTGAGAACACACTGAGGCTGAAGGAGGTGGAAAAGTGTCCTGAGATGAACAGGCCCCAGAAGGAGAGCCCTGGCCAAGGGGAAACTGAGCCATGAAGTGCCAATCTGAAGGATTGAGGGGGTCAAAGGAGTGGTTGAGGACTGGGGATGGGAAGATGGAATTCTGCCTAGGAAAAGTGAGTGGAGGGAGAATTATATAAACTACACACCAGTGAGCTTGAGATCAAGGCCAGGCAAAGTTGTAAAATGGACTATTCAAATATGATTTTGGAGGACTTACAACAGGCAGTAGCAATCTCCAGGAGACAACCGTACCTGTGTTCTGCTGCAGGACAATGAAGAGTCTATGATATGCCAAGCATCATACAAACATTATCCCACATGTATCCTCAAATGATCCTACATCATATATGCTGGACCCACTGAGCACTGACTATGTGCTAGCCCCTGGACACAGGTCTTAACATGCATTTGCTCACTTAATCCTCATAAGAACCATAATGGTTACTATTACCATTGACTTTGCTTTACAGATGAGGAAACTAAGGCCCAGAAAGTTAAGTAACTTGCCCAAGGTAACAAATCAGACCATGGAAAAGCCAGGGTTCAAAACCCCAGTATTCCAGAACTCTGGGTCCATGCAGGCTCTTAATGACCAACTTGGCTCTCCTGGTATGTGGTAGGCATTAAGATATCCATCTCAAAGAGGAGAAAACAGAGGCTGAGAAAGGCTCAGTCATTTACTTGAAGTTGCATGGGTACTGAACCAGAGAGCTGAGATTCAAACCCAAGTAATATCTGTTGCCAAAGCCCAGGCTGCCTCCAGCACAGGGGTAAGGCCAGCAGGAGGCATTTGGCTGACATTAGCTGCCTTTTCAAAGGCACCATCAGAGACCTGTGCTTAAAGAATCCAGCTCGGACTGCAAAGGATTTTAAAGATCAAAGCTGGTATTTTAACGGACTTTGGACAGAACACAAGGCATGAGCCCAGAGGGGAACAGAGGTGATAGAAACCTAGCTCTAAAGAGCCAAGACAGATTTGCAGACCACAATGGCTTTCCCCTTCAAAAATTTCAACCAGCTTGTGATCTGGCCAACAGGGACGTTATCTCTTCTTTTTGCTTCTCCTCGCTCAAATGGAGATAATCAACCTTACCTGGCCTCGCAATAAGGCTATCGCAATAGTCCAATGACATAAAAATGTCAAGGTGCTTTGAAACCTGTGAAGTGTCACACATATGTGAATTACTATTATTATGCTTATTATCTATGCCTCTTTCTGGCCAGAATTTATCATATCCACCTACATTCCGTGACAAAGCACACCCCAAATCTAAAACCATTATAAGCCTACCTCGTGCAATCACAGAACTTGTTTTGTTCTGCTTGGTGTCCTGTTGTGTATGGGTCTGTGCTCCCCTCTGGATTGTGTGTGCATCTCGGAGGCAGCGATTACACCCTCCTCTATTCCTCACAGAGAGAGCCCTTTCCAGCTTTAGCTGGACTAACATTCCCTGAGTCACACCAAAATGAATGTAACTATCTGAGAGGCACTTGTGGTGCTAATACTGAGGACAGTATCTAAGCTTTTGTCTTTGACCTCGAAGGACAAAGAATGTAGCCGAGGAGAACCCAAGAGAGACCCTAGGGTTTACTCTTTCTCCTACGCCAAAGCTCCCCCTTGCAGTTGCCTTTCCCCTGTGTGTTTCTCCTCAAGCCCTTGGAATTCTGAGTCTGCCAAGCTCCAGTTTAATAAATACTACGCATAAATACTTGTTAATATTTAAAAAAGAGACTGTCTTGTTTGTTTCTATATTCCTGGCACCTAATGCAGTCCTGGCACAAAGCATGCCCTTAATAAATAATTGTTGAATGAATGTAAGTAATGAATAAATGCACAAATAAATCTGCACTTTACCAACTGGAATTATCTGTGTGCTTTGTGTGTCCTCAGCGTTTACTTCTTTGGGAGAGGGTGGGCAAAAAAGGGCAGAAAAGGAAAAAGAGACTGGCATTTATTAAACACAATATGCTGGTCACAGTGCTTTATTCTTTACATTTGCTTCCTCATTTAATTTTGATGTTGTCACAGAGACCCTGAGAGGAGACACCGTCAGGATAGGACAGTGGGGTTCCTTCTGAGCAGAGAGGGCTACTTCCTATGCTAAGATCACAGAAAGTTCTGTTTCACAGAGATGTTCTTTGTGGGGGGGGGTGGGGAGCAGGGGCCGAGGAGTCACCTCCATATCCATGACAATGAAGTCCAAGGGCTAAAGAAGGCCATGTAGGTGAGGGCCCAGAGAGAGGCACACAGGACTAGGTGTCAAGAGACCCCTGGGAATCGGCCTGTGACACTTTCTGAGCTTATTTCCTCATCAGCAACATGAGGACAGCAGTCCATTTCCTAGATAAGCTCTCTCAGGACTCCAGAGACTCTTTCCTATTAAATCCAGCTTCTGAGACTTTCCTATTAAATCCAGCTTCTGTGTATTTGTGGAATGAATGAAAGAAGAATTAATAAATGTACAAATGAAAAAGTGAGCCACCAGGGCAGTCTCTGAAACATCTTCTTATACCATCTTGCTGCTGTCCTCTATCATTCTCCCTCGACCTCCACCAGGTGCACCATTACAACTCCTGACTGCTAGAGGGCCATTCACCACCCTGAGGTCTCCATCAGGCTCAAGGGGCCAGGCTCCTGCTCTCTGCCTCTTCCCATCTACCACCTGCAGAACCTCAGTGGCTGGGGGAGTCAGCAATGATTCTTCTGAGCAGGGAGCCTTCCTTTTAAAACTGAGCATCCTTGACCTGTTGGCTTTCTTGCCTCTGAATCTGCCTATTATGGTGTAGATGATTCAGCACTCAAGCCGGACAAAGGCTGTTGAGCTGGGTCCCCAGGCAAGGTGGACAGGAGAAAATATGCAAGGACAGGCCTCTAAGAACAATGCTTGAGGCAGGCCCAGAGGCTCAAGGGTGGTAGAGCTCAGGATGCTGCTTTCAGAGAACACGTGAAGCCAAGAAACAAAGAAGGCCTTAGTCACTTTTTGGCTCTTATCTGCCATGTTACCGGTTTCTTGACGGTGTGTACAGACGAGGAGCTGTTACAGCAGGGGTGTCTTCCCAGACTCAGCAAGAGAGCTCCACCTTCAAACGCTAGGCTAGTCTCTCCCCCAGGACTCATTAATCTGCATTTCAACTACATGCTTACATGTTTTCCTCCATCACTACCCACACCCCAACTTCCAACCTCTTAGTCTTCTTTGTACTCCCCAGGCCCCTAGGCTCAGAAAGCATATGGTCAATGTTAGCTGCCTGACTGAATAAGGGAACATATGTGTAAGTGTATATGTGTATGTGTATGTGTATATATATGTATACATATATGTACACAACCTTTTATTTTCTATAACAGAAGACTCTGACAGGTAGAGAAGATAGTTAACCTGCTCAAGGTCATATAGCCAATTACTAGTTAGGGGAGGTAGAGGGGGAGAGAGTGTTAAAAATCAAACTGGACCCTTCCTTAGCCCCTCCACTAAACGGTGTGAAAAAGAAGCTGACAATAAGAGAGCACCAACGAGAACATAAGCACTATGCCCTGTGTCACAAGGCTGTGAGGGGGATGTTATTATTTCCATTTTACAGATGAGAACATCAAGGCTCAGAGAGGTACTCTCTGTGTAGATTGCTCCTCATTCTTCCCACCCACTCGCTCATGCCTGGATAACAAAAATTCACCCTTCAGGCCTCCGCTTAGATGTACTTTCCTTCAGGAAGTCTTTCTTCCCCAACCTCCCCAAATTCTGTGGGTACTCCTCTTCTATAGTCCCATACCCCCATGTGCTTTTGTCCCTATGGTGACATTTATGCCCTGTATTGTCATATTTGTGTCAGTGGCTGTCTCCTTCATCAAACTTTGACCTCTTCAAGGGCAGAGGGCAAGGGCTATATCTTAAATATATTAAACTCTTACCGCTAGGCAAAATGCTTGGCACACAGCAGGATACCAGTGAGTAACGGAAGGAAGGAGGGAAGGAAGGAAGGAAGGAAGGGAAGAAGGAAAGAAGGAAAGAAGCTTCCCGAAGCCAGAGTTGGGAAGTAGGGAAGCTAGGTCTGAATCCAGGCCTGGCTGGTTCCAAAGACTAGACGATATCCATGAAAATATACGAACTCCCCTTAGGGTAGAAACCCTTCTATTATATGTGGGTTTGTCTTAGAACTTGGCACATTATCATTCTCCATTTAACAAGTGCTAATCAATGGACTTTAAGCTTTCACACGTCAGGGGCTACCAGTGTGGTGCTCCAGGATGCCCATGACCCTTAGAGCACAGGGCACTGCAGGTGGTGCGTGCTCCACACATACTTGTAGTTTGCGCTGATTTATATTTAGCCTGTCCACTATGGAGACATTGGTGACTCTGATGGGGGAAGAGCCAGCCACTGGTCCTTATGATGGCATTTAAGACCTGTGGGGTAGGAGAGCTGGGAAAGTTCAACGCACTGAAACTATGGCTGAGGTCAAGTTTGTCTAAGTGTTTTAAGACTAAAGAGGCATATAATGATGCAAAATGTAGGTCTTATTGGTCCAGAGGCTTGGAGTGGTTTCTGGAGCTTAAGTTCAGTTCATAATCATACAAAACAAGCAGTTTCCCTAGGAGTTGAAAACCGTGTGGAGAGTTTTTGTTGTTAGTGTGCATTTTCCCCACAAGAAGTTTACAAAAGGTGTAGCACATTGAGTGCAATGAAAATAAAAATTATTCATTTGAGGACTGGGAAACACTTTTTTTTCTCTGAAAATTCCAGTTCTTTCCCCATCCCCACCCCACTCCAAGACCAACAATGCTTTTACAAATTTTATAGTTAGGGTTTCTCTTTATGGTTTTATTTTTATATAGAATTCTAGTATCTCCTTAGGTTGTACACCCCATGTGACCTTTAGTGTCACAGGCTACGACTTGGGAGAAGGGCCAAGGCCAAGGCAGAGTTGGAAGGTGAGGAAATTACCGGTCCAGGAGTCAGGGCCCTTGGTCTGACATGAGCTCTGTCTCTGCCTCCCCAGAGACTCTGGGTAAGTCCTAACCTCAGTTTCCTTCTCTGTGACAACTGCAGGGAAAGGCCTCTCAGCTGCCTCCCTGAGCCACTCTGAAGATCTACTGAGACACTGCCTTGGGGACACACTTGACGATATAAAAGGTGCCTATAAATATAAGTAAAGTAGGGTAAGAGCACATTTATCTAAACATCAAAGACAAATGAATGAGGCTTTACATACAAATCTATTATCTAGATAACACAAGTCTTCCTTCTTGAGTACAAAATTATATTTGATTTAAACTTTGGGAATAGAACTTATGTTTGCAGACTAGATTACTTCCATGTTTAGGCAGAAAACACTGACATGGGGTTGTTAATGATTGTCCTCTGGGGATGTGGAGGCTATGAACCAGTGTTTCACTGGTTTCTGCAATACTGACTGGCCTATAGCTTTTACCATCCTGGATTCTTGTGTTTGAGAGAGGGTTTCCGTCTTGTTCTCTCTACTAGGCAGTCATTTCTCATTGCTGTCAAGGCTGCCACCTTTCAAATCTCCCGATTCCTACTTTTAAACCACGTTAGGTAGGAAAACCTAAAAACCTGGTTTGTTACTAGCACTTGCAGCATTAAGATCCTCTCAAGTTCTTCTGCGAGCAAACCAAAGGAGTTTTCTACATCTTTGTATCAATCCTCCTAAGGTCACGTGCCTCTAGACCCTCCAAGCCTTTCGGCATCTCTCATTCCTTCCCAAACAAGTCCAACACTTCAAGCTGGCATGGTTTTCAAGGTCTTTAACCACCTGTCGTCAAACTACATGTGTCATATCTCTTTTTAGCATGTTCCGGGTGCTTTCTCGTCCTCAGTGGCTGCTGCCCTCTGCCTCCTCCTCTTGTGCCTTGAGACACCCCCACCCTTCAAGGCCTGCTTCAAGGCCCACCTCCTTCCTGAAGTCTCTCTCTCGGTTATAAACAACTTCTCCATCCCTTGAACTCTATCACTTTATCCATATCCCTCCCGTGGCATTTAGCACTTTCTGACTTAACGTGGTACCATGTTAAGTACCATGCTCTTAGGGCAATTTCTAGTTCTCCTCACGGTACAGAAACTGCTGTGGAGATGTTTCCGACAACCCCTGGCATTGCCTCTCGCTGAACGAATGCATGGATGCGCGGTGGCAGATACTCTGTCGGCCCCTGTTCTCCACGCCACACCTCTCAGCGTTCCCCACTGTACTGTAGGTGGCTAAGGCCGTGGCACTCTGAAGCTCTTATCGGACTCACTGCGGGAGGGGAGCGGCTCGACCTCGTGGTGCCTGCCGAGCCAAGCCCCTGCCCTTCCGGAGCCTACGTCTCCCCTGTGCCCTCCTTGAAGAAGGGCTGCGCAAGGCATCCCCCCTGCATGGAGTGGTCGGTGGCCTGCTGGGGCACTCACCACTGCCAAGCCTCAGGAGCAGCACGTCCTGGAGCCTCCGGTTGAGGTCACGGAGCTCCTTCATTTCAGACACGAGAGCCCCGTATTCCTTGAGCTTCTTGGCCTGCTGGACCAGCTGCCTCCGAGTCCGCTCCAGCTCCTGCTGGAGGTGGCGCATCTCCTCCTGCTGCTGCTGGTAGTTGCGCAGCAGCTCCTCATACAGAGCCCGGGGCACGACAGCGTCCTCCAGACTGTCCATGTCCTCTGTGCCCGGCGAGGCCTCCACGAAGACCTCCTCTGGACACGTGCTGTGGCCCAGGCTCAGGCCGTTCTGCTTCTCCAGCCGGGCCACCACTGCCTCAATGCTCTTATGCGCCACTTCGCTCGGCTTCCGCCCCTCGGGTCTCTGTGTAGGACAACGAGAATCAGTTCAGGCAAGGGCAGCTGGGACTTTCTTGGACTGCGGCTCAATATTTCCCCAGACAATCCTAGAATCACAGAACCACAGAACATCAGTGCTTGGAGAAACCTGTGCAAACACTTAGTCAAAGCCTTTCATTGTACAAATGGGGCAGATTCAGAGCGGGGAAGGGTCTTGCCCAAGATCACACAGTCATATGGTGGCAGACCGAGGACTCTGGTTTCTCGGGCCAGTGCTTTTTCCATTCCATCACTCTGTCTCCTGGGTGCAGACTATACCATGACCACCCTCCCCGATTCCCCAGCCCCTACCCCACCCACAGTGCCTGTGCAGTGACTTGCTCACGGGGTGGGGTGGGGGCGTTCAGTGTGTATTGGTGGAGAATCTGTGAGAAATCAGGCCAGGCCAAACCACCCAAGGGGAGTCACCACTCAAATCTCTTCGAGAACAAAAACATAAAAGGCAAAAACAAAAAAACAAAACAAGACAAAATACCTACCCTCCCCAACACACAAAAACCAAAGGGCATCCCACCAGTAACCTTTTCCTCAAGAATGCTTTAGTTGGGAAGGATGCTAAGAACTCTAATCTGTTCTAATCCAGGGCAGGAGCCATGCCTTATTTTCTCTGTGTCTCCACTGCCTACTCAGAACTGGCATTTGGCAGCAGCTTGATAAATGTTTACAAAACTGAAAAGTTCAAAGAATGCTAACACTGGAAGTTCCTTTCAGCTTTACTCCCTCATTTTCCAGGCGAGGAAACTGAGGCTCAGAGAGGAGAAGGACTATGCTTGGGGTCACGTGATGAGTTGCAGACAGAGCCAGGTCCAGAACCTAGAGCCCAACTTCCAGCACCAGGCCCCTTCCCCCACATCTGTCAGCCTCTCCCTGGGCTCCTGCCAAGCTGAGGCTCAGCAAGACAGTGGGTATACAGAGGACAGTTCATTGAGAAGAACATTATCCAGGACTATCTAGGGGCTGGAGTTTCGGCTGCCTGAGGAAATTCCAGCTCAAGTAGACAAAGCTTCCATTGAGGGGCAATGGGAGTTACAGGACCGACTGAATTCTTCACTCATGGCAGGAGGGCTAGGAGCTCTCCTGATCCGGGCATTGGTGGGAGGTGCAGACAACTGAGGACACGGGATTCCAGACAAATTAACTGTGTCAGGTCAAGCCTGCCTTAACTTCTCAGTAAGTTTCTGGGTATTTAATAAAAAAGAAACAAAAACAACATGATTCGGAGATTCAGTTACATGACAGAATCCTATCCTGTCATTTTATCCATCGGGATAAGGTGCTGCTAGTTTAGCTGAACTTATCTGCTAAAATTGTAATGATCACTTTAGATAACTGTGTCACTACACTATGAGAACATCAAGGGCAGTGACTGTGTCTGCCTAATCTTCATGACCCCGGGGGTCAGCACAGAGCCAGGCCCATAGCAGGGGTGCAATGAATTTATGAACTGAACTCAGCTGCATCTCTTGGACTATGCTTTGGGAATGTCCTTGACCTTTTGTCTGATGCATGGTCAATGAGGAAGGCAGCCTTCTTTCTCCTCCCTGCCTCTGGGGTACCCATTGTACTGAAAAAACATATGGCTTGTTGAATAAGACATTCACTTTACAAATGAAGGCTGGAGGAGACCACCTGGGAAGCAGATCAAAGGAAATGCAACCTCAGGCAAAAATTTTCTTCCAGCCCAGGGTCCTGCAAACTCCTCTGTGTACACCTGGTACATTCTGCTTCCTATCGAATCTATACCCTTTGCTGTTTGGCGCAATCTGATAGTGACTGGCTCTGAACTGCTGCCCAAGAATGGCTGCTTAATGTTCCTGGAGCTCACGGTTGTAGGCCAGAGAGGAATGCACCATTCCAAACCCTCAGCAGCGGATGACACTGCTTAGATGGGGCAAACGGGGTGGTGCATGGTGGCACAGCATGAGTCAGGGCTCCTGGACAGTTGGTCAGCAAGGCACACGCATACTAGCTGTCTCAACACCCTCCCAATCTGAAAAAATTGCCAGAGGACATTTATATGGGGAGAAGAGGCCAGACTGGAACTCTTTAGCTATCAAGAATCTGAAAATGCCCCCATATACGTCCAAAAGAAGGGGAAAGATTTTGTTACCTTGATGTGTCTAAGCTGTAAATCTTCTTCCCCATAATCTTTAACCTCACCATCTTCTTCTACGTGATTGAGAGAAAGTTTGGGGATTTTTATTTTCTTCTGCATCACACTGTTTTCAAGGTCAGATTTGTCTTCTAAAATGCATATCAAGAGAACAAGGTTCATTATGAGTCAAAATGCTCAAAATACCCATAATCGCAAATGCTAGAGAATGACTGACTGAGGCCAGACCAGTTAAAAAGGAAAAGCAAACAAACCCAAGACCTGTCCCTCCTGCATGCAGGGCTCCTAAAAGCAGCAGTGCAGATCAAACTCTAGGGTCAAAGGTACATGCTACAGGCACTGCCATTCGAAGTGTTGAAATAGTGTCCAATGATTTGGCTTAGGGGTTTCTCCACGAATACCTTAAAGGGTGGCCTTTTATGAATTCCAGGATCTTGGAACTGGAATGGCCCTTAGACTTCTATTTGGTCTAAACTAGCACATGGAGCCCTTGATGATCACCATCTTTCTAAGCCAGGCGAATTCCCAGGAAGACGTGTTTTTCTGCCAGCTCAGGTGCCAATAAGCATGAAAGGGATGATGGCTCTCATGGGGCCTCTCGTGGAGCCTCCCCACAATCCCGACATAGGACAGGCTGAGGTAAGACAGATATGAGAAGAGTAACAAGTAACATTTACTGCCTTTTTACTGGTATCAGATCACAGAATGACAGAGTTTGAGGGGCCTTGGTGACCAACTGGTCCAACTCTCATTCTACGGAGGAGGGAACTCAAACCCAGAGGACAGAAGGGGTTTGCCCAAAATGTGAGTCTGAGGAAGAGCCAGGAGGGAGAAACAGGCCTCTGGCATCTCACCCAGTGCTTACACGTGATAATAATACACACCAAAATGAACCACATACTGTAAAGTGCTACACAAATACAAAGGGATATTACTCCTCCTCACTTTCTCATTCTTTAAACTCAACTTCAGATAATCCAAAGAGATTTTAGACTTCTTTAGATTTAGATTTTTTTCTCCTGCACAGATTTCAAACTTTATTTCCCAGATCTATCTTTCACTGTAGATATCAAAAGTAAAAATTCAAAGAGGGGAGTTCTAGAGGTAGAAACTTGAGCCTGGAACTGGCCCCTTGTGGCAAATACTTTGGGATCTTGTGTTCTTGGCTTGAACTGAGACTCTAGGGATTGCTGTTTCTTTTACTTCTCAAAGGTTCCCACTGCTATAGCCCAAATTCACTTTCTAGCATGTTGCCCAATGCTGGATGTGGCATGTGGCCAGGTAGCTGGTTAAATACAGTCTCTGAGGGTCTTTATGTGTGAGTGTGTGTGTGTGTATGCATATGTGTGTGTGTTAAACATGCTCTTACACTTCCCCCAAGCCAGGCTTCTCTCTTCACAACTTGTTAGTAAAGCTGAGAAGGAAGCTTATAAGCACACAACTATTCTAGAATGTAGTCAAATGCCACATCTTCCCAAACAGTCTTAGGAAGGGAGCCCCCGCTGGAGAGGAGTGGGACTCTGGTACCAGAGAGACCTCTTTGGGAACCTCAGCTCTTGCATGGCAGGGTAAGGAGGGAGGGGGAAAGCCTTAGTCTCACAGAGCTCAGGTGTCTGCTCTATAATGCAGTGGGGAGGGACGGCACCAATAATTTACATAACTCACCGCACACTGCCTGGTACACATCAGGCTCTCAACAAACAGAACACTAAAACTGACATTATCAACATGCTCGGAATCATTTTTATCTCCTTAAGCATAAGGTGAGTAAAGATACAATTTTTAAAAATAAAGGAATGACTTAAGAAGGATATAGAGTATGAGGGCCCTGCCCAGGGAAAAAAAGACTAGTCTTTGTTAACACCCTCCGCCTGAGCAGAGGTGAAAACGGCCTTTCCCACTAACTGGAGGAGCAATCCTCAGGTTCTATTTTCACAAGAAAGGCCTGTTTTTGTTCTCTTTGTGCCTATAAAATACATCCAATGAGTTAGGCTGAACAACAGTGGGGACTGTGGTCTTTCTAAAAGAGCAACAGCTTCTTCCTCCTACAGATCATTGTTGACTCTAAGTCAAAAAGCTGTGAAAATATAAAAGCGAAAGAAAGTGCTTCAAATGATGTTACGCTGAAATGGGGTAGGTGGGCGTTTCCACATGTGAAAAGCCAGACACAGAGGATGAGAAGGTGGTGTTAGGACTTCTGGATGTGTTGGGGCAAAGCTTCTGAGCTAGTTGTCAGTTTGATAAATTCAAGGGCAAAAGTTTGAGATGGAGACACCAAACTAGAAGTGACAAGCCACCCTCTGCCTCCTGAGCTGAAACTGTGTAGCTCAGGATCATGTTGGTTGGAGAGAAGCAATCATTCAGATGTGCAACACTAGGTAATATTTGCACTGAGGACAATCCTCAGGTCATCTCATGCAACCCTTTCAAAATGCAGATTAGGAGACTGAGGTTCCAAATGGTGAAGTCCACATATCTGTGTACTCAACAATCAGGCCCCAGGGATACAGGAATAGCAGTACAGTTCACGTTCTCATTGTGGAGAGCTCACTGTTGTGCAAGGTCATAGAAGTTAGTGTCAAAACATGAATAGTATGAGAACTCAGAACCTGTACCCAGCATCCACGGCATTTTCTCCTATGCCTCAGCATAACATTTCCTGAGAATATACACTTACAAGATCTAGCCTGGGCCCCAGAACATGGAGAACGAGCACCCAGTTGTGGGAACACACAATAAAACCACTGAAAAAACAATAATCCAAGATCTTCAATACTGAGTTTGAATAAGGGGGAAGTAACTGTTTTCAGAGGCAAGGGAGATCACTTTGGTCAGTGCAACCATGGTAGGTGCTTGAGAAGAGGCAGCATTTGAGCTAGGCTCCTTACTAACTGACTTACTGAGTGAGTTACTCTACTTCTCTGATCCTGCTTCCTCATCTGTGACTCACTCACTTGGCCAGGATGTTGTGAAGTGGCCAGGATCACTTCTGTATCAAGTTCTAGTAAGAACCTGAGTGGACTGAATGGTATTTGGGCAGTTTTCATAAAAGGATAGCCATTTAAGGGTGATAAGAATCTGGAGGCAGCTGGGTGGCTCAGTCGGTTAAGCGTCCGACTTCGGCTCAGGTCATAATCTCATGGTTCATGAGTTCGAGCCCGGTGTCAGGCTCTGTGCTGACAGCTCAGAGCCTGGAACCTACTTTGGATTCTGTGTCTCCCTCTCTCTCTCTGCCCCTCCCCTGCTTGTGTGCACACATACTCTCTCTCTCTCTCTCTCTCTCTCTCTCTCAAAAATAAATAAAAACATTTAAAAAAAAAGGGTGGCAAGAATTTGGAACACACAAAAGGGACAAAGACTAGAAACTAAAAAAGGAATGTTGGGAAAATATTCAGACTGGTATGGTTACTAAACATGGTTCAGTAACAGGCAGAAAAAAGAGGTGAGGAAAGAAGTTAAGGCAGTTGGAGCTTAGAGAGTAAATGGCCTTGAATGCCAAGGTAAGAAGAACTGAGGTCCAGCTAATAGGTGTGGGGAAAAAACTAGGAGTGGGGCAACCCGGATTCCAAGTCCAGTCCTGCCACTTGGTGGGATAAGAAGTCAGGCAAGCTGCTATGTCAGTGAGTGTCATTCTTCTCTTTCTCTTTCTCTTTCTCTTCTCTTTGAGTATGTATCTCAAGTGGGAATCAAATCAGCTGAGTAAATGTACATTGAAAGCAACAGAGCCCTGTCTGTATATATGGTGGGTGGCGAAGCTCGGTAGAGCCTGCTGCAGGTTTGCATTTGGGGGTGGAGACCTGCCCAGCTGCCTGCCTGGGGTGCTCCACTCTCTACCTGAGGCCCCACCCCCACCAGTTATACCCAAGGCTCCATGCTTGCCCAGCTAACTGGAATGCCCCCTTCCTTTCTTGTCTGCCTGGCAAACTCCACACAGCCTCCATTCACCTCCTCCTTCCTCCTCAAAGGTCCCAATACACATTGTACAAACCTCTAGGTAGCTTATTTTCTTACTCTGCTGAGATCATCTGGTTTGAAGTCAACCTTCCCCACTGGAGTGTGAGTTACCTCAGGGCAGGGCCCAAATCCTAGACCTGGCCATACAACAGGGAATCATCAAACAAAAATGTTTAATGGAAGAATAATTTTTAAAAAGAGGCTACACCAATAAACCTATGAAAAGGTGCTCACAATCATCAGTCATTAGGGAAGCGCAAATCAAACACATAATGAGATACAACTATCCACTCACTAAGATGGCCATAATGAGAAAACACAAGGGAAGAGAGAAGAAACAGAACAAGCAATGAGAGGATGTGGAAAAACTGGAGCCTGCATTCACTCCTGGTGGGAATGTAAACTGGGGCAGTCACGGTTGAAAACAGTCTGGCAGTTCCTCCAAATGTTACATATAAGACCATCATATGACTAAGCAATTCCACTCCTAGGTATACGCCCAAGAGAAATCAACACATATCCAGCAAAAATTTGTGCATGGATGTTTATAAGCAACATTATTCATAATGGCTAAAAGGTGGTGACAACCCAATTGTCTATTAATTGGTGAATGGATTAAAAAAATGTGGTATATCCATGCAATAGAATATTACACAACCATAAAAAGAAATGAAGTGCTGACAGATAGCGACAACGTGATGAATTCTGCAAAACATTATGCTAAGTGAGAAAAGCCAGACACAAAGGCCACATGTTGTCTGGTTCCACGCATGTGAAATACCTGGACAGGCAAATCCATAGAGACAGAAAGTATGTTTGCCAGGGGCGTAGGGGGAAGAGGCAATGAGAAGTGACCACTTAATGGGTAACAGGGATTTTCTCTCTCTCTCTGCATGTGTGTGTGTGTGTGTGTGTGTGTGATGAGAATGTTCTGTCATCAGATAGTGAAGATGGTTGCAGAACACTGTAAATATACTAAGAATTCCTGATTTGTACATTCTTTAAAATGGTCTAAATAGTGAATTTTATGTTATTAGACTTCAATTAAAAAATAGGCTACCACTTGTAGCATGTCTACTACCTACCAGGTACCATCATAAGGCTCTTTACTTACATTACTACATCTCACAACAATCCTGCAATTATTAGCCACATTTTTTTTTCCCACAAAAAAAGAAATGAGACTCAAAGAAGGCTTAGTGCCATCCAGATGGGAAGATGCAGAGTCAAAATTTGTTCTAAGTCTCTCTACCTCCAGAGCCCATGCTCTACCCTTTCTAAACACAGGCCTATAACATGCAGAACCAGAATAAATGTTGAATGAATGAATGATGGCCATAGATGAAAACATCCAAATTCCCCAGCCCGAAGTTCAAAGCAGAAGACCACTTTATTCCTGCTCTCCTGCATCTCCAGATGCCTCTGTCCTCAGGAAGCCTCCAGAAAGCAGCAGTGATCATCACCAGACATAACAGAAACAGGTTGTAGCGAGGCCTAAGGACTTGAAATGGATTCTTTGAAAAGGTAGGCTGAGCAGTAAAGTCTGAAATGACAAGAGTGACTTCTAGAAAGCAGAAGCAGATAGTCCCTCCAACCCCATGCCTCCTGATCTGGACACATGGCCAGGGAGATCCTGAGGCTCCTCTGGAGCTAACTACTTCCTGGTTCCATCTTAATGCTCATCAGTCTCCAACTTGACTGGTGCTCCAGGGATAAGGGCTCACGAAGCCCTGGGGCCTCCATTCATCCTTTTCTGTAGTCAGTGCACATTTGCTGAGCTCTGGTCTCAGTTTGGACCACTACAACCCAGAATGTACCAAGAACCCCAACCAGAAAGCAAGATTTGACTTCCTGAGAGATGCTGCCACACATGGGGCAAACCTCTGGGTCTCCAGGCCTTCCTGACCCTAATCCTGATTGAAGGTGGTACCTCACATCTATATCTAAGCTACAGAAAATTAATGAATAATCAGTGTCAGCACAAAAAGTGGAAGAAGTGGTTGGGAGAGGGAGGCCCAGGATCTAATAAAAGCAGCATGGTCATTTGAATGAGGTGGTCCTAGTTTGGAATTCTGTCTCTTCCACATACTAACTGTGGGACCTTGGGCACACTACTTAACCTGTCTGAGTCTCAGTTTCATGATCTATAAAATGGAAATGATAAACTGTTTTCCAAAAGATGGTGCATGTAAAACACCAAGCACAGTGTCTTTCTTGTCACAGGTGTTCAATGAATAGCTGCGCTGAGGCTATCCCTGTGGGTTATGTGCTTGGCTTTTATCCCATGGCAAAAAGAACCACTGCGGGTATCTGACACAGTCTGAGACATGATGAAAGAGATGTTTTGGGAAGATTAATGTGGCAGTGGCAAGCAAGATGGATGAGGTGTGAGGAGGAGACTGAACATAGGGTGACAAGAAGCTATAACTCTTGACTGGTCACAATAATGAAGGTGAACAGTGGTGTGGATCATCTAAGGCAGCAAATAACCTCATGTAGCATTCTAATGTGGCTTTGGGGTGTGCTTCTAGCTTCACATTCCAGGAAAGCACAAAAGGAACCAGCAGTGGACTCAGAAGGATGAGGAAAACTCTCTAGTCAACCTGCCTTTGCAACTGTTCCAAGCTTAAGACTAAATAATCAGTTCTCAGGTAAACAAACAAATATGTAGCCTCTGAAGAGACAACCTTTACTGATTCTGACTGCCTAATTCTCTTGTTTCCAGGGGAGAGAAAACTACCAAGGATTTGGGCATCAACTATTTCCTCCTCCTTTGCAGCTGCTGTGATGTCAGTTAATTTCATTCATCCATTCAACAATACTAAGTACCTACTGTGTGCCAGGACCCATGCCAAATTCTTTATTAACATCAATATACTTAATCCGCCTGAGAATTCAACTGAAGCAGAAACCAAGGCTTAAGGAAGTGAGATGGCTTGCCTAAGACATAAAGCTATTATACAGTGGAAACAATTTCCAATCAGGTCTGCATGACACTCAGGCCCTCCCTGTTCGTATCATGTAATTATCCTATAGGAACAAGAGAAAAATGGTTAAGTTGCTAAAATATCCTCAACTGAACTACAAGGCACATATACAATGATGAGCATGTCCATATAACTTCCAGAGTGCCTGCTTTCTCCTAAAACCTTGCCTACACCCAGAAGAATGTTGTGATAAATTCCCAAATTGAACTAGGCATTATACAAGTCCCATCTGACTTGATGGCAGACTCCTGAACTGCAAGCTTATCAAATCCACCCAGCTCTACATAATCCGCAGAGTCCTTATTCAAAGCCGTAAAATAGGGTAGAAGCTACTCTTCATTGGTGTCTGTTACTGACCTTTGAGAAAGAGACATCCCATTAAAGTGGAGGTACAGTAACAAGCAAATAGTGTCTTAGAAAACAGGCAGGTGGACAGGAATTGCCATGCAAGTCTGTCTTCAAAAGCGATGATAGCCCTGAAGGATTTGCAGCATACAGTTAACATGGGAGAGGGACTGTCGTGACTCCCATCTTACATAAAATCATGCTGGATAATTAAAAGAATCCAGTATCAGAGAGTTTAATGTGGTGTGGGTTTGTTAGCTAGGGTGAAATTCTGAAAGGCCAAACATAAAATGTTGTACAAAAGTTGGTCTTGTCTTAAAAATATCTACAGGCAAGTTTAAAGTTTCTCATATGTACAAAAATCCTGTAAAGTCTTACGATGTTTGCATTAAAAACAGACATGCCACAGAGAAGGCACGCACATTGCGTTTTCTAGACTGTGGTGTTTGTTTTTACAGTATCCAAGGCAGGCAAAATTCTCAAGTTTCAAGGATTATATCCAGTCAATAGACCAGAAAGAAGAGGGCCCGCTGTGGTATAGCAGAAAGAAATCAGGAGATGCTGGTTCGAGGCCTGGCTCTGTAGCTAACTCTATGGCTGATTGGGCACCTTTTTTTGGTTTTCTTTTCCGTAAAACACAGGGACTAGACTAGAAATCCTCAATGGGTCCTTCCAGCTCTGTGACCGCTGACCAGTCACAGGGAAATCCAGGTCTCTTTCTTTTCTGTGCAGCGCAGGGTAAGAATAGATGATCTCATCCCTCCAGGTGGGCACATTAGAAGAAATGTCCCACTGATGCCATTCAAGAAGGAGGAGAAGAAATTGCTAACCAGGTTTCAGTAGGTCTCCTTGCTCTCCCTCCCACTGCCTCACTGGCCTTGGCACAGGGCTGCAGCACAGACAATACTAGGAACTTCATCCTGCTGGCTCATTTGTCAGGGTAATGAAAGGCACCAGCATAGGGTCACAAAGGGCCAAAACATACTGGGGGATGACTAGCCTTTCATGCTGAAGCCAAGCCCTAGGAGGATTTAAAATACACACAAGTTAAACTTACACTTATCTGCTTCTTACGTGTGCTTGTTCCTCTAAATCAATCCTTTCCACGAATAGTAGTACCCACAGCTAAGGAAGCTGTTCTCTCAGGGACCCTTGGCTACCATAGTCCTTAACAGCGGCCTATATTTAGTGAGTACCTACTGTGTGCCAGACGCTTTTCCATATTACCTTGCTAAGTAACCCAGTGGGTGAGTAGCTGATTACTATTCCTGCATCACACTTGAGCACCTGAGACTCAGAGGTGAATTGATCTCCCCAAGGTCACACAGGTTCTAAGTACCAGAGTCACTATTTGAACCCAGATAGTCAGACTTCAAAGCCCATCTTCTTTCATTCTCTACACTTCATCCTTGATACTTAAGGAAGTGACCTAGAGGTCCCCTAACCAAATTCTCTCATAGGGCAGGATTCCATTCCAGAATATCCTTGACCTACTTGCCACCTCCAGTGATAAGGAGCTTATCATCATGCTGGAAGCCCTTTTAGTTGTTCATCGTTCTCTCTGTTAATATCATATTGCTCCCACCAACTCCTATGAATTCCATTCTTTGCATCCAACTCTGCTTTTTGGACCCCAAAGAACAGGCCTGATACTTCCTGCACTGGGGGCAAAACTCAGACACTGAAAACTACCAAAATACCCCATGCAAATCTTTCTTCTCTTGCTTATATATACTTAGCCGTCCTTATGTCTAACCAATAGCTCTGAGGAAAAAGTAGTTGTATGTAGTTAAGAGAAAAACAAGCCTAGATCTGGGATCCAAAGACTCTTTCTTAGTTTGATTTTCAGGACACCCTTCTGTCCTGGTTACTACTCGATTCTCTGTCCATTTCTATTTCTTCCCAGTCACCTTTTTTGGGCTCTTCTTCAGCTGTACCCTTAAAAGCTGATGTTCTGAACAGTTTTGCCTTGCATGATTCTTCACTCTGCACCCTCTCCCGCTGTGACCTCACCAGTCTTGTGGCTAATGACTTCCACATTTGGATCTTCAGCCCAATTTCAGAGTGCTGTCCTGAACCTTGGCCATATGCCTAATTGCTCTCCTGGAGCATCCACCCAGATGTCCCACAGGCCCCTAAGATTCAACTTGTCTCAAGCGAAACTCATCATCTCTTCCAACCAACTACTCTTCTAGTGCTCCCCATGGAGGGAGGAGAGGCCAGATTACCACATCCTCCTCACCACAACCAGGCTGTTCCCAAGTCCCATGGATTCTCCTTTCTTGATCCCTCTCAGACCCATCATGACCACTGCCACCTTAGTTTAGGTGTCACACTTTTTGAATGAACTGACTCACACTTCTCCACAAGCCCTGAGTACGTGGGAAGATTCAGTTCATTGCCTGGCACCTATCGCACCTGCTATACCACTGTTTGAATAGCTCGCTTCTCCCAGGTAAAACAAGAAGCCCTATTTTATAGGGATGTAGACAGAGTATATAGAAATTCTTAGCACTGGACCTGGAACCTGGTGAGCACTTCATAAATATTTAGTAAGTTAGTCCTTAAAGGCAAAAAAACAGAAACAAAAAACAATGCCCATTCCTCCTGCATTTCCCTCCAGCATATGGCTGACCACCTAGTATAACTCAATACCAGCAGAACTTAAATACATCAGAGAAAACCTCTTCAGGGCATGTATGCTTTTCTGGTAAGCATTTTAAAATGAAGAGTTCACACATCTCTCTGTCTCTCTAAGGAGTTTATAAGACAAGCAGGTAGGCACAGTGGAAAGAGAATTAATCTTGGAGTCAAAGATCTAAATTTGAACTCTACTTTTCTGGTGTGTTTTTAAAAATAAAAACTAGTGTGTTCTTGAATAACAAAACACCACACAAAAGAGAAAGACCTCAGCTTGCCTGGGGGCAATTTTTTTTCTTTCATCCTGTGAACCAGAACTCTGAAGTACTCTGTAGCACATACCATTTAGTTGTAACAAATCTGTGGTTCTCCAACAAGATAAATCACATCAGACTGAGCCTTCAATGGTTAACATTTCAGTGGAATCTGCAACAGATGACAGCAGGCAAGTTCCAATCTTTGCTCCAATGTGTATTAGCAGAACATGTCAAAACCTAAATTAAAAGTTTTCACTCGCTTTAAAAAAAAATAAATCCTTTTGTTGGCAGTCTCCCACTGATGACATGTAACAATCTTTGCATATGAAATCGGCTAGTCCCCTGCTTCGCTGCTAACTTTGTAGAAGTTCCAAAGCGTTTCTGGAGCAAGTGATCTATTTGGACCGACAATGCCAAGCTGGGACCTGAGCCCTGAATGAGCTAAAATTACCAAAGCAAGAAGAACGTGGCTTTGGAAGCTATTCCCCCCCAAGTGTGGGGTTTTTCTAGTCAAGGGAGTGATAAAGAATGTTGACTCTTTCCAGATGAACAACGTTGAATGAAACCTCAGAATCCCGCTGCAGGTTTCTGCTCTGAAAAACAAGTTGCTGCTACAGAGGTTCCTGTCCTTTCCTACTTCCGCTCCCCAAACATAATAAATGCACCTGTCTTCCCCAAGTTCATGAGTTCAGCACAGGCTGTCTGGTGTGGCCTGCGTGCTGGGCACTTGCAGGCACAGAGACCAGGGAGATGGGGCCCTGTCCTAGATGAGTTCACTGGCTGGTAAGGTAGACAGGCACACTGAAACAAAACCCAAAATGCTAAGATCCATAAGCAAGGGACAAGCAAAGCAAAGGGAGAGCTCTGAGGAGGGAGAATCTCCTCTTGGGGCAGAGGGTAGAACCGGGAACACCCTTGAGGCAGTGGGGCTCCCAGTGTATTTTGTCCCCTCCTCTACAGCCCTCAGCTCGCTGGACCACAAACATGTCACATGTTTGCCTTTCCCACTCGAAGGTGAGCTTCATGGGCAGAGGCCCCACATCAGACAATGATTAATCCATCTTTGTTGGCTCAAAGGAGCGACTGCGGGTGTGTTCTCAAGAAGGCACGAAATACCGGAGGTCTATGAAAAGTAGGAAGGGTGGATGAGGCTGGAGAAGGGAGGGAGGGCTCGGGCTGCTATAAATGCCAGGAAGCTGAAGTTTAATTCACTAGGCAAGAGGGAGCTACAGAAGGTTCTAAGGAGAGAAGTGAATTGACCTAAGACTTCGTTTTAGAAGATTATTCTGATGGTGATTTAGAAATGAGACTGCAGAAAGGGTGAGCAACTAGAAGGCCTCTGCATTGGTTTAGACAAAGAAAAACTGGTACAGGCCTGAATGCGCAGTGGCAGTAGGGCTGGAAAAGAAAGACTTAAAAGAGAACCTGCAAAGCCCACCTAGAATTGGCCTTTTCTTTGCTCCCACCCCTCTCCCTGCCAGTGCCTGGCTTCTACCTATAATTCTTACCATGGGCCCTATGACTACATATTACCTGAGGATGATGCCCCTTTCTTCTCCATCACTCTGCCCCTGACAAAAACCTATACTTTTCAGGGCCTGATAAGTGAACTCTTGTCTGCCCCAGGTCGTGCTGTCATTTCAATGCCAGTACCTCAGCTGTACTGGTGCATTCACTTATTATGGCACTGGGCCTGGCATGTAGGAAGTAGCAAAGGGACATCTGACGACCAAAGGAATTTAGCACACCCAAATAATAACATAGCATAGGTGCCTGGATGGAATAACATAGAATTTTAAGACTGAGCCTACTGAAACCAGTTTTTGCCCCATAAAAACCACAAAATTCAATCCTATGAGCCACAGTAGCAGGCCAGATTGCAGCTGGATAATAGTGAGCTCTCGACATGGGTAGCTCTCACTTTCACAACCTGTTTGGCAAATAAATGAGAGTGAGCAAAGAGAGACCAACGGTGAACCAAGTCTTGAGTCACATGGCTCCTCTACAGAGGATGGGAGCTCCTCTGAGATTTCCTTAGTAAAATGACACCTAAAGGCAGAGAGGGCACGGACTGTGTGCTCTGTAGGAGGGAGGCTGGTAAGAGAGGAAGAAGACGAGCAGAATGGGCTTGAAAACTCTGAAATGAAAACTGTCCACTGGCTCAAAAACTGGCCTTGAGCTACACATTTCAGGGTCATTTCTTCCATTGGCTTTCACTCCTTCCAAGCATGCTGTGTGGTGGGTGGGAAGATTAGCTACTTTACAAAGCAGACTGCCAAGCAGGGCCTTGGCACTGGAAGACCTGTTTTCCAAGGCCAGCTTTGCCATTTATTAGCAGGCAAGTCTCAGCCTTGGTGTCCTCATCTAGGAAATGGAAATAGCCATAGCGATCTCTACCGACAGGGGCAAAGGGAGGACTAACAGAGACAATGCACATACACGTAGCAAAATCATCAGTACAGGTGGGTTTGTTTCTTTTTTCCTTGAAATGATATCACAATCTGTTGAGAGGAGGGCTGTACTGCAGGGTCTGATGCAAATGAAGCCATGACATAAACCACCACAGGCTGGAAAAATGCAACGCCCCACAGCAGTGTCTTTGACATTTCCTGGATATAAGAAGAGGTACACTTGAACACAGCTCTGGGTTGGCCCTGGGAAATACCCAGTAAAGTAACACACTTGTCACCCAAAGCCATAAAGTAGCCCTAAAACTGCCCCTGAACCCATGCTGTTGTTGCCAGAGAGGGATTAACTACTCATGGCTAATTCACAAACATAAAGCCATCTCTGCCTCACCATTGAGAGCTCATCTCCTCACATTTGATGCCACAACACAGTGGTGTTTATACCTGGGAGATGCCAGAAGATGAGCTCTTTAAGATGAAGTCACTGTGAGCAATTCTCAGAGCCACCATGTTCAAGTCAAGATGGAATTTCAAGACACACAGGAGAATTCTTTCAGGATAAATGAATCCCCAAACCCACCCTGGTCCTTTCAATCAGGTCTGCAGCCAGGGCATCGGCTCCCATTTAAAAATTAACCAGCTGATTGGAATTCAAAATGTGGTCTAGCCAACCTCAAGTTGTTTCTTCCTCTCCTTTTCTCCTCCCAAGGAAAGAAGTGAACGAGGTAGGGGAGGCACTTTCAACTCACTTTGCTCAACTGGCACCATGGTTCTTCTCTGGATCTACTCTGCCAATTTCCAGATGGTGCCTAGATGTGTTGTTGTTGTTGTTGTTGTTGTTGTTGTTGTTGTTGTTTTTAATAACCCCAGAGATTTATCAACATTCCAACTTGGAGGATGAATAGTCTATAGATTGAAGATTCATGGTTCTAGGACCAATAACTACATTTCTTACTTATGAGGACTTTCATTGATTTTTAAAATCAGAGTCGGTGAGGGCTGCCTAGCAGCCTCTCTGCAGTGCTTGAAGAGCCAAGCAGTTTGTTTGCTGAAAGAACAAGTGGATGAATGAACAATCTCTAAAAGAGGAAAGCAGTCATTAACACACTAAGTCACATACATACCGCTGACTTCTGACACACACCCCTTCCCTTCTCCTAAGGCCCTTCCAGATCTAGGAGTATAATACAATCATCAAGAAGCATGCTTTCTTTTCTTCTAGCCAAAGGGAAGCTGAGGTTACAACCTAGTTACAACTTCCTCAGGCCTATACTCTTGGGAAATAATCTCCTAGCCCCTTCCGTTAGGTAATTAAAAGCAAACGAACAAAATAAAACCTAATCAGCTACAAAGGTTTCCCTTTTCTATCTGCATGCTTCCTCTCAATCTGGTTTTCTGGACTCATCTGTCCTCGGGTGTTGCGAATGGGCCTATGCCCCTGTACCCCGGAGTGTGTCAGAGAAGTGGTGAGGATACAGTCTGTCAAAAAGGGTGGCCAGTCTTTAGTTCTTCTTTCCCACTCCTCAACTGCAAACCCACTTTCCAGAGGCCACGTGAGGTGGTGGAAAGGACCTAGAGTCATGAGCCAGAGCTCTGACCTGCTAATTTGCCATGGGACCCTAGGCAAGTCACTTCTGTGTTTCAAGCCAGTTTCTTTATCTGCCAAGTTTAAATATGATACATGCTGGCTTCATCTTTCAGGCTAAATGTGAGAAAGCAAAGGAAGTCGGAAAGATTGGAAAGGTCTTAAAACTACGACATCTTCATGCAGTTAGGAACTGGCCTTCCCTTCCTAACCCTGGTCTTCCCTTCCAAGTGGAGACCGGGCCAGCTGACTATCCCTGCCCACTCCAAGGTACCCGCCCCCCCCCCCCCCCAGCAGCAGCTAAAAGGCTGCTCCCCAAAACAGAAGTGATACTTTCTTCTTCCTCTCATGTCTGTACCCAAGTCTCTCAGTACTAGCTGGGAAAGAGTGTCCACTGACTTCTCTTTACAAAGGAAAAGGTGCCTCAATGTGGCAGAAATAACTTGGTGTAGGAGGCTGAAAGGCTGGTTTCTTGTCCTATCAGCAGCTGAACCTCAGTGTCCTCATCTGTCAAAATGGGGATGAGACCACCTGCTTTGCCATTTGTCAGGGCCCTGAGAAAGCAGGAATGGGAGGTCTGGTCTTAACCTGACCAGAAACTCTTTCCTCGCCCTCAGCTCTCAACCCAGGGAGGCTCCTGGGAGATTCAAAAGGGGTGTGGAGGCTGAGGGATGCTGAGTGCCACTACTACCTCTGCCACCTAGCCAGGAAGGGGCAGGAGAGAGTGGCATGCAGAGATCAAGGCCTCCTCATCCTGTCCAATGATGACCCGGATGGGACAAGCATGTCATAGCTTCCTTCTGTGAAGGGGGACTCCCACCTAGAAGAGTCTGACAACATCCAGCTAGCCTCCTCAGTTCCAGGAGGCACCAAGGGCCTTAAAGGAAGACAGACAGAGAAACTTGAGGAGACAGAGGAGCAGAGAGGGAAAGGACCAAAGAGAAGGTGAGAGGCAGAGAAATGAACGTGCAAAGGAAGGGAGAGAAAAGAAAAGTGAAGGAACCAGGAGAACAGGCAGAAACAGAAAGAGGACTGACGGAGAAAGAGCGATGGAGACAGACTGACAGCGCGGGAGTGTCGGGGAGGCGGGGAAGACAAAGGGGACCATCCGGTGTTTTTAACTGGTCTGGCCTTTTCGAGCCACCCCATCCCCAAAAGAAAAGCCTAGGGGGCGGGAGGAGGAGGCCGAAGCGAGCAGAGGCTCCCCCCGGCCCCCTCCGCCCCGGGTCCCTGCCCCCGCCCGGGTCCCGCCGTCCCTCCCGGCCCGCTCGCTCACCTGCCAGCGCCAGGATCTGGGCCTTGTGGAGCAGAAGCGCGCCCCAGTCGCGGGGGGCGCGCGGGGGGCTCTCGGGCCCGGCGCCCAGCTCCTCCGGGCCCCGGTACACGGCGTACACCTTCTGGTTGTCAAAATCCAGCCGCGAGCGGGGGCTGAAGTCGCGCACGCACGACACTGGCAGCGCGTAGCAGACGTTGTCCTCCAGGAACCGCACAAAGGCGTACATGGTGGGCGCCGGGGGCGGGCCCCGGTCGGGCCGGTGAGCCCGCGGGGCGGGCGCGGAGGTGGGGACCCGGCGGGGGGCGCGGGCCGCGCGGCCGGGCCGGGGGGCGGGGGCGGCTCCCCGGGACCCGGGCTCCCCCCACTGTTATTGTTCCTGAAAGCACCGCTCTGCCAATCGGCTGCTCTCGCCTGGGCGCGGAAAAGAGAGGGAGGGGGGGTAAGGGGGCGGGGGGCGGGTGAGGGGGGTTTGGAAGCGCACCGCCACTCGCAAAGTCAGACCCGAGCAATCACAGCCGGAGCGCGATTCGCGTAGGGAGAGGAAAGGGCAGGGAGACTGAATGGCAATAATAATAATAATAACAATAGCATTGCAGGAGAGGAAAAAAATGCATCGACGAAAAGTCGCGCTGCGTGCGGAGAGTATGATACCGCTTCAACAATCGCGCTGCAAAACAAATCGAATCGCAACAAAACTGCACTGCAAAGGAGGGAAGAGAGTGTGAGAGAATGAACGCAGGGTATGGGAAGGGGGCAGTCTCCTTGGGATCCCTTAGTGTAAACTTGCACTTGCAAGCGAGCAGAATTTTAGAGTGTTTCAAATAATTGTAGCCACTCCTCTTAGCTCCTTTAGTTCCCTTATCATTTTCTTCTTCTTCTTTTTTTGCAAAACTGCCAGGTCCTGCTGTGGGGAGGGTCAGTCAGCCAGAAACGTTCTCCCAGAGCTGCCAAACTAGTTCTGACCAGACCGGGGGCTTATCTGGGATTTCCAGTTGGACCAGCTGGCTGGGGTGGTGGAGGGTTAGTCCAGGGCAGCTCTCAGCCAGAGAGAGCAGGGGGCGACCCTCGCCCCTGTAGTCTTCGTCCACCGAAGCCCCTCTCCACCAAGTGGCTGGGACCACTTGGAATGAAGCAGGGAGTGGAGGGGTGCTCTGAGGGAGGCAAGCCCAGGGTTAGCTGGGCATTTTGGAGCACTTTGAGTTCAGGAATGGGACTCCGAGGAATACCAGTCTTTGCTCTGTCCTTAGTTTTCTAGGTGGAAAAGAGCTTGGAGGGGCTTGGGTACCCCCAGACTAGTCATGAAACAACTGAAAAAGGGCTGACGGGTCTCTGCTCACAGGGACCAGAGCCTGTTCAGAGGGGACCAGCAGTCTCACTGACGCCCCAGTATCATACATGGCTGCTTATATCCCCAATTTCCAGCCCAGGCCTGGCACTTGGTAGGGACTTCAATTTGGTGTGAAGAACAATAAATAGAAATCTGCATTCAGCCAGCCATCCAGTAATTCATTCTTCTAGTCAAGTAACCGATATTTTTTGGGTATGCACTATATGCCAGATTCTGGCTAGGTGCTAGTAGTAGAGAGATGAACAGACCAGACAAACACCTAGATTCCTTGCAGTGTTCGATAGTGCATCAGAAATTGAGGTTTTGGATACCTATGCCAAAATTAGATATGTTATTAAATGGATAACACCTTCCCTGTCCTCAAAACCCTTATGGTCCCGTCCGAGAGTAGTAAAAATGTTTAAGTAAGTGATTATGTTATATAGTCAGACAAGTGTTCTCATGGAGGAATGCTTAATGGAGGTGGCAGACCTAATTAAATGTTATATATTTTTAAAATTTATTTAAATGAACTCGAGCTGTAAAAAAAAAATGCACTAAAATATTGTTTCATAGTAGTGGTGAGTGATTTTGTTTTCTTTGTGTTTTACATTTATATGTTTATATTTAACTATTTTCCACAATTAGCAAGCATTATGTTATGATCAGAAAGTATTACGTATTAGTTTTATTTTTTTTTTTTTAACGTCTACTTATTTTTGAGACAGGGAGAGACAGAGCATGAACAGGGGAGGGTCAGAGAGAGGGAGACACAGAATCTGAAGCAGGCTCCAGGCTCTGAGCTGTCAGCACAGAGCCCAACGCGGGGCTAGAACTCATGGACTGCGAGATCATGACCTGAGCCGAAGTCGGCCACTTAACCAACTGAGCCACCCAGGCACCCCTACATATTATTTTAAAAAAAAGCACTCTACTCACATTTGGGATCAGCTACACTAATGATGAAGCTGGTAAGCCAAAACCCCCAAATTATTTCATCGTGATTTGGGGATTATGTTAAATGGGTGAACCTCATTAACACACATCTCCCAGATCCAAATGCACAGGTCAGATTAAGCTCCCTTAAACCGCGTCTGTATATATGTGGTTGTAGCCAGATATGACCACTAGTTTCCTGATGCAGATGTTGGCCTGACGTTGACCCACATGCTTGTGGAAAAATGAGGTGCCACACTGAGTTGTTCCAGAAGATTTACCTTCATGATTATGATTTCTTTGGACTGATCTTAAATGAGGTTTTATCTTAAGAATACATTCCTATGGTGGCCAAGGGGAAGTAATGTGTAGCAAGGCTTCTGATAATTCACAAGATGGATCATGCAGAGTTGGCCATATTTAATGAAAGTCCATGAAGCTCCAAATTAGGTTTGCAAAATAATTTCAGGTAGTACCATGGCCAACCTCCTATGCCATCTAAATGAAAGTGACCCCCAAATACAGTATCAGTCTCCTCTTTCTTACCACTTTACTGGAAATAGTACATACAGACACTTTAAACTATTTGACATTTCCCAAGATAGCATGCTTTATCAGGTCCCAAGCCTTTATGCTTGCTCTGCCCTCTTTCTGGGAAGTTCTTCCTCTTAGGGCACATGCTGACATCAATTTCCCCCAAACCAGCTCTAATGTCACCTCCTTTGTGAAGTCTTCCCCAACCGCTTGCACTCCTGAAGCACAGGTGATCTCCGTCTACTATTTTGTGCCAGCACCTTTTATCTTCCCTCATTACAATGAGCTCTTCGAGGGGGTACAAAAAAGGCTGAGTAACCTCGGAATCCCAGGTTCCTAGCATATTTAGATGCTTATAAAACAAATGTATTAAAGAAAGAGAACACGAGGTGCACCGTTTTTCTGAAAATCTGCTCCCTTTTTTCAGAGTTGGAGCTGAACCCAACTCTATCTCATTCCCAGTGACCAAAGGGTAGGCACTGTTTCCACTCCTTGTAAGACAGATTTGTGAACATGTTAAATATCACCATACCCTCAGTTCCCCACCCAAGTCAGAGTAAATAATTCTCATAAGAAGGCAATTCCATGTCCCAAGAACCCAGAAAGATGAAAAGAACAAAGTGACATGGATGCTAGCAGAGTAAACACAGACTCAAATACATTTTGCACGTAGGTGCACAGATTCTAGAGAAGGAACGACGGGTACGCAGGTATGGGATGCTCAAAGAGATACCACTGAACAGCCTAAGAGCAACAGAAAGACATCCCTGCTTCTGCTTCCAGTGTGACTCACACAGTCAGTCTTTAAACACAGCTTCATGGAGAACCTACTAAGTACTTCCTCTGCCCTAATGGAAATGGAGTCAAAGTACCTCTGACATGGAGACGCTAGCCCCAGGCTTTACTCAAGACAGTGCTGATTCATTGATTAGCAAGCAAAGATAGTTCAACAGTATAGATTCAAACTTAAAGAGGTGGTTAAAATGTCAGGTTCGACCAAATCGTGGTTGAATCCCCTCTTCAATATCCCTCTCCAATGGTCATCCATATTCCTCTTACACAGTTCTAATGTCAGGAGGTTTACTAGCACCCCTTAACTTTTGAACACTATTGACTGTGAGAAAGGTCTTTCTTACTTACACTGGGGCAGAACCTTTCACCTTGTAGCTGCCATAGTAGGTTCACCAAGAAGAGTCTCATGTCAGCTCCTCCCATATGGAAAACTCGGGATCCTGTGTCCTTAGGATCTTATCTGTCTTCTGCTCAGACATCTTCATTTCCTTCGCCTGTCTTTCCTCATGTGACCTGGTTTCAGTGATGATAATTGTGATATCTGCTTTTCCTCCAAATGTTACTGTAACCCAGGCATGCTGGAGCACCATGTATACATCTCAATTAATCCACACCAAACCCTTGAAGTGGGCATTATTAACCCCATGATAGAGTTGAGAAACTGGAGACCTACAGCAAAGCAGTTTGGCTGTGGGGGTCCCTGGAAGGTTGCAGTCATATTTACATTATAGACAGTCTGCTCTAGAGGCAGTGTAGGGTAAGGGCTGGAGGGGGGGGGGCAACGCTGGGGAGTGGGAGGCCTGTGATGAGGCTAACTGTCCTGTGCTTGCCCCTCCCCAGCCCCCTCTTTCTGCCGGCCAAATGTACTTTGCCTTTCGTCCAAGTCATTTTAATGGAGCAGAAAATGTACACATCTGGGGAAGCTTTGCAACTGCAGCTCCATTGTGCTGTCCTGTGGAGTTCTGCAGAGCCTTGGGTGAATGTCAAGCTCCTTCAGTTTAGCCAGCTGAGGCATGTTCAGTGGCAGCAGTGGGACTTATGTTTCATATTACTGCATGGAATTCTCAGTGTACTTTGCAAAACTATTTTAAGGAGACCTGGGTTCTGTGAATTTTAAAAGCAATTGGAGCATGTCTTTTCAACCTCGCCACTAATGATTGACCACATTTTTTCATGATTTTGCCTTTTTTTTTCCTCTGTGATATTTAATTTGACTTTTAAAGTCTCTGCTTTAAAATTCTTGCTCCCACCCCCAGAAAGTAACTTGCTGGGCTGTGAGCTCAGGGCCCCCATCTTCTCAGGTAAACTCGAGGAAGTGGATAGGTAAACTAGGAGGCTCTGCACCTGCTGGGAGGCCCATGGTAGGCATTACCCTGAGTTGGGTACTGTCACCCCAAAGCGGGGGCATCAAGCCAATGCATCCACATACACTCCCGGTCATGAAGTCTGGCTGGATTTGGTTGTGGGTTTGGGGCAGGGGAAGAGAACAGCAGCAGAGAGCAGGAAGGAAGGAAAGAGAGGAGTTGCTGTTGAGGACAAACTCAAAAGCCAGTGGACATTGCCTGAAGTTGGAAGGAATGTCAAATTGTCATGCAGGTGACAGCTTGGAGGGCCAAAGGAGTATGGGCTTTGGAATTGGCCCAGCGGTTAAACCCTGACTTTGCCACATCTTTTCTGTGACTTTGGGCAAGACAATTCACCTCTCTGAGCCTCAGTTTGATTATCTGTGAAATGAGGCTATCTTGTGGAGTTCTTGTGAGGCTCCGGGCAGGAATTTTTCACCCTCTCTGTTATCAGGATCACCTGGGAAACTTAAAAAAATATCCCATTTCCAGCTCCTATCCCCCAAGATCTTGATTCAATTGGTCTGGGGATAAGGCCTGGGCATTAATTTTTATTTCTTTTAAATTCCCAGATTATTCTAACATCAGACAAGGTTGAGTACTTCTAAGTTGTAAAATTTTAAGGTAACATGCCAGTCACATAGAAATTATTCAACGAGTTGTAGGTATTATTCTCAGGGGAAATATACAGAGTTCTGAAATGTCTATGTAACCTCTCTGAGGAACAGTAATTTCTTCATCTTAAACATGACATACCAATGTGAAAACAGGCAGCGTATTGTTGTCTTAGGCCCCAGATCTAAATCCTGACCTAATAAGTAAGGCCTATTCTTCCTAAGTGTGTGGTCATGGACAAGTTTCTGAATCTCTCCAAGCCTCATTTTCTTAAAGGGGATATTCATACAGCTCCATAGGGTTGTTATGAGGATTAAATGAGATATGTAAATGTAAATGTTTATGTCAAATGATTGGCACAGTGCCCAACACATAGTGAGTCCTCAATAAATTGTAGTTGCTGCTATTGTCATGCATATTATTATGTTTATTATGAGAGCTCTTATCCCCTTGCTGAGAATAAGGAGCCAATGAATGTTTATTGTATCAAATTGAATATAATGAGTTGAACAATGCTGATAATTATCCAGTAAGTGCCCCCAGCATGCTTCCATCCAAGTGCCACAGAGCTCTGGGCACAGATGGGTCACTAAAGAAGCTCAGATCTCACACATTCAAGCCTCTGAGGCTCGGGATGTTGCCCAAATTTGCAGCATACACTTCCAAGATATTGTGTTTGAAGCCATGCATTCTTTCAAACTGACTTTGTGAAGTACTTTCTTAGAATAAATAAAAACTTGTATGCATTACACAAAATGTGAAATGCAAAAACATTTATAGCGATTGAAAGCCTTGTGAATTAGCACCTTGGCTTGATGTTCAGATCAAGCAGACAATGGTCAAGCTCAACCAATGAGATCTCAGGTCTGTTATGACCTTATGTGGGTCACACAGAGGAGTTGGTCATACAGATGACCTGAATCCAGGCATTCTACTTCAGTAGTATATACTCTACATAAGCAACACAAAGCAAACAAACTCCCAATGGTCAAAGACCAAAAGAAGTTTGGTCTAACAAGTATTTGTTTAGGGTTTTCCATATGCCAGTCTAGGTGCTAGGATACAACAGTGAAAAAACAGATAGGGTCTCTTCTCTAGTGGAGCAAACGAATTCCCAATGTAGCCCAAAAACAGTAGAAACCCCGTTTGTAGTTTTCTGTTAGTGCCACTAGATAGGTTGACATTTTCAAACAGTTATCTCTAAGGAGAAAACAAAATGGTCGAAGACCAGTAGAAGAGATTGTGACAAGGGAACATTATTTGAATTGGTTTTGAAAAGAAACAAAAAAGTTGGCTTACCTTGGAAGAATGCAACTTGCCTCAATTATGAATTTTAATTAGGGGCCGATTAGTTTTAGAAGCTGCCTCTGGTTTCACTTATTAGATAAACTCATTCTGTTATTTTTCAGCTGAAATGTCACTTCTTCAGGAAAGTCCTTCCTGACTTGTTCCTCCTACTGGAGGAACCCTCCACAGACCTCTGCCCTCCACAGACTAGCTCAGGTCCCTTTTACATATTTTCACAGCTCCTTATATTTTTCATCGTGGGGTTTATTGTAATATGTAATATACATTTATTCTATTATTGCCTGTTTCTGCTGGTAGACCAAAAGCTCCACTAGAGAAGAGATCCTATAAATTTTCTTCACTGTTGTATCCTGCCACCTAGCCTGGCATATGGGAGATCCTAAACAAATACTTGTTGAATTAGTGAAGTCGAAACATAGACCCTGGAGGAGAGGAAAGTTCCCAAAGGTGAGGAAGAAGAGGTATTCTCAGGGCTTTATTCTGTCCCTCTGAGTCTCACCTTCCTCTTGTGAGTGTGTCTCTGTTTCTGGGCCCCTACCATGTCTGGTTCCCAAGTGTGGCCCAAAAAAACAATAAAAGCCCCCTTTGTAGTTTTCTTTTAGTGTCACTAGATAGGTTGACATTTTCAAAAGGTTATCTCTAAGGAGAGAACAAAATGGGTATAATTATAGAAAAATGTGCATAATGGAAAAATAGTCAAGTTGACAATCACACATAGTTGACACAGGCTCATTCCAATACCAAGATAATAGTATTAGGAACCTCACTGGCACAGTTCATGGGTCTCCTGGGAAACAAGATGGTGATTCAGCTTCATCCTGCAAGGCTAGACTTCCTTCTTACCCTGCTGTTGGCTGAAGTCACTGACTCTCTAACCCCCTAGTCTTCTGATGATTCCAACATTATTTGGTAGGAAACAGGTCCTTTAAAGACCATATGCTAGTTCTCTGGTTACCATCTCTGCTCATCTCAAGTACCTCCTGGCTCAGAATGTCTGCCCTTCACAGTCCTCATATGGTCAGAGTGCAGCCCACAGTGTCATTCACTCTTAGGCTTTTGTTTGGTAACTCTGGCTGCCATTCTGATGAGAGGCACAAAAGGGAACATTCATTTAGGAAGTCAACTCATCTCTGAAACTCATAGCAAATTATGAACAACTCTTTTCCTTAGGAATGTCTCCTAACCAGACCATAAATTCAGTATAAAATCAGAAGAAAGGAACAAAAATGGAACTAACAATTATTGATTTCCAGGACAGAAACAGTATTGATTGCTTTACATATGAACTCCTTTCATCTTTTCAAAACAACCCATAACTATTAATAACCCATTACTATTATTATCTCTATTTTTCTGATGAGGAAGCTAAGACTTAGGGAGGTGATAGAAGTTGTTTATAGTCCCGTGGAGAATAATTGAACCTCAGTTTTTTGATCCAAAGCTTGAGTTTCAGGGCATGTTTTGATGTAGGCCCTACCTCAGTTTCCTGAGACAACAGGAGCTAAACTGCCCATGGAATTTGACCTCTTTTTCTGAAAGGCTTGAATCTCCACTTAGAAATCTGAGAACTGGGTCTTATGAGAAAGTCCAATAACTATCATTCCAAGCATCCCTAACTTGAGTAGCTAATGATTCTGTGAATACTGAGAATTTGATAACATTATCTGGCCTGAATCTTTCAAGTACTATGAGTTTTCTAACTGTTCAAGCAGATTTCTATAGTCTTATACCTTCTGTTAATGGGAGTTTGAACCTGCTGGGAATCACCTGTTACTTCATGGTCTAGGTGGAGACTCCTCTGAGCCAGAACAAAATAGGATCCGAGAGCTCCAGTCAGAGATATCTCTGGGTGAAGAAGTGTCACCTCCTCCCAAACCTGTTCTTATCCTGCTGTTGTTTGGGGGAATGTAAGTAAGAATAGGAATTATAGCCATGAACCTTTGTGGAATGCTTCCCTCATACCAGGCTTTACATACACTTCTCATTTAATCCTCAAAATAATCCTGGGTAGTAGGTACGATTAGATAGCCTCATTTTAAAGTTAAGGAAACTGAGACATAGGGATGTTAGATACCTTGTCCAAGGTCACTCAGAAATAAATGGTGGAGCCAGGATTTGTGACTCAGGTTGCTTGACTCTAGAGCCCCAACCGTGGACTTCTACTCCAATTCTGGTTCCCCCTGAGTCTGACTCTTGCCTCAGTGAAAGTGATCTGTGTCCTTCTAGCTAACATGGGGAGGTGATAGAGAATCATTCTCAGAGGGTCATATGCTGGTTCTCTAGGGATGTCCAGATCATCTTGATTGATCCAGGCAATACCCTGGCTGCCACTATCTAAAAAGCACCCTGGAGTTCATTGATATTTCCATCCTACGTTGTGGTAGGTGAGAGTGTACTAGATTCAACCCATAGTCTAAATAAAATTTTCTTTTATTTACTCAAAACAAGTTTCTTTATTTAGTAGCCCAGTAAATCCACCTATTATGCTAACCAGAAAAAAAAAAGTCTTTGACCTCTGAGTTTTTATATCATGATGGAGAAATGACTCATATATACAATTTACAACACATTTTCTGTTGATAGTTCTTTTTCATATATTCCTTTTGTGCCGGTGGTAGGTGAATTGGAGTGCAGAATATCAAAACCCTACCTCCCCCTTTTTACTATCAGGCATACCCTTAGTAGCAATGCAGAAATATGGCAAGAAGAGAGGAAAACATGATAATCCATTAAGGGTGAAACATTCCTCCTAAAACATAGAATAACAGGAGCAAGACACACAGGGGCTTGTGAAACTCTAGAGGAAGCGGTTAGGGAGACATTTAACTCAACTGGTAGGCAGAGTAGGTAACACCAGGACCCCGCCTCCACCCTGCTAATGGGTCTTGCCACATTGCTGGGCCATCAAATGGTTTCTCATCACTGAGCTCTGCTTCTGGCTCTGGGACCAATTCTAGAGAAGTAACATGGCCCAGAAGAAGTTATGAGACAATAATAAAAGGAAAAAGTGCACAGGCTTGGAACTCAGATTTGGGTTCAATTAATATTCCATCACCAAGGTAATTTGGGACCTTGGGCAAGTCTCTAACTCTCAGCTTTTTCCATTGTCAATCAGAGTCTTATAAGGTGGTCACAGCGTCTAACAGTTTGCATGTAAAGTGCCTGATAGGCAATGCCTCATACATGGTAGGTTCCCCCAACTATCAGTTGTCCTCATTCTCTTCTTCTGAAGGAGTCTCTTTTCCTTTTAGGAGGTCATGGATGACACAAATGTCACAGATGACAAGGATGGATCCCTAGAAGGCAGTTATTTTGGGGTGAAATATCTTCCCCCCTCTCCCCAAAGACTGGGCAGTGTAATTGCATAGACCACACCCACCATCCCTTCCTGGCCAACGCTGGGGCAGTATGCTTTCTTTCAAAGCTGGGACCTTAGTAAGAGCTGTACTTTTATGAAGTTTTGGGACTTAAGCTGAATTTGGGATTTTGTTGTATGCTTTTAAAATTATGTTCAGATTTTGTATATTTAAAACATGACTTTGGAATTGTGAAACACAGTGTTCTCAATCATAAAAAAGGATGAATTATGTTATGCCTTTCTGTTCCCATTTCTGGGTTCTTTTTTTGTCTTCTTGTATGAATTTTTCTGTGATACCCTGCCTTATGTCTTAACTCATCTGGGATACTTGCTGTGAAAATTTGGGCAAGATTCTTAACTCCTGTAAGACTGCTTCATTCATTCATTCATTCATTCATTCATTCATGAACTATTTGTTGATGACTTATTACATACTAGAAGCTTTTCTTAATACTTGGGATATAGTAAAGAACCAGACTGAGTTTTATCTCTAAAATGGGAAACTTAACTTACCTATCAGGACTGCTGAGAGGCGTGAATGAGATAATATGTGTAAAAGAGAGGAAGAGGCAAAGAAAAGGACGAAACTTTATTGATCTCCCTGCTCTGTCCCCAGTAATGCTAGATGCTTTACCTACAATCCTCATAATACTTGGAAAATACTTGTTATCTTTTTTTTTTTTTTTTTACAGATGCATCTACTGAGTTTCAAAAAGGAAAAGTGAGGGCCCAAATCATGCCCTGTATTTAAATCTGGTATAAAGTTCCCATTCTATGTTGCCTTCAGTGGTCCCTGGTATACTACTTGTCACTCGATAGGTATGTCAAGCTCCATCACCAGTTCTGTGCAGAATGTGAGGATTTGCACCCCTCTTCCTGCTAGCTGATACATCTGATAGCACCAATTATGGTTTGGGTAGCGTAAAGGCTACTTGAATGGAAAATCCAAATCCTATCCTCTAGTTCCTTAGGGAACAAGACATATGCATGAAATTTACAGATTTAAATTTACCATTGGAATATGCAAACAGTTATCAATAACTCTAAGTCACCAGGGGAAGAACTCTGGTCCTCTGGCAGCCAGACTCATCAGCTTAGGAGACAGATGGGACATGGACTCTTGGCAAGAGGAATATTCTTTTTCCCAAACTAACCCATTTCTGCTGCTATGACCTTTAGAGATGAGATGCTCAAAACTCTATCCTCTGACTCTCACCATTTCCCAGGTGGAGGCAGGCCTCAACTGCACAAATAGCAAAATACATTTTTCCATGTGAGATGCTCAATGTCCAAGGAAAAAAGAGTCTGCCAGGAAATGTTCACTTAGGGGTCTACACACTTTCAAGAGGCAGAAAGCAGAGTAGTAAATGAAATAACTGTGCTTTTACTTGGCAAAGGGGCTGCAAAACTGCCCAAGCAGAGAAAGCTGGACCTATTATGCACCCTTTTCTCTTCCATCTCTCTGTGTGGACAGGTCATAGCAAAAGCACACAGCAGATGAGCCAGTATAGGAGCCAGATAAGCTCTGCCTACATGGCTTCAACTTTTTGAGCAAATCCTTAATCTTTGGTATTAAGAAAAGGAAGGGCCATGCCAGAGAGTGCTTGTTGCCACTGAGAAAACTTGTGAGGGTTATGAGAGTGAAAAGACAGACCCAGCAGGAGCAGAGCAGAGCTTTGCATGCAAAAAAGGGAAGAGAAAAAAAAAATCTTTTTCCTTGGCATGGAGAAATTTCATCCTGAAGGTTCTTTTTTTTTTTTTTTCTTTTCTTGGCAATGTAATAAACACCTTAAAATAGAGTTATAAAACGGAAACAGATTCTATAGAAGCAGGAAACCAAGAATAGTGACTTCAGAGAACTTATAGCCCAAAGCTCTCATTCTAGATATGATGAAACTGAGGACAGAAGGACAATGATTACCCAAAGCCAAAGAGCTTGCCTTTGACCAAGTCCTTCCTGGAACCCAGATTCTGGTGGGCCTTTTCTCTGCCCTACATTCTCAGGCTTTCTCTCAATTACAGGGGACAGGCTTCAGTAGAAGGTGATCTCATCTGTGCCCTTGGCATTAGCTTACCTAGTCCTAGAGAAACATAATTCATCATTCTCATGGTTTCGCCTCAAGAAGAAGCCTTTCCTGGTTGGGGAGGGTGTGGTGAGGAAGCCTCCCAACTCTCTCCTCTTAGATATCACCTTCCCCCTGAGATCTCTCTCTCCAATCCTGCTGCCATTTCCATGCTCTCCCCTCAGTGCTATCTTCTATTCCCACCCTTCCCATCAAAGGGTGCTGTGGATTCTCTAATACATTGTCCAAAGCATGGTCCCAACTCATGTGTCACTAAGCATAGCTGAGGTAGTCTAGATTCCCAAAGAAGCTTAACTGAAACCAAGATGAAAGAGAAGGCAGCAGAATGTAGTGGAGTGATCTGAGCTTTGAAATCAGACAAACTTGAGTTCAAATCCCAGCTGCATAGTGCATCTGCTATGCAGACCTGAACAAATCACTTCTCTAAAGTTTGGTTTCCTGATCTGTAAGGGAGGGAGACTTACCTCCCAGGGCATTTGGTGCAATTAAATGAGAGAGCAAATAGAAAGCATTTAGCCCAGATCTTTGTATACAGTGGGCACTGGTGTACACAAAGCATTCAAAAAAATCTGATTTAGAAAGCACAGGTTTAGAGTAAATCGCTCAAAAAATATTTCCTGGGCCACCTTCTTTATGCCAGACCCTGTGCTAAGTTTTGGGACGAAGACAAACAAGAAATGGTCCTTATCCTGCAGGAAATATTTTTTTCATAGGTGTTATGGGTTGAATTATGTACCCCTACCCCAAAGTTACATTAAAGTCCCAAACTCCAGGATCTGCAGAAATAAGGTGTTTATAGATGTAATCAAGTTAAGATGAGGCCATTAGGGTGGGCCCTAATCCAGTATGGCTGATATTCTTATAAGACAGAGACATACAGGGATAATGCCACACGACTACAGAGGCAGAGATTTGAGAGATGTAGCTGTAAGCTAAGGAATGCAAAAGATTGATGGCCACCAGCAGAAACTAGGAAGAAGCAAAGAAGGAGGGAGCATGGCTTTGTGGACACCTTGATGTTGGACTTCTGGCCTTCAGAACAGTGAGAGAATAAATTTCTCTTTTAAAAAAATTTTTTAATATCTTTATTTTTGAGAGAGAGAGTGCAAGTGGGGGAGGAACAGAGAGAGAGGGAGACACAGAATCCGAAGGAGGCTCCAGGCTCTGAGCTGTCAGCACAGAGCCCAATGCAGAGCTCGAACCCATGGACTGTGAGATCATGACCTGAGCTGAAGTCGGACGCTTAATCATCTGAGCACACAGGCACCCCAAATTTCTCTTGTTTTAAGCCACCCAGTTTCTGGTACTTTTTCAGCAGCACTGGAAAACCAATATACTTGGGGAGATATGCAAGGGAGCAAATGCAATAACTATGACAGAGTGGAAAACACTGACTGAGTTTGTTGAGTTGAGCCTGTTACATTTATCCAATTACGTAATCTTGGTTAAACCAGGAAGACTTCTTGTGGGGCTCAGTGCTAGTAGAGGCATGTATAAGTGGAGGCAGTTTGTCCAGGAAATGGACAGTCTGTGTCTGCCTGAGGAAGCCAGTGAAGGCTTCTCAGAAAGAATAGTTGAGGCTGGGGCCTGAAGGATGGCTAAAGGGTCAGCAAGTATGGGCTTAGGGAGAGGGGACACCGTTTGTGCTAGAAAGCCTGGTGTGTGCAGAATCAGAAAAATGTGAACTAGTTTTAGAATTTGGGAGAAACGACCAATATGTAATCACTGCTGGAGCTCATTGGGGATATTTATCTGCCTTCTAGACTTCTCCACCTTGCTATCCCACAGACACCTCTTACACAAAATGTTCCAAATTGAACTAGACCCTGCTTTCTACCCCTACCCTTACCTCCTCCTACCTGTTCTCCTGCGTGCCCCAATTTGGTGGATGGCCCGCCACCCGCCCATCCAGCCTAGTGAGAGGTCTCCAGAGCGCCTGTGTACTCCTCTCTTGGAAGCTGACTTCCTTTTTGTCTCTGATTTACACCAGCATTTCTGGGCTTTACTATCTCTGGTTCTAATGCATTCTCACTTGGCACAAGCTCCCAACTCTCCAGCTGTGTCTCTCGGCCATCTTCCTTCCAGCCAAGCCTCTCTGCCAGATAATTAATGATCTGTAAACAAATGCTTAATTGCAACAGGGGAGCACATATCTAAAGAAACTTTGTGATAAAGCAAAGGATCCTTTTTATAACATGAAGAACATTTCTCTCGCTAACTCTCCCCCACCCTCAGCTCATCATTTAGTCTGGATTTTTGTTTCATGTATTAAATCTAAACTTTTTTTTACAGCAGAAGCCACAAAACAAAAGAACAAAAACCTGCCCAAGGGACAGATGGTATCATCCTGAGGTGCAGACGTGTCAGGTGCTTCCTTTCTGAGACAGTCTTTTCTTTAGACTTGGCCCTTAGACTCAAGACTTGGGCACTTGCTAGGAGAAAGGAAATTTTGGCTCCTGGCAAGGAGAGGAAAATGTGGACTTATTAAGAATCTAACATATGCCTGCCTCTTTTATTTATGTTCTCTCATTTTCCTCTTCACAACGCCCCCATGAACTGCTATCCATTGTAGAAATAAGAAAGTTAAGCACCTTGCCCAAGCTAGTGGCAGCTACTAAGGGGGAATGACTGATACTGAAGGGGTGCCTGGATGAAATATAATGAGATTATTATCTCTCAGCACACCTGTTCAAGCTGTTCGAGTTATCTAGTCAGCCATATTGCCTTTTCAGAGTGGATATAAAGCCCTGAGTCAGACAGTATGTCTTTTGCCCAGGCATGCTGATTTCCCAAGTGGGTGGGTCCCCCGAGCTTGGTGGGCCAGCAGCTGCAGTGGGAACCTTTCTTTTTGCTGCTGTGTGGGGGCTCTACCCTCATGCTGGGAGTCACTGTTGGGTGCTGCTGTGGGAGGGGCCAATTCAGCCACATATGCCCTTCAGAGAGGAAGCACCTTGGCTCTGATCTGACACTGAGCCTCCTCAAGGGAATTTGAAAAGGTGGTTTTTGTGCAGTTCTTAATGGCCCAGCTGTTCCCGAAAGAGGAAACACAGAAACATTTTTAGCAAAGTTAGTGGAGTGTGACAGAACCCAGGGACTGTACCCACAGAAACTCTTCCCCTTCATAAAGTGTGGCTTCAGAAAACACTTGGTGTTCACAGAGAACCTGCCCCATGCCAGGTCCTGTGCTCTATCCTAGATCTTCTACCTCTCCATCTTGGAGGTCCCCTTCCTATCTGTGCTTTCACGTGCTCAAGCCTGTCCCAGCCTAATAACACCATAGCAGCCACCTCAAAGCCCTCACTCATCCCTGCCTTACCTTTAGTTACTTCCTTCTCTCCTCCTCTTTACAAGCAGAACTTTCTGAGAGAAAGTGCAGTCTACACTTATTATCAGAATTCACTGACTTCCCATTCACTCCTCAGCCCCAGTGCAGCCTGGCCTTCCTTTCTACTGAACCCATTCTCCCAACATTACCAGTGACCTACTGAGTTCAAGGACACATTCCTTCATCTGGTCTCAGCAGCATTCACACTGTTGACCTGGCCTTCTACCAAAACGTTTTCTCCCTTTGACTTCAGTAGTCTTGATTTTCTTCCTACTTCTTTAATGATCCTCAGTCTCCATGGTAGGCTCCTCCTTTTTGACCCACATTTTAGATGTCATTCTCCCTCAGAATTCTGGCCTTCTTATTCTGTATGCTCATACACTTAGCGCAGACTTCTCTCCTGAGCTCCAACACATGTGCATACAGCTGCTTACTAGCCATCTGGACTTAGATCTAAATGGCATCTCAAATAAATATTCCAAAGTCATCTCTTCAAACGTTTATCCCAAGCCCATTTCTTCTCAAATGTTCCCCATTTTAGTAAAGAGAACAGTCATTCACCATGACCAGTTTAGAAACCCAAGAGATCTTGACTCCTGTCCTCTCATCTCTCAATCATCAAATTCTATCGATTCTGACCCCATAACTATCTCCCATATCTTCCTATGTCCTTTTTTATCCACTATATTCTAGTTTAATTTTTATTTCTCTGCTCTTAGATCTTACCCCTTCCCAATGCATTCTCCAAACCATTGTGATCTTGCCCAGATGCAAACCTGATCCTGTCACTCCTTAAATAAGACTTTCCAAAGGCTTCTCATCTATCTCCAAAGTCCCACCTAATTTTAATCCTGTATAGTCTGTCCTCTACCAACTCTCTGGGTTCCACTCAGGCTACATATTCCTTCATTCTCTGTGGCAGTCAAATGGGTTGCTACCTGGTTCTCCTCCCTCTTCTTCTTGTGACCTTTCATTTTGGATTAACTGCAGATTCACATATGCTTGTAAGAAATAATCCAGAGAGATCTTATGAGCTCTTCACCCAGTTTCCCCCTGTGGTAACATCTTACATACTATAGTACAATGCCACACCCAGAAAATTGACATTGATATAATCCATTGACCGTATTCATATTTCACCAGTTTTACATGGACTCATTTAGATATTCAGTGCTGTGCAATTTCATCCCCTGTGTAGATTCATGTGACCACCACTACAGTTAAGATATAGAGCACTTCCACTGGGAGGCTCAAACCAGCCTTCCTGTGGTTCCTTCAATGGGCCAACTTTCTTTCACTTCTATGTCTTCACATAAGCTGCCCCCCGCCATCCCGCACCCTTCATTTGGTCAATTATTAGTTATCTTTCAGGCCTTAACTTAAATATCAATTCCTGAAAAAGACTTTCTCTGACTCCACACTTGGTTAGGGCCCTTGCTCTCTGTTCCTTTAGCACCCTAGACTTCTTCTCTCCCATCAGAGCTCCTATTTTCTCATTACTTGAGAGAGAGTAACCTGAATGACAGCAAAGATTGTGTGTAGCTACTTCACATCTATAGCTCTAATACTGGGCACAGTACCTGCCACAAGGGAATTCCTCAATTAAAATGGGCAGAGATCAGAAATTCATGAAAACTGATAAGTCGGGGGAACTCCCTCACTCAAGGAGCTCCTAGTCATGAAGTGGGCAACTCCAATATGCAAATTAGTGCTGTCTTAGAGGGAAGCACTGAAGGTTGTGGGGGTCCGGAGTATCTGTTTTCCTTCCAGCTTCTAGATACACAGAGTCAGGCACAGCGAGGACCAGAAGTCCTCCAGGACATGTGCCCAGAACCCTTAGCATAGTTTGGCAGGTCAGCTAAGTGGAGGAGACACTGTGGTAATAAGCCCAAATGCCTGATTTCAGAGACATCAACGGGACTATTTTCTCAGCTTTATAATCATAGACTGAGCAGCAATTGTGGCCACAGACTGGGTCCTCATGTTAGCCACATGATAAGCCCTGATCTTGGCACAGATCCTGACACTAGCCAACCAAGTGATAAATACAACATCTTCCACAAAACAGGTAAGGTACACAGGTAATGGCAGACATTCAGAGCAAACACACACTGACACAAGGAAGGCAGAATCCAAGCATATGTCCTGTTAGGGGATCAATAGCATAAACATCCATTTTATACCCTAAGAAGAGAAATAGAATTATTGACTCCTGAAGCATTCAAGCTGGAAGGGTCCTTAAAGGCATCATGTCCCCTCACATCACCTTTTATAGCACAGGGAATGGGGATTGAGCTCTTTGTATATAGGAGTACAAATGTTAACATTTCACATCTAGCTTTAGATGCAAAAGCCTTTGTTCCCATTTCTGAGTCTTCTCTAATTAATTTTACCAAAGTGTAACTGGTCTTTGACTCAGAAACATCAAACTGAAGATTTTGCCTGGCCTCCAGCTAGCCCTCTCCAATATACTCTTCCCCACCAGCCTGAGTGATCTATTTAAAGCACAAAGCTGGCCAGGTTACTCTCTTGCTTGAAACCTTTCACTAGCCTCCCATCACCTTCAGAATAGAGTCCAGGTTCCTTAGTCTCCAAACTCAGCATAGCCCTGCCTCCTCTCCTGTCTTCTCTCTGGCCTCTCCTCACACCCGCCTTTACTGAGCACACCGTGGTGTTTTATGTGGCTGTGGAAGCTGTGCCTGCTCCCAGAATGTTTTTCTTACTGATATTTGCCTGGTTAACTGCTTCTTAACCTCCAAGCTCCACCTTAGCTATTATTTCTTCCAGAGAGCCTTCCCGGAACCCTTGGGTTGGGTTACCATACCTTCACCCTGTCCTATTACCATGCCTCCCCCTCTCCCCGCAATATGCCACTTGGAACCTTTGATCGGGACATGTTATTTGTGAGTCTGTATCTCCAGATGTCTGTGCTGCTATAGGACAGGGGCTGCATCTTAACATCCTTCTCATCTTGGTGCCCACCACAGGACCTAGCACACTGAAAGTTCTTGGTGAATTCTGATAGAAAGGGAAAGCTATTTCATGAATAACAATCCTGAGGGTTAACTGTGTGCCAGGCAACAAAGTGCTCTGCACATACCATGTCACTTCATTTTCCTAATAGCCCTGAGACCACGGAGTACTCTTAACAAAGCCCTCTGCACCCAGAGTGGTGAATGAGAGTGTCCCACAGAGACTCCAGTAATACTCAGAGACAGTCTCTAGGCCCTGGTCCTGGCCCCACCCTCCACTGCAAACCATGGCCACTGGACTCAAGTCTGCCCTCTCCTCTCACTCCTGGACTTGCCTCTCTACCCAACCCTTTATGGTAGGATTCAGAGTCAGACTCTTTGCCTGTCTTTCTTTTTCACTTCCACCTCAGACACTGGCTCTCACCCTAAGGATCCAGCTCTACAGTCTGCAAACCTAACCTATTCCACCCCAGGGGACAGCCAGGGCTCTAGACTTTGCATCCTAACCCAGGTCCTTGATTAATGAGAAGAGTAGATCACCATAGGATTGATTACATGGCTGTTCCAAGGACAATGAGGAAGCTCAGTTAAGTAATGTGTTCAAGATCACATGGCCTGGCTTCTGGCCAATACCAAGACCCAGACATAGCATCTCCTCTTGTATGGAGGGCACACTCCCTCTTCTTTCAAACAGCCCTCTTCTGTAGCCCTTTGAATGCCTGCCTACATGTCCGTTTCACACCTTGGTTATGAGATGCCCAAGCAGGGGCTGTTACCTAGCACTATTCCTGGTGTCCAACCTGGCACAGAGAAGAGCCTTCGGAAAGGCATGATAAAGCGACAAATGAGTGTCAAGATCAAGCTCTCACCAGTCCCCCCTGGCTACAGTGGATGTTCTGCCCTTTTACTTCTGTTCCCAAAGGTACTTAGAATCCTCCTTTGCATTTGGTTTGGCACCAGAGAAGCAAAGCTTCTGTAAAGCTGCCCCAACAAATGCATTTTCTTGTCAAGTTTTCTTTGCAATTGATACTAAATCTCCCTGTAAAGAAACCACACCCTCCACATCTTAAGGAAAACTAGTCATGGTATAATGGTTTAAATAAAGGAATTGTGAAATTCTGGGGAAAGTACCAACCTCTACCTTATCCCTTCTGTCCTGAGAACATCAAGCTCTCAGATGAAATGTTTTGATGCTGTGAAGAGAAAAAAGTGCTTTGGAGTTACATAAAGTTGGGTTACAATCCTGGCTTTGCCTCCCAGGACCTGTGGACCTTAGGGAAGAAATCTGAGAATCATTCTGTGTTCTAACCTCTTCCTTACTCACTCCAGTCAATCTCTCAACAAGTCCTGTCAGTTCCACCTTCTAAATAGTTCTTCTCCAATCTCTACTTCAGTTGTGAGCTGGTCCGGTGATTAAGCACTCAGGCTCTGGAGTGAAACTGTCTGGACTTGAATCCCAGTTCTTATTTACTATGCCATCCTAATTTACTTAATCTTTCAATGTCTGTTTCCTCACCTGTAAAATGGGGATTAAAAATCTTAGGCTGCTAACAAGATTCAATGAAATAATCCTTATAAAGTGCTAGCATTGGGGCGCCTGGGTGGCTCAGTCGGTTGAGCGTCCGACTTTGGCTCAGGTCATGATCTCGCGGTCCGTGAGTTCGAGCCCCGCGTTGGGCTCTGTGCTGACAGCTCAGAGCCTGGAGCCTGTTTCAGATTCTGTGCTCCCTCTCTCTCTGACCCTCCCCCATTCATACTCTGTCTCTCTCTGTCTCAAAAATAAATAAATGTTAAAAAATTTTTTTAAAGTGCTAGCATAATTCCTGGCACAGAGTTGGAGCATATAAACATTAGCTCTTCTTATTATTTCTTATTACCTCCTTTGTTCAGGCTGTTATCATCTACAACTCCACACTCCTCTCTGCTCCTTACTTCCCTCAACCTCTGACCATCCCTATAAGGTCTCCTGTCTGGTTTCTCTTCTCTGGGACCTCTTCTCCAATCCATTCTTTGTGCCATTGCCAGAATATTCACTGTAAAAGGCATATTTGATCATGTGATTTGCAGACAAGAAACCCTGTCATGGTGCCCCATTGTCCATAGAATAAGCACTGTCCTTAGCTTTGCAGTCAAGGTCTTCCATTCTCAGGGTCCCTGCATACTTCCCAACAGTCATGCGAAGAAAATTTTGCCCCCATTTCTTGCCTTGGAGTGTTTGAGTGAATATCCCAAGAACCTATAGTTATTCATTGGGCCAGCTGAGATTTGCACCTGTCTTCTGAGCCCATAATGCTCTGTGCATTGGCCACACTGCCTCTCCCCACACTGACCATCCATGAACTGACAATGAGCATCAGATAAGCAGGAAAGGAAGAGTGCTGAGATGAGAAAGAGGGGCTGGTGTGGAGACATCACAGTTGCCAACCTGACCAGGGAAGGCTTCCTGGATAGGCTGGAGCTCTGAGGACCTGGAGGGGGCAGGGTAGCAGGGGTGAGACTGGAGAAAATGCTGAAACTGCAATTTCAGAATGGTCTGGTGAGATGAAGTGAGATTCAAGTGTGAGTGGAAACATGTGCTTCAGATGCTGCTCTCTTCTTCCCCAACACTGGCGAACCCCAGGAAGCTCTGAGGTTTGGTTCTTGGTTTCAGTCACTGTTAGTGGGGTTGGAAGTACTACATTAGGTTGAAGGGCTTGCCAGGTCCTCTTTGTTATCCACAGATTAATGAACTCTAGGTTGGTTGGGGAGGGGAGGAGAGTCCCTTTCTCTTAACTTCTTTCCCTGCAGAAATACTGCCCAAATATCCATCCATTTGCTCAGCAAACCTTCCCAGACACCTGTGGGGCCCCAGGCAGGCCCCACACTGGAAATGCAGAAAACAATCACAGGTGTTCTTCGCTATAAAGTACTCATGATTTAGTGGGGAGAAAACCTCACATACAGTGACAATACTGTGTGAAAAGCGCTCTGGGATCTAGGGTATGGAAAGCTAGGGAAATCTTCTCAGAGGTGATACCTGAGCAAGATTCAGAGTGAGCATATTCCTTCAAAAAGATTACTTGGATTCATTTCCAAAGGTGAATTTGGGTTATTGCTTTTTGTGATTGTGACTGTAATTGCAGAACAATACATTCTTGCCTGGTGTCACACAGAGCTTTTAGGACATGAAGGGTAGAACAGTGGTGTGGTAGACTCCCTGGTTTGGGGGCCCTAAAATGTATTTCCAAACACTCAGTGGAATTTCCCCAACCAGGGATAACATCATCACTTTCCAAGACTTCATAGCCTGGCAGAGAGTCTGCAGGTTGCACGAGAGGACAACGAGCGCTCTCTCTGGCTATATTCAGGACCCGGTGAGGTAATGTAAAAGGATGCAGGCTGCTCTGCCACCACTGACTTGCTGTGTGACACAGTATAGGTCCATGAACCACACTAAGCCTCAGTTGCCTCCTTCATCCAGTGGGGACATTATTACCTCGTCTGGTCACTAAATGGTAGCTACTGGTCCCAGGTCTCTCATTTCCAAGCTATATGTCCCTCTCTCTCAGCCTATTTCCCCATCTGTGAACAAGGCAGAATGGTGAGGCTGTGTGCAGGGAAAGAATGAGAGAATATTCTCCAAGGGCTGTTTAGCTTTGACATCCCATGCATAAAACAACAGCCAGATTGGACTGTTGCTTAATTCTATCCAAACTGCCAGATAGGCATTTGAATAAGTAATCTAATACATACATTTTTATTCTATTCAATATTCAGGTCGTCTCCTGGCTGGAATGAGTATTCAGAATGATGATTGCTTCGAAACATACCATTCCAAATACGAATGAGGATATTTTTGCAATATTCAGTTCAACAAGGATAGGGAGGTATGAGATTCGGTTCTGCAAATAATCACACATTTCACATCTTGGATGCCTATACACATACTTACTACATGTCTTTCTTCATAACCTTGGAAATGCAAATCCCTGTACTCTTAGAGCCTTCAGCAACCCTCCTGTGCTGTCAATTCGCATGTGAATACAGTAGAGCAAGGCAAAAAGGTGTGACCTTTCACCTGGTGTTTGTTTGAGGCTCTGCTACAACATCCTCCCCACCCAATAAGCTGTGATCTGGTCCCCTCATGCTCCAGCAGGGACAGAGAGCTCACTACTTCTCAAAGCATCTAATCCCACCCATGGGCACCTTTGACTTGGGGAAATAGTCTCTCTAGTTGAGAAATCTGCCTACTTCTGGTGTTCCTACATCGATCCTTGTTCTGCCCTCAGATATTCTTGCAGAGATTGAAGGCAATGACACTATTCCTTTCACCAAGTCAGCCTTTTCTTGAACTGAATCCCTACTCCCTCCAACCAGAAAACTACTCTTCCTTTGTCCCCAGCACAAGACTCTATAGGGATGAGCCTAAGGACGCCAAGAGCAAAGGTGAGCTCAAGATGTTCTGGTGAATTCCTTTTTGTCTGGCTTCCCGCGCCATTGAGTAAGACAGAGTGAAGCTTTTAAAGTAACAGGGAAAAGTAGCTGATTCTGAGGAATCTTTTGCCAAGGATTTTCAGGAAACAGAAAACATTGGGGTGCCAGGGTGGCTCAGTTGGTTAAGCATCTGACTTCGGCTCAGGTTATGATCACACAATTTGTGAGTTCGAGTCCCACATCGGGCTCTGTGCTGACAGCTCAGAGCCTGGAGCCTGCTTTGGATTCTATGTCTCCCTCTGCTTGTTCTCCACCCTTCCCCTGCTTGTTATCTCTCTCTCTCTCTCTCTCTCTCTCTCTCTCTCTCTCTCAAAAATAAACATAAAAAAAGAAAGAAAGAAAACACCACTGGGGAAGGAAGATCTTGGATTACAGCATGAGTGTTACCCAGAAACTGTTTGCAACCAGCATGGCACCCACCTCAGAAGGTGTGTGTATGCAGGTGTGTGAAGTACAAGTGCTTACACAGTGAGCACCTACTCATCTACTCAGCTGTGCCCTGGTAGGGTCAGTACAGAATAAGTTGCTCACTTGGGCAATTGTCACATGTCTTCAAGATTCACTCAGTCATCACCTCTTCTGGGCAGCAGTCCCCGACATGCCCTCTTAACCTTAACCAACCCTGCACCCCCATGAAGCTTTCTGCACTTTCCTCTATATTGTCCAGTTCCCTCCCAGTCTGTCCTCTTGGACAGTGGTACCTTCTTGAGGATGCTGACTGTGTCTGATTCGCCTTTGTCTCCCTGGGCCTGGCAAGGCATCGGTGCTTCATACATGTTGATTGCAGGAATGTTGTGTGGAAAGGTGTCTTAATCCTATTCCGGGGTTCTTACCACTGTCTCTGCTGCCGTGTTTCTCTCTCCTTACTTATAAGAGGCTAACGTGATACAAATTAAATAGAGTATAATCCTCACAAGATATGGACATCTGTAGGGGGAATCTCTTGGATAAGCTCATGGTATCCATGCTTCTGAAAGTGCACCAGCCTTTCTGTGAGAGGTGGAAGTTGGGGTGGATAGTGCTATTTCTCTATCCTTCGTCTACCCTGAGCTGACTGTTCCCAGCCCTGATCTGCTGTTCTCCCCTGCCTGGCCCCTCTGGAGCAGCCATTCCTCTGGAGTTGACACTCAGATTTTCCTTCTTTTCTGCCAAGTCACAGCTTTTGGATGCGCCCTATGCAGATGTGTAGAATTCTTGCACACATCTGCATATCAGAGGGGCAGGGAAAGTTGCTTGGCAAGAGGCCCTGGCTCAGCAGGAGTGCTCTGCTGGCAAGCCTCAGTTGTGAAAGGATCTCTCTCTGTGCTGTTCTTGGCCAAGGAACTCAGCCAGAGACTGGGCTGGTCAGGACTGGGCTTTGTCCTATCCAGGGATGACCGCAATATGGTGCATTTCTGGGGGCACAGGAAATTGCAACATCTTAGTCTCCCCTGAGGAGATTAAGAAAATGAGTGGATAAGTCTTAGAGACTTATCCAGAGAATGGGTGTCTCAGGCAATGGCACAAAAAGAAGGAAAATGCATTCATTTAGCTATTGATTTAATAAGAACAGCTCAATGACCCCATTTGTAGAGGGTCTGCTTTGTGCCAAGCAGTACAAGACAGTGAGTTATTAAATATGGGGGTCTGCTTCCATCTGAGACCTGCCACGTTCAAGGTCTGAGACCTGGGGTAAGTCCTTTAACCTGTTTTGGTATCAGTTTACACATCTGTAAAATGCAATGATAACTGTACCTGCTGCAAAAGGTTGAGGGGAGGATTAGATAAGATAAACTCAACAAAGCACTTAACAGAGTATGTGATAAGTGTTTAGTAAACATCAGCTCTTTTTGAGTACTTTGTTTACTTTACATCCACTATGTGTCAGTCATCATACTGGGTACCCTAAATATTTTGTCATATTTATTTCCCACAGTAAACCTCCAAGACAGGTATTATTACCCCTGATCTGCAATCAACTAAACTGAGGCCTGGAGATGTTAAGATACTCCTGAAGGTCACACACCACATGAAAGGGCTGACAGATTTAACTTTCAAGGCCATGGGAAGCCAGATGCAAATGTCACTCAGGAGGCAGGGCCAGAGTTGGAGAGTCCCAGGGAAAGAAGGCCTAAGCCTGTATGTGGGCCAGGGTAGCAGAGGAAATCAGATTCTTGTCCAGAGTGGTTGACAGCACAGCTGGAAATAATGTGCTGAATGTCAAATCTGATGGGTGAAGCAGAAGAACAAGGAGAATGAATGGTGTGGATGGCAATCAGCAAAGGCAAGAAAGAAGACAATATAGGTTCCTGGGAGGAGGGGAAGGCCATGGTCAGTGAGTCACGATAGAGGAGAGTGAGTGTGCCAGAGCTGGCTGGCCTGGGTTAGGCACTTTCCCTCCCTGGACCTGTAGAAAGGGGTAATAATTCTTAGGTCCCAGGGCTGAGGTAAGGACTAAATGAAGCACTGCACAGAAAGCTCTTTTCATAATGTTTGGAACCTGTGAAGTGTTTAACAAAGGATCTGGAAAAAAAAAATCCAGACTAGTATTTGGAGAATACATTTCAGAAAGAGTAAGAGAGGTCATTTTATTCATGCTTTAACAGTGAGGGTCCCAGCTTCAGTCTATTGTGAAGGATGGTTGGGGCCAGCTCTTGCAGAGGTCTGATCAAGGAAGATCCTTGGAGGCCTACATCAGCACAAAGGGGACATGTGCTAGTCCTGCTTTAGGGAAGGAGGAGGGTGACAGTGGGATATATGACTGGTGGACCTGTGACTGAGTCCCAGGAAGAAAGGGTTGCAGGTAGAAGCTGTTTCTAAAAGGGCCACAGAGCTAGGAATGTAGAGAGGGGGAAAAGAACATTTTCCCAATTTTTGGACTGAAAAGCCTGCAGTTTCAGTTGCTATAGTATTTCTTGTCCCGGAAGCTTGATATAAGCAGGAAATACCTTTGGTTGGTCATCAGATTTCTCCTGGTGGGTGTTGGGACTGACTAGGGTGGAGCACTCTCAATTACAGGAAGTAGGAAGTAGGGAACCTCATGGGCGGGGCTGAGCAGGAAAGAAGCAACACGGTAGATGGCATGTAAAGTGGAATGCATCCTTTGTGAGTTATGTGTGATGTCACTTTGAAACTTCCAGAAATAACTAAGCAAGACTTTGAAGGAGCCTGGAGTCCTGCATTGGCAGGTAGGGGCGTAAGCCAGCAAATCACAGGTGAATACCATAAATGGGACCCCATTTGTGCCCACAGGCTGAGGTGGTCTGGGGACACATCATTACACACTCTTTACTCATAACCCAAATAGTTCCTAGGGGTCTGAGGTCATCTCTGAAGATAGGTATGCTTATATTTCTTTTATGTATTTCTTCCCTTACTTCTAACATCTTGATGGCTAATAAGATGGCTAATAAGATCCTCTTGTAACCTTGCAATATCCCCCAAATTCACTTCCTCCCTATTTCTCCAACTTCATTCTCAGTGCATGAGGAATAGGGCCCACTTTTCAGTGATTGAGGGTGGTGGTAAGAGCTAATCTATGCCTATTATTATGTTAAATGCAGGAAATATAAGAAGCAATAGGGCACAGACTTTTTCCTTAAGGATTTATGAGCTGATTTCAACCATTCATCTGAAGACTCCTCAAAATTGTCAAAAACTGAATGAGTTCACTCACTCATTCATTTAATCAATGAACAAACATTCTCTGGGCACTCTGCCAGGATTGGTGCTAGCAGCTGGGGACACAGGGCCCTTGGGTCCTAAGGCCTTAAGATCCTTATGATCTAGGGAGACAAATACACAATAGAGGGCTGTGCAGTGCAGTTAAGCTGCACTGTTGACAGTGGCCAAGCTGAAAGAACAATGGAGATCATTTCTATGAAAAAACATTCTTAGGTCATTTGCCCAATAATTTCCTTTCCTCATCCTCTCCCTTGGAAGATGTGTCTGAATAATATGGGTAAGGGAGAGGGCCACTGGGGAGGCAGTGTGGGGTAAGGGAAGGAGCACAGGCCATGCAGCTAGATAGTCGTGGATTTCAGTACCCAGATCTGCCATTTGTTAGTTATCTGAACTTAGTCATTCACCTCTCTAAGTTTCAATTTTTTCATGTGTAAAAAGGGCATAATTTACATAAAGCATCTTGAATAGTCCTGGGCACATAATAGGTACTCAGTAAATGGAAGCCATTTTTATTTTATCCCAAATTTCAGGTTGTTAGTGTCAACAAATAAATGAACTTTACTATGATGAGCTATTGAAATTTTACAGTTTATCTCCCAACGACTTAGCCCAACCTATACTAACCAACACAAATGGCTTAGATATGGCCTTGCCATGTTCACCCATCTAAGGCAACCAGTTGAGATCTGCTTACTCAGTTCATTTTATTTGTTTCTCTTTCAAATTCCAAGTCTTTAATTTGACCTTTGGAGGATTCTAGTTGGCAAAAGGTCCAAGTTTTCCCACAGGCTGACTGTCTGCTGTGCTTGGGCCCAGTCCCTACATATGGACTGGGACAATAATACTTGAAACTGATCCTTCAAGGAGGCCCTCTCCTTCCCTCCCCCTTTTCCTCAGCTCTCTGTAAAGCATCAAGAATAAACAAGAGCACATGTGGCAGGAGCATGCCTCTCTCTATGGCTGTGTTCCAACAGATGGGACACAAGAGGTAACCCTCTAGAGCCCTGATTATCAGCAGACTGGGGATAGGCAATGGGGGATAGAGATGGTGGGTAGATGGAGGAAAGCTCAAGTTATTCAGGTCAAAACTGTCTGTGCTATGGAGTCCAAGAGCTGAGAGGGGCTTCTAAGACCACTTGACACTGACACATAATTTTTCTGTGACAGATTGGGGAAGAGAGGCATCTAGAGGTATCTACAGCCACCAGCCCTCTAGTGACAAAGCGAGAACCTCAGACTCAAGTCTCCAACATTCCAGTCTGTGCCTTCTTCATGTTCCTGGGCAGCTTTGTTCAAGCATCTATAATGGCTTCCTATTTCTAACTGTACCAAATTAAAATGTTCTGGTCTGGCACTTAGGGTCTATGAGATCTGATCCTCACTGTACATTTCTAGCTTTCTTTCAAACTCAACAGACAACTTGGACTGGTACTTCCTGATCTTGAAAATTTGATCCAAATTTTCCTCTATGTTGTTTAAATCCCCCTTTACTCTGGTTTCTGTTCTGGGATCCCTGGTTCTTGCTAAGTGTCTTCTTGGTTCTGTCCTGTCCTGACCACTTTGGTCTCTGGCTGAGGTTCAGCCTTCTTCATTACAATGCCATTTGGAGGCTCATTTAGAAGGGCACATTATGCTGTGTCAGATGAGGCAGCTGGGGAGTGGTGGGACCTGATGTTAGAGACTTCTACTAGCAGAGTTGACTCAGCAGTGTCCAGGGCATGGCTATCTCTGACACCTGAGAACAGATGCCAAGAAGGTCTGAAATGAAAGACAAGGAGCCTTCAGCAAAGGCTAATATATGGGAGATGATCTGGAAGCTCAGGCAGGAAGGTAAACTGAGGAAAGTCTGTCGGGAAGTGAGGGTAGCATGGCCAAGGAAAGTGGTGAGAGGCTACTATCTGAAGCTCGGTCAGAAAATAAGTGTGGGTCCTCTTGTGTTGCTGGGACCTTGTAGGAGAGGAATTGCTTTTGAGGGCATTAAAATGGAGAGATGTTTCAAAGGGATGAGTTAGGACAGAAGAGGGGTTTCCCAAGGCTAAGAGTTGCCCAGAGGAAGCTACAAAGTGGAGTCAGGGATGGGAATGTACATGATACCATGGGGGAAGAGGTTGGGTGTGATTTTAGAATGAATAGCAATTTTGGTGGCTATAGGCTCTAATGAACAGAAGTAAGAGGTAGGTTAGGAGGTTCATCTTAATTTACAATAAGGACTCTGGATCAGACATTCCTTTTTATTTCCTCCCTCCTGGGTAATACTACACTGGACCAGACAAATTCATCATTTCCCAATTTATTCATTCATCAAACACTCCCTGCTCTGTGCCAGATCTTGGGTTAGAAACCGGGGAAACAAAGTGAATCATACACATTCTTTGCCATCAAGGATTTTGTTTCTTGGGGAAAAACATTCACATAAACTCAAAAATAATATGGAGTGGTAAGTACTGTGAGAGGCAGAAGCCAAGGGGGAGTGGAAGCAGAGAGGAGGAACCTGACCCAGCCTGGAGGCAGAGTAGGGATAGGAGGATAAAAGCTTCCAGAAGAAGGTAATGTCAGCTGAGGAATAAAGAGAATTAGATATGTAAAGAAGAGATAGTGTCAGATTGTTGTAGAGAGACACAGGCAGGCTTGGGAGATGACCTGGCAGAAAACCAAACTAAAATAAAAATAAAAAACAAAAACCTCTCAGTTCACAAGCAGAGTTCAGTGATGATAAGACTGAGCAGATAGTTCTCAGATGTCTAGATCAACAAGCACATGGCATTGGGAAGATCTGGACTCTTGGTTGTGGTTCAAGAGAAGAGAGAAGAGATTATAGGACCCAAAGAAGAGATTCTAGGCCCCATTTAAAGGAAGCCAAGGTTTGATGGCAGAAGCTTCTTATATTATCTCATTTACTCTTTACCAGATTCACAATCTGGTTTCCAGGGTTTGGGACCAAAACTGCAGTTGAGAATAAGATTCTGTTTTACTTCTGATGGGTCAGACTTTGTGTATTTCCCTCCCTTGGAGGCTTGGTGGGAAGGAATGACTGATCATGGAGCAGAAGTGGGAGAGAAAGGTGTGTCCTAGCACTAGAGTTACTACCCTTCCTTGTGAGGACTTCTTTGCTCCTTTCCCTCTGGGTCTAACAGGGACACTGTGGGCAGCTTTTTCTAGAAGCCAAGCTCAGGGCACTAAAGGAATCAGAGGAGGACTTTCTTTCTAGAAAACTTGAGCCTCACAAGCTTGGGATAAAAGAACTCACACTTCAGTTCAGTTCATCTCAGGAGAGTTCTGCACTGAGATTTGGAGCCAAAGTCCCAGGTAAGAATACCTAACTTGTCCTTCGTTATGAATATATTTCCTCAGGGAGAGTTGGCTGTGATGAGGTTGGACATGTATATTTTGAGTCCCCTGGGGAAATGCTACCATAATATCTCAGCAACACCTTCAGCAATATTGTTGTCTATTAGTGTCCACCAAAGACTGATTATCTCCAGTTCCCTGCCAACCTCCTCCTTGGGACTTAGAATCTCTTAGCTCTTCTCTTGAACCCCAGCTAAGAGTCTAGACTTTCTTGATGCCATTTGTGTCCTAGTATGGATAACTAAGAACTACCTGCTTGATTTTTCTCCATCACTGAGATCTGCCAGTTTGCTGCTCTTATTGGGGCTCCAGATGCAGAACACTGTAATGATGATGGTGATTTCCCAAACAGCCAGGTAGAGAGTACTTGACCTCTTGTTTGATCACATTCTTCCTTTCCCTTTTCCTCCACTCCTGAAAAGACTGTGAGCTGAGTCGAAGACAGTTGACCAGGGTGGGTGAATTACCAAGGTAACAGCAATAATGGCCATTTGTAGAGCACTGTGGCATACTAGAAAAAACGTCAACTGGAGTCAAACAGAATAAATTTTGAATCTGTGCTTGGCTACTTACAAGCTGAGTGGCTTTCAACAAGTCACTTCACCCTCCTCAGACTCAGTTTCCACATTTGTAAAGGTAAGGGTAGTAATTCTACCAGATAAGACCTTTGCGACAATAAATTGTATTTAATTCCTTAAGGGCTGAGTCCATAGCTATATTCTTCCTTGTACCCTCAGTAACTACAGAGCAGCTGGCATACAATAGGTGAATAATAAGTGATAGCAGTTACTAATATTTATTTGAGAAAGAATATATTCTGAACAGCCAGGTAAATCAATAAAGGGGAGGAAAAAAAAGGAAAGAATCATCTTGTTCACTGTATGAACCCAGAAATCACAGAGGCAGATGGGTTAAGAGTTCAAGGCGGTTCTAATTACAACACTAATATTATTAGCTGTTAATCATCTGCCTATTGCTATCATCTCTTCTCAGAGTCAGATATGCCCTTTCTTTCTTTCTTTAAAGCAAATACTGGTTCTCTAGGACATCTTTAATATAATTAATATATTTCATTACCTCTGTTCTGGCATTAGCTGCTCAAACTAAATAAAACATGGGTAGGTTTCAGCCACTCAATTGAAGAGTGTGGTGTGTGTATATGGTGGGGAGGGAGAGAGAAAGAAAGAGACAGAGAGAATAAGAAACAGAATGAGAGGGAGGGAGAGAGAGAGAGAGAGAGAAAGGGAGAGAGAATGTGGTCAGTTCTGTTGGTTTATGGAATTTGCTATGTTAAATGCTTTGTCGGGGTAGCAGTGGTTGGGTACTGGGGAGTTTGTGTGTAAGTTAAGCAATGGGGGTAACCTTTGAAAGAGTTGCTTTTTGGGTGGCCAGATGAAATTTGAAGTGCCTTGACCAAATCTGAGACCACCCCTTTGTGGCTGAACAACCAGATTTCACTCTGCCAAGTCAATCTTAAAAAAGAGCTTAAATAGAACTGTGGAGGGGCCTGAACTTCACATTCAGGCCTTTGTGGGAAGGAGATAACGATTTTTTCTCTGTTGCATGAGGTATAATAGTGTCTTAAGTATCTTTTAACCATATGACCACCCAGGTAGGAAACTGCAGAGAAAGCAATGTGTTCCACCTTTGCTAGGCTGTTACTCCAAGGTTTAGGGATCAGCATTCATTTCCCTAGTGGGTTCTGAGAGCTGGTCCTTCTAATCAATAAGCATGAAACCTCTGGCACTTTTGGACTTTTGCACCATGGAAGATGTTTCTTCATGCATGCGTGCATTCATTCCACAAATATTTGAACACCAACTATATGTCCAACAGAGAGATTAATAAAATATGGTTGTCAGTAAAGAGCCTACAGTCTAATGAAAGAAAAAGACATTGTAATATAGCGTGATACTTGCCAAGATGGAGGTTTAGGCAAATCCTGCTACAGGAATACAGATGTGCCTAATATGCCCGGGAAAGGAGGGGCTCCGGGAATGCCCTCAGAGGTCCTAAGGATGAAGAGGAATTAACCAGACCAGCAGGTGTGAGGGAAATCATTTGAGGCAGTGGGACCAGCATATGCAAAAGCCTGGAAATGAGAGAGAGCTTGATCTATTATAAGAATTACAAATGCTTGGGAATAGTTTGAGCACAGAGAGAAAACTGAGTGGCAGATAGAAAAACTGAGGCTGGAAAGGTATATGCCCAAGTGCTTTCTTGGTAGCCAGGGACTAGCATCCCTCCTTACCTCGCCCTCAACATATATGTGACATTTTGAATGCCACTTTTTCCTGCCTCTAAGGTTTCTTGGTCACCTGGGATAGTGCTCTGTTAAGTTTAGGAGCTCTCAACCTGTCCACTTAAAGGGAATTTATTTGACTTGACCAACTTCCAGAATGAAATGAAATAGTGGATATAAAGAACTCAAAGTATTCCAATCACTCCATAGAGTCAGACCTGGTTTATTACCCAGATTTGCCATTTAGGGCTATGTGAACTTGGGAAGGTTATTTAACTTCCCTGAACTTCAGTTTCTTCATTTATCAAATGAGTATGAATATGGAGAGGATTCAACAAAATAATTTGCTATCATTCTATTTGTAAACTGAAGCGTGCTGCCTCAGTGAAAGGGTCTATTAGTAATAATTAAGATTCATCTCTAATTCACCACGACCCCTATTCCACTTATGCATATATCTGGATCAAGTTCTTCTCTTTCCTACACTGCTCAGCTTGGGCTCTCCCACCAGCTGTGGTCAGCTAGAATCCCAGCTGACCAAACTGACTGGCTCTCTGCTGCCCCCACCTGTCTAGAGCCAGGATCCCACCAGAGTCTAGGACCAGAAGCCCAGCTTGGGGTTGTTTGGGCCTCCCTTTCACATTCCTGATAGGGCAGGAACAGAGAGGATAGCACCCAGGTGCCAACCTCAGCCCATAATCCTTCCCAGTGTGTGTTTATGTGTGTTTGAAGAGGCACCTGGGAGATGTAAGCCCATTTTGGGTGGGTAGCAGGCAAGAGGCCAAGACATTCCTTTTCTGTCCAGAGCCTAGGTGACTTCTTGAGCACCAGATAGTCTACAGCTACACCAGGAATGTTCCAGAGATTAGGCCAAATTCATATCTGAGAGGCAGATTTGGAAAGGACATCATCCTTCTTCAGAAGCAAATGATTTCACCAGCTCCATCTTCCAGCTGTGCAAATTGGTTAATTACAAGGGCTGTAATTTGCAATCAATATTATCTCCTTGGCATCTACTTCACTGAAGGCAAATATTTATGGCCACATTTGAGAAAGGGCACATTGTCTTAATCAGGGGACATAAACTGAACACTGGGATAAGTGACTCTTTCAGCACTGATGTCAGTTTTTGCTTTTTTCTCTAAGATTTGGGGGAGAAAACACAGGCAGATCCTAGATCAAGGCTCTGATTTTCACTGGATAAAAAAACCACAGGCACCGATCGCAAGGAACACATTCTAAACACAGAGAAATGCTTTATGCACAAAGATGCCTGTCATAGAATTTTTTAAAATATAATGGTGAAAAACAGTAACTTAAATATTCAATAGGAAGGTGTAAATAAGTTGTTATGCATTCACTTAATGAAATTTTATCCAGCCATTGTGAATAATGGTAATAAAGGGGTGCTTGGGAAGCTCAGCTGGTTGAGCAACTGAGTCTTAATTTCGGCTCAGGTCATGATCCCAAGATTGTGGGATCAAGCCCCGCATCAGGCTCTGTGTTGAACATAGAACCTACTTGAGATTCTCTCTCTCTCCTTCTGCTCCTCTCCCCCACTCACACTACCTCTCTAAAAGAAAAAAAAAAAAGAAGAAGAATGGTAATAAAGAACTACATTGTGATGTTAAAACAAGCAAACAAACAAAAAGGGCAAGAAACAAAATGAGGTAGGTGTTCAACATCTTCTTAAGACTATGCACAGTAAAAAAGACTGGAAGGAAATACATCAGTATGGCAGTGGCGGTAGTCCTTGAGCATGTCACCTATTTTTTCTTACATATTTTTTGAATGAACATATGTTAATTTTATAATTAAAAAATCATTTTAAAAGGCAAGCAGAGGAATGGTTGATCATACTGGCAACTTCACGAAGTCACTGTATTCCACATCCTGGAGTGAGGAAGCCAACTTCCATTGTGGAAATATATTTTCACTTGGTCAGGACATAAGTATGATGACTCCATATGGCAGGCCCCACTACCAAATGCTTATCTTTGCCTTCAAGCCTTCATGAAATAACTGGGAAAGGTCAGCCTTCCTACTATGTCAAAGAGCTTAATATGGAGTGCTAGGGGAGCATACAGCAGGCTCCTAAACCAGCCTGAATGGTCTGTGAGGACTTCCTGGAGGTGTTAACATTCAAAATATTCTGTAGGATACGGAGGCAGAGAAGCAGAGAAAGAACATTTGAAACAAAGCAAACAGGTTAAAAAAGGTATGTGACAGAACCCGTTTGGGGAATGGTACTGCATTGTGGTCGAAATGCTGGGTGCACAGGAAAAGAGTAATATAAAGGGTCTTGAGGCCAGATTCTGAAGGGCCTTGGATGCCAATATAAATCAGCCCTTCTCTAAGAAAGGACGGAGAGATGAGGGTTTATCCTGAAGGCAATAAGGAGCCATTAAAAGAGTTAAGCAGGGACAGGAATTGGTCTGAACTGTGCACCAAGAATGTCTCTCTGGCTGCATTATGAACATGGGAACACATGTGGAGGATAGATTTGTGGGGGACAGAGGTAGAGATTGAAGGTAGAGAGACCAATGTGGGGACTATAGAAGTAGTTCTGGTTAAAGATATAAAAGTGTGAGCCGAGGAATGCTAGACTTACAAGAGCTCTTAGAAATCTTCTAGTCTCATGCCTGCATCTGACATTGAAAAAAAAAAAAAGCATGTTTTTGGATGAGTTTAACATTTCAATCAATAGACCAAGTAAAGCAGATTGTTTTCCCTAATGTGGGTGGGCCTTATCTAATCATTTGAAGGTCTAAATAGAACAAAAGGCTGACTCCTTCCACCCCTACCTCCCAAATAAGAGAGAACTCTTCCTGCTTGACTGCCTTTGAGTTAGGACATCAGTTTTTTCCTGCCTTTAGACTCTGATATTGGCTTTTCCTGGGTCTTGAGCCTGCCTGCCCTACCTACCTTTGGACCAGAATTACACCATCAGCTCTCCTGGGTCTGCAACTTCCCAACTGAAGATCTTGGCACTTGTCAGTCTACATAATCACATGAGCGAGTTCCTTGTAACAAATATCTCCAATGATAGATAGATAGATAGATAGATAGATAGATACATAATAGATAGATATAGATAGATCTATTGGTATTGGTTCTGTTCTTGTAATTAGACTCCTATTAATACGGCCTATGATCAAACTGATCCTTCTGGCATCCATATTACCTCACTGGCACCAGATTAACCCGACAAGTGGCAATTCCCTTATTGTCTATACCAGCTCTTCTGGCATCAGAATTTCCAAGATTCTAGAGGGACAAAGTTTTGGTTTCTGAATACATTTAATTATTCACTACATGGTTATCCATTAGTAGAGCAAAGGTTTCCTTCTTTCTGATAGCATGTTTTTTAAGTAGGCACAGTCGGGAGACAAATCCTAAGAAGAAATTTTGCTTTCTCATCATTGTCTATCACCTCTGGTTCCCTCTGTTATGCCCAGCCCTGCTCAGTAGGCTAGAACACAGTGCCAAATAATTAACCAACTTGCCCTGCTAAGTAAGCCAGCCCTACCTGAAGACAAGCACACGTTCAGAGGTTGGCTAGACTGTGGCACCAGGGCAAAGGTCAGCTGGGGCAGACTGAAGACTCTGCTGATCAAAGGTACAGATCATTGCCGATCACCTTCCCTGGTTCTGTCCTTCTCCACTCCCCAAGTCCTCTGCTTAGAATGTACTTCCCTTTTCTTGTCTGCCTGATGCCCAGCTCCAATGCTTCCTATTCTAGATAGAGCTTCCTGCTCCCTCCTTTTTGTTCATGCAGCACCCTGAACACATTTCTATCCAAGCATGACTATTACATTTCTTCACTTCTCCTTTTCTTCCTTTGGATTTTGTCTAGGTCAAGAATCAAAACTGATTCTTCTGTATCTCAGTGCCCAGCACAAAATATGAAACAGAAGATGCACCAAAGTGTGTAAAATGCATGAATGAATAATTGAATGAATGAATAAGTGATTAATAATTTGAATTTCAGTTCTGCTTATTTCAATTCTGAACCAAGGCACCACTGTTAGGCCTTAATTTTGGCATCTATAGAATGGGACTGTTTGCTTTACAGAATTTTTACAAAGGATACATGAAAGAAAGGGGATGGTGGGACTGTGCAGTCACTTAGAAAAGTTGTGTGTATGCAGGGGAGCACGCCTGTCAGCCACTGGGGTAGTTAGGTACCTTCTCCTGAGATGTGTCAAGGCTGTAAACCCTCCAATCTTTCTTTCTTCCTGCTCTCCTATTTTTACTGAAAACTCAGTATATGTCAGGCACTGGGGATACAATGGCAGGAAAGCCAAACCTATTTTCTGCTTTTAAGGGCTCACAGTGAGGGTGTCAGATATAAAATGGCAATCACAGTCAATCATGCCAAGAGCTAGGACCCAAAAAACATAGGGGCTGGGTGAAGGGCATTCACCATAGCCCACATGGTCAGAGCAGACTTCCCTTAGGATGACTTAACCTCCCATAAATAGGAGTTGGTTAACTGAAGATCGAGGATAGACCCGTTTGGAAGAGTAGAAATGAGAGAGAATGGAAGATGCTGGGAAGCTCACAGTGTAAAGTATTAGGTGAGGTGAAGTGTTAAAAGAGGAGATGATGAGTGGGTATCTGTTAAAATATAACACTGGAGGAGCAGACAGGGGCCAATCACATAGGGCTCTATTAGCTGTGGTGAGGTATTGGCCTTTACCTATAGGTCAGTGGGGTTGGGGAATGAATCTCACATGAGGCTGAGTTACCTTAGGGAGCAACATGCCCACAATTGCTCCCTAAAGAAGTGAAGCAGGAATCCCATCAGAAGGAAACAGCTACTGGGGGGAGGCTCTGGACTTGCTATCTTTGGGGTAAAAGCTAAAGGCTGGGGAGCCTGGCCTAGAGATGAGAAGACTCCGTGGCCAGCCAGGTTGCTGTCTTCACGTGTGAGGGGCTTCTGGTGGAGAGGAAGTAAATGTGTGTTGTGTGCTCCAACACTGCTAGGACGAGTGGCTGTGACTGGCTGGCTTGGAGTCTCAGCCCTGCCACTTACTACCTCTGTAAACCTGGCAACTGGCTTAACCTCAGAGAGCCTCAGTTTCCTCATGTATAAGATGAGAACTGTAATGCTGACTTCAGCACAGTGCTGTAAGGATTTAATGTGAAGATGCACATCAAGTGTCCTGCACATGTTTGGCACGTGGGAGATGAACATGTGAGGCGCCTCATGACTCTAAACATAAATACTGTGATCGGGTGAGAAGCACGTTGGCAGGGGGAACGCAGAGGGAGGAGGGAAACAAAAATACTTTCAGCTTCGAACACAAAAACAATTCCGTTTGCTTCCTATTTTGGGAATTGCTGCGGAGGCCAGGAGGGAAGGAAGGATCCCATTTTAGTGCAACCCGCCTTCTCACTGGGGCTGTGACTTCCAGTACTCCAACCTGCTTCTCGAATCAGCTTTATGAAAGATTTGGTTGCCGAACTGACCCAAGGGGCATCAGAGATTTCCTTCAAGGATCACCTTAAATATCCTGCTTCAGAAAAGCCCTCCCTGATGACGGAACCCATCCAGGATCTTCTGGTGGATTATCTTATTATAGCACATATTTTTCTCTTATTATAGATTGGCCTTATATACTTGTGTGATTGTTCGATGCCTTTCTTGTCGCCCAGGGAGGCAGAGGCAGTTTTTGAGCTCTCTATTGTATTCTCGGTATCTGGAGCAGTACCTGACACACAGTAGGCACTTTATTTACTGATGGACTAAAGGAAGAAGTACATGAATAAATGAACAAGCAGGAACCAAGGGGACAGGGAATTTTTGGCAGAGAAAACCATGAGCCAAGGCACACATGTGGCAAAATGCATTATCTATTTAAGTGGCAGGCGATAAGCTGAGTATGTCTAAGAGATAAAGATGGAAAAGTCTTTTGGGGCAGAGTGTTCTGCTAAGGACAATGAGCTGTCTCCAGTGGGTGACAGGGAGACCCTGAAGGTACAAAAGCAGGAAGTCTCTGTGCTGGTGACATAGTAAGGGAGAGATCGGACAGGCTCCTTCCCTGCTTCTGGAGTCTGTGACTTGGTCCTCTGTTCTGTTCAGGACCTTTGTTTTGGATTTCAAAGCCCTTCATCCTTCTCCAACCATTGTCCATGATTTAATTCTCCACCATTGCCCATGATTTAATTTGATAGAGCTTTTATGACAGATCCTTTACTGTATTTAAGACTCAACTTTCAGGAACAACTCCTTCTTCACAGTCCCAGATAATGAGAGTTCCTGTCATTCCCTAGATAACCCTTTTTTGCACAACCATGCTCTTAACTTGCTCTGGACCAGCCTCTGTTCCCATCATCCTATTCTCTCATTCTGTAAAATGGGATTGGTGGAAATTGTATCTATTCTCTCAAGGTTGGTAGGAGAATCAAACATGATAAAGGGTGTGAAAGTTTGCTGAACTGCACAGCATGGTCAAAGCCACATGCCATCACCATTTAGGACTGAAGCTGGTGCTCTAACATACATTAGCAAAACAGAAACCTGGGTTCCAATCCCAGTCCACCACCCCAACTCCTACCAAAAGCAAATTTGTGATGAGAGACATAGGCTTCATTCAGTGAGATTCCATAGTCCAAGGATCAGATTAATTGGCTAAGAAATTTCTAGATATAGCCCCATAGCTGGAGAAAGAAGACATCAAGCAAAAGGAGACCAGGGACTTGAAGGTTGTAAATCTCTCTACCTAACAGGCTGAATAAAGGTCTAGGCAGGAGAAGAATAATTTACAACTCAAGCTTTGTCTTGCTCCTCTGAATTGTTTCCCTCTCTTGCTGCCAGAAAATAATGTATTTGAGCCCAACCTTCTGAACCCTAAAAGATTCCACAAATACTGAGGTTTTCTGGTCTAGAGGAGGCCCTCAAGGATCCAGTTTCCAATGTCTTCCCCACCCTCACCTTCCACTGCATAACTTCATACTCTCTCCTATTCCTATCACCCAAAGTCAAGGCGCACTGGACCCTTTACCCATCCCCACCTATGCCCTCTACTCTTTCACTTCCAGGCCTCTGCACATGATGTTCCCATTGCCTGACGCTTTCTCCATCTCCACCAATCAAGTCTTGGTTGTGCTTCAAGGTCTTCATCAAATGCTATTTCTTCTCTGAAACTTATTTTGATTTCTTAGGTGAAACTAATCCCTCTCCTTTTATTGCCTCCAGAAGACATTATTATATTGTACTTTTATTTGGTAGAAAGTCTGTTGTATTTGAATTTTAGTAGGCAGTTTCTATGTCCTCCTCCATTATATTGTATCCCTGTAACTAGTGCCTAGCACTAGTCTTCATATAGCTGAGGAGCTTGGTAAATACATGTTGAAGCAAATGAAAGAGAGGTAAGGAGGGAATTAGTTTTTATTATGTATCAAATAGCATGTTAAAAACTTTGTAGATATTGACTCTTCTAATCCTGGCTTTCTCCAGCTTCCCAGGCTATGGGCCTTCAAACACAGTCAGCATCCCTTGTCTATGCTGCAGAAATGCCCTTAAAGCCCAATGGAGTGAAAGCTCTGGTATCTTATCTTTATATTCTCTGCTACCCTCCATTCTGCTCTCTGCTCTGGCTTTGGATTGCCTGACTCCATGTCCTGGCTCTTGATAACTGCCCCATGCAGTTATCAACTTCAACTTGAACTAATAATCCTCTCTTGAGTAACCATGATATACAGGTATGCCGTTCTACACGCTTCCCATTTGGGAAGCCCTCCTAGGTGCAGATGCAGGGAGGGGATAGTCTTAGCTGCACAGAATCACAACAGCTGGGAAATATTCTAGAGGCTAAGAGTTGAGACAAATCTTATATGGGGGGTAATCCCTTTATGAATGGAGCCACAAGGTGCTCCAATTTGGCCAATGCTTTGGCCAAAGCATCAGACAGTAGAAGAGAGAAACCAGAGCATCCCCCCATCCACATGGAGGTGTCTTTAGAAGTGGCTGTGTCTCCTCCATGGCTCTAAGTTCTGCTGGCCATGTGGCCACGATTCTAGCTTTCACTGGGTAACCAGTACCGCTTCCCTCCCTTTGATACTCCAGGCTAGGGTGGGAGTGTCTTACTGCTATTGCTAACCTCTGAGTTTGTTCTCCATTCTCTGTTTGATTTCTCAGCTGATACTTATTCCTTGCATTCAATCCTCTTTGTTTTAAATATTTGGAGTGGTTTCTTTTTCTTGGTTATACACTTACTAATACACCCAGATTTAAAGAAAATGAAACAAAATGGCCATCTTGCATAAGAATTAACTTATAATTAGCTAAAACTATAAGCTGGTTAACTCTGCAATAGTAGTGGTCACTAGCGATAGGGTATGCCTTAGGTGCTTCCCAGACTGCCAATCTACTCTCCAGCTTCAGTTAGGGCTCTACTCTCTTCTTTTCCTCTCATATTTGAGTGGTAAGAAAATAAAAATAATTGCAGGGGTAACCTTAAATCTGTTCTACCTGATACAAACAAGTAAATCATTCATAAGCCTTAGTGTTTCTACTATTGTTAGTCACACTTGTGTGTGTGTGTGTGTGTGTGTGTGTCTAGTGTGTCTATGTGTGACATCTCAGAAGCACTGCTCTTTGCGATGATGCCTTACAAAATAAAGGGCTGTTGGGACAGAAGAGATCTTTAGTGTTGTCTAAGTGTGAGTTGGAACCAGAACACCCAAGTCTAATATGGGCCCAGTAACAGACCTCTCCTTTTGGGATTTTTGTACTTGCCACCATCAACATCATCATCATCATCATAGCAAACAGTCATGAGCACCTGTTATACACCAGGCATTGTGGTCTTCATGTTGACATATGAACTCAGTAAGCCATCGTAACTACCTTATGAAGAAATTGAGTTGCAAAGAAATTAAAGAACTTGCCCAAGATCACATGCGTAGAATGAATGGGCAGAGTTTGGATGTGATCCCAAGCAGTCTGGCTCCAGAATTAGAGTCTATGCTGTTAGCCACAGTGCCTTAGTGCCTCTCTACAGAGCAGGCTTATCTATAGTGGCCCAGTCATTGTATCATGGCTTCTGTTCCTCCCCTCTCAGACTCTTTTCCCAAAGCATCACATTTCTCCCTCCCCCACCCACACTCTTGGGTCAAGAATGTGCACATTTCATAATCACTCCATTGAAAAAGTACAGGTTCTGCTCTATGGGGTAAAAGAGGGGATCAAAGGCTCTGTCTCATACAATTCCTTTTTACCCTTGGATATAACCTGTCAGAGAGAAGCTGGAATGCCCCTTAAGGGAAGAGTTTGAGGAACAGAAAATAGGTATTTGGAAGGATTTGTCTTTCCAGGAGTTAAATCAGTTTAGAATGGAAGGGATAAGAAAAAAAATAAACACCCACAAAAATGATTTTCTGCTTTTTTTTAAGTTAAAATTATGGAAATTGTTTCTGACAGAAAATTGCTCCTAATTAATTTCTTGGCTCTGCTGGGAAAATGTACTGTTCTGTTGATTTCTAAATTCCACCAGCTTAATTATCAAAAGACATTTTTTTCCCTAAAACTATTAACATGTGGCTTTGCAATTGGGGGTTTGTCAGCATAGTGTGAAGGGCAAGAGGAGAGCGGGGAGACAGGGGTTGTATGGGCAACAGAAAACCTAGGAACCCAACTCAAGGCCTAGACCCCACATTTCAAAGTCCAGGAGAAGATTATGTCCCCAGGAAAAGAAGTCTAAATGGTGCAGGCAGATTCATAAGGCAGGGAGTGCCCAGGTATGGAGTTGGAGGAGTTGAACTTAAATTCCATCTCTATTACTTTAGACAAACAGTTGAGCCTTTGTGAGCCTCAGTCATTTTTGTAAAATGGGACTAGTATAATGTTAACATTTATAGAACTCTTGCTATGTGTCAGTCAGTACCCTAAGCTTTTATGCTTATTAACATGATTAACGTGTGATTCTTCCCCAGCACCCTATGAAACAATTATTGCAGCTCTCTCCATTTTACAGGTGAGAAAACAGGAACAGGGGAGCCATGCAAATTGCCTTAGGTTTCACATGTGATGAGGGGCAGAGGCCATAAAAGACCACTATAGAGAAAAAAAAAAAGCCTCATTCCTAACTATTAGTTAACTTGTCTGCCTTCCTCATTAGACTGAGAGCATTTCAAGGTCAGGGGATCATTTCCTAATTGATTTTGCATCCATAATGCAGATAATGTCTGATAAGTAAATAAATGAATTAGTAAATAGTTTAGATGCTCAATTAAATACTGGAAGAATTTAAACCTGGAATCAGTTAATTTGGTGCAGTTCAAGAAAAAAATATTCAATTTCTGTCACTTAGCAGATGTTTGCTAATCATTGTAGTAATCAATGAATAACCTTGGGCACTCAGAAATTTTGCTTTTAGGGACTGATCCTAAGAAAATACTGGATAATTGCATAAAGATAGATGAACAAGAATGTTCATCACAGCATTCATTCATTCATTCATGCAACAAATATTTGTTGAGAGCCTACTGCATACCAAGCATTGTTTTAGGCACTCTCATTGAACAAGGCAACCCAAACCCTGCCTTCGTGCAAATCATAAGCTTGTGGGGCAGACAAAAACCAAATGGATATATGATGTTAGGTAGTGATAAGAGCTAAGAACTAAAATGAAGCAGGGTAGGGAAAGGCACTAATCTTTTGGTTTGGGGCTCAGCAAAAGTGTCTCTGAGGAGGGGCAATTTGAGTACAGATGTTAATGACATGAAGGAGTGAGCTATAGAAATGACTGGTGTAGAGCAAAAGTATAGTTTATAAACTAGTCTTCTTTATGACCTCAGGCAAGTCACCTCAGCCCTCTAGCATCCTGAGCTGGTGCACAGCAAATTCCCTCTCCTCCATTCTCTCACCTGTGTTCCAGGAGCTCTACGCTCCCCCTGGGGCCCAGAACTAAGACAAGTGTTACCTGAGAGAGCCTCCCTTTACCAAAATATTTTGCAAAATCCCAAGTGTTACACAAATGTAAATGAATCCTACTCATCTGCTGGAGCCCAGCTCAACTATTACTTCCTCTTTGAAGCCTTTCCTTACTTTGTCAGGGAAGATGTTTTTGAGGTCCCTTTCATACTTTTTACATACCTTTGCTGTAGCATTTAGTTTTTTACAGGGACTGATTTTTTAAACTTTTGAGGCAAGGAAAATGTCTCATCTGTTTCTGAATCACAGCCCTTAACTCCGTGCCTGGCACATGGTAGTGCTTAATATGGAATAGCTAAATTGACTTGAAAGGAATTTGGGGATTGCACAAAATTTTAACATGACTTAGGTATGGCTCTTAGTTACATGCAAATCTATTTTCTTATACATAGTAGGCATACAAGAAAAACTCACTGAATGGACAAACCTATGCAGTAAAAAGTAGTTTATTTTTGGTGAGTGAAGATTACCTCATTCCTGCAAGGAAATCCTTGTTTTGACAATAGTCAGATATAGTAATAGAGGATGCAGAGTGGGGACAAGTGGAGAGATGTGATAAGTATTCATATTTGCTACAGATTTACTATATGGCAGGCAATGTGTTGGGTAGACCATGAGTCATTATCTTACTTGATCTTCAGACAAATTGTGAAGGTGGTTATCATACTCATAAATGAAGAAAAATGCTTCAGAGAAATTAAGACGTTACTTGCATGTGCAAAGTAAAAGGGAAGCAGTAGCACCAAGAAGCGAGGAGTGTTTGATAGTAATCCTTGCTCTCCTGAGCCCTTGTTATGGCAGGTGGTCAAGGAGAGACTATAAAAGGCTCCAAGAGAGCTGTGGAAGATGCTGGGTTTTTCTCTCCTAGAGCTGTATCAGCTCACTGGCTCTTGTGTGAGGAGACGGTTGCTGTTTTTAGAAGGTGCTCACAGACCCACAGTCACACAAGAAACGTTTTGGTGCTTTAGCAAGTTGAAGGATCTGCAGCATGTATTCTGTACAGTCCAGACTCTATCTCAGGTAATAACAGAACTTTCCCAGTTTGCCATACTTGTTCTGCTTTGATGGTACCAAGTACTTCTCTTTTATATTATTGCCAAGAAGCTTCCTCTACTAGACTGTAAGCATTTTGAGATCAAGGGTTTGGTATTCCCACCTCTCATGTCCCTAGCCCAGAACCTGGCATAAAGAAGACCTTGAATTATTGTAAATAAAAGGAACAAGAACGTGATAGTTCATTTTGTATGTCAATTTATTGGGCCACGGGGTGCCCAGATATTTGGCTAAACTTTATTTCTGAGTATGTCTGTGAGGATGTTTCTGGATGAGGTTATCACTTGAATAGGTAAACTGACGTCCCCAGTGAGGGTGGACATCATCTAGTCTATTGAGCGTTAATAGAACAAAAAGTTTCAGTGAAGAGAAAATTTTCTCTCTCTATACTTGACTGCTGAGCTAGGACATTGGTCCTCCACCAGTGTGGGACTTATGCCATCTGTTCTCCTGGTTCTCAGGCCTTCTAACTCAGACTGTAACTATACTATGGGTTTTCTTGAGTCTCCAGCTTGCTGCCTGCAGACTCCATAATCACATGAGCCAATTACTTAAAATAAATAGATTTTGAGTGTGTGTGTGTGTGTGTGTGTGTGTGTGTGTGTGTGTATGTACCCCACTCCACACATACACATACAGAGTCAGTCAGTTTTGTTCTCTGGAGAACCCTAATACAAATATTTTGGTACTGAGAAGTGAGCTGATGGTGTAGCAAATACCTTAAAATGTGAAGGCAGCTTTAGAAGTGGGTAATGGGTATATGCCAGAAGAATTTTGGGTGTATACACTAGAAATATGGACATTACTAGAGATTTTGGTAAGGTCTCAGACAGAAATGAAGAAGACATTGTTAGGAACTGGAGAAAAGGTGGTCCTCTAATAAAATGGCAAAGAACTTGGCTAAACTGTGTTCTAGTCTTTCGTGGGAGGTAGAACTTGTATGCAATGAAATTGGATGCTTAGCTGAGGAGATTTCTAAGCAAAGTATTGAGAAATAGCCTGTTCCTCTTGACTGCTTATAATAAAACATGGGAGAGATGAGTTGAAGAAGAGATTATTAAGCAAAAAAGAACCATACGTTAAAGATTTGGAAAAATCTCAGTCTGTTCATATTAACAAAAAGTAAGAAAGTGTTTTTGGAAGAAAGCACAAAGGATATAGCTGGACTATCACTTAATAAAGAGATCATGGGTACAACTCATAAACTTACTCAGTCACTCAAAAGAAGCCAGGAAAACAAATGGCATTATACCAGCAGAAACACTAACAGTTGAGACAAAAGGAGACAGAGAAAGGGGGATGGAATGAAGGAAGGGTGACAGACTTCTTGGAATTCTATAAAATGGAACCATAGAGCTCTTTGGCTGTGAATGTGCTTTATTCCTCAAGAAAAGAAAAGAAGGACACCGAAAGGAGATTCAGAGATCATCAGGCTATCATTTCCACTGGAGGTCTAGGGGACAGAGCTAGTTCCTCCTCAGTTTAAAAGGGTGAGCCCACCTTTCCAGTTTTGGCAGGCTGGGATGCCCCTACCCAGTACCTTGGGTGCAGGGCCCTCAAGGAGAGCCATGGAAGTGGGGCATAGTGGAGCCAAAGGAGTGGGGTTGTCATGGGAATGACATTGTCACCCTAGTGGGCCTGAAGAACATAGCACTGAACCAAAGAGGATTATTGCCAAGCCTTAGCATCTAATGGAGTTTGCTTTGCTAAGTATTGGACTTACTTAGGATTTGTCACTTCTTTCTTCTTTCCAATTTCTCCCCTTTGCAATGGGAATGTCTATCCTAGGCCTATCTCACCACTGTATTTTTACAGCACATAACTTTTCTAGTGTCATGGGTTCACAGCTGGAGAGGAATTTTGCCTCAGGATAGATCATACCTTGAGTTTCACTCATATCTGGGTTAGATAAGATTTAAATGAGACTTTAGACTTTATTTACACTTAAAAAAATTTTTTTTGATGTTTTATTTATTTTTAAGACAGAGAGAGACAGCATGAGTGGGGATAGAGCAGAGAGAGAGGGAGACACAGAATCCAAAACAGGCTCCAGGCTCTGAGCTGTCAGCACAGAGCCCGACGCTGGGCTCGAACTCATGAACTGTGAGATCACGACCTGGGCCAAAGTCTGACACTCAACTGACTGAGCCACCTGGGCGCCCCTATTTACACTTTAAAGTTGAGGCTGGGATGAGTTAATTCTTTGGGCCTACTGGGATGGCATGAATGTATTTTGCATTTAGAAAGACATGAACTTGGTGGGGGTAGGATTGGCAAAGGCAGAATACTATGGACTAAATGTTTGTCCACCCAAAGTCATATGTTGAAGCCCTACCGCTTAATTTGATGGTATTTGGAGGTGGGATCTTGGGATCTTTGGGAGGTAATTAGATATAGATGAGATCATGAGGGTGGGGTCTCCAAGACTAGATTGGTGTCATTGTAAGAGGAAGAAGGGAGAACCAGAATGTGCTCTCTCTTTCTCTCTGCCATGTGAAGACAGAGAGAAGGTGGCTACCTGCAAATCAGGAGCAGGGCCCATATCAGGAACTGAATTTGAGGGCACCTTGATCTTTGTCTTCTTAGCCTCCAGAACTATGAGAAATAAATGTCTCTTATTTAAGACACCCAGTCTATGGTATTTTGTTACAGCAGCCTGAGTATGCTAACACAGATTTGGGAAACTTCTCACTTTCAGTTAGAGTTTGGGTTGAGAATAAAATACTGTTGAACTTTGTCATCCTTGAATGATACTTTCACAAAGCCCTTAATTCCTTGTTTGGTGAGAGTTGCTATAAATTTAGATTCCAGAGTGACTAAGTTTTCTCCAGAACCAGAATGGTGATGGTCACTGGCCTGGGTCACCAGCTTTGTCATATGTTCTCATAATCAGGCTTTGCCGTGATGGAGTTTTCAAATAAATGCCTTATCCTAATAAAAAGTGGCCACCTATCATTGACCTCAGGGTTCCTCTTTGAATGGTGAATCATGAATGTGTTAAACACTCAAATGTTTTGAATCTGAAAAGAGTTTCTCAGAAATGCAGGCTTGGAAGCCCTGTTCTAGTGTACTAAAAGAATTTAAGAGTATGACCCCATTCTGTGAGGTTTGGGATGATGGAGCCAATCTGCCATAACCAAGTGCCTCTTAGAACCCCCATCAGAGGCAGAATGCTGAGATTTATCCATTATTCAATAGATTAAGCACGTTTTGAGTGCCTGAGATGATAACAGATGTTAAGACCTAATGGTCAGCAAAAGCAGACATGGGCTCTGCCCTCATGGAACTTACAGGCTATTGGGAGAGACAGCTGTTCTTCAAATAATCACACAAATATGGGCATAACTGCAATCCAAGATAAGTGCTATGAAGGAAAGAGCAGTGTTCTAGGAGCACATACACGAAAGGGATCTGGCCAAGATTAGGGTTCAAGAAAGGTCTCCCTGAGTCAGTAAGCTTGTGCTGAGATATGAATGCTGTGTAGATAGTATTGGGGTGAAGAAGGCAGAAAGAACACCACAGGAAAGTGGTAGCATCAAGGTAGTTTAGGGGTCCATAATCTTAATGAAGACCCCACCAACTCCAAATAAATAATCCAAAATAAAATACAATCCAGTAAAAATAATTGGTCTGCTATATAAAAATGCAGCTTCAAGACCTAGAATTCTCTTTCCAACTAGGATGCTATTTTTAAGTTCCTCCAGTAAAGAAATATGGGGCCAACACTGATCTAGGCTATACTGTAAATTTTAAAACTTCGTCCTTTCCTGCTGTTTCAACATTCCCACAAACAGACTGTAAGCATCCTGCCCAGGTAACTGGATGCACCAATGTGATAAGGCTGGCCTTTGTCACAACTTCCCATTTCTTATCCTCCCCTGACCATGACCTAGTAAGATCCAAATACACGAATGAAATCCTCTCACATCTTTTCTTGTGTACTTCCCCCCACCTTGAACCTTCCCTGTCCCCAGTAAAGGCACTTGTCCATGGTCCTCACTCTCTGCTCCCCACCTGCTTAGGTGAGTCCACTCCCTTGCCAATGAGTTCCATATGACTCCCTCTTGGTCTGGGTTGACTCTTTATCTCCAGGACCTATGAATATAATAAACTTTCTTTTGGTGTACCTCTCCTGTGTCCTCTCTTGTGCCCTGCCATCCACCCCAACTGACCATTACCTGAAAGAGCACAATATAGGCAGGGGGAATAATATGTTCAAAAGTTGTGATCAGGGGGGTTATGTAGGTTCCAGGAATTGAAATAAGCCAGTGTGGAAAGAAAGGGGGAGGGGAGGGGTCTGAGGAGAGTCTGGTGAGATTATACCAAAAGTTTTAGAAAGCCAGTGGAAAGGTTTAAGCCAATGGCGATGGAAAGAGCGGGGTAATGAAATGATCATGTGTGCTGTTTGACAAGTGGGTTCTGAGATACCAGTTAGGGGGCTCCTGTAGTTCAGATGAAAGACCATGGCATTTTGGACAAAGGTGCTGGCAGTGGAGATGGAGAAAACTGGATGGATTTAGATCTTTAGGAGAAGCAACAGAAAGAGCAGGGGTAAAGGACAGGTGACCCAGATACCTATTCTGGTTCTGTTACAAATTTCTGCAAAACCTTGCACAAATTCCTTCTTGGGGACTCAGAACCCCCTCAACCACCATGGAAGACCTCAAGCCTCTTTCAAAAAATGGTAGGAATCTGCAAATCATAGGATTTTATAATTTTTCACATATCATCTGGGGCTGACGAATTACGGTTCAATAATTTTGCAATCCTAATCCATTTCTCCTCTCTCCTTCAAATGCCAAAGACTATCCTTTCTGAAATCTTACTTCCTAGAATAATATCCAAGCCTGTAGCTTGATGATAAATAGTTGTGACACCCTGAATCAGGCTATGAACCAAACATTGCCAGGTGTCTGCTACACAAAAGAAAAGAAAAAGACTCTCTCATTGGAAGTTTCCCCTAGAGACCAAAAAAATCAATAACAAAAAATCAGTGTCAGATGTGGAAATGCCTTGGATGATGATAATGATGATGATACTCATAATAATTCCTTAACTTCACTAGTGTCTCAATATGCCTCGACTCATTTGACAGAACAACCTTGTGAGGTATGCCAGTTCATGAGATGAGTAGAATGAGATCAGGAGAGAAGAAAAGAAATAGCAATACTTAAACAGACTTTAGGTATTCATTTGACAAATGTTTATCAAAACCCTTCTATGTGCCAAGCAAAGTCTCTGTTCTTATGGGGGTTAAAAGATAATAAAAAATATAATAATAAAAATATGTAATAATCTATAAGTATATAACAATATGATATAATAATACATATATTAAAAATATAATAAAATAATAATTACTCTTGATATTAAGTTTTATTAGCAGAATGGTGAGTTAGCAAGTAAATGGACAAGGTTGTTTTTAATAGAATAGTCAGAAAACATTCTTGGCAAGGTGGCATCATGGACAAAAAGAACAATAACTACAAAGGCCAGTTATGGGAAAGGGCTTGATTTGTCTGAGGAATGAAACAGACAACAGCTTGGCTAGAGCACAATGAATGAGAGAGAGAAAGTGATCTGAGAGGAGGTGGGTGTGGATTGTGGAAAGGAATTTGGATTTTAAGTGATGGGAAACCATTAAAGAATTTTAGTCAGGAGGAAGAAATGATCTGATTTTGGTTCTTAGAAGGTCACTCTGGCTGATGTATGGATACTGGACCATATGGTGGCAAGAGTTAAAATGAGCCAGTAGCCAGACCAAGCAGGAGACTACTGAAAGAGAAACATGGTGGAAATGAAAAGCAATGGGTAAATTCAAGATATATGAAAGGAGGAGAATAGAAAGGAGTGCGTGATGAATTTGGATGCTAGTTAAAGGACATTGTTTTATCTTTGTGTGTGGGCAGCCTGAGGCCCAGGAAAGAACAAAGATGGGGAATAACGGAAACAAAACTTGAACTCAAAACTTAGAACTCCATGTACAGTGCTCTTCCTAGTGCACCATACACCTCTGCTCCAAGTGATACCCAGCACATGGTGGGTGGAGGGTGCTCAGTTGAGTTGGGACATATAACTCTTAATAACTATCAACAGACACCAAGGTGGTGTATGACAGGGAGGCTTCTAGGCCTCTGTGTATTTGTATTTGAATAGGAGTCCTGCATCTGCTTCATTTCCCACTTGTGAACTGCTAGTCCTTCCAGCCCAGGGCTGGGGTTAGGAAAGGGAGATGGCCCCCAGCCCTCCTGAGGGTATATGTCTGCTCCCTGCTGATCCAGGAGAGAGAAGTAGACAGATGGTGAATGTGCTTTGTAGCTTCCCAACTTCACAGATGAAGAGATGGATCTATGTCACTTTGAGCCCAGAGTCCTCCATAGGGCCATGTTCTCTTTGGTCTCTCTCTCTTTTTTTAAAGTCTATTATTTATTTATTTATTTATTTATTTATTTATTTATTTTTTGAGAGAGACAGAGAGCAAATGGGGGAGGGGCAAGACAGAAAGAGAGGGAGAGAGAATCCCAAGCAGGCTCCTTGCTGCTAGTGCAGAGCCCAAAGCAGGGCTTGAACTCACAAAATTGTGAGATCATGACCTGAGTAGAAACCAAGAGTCAGACGCTGAACCAACTGAGTCACCCAGGTGTCCCACCTTTGGTCTCTTAGTTTTCCTATTTTCATTGGGATATTTTGGAGCCACGGTCAATTAAAATCTACCTGCCCTGGCTCACCCCTCACTCTGCTCTTGTGTCCTATTCACACAGAACACTTTACTTATATTATAGATCATTCTTACTAAACTATAAGACTGCCAGAGACAGAGACATCTTTGTGTGCAGCAGTGCCTGGCTGAGCAACTGGCACAGAGTGTGCACTCTGTAACTATTTACTGAGAAGATAAGGCAGTTAACCTTACCCAGTCTTGGTTTCTCCAACTTTTAAAATGGAATGATTCATAACTACCATATAAGACTGTGAAATTCAAGTAAGTTGATATGCATGTAAGATAACTAACACAGTGTAAGAGCTTAAGAAATGAATTCATATGTTACCTATATATCAGAAGCCTTCCCTTGCTCAACATCATTAGATATTAGGGAGTACAAATTAAAACCATAATAAGATATCACTATAGATTTATTAGACTGGCTAAAATAAAAAAATACATTTTCAAGTACTGGTGAGGATGCAGAACAATGGGAACCTTCATATAGGACCAGTCAGAATGCCAACCAGTACAGTGTCTTAAAATGTCAAACAGCTATTGTATGATCCAGAAATCCACTGTAGTTACCTAGGGAAATGAAAACTATGTTCACACAAAAACCTATAAATGAATGTTCATAGCCTCTTTATTCATAATTGCCCAAACTGGAAACAACCCAAATGTCCTCCCATGGTGAATATATAAACAAAGGATGGTACATTTGTACAACTGAATAGTACTCAGCAATGAAAAGGAGTGAACTATTGATACACACAAAGCTCTGATGAATTGCAAAAGCCTTACACCGAGTGAAAGAAGCCAGTCTCCAAAGGTTTCCTATTGTATGCTTCCATTTTCACAATATTCTTGAGAAGACAAAACTGCAGTGATCAGTGCTTGCTAGGGCTGGGGGAAGGCTGACTGCAAACGGGTAACACAAGGGAGTCTTTGGGGGCAATAAGACTGTTCTGTGTCCGGACTGTGGTGGTGGATATGCAAATAGATACCTGTGTTAAAATTCATACAGCTATACACAAAAAAGCCAGCCTATGTGTTAATCTAAAGAATTAAATAAAATAAAAATCTTTTCCATATTGACATTAACACCTGATACCTGAGGCCTCCCAATTCTAAGGGGTGTGTGTGTGTGTGTGTGTGTGTGTGTGGGTGGGTGTTTAAGGATCTTGGTTATTCAAGCTGTGCCTCATTACAAAATGTAAAAGATGAGTGAGAAGGAACAAGTTGTAGACAGTGTGGAAGTACATGGGAGACTGGTTTGTCTGGAAGTTTCTAAAGCCAGAGCCATTATGTCATTTCGATTCAATCTTGAGCTTTCAGAGGAAGCAGCCCCCTACCCTTCTAAAGCTTTGCTAGTAAAACTGTCCTTGCCCTGGGCCAGTGATAAATCTACAGAATGCCATGGTAATACCCATGGAGAAGGCAAAAGGGGCCTTCATAAACCATGCGATTTGAACTAGTACAGATGTTGCAGTGGGAATTTATGGTTTTCGATGGATCCTTATCTCTTCTTGCCAGTTTCTGCACATTGAATCATGCACTAGCAGAGTCTATTTTAAGAACCATAATTTTTTTCTTTAAATATTAAAAAAATCTGTGGCAATTAATTTCTTCCATACTGTTCCATCATGACAAATAAATGTGAAATGCATATTTACAGAGCACATGTAATTGCATTTGGGCACATGCAAATGACATGCAAATCTTACATTCTAAATGAGTTTGTTTATCATTCCTGAATTCTAATCCAAGGACCTTACTTTTTAAATTCAGTTTACATTCTGACATGTATACAAATGAGTTTGACTCTGGAAAATAACTTAATAAACTTGGGGTTAGCTATGCAATTAGAGGAGGCATCTGGGAGCTATAAAATCTGGGAAACAACATTTACATCTTTTTTCTGCATTCAAGGTTTCAATTTCCTAGCTCAAACCCTCTCCCTACCAGCCTGCATCCCCTCACTACAACCACCCTATTTCCCATCATTCCTGCAAACCCATCATGTGAAATGGCTTTGGTTTTTTTCTGAGGAAAGACAGAAGAGTGGATTTCACTGAGGATGATCTCATCAAGTCATTGTCCTCCGTGCAGCATTTTCAAAAACTAAAGTCAGAGTGATCAATGAAATGAAAACTAACAGAATTAACATTGATTGAGACTTTCATTCAGGTTTTTTATTATTACAGCTGACCCAGATCTCCCGTGGGTGCTAAAGTCTTCCCGTGGATGACTGGCCCTCTCAAGAAAGCTATGGGCAGTCACAAATCTGATTTTTCAAAGGACATAAGAAAGAGAAGAGAAAGTTAGATTATATTCTGCCAGAACTTTCAGGGGGAAGAAAACAAAACCATAAAATAAAGTGGAATGAAGTTTCCTCAAAACGTTATAAATAAAACTCCCATATGATCCATTTCTGAGCATATATCCAAAAGAACAAAAAGATGGGTCTTGAAGAGATATTTGCACACTCATGTTCATAGCAGCACTATTCACAATTGCCAAGAGGCGGAAGCAACTCAAATTCCCATTGATGGATGAATGGATAAACAAAATATGGTGTATATATACAATGGAATATTATTCAGCCTTTGAGCAAGGAAATGCTGTCATATGCTACAACATGGATGAACCTTGAGGACATTATGTTAAGTGAAATAAGCCAGTTACAAAAAGACAAATACTATATGATTCCACTTATATGAGGTATCTAACATAGTCAAATTCATAGAAACAGAAAGTAGAATGGTAGTTACCTGGGGCTGGGCGGGGGGGCGGGCAGGGAAGGGAAAAAGTAAGTTGTTGTATAACAGGTGTAGCATTTCTGATGTGCAAGATGAAAAAGTTCTGGAGATCTGTTCTACAGCATTGCGAATATACTTAACACTATTGAACTGTATTATTAAGATGCTTAACACACAAAAAAACCCTCAAAAGCTGCCCAGGGAAGGGGTACCTTAGAAAAAAAAGTTTTATGTATAATAAAATACCTTATGTTGGGACAAGAGTGGTGGAGTTAGGGTTATAGAACTATGGGTGGTTTAAAAAATTTTTACAATTTCCAAAATTTTCATGAGGTGCTATTTTGCTTACATGATATACAAATTGCTGAGAATGGTGTTTTAAGACAAATATCTTGTTTAAATGGAAATTTTAAGTTAAGTTCCAAGGGTCTTCTTTTTGCTTCTGATAGAAATCAGCTTTAAACAATGGTAGACTTTTGAGACTTGAGGTCAACTATGGTCCCTAAGCAAATCTGGCCTGCTGCCATCTGTTTTTATGTGGCCCATGAGCTAAAATCTTTTTTTGTATTTTTAAGTGGTTGGAAAATAATCAAAAGAAGAACATTTTGTGACATGTAAAACTATATAATATTCCATTTTCAGTGTCCATAACAAAATTTTGTTTTCCCCCATCACCACACATGCCAAGTAGAAGCTGAAAAGCCCTAATTCTGAATTTCATAGAGGCATAGATTCATGGGATGTTTTAGTCAAAAAAAAACCACTCTGGAATGATCAAGTATAAACCTCTTTATATAACCCATTTTACAGATGGGAGAGGTGAAATGACTTGCCTAGAGTCCTAGCAAGTTAACACAGGAAATCTCTGTGCTGAGCACTTCTCTCTCTTGCTGGGCAGATCCAGTGTGTCAGACTACGATTCAGCATTCTCTTCTGCTTCTTCCTGATCCCGATTTTTGGGTAACATATGCTCAATATTATATTTATCATAAGCCACACACACCTTATAATGCACAGTGTTAGTGCATTCTGTTCTCACTACCGACCCAGGGGAAATGTTGTATTCTCCCTAACTGTAGGGCTCACGTTCTCCTCCTCCTGCCCTGCGCACCAGTCATGCTGGTCTTCATCAGGTTGTCCACCCACCTGTGGCGAATGCTGTCCTCTGGCTCCCACCTGCTTCAGTCTCTCAGGGCTCTCACTCTATCCTTATGCCCTCTCACCGCAGGATCTTCAACATCTCCTTCACCACTGCCTCCCAGTCCTACCCCACAGTTAATCAGCATGTTCAAGTTCCTCTCCACTTAAAAAAGCTATCCTCCACTCCTACATCTCCTCTTTCCTTTCTTTCCCAGCCAAGCATTGTGAGAGTAGAGTGTGTACTAGTAATCTCTCCTTCTTCACTTTCCACTAACTTCTCTCTTACCAACCAGCAATCTGGTGTCCAACACTCCTCACTCCAATCCCCACTCCCCACCAGCCCCGATCCCTCTCCACAATGACTTCTGTGTGGTTTCAGTCAATACACATTTTAAAATCTTATCTCCTTTCACACCACTTATCATTCTCTTTTTGTTGAAACTCATACATCTCTCATGTTCAGAGTTGAATGCCTTATATCAGCAAAGACAAAGTGTGATAAACACCCTATTACTCCAGCCATTTCCAGTGTGTCTCCATGCCTTTGTTGTCCTCTTTGCTTTGAATAACCTCTCCTTTCCCCTCCAGCCTGTGTTTTCATCTGTGTTAACTTCTGTGCATCCTTTAAGAGCCAACTGGTATTTCCTCCTCTTGAAGCTTTCTCTGCCTGCCCTCAAAAACAGTAGATTCCTTGCCTCTTTGCTTGTACTGTATGTTATATTTAAGTCAATTGTCACTATGTGCATTTATTCATTTGTACGTCATGTGGATTGCATTCTTCTTGAGGCAGGTAGGCAGGGACATGTCTGACACATCTCTGTGTGGTAAGATGAGATGGCTCTTTTGGGGTTTTTTTTAGGATCCCTTCCCCGATGAGTGCCCTCTTCCCTCTGTGTTCCTATCAGAGGGAGACTTAGACTAAAGCAAACAAACAAATAATCTCTCAGGAAGCAAACATACTCATGAGAACTATTGCATGAGATTCTCCTTGGGTTGTAAAGATGTAACCCTTGATAGCTAGTGTTTTTTCTTGTGTTAGGACCAGCCCCTAGAAGAGGCAGAAGAACCTGAATATTTTGCAGAACAATCATGGGGAGAGCAGTTATCGGTCCTAAAGAGTAAGGCTAGAAGGACAGATATCATATATTTTCACTCATAGTTTCTCTCTGAGAAACTTAACAGAGACCACGGGGGAAGGGGAGGGGGGAAAATAGAAACAGAGAGAGAGCAAGGCAAACCACAAGAGACTCTTAAATACAGAGAACAAACTGAGGGTGGATGGAGGGTTGGGGAGGGGGGAAATGGGTGATGAGCATTGAGGAGGGCATTTGTTGGGATAAGCACTGGGTGTTGCATGTAAGCCAATTTGACAATAAATTATATTCATTAAAAAAAAAGAGTAAGGCTAAAACTATGCTAATAAAAGAAATAATCTTTCTCAGGCAGTGGATAAGGCTGTATCATCTCAGAGAAGAGTGCTTGCCACCATGAGGGATGCCTAGTTCATATGATTCATAGCTTCCACGGGTCTACTTGGACAGAATGACTTATGTTTCCCTTTATTTATCAACCTAGGACCCGGTCTGCCTCCAGAGACTGGAAGGACTGAGCAAACAAGAATAGCAGTGGCAGTGAGGCTGAAGCCTGAGGGAATGCATACAGCTACACCAATAGAAATCCAGTGGAGGCCAGATTTGTTTTGAAGGAATAGGGTGTGGTTACCAGGCTGAGAGAATCAGAGAGGTGTCTGCATGAGGGGGAGTCAGAGAAAGTAAAAAAGTTTGAAGTGAACTCCGTGAGGAATTGATTACCCTCCTATGGAAGCCTAAATATGGAATTCTCCACCTCCCACCCTATGAGATGCACAGGAGTAGTTAGATCAGCTAGCATCTTACTCTTTGTTCCTCCTACAACAACCTTTTGAGAGTTTCCTGATTCTTAAGTAAAGAGCATCTATACGAACAATAGTAGAGCATGGTGGTTAAGAGTAGACTCTGGAACTGAACTGCCTGGGATCAAATCCCACCTTTGTTACCTACTAGCCATGAAATCTTAGACAAGCTACTTGCCCTTTCTGTGGCTCAGTATATTCATCTGTTAAATGGTGATAATTATGGTATTGGCTTCAGGGATATAAACGTCTTTGGTTATCAGCAGTGTGAGATTCACAACGTGGGAGACATCAGAGGATCCCCCGGCCCAAGGCACATTATTTAGGCTAAACTTCTGACTGTCTCCCATTAGGAATTGACAGGAGATACCAATTTGTACTTAACAAAAGGAGGGTCTGCTCTATTTGGGTTATTGTGAGTCTCCCCAGTGCTGGCACATGCTAAGTGCTTAATAAATTTGTAGGTCTAATGAATGGTGGGTGTCAGGACACACGTAGCAGGTATAGATCAGAGGAAGCAAGTACTAAGTCCTCTTACTTCCCCACTGACCTTGATACTCTGTCTCAGGCTTTAGGCCTTAGACATCCCTCTTACAAGTGCTGGGGTCTACAACTCCTTTAACTGCCATTCATTGACTTCTGACTTGAGGCAAGTCGTTTCTACTTTCTGGGCCCAGATTACTTCATATGCAGTCAAGCAGTTAGACTCGTTCAGGTATAGCAAGCACAGATCTCAGTGTTTGAATAGTGACTGGGTAGAGTACTGCATAGAGAGAATATGAAACTGAATTCAGGCTAAGCATAAAAAAGTGTCATGATGATTTAGCTATGTCATGAGTATGAGATAAGTGAATGTCAGTGCGTGTGTCATGTATTTTTTTTTTTACTCTTGAAATAGATAATATACTCTACAACCATTTTCTTTTGAGTATTCCTAAAGAATTACCCAGCTTTAATGACCACATCAATTATGGTACATGCTTTTCTCATAAATATAAAAAATAGTTATGCTTTTGCATATGCAAGTTACCAGTAAAAAGACTTACTCTACCAGAAACGTCTCCACTCAAGTATGAGTAGATGAAATCAGGTCAAAGAGGACCCTTCCATAAAGGAAAGAGGCCAAAAAAGCCCAGACTTTGTAGCCAGCATGCTTAGCCACTTACAACCTGGGTGAATCTAGGTGAAACTCACAGCCTGTCTAAACCTTAGCTGCTTCTTCTTCACAATGGGGTAATAATATTTATAATCACAGGACAGTAATTAGGATTTAGGCAATTATAAAATATATAGTACCTAGCATAGTAAAGTACTCTATGTGTGTAAGACGCTCGATATTAGTTCCCTCTCTCACCTTCTAAGTGAATACAGGGCGTTCTGGACTATAAATGCCTTAGGGATAGAGACTGTGTCCTATTTGTCTCTTTATGCCTTGTTCATGACATGAAATAAATGTTTAAGAAACTTTTACTGACTTCAATTGAACTGAATTCAATAGAAATGAAACTAGATGGCCTTTTAGTTTCCTCTCACTACCAGGCACAGAACCTGGCACATAAGCTGTGCTCATAAACACTTGTGGAATATAGAATTTGGTGGCCTGATTCCAGGATTAGACACATTAGTGGGAAAGTGTATAACTCTCAGAGGGGCTCTAGAGGAAGGGCCACACAGCCAGCTGGGTGCTGAGGTAGAAAACCTGGGTTCAAGTTCTAGAGGAAGGGCCACACATCAGAAAAGCTGCCACTTGTAGCTACTGCTCAATACTCCGCTTCTCATAGGGAAGAAGGTGGCCCTGATACATCTTTTATGCTCTTTCTGCATTGATAGGGGGAGAAAGATTCTAATTTTCTGCCATGGACCCAGGGGACACTCAGAAATCACATCCTCTCTTGTCTGGGCCCAGCCTATGTTGTCCTTGCTGGGTGGTGTGAAAACCACTGCTCTCCTTTCCCATCTTGTTAGCTTCCCTTTGAAAGTCCCCTTCCTATCCCAGGACCACAACAATTTCAAATATCTGAGCCATTATCTCACTGTTCTAAATGACACATTTTGCCACTGGACCTGTAACTGTTCTCCTTTAGGTGAGTCCTAAAGAATTTTGTGGCCTTAATGAGTACATCAATTATTGTTCATGGAAGAGCCCATGTCTCCTTAAAGGTTATTTGAAGGTTGATTGCTATCTCAGTGCTTATATCCATCCAGCAAATCTATCTAAGCCTTATGAATGTATTTGACCTTTTTACAGGTACAGGGGAAAAATAACAGAACAAAAGTTAATTTAGACCTCTATAATACAACATTTTTTTTCCCTGAAAGAAATAAAAGGGCTTTGAAATCGATACCTGCACAATAACATGCTGATGAATGTTGGGACCCAATTTTCTCATTTTGCTAACTCGAGATTGGGAATTCTGAATAGTTTTCAATCCTGCATTCTTTGGGCACTGTGAAGTCTGCTGTATTGTGTCCACACAATGCCACTGCACACTCATTATGGAAGTACCAGTGGTCCTGAAAAGGTCAGTTAGTTAGAAATGTCAGTGTTCAATGGAGCCGCGCAGACCTGTGTGCGCGTGGATCCAATTAGAGTGGCCAGGCGGCACCGCTGTAACCTGGAATCCTAATGAGCAAGCAGAGGAAAGGGGGAGGTGTCTTTTTTCCCTTTCTTTCTTCTTCTTATTCAAAAGAAAATGGAGATTACTTTTCAACCAGATTGCTTTTCAGCCACCCTACATGGGCTTGTTTAAACTTTACCAAACACCACTTAGGCTCCAGGCAGGCTGGGAGGGGAACGCCAGCTTCTGCAAAGGCTGAGCCCGCCCAGCGCAGCCAGATGTTGAAGTAAAGCAATGAAGCGGGCAGTCCTTGAGCAGTACTTGAGGCTTCGGCCGGTGGAAGGGCTTGCTCTTCACAAGACTTACTCAGGCTGATAGCTAACTAAGAGGAAAATGGTCTTCTTACTAAGTTCATTTCTAAATCATTTCTAGGCCCCTCTTAGGCACCAGGTTTTTTTTATTAAAAACCGGCCTTTATCATGCTTGATGAACCTAAACCACTTGTACAAACTTGTTGGCTGATATTTCCAGAATTCACCTCTATTAGTGCTACTCTATTTCTAATCCATCACAAACTGATATTTTGGAAAAGTCCACTGATCGTGAACATGGATGCCGCAGCAATGTCAAATTGCTATTAAAGTTTCTAAAAGCGTTCTCTCAATTTCTATATTTACCTCATCGTGGAGAGTTTACTTCCCGCCACCCATCTGTGGACAACATTTTGTGCAGAACTACCCTGGCTACCTCTCATTTGTTTGCCCTTCCTGCCATTCCTCACCTTCACTGGTCCCCACTATTCTGGACCGACAATCACCCTGGACCCTCTTCTCTGGTTCAATGACTGCATACTTGTTTAAAACACTTTTTGATATTTGTCTTTTGGCACCACAGCCCCATCCCTAGTTAGAGCACTCTCCTAGCAGCCCCTGTCTAGAGTTCAGTGGATTAGCCAGCTAAAACAACAAACAAAACCCTGGGTAATTTTCTTACAAGTGACCCAGAAACCACACTTTTAGAACAAATGAAGAATCTATAGAGAACCCTACTGTTGAATTTCTAAGCTCAACAGGCAGAGATGACCTACTTGGTTACAGGACCTAGACATTCCATCTGCCCATCTCTTCCACTGAGGCCACTGAGCCCCCCCTTGCAGCCTGCCAGATCCCAGGATCATTCTGGATTCAAGGTCAGGTAAGGGCAAGCACAGTGGATATAAGAAGTGCTGGTTTAGTAAATTAGCTTGTTACCCATGGCAGGTGGGGTTTCATGTCTGCTTTTGTTCCCGTCTTTCTGCCTAGTTTTCTGCATCCAGCCCTTTGTTTCAGGCCCTGTAACTGTTTCTTATGCTAGTACTCCTTCCCTCATTCAGGGTTGGTTTTTTTTTTTTTTTTTAATTTTTTTTTTCAACGTTTATTTTATTTTTGGGACAGAGAGAGACAGAGCATGAACGGGGGAGGGGCAGAGAGAGAGGGAGACACAGAATCGGAAACAGGCTCCAGGCTCTGAGCCATCAGCCCAGAGCCTGACGCGGGGCTCGAACTCACGGACCGCGAGATCGTGACCTGGCTGAAGTCGGACGCTTAACCGACGGCGCCACCCAGGCGCCCCCAGGGTTGTTTTTTTGTTTGTTTGTTTGTTTGTTTGTTTGAATATCTCTGCAAACCCTGGATGAACCAGCACCTGTGATTAGGAAGGCAGCTGAGGAGTCAGAAGTCCTTTGGGTGCTGAGGTAGAAAACCTGGGTTCAAGTTCTGACTTTTAAAAGTACAAGCTTTTGTGAATTTAGGCAAATTCTATCATTTCTCTAAGATAAAGATGCCTGCTTCATAGGGTTGTTTTGTTGCGTAAACAAAGTATTGCATGCAAAATCACTTGGACACTGTAACGTGCTATATTAAAGCCAGCTGTGGTGGTGGGCATTATGGCTGCTACTATTCTCCCCTCCAGGGAGGAGAAGATGGTTAGGTGTCCCTCCTCTGAAACTTCAGGGAGGAAGGAAAGAAGTGTCCAGGGGTTTGGAGTAGAAAAGCAGAGAGAGTATCAGGGCAGAGGACTTGGTGGGAACAACAGAAACACGTGCTGAGACAACCAAGGGAACCCTAGGTTAACAAGGGGGAACAAGATGTGGGCAGAGGCCAGAGCGCGGGAGGGAGTTGTCACCAGACCCAGATCTCCAAAGTGATACGACATGTTGTAAAGTGATATGAAATGCTTCCCAGTGCACCACCCACCTAAGGCTGGATTTGAGCTCACCTCACAAACTAGTTTAATGACACTTGATATGGAAAAAGACAAGTTTTATTCCCTCTAAAAGCAGGTAAAAACCACCAATTCTCCTTTCACCATTGTGATTAAAAACTTTTCTCTAACAAGAAAGTCTTTTGTATAATCTTTGACAAAAGAAAAAACCTTCTGAAGGACATTCAGCCATTCATCAAAGAATGGAACTCAGCTGGGCTGCCCCGCCTCAATTTTCAGTTTCTGGAGAGAAGTGTATCAGGTTTATGTGACAATGATTCAGCCATCATCTGGAGGGGAGGAAATAGCACTGCAAGTGCCCAATGCAGACCCTATTGGCATTTCAGAGAATGACCTACTAGGCTATAGCTAGGTTAGGGAGAAAAAATAACAGTTGTTTGTAGTGACCAGCCTCAAAGAAGGACTTCCCATAATAACATGAGATTTTCCAAGGTTCTGATATGTGCCAGATACGTGATCTCATCTAATATCCACAAAAGCCCTATAGGGTTATTATTATTAGATACATTTTAAAAATTGGAGAGCTGAAGCTCTAAGAGATTGTATTTTGTCCAAAATCATATACAGAGTAAATGGTAGAGGTAAGATTTGAATCCCTTGTCTAGCTAATCTCAAAACTTCTGCTGCTTGCTACTTAGAACTTCTTTCTTTTTCTTTTCTCTCTTTCTTTTTTGGTCATAGAGACACTTTATTTTCTGTCTCAGTAGTGCTGAGTAAGCACTGTTAATGGCAGGTCCATAAATGTTGCTAAGAGCAAACTCTCACATTCCTTAAACCTATCCTCACCCCTCTCATTGATGATTTAGACCAGAGCGTGAAAGATATGTACCACCCAATATGACTTGCCATTGTGCCCTTAGTCTCTAGGAATTTTAAGTACATGTACTTGGATCACACCTCGTCTCAACTCAGTGGCAGCCCAGTAGCCATTTACCAGAATGCAAAGGACTGTCATAAACTGGGAACTGGATACTGGGGCACCCAACTTCCTTTTCCTAAATGAGAGATCTTACTTGTCTTAATCCATTGAGCCAAAAGTATTTCTCATGTTCATGGCCAATGAAAGGTTCTTATAGTTTAGGCTTACCTTAGGATAGAAAGACACAGATGAACAAATGCAGCTATTTATTTATGGAAGAAACAGTAGCTAGAGAAGTCTCAATATTTTTCTCAGAAACCTCTGCCAATCTCCAAAAGTCAGACTAATACTTATCTTGGGAATAAGGGAAAAATCTGTGGAGGAATGATAAAAGGTAAGTGGGTCTGAAAGGAATGAAAGATGTATTACTGATCTCATCATTACCATAATCATTAGTGTTTTGGTAGCCAGCCTCCAACATGGCCCCTGAATGATAACTCACTTTCTGGCATTCATGTCCTTGTATAGTTGCCTCACACAGCAAATAAGCTGACTTGTGTAACTAATAGGATATTATAGAATGACAGCATATGACTTCCTAGGCTACTTCAAAAGAGACATTGCAGCTTTTACCTTGCTCTCTCTTGGATTAATCACTCGAAGGAAACCAACTGCCATGTTGTAGGGATACTTAAGCAGCCCTATAAAGAAGTCTGTATGGGAAGGGACTGAGGCCTCCTGTTAAAAGGCAGCACCAACTCACCCTCCACGTGAATGAATTATCTTGAGAGATGATCCTCCAGTCTTCATATAACCACAGCCTTGGCTGACATCTTTTTTTTTTTTTTTTAAATATTTATTTGTTTTTGAAAGAAAGAGAGAGAGAGAGAGAGGGTGCAGGAGGGGCAGAGAGAGTGGGGACAGAGGATCTGAAAAGGGCTCTGTGCTAACAGCAGAGAGCCCAACATGGGGCCCAAACCCATGAACCACAAGATCATGACTTGAGCTGAAGTCGGATGCTTAACTGATTGAGCCACCTAGGCGCCCCAGGCTTGGCTGACAACCCTGAGCCAAAACTCTCCAACTAAGCTGCTAGTAGATTCCTGACCCACACAAACTGTGTGACAATAAACATTTATTGTTTGAAATTGCTAAGTCTTGGGGCAATTTGTCACAAAGCAATGTAATCACAATAACAACTATTTATTTAAAATCTGCTAGGGGCTATACACTTTACTATGCTAGCCATTTTATGTATATCTAATCTTCTACAGAATTCTAACAAGTATTGTTATCATCCTGATCTTTTATAGATGGTAAAATGGAAGTAAGGCACAGAAAAACTAATAGACTTTCCTAACGTCAACTTTAAGTGGAAGAGGTAGAATTCAAACACATGATGTATGTTTTTAATATAACACCCCTCGCTCTGTCACCTATACCCTGCTGTTACACACATGTATGATAAATAAATAGAAAATAAATGAATAAAAAAGTGCAGAGTACATGCCTGCTTTTGTGTTAATTTGTAGAAGATTAAGACACTTTTTACTATAAATAATTCTACGCCAAAAAATTGGATAACCTAGAAGAAATTGATAAATTCCTAGAAACATACAATCTACAAGGAATGAGTCAGAAAGAAACAAAAAATCTGAACAGAGCAATAATGACTAAGGATATCAAAATAGTAATCAACCCCCCACCCTGCCCCCACCAATGAAGAGAAGTCACGACTAGATGGTTTCACTGGTGAATTCTACAAACATTTAAAGAAGAATTAATGCCAATCCTTCTCCAACTCTTGCAAAAAATTGAAGAGAAGGGTACATTCCCGAATTCATTTTACGAAGCCAATGTTAACTTGATACCAAAGCCAGATAAGGGGACTATAAGAAAAGAGAACTACATGACAATATCCCTAATGAATATACGTGTAAAAATTCTCAACAATATACTAGCAAATGGAATTCAACAGCACATGAAAAAGATCATACACCATGATCAAGTGGGATTTATTTCTGGGATGCAAGGATGGTTTAACATATGCAAATCAAAGACATAATACACCTCATTAGTAGACAGAAGGATAAAATCATATGATCCTCTCAACAGATGCAGGAAAAAAATTTAACAAAATTCAACATCCTCGCATGATGAAAACTCTAAAAAAATTGGGCATAAAAAGAATATACCTCAACATAATAAAGGCCATATATGACAAACCCACAGCTAATATCACACTCAACAGTGCAAGGTTGAAAGCTTTTTCTCTAATATCAGGAAGAAGACAAGGGTGCCCATTCTCACCACACATATTCAATATAGTACTGGAAGTCCTAGTCAGAGCAGTTAATAAAAAAATACATAAAGAGATCTAAATTGGAAAGGAAGAAATAAAACTATTTCTGTTTGCAGATAACATGATCTTATATAGAGAAAACCCTAAAGGCTCCACCAAAACAAATTCAGCAAAGTCACAGGATAGAAAATCGACATATGGAAGTCAGTTGCATCTCTATACACCAACAACAAATGATACTAAAGAGAAATAAAGAAAACAACCCTATTTCCAATAACATCAAAGCCAATAAAACATGTAGGAATAAATTTACCTAAGGAGGTGAAAGATCTGTAGACTGTAGCCTTTAAGACAATGATGAAAGAAATTGAAAAAGACACAAATGCAAAGATATCCTGTGTTCATGTATTGAGAAAATTGGTATTATTAAAATGTCCATACTATTCACTTGGTAATGAGTCCTATCCCAGTGCCGAGAATCTAGCTGCAGAGACCCTGCTGGGCCTAGCTCTTTCGACAGAAAGTCTGCTGCAGAACAGATCAATGTTTGCTCTGCTCTCAGACCTCATAATTCACATATTTGGTTCAACTTAACCATAATCATTGCAAAAATTCATGTGATCTTGGGCCATTAGTTAATGCCAGGGCCCAATTTTTCTCCCAGTTTTATGGATGATGTTTATAACTCAACTCTCAGCCAATCAGCACAGTAGATTTTCCTGGACACAGATACTTCTTCAAAGTCAAGCTCATAGTGATGTAATCACAAAATAAGTAAAGAGATTCTGCTGGGACTTCTGGGTGAGAGTCTCTTGCTTACTCCAATTAGACTAGAATTTGGGGGGATGTAAATTTTGCACCTACAGCCATCTTGAGATCACATGTGACCTGGGAAAGGAGACAACACCAAGCAAGGTGAGTTAAGAGGACAAAAACAGACTAGGTCCTATGAACCCTATATCAAGATGCACAGAAAGACTGACTTATTTCTGGATTATTTACTCATACGAACCAATTAATTGCCTATTTTTCCCTTAAGCTAATTTAGGTTGCTTTTTTAAATGTTTATTTATTTATTTTTGAGAGAGAGAGAGAGAGAGAGAGAGAGAGCGAGAGCAAGTGGGGGAAGGGCAGAGAGCAAAAGAGAGAATCTCGAGCAGGTTCCTACTGTCAGCGCAGAGCCTGGTGCAGGCCTCAAACCCATGACTGTGAGATCATGACCTGAGCTCAAATCAAGAGTTGGACACTTAACCAACTAAGATATCCAGGCACCCCAAGCCAATTTAGGTTGTTATTAAGGACTTCTATTTATATCGTTCCTGTGCCTTAATTTTACTGTTTATGCCTTGAATTCCAGTTTGTCTAGTTCTGAGGCCTGCATTCAGTCTGATGGCCAAGGTCTTATCAGCTCCATTCTGATCTGACTTCCTTCATTCTGATCAGCTATGGTGCCTTTGGATGCCACACCTCCAATACCCCTCCCCAGAGCTCAGCCCACCCATCTGGATGTCCCAAAATGGGATCCTTGAACCCTTCTAATTAACCTTCTCACCTGAGTCCTGGGATATGGCATCTGTAACAGGACAAAGATCCTAGGAACATAGCACTCAGTTTGTCTCTCAGGGACCAGGAGAATAAACAAAACATGTTCTCTTTGCCTTTATATGTTTCTTTGTATGTTTCTAAAATTATTTTACTTAATTAACTTAATAAACCATCTGAGTGACATCCAAGGCTGTTGTGTTTCATCGTTGACATGAGAGAAGGAGGTTGGGGAATGGAGGTGGTAAAATAAATTGATACAAACTTTCTGGAAAATGAGCTGGAAACTAGACACAATAATTCCTTAAACATATTCTTGCTCTCTGGCCCAGTAATTCTACTTCTAAAATGTCCAGGTAAAAACTTATATAAAAGAAGTAAAAAGGTTTTTCCACAAATAGTTTTGTGGTAGAGTTATTTATAAGAGAAAACATCTGGAAATAACATGAATGCACAACAATAGGATGTGGATTTTTATAAACTAGACTATATATAAAAGATGGAAGATACTAGAGCTTTTAAAATAAGTATGCCTTTAAAATGCTCATAAAATGCTCATGGATGTAGTAATTCAAACCCTAGTAATCTATCTTAAGATAATAACCTAAAATGTAGGGAAAATATATACACAAAGATTCATAAATTATTCATAACATCGAGAAACTAGAATTTAAGTTAAATATATAACATTATTGGCATGGGGAAATATTTTTCTTGTAATATTAAGTGAAAAATCAGGATAAAATTTTATATTCTACATGATCTCAACTATGTAAAACAAAATTATACATGCATAGAAAAAAAGGGGAAGAAGTAAATGTGTTAAAATATTAAACAGTGATTGCCTCTGGGAGATAACTGATATTTCATCTTTATAACTTCTCTGTTTTTAAAATTTGCACCATGGGCATGTGCAATTTTTTAATAGAGAAAGTTATTATAAAAAAGATGGTAAGTATGTAAACTACATAGCAACATGAAGATTGTTTATGAAATAATGTTAAGTGAAAAAAGATGTATATAAAAACGTACTGTGATTGCAATTATGTAAATATGTTTCTGCATATAGACAAGAACTGAAAGGGAAAATGTATAAATAGAATTAGGTTTTGTATTGTGCTAACTGTGCTGTGCTGTGGGACTAGGAGTAATTTATTTTTGTTCTTTAAAAATCTCTTTTAAAGTTGTTTTAACGACGTGCATGAATTTTTTGAACTAGCCGCTCTCTGCACATCCATGGTGCTGCTAACCTTCTGGCAGTGAGGCCGGGAGTCATCTGGCTTGGCTTCACTCCTGGTCCTGGCTACCCTGGACGGGTTCCACAGGCCTCCTGTTGGCTCTAAAGATGGTCAGAGGCACAAAACAATGGCTAATTTGGCCTCTCTTGTTTCTTTAGTTTCCAGAGGGGCTGAGTTTATGTCATGGGGGACTTTAATAAAAGACCAAACTCAAACTTGTCATGTCATGGTCAGCAGCCCCAGTCTATCACCACTCAACATATGTATTGCTTTAACAAGGTTAAGAGAGGATTATAAAAGAAAAAAAAAAGGAAGCTTACAAGATTTGCAATCAGAAACAAATCTAGCCATGATTTATTTTCTGGAGGTTTCTATGATGTCTTAGGAAATCAATTGTCTCTTCAGGACATAGCTCAGTTAGTGCGAAAGTCCCAATGACTATGATACTGTGGCATTCCAGACTTTCCTCATCCCCAGGAAAGTGAGTCAATATGAATCCCATCTGGGAAAGAAGACTCCATGGACCAATATTACAAGTGAAGTGATATTTATATGTAGCAGCAGCAGAAAAGGCAAAGGATTTAGAATCAGACAGTTCTGAATTTGAATCCTGATTCCATCACTTATTAACTGTGCTCAAGCAGGCAATTCACATAATTATGCTGCACTTTCATTTCTCATCTTTAAAACAGAAAAGGCGATGCTTGTCTTATGGGGTGGTGGGGGAAATTATGTGAAAAATATATGTAAAGCACTTAACACAGCTCTGGCACTTAGTGCCAGTATTTAGATACTCTCTTAATACTATCCTTCTAGTATATACCATCAAAAAGCTATGACCATTTGACAAGAGTGCCCAGGTAATTCAACAGGGGGAAAACACTCTTTTCAACAAATGGTGCTGGGAAAACCAAACACATTCAAAAGAGGTAAGCTGGACTCCTACCTCACATCATATAAAAAAATTAACTCACAAGAGTACATCTTTATGAATTTAAGTTAGGCAATGTTTTCCAAGATATATCAAAAGTACAAGCAACAAAAGGAAAAAATATAGGTAAATTGAATTTCATAATAGTTACATGCTTCTTTTGCTTCAAAGAACATCAAGCAGGTGAAAAGACAACCCATTTGAAAAAATATTTGCAAATCATATATCTAATAAAAGACCTTATACTCAGAATATATACTTTAAAACTCTTACAATTGAACAATAAAAAGATAAATGTAACTTAATTAAAAATGAGTAAGGAAAAAGAATTTGACTAAACATTTCTCCAAGAAGATATACAAATGGCCAAAAAGCACATGAAAATATGCTCACCATCATTTGTCATTAGCACATGCAAATCAAAACTATAATGAGATACTACTTCACACCCACGAGGATGACTATAATCAAAAGATAGGTGTGATTGGGTGGCTCAGTCGATTAAGTGCCCAACTCTTGGTTTCAGCTCAGGTCATGATCTCATGGTTGTGAGATCAAGCCGTGTGTCATGATCTTATGGTCATGAGATCGAGCCCCACATTGGGCTCAGTTCTGGGCATGGAGTCTGCTTAAGATTCTCTCTCTCTCTGTCTCTGTCTCTCTCTCTCTCTCTCTCCCTCTCCCTCTCCCTCTCTCTCCCCCTCTGCCTTCCCTCACTCACACATGAATGCTCTCTCACTCTCTCTCTCTCTCTCTCTCAAACAAAAGATAGATAATAACAAGTGTCAGAGAGGATGTGGAGAAATTGGATGTGTCCTACATTGCTGATAAGAATGTAAAATGGTACAGCTACTTTGGAAAACATTTTGGCAGTTTCTCAAAATGTATATCCTAACACTTACCATATGACCCAACAATTCTATTTCTAAGGTTTATACCCAAGAGAACTGAAAACACATGTTTACACAAAACTTATACACCAATGCCCATAGCAGCATTATTCATAATAGACAAAAAGTGGAAACAAATGAAATAGAATGGATAAACAAATTGTGATATATCCACACAGAAATATTATTTGGCAATAAAAAGGAATGAAGTACTGATACATACTACAATATGGATGGGCCTGAAAATATTATGCTAAGTGGAAAAGCTAGTCAAGAAAGGCCACATACTGTACAATTCCACTTATATGAGATGTCCAGAATAGGCATATCCATAAGGACAGAAGGTAGATTAGCGGTTTCCAGAGCATGGGGGAAGGCAGAAATAGGAAGTGACTGTTAATGGAGTTTCTTTTTGGAGTGGTGATAATGTTCTGGAATGTAATGGTTATACAACTCTGTGAATATACTGAACCCCACTAAATGATGCATTTAAAAGGTGGATATTATGGCATGTGAATTACATCTCAATAAAGCTATTATTTTATTTTTTAATTTTTTTAATGTTTTTATTTATTTTTGAGACAGAGAGACAGAGCATGAGCAGGGGATGGGCAGAGAGAGAGGGAGACACAGATTCCAAAGCAGGCTCCAGGCTCTGAGCTGTCAGCACAGAGCCCAACGCGGGGCTCGAACTCATGGACTGTGAGATCATGACCTGAGCTGAAGTCGGACACTTAACCAACTGAGCCACCCAGGAGCCCCTATTTTATTTTTTTTTGATGTTTATTTATTTTTGAGAGAGAGAGAGAGAGAGAGAGAGAGAGAGAGAGAGACAGGCAGAGTGTGAGCAGGGGAGGGGCTGAGAGAGAGAGAGAGAGAGAGAGAGACAGAATCCAAAGCAGGCTCCAGGCTCTGAGCTGTCAGCACAGAGCCTGATGTGGAGCTCAAACTCACGAAATGCAAGATCATGACCTCAGCGGAAATTGGAGGCTTAACCGACTGAACCACCCAGGCACCCCAGTAAAGCCATTATTTTAAAAAACCTAAGACCAGCACTCTTAACTTGATAGTAGGAATATAAAAACATTTCTGTAGGTGTGATTAAGGAATCATTGCCAAATATTCTAGTTCTCTGCACTGCAGTCCCCTTCCCTGTGGGAAGAGTATACATCTCCACCCTGTTGAATTTAGGAGTGGTCATATAACTTGCTTCGACCAAGGAAATATGGGTGGAAGTGACCCCTTCCAAATATTTTTAGAGCAAGTACATGGCTCACTGTATCTCTCCCTTTTCACTCTGCCATGATGACCCATGTGGCAGGTGCTGCAATGTCACATATTCACTGGGCACTTACTTGTGCACAATGTTAAATAATTTCCAATTGCCAACATGTGCAAATCTATCCTGAGAGCTTTCTTTGGCCACTGGAACCTGCTATGTCCATACTTCTTGAGCAGATTGGAAGTCTGGAAGGGAATTAGCACACCCACTTTCACTCTCAGTCCTTTGCCTCCCAGAGGGATAACTCGAGGCTTATTTTCCACATTAACTTCCAGGGTTCTCCAGTTTGATTAAGTTCCAGTTGTCCTTAGTGGTAGCTTGCCTCTTCTTCCTTCTCCTCCTTCTCCCTCTCCCTCTCCCTCTCCCTCTCCCTCTCCCTCTCCCTCTCCCTCTCCCTCTCCCTCTCCCTTTCCCTCTCCCTCTCCGTCTCCCTCACCCTCTGCCTCGGCCTCTCCCTCCTTCTCCGTCTCCTCCTCCTCTTTCTTCTTCTTCGTCTTCGTCTTCGTCTTCTTCTTCTTCTCCCTTCTTCTCCCTTCTCCCTTCTTTTCCTGTATTGCTTCCTTGCTTTGCTACCAAGGAAATCTCCGGGATTATGTCCCAAATAAATTACTTGCCCTGAAATCTTTGTCTCAAGGTTTTCTTCTTAGGGAACCCAAACTAAGACACCCAGGTATGTTCCAAAGAAAGAATGCTTGGTCTGGGTGCCAGAATAAAGACGATGTAAAGCAGGGGTGCCTGGTGGGCTCAGTCAGTACAGCATGTGACTCTTAACTTCAGGATCATAAGTTCAAGCCCCACATTGGGTGTGGAGCCTACTGAAATAATAATAATAAAATAAAATAAGATTAAAAAAAAAAGAAGATGTAAAGCAGAGCTGTCTCCAATCCATGTGGGACATGTACCAAAAGTGAGAAATAAGCCTTTGTTTTTTTTTTAGCTTCTGAAATTTTGGTGTCATTGTTACTTCAGCATAATGTAGCCTGTCATGACTGGTGACTTATGTACACCTTTCTCAGTAATTCTCATTCTAGGAATTTTTCCTAGAGAAATAATTAGAGATGCATACAAAAGTCTTTATATAAGAATGTTCACTGTGGTATTATTTATAATTAAATAACTGGATACAATTTAACATATAATAGAGTTTTTATAAATTATAAATATAATGGAATGATTTTAAACTATGTAAAATTCCCTTTTAGAGAATATTTAATAACATTGAAAATGTTCATACTACATTCAAATAAAACAGTTTATATAGTATCATCTGAATTTTATTTTTAAAATTACATATGTATATACATGTGCAAAAAATAATAGTCTCTCTTTGCAGTCTGGTGGTTAGGAGTTTTGCTTGGATAAGAGAAAAATACTTCTTCATACTGCCTCCCTTTTATTGAAAAGGCTATAGGAGAATAAACTTTCCAGAAAGTAAAGAAGAAACTATAGCTGGATTTCTGGGTCAAATGGCTAAATAAATTCATGCTTCAATAAGCCCATTCATTCTCATCAAATAGTAATATTGGATGAAAAAAGAAATGAAAATATGTATTTGGGCTCTCTTGTGAGAGACATGTCCCCACAAAGTTGAAACGTACAGAAATGTGAAAGGTAAGTGGTCCCGAGGCTACTTGCATGCTGAGATCTGGACATAGAAGCAGGAAGTAGCAGCTGAAGTTTGCCTCCTATGGGACAACAGGAACTAACAGTACTCTGGAAGATGAGGATCAGAAACAACATCTTTTTTTTTTTATGTTTATATATTTTTGAGTGACAGAGAGAGAGAGAGACAGACAGACACAGCATGAGCAGGGGAAGGGCAGAGAGAGGGAGACACAGAATGTGGAGCAGGCTCCAGGCTCTGAGCTGTCAGCACAGAGCCTGACATGGGGCTTGAACTCATAGACCGTGAGATCATGACCTGAGCCAAAGTCGGATGTTTAACCAACAGACCCACCCAGGTGCCCCTACATCTTCTGCTTAGAGCTCTAGGGTGGGGCTCTCATGTCTTGAAAGGAGCCTAGGGAAAAAATTAAAAAGGCTGCTGTAGAACTTTCTGGGAAATAGCTCCTTGCACTGCAAGCCTAGAGAGGAGGTGAGGAATATAGATGCAGGAAACAGAAACAATGTCAAGCTCTTCTGCTGACTTTTTGTCACTGGATCTGATATATCCCCACTATTTACCAGGTCCTATACTGAGGTGTGGGTAGAGTTAACAACAAAAACCACCACACAGGGAGATGTGAGCACAGGAGGGGTTGTAGGGGTGGGGCGTTGGGGATGAGGAGAGAGAAAACCAGAAAATTTCCTCCTCAAAGTGCTCTTACAAATTAAAATTTCAAAATGCATGAAGAAATTAAATGCTAAAAATGATACAAAACAAAATTAACAATTATAACTTGAATTCACTCCAGATGAAACTTATTTTATAGAACAGTCAGAGATTTTAAAATAAGCATATTGAGGATGTTCAGAGAAACAAACGAAGGCATTAAAACAGAATAAGAAATTATGAAACAGAATAGGCAGAAATAAAACAAGAACAGGTGGATATGAACAAAATTAGAAATCTTGGAAATTAAAAATATATAGTCATTGAAATATTGAAAAAGACAGGGAAAAGAGTCTAGACTAGACATGGTCAAAAAGTGAATTTATAAATGCAAGTTACTTGTGGGGAACTCAGAATTAGTGCGGTAAGACAAAATGATAAAAATTATGAAAAACAAATTATGAAAAACAGGCATGGTGGGCCACTTGAGAAAATCCAACAGTCATCTAATAGAAATTCTTGAAGAAGAGAGTTAGAGGAATAAGGGAAAAGTAGTATTTGAAGAGAAATTTTGCCAATAATTTCTGAGAATTAAAGAAACACATAGATTCTCAGGTGGAAGTATACTCAGAGTACCAAGCAGGGTAAATAGAAATGAATTCATATCTATTTACAGAAAAAAAAAAAAAAATCCCACCCAAACCAAAAACAGAACATTAAGATTTTCAATCTTGAAATCTACCAAAAAAGATAAGTTATCAAAAACAATTAAATAATTGGGGTGCCTGGGTGGCTCAGTCCGTTGAGCGTCTGGCATCCATCCGCTCAGGTCATGATCTCAAGGTTTGTGAGTTCCAGCCCGCCGCGGGCTCTGTGCTGACAGCTCAGAGCCTAGAGCCTGTTTCGGATTCTGTGTCTCCCTCTCTGCTCCTCCCCTGCTCGTGCTCTGTCTCTCTCTCAAAAATAAATAAACATTAAAAATTTTTTTTAAAAACAAATAATGGAAGACTTTTCATCAGCAATTATGTATGTCAGAAAACAAGTTTTAAAAGTCTTCAAAGTACAAAGGAAATTTCTCAAACTAGAATTTATACCTAGCCAAACTATTATTCCAGAGAGAAGTCAAAATAAGGACAAACATATATTAAGAGGGTTGCCTGTGGACTCTCACTAAATAGCTATTAAAGGATTCACTTTGGGGTATGTGGGTGGCTCAGTCAGTTAAGCAGCTGATTTTGGCTCAGGTCATGATCTCATGGTTCCTGAGTTCAAGGCCCATATCAGGCTCCTCCTGATTGGGATTCTCTCTTTCTCTTTCTCTCTTTCTATAGCTTCCCTACTTGTGTATGCGTGTGCGCTCTCTCTCTCTCAAAAGAGATAAGTAAATTAAAGAAAAAAAAAAGGATTCACTTTAATAAGGTAACAGGAAATCTTGATACATAATAAGAACACAAAATTTATAAGCTGTGTAGGAAAAGTAAATTAGTTCAGTACTGTTAGTAATTCATTGTTTTTCTTTTTTGCAACAGTTTAACTGAGAAGTCTAAAATAATAATAATTAGGTGGTGACAGGACAGTGTTCAATAGGTGGTTAAAGCATGTTTACATATGGGTAACCCATTGTCTCAGCACCATACAACAACTAGTCTTTTTTTTTTTTAAGTTTATTTATTTATTTGAGTTGTCTTTACTGCCAACGTGGGCTCGAGCTCACGACCCTAAAATCAAGAGTTGCACTCTCTACCAACTGAGCCAGTCAGGCACCCCAACTAGTTTATCTTTTATTCAGCTTATTATGAAGGCTAATTTTGTGAAAGGCTGTAGATTTTGTAAGAAAATATATAATCAAATGTACATCCAAAGGTAATCAGTTAAAGTCAGAAATAAAATCAATAGCATCCAAATCTGTAGATTGGGTAGGGGGAAAGCAAGTAATATATAAAACATAATACCAAAAAAGGGAGGACAAGAGAAAAAAAATAAAATAAATGATAGACAGAAAGCACAAATATGGTAGCAGATATTTATCCAAATATATCAGTAATTATAATAAATACAAATAGATTAAATTCACCTGTCACAATACATAGATTATTGGATTTTATTTAAAAAAAAACAACAGATACCAGTATTTCCAAAAGATTTCCATAAAAGGGAAAAGGAGAAGGATATCTCCCTACTAATTATAAAGATAATGTTAAAATTAAGATGTATTATAAGTAAGACAGTGTGGAGTTAATTCAGAGTAAGTGTGGTAGACCAATGGAATAATACAGAGACCTCAGAAACAGATTCTGTATATAGGATAATTTCTATATGATAGGCATGTAATTGCTTATAAGTGGGAGAAGGGATGCAGTAGTTGTTGTATGGTGCTGAGACAATGGGTTATCCATATGTAAACAAAAAAAAATAAGTAAATCCCTAAGTCATATTATACAAAAGATCATTACTAAATGAGATAAAGACTCAGTATGAAATAAAACTTGACAATTCTTAGAGGTAAATACAGAAGAGTATGATATCCAGGGAAGGAAAGATTTCTTACATAAGTCACAAAAGCAAAGCAAGAGGTTGATAAATTTAACTCCATTAAATTTTTAAAAATCTTCCATGTAAAAGTACATTATTAATAAAAAAAAAAAACCCACCACAAGCCCCAGTCTGGGAGAAGATATTTGCAATGCATATAAGTGACAAAGTATTGATATTTGGAATAATAAAGGATTATAAATCAATAAAAAGAAACAACAAATCAATGGAAAATGGAAAAAGGATATGAAAAGTCAATTCACCAAAGAAGAAACCAAAGTGGTCAATAAACATTTGAAAAGATACTCAACCATCAGTAATCAGGGAAACAAATATTATAAAAACAATCGGATACCATTTCACATTTATCATGATGAGTGGTAAAATTTTGTAAGCCTGACAATTCCAAGTATTAAGGATTTAAGGAAATGGAAACCCTTACACTTTTCCATTGGAAGCATGTATTTGTTCAACTACCTTGGAAAACAACTGGCCGTAATTACATAGTAAATTTGAACATGCACAATATCAAGAATTCCTCTCCTAACTATATGCCCTAGAGAAATTCTCATGGTTATACACAGGAGTAATGCACAAAAGCACTCTTTGTAGCATTGCTTGCCATTATAAAAAACTGAAAATAGCCTAAATTATGATCAAAAAAATGGATAAATAAATTGCAATGCAATCATATGTGGAATACTATATAGCAGTTAAAATGAATGAACCAGTAGTATATGTATCTACATGAATCAATCTGTACAATATAATAATGAGTAGGGGAAAAGTCACAGAATGCCATTTACAGTGTGGCATCACTTAGAGGAATTTGTAAAAGAACACCAGTTATAGCTACTTTATTTTTATATACACAGATACGGAAAAAAATAGAATTTATTATAGTGGTTACCTGTAGAGTGAAGGGAGAAAGCTGCAATCAGTAAGAGTATAGAAAAGTCTCAACTAGATCTATAAATTTTTCAAATAGGGGACTCTGTGGCATTGATGGCTCAATATTGATATGATAAAGCCAACATGTTTGGTGGAGCAGGGAGGGCAATAAAGGCTGTTCATTATATCTCTACTCTTTTCTGTATATTCAAAATTATTCACAGTAAAAAAAATAAGAAAAGAAGATAACACAGATTATTAAGGCTTCCAAATTCCCAACCTGCACTTCTGAAAGCTCTTAGTATATGAAGAGTGGCACCATCAGATTGAAGCTCTGTGTGGAGGATGGTGGTGAGGAGTACAGACAAGCTAATACCTCCCACTGACGGCCCCAGAGAGGTAGCAAGCCCGCTGTTGCTGCTACAGCTTCTGGAGATAGGGAATAGGGATGATATGAAAAGCGAGGGATGGTCAGTCGCAATGGAGGAAAGTGCTTTTGACATGGGATAGAAGTTGTCCAGATAATACCTGGTCTAATGGTGCTTCCCAATCTTTCCATGTCATGGCGCATATGGATATTTGTCCTGTACAATGGAGTGAGACTACCACCCTGGAGGCTCCAGTTACTCAAGTCCTACCTGTGCCCCTGAGAGGTAAGTGGATCAATATCTCACAGGTGCAAATCTCACAATAATATCACACAAAGGTAGCCTACTTGCAGTACACAGTGTGCCATGCTATACCTTTTGGGAAGCTTTTACCCAGGAGACATTTTAGATAATATCTAAAAGTAGGTAAAATTATAAACCATTCCAAACTCTGGCAGCGCTTATTATTCTGCAATTCTATAGCTCTTCAAAAGGAGTACACTCAGAGTCACTACTACTCTGCTTGAATTTGTGCAGCAGCAATTAGGAACAGAAAGAGCTAGCACAAAAGAACTACAGTAAACAGGGTCTAAAGACATATCAAGAGTCCCCTCCAATTCATATGTCTGCATCATATCAGGATGTAACAAGATGAAACTGGAATGTGGAAACAGGCAATCTGGGTTAGCACATGTGGAGTAGAATAGTGCACAATTACAATGGACAGAAACCAAAGAAGGACAGAGATATTCCCTCACCAGCACCTTGCTGGGAGGGATTGGTAGGTCACATGTCACACACGTGAGCCACTCTAGTTATGTTAGCCCATGATTTGAAATTTCTATATGTTAATCATATATGCATTGAACATAGCTCATCTATAGAGCAGATTAAACATTTTTAAACCACTTAATCTCTGTTCTTCTAAAGTCCTAAGCTCAAAAAGCTCTATTAGATGGAAATACGGTAAGGTCACCTGAACTGGGTAGATACAACTTACATTTGTAGTCACTGTCTTTTACCTCAGTGACTGAGACCAGATGACTAGCCTTTGTGCTAAGATAGTGCCTGCAGAGGGCAGTTTCTCAATCTCTTTGTAAGTGAGCCAGCTGGCACCCAGGTACAGCATGACAAGCTTGGTGAGAGCCAGAGATACCATGGTATAGACATATTGGATGCCAAGATATTGAAATGCCTCCATATTTATCAGTAATTAAGCCACTCCTAGAGTCCCCAACCCTGCCATATGACCACTCTACCACATTTGCCCCTCCCTCACAATCCCATATCCCTCCAGTCCAGTAACCAAAGTGTTAATGTCTAGCACAGCAGGGGTTCACCAGCATTGCTAAATATTTTGAATGGATAAAGATGACCCACCACACCCATTCTTGAAAGCTCACTAACTCTGCTGGCATCATCATCCTCTTGGATCCCAAGAGAGAATAGCAACTTTTGTTGGCCAGTTTTGCCTCAAGTTCCCAAACCAAAATAAAATACCTCTCTGGAAAAACTAAACTGCTCAACCACTCTCTAGGCTAGATGCCAGGCCTAGGGGGAAGAATTCCCATGGCCACAGCTTTGTTGGGGAACTTGAATTTCCCCTAAAGCGAGACCAGAGTTATTCTGACCTTCAGCACAGAATACCAAACCTAATCACTTTTCCAGACTAGTCCTTCCTCATAAGCCATCCTTCCTCCATTCCATGCCCCCTGCCAGGCAGCTTTCCTGCTCCCCATGATTTCGAAACTCATTTCTCATGCGACCAAGACATTTCCTTGACACTTGAGTCCATTGAACGATCTGGGGAGAATTTGGCCCTGGAATATGTAGCAACATCAGATTATCAGTCCTGCCATCTGCAGAGTCAAGAGGAGGCAGCACAGAGCTGGGGCATGGGGGTAGGAAATGCCTGTGAGGCAGAGAATGAAGGGAGAAGCATTGTTCATGGCACTAAGAGTTCTGCTGTTCATCCAGGGAGTCAAAGGAGGAAGGCAGGAATTGCACTTGGATAGGCAAACAGGCATCGCTTTGGGAAATAAGGGAAAAGCCAAAGCAGAACGGCTGCACCTACTCACCAGGGCTGGTGATTGTCAGGAGGTCAAGCTGCCGCTGTTGCTGCAAAAGAAAACATACTATGAGATCACTAAATTGAGCGAGAGCGAACTGTGCTTAGCAGCTTAGGGTGGACACACAAAAGGGATATTCAGATACACAGAGCAGGGTATAAAGGGGAGAATGTGGTGCTTGCTCACAATTCTGCAGAGAGGCATTGCACCCTAGAGACAAAGGGAATGGATGGCTTTTTTGTTCATCCTTGTATAGTCAGAGGTGAGAGGCCTTAAAGGTCTTCCAGTCAAACCTATTTTATACCTAGGGAAAGGCCATGAGCTCATGTCCTCTGTACGAGATGCCCTTTGTTCATGCTAGCCCCACTGTTTAAGTATCTCATATCTTGGCAATCCTCTTTGCATGGGTCCCTACATCACTGTCACCCTCCTCATATTCCTTTCTAACCAAGGTACTCCTGGGCTGGTTTATTTATTTAATTTGCTCAGCAATGCTATGACAATTTTAATTACTGATGATGAAACCATTTCTTTTCTAACTGAATCCTCATATCTTTGTAACATATAACAATCATAGCAAAAGTATCTGCCTGGTGCACTAGTCCATATGGGTGAGGCTGCTTATGTTTGTAGGCAATTGGCCCTGGCTACCCCAAGGGCTGAGGAGATCAATATCTCAGTAGGCTTGCCCCACATTACAGCATACCTACAGGAAAGCTCTGTCCTGAATTGGATGTCATGGGAACCTGAGGTTGGAGAAGTGGGTATTGGAGGCTGGGAGTGGGGCAGTGAGCAACTGTCTTAAAGACTTAAGCCAGGATTTCTTAAGCCCCAGATGACTTCTTTCTCTTCCCTACACTTGATTTTCCATAAATAGTCCCAGAAATCTGTATTTTTTTTCTCCAAAAGGGTACAAGCAAACAAGAACCATTGCTCTAGGCTACATCTCGTAGTGACTTCTGATTACCCAGTATTTCTTCTAATAGATCCTTTGCCATAGTTCACCTTACCTGCATTTCCCTATTTATCTTGTCTTTCTCCAAGAATGGGGAATGGCTTATTGAAATTCTGCTTAAGCAGAAACGAGAAGGCAGAAACATTTTTTGAGTGCCAACTATAGGCCAGGCACAGTACTGGGTGCTTTGATGTGTCATGTCTTTTCATACTCTTGGCAATCCTACAGGGTTTGTATTATACAGAGAAGTGGCATGAAATTCAGAAAGGAAAATTATCTTCCAAGAGCACCTCTTCATTAAATGGAAGGGCCCGGATTAGAATTTAGTCAGTTCTAATGCTGGCCTGAAAGCCCCAAATATGACAATGTACATAAATCATTATGATGGTGCCTGATACTTAATAGGTGCTCACCTAAAAGATATTCAGTACTGATGTTGTTGTTGTTACTATAGACCACATGACCCTTGGTTTATATAAGTTACCTCTTCCTTTTTCATAGAATTATGGATACTTGGAGCTCAAAAGTCACTGAGTTTGACCTGCTACCAGGTCAGGAATCCCTTCTGCAATGGCCCCACATTGCTTGTTTCATCCCTTTTCTTGATGGGGAGTTCATTACTTCTTATCAGTTGGATAGCTGTACTTTGATCAGGGTTAAAAGCTGCTTTCATATGACACCATTACTGTGTCTAGCTGCCTCAGCCCATGACAAGAGTTTGGACATCTGAAGATCTGTGTCTTCTCTCCAGTCTAAATATGCCTAGTCCCTGTGTCCTTTCCTCATAAGACATGGTCTCAAATCTCCTCGCCCTTATGGTCTCTCTCCTCCTCTGTTTGACTTTGATCTGTCCCAGTCAAAACCTCTTTAAGATCTCTGTACCCTTTACTTCAATGACTTCTCATGAGCCTGAAAGAAGTCCCTTAAGGACTTCTCAATCAACATCACTGTTTTCCTGCTATTTCATAACTCATTCCAGGTGACATTTCCAAGCAAACAATGCAACTCCAAGATGTCACTGACCTACATTGTGAACACACATCCTCACTCTGAAAAGAAACACACACCCACACACACGGGCTAGAAGGAATGCTGGAGCCAGACTGCCTTCCCTCCCAAACGCAGAACCAGGCCAGTGGCACAACTGGCTCAAGCTGCCATTGCCAAGGCCAACCTGTGTGGCTCAGCACTTCTCTCATGCTTGAGGAAAGAAAACAACGCATCCTTCTATTTTTCTATAAGTTTGACTTTGTGATGACTGATGTTGGTGAAAGATTATTTATCTGAGAAGTGTCTATTTCCTAATTAAAGAGCTATCTGTAAATAGTGACTGTGTCCAAGGTCCAGTAGAGAAAAAAGGGAAGAAAATATGACAGGAGGCAGACAGACATGGGCTTGTGCCTTGGCTTCTCTGTGGGGTTTGGATAGTGTCCTCGATGTCTCTGGCCTCAAACTTCACACCTGTAAAATGAAAGTGAGTGAAACACCTTCAGGGATAGGGAGTCAAGTATAACAAGGTGCCGAGCTTGTGGGCTCCCTCTTCTGGTGTAGAGACTTACCTGAGACTCCCTATGGCCAAAGCACTGAGGGCTAAAGAGCAGAGAGAGAATGTAAAAGGGACCACATCTCACTTCCCTCTCATATTGCAATTTTCAGTGTCTTTCTCACTAGTTGGAGAGCATCATAAGGGCTAGAAGATGTATTATTCAGTCCATGGTATATAGTAGCCCTCAGTAAGCATTTGCTAAATTCAACTGAAGCATTCCTGGAATCCACATTATTCTTTTAACCCTCTCCCCATGCCTTTGATCATGCCATTCTCTCTGCCTAATCTTTCATGACCTTTGATCTTCATGGAAGTCCTCTCTTACTGCTCAAGATGTCCATGAGATCTTCTTTGCATGCCAACTTCCAAACCTAACCCCCTTCTTTCAACAGAATAGTCCACACATTGCTCTTCCAATGAATCTTGTAAAACCAACCTTTTGTATCATGCTCTGTTTTAACTGTCTGTTTCTTCTGTTTCAATCTCAGGAGGTCCTTACTCAAGGGTAAGACTGTCATTCCATCTCTCTATCTCCAGTGCCAGTGCAAAGGTCTGGAAGGAATGTTTTATGTCATATGGTTCAAATGATTCAACTATTCTGTCATTCCCTCTACCACAGCCCTGTTAGGTAAGAATTAATCAGCCTGGAAAGTAACCATGCCCCTTCCTCCACAGGGCTTTGCCTCTGCCACGCCTTTAGGCTTACTTTGCCTTTATGATTTTGTTCCTACCATCTTCGCAGACAGCAATACTGGCTATCCACTTCTTGTGGGAGACTTTCCTTCTTTTACTCTCACCCACAGGATCACTGGCTCTCTTAGACTCCAACAGCTCCTACTGTCTGTACTACTGCTGTGGTGATGAATTACATCTAACCTGGTGACAAGCCCACTTAACCTACAGTTCACAGACATATGTGTGCACCACCTAGTGGCCCAAGCAGGTAAGTGTAGGCTATTGTTTAACCTGTAGCTCTTAGGATTGCAAACTCTGCCTGTTCTACATGCAAGTAAAAATGGAAAAAATAAAAATAAAAATTCTTGAAGTGTACTTTCAAGAATCACTGTGCAGTGGGTTTTACCTAAGAAACTGGAATATTCAAATAATTCTCTCAAAGTCCTTCAAAAATAAAAGGAATGGAATGAAAGATAAATTTTTCATTACTAAATGGCCTGCCTAGTATCATCATTTGAGAGCGCCAGTGAAAACTGTATGGCATTTGTAAAATTAGGGCACCTGATTTGTGGAATTTCATCAATAATGTATAGTGAGTTATATATAGAAAGGGGTATGTTGGACATGAAGAATTACCAAAAATTAACAAATTATAATAAGTTACCAACTGAGAGAGATAAGGGTCTTCCATATGGAAAGGATATATGATCTAACCATTTGGATGGTAGAATATGCAATGTTAGCTGGAGGAAATGAAGTCAGCTAGCTGGGCAGCAGATTTGGTAGGTCGAGGGCGCTTGCTGGCTGAGAGCTGACCAGCTGAACCACCAGCCGACCATAAGCTACTGTCTCGGGAAGGCAAGGCCTTCACATGCATGGTAGTGGTAGTGTGTGTGTGTGTGTGTGTGTGTGTGTGTGCATGCACACATGCGCGTGTGTGTGATGTGAGAAATGTGGAAGGAGAATGTTCCTTCTCAGGTAAGGAATTCCATGCCTACACAGAGGGAAATGTGTCCCGTTGGGCCTGCATGGTATTCCGTGAACTTCTGGAGGAGTGTGGCATAAACTTAGAAGCTGATGTATAGACTCTGGACTGTGTATGAATCCTGCGTCCAGCCTTCCCTAGTAAAAGTGTTGCCTTGTAGACATTCAGCAGAAACCCATTTCTATGCTTAACCACCATGTTGTAAATTCTGAGTCATGACTCAATAAAGTCCATGGGGGTTGGGGGTTCCAAGGTCAACAAGAACAATCTCAGCATTTGGTGCAAGCCAGGGATGGCCAGAGTATCTAGAGTGGATGCTTAAGGAATTGTCGACCAGCACACATGCTCTAAAAGTTATCTAAAAGTTATCTTTATTCTCCCATGCATACAGTCGAAGCTGTTTTGTTATCCCAATATCGTGTCACCTCTGGTCACAGATGATTGCCCCGAGGGTGGAAATATTGAAAGGTGAGTCAGTTAGAAACCTTCTCCAGGAATTTCAGACCTATTATGGGTTCTATTATTCTCAGTGAAAACTATTGTTGTCTCAAGTTGAAGAACCTATCTTCAAAAATTTTGTAATTATGGGGGAGCCTCGGTGGCTCAGTGGGTGAAGCATCCAGCTCTTGGTATCAGTTCAGGTCATGATCTCATGGCTTCGTGGGTTCAAGCCCTGCATTGGGTTCTATGCTGGCAGCATGGAGCCTACTTGGGAGTCTCTCTCTCTGCCTCTCCCCCACTTGTGCTTTCTCCTCTCTCAAAATAAACAAACAAACTTAAAAATTTTTTTGTAAATATGAAAACAATATATGCTTATTTTTATCATTTTCCAAATTTTCAGAAAATTGAGAAAGTAAAAATTAACAAAATCCCATCACTGAAAGAGAGCCATGGTTAGCATTTTGGTGTACTTTCTTGTCATCTTTCTTGCTTGTGTTTAATTTAATGAGATCATATTTATATGCAATAAATGAAATACTTTTTAATTTAATGCAACATTATATTTTTTGTCCCAGGCTGAGTCTTTGTTTTGAAGTATAAGAGTGTAAGTCACATATATTTCTTGTGAAAATGAATATGTTTGCTCTTAAAACTGTGGTTTTGTTTCTAGCCCCTTTTTCAGGGAAGGTGACATTAATCAGCAAGATAATCAATAGAATACCAGCTGGTTACTTTGTTACAAGGAGGCAGTTTGAAAAGCCCAGCAACTGCAGCCTAGTGATGTAGTCAAAGTCCTATGCATATGGGAGAGACTCTTCCAGGCAATATCCAATCTGGAAGATGTTCTTTTTTCATATCTGAAGCCCCTCTCACTGCAGTTACAGAAACTATTTTGTAGAAAGAGTTCCAGACTCCAAATGAGACAAAGGTGTGAATCCTAATTCTATCATTGCTGAGCAGTGTTATCCTAGGCATGCTACTTAAGCTAGCTGAAAATTAGGTACATCATCCATAAAGAGTGTAGACCAACTTCCAGGAGCCTAATAGGAAGGAGAAGGCGTGAGAAAGAGAAAGAATCACTCTGAACATGGGCAAGGGGGAGGAAGGACACCAGGTAGAGTGGGGAGCACTCTGGTTGACAGCCAGGATTTCTGAGTGCCAGCTCCAGTTCTGGTTGAGACTTTCGGCTTCTCACCATATGGCCTACCACAGCATCTTTTTTTTTTTTTTAATTTTTTTTTTTTAACGTTTATTTATTTTTGAGACGGAGAGAGACAGAGCATGAACAGGGGAGGGGCAGAGAGAGAGGGAGACACAGAATCTGAAACAGGCTCCAGGCTCTGAGCTGTCAGCACAGAGCCCGATGCGGGGCTCGAACTCACGGACCACGAGATCATGACCTGAGCCGAAGTCGGACGCTTAACCTACCGAGCCACCCAGGCGCCCCTGGCCTACCACAGCATCTTAACTGGCCTCCCTGCTTCAAGTCTGGTCTCTTCCATTCATCTACATTGCAGCTGCACCTGGAGTGAACTTTCTAGAATGCACAGCTTAAAACTCATCAGGCCTCTTACAGGAAAAAGTGTAACCTTTGAACTGTTATTGGACAAGTTCCGTAACCTGGCTCCTGCCTTCTAGCTCCTGTTCTCTCAGACTCTGAGCTCCAACCACTTGTATTTCCCCAAATTTGGTATGCTCTCCCCTTTAGGCTTTTGTACAATTCCCTCTTCTTGGAACAATAATCCTACACCCAACCTGCTTTGCCTGGCTAATTCTTACTTGTTACCCAGTTCTTTTTTTTTTTAAGTTTATTTTTATTTATTTTGAGAAAGTTTGAGAAAGATACAGAGAACAAGTGGGGGAGGGGCACAGAGAGAAGGAGACAGAATCCCAAGCGGGCTCCACATTGTTGGTGCAGAGCCCAATGTGGGGTTCAAACTCAGGAACCATGAGATCATGACCTGAGCCAAAATCAAGAATCAGACGTTCAACCGATTGAACCACCCAGGTGCCTGCCCTATTTGTTACCCAGATCTTGACTCACATACCACGTCTTCTGTAAAGTCCATCTAGACCTGCCAAGGCTGGACAGGATCTTGTCCTTATGCCCCTGACCTTCCCCATCAGAGCATCATCACGCTGCATTTCCCCGGCCTATTTACTCCTCTGTCCTCTCCCTTGGTTGTGTGAGCTCCCTGCTCCCTGAAGGCAGGGGCTGTGTCATCATTCCTTCTCTCCTCTCAGGCACTAGCCCAGTGTCTGAACAATAGATATTGTCCCATAAAGATCTGCTGATCACCTGTTACCAGAATGACAGCTAGACAGGGTCCTACTGCACAGGTCATCAGAAGAGGCCTTTAGTTTTGTCTGCCTCTCTCCCAGTAGACACACTCATACACTGGCCCCAGAATCTTTCTCAAAATTCTCTCTTTCTGCCTTGGGGACCTAGGGATTGGACCACAGACAATTTGGCCTTCTTCATCTGGATGGGTAATTATGAGACTATGGTTAAAAATGGACTTTTCATTTTGGTCACGAACTGCATTGCAATTACTTCTCAGAATGAGAAAGGGACGTGGTGTTCTGGGAGCTCGGGGCTGGTTTGATGTGTGGGGTTCTGCGTGGTAGAGGAGAATAGTCGCTGATTATGTGTTCTGTTTTGCTTTCTGTGTTTCGTGCAGAATAGCTATTTGGGGAAAAGTCAGTCTTTCATGGCATAGACTGGAGATGATTTAGACAAGAGCACCAGTGGCCCTGTGCATTCTCCTGTCACTCCATAAGCTGGCCATCCTGGAGAAGACCTGAGGATCAATGCCTTCTGAAAACAGGGGGCACAGGGGCACAGACACACATCTGGAATCAGGGCTCAGGCCTCTCCTTTTCCTGCGACCCCACTGCCCTGTTTAGTTCCTCCCCTCCCCAGCCATAGCCACATTCAAGGCATCTAGGGTTCTCACACCCCCTCCCTGCCCTGCCCCCTGGCAAAACCTGCTCCCTAGAAAAGGATTTCACGTGCCGTTGGCCTCTCTCTAAACTCGCTGCTTCTGATCTCTTATTCCAGTCTAGCATCTTCACTGGCTACAGGACTGATCCTAAAATCCATTCTAAAATTAAATTTCTCCTATCTTAGACTAATTTAATGATCTGCATTATATTTCTGATAAAAAGTAGATATCTTAGCCTTGGCATTCGAGGAGGGTGTGAAAAATCTCCATGGGTTTTATGTGCTATTTGAAAAAATGGTTTTTAAGTTTTAATATAAACTTATATTTGGAAAGCAAGCAAAAAGTTACCTATTATTTTCAGACAATAAGAGTGGGCCTAATCACGTGCGTCAGTGTCATATATAGAAGATCAACTCTCACCTGCAAGGGAAGGAAGGAGCGGGGAGAGCCAGTCACCTCTGAGGAAAGGGAACATGGATTATGAAAGTTTGGAAACAACTGTCTCAAGGCCCTGAGTTCATGCCCACATACCACCGAAGTGGGACACCTGCCTTATATTTGCCTGACCATGCTGCCCGCCACTGCCTTCCCTGCTCCCTGACCCTGACCCTACCTCCTGTCCTTGACATGGCCTTCTTCCCACTTCTTCTTATGCTAAACAACTTCTGTGCAACATGGCTTTCCCACATAGCGCTGTGCATTCACTCTTTGTCCCTTTATTGATTTATTTGTTAATTCAATAAATACCAATGGAGCGTCTACTCTGTGCCAAGCATGTTCCTGAGGTTAGGGCAAGAGCGAGACAGCCTCTGTCTTCAGAGATAGCTAATAGTGAAATGGAGAAGACAGACATATTAAGCAGATAATCATACAATATGAATTAATTTCAATTATAGTAAGTGCTCCAAAGAAAAATATGAGGTAAAGTACTATGACCAGGGTTCAAAGTATCCCTCAAGCCTCACCTGGCCCACTGGCTGATGCCTGAGTACCACCCTGAAGCATCCCCCAACCCTACCACCTTCTAGGGGAACCCTGGTGGGGGCTGAGGATCAGCCTCCCTTTGGGCACATACTCCCATCAGGATAATAAAAAATGCATTAGCCTTTTACTCAGGGAGAGAGTGAGCACCACTCAGGGTGGAAACAGAATCCCACAAGTAGGGGTTAAATTCAGCAGCAAGGAGAGTGGGGTGGCAGACAAAAGCTGGGGCTGCAGTGTGAGATTGCTTCAATAGATTTCGCTGAGTGGTTTCTGCTCCTGGAGCTTCCTGTTATTGGAAAAGCCAGGCATGCAAGTGGCTTTCATCCCCAGGGCGGCTTAAAGGAGCATCTTATTTCAGCCTCTGGCACATGCACAAGGCAGGGCCAGTGGAAATGGAGAGGAGCATATGAAACTGCAAAGCATTTTGGAAGTAGGATTAATAGCAGTGGTGGCTGTAGCAGCTGCCATTTGCTGAGCACTTACTACGTGCCAACGCTCACCGCCTTCTGAGCCAGGCACTGTTACCCTGTTTTTCCAAATGAAGAAGCTGAGGGTCAGGAGGTTAGGTTACTTGCTCAAGCTCCCAGCTGCTAAGTGGAAGAGCCTAGATTCAAATGGATACTGTTGACCTCTAAAGCTTGTGCTTGGTTAGTTGTGAGAGCAGTTAGTTGTGAGAAATGAGGAAAAATCTCAGCTGACTCCCAGGTTTGTAGGCAGGGGAACAGTACGAGAGCTGTGCTGGGTGAGGCGGTACAACTGGAACAGTCTCTACCTGGGGACTGGTAGAAGCTACCCCTGAAGTGGGAGTGACCTTCTGTACTTTTCCTTCATTGCGTTCACAGTTTGAAATTCTACATTTACCTGTGTTTATTATTTGATGAATATCATTCCCATGACAATCTAGTCTCCATGACAGAAAGTACAGGGCTTAGCTCTCCTGGCAGAGTGGACTCTGTCTAAATATGTGCTCAAAGATTGCCTATGGAAGGGCAGATCTGGTTTTTAAAGAGGGCTGCACAAACAGCTGAAACTCTTACGCCTGCTGTAGGGAAATGACACACATCTCATCCTACAACCCCAAACAGTCACATGGGGGCTTGTGCTAAAGGACTTCACTTCCCCAGCTCTGAAGGAAAGAACCATGCATCAAGAAACAGCAAGAGGAAGGCTGTTCCAGTCATGACTCAGAAGATTCCTTGCCAGGACAGATTGTTTCTTCCCTACCCTCTGCTCAAGCGATATGGGGCCATGTGGGGACCTGCAAGAACAGACGTGGTGTCTAAACTGATGGTGCAGCTCAAGGCTGGAGAGGATGTATACATAGCTGATAAATCCCGCCCCCCCTCCACACAGTGCACCCATGGACCTCATGCCCTCCAGGCATCGATTTAATAGTGTCTCTCATTACAATTAGGTGTTTACATACTAGTCTTTTTTTTCCTCCCCACCTCTGCTTCCCCTCTCTCCATCTCTTACCCACTGTCTTCTCCTCCAAGGTCAGGAGCTGCTTATTTCTCATCTCTGTATTCTCCCCTGCTCTCTGATAGGACCTCAGGAAGTCTGTTGCAGATGTAACATTTTAGCTTATTACCAGAGCAAGTTACATGATTAGAAATTCTCTTTCTTCATATGTTTTGAGTCAGTCACAACTTTTACTTTCTTTTTAAACTTGAGAGTTTAAAAGATAAGCCTTTGAAGCCTTCCATTTATATTTTAAAGCTGTGATTATTCTTCACATTCTTAAGGACACCAGGATGCAGCACAAGTGAGGCTAACTTGTAACACAGCCTCTGGGGTGTCAGAGAAAGGAACTTTGGAAATCACCTAGACCAACTACCTTATTTCAAACAAAAGTAGACTAAGTCCTACTTAGAGGGAAAGGGAGCAGCTTGAGGCCACCTGCCACATTGTTCTGTACTGTTCCCTTGCATGCCTCCTTCGGTAGAATGAAAAAAGGGATCTATGTCTATATCTTAGTGCCCAGAAAAGCACAGATGCCTAGAAAAAACCTGTTAAGGAAAGCAAGCGAGTGGGGCAGGGGAGTGGAGTTAGGGGAGGATTTTGTTAGGAATTTATTCTGAGTTCCAATGTCATATTGTTTACTTGCTTGAACTGGTTCTAATTGAGGAGTTATCAATAGGATCTCCTTTAATAGGTGGTAACTGAAATGGTCCCAAACTATAAAAGCTATTTTACTTTTCAATGGGAAAGTAGGGCCAACTTTGAAGAAAAAATAGGAGAGGAGTCTGGACTAGCCACAAGGCCCTGGCTACCCTCTTGTCTCTGGGAGCTAATGAGTCTGTTTATGCTTGACATTTAGTTCATAAGACTATTGGGTATCTCCTGGAAACAGTAATTGTTTGTTCTTTACATATTTGGTTATTTAATATATAACACTCTTTCCAAAAAAGAATTTGAAGAAGCTTACAATGAAAGAATGCAATGAAATGAAAAACATGTAACTAAAGACATGGCGAAAAAGAAAAATAAGAACAGAATGGTGCTATGTATGAGGTCATGACTCACAATTTATATCCTAAGATACTCTGTTCACTTGCTAGAGGTGGAGTCTGCATTTGGCTCTCAGCTTTTTAGCAATCTAGGCATAATGGAAAACTCTGTTACAAAATACCCAGCGTCCTAAGGGAAAAGCAAAAACAAGCAAATCAAAACCCCACATAAAACAGTTGAATTATAGGGGTGCCTGGGTGGCTCAGTCGGTTGAGTGTGCGACTTTGGCTCAGGTTATGATCTCACAGTTCATGAGTTTAAGCTCCGCGTCAGGCTCTGTGCTGACAGCTCCGAGCCTGAAGCCTGCTTCAGATTCTGTGTCTCCCTCTCTCTCTGCCCCTCCCACCCCCCACAGTCTGTATCTCTCTCTCTCTCTCAAAAATAAATAAACATTAAAAAATATATTTAAAAATAAAACAGTTGAATTATAGAATCTACCCTTCCTGACCTGAGGTCTGAGGGAAATCTTTCCTTAGGGTCTTCAGAAAGACTGTTTTGAGGCCTAGTGGGTGATAGGATTTGGCCAGGTCATGCAGTGACATACCAGCAGAGTTGTATTTGGAATCAGCAGACCTGACTCCCAGGATGCTTTCTGAATAAGGTCTTTGGAGCACAGACATACGTGAAATGTGGTGGTTGTGAGACTCCTGGGGCCATAATAGGAAGCCATGCCTTTATGCCGTGGATAATAGCAAAAGATAGGCTATGAATACAAATCCTAGCTCATACACTCATGAGCGGTATAGCCCTTGAGCAAATTACATAACCTGTCTCTCGTTTCCACATCTCTAAAATGGGGATAAAAAGAGTCTTTAAACTAGAATATAATTTCATTCAGATTTTTTATGTTACAACAAACATTATATTATGGGATATAATTTGAAATCCACATTTGTTTTAAAGATAAAACACAAGACTCAATAAAACATTAAAATTTCAGATTTTTGAGAGTATCAAGGTCACTCTCTCCTACTTAGGTAGAAGAATTTGGAGGATCTGACTTCCAAAATCTTATCACACTCAAGTTAAGTGTTCAATAAAGTCCTTTTGTTCCCATTTTTCCTCAGGTTTAGCAAGTGGGCAAAGGAGTTTACGGCATTTGGCACAGAACCGTGGTAAGGACCGACTGAAATCAACTAGTGGATCAGAAACACTCGGAAGCCAGAAGATAGGTGTTCTGGCCCCAGCTTTGTCACTTACTTACTATATGAGCCAATAATTTGCCTTCTCTGAACCTGTCTCTACCACATATTGGCTAAATGACCACAGGAAAGTTAGTAAAATACTCTGAAATGGGTTTGGCAACGAACCTACTAGTAAAGCACTTAGCCTAATACTTAACATAAAACCTCTGAATGCATCGAACATAGTCTGGTAAGACTTATTTTTAATTCCAAGAATCCTTGCTTGGAAAGCCTTTCCTCCTCCTTTTCTCTATGACTTTTCTCTTATATCGTCACCTCCTCCTCCCCTCCTAGACTGGGTTAGGTGCCTCTTTAAGGCCCCTCTGTACCTTGTGCTACCCTTGGCCACAGACATTATCACTGTGGGTTGCAATTATCTGTGAGTCATCAGGCTGTGAGCTCTTGTGGGCACGGATGCTGTGTGATTCAGATCGGTATCTCCAGCTCCTACCACTGTACTTGGCACAGAGCAGGCCCTCAGTCATGTTTGCTGAATTGCATGAAACTGTGGAGTTCCTGTGAAAAATACCATGACATTCAGAATAAAACTCTGGCACTGAAAGTAAGGCAACATTAATCTGTGTTCCTGCCCAGCCAGAGTAATGCCTCTGCACGATGTCAGAGTTATATATACTGCAGGAAGTAAAAGTGCCAGGCCATAAAAGTCTATTTTCTGCATTTGACTGGCTCTTGTGGAAGCTCCATTCTATGCTGATTGACCGCGACTTTCCATAAGAAATTGCCAGCTTGATTGTGGGGAAAGGATCCAGATCTAATTGTTCTTTGTAAGCCTGGGACAGAAGGTATTGTTGTTTGAGAAATGGAACTGTCTAAATTAATTTTCCTGAAACAAACATCTTTGCCAAATAAAAGCAATGCATAATAACAACCCATAATTAAAAGCAAAATGATACCTTTTGTTACGTGGGGAAAGCAAATGTGTTCACCACAAAAAAAGACCAAAATGTTTTTTTCTTGGAACTCCAGGGACACATCTTAAAGTCTGATGAGAGGGTGTGTGTGTGTGTGTGTGTGTGTGTGTGTGTGTCTTGTGTTGTGTTTAGAAGTAAAGTGGGATGGGGGAGATGTCTCTTTCTCATTTTTTCTTTTCTTTTCTTTTGCTTTTGAAAAACAAACATCGTTCATTTCTGCTTTCTGAACAATGGAGACAGAATAGTCTTAAATCCCATTATACTTTAAACAGACAGGAATTAGGAAAGTGAGGGGAATTAACATTTATTGAACTGCCCTTATTTTCCCTTGTTAAATTTTCCTAACCTTTTTTTAAATTTATTTCAACTTTTTTGATATGTGTGTGCATACATGTGTGTATATCTTTGTAATGATAAATCCTTTCTAGAAAAAACTTAAGACATAAAAGCCCATAATTGAACATCTATATAACAGGTGCCTTATTTAATGTTTACTCTTTTTTCCTCCTAGCACTCTTATAATGCAGGTATTTAACCCTCATTTCAGAGATTAGGAAACTGACACTCAAAAAGGTTAAGTAGGGGTACTTGGGTGGCTCAGTCGGTTAAGCATCCAACTCTTGATTTCAGTTCATGTCATGATCTCACAGTTCATGAGATCGAGCCCCATGATGGGCTGTGTGCTGACAGCGCTAACCTGCTTAGGATTCTCTCACTCCTTCTCTTTCTGCCTCTCTCCTGCTCATGCTCTCTCTCAAAATAAATAAACTTAAAAAAATGGTTAAATAGATTGCCTAGTCACATAGCTAGTATGTAATGGAGCTAAGATTTAAGCTGAACTCCTGACTATAAAGCCCATGTTCCTAAAAATATTCTTTCCATAGTATATAGTATTATTAAATAATAATATTTATGATATCAAAATAAAGAGAAAAATACACACAGAAATCTTAATGATTCAACAACCATTTCCATGTTTTCCATGCTGTTTTCCTGTCCTTGTCTAAGTAGCTGTGCTCGTACTACAAGAGTAATAATTATATACAGAAAACAAAGATACAGTCAGTCATGGCATAAATATGATTTTGCTACTTTCTGTATTCTTTTTTTTACCGATGTATAATTGATGCACTATATTGTATCAGTTTCAGATGTACAACAGAGATTTGACATGTGTGTACACTGTGAAATGATCACCACAGTAACTCTAGTTAGCATCTGTTACCATAAAAAGTTAATACAATATTATTGACTGTATTCCCAATGCTAAACATTACATCCCTATGACTTAATTATTTTATAACTGGAATTTTGTAGTTCTTCATCTCTTTCACTCATTTTGTACACTCCCCCACCTTGACCTCTTCTCTTTGGCAGCTACCAGACTGTCCTCTGTATCTATGAGTCTGGGTTTTGCTCTTTTTTGCTTCTTAGATTCCACATATGCATGATATCACGTGCTATTTGTCTTTTCCTGTCTAACTTACTTCACTTGCATAATACCCTGAGAGCCCATCCATGCTATTGCAAATGGTAAGATTTCATTCTTTGTGATGGCTGAGTAGTTTTCCATTGTATTTCAGAAAGAAATAGAACATCTGAACAGACCTATTACTAGTAATGAAATTGAGTCAGTAGTCCAAAATCACCCAACAAATTAAAGTCTTAGAAGATTGTAAGTTTCTAGGAATTTACCCATTTCTTCTAGGTTATCCAGTTTATTGGCATATAACTGTTCACAGTAGCCTCTTATCATCCTTTATACTTTTAACTCTCCTTTTTCATTTCTGATTTTATTTATTTGAGCCTTCCTTCTATTTTTCTTGGTGAGTCTAGCTAAAGGTTTGTCAGTTTTGCTTACCATTTCAAAGAACCATCTCTTAATTTCATTGATCTTTTTTCTATTGTCTTTTTAGTCTCTATTTATTTTCACTCTGATCTTTATTATTTCCTTCCTTTTACTAACTTTGGGCATTGTTTGTTCTTGTTTTCCTAGTCCCTTAGGTGTAAAATTAAATTGTTTAAGATTTCTCTTTTTATTTGAGGTAGGCCTGAATTTCCATGAATTTCCCTCTTAGACCCACTTTTGCTGCATCACACAGATTTTGGTATGTTGTATTTCTGTTTTCATTTGCCTTTAGGTACTTTTGATTTCTCCCAGTAGATGGTAAGTAAATTGTTATTTAATCTCCATGTAGCTGTAGTTTTTCCAGTTTTCTTCTTGTAATTACTTCTGGTTTCATACTGTTGTGGTTGGAAAACAAGCTTGATATAATTTCAGTCTTCTTGAATTTACCGAGACTAGTTTTGGGGACTAACATGTGATCTATCCTGAAAAAAGTTTCATGTGCACTTGAGAAGACATGTATTCTGCTATTTTTAGATGGAATGGTCTGTATATATCTATTAAGTTCATCTGGTCTAATGTGTTAAGGCTGATGTTTCCTTATTGATTTTCTGTTTGGATAATCTATGTACTGATGTAAGTGGGTTGTTAAAATCCCCTAGTATTGTTGTATTGCTGTCAAATTCTCCCTTTAGATATGTTAATATTTGCCTTATATTTTTTGGTACTCCTATGTTGACTGTATATATATTTATAAATGTTATATCTTCTTGCCAGAATGACAACTTTATCATTATGTAGTGCCCTTCTTTGCCTTTTGACAGTTTTGCCATAAAGTCTCTTTTGCCTGGTATGAATATAGCTATATCAGCTTTCAAAATGAGTGTTGGGGGCACCAACCTCCCCATGCAATTGAAAATCCATGTATAACTTTTATTTCTCCAAAAACCTAACTACTAATAGCCTACTATTGACCAGAAGTCTTATGGATAACATAAATAGTTGGTTACCACATATTTTATATGTTGTATGTATTATATACTGTATTCTCACAATAAAGTAAGCTAGAGAAAGAACAAGTTATTAAGAAATCATACAAAAGAGAACATACATTTATGATATTGTACTACATTTATATAAAAAAAACCTCTAGTTATAGGTGGGCCTATACAGTCCAAACCCATGTTGTTAAAGGATCAATTGTATATAGAGCCCTGTGGGCCCACAATCATAATCTCTGTTGGTCTCTAGACCAGGAGATCTGGAGGTATTCCCTGGGTAACACTTGCAAAACTTGGGGCTCCAGATGAATGTATAATCTCCTTTGTGAAAGGTACCCTTAAGCTGACGCAACACCAGTCTGGCACACAAGGATGGTGTTTCCCTGCTTACATTCTTTAGGAGTGCCTCCTTAGCCTCTAGATATGTGGGAAACCTGAAGCCTATCCCTTAGGCTGAAGCTCCAGGCCAAGAAAAAAAGGCCTTTTTCACAGGAAGACTGGTGTTTCGTTTCATTCTGCTGTCTGTTCAGTGCTCTGGGGGTGGTAGCCTGACAGTAACTGTCTTTTTGACTGTTACATTCTAATGGAGTTCAGAAATGCCAGCCCCTGTGGCCACCTGAGCCAGGCGATCAAGGGACATCTCCTGGGTGGTCTGCCTGCACTCACTGGCTTTAGATAGGCAGCTAGAGAGTGTTGGGGGCAGGGCATACATGCTGGCTTCAGAAAGGCAGTGGGAAGATGTCTTGACTGTGTGTGCCCATGGGCTTCAGGAGAACAGTGGGATAGTGCCCTGCCTTCCCTCTTGCTGGCTTTAGGCTGGGAACAGGGGAATGCTGCAACCCCTTGTGCTTGCCAGCCTCAGCCAGCGACTAGGCAAGTGTTACCATCACCGTGTTCCCTGATTTGCACTAGGGAGCAGAAAAATGCCACCTTGTGCACTGGCCTGCCCCAGCCGGGTGGCAGGGAAGTGCTGCAGCCACCTGCACTCTCTCCAGCTTCAGCAAGGAAGCAGGACAGCCCGAGGCTGCTTGCCCCTGCCTGTCTTAGCAAGGCAGTAAGAGGATGCTGCATTCAAGCTCACCCATCAGTGCAAGCAGGATAGGTGAAGAATGCAAAACGTATCCACCAATACCTCCATCTCCCGGACACTTTCACCTGTCTGCTGCCCCTCCAGCAGATGCTTTTAGATTAGCAAATGCATCTCCTTCACATATAGTCTAGGTGCTTTGCAAACTATTGTTTTTTGCTGGGTCATGGTGTGAGTGAGACTGTGCATAAGGCCTTTAAAAGGGGAATCTCAGTTTCCTATAGCACTTTGAGTCCCTTGGACGTTGGTTTTCTAAGCCAGACGTTTTGGGGGCTAGTCTCTCTGGTGCAGATCCCAGGAGTTAGGATGCCTGATATAGAGCACCAATCCCTTGCTCCTCCTCCTCCAAGAGAAACACCAGACTGGTGAGAACCCTATTGCCATGCAGGGGTGAGGTGTTTTTTTTTTTTTTTTCCCAGTCTGTTTCTCTGCATTTCCTACCTGTCCAGATGTGATCTTTTTATCCTTTTTTGGAAAAAAGCAGTTTATCTATTTTTCAGATCTTTTTCAGAGGGAAATGGACTATGTAGCTGTAGATTTGGTGTGTACGTGGGAGGAGGTGAGTTCACGATCTTCCTATGCCACCAACTTGCAGAAGTCTCTACTTTCTGTGTTCTGTTATTTTTAGTTTACATTAGATCATAAGAAGTTTTCCAACAGTATTACACAATCATTGTAAACATTATTTTAATGACTTCGTAATGTTCTATTTAGTAAAAGTGCATAGTTTACTTAAATATAGGACATTTAGGCTATTAGTATTTTCTTATTATAAATGACATTACGATAAACATCTTCCTGAATACAATTTTTTCCTTCATTTGGATTAGATTATCTCTCTGGGATGAATACCCAAGAGTGGAATTACTGGGTCAGAAAGTATGTACCTTTTTATTACTCTTGATACATATTGCCGAATTGCTTCCAGTTGGATCATTCCAACTTACACTCCCATGAATAGTGTGTGAGATAAAGATTTTACTGTAGCTTTGCCAGCATGGGGGATTATAACTGAAAACATCTTTTATTAATGTAATAATCATATGGTATCTGACTGTTATTTTAATTGTTTTTTTTTTAAGATGATTCAGTGGGTTTGAATTTTTTTTTCATTATCTTGTTCATTCATTGTATTTCCTACAGTGAGAGTTGACTTTTCACATTTATCTGTCTAGCATTAAGGTTTTAGTTCTGTTTGCACTTTAAATTCTCGGGGAATAACCACCTCTCTTGTTCTTGCTTCATCAACTTTGATGCCACTGGAAATACCCTCTTGGGTCTGATTTGGCACCAAAGAAAATGCTTTCCCTAAAACAACATCCAGTAAAGATGGATCCCAGTGAAACTTTGAAATACATATCTAGATAGTGTTAGTATAGGCTCACAAGATTTAAGGATGCTCTGAGTTCTTCCTTCGTTTCTTAATTCCCTTCTAAGGATTGATGATGGCATTCGTCTCTGAGCATGAAGAGCTCTGGAGCAGATCATGGAGACTGACTGGGCCACTGTATAAGAGTTTTTCCCATGATACCTGTAGATTTCTCACTTCCAAGATTCTGTAGAGGAGAAGTTAATCCAAGGGCCTTCTTCTTGGGAAGAAGTATTCTCCTCACCTTCAGAGAAAGCCAAGCAGGATCTCCCATGAGGTCTTAAAGAAGGAAAGCCATGCTGATTTTCCCCATCTGGCCAAATGGAGTTCTCTCAGAACACAGGCTGAGGTGCCACACTGGGGCTTACCAGTTTCAAGTATTTTTTTTATTGTGTTTTGTGGATTTTTTTTTTTTAGTAGTTATTATCCTCTGTGGGTGTTTTCTTCCAAGAACTTGAGGGAAAGATGTTTTAGGTTAGAATTCAGGTGTTTAGAATCCTGAGTAGTAGTCTACTCTCTGTCTATAAATATCACTGGCCTCCTCATTTGATGCTTCCAGAGGACAGAAATAGATGCATATTGTTTAACACCTATTGTACACAGAACTCTGTGTTAAGCCTTGGTCCAGGATGGGCAGCGAGCATCGATAAGCACTTACCTGACCTGGTATGTTGTTTATATTGGCTCTCTTAAGCCCTAGGTTGGTTTCATAATGCTATTTTATAGATGAAGAAACTGAGATTCAGAAATGCAAAGGAATCTATCCATGATCATAGTTATCAGTTGGTCTCCCTGCTTTTAGTTTCTCTTCTCTCAGCCCATTCTCTACCTTGCAGCCAGAGTGAAATTTCAAAAATGCAAATCTGACATGATGCTCCCTTCTTTCAAATCCCCCATTGACAAAATAATCATGTCTAAACTATCTAACATGATCACTCTGCCCCTGCCAGCCTCTGTAGCCTCCACACTTGCCACCATTACCTTCATAGTACAGAATCCAGCCAGGCTGATCACCTTTAGTCCCTCTACACCACACTTTGCTCTTGCCTCCATATCCTCTTATATGCTGTTTCCTGTGTCTGCCACATCCTTCCTATCATAATCTTTCTTTGGTTAGCTACATTCCACTCCTTTTTCAAACCTCAGTTTACAGGTTACTTCCATCATTAAGCCTTATCTGACCAGCCCCACCCCCTCCATCGGTTTAGATGCCATCCTTCTGTGTTTGTACTCCCTCTACCATAGCTCCTTACTTACCATCCTGTAATCGTCTATTTTCTCGTTCAACTGTGAACAACTTGAAGGCAAAAGGTGTATCTCATTCATCATCGTAGCCCCAGCATTTGATCATAGTGCATAGCACAAGGTAGATGCTTGCTGTACAATGTATGTCTGTGTCCCTCCCGAATTCATATATTGAAAACTAATCCCCAATATGATCGTATTTGGAGGTGGGGCTTTTGGGAGGTGATTTGGGCTCTGCCCTCAAGAATGGGATTGATCTCCTTATAAAAGAGACCACAGAGAGATGTGTCACCCCTTTTGCCATGTGAAGTGATAGCAAGATGATCACTTATGAGCAAGGAAATGGGCTCTCACCAGACACTGAATCTGCCAATGCCTTGATATTGGACTTCCAGCTTCCAGAACTGTGAGAGATAAATTTCTGTTGTTTATAAGCTGGCCAGTCTGTGGTATTTTTGTTATAGCAGCCTGAAGAGACTAACACAGTGCCCAACAAATAAACTTGAATAAACTAATGAGTGGCAAACAGATGGTGATCTAAGAAGTCAGGAGTTTTTCAACTATTCTTTTTTTGTAGTTACTTTAAGTTGCTAGATGGTCTTGTCTGGCACTCATTGTTTGACTGGTGGAATAAACAATAAAAAGAAGGTCTGATCACCAATAAACAAAGAGGCAGACATTACTTGTAGTTGGTCAAGCCTTTGTGGTCCCAGCTGTGGTCCCCAGAGGGCGGTCCCGCTCCAGGCCACCTACTCCAGCAGCATTCTGTTCAGGACCAAGTACTGCAATCACACCCTGGTTTGACTCTTACTCCTGCCTTTTTCTAGCTCTAGCTTTTCAAGAGCTACTACTGAGCGAACGCCTACCATGTGCCAAGTACTTACTTCATGTTTTATTTCCCTGAATTCAAATCTCTAATTCTTGTTAACAAATCTGAAATGTAGGCATCACCCTTCTTATATCGATGAGGAAACCGAAGAGCTTCAGTTATTTTTTCTACAGCATAGCTACAGTTCTAGTCTAGGGATTTGAACCCAAATCTCACAGGTTTCAGAGTCCGTGTTCTTTTTCATTATATTATACTTCCCTGCTTCCATCAGCTTTCTAGTTATGAGCACACAGTAGGTGAATAAGAAAATATAATGAATTATTTGCATTCCTCTTATAAAGTGTTACAATTTCTCTAAATCAAACCTTTTCTTCCCTGAGCCAGCTCCTGTATGTGGGCAGATGGCAGATGGTGACAACTGTCCACTGCCTCTCTGAATATCGTGTTTGTATCCTATTCAAAAACACATTTATAAAGACATGTCTGCGGATATAGATGGAGCAGAGAATAGAGGACATGCTTTTCTTCATTTGCCTATTATGTCCCTAAATGTGTCAATATTTTTTCTCTGCAAGTAGAGCACTACATTGGATCCCCTCTTGTCTCTGCTTCAATGGCTTTGTAATTACCCAGCAAGCAAGAATTCGGCAGCTGGCCCCCTAGGGAGAGAGAGCATCGGCTCCAGTACTTATATCAGTTGAAAGAAGAAAGAGCTCCTTGTGCTGAGATGGGTGTATATGTGGCTTTTTTAACCAGGTGGGGTGTGTGTGTGTGTGTGTGTGTGTGTGTGTGTGGTGTATATGTAGAAAGAGTGAGAGAGAGAGAGGGAGTGAAAGCAAGGGCAAGAAAGTGAACTTGAGAGATTGAGAGATTAAAAAAAAAAACAGGGGAAGAGAAAGTAAGAATAAAGACCCAGCTTTCTGAAGCTCACCTGAGTGCTGGAAGGCCCTTAGAGATCGTCTCATTCAAGGTCAGCCAACTGCAGGCCTCTGGCCAAATTTGGCCTGATGCCCATTTCTGTTTGGCCCACAGCTAAAAAGGGTTTATGTATTTTTAAATGACTGAAAACATATAAAAGGGAAATTATTTTGTGATGTGAAAATTATATGAAATTCAAATTTCAGTGTCCATAAATAAAGTTTTATGGGAACACAACCATACTCATTTGTTTATACTCTATGACTGCTTTTGTGCTCTAAAGGCAGAGCTGAGTAGCTGTGACAGAGACTGGTTGGCCTGCAAAGCCTAAAATATTGACTTTATTGTTCTTTATAGAAGAGGTTTGCCAATTTCCTAATCTAGTACAAACTCTATACCCAGCAACCATCTTGAAGGCAGAGGTTTTATGCATGTGATTCAAATCTGTATCCCTGGTGCCCGGCGAAGGGCCTAGCCCTAAGGCTGGCTACATAGTTTGTGGGGCTCAGTACAAAATGAAAATGCGGAGCCCCTTATTCAAAAAGCAGGATTAAAAGGATTAAAATGTCATTAAAGGCACTAAGATACAAAGAGCCTTTTCCTTTCTTCTGCTCCTTGTCTCTAGACTTTTTATGGTATTTTTTATTTGCTATTTAATGTTGTGATGCTTTAGGCATAGAGATAACTGTGGGATGAGTACAGACCATCATGAGTGTCCAGGGGCTCCACCCTGACACATAAGTGTGCATGACCCATGGGCTGCTGGAATCCCTTATATTCCCCCATTCCCCTCTACAACTGCCAGCTGGGGATAGGAAGAATGAGGAGCACATTTCCCATGGGCAAACTGCTCTAATCCACTGCAGATGAAAACCCCCAAGGGTATTGCAGTTCTCACACTGGGATAGGCTAGGTACTTGGATGGGATGGGCATCTACTGAACATAAGCTGGCACTGCCATCCTGGGAAGGGGAAGGTTGGATGGGGCCCAGACCTCTAGAAGGAGAGGGAGAGGATGGTCAAGAACCTGGCCTGAACCTGAAAGTGGTAGGAGGCAGTACTATGCAGGAGCCCAGGCTCTAAGCTGCTGGTGCATGCTTTATTGTCTCACCAGATTTTGCATGTAAAATACAAATTCAAAGATAAAATGAATAAGAGTTTTAATATGGCAACCACAGAGCATGAAACACCAAGTGCTTCTGAGTGTGGGGCCCTATGATACTACGCTAGTCACACACCTGGAAGCTGGTCCTGCTGATTGCACACTAGGGACTGAAGGACAGTTGCTTTATGAATAGCTTTGGATGAGACAGTGCGCCACGGTGGAAAAGTACCTGGATGCCCAGCTCTACCACTTCCTAACTCGGAAGCATTGTTTTCCCCCTGTAAAATGTGTATCCTTTAAGGGTTCAATTGTAATACTGGGCGATAACAATGCTCCCAAGCTTGTTGTTAGCCTCACACTTCTCTGGGAGCATCCTTGGGAAGCTCAGTCAGCCAAAGTCTTCCTGGCACTACAATATTAGCTTCATTCTCATTACCCGTTTCCAAAATATTCAGAGAGGTTTCTGGATGGTGAGAGAAATTAACCTATGCACCATTAGCTCCCATCAAAGCCAGTAGATGAATGTGAGATGCCACAAGAGTGCTGTGGGTTTCCAGAGATGAAAGCAGTTAAATCCAAGAGGGGCATCATGGAGCATTTCTTGAGGAGAAGGCCTTAGACTGTTTGTTGTAGGGTGGGATTTCTTTAGATGGGGAAGAAGGAAAAGAAGTTTAGGGGTTCAGGTAGAGGCTCCTACACAAGTCAAGGCTCAGGGATGGGAAAGCATGTGTGCACCTAGGGAGTGGTGAATACTCCAGTATAACTGGAGCACAGAGTACAGAGAGGGATGTTTGGGAGATGGTTCTGAAAGGCTTAAGGGCGTATTAGAGTCTGCTCTGCCCTACTTAGCAGTTTGCATTTAATTCTTGAGGCCACTGAAAGCCACTAAAGAGTTCGGTGATAGAGAGAGACAACTTGCTAATGTGTGCCCTTGGCCATGAGTGTACCTGTTTATAGAGTGAGAATGGCTCAGGACTGCCTATCCCCACTGGAGAGGCAAGCACAAGACAGGGGAGAGGGAACTAATGTCCACAGAGATTCTATCATGGACTGAATCTATGTAGAACTTTACATCATATTATAACTACCCCCTGTTATAAGAAACTAAGGCTCAAAGAGCTTAGGATTCTCTCCAAAGATCACATAGTTAGCAAGGATGCAGAGTCAGCAACTAGCCCTGGGTTTACACCTAACACCATGGTCCAATCCCTTACTGATGCTCTACTCTGCTTTTCAAGAATTCGAAGCAAGTATCCCAGAGTTACCCATTTGCCACGGGATAAACCACAGGCCTTATTTAGAAGCTCTTCCTGAACGTTCAGGTATAAGCTACCTTTTCCTTTCATTTTGCCCCAATTGACCCTGATTATGTGTTGAAATTCCCAGTATCTGAGACTGTGGGCTCCTCGAGGGCCTCTCTTCTCTATGTGTTTCCTGTGTCTAGCACAGGGCCTGGTACAAAGCAGATAATCAGTCCTGGTTTGCAGAATGAGTGAGCAAATTAAAGAGCAGACCAATCCATTAATTAAAGACCTGCTAATTCATCTTGGAGTCCATGACCCTCCTAATTGGAAGCCAAGCCAAAAGCAACCCTTACAAGTTTCAGGAGCAGGCATGCTGAGGTTAGGGCTGTGTGGGTGATGCACAGTTGTTGCATCAGAACCAAATTTACAGCAAATAGTGCCCATAAACAGCACAAGCTACTCAGTTAGGCTAATTTATGTTCACACCAGGGCTGTCCTGGCCCCCAAAGCCCAGAGCTCTTTACAATTCCAAAATGATTAAAAGCATCACACAAACCCATATTTTCCATTTTTATTAAAAGCACTAAAGCGGGCACTGCTTTCTGCATGTCAATTGGGAGCCACTTCCAGACCCAGGGAGCAAAGTCTCTTCCCAGAAGGCAAAGGCAGACTCCACCACATCCTGCTCTGGGCATTCTTCTGTCTCTAAACTCCAGTGTCTTCTCCCTCAAAGGAGGCTGCTCCACTTGTCCCATACCATGACCTGGCCACCCATGCCTACCTTTGCTTGAGTCTTTTCATTCAGAGCACATGCCTGCTTAAGATCTTTATAGATTTCCACCTGTCCCAACCCATCAGCCTGGCACATAAGGCCTTTCACAGAACAGTGCTAACTGCCTCTCCAGTCACAAGTTGTCTTTTTGACAGAGCCTGTCATGTTCTCAAAATACCCAGGATTTATTTTTTCACTTAAATAGCCTTAGCTCATGGTGTTCTCTGGATGTAGGATGACTTTCCTTCCTTTCTTCACCTGGAAAATACCTATTCATATAATCTTAGATCTAACTCAGTTTTCGTCTTTTCTCCGAGTATTGCTGAACTTCCTCAGGCCAAGTTGGTTGTTCCTCTTTCCTATGCATGAGTCTATTCAAGTGCATGTTGTACTGGATTGTGTATGTTCGTGTGTCTGTCTCTCCCATGTGAGCATCAAGCACAGGTCCTGGCACAGAGTAAGTGCCTGGTGAATATTCAATGAATGAATGAATCAGTTAACTCTGACTTCCAACAGTGTGTCCCAACAGAGACAACACTGAAATGTTATGAAACTCACTTGTCTAAGCCAATGACCTTGCTTACTATTTCACTGTGAGAGCAACTGAAGAACACGAGGCCACACCACATCCACTCGTGTATCTGTGCTAACACTCACATGCTCTTTTTCTCCTCACAGTACCCTGGAGGAACTTTCCCTGCCCCTGTCGAAGGCTGTCCCCTCTTCTGTTCACTCCCCCTGCTAGCTTCCCTTCCCTTCTCACCTACTCAAGGACATTGCTCCAGCAATGTTTGCCTATCTTTTCTGCACCAAAGTTTTCTAGTTTACTAGATTGTTCCCACCGGTATAAAAACATGCTGTTAATTCTCTATTAAAATAAATAAAACAACTCTTGGCTCCACTTCCCTTTCCATTACTTTTTCATTTTTCCCTTCCTTTGAAACACTGTCCCTGATTCCTCATCACCCCTTCCCTCTTGAACTCACTCCATGAAGGCCATCCCTCCAATCCACAAAAAGCACTCTAGTCAAGGTCTCCATGACCTCTGTGTTAAGTCTAACGATTGGTTCTCAGTCTTCACGAAACCTAACAGACCAGCAGCAACTCAGTCCTTCCTCCCTGAACCCCTTGTTCAAAACCTGACTTCATGGATACCACACTCTCTTATTTTTCTTCCTATTGCACAGGTCACTCCTTTCACAGCCCCTTTGTTGGTTCCTCTTGTTTTCCCAGACTTTTTAACCTTGGAATGACCCAGGACTCAAGTCTGTGGACCTCTTTTCTTCTTAATCTATGCTCACTCCTTAAATGATCTCCCTCAATTAAACAGATTCCAAAATTTATATCCCCAGCTCTGAATTTTCCTTTAAGTTCCAGACTCATAGCCAACTGTATCTTCAACATCTCCATTTGAATGTTTAGCAGGCATCTTAAATTTAACATTTTAAATCCAAACCCCTAATTCCTTTCTCCAAATCTGTTCTGCCCATAGTCTCTCCCTTATCACTTAGGGAAATGCCATAACTCCATTCTCCTCAATGTTCAAGTAAAGAAACTTAGAGAGATCTTTGACAATATTCTTTCTTCCGGGCTCCATATTGAGTCCTTCATCAAATCATGTTGGCTTTGTCTTCATAATATCCAAATGCTGACCACTTCTTACCACCTCTGGCTGGTTCTTGTCACCATTATTTTTCACCCGGATTACTACACTAGCCCCCTAACTGGTATTCCTGCTTCAACTCTTGCCACACATTGCCCCTTTATGATTATTCTCAAAACATCTTTTAGAGTAGTAATGGTAAAATAACATAAGTCAGCACAAAAGCTTTAGATGGCCACCATCCCATAACAGTAAAATATCTTTAAAGGCCCTACATGATCTGATGCTCCATTACCCCAGTGACCTCATCTCCAACTGGCCTTCCTCTCAGTCATTCTATGTCACTCACTGGCTTCCCTGCATCTCCTGGAACACACCAGCCAAGGTCCATTCTAATGGACCAGATATCCATATACTGCTTCCTTCATAGTGCTGTCTCCCCTGACTACCCTATTTAAAATTGCCATCCACTCCTTTACTTATACCCCTGGTTCACAGCTTTACCACACCCTTTATTTCTCTTAGTGGCTTTGTTTTCCTCCATAGCAGTTTAGGGTGACCAGTGTACTGGTTTATACTTCTTTATCAAGAGTAATTATTAATAGTTTTTTGCTTTCACCCTCAGAGGTGTCCTTGTTTGGACAATAAATTAGATAGTCACCTTACTTTCCATTACCTAATATATTAAATATTTTACTTGTTTATTTTGCTTATGTATGCTCTCCCCTTTTAGAATATAAGCTCTATGAAGACAGAGAGGGAGTTTGTGTTTGGTTCCTTACTCAATCTCTACTACCTGAAACATGGTAGATGCTCAATATATATTTGTGGAATTAGTGAATTTAGATTTTATAAATAACAACACAGGCAGTTTGCACTGTTATTTGGTCTCCTTTCTTTTTAAAAGACTAGGTCCTGGCCTCAGCCTCAGGGCCATACTCAGAACACGTAGGTCAGGGAAACTATTTTCTTTTCCGATCCTGTTAACCCTCCAACTTTCAACAAAAAAATCACAGGGAATCAAGGAGTTCAAAGAGGAAGGTCAATTTGCAAAGTTAATGCCATCAGGAATCTTAGAAATGTGATCCATCAACCTCAGCCTCACAGGAAGGACATAGTGCTTGGGACAGCCCAACAGAACAAAGAAAGACATTCTTTACATGTAAACACTTTTCACACCATCACCAAAGCCCTGCCCCTGCCAAGGCATAATGACTGTGTTCAGTGTCATGGGGAGGAAAACACACATTAGCCAGACGGCAGGTTTCAGACGCACGCCTGTGACATTATCTCTAACCATATATAGTCTATTTCATATCCGTTTTCTTGTGGGCTTCACAACTTATAATTATTGCCAGCAGGGAAAGGAAAAAAAAGGTAAGGAAATGTTGTAAAGGAGGGGTATAGATAGGAGAGAAAATTCTTGATAGCAATAAACTGTGTGAGAGAGATAGGCCAGAGTTTATTAGACAATATTAGAAACTATATCGGGATTAAAGCTAAGAAAAATGAACGTATATAAGCTGTGAGACTGTGAAAGCCAGAGAGATCTTATAAGGCTTTCAGATTATCTCATAACATTGTGTGTCTAGGACACTGGAAGGAAGTTAGTGAGGCATTATGAAACGTGTCAAATTTGGGGTCCAGGCTGGATATTTCATAAATCCATATAGGATTTGGAAGGGCCTCTGAGGTTAATGAGCTGAACTTCATTTTATTTATGAAAGTGGGGGAAAAGACCTTCAGGGCAAGGACTCATATCCAGGCCTCCTGATTCACAGCTGATTCTTCCATGGAAGGCAGTGGTAACAGGGAGCTCTTTCTCATGTCGTTTACCCTGGATCTTGGAGTAGGAGGAATTTCCTCCAAGCTTGGCCCTGGGATGAAAAGGGAGGATGGCAGAATTCTAAGGATATCATGAAGCAGAGATGGGAAACCCTTCTGGATCCAGTGATCCGGGCACTGTGGGCTTGCCTCAAGACCATGGCTTGCGGGGGGGGGGGGGGGGGGGGCATGTACCTGCCTCTGACGGAACTGAGTCACAACGCTGGAGCCCCAGGCTACAGGGAGAATTAAGCCCCACAAAAAGGCAGGCTTCACTGTTGCTCTCCCTCCCACCAGGTGCTGCAACCTCCCTTTTCCCTCCCTCACTCAGATTTAACCAGCCTTTAAAGACTGCCATCAAGTCTCCCCTCCCCACACCCAGAACACAGATGGTGGAAATACTGTGCTTCAGCCTCCAACCTTTCATGTCACACCAACCTGTGTCACCTCCCAGAACTCTCTTTATTACTGGTGAAACCTTTATCTCTCTGAGTTTTGGTTTTTGCATCTGCAAAAATTCCTACAATTGTGGGATTGTGGTGACTGTGGTGACATATATATATATATATATACACACATATATGTGTGTGTGTGTGTGTGTGTGTGTGTGTATATATATATATAGTGGTGACCTATATATGTTATAATAAATAATACATTATATGAAATATATTTATATAAATATAAATAATAATATAAATATACATTAAATATATATTTAAACATATATATATTTAAGTTTATTTATTTATTCTAAGAGAGAGAAGGAGCGAGAGAGAAAGAGAGAGCACAAGTAGAGGAGAGGGAGAGAGAGGGAGAGAGAGAACTCCAAGTAGGTTCTGTACTGTCAATGTGGAGTCTGGCATGGGACTTGAACTCACCAACTGTGAGATCATGGCCTGAGCCCAAACCAAAAGCTGGACGTTCAACTGACAGAGCCACCCAGGTGCCCCAAATAATATATCATTTTAAAAGAACTAGCATAGTCAGATAATTTATTGGAATAAGAATTTGTGTATATGGTCTTGTATTTATGCCTCCTCTCCTGCTCCAAGCAATAGGTAAGCTACTAGTCTTGGCTTTTCTGGTGATTTTTAAAGGAGGAGGAAGCAGAAGCTGCTTGGAGTCAGTGGTATTCTTGTGGGTTTTTTTCTTTTGTTTGTTTGTTTTTGTTTTTTGTGAAAGCCAGGATCTGCTGAAGAGACTGTGAACTACAGACATCCTTGAGAGGGAAAGGAAGAGAGGGGAGGATGGCTTTGAGATTCAGGGAGGAGGGTTATTTCTTAAACAGGGAGGTGGATGAAGGACGATGTATTTGTCTCCTGCACTCCACTCTATAGCAGCATCTCAGAGTGTGCTCAGGTTGGTGGGTTGTGGACTTATGGTCTGGTGGACTCATCAAAGATCATTATGCCCCAGGAAGTGCATGGAAACAGCAGTACAGGGCCATGAGGCGTAGGGAAGTGGTTGTGTCAGTGGGAACTGGTCTGTATCAATGACCAATAATCAGAGAGGCTAGCCCCACTGCTTCTGATACTTTGGCACTCCAGGGATCTTAGCAAAATATAGGGGTAGGAAGCCCCGTAATAACAGAGATTGAATTTACTACTCGTTCAGAAGGATGTGGGCTACTGATTCAATTTAAATGCTTTTAGTACAAAAAGACATATAGTTCTTGTATTCCTAAGTTTGTAAACCAAGATTCATACCTATTACAATGATATGGGGTCTAATATAGAGTAATTTTCCATAAATGGCAGATATTATCACCATTATTACATCACTTACTAAATGCATTTGAACAAATAAAAATCGTAGGGTGGGTCAGGTCAAAGCTGATCAAAAATACAAGCCAGGTGTCAAAAGGACACTGAACTCCAGGAACTGAAACAGCAGAACCAAGAGCACAAGAACCCAGTCTCTGAAAACTCTCTTTTAGAAACTTTCACTGAGCATACATTTTGGACCAGCACTGAGCTGGATGCTGGAGTGGCAAGGATGAATCAGCTATGGCTTCTGGTGTTGAGAGGCCCCCAGTGTGGTAAGGGGTATAGACACACAAAGAGATCACTGCAGTTTAGTGTGCATCTGTCTTAGGGACATTTGGCCATAGGCCAGCTTCCTGTTTTAGTTCTGTTGCCTTTCTTATTTTTTTCTGCTAGGGAAGAGTCATTTGAATAAGATTAGACTTCAGGCCGATTATGGTGACTGAAGAAAGCACCCCATTGGCCACGCAGGGGATTTGGTGACTGGAAGATGGTATTTATTTGCTTGCACTGACACTGCAGAAGAATCTCGTTCCACTCCCAGCTTTTAGCTAGGACAGTCAGACTCCTAATCCTGAACTTTTCTCATTACACCATGCTGTCCTCAGGAATGACCTTAGGAATTAATAGCCTGTACCATCATAGCAGAAGAGGAGAAGTAAAAATTAGGATGTAGCCGGTAATAGTTTCTTAGGGATGCTGTAACAAGTTACCACAAGCTGGGTGGCTTAAAACAATACAAATTTATTCTCTTGCAGTTCTAGAGAAATCAGAAGTCAGAAGTCAAGGATCTGAGAGGGCCGTGCTCCCTCCGGAGGCTCTAGGGAAGAATACTTCCTTGCCTGTAGCTTGTGGTGGGTGCCAGTGGTCCCTGACGTTCCTTGGTTTGTGCATTTCTCTGATCTCTGCTTCCTTTGTCACATGGTATTTTCCCTGGGTGTCTCTGTGTCCCTGTGTTTTCACATGGCCTTCTTATAAGGACACCAGTCATTGAATCTATGGGTCACTTTAATCTAGTATGATCTTGAGTATAACTGCAAAGACCCTATTTCCAAATGAGGTCACATTCACAGGATTTGGGAGTTAAGACTTCAACAAACCTTTTGGGGGACACAGTTCAACCCACAACATACACCTTCAAGGTATGCACATAAACAGACAGAAAGGAAAAACCTTCTGGAACTCATCTTCTATCTATAGATTCATTTATTGGACACTACTTAACATCCACAAGGGTACCCTTGTGAAAAAGGAAGCCTACACTAAATGAATGCATACCTGCCTGACAGATGGGGGTGCTCAGCTGACTGCAGACCTGCCTGTTCTAACGGGTGGCCTGGACCATGACGGAGGAGCTGGAGGTAGAGGACAGAATTCACCAACCTAAAATGTACCCAGTCCAATACCTCATCTTATAATGAGGAAAACAAGGGCCAAGGAGAGGAAGAAAACCTGTCTAAAGTTTCACCAAGTACTGGCCATAAGAGTCCCAAATGTTAACCAAACATTAGCCAAAATCAGGAGGCTGGTCTGAGAAAGAAATAGCTCAGGAGCTTTAAAAAATTTTGGTTGACTTCAAAATGTGCAAATCCTTTGGCCTAGCAATTCTACTCTTAGGAAATTAGCTTAACAAAATGGTTAAGATTTAGCTACAGAAAATTGATCAGAGCATTATTAATAATGACAACATAAATAGTCACCATAAACTGAACATTTACTTTCTGTCAGACATTGTACCATGTGCCTTGCATACATTCTCATTTACTCATCAAAACAGGTTTTCTTTCAAGATGAAAAAATGGAGACTTGAGAGGTTAAATTTCCCAAGAATACACAGCTAATATCTTGATGTGCTTCAGTTTGAATCCACATCTCTTTGATTCCAAAGCCCAGGTTCTTACGCTATCCTTCTGCATAAAGCCATCAAGTCACCTTGAGGATCCTTGAAAGGAAGTACCACGAGTGGAAATTTGTTAAAACCTTAAGGTACATCCATACAGTAAAATAAAGTAGGCCATTATAGGTGGTATTATAGATTACTATCTAGTTATACATTGTATATTTCGAAAAAAGGTAGGTTACAAGACATTACTTACTGAGTGATTATGTGAGTACGTATAGTGGTTAAAAGTGACTAGATAAATACATATAAAAATATTAACCCTCATTATCTCTGGGTGGTGGGATTATAAGCAAGTTTTACTTTTGATTCTCTATATTTACAATTTTTCTATAATGAACAAATAATCTAGTGACAGAAAAAATAAAGTGTGTTTTGTTTGCAAAACCAAGAGATTTCCAGTAGACAGGGAGAGAGTATTTGCTAAAAGGATTTTCTGAGACCGCATCTTCAGCTTGAGTGTGTGCTTCAGCACATTCTTTTGACCTCACCAGACACAAACCCTTTACCTGTACGGCACATGGAAAACTGCAGCTTCCCCCTGGTAAAAAGGGCTCATGTCTTTGGACTTAGCAGAAGCACCTGGGCAGTAAGGGCTGCTGAGCACCTGAGTATAGAGGGATTTCGGGGCATATTGCTTCTGCCCTGTGGCTAGAGAAATCTGATAATATACTGCCATTTTTTTCTTCTTTCTCTCAGAGAGGCAGCAGGTAAAGCTTCTGATTGAATTCCATCTTGATTTCATTAAATATTCATAAAGGCCAATTAGAAGAGGAGAGAAAGAGGCCGCGAGGCAGCCCTTTCTATCATCCTGTCAGAGGCCGGCTGGCTGACCATCAGGCATGGGCCAGCCAGTGGTCAATATGGCTGTGACCTTTCTGCCCTCTCCTCTGGGGTCACTTTTCACCATCTCAGCAAGGGACACAGGACCGGCAGGGAAGGAGAGGCAGGGGCCAGGGAAGAGAAACAGCTCATAATTCTGACAGCAAGGTGCTTAGTGTGTAGAATGCAAAATGCAAATGCTGGGCAACATCCTCAATCACCACTGGAATGGAAATCTTTCCCTAATGAGTGATGACGATGGGAGAGAGCTGATTGCACTGAAGAAAAACTGCTTAAAATTCATAATCAATCAAGGAAGTTGATTTTAACCTTTTGTAACTAAGCCATCCCATTCCAGCCTCTTTTACTGGCCAGCTAAAGCTCATTTCTCCCCACCTTCTTCCCCTAACCCAGCTGGGACAGGAGGTGCCTGTGGAGGCCCAAAGAGAGACGACCATATCAGGAAAACGGAGTGCAAAAACCCAAGACGGAGCATCTATCCTGGCCCTATAATTTTATAGTTGGGGGGATAAGGGTCAGGGAGGGCAAGGGACCTGATGATGTCATATAGTCAGTGGCAGCACAACCAGTTTTCTTGTCTACAAGCAGCTGAGGAATACTATGACAGAAAGTGCACTGAAAGTCCAGAGTTCTGTGTTTCGGACCCAGCTTTGCTATTGTGAGCTGCGTGATAGGGGAACAAAGTACTTATACTATTTTCAGACTGCAGATTCCATATTCAAAAAAGCCAGTAATCATGTCTTCCTCCCTACTTCACAGGGTTCGAGATGCAAATAATTGAAAGGATATAAAAAATGCTTTGAAAATGGTAACATACCCTATTATACGTCTCCTTTCCATTTTTCGGACCCTTAAGTTATCCCCCTCCAAACCACATTGCACTTGGCTGTTGGCAAGATCGTTTTAAAACCGGAGACTGACTTTGTCATATCCTTATTTAACCCTTTCCACATTGTCCTTTAACGTGTAAACACTAAGCCTGGCATTCAGGAACCTTTGCAATTTCGGGCACTTGTGAGTTTTCCTCTCCGAGTTTTAGTTTCCTGATTCAGAAGATGAGAAAACTAATATCTACCTTAAGAAGGCTATTATGATAATTGGAATTCACATCTGTAAAGTGACCAGCATGGTTCCTTGCACATAATAGCTGCTCTATGTAGCTTAATTATTATCTTATTAAGTTTCCCAACAATGGTGTAAGATAGGTAGAGGAGGGATACATTTTACCCTGATTTTATAAAGGTGACATGAGAAGTCCAAAGAGGTGAAGACAGTGGGTTATGGCCACATAGCTAGAATTCAGAGCTGAGGTTTTACCCTTGGGCTTTTGGTTCTTGGGGGGGGGGGTGAGGTGAACAGGTGTGGAGCTACCCCCATGGAATGCTGGCACCATGGAATGCTTCTTTTCTGAGATTCCTCTACCAAGCCTGAAAGGTGCAGAATACAGTTTTATTTTCTAATATGATCACAAGGCCTTAGGTTGGAGGGCTAGCCAACTCCTCTTACCCCATCTCAAACTAGTAGAAAATGAATGAAGCAAAAGTTGCTTCAGTTATGCTAAACAGTTGCTTGGATAAAAGGTGAAGATAAAATTCCCAAACAATAATTTAAGTTTTCTTTCTTTCTCTTCTTCTTTCTTTCTCCTCTTCTTTTCTTTCATTGTTCATCTTCTCCTCCAGGTCACACATTTTAAGGCAGTGAAAAGAAGTTGAGTGGAAATGTTTGAGCATGAACTGTTGCAAATGAATGTATCACTAAAAAGTGATTTCATCACGATGGCATACTGGATCCACACTGGGTGGCTGGTGAGCCCTGGGCAGGGTCAGGCAACCTGGTCTCCCTTGGCTTAACTTCATCTTTATGGTCTCCTTGCCCATCAGCTCAGGCCTGCCCTAAGTCCCAGATCCACCAAGATATGAAGCAAAAGAGTGAGCACTCCAAAAATTCTACCTTATTCATTCATTCAACCAATATTTATTGAGCACCTACTATTTGCCAAGTTTTTTGCTAGGTAGAGTACAAAGACAGGCAAACACAGATTCTGTCCTCACAGTACTTATAGTCTGTAGACAATTTGAGAAATTACATATTCACATATATAAGTGTCATGAAGGAAATAAGTACATGAAGGAAAATACTGGGAATTATTAAATATTTAACAGGAGTATCTGACGTAGTTGGGTGTAGGAGTGGGCTCAGTTAAGACTTCCATGGGGTAAAGACATTTGGAGTTATGCAGGCAGAGGGATGTGAGTGGAATGGAGCTGGGGTGCCTATCAGAGGGGATAGCACTAGTGCCTGCCTTGAGCTGGGAGGGAACAGGGCACGTTCGTGGAGCTGGAGGAGATACAAGTGCCTGGGCTACAGAGGTGGGAACCAAGAAATAGGAGACTGCAGAGGAGGGTCAAGTCTAGACTCCACAGAGCCTTCTAGGCCAGGGCATATAATCTGGGAGCAAGTTAGCCTAAAAATGAGGAAAGCTACTGAAGAGTTTAAAAGGAAATACACCTACTTAGATTTGTATTGCAACAAACAAACAAACAAAAAACCCAAAAACGAAACAAAACAAAACAAAACAAAAAACAACAAACCACCAAAGTCTAGCAGGCTTTGTTATAGAAAATCACATACTGGCTCTGAAATTCATATGGAAATGCAAAGGACCTAGAACAACTTGGAAAAATTACAAAGTTGAAGTATGAACACTACCTGATTTCAAGACTTATTATAAACCTTCAGTAATCAAGACTATTTGGTTTTGGCATAATCAGATTCATGACACAGAACAGAGTCTAGAAACAGACCCACAAATACACAGACAACTAATTTTCAACAAAGATGTGAAAGCAATTCAGTGGAGAAAGAACAGTATTCTTTTTTTTTTCTTTTGAGAGAGAGAGAGACAGACAGACAGACAAGCAGACAGAGGGAGAGAATGTGCACACATGTGAGAACAGGGGAGGGAGAAAGGAGGAGGGAGAGAGAGAATCCCATGCAGGCTTCACGCCCAGTGCAGAGCCCATCGTGGGGCTCAGTATCACAACTTTGAGATCATGACCTGAATCAAAATCAAGAGTTAGATGCTTAACTGACTGAGCCATCTAGATGCCCCAAGAACAGTCTTTTCAATAAATGGAGCTAGGACAATTGGTTGTCTATATGGGAGAAAAAAGAGAATTTTGATCCATACCTCACATCACTTACGAAAATTAACTCAGAATAGCTCATAGACCTAAATGTAAAACCTGAAACTCTAAAATTTCTGGAAGAAAACACAGGCAGAATCTTTGTAACCTTGGATTAGGCAAAGAATTATTAGTTATAATACTAAAAGCATTATCCACAAGAGTAAATTGATAAAATGGACCTGATCAAAATTTTAAAACTTCTGTTCATTTAAAGAACTGCTAAGACAATTATAAGACAAACAATGGATTCAAAGAAAAAAACCTGAAAATATATATCTGATAAAGGACCTGAATCCAGCATATGTTTGTAAAGGACTCTCAAAATTCAACAATAAGAAAATAAGCAACCTAATAAAAAAAGTGGGTAAAAGATCCAGACAGTTTATCAGAGGAGAGAAACAGATGTGCAAATAAGCCCATAAAGAGATGCTCAATATCATTGGTCATTAGAGATATACAAATTAAAACTACTACATACCTATTAGAATGACTAAAATTAAAAAGATTTCCCATACCAAGTACTTGGAGGAATGGAGGAGTCAGAATTTCATACATTGCTGGGGATGTAAAATAGTATAGACACTTTGGAAAACGTTTGGCAGTGTCTTTAAAAAAAAGCTGTCTCCAAGAGATATGAAAACATAAGCCCTTACAAAGAATTGCATGTGACTATTCAAAGTAGCTTTGTTCAATAAGAGACTCTTAAAAACTGAGAACAAACTGAGGATTGATGGGGGGTGGGAGGGAGGGGAGGGTGGGTGATGGGTATTGAGGAGGGCACCTTTTGGGATGAGCACTGGGTGTTGTATGGAAACCAATTTGACAATAAATTTCATATATTAGAAAAAAATAAATAAAAAACTTCCTGAAAATGTTAAAATAAATAAATAAATAAATAAATAAATAAATAAATAAAAGATTAAAAAAAAAACAAAGTAGCTTTGTTCAGAATAGCTAAAACCTGGAAACAATTCAGATGTGCACCAACAAAAATGAGTGGATAAACAAATTGTGGTATATCCATACAATGGAATTATACTCAGCAAGAAAAAGGAATGAACCACTGATACACACAACAATGTGGTTGAAGCTCAAGATAAGTATGTAGAGTAAAAGAAGCCCAACAAAAAAAGCACACATGTCCATGATTCCACTTGTATAAAATTCTGGAAAAATCCTTTATGATTCTGTTTACAAAACTCTAGAAAATGCTAACTATGGTGACAGAAAGAAGGTCAGTGGTTATCTGGGGATGAGTGGGAGTGGGGAGGGATGAGAGGAAGAGATTAGGACATGAGGGAATTTTGGGGGTAGTAAATTGCTCATTATCTTGATCGTGGTGATAGCTTTAAGGGCGCATATATACGCAAAAATTTACCAAATTGTACACTTTGTTTTTTTATTAAACACTTTTACTCTTAATCCCCTTCATCTATTTTACCAATCCTCCTTGCTTACCTCCCCTCTACAAACCATCTGTTTGCTCTCTAAAGTTGAGTCTGTTTTTTTGCTGTGTCTCTCTGTTTCAAATTGTACGTTTTAAAGATGGGCAATTTATTGTGTGTCAATCACACTTCCATTAAAATAAGAACCAAACAAAAATGTTAGCTGTAATGAGGAGTATGGATAGCAGATATATGGTGGTGGAAGAGGGGAAAGTAGAAGCGGACTTAGGGTGGACAGTTAGGGGCGTTATAAAAATACAGGAGAAATGGTGGGAGTTTACCAGAGAATGAAAGAAGTTGAGATGGTGAGAAGTGGAAGGATCTAAAGGATTTCGGAGCGAAAACAGAAAGGAATGGTGATGGCTTGGATGGAGGGGAGTGTGAGAGGGAGGGCTAAGAGGCAGCATCTAGGTTTTGAGACTGCACACCCCATACCATTTGGGGAGATGGATTCAGGATTCAGGGAATCATCTCATCTCTCCTCCCACCTCTATCCCTTGCTCCTGTCTCCAGTATCAGTTCCCTGCGTCAGACCTTATCGTCATTTGCCTGCTTCTTCTTTAATCTCCCCATATCCAGGCTTGCCTTCTCCAACTGATTCTTCACTTCAGAGATCAGAGTAGTCTTTTTAAAAGACATACTGACTATTTCACTCTTCTGCTAAATATGTTTGTACAACTCCCCATGGCCCTCAGAATGAAGTCCAAGATCCTAAGCCTGGGACTTGTGAGGCGTTCCCTGACTTGCGCCCTATCGTCTTCCGCAGCCATCTTGCCCTCCTGCAACACCTGGCAGGACCTGCCAGTGGACATCATGAATTGCTCAGCTTCTTGAATGCTTCCCTTCTCCTTGCCTGTGAGCAACTTGGCCTCTCTGATCTGAACTTACCTCCTGGCTTGTTTTGATTACTCTTAGATGCTCTTTTAGCATTTCATGCTTCCTTATATGAGAACATGTATTTCAAGGGATGGTATTTAACTACAGCTCTGATTTGGTTCCTATTCTGAGGACTTTTCTCCTGCACCACTCTGGAGGTCTCCTTTAATCTTCCCTCGAAATCTGGGGATCTATTTGTTCCTCTTGGACCTCCTCCCAGGTGTCTGAGTACTGTTCAGCTTCTAGCGTAGGACCAGTCACGTAGTAGGTGTCTCAGCTTTGGGCCTTGGGTTTTGCTTCCTGGAGCAATGTTGCTGGTGTTAATCAGCTGTTTTCTTGTTAACTTGGTCTGACTCCACAGTCCCTGAGCTCTCTTCATCTACTGAAAGCTCCTTATTTCATTTCACAAATTAATGGCTCAGCTTAATGGGAGATTCTCATAGGCTTTGAGCAGTGGTGGTGGCTCCACTGGTTTCACAAGGGCTGGGGCTTTTGTCCTACCTCTAGAGGCATGTCCTGGACACTCCCTGCCTTTTATGCCTCACCTAGTGCCACACTTCCTTCCTTGCTCATATGCTGTCTTGAGTACCCATGGAGTCAGACTTGTGCTGGGCCATGGGGAGAGAAGACAGATGACTGAAAGAAAATAGGCTGCACTGATAAAATAGTCTTAATTATTCCTGAGCTAATTAATTTAACTTCTCTGTAGAGAAGATAACTATGGTTGTGCTGGAACACACAGAGCTATGGGCTGTAGTCATTGTTCAAAGTGTGGTATTTGTCTTTAAAGCTTCATGAGTAGCATGGATCATGACACGAGTGGCACATCAATGTTTGTTGACAGTTTATGTAAGGAAGTTTCTGAGATGCATGGCCTTTATCTTCAGGAGGCAGATTAGTATAAAGGTTAAGAATAGGGTTTTAGAGCTGTCTGCCTGTATTCAAATAGTAGCTCAACCAATTCCTGCTTGTGTAAATTCGGGAAAATTACCTTTCTATGCCTGTTTGCTCTTATGTAAAATGGGGACATACCAAACACCTACCTCTGCTTTTTTCTTCTGTAAAATGGGGATATAATTAAACCTACCTCATAGAGTAATTCTGAAGATTAATTAACTTGATAAATGTACAGCTCTTTTTAAAAAAATTCTTTTAAAAATGCTTATTTATTTTTGAGAGAAAGAGTGTGAGTCGGGGAGGGGCAGAGAGAGAGAGAGAAAGAGGGACAGAGGATCCAAAGCAGGCTTTGTGCTGACAGCAGTGAGCCCAATGCAGGCCTCGAACCCACGGTCTGTGAGACCATGACCTGAGCCAAAGCTGATGCTCAACTGACTGAGTCACCCAGGCACCCCAAGGTATAGCTTAAAACCGCTTAAAATAGCAGTTGGCATGAAGTAAGGGCTCAATGAACATTAGTAATTATTATCCACAAAAACCTAAGACCATTTCTGACTTTCCAAAAAAGAAATATATAATTACCAAGATAGAAAAACTTTAATGCGGGGCGCCTGGGTGGTTTAGTCAGTTGAGAGTCAGACTTCGGCTGGGGTCACGATCTCACGGTTCGTGAGTTCGAGTCCCACATCGGTCTCTGTGTTGACAGCTTGGAGCCTGGAGCCTGCTTGGGATTCTGTGTCTCCCTCTCTCTCTAGTCCTCCCCAACTCATGCTCTGCCTTTGTTTCTCAAAAGTATTAAATAAACAATAAAGAATTAAAAAAAAAGAAAAACTTCAATGCAAGAATTATTATCAAACCTAACATTCATGCATTGCTGCTTCCATTGTATCATGCTGCTCCTTAGTGTCATGAGATGGGAAAATGTACCCAGCCGGCAGCTGCAAGGTGTATGAGTCTGTCCAATAATAAATATCACATTCCCTGGAGGATTTTCTATTTCAAAATTATAATTATAATCCAATGGTTTAATTGAATTAGACCCTCATTCTACCCAAAGGGCTAATTCAGAAGAGAATAGGCAATCATGAGCTGAGGTAACTAACAAGGGATCTTTAGGAGGTAGATTCATAAATTGCGGGTTATTCATTTGCTGCAAAGCTCTGTCTTTTTCAAGGGTCCTCAACCTTCAGCATCTTCATCCTACCAGCTCCTCTGTCAAAGAAACTCACTCATAGCAGAGGGAAGCAAAAAGCACACTGTATCCAAGAAGTCCATCTCTGTGCTTGCAGGACTTCTATTTTTACATTTACCACTTATGATTAAAATTCAGAAATGTAAATACTGCAACAGTGTTTGGTAACAAATTTACTGTAATGTCTTTAGAACATAGCCAACCAAAGTAATGTAAAAATTATTGACAGTAAATAATAATATGACTGCAACTAAAAACCACAGATATAATAAGCCACAAAACATTAAGGAGATGTGGAATCAGTGTATCCATATAGATGATTTCTAAGACTGAGGAAATAATAACAGCTATCATTTATTGAGAACTTCCTGTTCTTAGCATTTTACACGGATTTTATCCTTTCAATAACCTTCTGAAATATTAATACTGTCCCCATTTTACAGATGGGAAAACTAAGGCATAGATAGATTAAGTTATTTGCCCAAGCACTGACTCTGGTAATTGTGTGCAAACTTCAGTCCCACCTAGTCTCTCTGTGTCCCTTAGATGATGAACATAACCCATGCTGAGATCCATCATTCTAAATACTACCCTAAAGTCACACATGGCAATATCACAACAGAAATGATAAGGTTGCTGATAGGGCCCTCCAGTTCCCACTTTATGACAATATATAGTAGTATTTATTCATCCATTCAAAAAAGACTTTTTGACCATTTACTATGTGCCAGACACTGTTATAGGTGCCAGAGGTAAAATAGCAAACAAAACTGACAAAACTCCTGCTCTCATGGAGCATACTTTTAAATGTGGAAAATAGATAGTAAGTAAAACAAGAAGACTATATACTACATTGAAGTAGTGATAAGTGCCATGGAGAAGAATCAGGCAGGAAGATAATGGGTTATGGAGATGAACTTGAAGTTTTGGATAGGCTAGCCAGGGAAGGTCTCACTGAGAAGGTGATATTACATTAAAAGCCTATAGGATGGGAGGGAACCATGAGAATATTAGGTGTATCAATATCAAGTAATAAACTTTACCTTCCTGTTCACCCATAAAAACAGATAAAACATATAATTCTACCTAGACTATCAAACTCTTTGAGCCTGGAGAGAGGTAAATCATGGACTGATCATGACTGTGTACCAGGCATCGTGCTAGGCATTGTGAAGGATACAAAGATAAAAGACAGAGTCCCTGTCCTCATCCAGTTGGGGTTGTCAGAGAGAAAAGGATGTGAAAGCTGGCTTTATTATAAGAAAGGGGGCAATACGTTTTTAAAGAGAGGAACAAGAAGTTCTACAGACAGGATGATTAAATCAAGGGAAAGGGATTGGGGTGAGGGAGATAGGTGTTAGAGCTGAGAAGGGCCCACAGTTTGGAGGAACACATGGAGGTATAGATTTGGGAGCAGAGGGAGGTTGGCTATGACATTGCCAGCAGATTTGTACGGGGTGGGGGCAGGGGGCCAGGAGGGGGCAGTGGGCTAGAGCAGATTTATGAGGAAGGTAAGGGGAAATTTTATCTAGGTTGGTTAGCTCTTGTCATGAATACAAAGAAATCAAATGGTTTGGATTAATTGGCTTATGTGATTAGGTGGCTTAATACAATATAAAATCATTTTAAATCCTTAGAGGAATGATGTGAGCTATAAATAAGTAAATAAGTACATTCTGCACCAGATGATTAAAGAAGACAGGTCTCTTTCTGTGGCCACAAAAACGGCTTCACTGTCTCTGCAAGTCTGAGCTGAGTCAACACCAGTGCTGAAAACCAGTCAAGCCTTTGGAGCTGTGGGACATAGTCTTGAGGTCAGATGACTTGAACTGTGTGGCTGTTTGGATGTTACTTAACTTTTCTGCACTTTGCTTCCCTAGGAGGACAGTGTGGAAGATCCCTACACTGCCTACTTTTCAGAATTCAAAGTACCTTGTAAGCTCTGAAATACTGTCTTGAACATCAGTACTCACCGTCAGCATCCACACGCAACTTTGCCTCTCTTTATTGGCTTTAAGTGCAACAAAACAAAACAAGAGAGTTAGAGATGTAGCTGTATAACTTTGGGAAAAATCTTAGAACCTCTGTTTTCTCATTCATAAAATGGGGCCTAATAATACCACACAAAGATGTGATACGGTTTGAATAAAATAATGCAGTTGGCATAATACGGAGCTCAATAAATGAGTATTTCTGTTTGTTTACTTTTTGAGGGTCTTTGGTAAAGTTCCAAGGACCATGTATTTTCCCCAAAGCAGGGAAGTGGATACAATCTATAAGAGTGTATCAGGAGTAAGCAAGGGAGGAAGAAAAGGCCTGCTGGTAAGACACTCTGAAGGTTTACACCAACCAGCCAGAAGGAAGCTATAGTTTACACAATTCCTCATTCTCCAGCCTGAAGGTCTTCATCCTGAAATGACCCTCATGTGCAACCTTTTGGAGCCCCTGACCCTTCTTCAGGTCAGCTCAAATAACCTTTCTTGGGTATTTACAAAATGTTCTAACCACAAGGTAGGTGCTAAGGTATAGACAAAGTTAAAATCCAGAGGCTCAGGCTATCATTTCAGTGTGATAAATGCAGGGTTCTGGGGACCCAGAGGAGAGCCTCATAATCCAGTCTGAGGAATCCGAAGAGATCTCACAGGAGTAGAGACCAGTGTGGAATCTTTGGAACATAAGGTTGACAGGTCAAGAAGAGGAGGAAAAAGAGGGAGTTGCTTGAGCAGAAGTATGGAGTGTTAAAATTGTGTGTGTGTGTGTGTGTGTGTGCGCGCGCGCGCATGTGTGTGTGTAATGAGTATCTTGAGAAGGCAAGGTTAGAGAAAGTCTACTTTTAAAGTTTTTCTGTGAAACTTCCAAGCTGCTTCCCAATATTTCCACAGTTTGTACAGGCCCTTCTTCTAAGAGTCCTTCCTCTTGTGACTCTTCTTTTGGGGAAGGCAGTAACTTGGTCCTAACCTTGTAAGAGAATAGCTTTCAGCCAAATTGTGATTCACTCCTCCAGGCCCCAGCTGACAGCTTGTGATCAGGCCAAACCCCAATCCATGCACAGTGGCTCAACTCACTCTCACAGCGTCAACCCAATCCACGGGCTGGCAAGCCCTGTAAGATCAGACATCCAAAGTAGTGAGCAAAGTTGCCATTTATGGGAGGAGGGAGAGTCAACCAATACAGTGTTTTCTCTTTCTCATCTTCATGCTCTCTGATGCCAAGTTTCTAATTTTATAGGCAAGTGGTGAATCTCCCTGAAAATAAAATGAATTCCCTATAAGGGAGCGTATGGCTTTACTGCAATGGCATTTTAAAGTACACAAATGTCTCGTGTATTCCAAATTGTCCAGAGGTTTACAGAAGTAGGAATATTTTAGTATACTGAGCATTAGCAATGTGCCAAGCAGTGAGCTAAAGCCTCTACTTATGTTATCTTATTTACTTCTCACTTCTCACCATGAATGAAAATTATGTTTTCTACTATATAGTGAAGCAAACTGAAACTCAGAGAGGTTAAGGAATTTTCCCATTTGCACAGCTAAAAAAAGAAGAGCTACAAATTAAACCAGGTCTGTTACCACCAAATCTACCCTCCCTCCCCTTAGTCTTTCCACATTGTGTAGACAATTCAGCAACTTCCAAAGCTCTCTTATTAGTTTTAGTTTTTGAATGCAATCTTTGTAAATCATATCATACCCTTTCTTATGTTCCTCTGCAGGCAAAATGGAACATAAATTAACCTTGCCGTAATTTTTTTTGCAGAATTATTTTTTTGCATCTATTCTGAAATCACCAGGCCTTGCCTTATTTGGCTAGCTTATATATGATCATTGGCTTTTTCATGCTGTCATATTGCTAGCTGTGTCTGCCCCTTGCAAATCCTTCTAGTTTATTTATATTTTCTGCTTCTAAACTATTTAAGACTACTAAACAAAATAGCTATGCTTACTTGAAACAAGGTAAAAAGGGCTGAATGATAATTGAAGTGTTTGGACTATGTGGAGAGCATGGTAAATTTAATACATATGCCTGTGAGGATGGTTATAAAGTAATTAACAGGACACAGGAAATATCTTGGTGATCACGATTCTGTTTTCATTTCAGAATCCAGTAAGGGATCCACTCTACCAATGGAAAGGATCAAAAGCAATCTCTGCTCCCATTTGCACGTCCACGGCCATGGCAGACCTTGTTAAAGCCATCGGCTGCATCATGCTTGGGTTAGAGACAGAGAGCAGCAGGCTTCATAAATACACACAGGGAGAAACCATTTCCACTGAAATGATTCAGAAGCAGTGGGCATTTTGCAGAGCGTGCTGGAGAAATGCAAAACCTCCTCAGGAACACTGCTTTTGAAGACTGCAATTAAGTAGGAATCTAAGCAGGGACTAACATTTTTCCTTAAACACTAAGACACCTATTACTAGGAAGTGATATTTTAATACCAACTTGCAAGGGATAAGAGCTGTCAGCTCATGGAAGAGAAGGAGATGGCAAGGCATATGCAGTACAGGGAAATAGAGAACATATGGAACACATACCATTCTTTAGCTACATGTGGTCACAAGTTTCCATAAATTTCTTATTGAGGACGAATTGATAGCATATACTAGGACTCTACTGAATGCCTTGGGGTATGTTTATGTTCAGGCTTCCTATATGGTCACCTGTAGATATTTCTCACAACATGTGGTATATTCATTTTCATTAAGTCCTTTTGCTTTTCCAAAAATCATGGTTTTGAGACTATTTACCATTATTGTGACAAAGACTTGATCCTGATACACCCTATTTGACTACTGCAGTCAAATTTTTAGTTCCTAGAACGGGCTAAAGGAAACAAATAGACCCAATTAGAAAGGATTTCCTTAATATTAATTTTGTCTCAATCTGTGTGACACATTAAACAGTGACCTGTGACATCTTCCAAGAGGCCTCTAGTTTTCTTGATTTCTCATGCATTAGGCAACCCTAGCTTTATAAAGCAGATGATAGGTACTTGATAAAGCAGATAGTAGGTTGCTCTCATTGGAGGTGAAATATAACAGAACCATAATGTTCAAGAACTCAGTGAAACTCACTGAAAATTATTATTTATCTCTCTAAAATTATCTTACTAAAATAATTAAAGCTCATTTTCAGTTGAACCTCCAAGGAAAGAAAATTATTTTTCAGCAATAGATCTCCGCAGTTCTCACTGAAGATCTGAGGTATGGTAGATTCTCTGAGAGACATTTTAAGAAGCTCCCTAGCTCCTAAAAAGAAGAAAGTCTTCATATCACCCAGATGCAGAAAATATGCAGACCCTCAAGAACTTAAGAAAAACATTCATTAAGACAGACTGTCAAAACAGTCAGCTCACAACCAAATTTAGGAATTTCACAAACAAGTCATGGGGTGACAGAAGCAAAAGAGATAATGACAGTTCTGACAGGTTTTTTTTTCCTTCAGTAAACTGCCCATGGGTGTCCTGACCACTAGGTCCAGTGTTGAGGCACTCCTGAGGGAATGGCATTCAGGAGAGGAGAGGGGGTGGCCATAACCACCGCTTGTCATTAAAGTATGCACTTGTCCATATGGCAGTTCTTTCTGTTGTGGGTTATTTATATCCCTTCCAATCTTCACTACCAAAGCTAATCTATACCACATCAGTAAAACATTCCTAGGCCTTTGAGTTTCCTTCATTCATTTCCAGGAGGCAGGGCTGCTAATGGAGTGGAAGGCTGAGTCAGCACAGACATGCTTGTAGTTTTGTTGGTTAATATTAAACAGGATCCTTGGATGTTTCCAGACAGAACTGTGGTTTTTTTGTTTAGTTTGGTTTTTGTGAGGCCCTTTAAAAAAGAACATGGCCTGTTTCTGACCCCATCACAGTCAAGGCTTGCTTTTCAGCTTTTTGAAATTCTGTCTTCCCATTGTTTCATTTGAAAACTTTCTGTTCTGTTTCATTTTTTTCTAGCTTTATTGAGATATAATGGACACTTATCATTATATAAGCATAAGGCAGACAATGTGTTGATTTGATACTTTTGTATGTTGCAAAATGATTAGGACCATAGCCTTAGCTATGACCTACATCCCGTCACACAGTAACCATTTCTTTTTTGTTGTGAGGTCATTTTAGATCTACTTTCTCAGCAGCATTCAACTATGTGATACAGAATTATGAGCTATAATCCTCATGCTGTACATTAGCTCTTGGTAGTTTAATTTGATTACTGATGATGAATTACTACTTTGTGCCAGGCCCTGTGCTAGGCACTGAGACTTAAAGAAAAATGGGACACAGTTCTCGCCCATGAAGATTTCTAGCTCCTCCACAAGCTGGCTGGGCAAACTTGCTTAACATATTTAACCTCTCTGTTTCCTTGTCTATAGACTGAAAATAAAAAGAACCAATTCATAGGTTATTGAAAGGAATAAATAAGATACTACATGCAAGGTATTTACCACAATGCCTCACACAGTATAAGCACTCATATACAGTAGTTACTATCCTATGAATTAATTACTCACATATAGTAGTTACTATCATCTGAATACTATCATCATCATCTAATATGATAGTTAATATTTTATTAAGGACTCACTGCAATGCTTTCTTCTTTAAAGTATCTTCACCAATTTGCCTGTTGAAAGTAATTTCTCCTTTTCCTTTTCTTAGTACTTTGCATCCTGAATTACTACTTCTTCCATTCACTTTTGTTAAAGATAATTGCACCTATATCTTTAATGTTCACTAAACTGTGGGCTGCTTGAGGGCAGAGACTATTTCTTATTTATTTCCATTCACTCATTATTCATCATTTATTCATTCATTTGACAAGTATACATTAACCATCTTGTACCAAGCATTATGCTATGTACCAAGCATTATGCTAGCCACTGGAAATATAGCAGAGAACAAGAAAGTCATAGTCTGGTCCTTGCTATCAAGTTTGGTAGTAGAGATAGAGAAACAGGTGATTATTGACCAGCCTGTAAAAGGAGTAGGCATAGGGATTTATTAGAATAAACAAGAGGGACAAGAAACTCAGACTAAAGGAGTCAGAGAAAGTGCTGTGGGGGAAGTGGCATATCATCATAATTCTGAAGGGCATGCAGGAGTTTGCTAGGACAGGGTGAAAGGGGAAAGGAAAAGTATCCTGACAAGTGAAAGACCCAAAGGTAAGAGAAACCAAGGAGCGTTCAGGGAACTAAAAGTTTTGCATCCCCACAGTAAGAACTATAAAGAGAGAAGAGAAGGGTAAGAGGAGTTAGAGAGACAGGCAAATACATTCAAGACCTTGTAGGCAAAGTTAAAATGTCTTATCTTTAAGAATATAGAAAGTCATGGGGCTGGGAGATGGTTGAGCAGAAGAGTGACATTGTGGTCATCTAGACTACAGGAGTAGGGAGAAGAGGACATTTTTGGGAGATCAGAATCAATAGGACTCAGTGACTAAATCCTGTTGCCATTGAGGGTGGGGGAGTGAAAGGAGTCACAGATGACTTGAAGGATTCTGGCTCTGGCAACTGGACTAAATGCCCATGGGATTTTCTGAGCTGGTCCAAACAAAAGGAAGAGTTTGTTTGGAATCTGGAGAAAGATAATGAGTTCTGTTTTAAAATACAATTGATGTGCCTGTGGGATATCAAAGTGGAGATATTAAGAGGGAAGTTGGATGGTTGGAGCTCCAAAGAAAGACAGAGGGGAAACATAGATTGGGGGCTGTGCTACAGAGAGATGATAATTAAAGCCACGAGGGGGATGAGATCATGCAGGAAGGCTGTGGAGAATGAAAGGAGAGGCAGCCTAGGACAGAACCCTGACAGATTCTAACATCTGAACAACAGAATGGCTAGCAAAGGAGGCTGGAAAGGTATGGCCAGGGACATAGAAGGGCACCCAGCAGAATGCTGTGTCACACAAGCCCACGGAAAATCGTGTTTCCAAAGAAGGGAATGGTTAGCAGTATCATAATAAAAACCAGAACAGCACTTGATGACCTTGGCTTGAGCAGCTTCAGTAAGTAGAGCTGAGGGGAACAGAAGCCAAGCTGTGAAGGGTTGAGAAATGGGTGGGGAATGAGGAAGTGCAGATAGCAAGTGTAGTAAATACTTTTAACAAACTCTGCCTTTGACGGGGGAAAGGGAAAGAGAGAGAGAGAGAGAGAGAACCTACAAGGGGCATGGGGTTGAAGAAGTTATTTTTGTTTTGTTTTAAGACGGAACAGACTTCACCATGTTTAGATGCTGATGTGAAAGCAGTAGTTCTCCCTCCCAGAACATGCATGTCACGAATTATATGTTTATAAAGTGTTCTATTGTTCCTTCTTTGATGTCCCAACAGTTTTGTGAGGTGGTGGTGGGGATGGGGTGGGGAATGGACCACTTTTTTAAATGGATGTTGTTTAATAGATAAGGAAAGTCAAGCACTAATGAGAGAAACTTTGCCTATAGCCACACAGTAAGTTAGTGCGGGGCCTGCCTGGAGCCCAGGTCATGTGTCCAGGCGGAAATGTGACCAACAGTGACTTACGATACCAAATGCCCTAGATTGTCTGAGATAGTCAATCATTTCTCCAGCATGGCTTTTCTTCTTTACCCAAATCTCTTTTATTGTACCTATCACACCACAGAGTAATGATTTCTTTCCTTGTCGACCCTCCCCACGAGCCGGAGAGCAACCTGAGGACAGGGGTATGTCTGACCTTTGTGTCCCCAGTGCCCAACAGAGTCTGACACTTAAGGAAGAGAAAGAGGTCAGGGTTCCTCAGGAAATGTCAGGCACTGAGCCAGGAACTTTCATCTATCTCAGTGCTTTTCAGCCCAGGCTGCACATTACAATCACCTGGGGTTTTAAAAGCTATTGGAGCTCTGACCCCACACCAAACCAATTAAGTCAGACTCTGGGGGAAGGTATAGGTTTTCAGATCTTTCCAGGTGATACTAACACACAGCCAGGGTTGAGAACTACTATTTTTCACGATTTAATTTAATCTGATTAATAGTAGTCATTGGGGTTGGTAACATTATTCCCAACCAAGGAATAAGGCTCATAGAGGGTAATGACACATATAAACCATGTGGTTAGGGCCAAGTTTCAAGTGCTGGTGGGGAAGTTTCTCTAATAAACGCTTTGTAAGTGTCTGCTGAACTAAACTGAATGGATTTCTTTTTCTTTTATTATTTATTATTTATTTTTTATTTTTTTTAATATGAAATATATTGTCAAATTGGTTTCCATACAACACCCAGTGCTCCTCCCAACAGGTGCCCTCCTCAATGCCCATCACCCACTTTCCCCTCCCTCCCACCCCCCATCAACCCTCAGTTTATTCTCAGTTTTTAAGATTCTCTTATGGTTTGGCTCCCTCTCTCTCTAACTTTTTTTTTTTTCCTTCCCCTCCGCCATGGTCTTCTGTTAAGTTCCTCAGGATCCACAAACTGAATGGATTTCAAACTCTCTGTTTACAATGCTCATTTCAGCACATTTATCTGTGTCCGTAGTGCTCTGTCTCTTGATTCAGAAAAATAAGTCACTATACCTGGGAAGTTATATCATGAAAATACATTTAGGAATTCTAGGGATCAAAGTGGTAAAGGTTAGTGTCTTCCATCTCCACACCAGCAAAAACTTGGTGTCAAAAAAATGGCAATTGATCCATTGACTAGAGCCAATATTCACCCCTAAGTTTCTAGAATGTTTCCAATTTAACATATTCTGATCTGTCATCTTATTTATGATAGCAAAGTCCTAGAAACTTAATGTTTTATAAGTAGTAAGTGAATGCATTAAGTCAGTGAGTGTTAAAATAAAATGCACCAAAGTCAGAAAAGATGCATATAAGTTAGAGATACTTGTTCAGATGTGGGCATGTTACACATTAGTTCACGGCTATGTACATTTAAACAAAATCAAGAAAAAAAGCAGGCACATAAATACTCAACAAACTTTTTAGAACTAATCAACAAATTCAGTAAAGTTGGAGGATGCAAAATTAACATACTAAAATCAATTGTATTTCTATACACAATGAACTACCCAAAGAGAAAATTAATAAAACAATTCCATTCACAATAACAATTCAAAAATAAAATACTTAGGAATAAACTTAACCAAAGAGATAAAAGGCCTGTACACTGAAAATTATAAAACATTGATGAAGAAACTCAAAGAATACAGAGATAAGTGAGAAATTGAAGACTATTAAATTTTCCATACTATCCAAAGTGACCTACAGATTCAATGCAATCTATATCAAAATTCTAGTGGCATAAAGAAGATGTGGCATACCTACACAATGGAATATTACTTAATCATAAAAAAGAATGGCATCTTATCATTTATAACAATAGGGATGGACCTAGATGGTATAGTGCTAAATGAAGTAAGTCAGGCAGAAAAAGATAAATACCATATGATTTCACTATACGTGGAATTTAAGAAACAAAACAAAGAAAAAGGAGACAAAAAAATAGATTATTAAACACAGAGAACTAACTGGTGGTTGACAGATGGGAGGTGGGTAGGCAGATGGGTGAAATTGATAAAGAGGACTAAGAGGTACAAACGTCAAGTTACAAAATAAAAAAGTCACAGAGATGAGAAGTACTATGTAGGGAATATAGTCAATATGATTGTAATGTTGTTTGGTGACAGATGGTGACTACACTTATCATGGTGAGCACTGAGTTACATATAGAATTGTTGAATCATTATATTATACACTTGAAACTAATGTAACACTGTATGTTAATTACGTTTCAATAAAAAAAAAATCCAATGCATCCTTCACAGAAATAGAAAAAAATCCAAAAATTCATATGGAGCTAAAAATTACCCTGATTGACCAAAACAACCTTGAGCGAGAAGAACAAAGCTAAAGGCATCACATTTTCTGATTTAAAAATATATACTAAGCAACAGTAATCAAAACAGTATGGCACCAGCATAAAACAGACATACATACCAGTGGAACATAATACAGAGTCCCAAAGTAAATTCATGCATCTAGGATCAACTGATCTTTGACAAAGGTGTCAACAACATACAATGGGGAAAAGGTATTCTCTTTGATAAATAATTTAGGAAACCTGTATATGAATGAAATTGGACCCTTATCTCATACCATATACAAAAATCAAACTCAAAATGGATTAGAGAATTAAACATAGGACCAGTAACTGTAAAACATTAGGGAAAATGTGTCTTGAACTTGGTCTGGACAATGAATTTTTGGATATGACACAAAAAACATGGCAACAAAACAAAAAACAGACAAGTAGGATTGCATGAAACTAAAAAGATTCTGCACAGCAAAGAAAACAACCAAGAGAGTAAAAACACAACCTATGGAATGAGAAAAAAATATTTGCAAATCATATATCTGATAAGGGGTTAACATCTAAAATATACAAGAAACTCATACAACTTAATAGCAAAGAAACAAATAACTTTATTTACAAATGGGCAAAGGACCTGAATAGACATTTGTCAAAAGAAGAAATACAAATGGCTAACATGTATATGAAAAGGTGCTCAATATCACCAGTCATTAGGGAAATGCAAATCAAAACTACAAGGAGACATTACCTCATATCTGTAGACTTGCTATTATTAGAGAGATAAAAGATAACAAGTATTGTGAGTATATACAGAAAAAGGAACACTTGTACACTCTTGGTGGGAATGCAAATTGGTATAGTCACTATGGAAAACATGGAGGTTTTTCAAAAAATTAAAGATAGAACTACTTTATGATCCAATAGTACCATTTCTGGGTAAAAATTATGAAAACAGCCCAAATGTCCATCAGTTGATGAATGGATAAAAGAGATGTGGTATACATATACAATGGAATATTACTCAGCCATAAAAAAGAATGAAATCTTGCTATTTGCAATGACATGGATGGAGTCAGAGAATATTATGCTAAGTAAAATTGAGTCAGTCAGAGAAAGAGAAATAACACATGACTTCACTCATATGTGGAATTTAAGAAACAAAGTAAATGATCATAGGGGGGAGAAAAGAGAGAGAGAGGCAAACCAAGAAATAGACTCTTAACTACAGAGAACAAACTTATGGTTACCAGAGGGGAGGTGTGTTGGGATATGGGTTAAACAGGTGATGGGGATTATGGAGTGCACTTGTTGTGATGAGAACTGGCTGTTGAATGGAAATGTCGAATCACTGAATTAATACACCTGAAACTAATATTAAACTGTATGTTAAGTGGAATTTAAATAAAAACCTTAAAAAAATCCAAAGAAAATGAAATTAAGTATCTCACAGAGACATCTGTGCTTCCATGTTCACTGCGGCATTATTCACAATAGCAAGCTATGGAAACAGTGTAAATGTCCATCAACAAATGAATGGGTAAACAAAATGTGGTGTGTGTGTGTGTATACATATATACATATATATGTATACATATACATATACGTATATACATATATATATATACAAACATACACACACACACACAATGGAATATTATCAAGCCTCGAAGAAGAACAAAACCTGCCATTTGTAACAACATAGATGAAATTGGAGAACATTATGCCAAATGAAATAAGCCAGACACAGAAGACAAAATACTGCATCAAAGTCATAAAAGCAGAAAGTAGAATGGTGGTTGCCAGAAGCTGGAAGGAAATGGGGAGATGTTGATCAAAGGTTACAAACTTTCAGTTATAAGTGGAATAAGTTCTCAAGATCTAATGTATAGCATGGTGACTACAGTAAATAATACTACTTTTACTTGAAATTTGCTAAGAGATAGTTCTTGAGTGTTATCACATTAGAAACAAGAGGAAGAAAAGAGCAACTATGTGAGGTGATGGATATGTTAATTAGCTTGATTTTGGTGATTATTTAACAATATATACACATATCAAGACATCAAATTGTCTAACTTAAATATATGCAATTTTTATTTGTTAATTATACTTCACTAAAACTGGGGAAAAATCTAGGCATTACACTAAGGTTTCCAAATATCCCACTTAATTCCCATGACTGTCCTCTGAGGTACATTTTATATTATATAAATATGTTTTACAAATTAAAGAATTGAGTCTTAACTAGGTTGTGACTTTTTCAAGGTCATAAAGACCTAGGTCTGTCTGACTCCAAATCCCATTCATACTCCACACTGTCTCTTCTAAGTGAAGCAAAAGCATGTGGTGCTTTTCTAGTCTTGAAATCCCTACTCTGCATGAATAGAGAAGCTTACATGGTGGTGGCAGCAATTATTTCACTATATAGTTTTAAATGATTTTCCTTTTCATAAGGAGAACATTAGTATTCCAAACATCAAGAAAATGTGTAATTTTTCTTTTTTTTTTCTTTTTATTTGTCTCAGTGCCAGAGATAAACAGTGTTCTGAGGGTCATTTTCTCTGATTATCAGCTTTGGGGGATTGGAGAATATTGTTGATGACCATCAAAGTTCTCAGATATTCCTTAATAATCCAAAAATATTACTCAGAGATTTGACAATAACCTTTTGATAAAAAAAGAAAAAATAGTTTATTAAATATTGAGTAATAGGGTTTCTTCAAAACTAAGAGAAACCTTATGGTGCAGTTAATATCCTGAACCTCCATGTCCTTAAGAAACTTTTTCCCTATGCTCTCCTCTCTGTGGTGTCTAAATAGGGTATCTCTTGATCAGATGGGGGCCCCCAAATATGAGGTGACAATTGGGTGGAAGCTAGTGGCACAGGAGGTGAAAGAATTCACCAGAGGCAGAACAAAGGAGGTAGAAGTTTACTGGATATACCAAAAGGGAGTGATGGGCAGGGCAGCAGAGAAGAGGCTGTCTGAAATGAGGCAGTCAGTGAGGGCTGTTTTAAAGGTATGGCGACATTTGGAATTCTCCCTTTTTTGTTAACTGTGCCTAGTTGTAAGTAGCCCATTGGCCAGTTAGGGCCAATGGGTATTTTGAGGTGGGTCACCTGATGGGCCTGTGTCTGTATTCAGCCAGGTGGTCATTGCGGCCCTTTCTACATTCCATTGCTCAAGCCTGTTGGCCTAAAAGCAGCCTCTACACTCTGCACCCCGTTTTTGGCATCTATCCTAATATTTCTCTCACTGTCTTGCCATTGTTTGTTTACTTGACTATTTCCCACTAGAGTTGAAGCTTTCCCTAGCAGGGACTCTTTCATCTCAGTGTTCCTAAACTTGGCACAGGGCTTTGCTACAAGTGCCTGCTTAGTAAATATGTGGAGAATGAATGAACTTAATGGGTGTAATCTTATTTTTCTTCAAGGAAATTTCTTAAATGTGAAACTACTGTCAGTTTAAATTTTAAATCTCTATGAGACCTTTCACGTAAATTGTCAAATCAGCAAAAATTCCTTGTTAGATTGTGTCGGGATCATTTGTTTGAGAAATGTGATGCCCAAACTCTGATGTATTCTCTGATCTTCATTAAACAAGTGTCCTAATTAATCATGAGGCCAACTATTTTTTAGTTTTTTTGAGAGAGAGAGTGAGTGTGAGTGGGGTAAGGGCAGAGAGAGAGCAGGGGAGAGAGAATCCCAAGCAGAGTCCCATGCAGGGCTTGATCTCGCAAACTGTGAGATCATGACCTGAGCTGAGATCAAGAGTTGGATGCTAGACTGACTGAGCCACCCAGGTGCCCTCATGGGGCCAACTTTTTAATGAATGTTTCTATAAATTCTGTTTTGGTCTTGAACCCCCAATTCCCTATGCAGATTCTGGACCCTTTTCACTCAAGATGGCTTCTACTAGAGTATTCTAGATCTGTCTGCTAGAACTTTGGGCCATAAGACAAAATTGGGAAGAAAAGTGGATTGTCTGAGAGCAAGAACTGGGCATGGACTGGTCTGAGACATTGACCTAATATAGCTAGAATGATGTCCCACAGTTACCTCAAAATCCACATGTCTTCAACTGGGGTTGTGAATGTTTTTCACTAAAACCTGCTCCTGCTCCAGTGAATTGTCTCCAGCTCAGTGTATAGCATCACTACCCCTGCCCCCCAGTTACCAATTCTAGAAACCTGGGTGTTATTCTGGACTCCCCCCCACTATTCAGCTCTCTCACTGACATCTATCAGTTCTAGGTCATGAACAGACCTTAACTTGTCTACCTCTCCATTCCTAAAGTTACTATCCCAGTTAGAGTCCATATAGTTTCTCATGTTGATTATTGCAATGACTCATGTCTGGTGTCTCTGCCTCCAGTAATCTCCACACTGAAGTTACAGGTATCTTTCTAAGATGCAATTGACTGAGAATGCCATTCCCTTGCCAAATTTCTTCAGAGAAATACTGTTCTCAGGAGTTGCCTTTAATTACTGTCCCTGTGGCTTCTGCTCTCATCACTCCCCTACTGTACTCCAGCCATCTTGAATTGCTTTGACTTTCTCTAGTGTACCTTATATTCTCTTGCTTCTGGGATCTTGGACTGGCTTAGAACATCCCAAATATTTGACTAACTCCTATTTACCCTTCAAGTCTTAGCCTAATTGTCATTTTCTTTGGGAGGTCTTCCTTGGCTCCTTTCTAAGATAATTGACCCAGCTGGATGTTAAGTTCCAAGAGAGGAGTGCTATGTCTTCTGTGCCTAACATGATGCTGTACTTATTGTATTTGTTGAATGAATAAAAAAAAAAGAGAAGAAGTAGATCAGTGTTTATTAAGTACTGATTATGTGCTAGGCATTGTCTAGGCCCTATCTTGTTAAAGTTATTCAGTCTTCATGACAACACCATAAGGAATCAGTTTCTAGTTTACAGAGAGAGAAATGGAGACTCAGAGAAGTTGAATAACCTATGTAAGGCCACACACAACTGGTAAAGGGAGAAAAAAGAATGACTGCAAAATCTGTATCTTTCAATTGTTTCATATGCCTTATATGGAAACTATAGTACATGGGATGATTAAAAAAACTTTATCAAATGAAGAAGTGAACATATGGGGATTGTAGTTGCAAATAATATAATCATTTCAGTAAGAGAATACACACCAAGATAAAAATGATGACTATCCCTGGGTGATGGGTCTAGGGATGATTTATTATTATTATCCTATGTTCTTGAATTTTCTAAGTTGTATTTAATGAATGTGCACTCATTATTATTATGGGTTATGGGAAATAGGCAAAATTAAACAAAATGTAACAAAAATATTTATATAATGCATTTCAATAATGAGCTAGGTAGTGACAGAAAATAGGTAGATATCCCCAATATCTTCTTTTTCATTTTTTTCACAGTATTTACTATTTTCTAACATTCTATTTAATTTACTTATTATGTTTATTGTCTATCTTCTCCAGTAAACAATAAGCTTCAGAAGAACATGTACTTTGACCACTAATGTATCCTAAGTGTTAAGAATAATGCCTGGTATGGAGTAGGTCTCAATAAATATTTACTGAATTAAACATCCATATAATTTTCAAACTGTTTAAATAACGACTTGATTTCCAGTGATTTTTTACTTACTTTTGTAAATACCTTGCTGGCTGTCTAACTTGAATGTCTGTAGGTTAAATAAAAGTATTAAGTGTCCGACTTCAGCCCAGGGCACGATATTGTAGTTCATGAGTTTGAGACCTGCATCGGGCTCTGTGCGGACAGCCTGGATCCTACTTTGGATTCTCTGTCTCCCCATATATCTGCCCCTTCCCTGCTCGTGCTCTGTTTCTCTGTCTCTCAAAAATGAATAAAAAATTTTTAAAAATCTTCTCAAATTGAAAGACAAATTTTATCAAAATGGGCATTCTTAGTCAATGGAAATGGCTTCTAAAGGCAGCTGCAGGTTCCATGGCAATAGTAACACATCAAAGCTTGTTCACATCTGTTACCATTTGAACCTCACAAGAACACAGTGATAAAGGCCAGCCAAGAAGAATTATTTTTCCCACTTGATAGATGAGAAACCTAAGACATCCAGTGGTCAAACTAAATGGCCCAAGGCCCCCCAGTGAAATTGGTGTGACAGAGCAGGGGCGTGAATGCAGATCCAAACCAATATACACAGACTTAAGATAGAGGCAGGACCACCATCCCTGGGAGGAAATGGGATTTGAGGCAGAAAAGTCCAGGAGGTGTGTGCTCTACCCAGGGCAGGACTTCGTTATAGGAACCAGGCAAGAAAACAAGAATGGTGGCAGGGAGGTCAGTCAGAGAAGGAGTGGGAGGAAGAGCAAAGTTGAGCTATGGTTCCAAAGACCTTTGTGTTTCTTCTGCAGATGTGCAGGATTGGGTCCAAGCCCGCCAGACCCCCCTGTCCACTATGTCCTCCCCATCTCAATGCTTTAGTGTGGTCCTCACCATTTCCTGCTTAGGTAACTGCATCCCTGCTTAGGTAACTGCATCCCTGCTGGTCTCACTCTCCCTCTCTGGCTGCTGGCAGTCCAAAGTCCACACTGCAGTCAGACTGATTCTTCCCCAAGGAAATCTCTACCATGTGATTTTTCTGTTTTACTTTTTTATTATTTCTTCATTATGTGGAGGAGGAAATGAAAACTTCTTAGCATGGCATTCAAGACCTTTATGCCAACCTCTCCAGCTTTATGTCCTATCATGCTCACATTTCCAAGGACACTGCCCATTCTCCCTATATCCCATTCCCCATAAATCTGTCACACTCTAAATATGGTATGGCTTTTTGTACCACTATGCTTTGGCACATGCTGTTGACCTTTTCTATTCCTAGTGGAGTCCAAGTCATTCTTCCAAGCCAGCTCAAATGCCACTCCCTTTGGGAAGTTTTTGGTCCTCTCAACTCCAGAGCAACAGTTAATTGCATCATGTTTTGTGTTTCTGGAGCACTCCTCACACTCCTATGGCACAGCAAAGTGTTGCCCTATTTATCTCTCCCATCCCTGGCCTGTGCTGTCCTCAAGGGCAGGGACTGTCTTGGTCACTGTGATATCACTAACATGTAGCATAATGCTTGGCACTTGTTAGTGCTCAAAACCACTAAGCAAGTGGTTCCCATACTGAGATCCCTGGGCCAGCATAATCATCATCACCTGGGAACTTGTGAGAAATGCAAATTCTTAGGCTACACACCAGATCTACTAAATTGGAAACAGTGAGAGTAGGATACAGTCCTCCAGGTGATTCTGATGTATACAAAAGTTTGAGAACTGCTGAGCTAAAGGAGTAAAGGAATCAAAGGGACCTCTGTGTGGAAAGAATAAGGAAAGGCTTCCCAGGGGAGGAAGCATTTGGACTGGGCCTGATAGGGGTCAGAGTCAGATATGAAGAAATGACAGATAAAGGCTTTCCTGAGAGAGGAGATTGCAAGAACAAAGCCAAGGAGACAGAGAAATATAGTGTGTGGTCAGGAGATACTGTTGGGCCTGGTTGCTGGAGACCACTAAGAGGGCAGGAAGGCAAAGAGGCAACCGTTTGTTAATCTGGTGGCCTCTCACACTGGTCCATAAGCTCTTCCACAGCATGGCTGTGTTTGACTCAGCTCTGTGTCTGATAGCTGACCCATGGCGAGGGTTTAGTAAATGTTTGATGACTGACTGAGGGCAGCTCAACGGAAGAAGAATATCAGAGAAGTAGGTTTTCTGAGACCAGCCATATCATGCAACAGTTCCTGAAGAGGAAAGTGCAGAGAAAATGGTTCCACCGCAGTTAGAGCATAAACTTTCCCATCTGGCTCCATCTAGTGTCCTAATGGGCAGACTTCTAGTCTAGGACATCTCTAGCCACAGAGGAAACAGCCTCTGATTGTTACGCTGCAGGGATAGGGAGGGTTGGGAGGGAGGCAAGGCAGCCAGAGGCCGAGTTTCAAATTGAAAACAACTTTAGGTCTGAGCTTTCTTGATTTTTTTTTCATTTGATTATTCCATTTGAATCTCCTGTAGTTTTGGTGTGTGTGTGTGTGTGTGTGTGTGTGTGTGTGTGTGTGTGTAGACAAGTTGTTTGCATATGCCAAATTCCAAAAGTTGTGTGCCCAGAAGCTTTGAATTCCACACCAGGGCATATGTGACAGATTTTGGCCATGTTCATTAACATCCACCAGGGGGTATCCCAGACTCTAACAAAGTAGCATGCAAACCTAGCACTTAAAAGGGGGTCATTTTTCTTTAAAAGTGATCAATAAATTATTGTCAATGCCTTTGATAAGTACTGAATGAATGCTATTCTAAGGAAATAATCAGATACCAACATAAGTTACAAGAGTGTTCATTAAACTGTAAAACATTGAAAATTACCTAAATGTTGAATAAGAGGAAATGATTAAGTTATTCGCATTCATACTATGAAATACAATGTAATTCTTAAAATCCTATTTTTGAAGAATTTTTGGAATATGGGAAATGGTCATGATATATAGTGTTGAGTGAAAAAAGGAAAATACAGTATAACACTCATTTTATTAAAAATATATGAAAATACAGGAGTACCTGTGTGCCTCAGTCTGTTGAGACTCCGACTTTGGCTCAAGTCATGATCTTGTGGTTCATGAGTTCGAGCCCCATGTCGGGGTCTGTGCTGACAGCTCAGAGCCTGGAGCCTGCTTCAGATTCTGTGTCTCCCTCTCTCTCTGCTCCTCCCCTGTTTGTACTGTCTCTCTCTCTCTCAAAAATAAATAAAACATTGTAAAAAATTTAAGAAAATGCAAAGAAAAAAGTTGGCGAGAAATATAGTGATATGTCCACTTGTGGAATTAGCAACAACTTAATTTAAATTCTCCTACTTTTGTATATTTTCTACAATGAGTATGTTTATAGTTTAAATATAGTATTGTATTAAGAATTGTACAGCAACATAAAAAGAAAAATGTTAGAAAATGAAAAGTGGGATAACAGTTAAATTGACAACATGTAATCAAATAAAAAGTATGGAGGTGTGTACAGATCTTGCTCGACTTGCAATGGGGTCTGGATAAACCCACTGCAAGCTGGAAATACTGTACGTTGAAAACATATTGAATGCAGCCTACGGAGCATCATAGCTTGGCCTACCCTACCTTAAACATGCTCAGAACAATTACATTAGCCTACAGTTGGGCAAAATCATCTACTACAAAACCTATCTTATAATAAAGTGCTGAATGCGTCATGTCATTTGTTGAATACCACACTGAAGGTGAGAAACGGGGTGTGTGGGTGCAGAGAGGCAGTAAGTACATCAGTGGTTTACCCTTGTGATCGCGTGGCTGGGAGCTGTGGCTTGCTGCTGCTGCTGCCTGGCATTGCAAGAGGAAAAGATCAAAATTCAAAATTTGAAGTATAGTCTCTACTGAATGCAATTGCTTTCACAGCATTGGAAAGTGGAAAAATCGTTAAGTGGAACCATCATGTAGGTCAGGGAACATCCGTGGTTTGGAAAAATGTAGTTTGACGATACTACCTAGTAGAACCCAGGCCCAATTATTATTACTTAGAGGTCATGTGTTGGTGTTTTAATAAACTATTTCCTATTTTTAAAAGAATTAAATACAATTAACTTGTACCTTTTTAGGCAATTTAATTTTCATGAGTAAAATGCCAAGTAGGACACAACAGATAGGTAGGCCAGTTAAAAAGTTTACCCAGTTGCATCCAGGGTGGAAGATCATACATCCTTGATATTGCCCATTTTTATAAAGTTTTTTTTTTCAACGTTTTTTTTTTATTTTATTTTTGGGACAGAGAGAGACAGAGCATGAACGGGGGAGGGGCAGAGAGAGAGGGAGACACAGAATCGGAAACAGGCTCCAGGCTCCGAGCCATCAGCCCAGAGCCTGACGCGGGGCTCGAACTCACGGACCGCGAGATTGTGACCTGGCTGAAGTCGGACGCTTAACGGACTGCACCACCCAGGCGCCCCGATATTGCCCATTTTTAAAGTTCCTTCTATGAACGGCATTATTTATATAACAATAGCTATGCTGCCCCAGATATTTTTGCATCAATCTCACAAAAGTCTCATGAGGGAATCCTGATTGATATACTATTCCTTTTGCCTAAAAGAACACTGTACCTTGGAAACGGCAGGTTAGGTAAGATTTTCTGAGGTTTCTTTTGTGTCTAGAACTGAGCTAGACATTGCACCTGTCCTCTCACAGATTTATTTCCGTGAGTCTTCACAGTGCTTTTATATGTGCTATTAGCCTTGTTTTGCAAATGAGAAAATTGGGTCTTAGAGAGGGGAAATGACTTCTCCAAGGTCATACAGCTAGTATGCAACTAGCAGTGCCCGATTCAAACTGAGATTTGTTCACCTTCACACCCAAGCACTTCCTACAACATCCTTCAGTTTTCTGCAGGGTTATTTCCAGGGGAGAATTAAAAGGATGTAGGAGGAGATGCGATGTCTGAAGCTCTCAGACGATTCAACAAAAAAAAAAAAAAAAAAAAAAAAAGAAAGAAAGAAAAACAAAAAAGAAAAAAAAGAAAAAGCTCTCAAAAGGCACCACCGTGGCCCAGTTCTTGCTCTGCACTCCAGTGACCTTGAGGTTGAAAGGGACAAAGGAGCAGACTCCCCTGATGCTCTGTGATGAGTCAAGAGGAAAGGCAGCTCTCAGGGAAACAGCTGGCCTTTCTCCAGCAGCCGGGCCTGAGAGATAAACAGATCAATGCAGACACTCGCCTCCACCTAATGAGCTAATGGCGCAGCCGGGGTACTGCCTTATTGGATTGCCGGTCATGCTGACAGGGCGCAGAGTCAAGCAGGCCTACTGCAGGGGTGGGGGACTTATTTCCCCATGCCCCAGTCAAGTCTGGCTCCCAGTCAAGCTAGGAATGGCTTATTCCTTTATTTGTTTGTTCATTCGTTCCTTTGTATGTATTTGTTTTTCCTCACTGTCTTAAGGACAATGTTGAGATTTGGTGAGATGGTATCAGTGACCTTTCTGCTCTGTAGATGGCCAAAGATGAAGGGAACACTGTCCTCCCAAGAGGCAGCCTGGTATGTTGCTAAGGATCTTCACCTGGGCATTAGTTACAGCTGCCTTCTCATTCCCACAGTGACTTGCTGTGGGACTCAGGCCCCGTCCCTGCCCACTTTGGGTGTCAGTTTCCCATGTGAACCATGTAGGAATGGGAGTGACTGGAGTAAAAGGGGTTTCTGTGCCAAATAGCATTCAGGAGCAGAAATAGTTCACCCGACACTGACAATTATATTAAGCTACTGGCTTGATCCTGCTCCTACCTCTGCAAACCTAGACAGCTTGTTAATCATGGTGATAATGACAATTCTAATACTTCATTACAAATGTATGTTTATTGAACATCTACTCACTAAGAGACAGCCACTGTCAGTCATCACAAACATCAAGATTCTTGGTGTCTTTTCTCCTGCAGTTTCTCTGTCTCTGAGTTTCTTTCCTGACTCTTCTCTGTGTCCTCAGCTGTGTTTCCTCTGATCTGCTGCTATTGGTATGAGACATGCCCTCCCCTCAGAGGCTGCCAGAACATCTCACTGAGTCAGGTCTCAGGTCATCCCTGCTCCTGCATGAGAGTTTAGTCCCGGAATATAGACTCTTGGGTTTAAGTATGCCAAATAGCTATTTCCTCCTCACATCTGGTTTAGGCCCTCTTAGTGATAGGAGCAGGAATCCTTCCCAGACCCCATCCCTGAGTACTCAGATACCTGAGGGCAGACAGACTTCTTGCTGTACAGCACAAGAAGATCAAGGAGCTGGCAAGTCTCCAAACCAGAAGGATGACAGATAAGCCACTGTCCCCCCAAAAAGACTGGAGCATATAAACTGTAGTCAAGAGGCATTCTTTGGGCCTGTTAAAAATTAGAACCTGTAGATATGTCTTTCTCTGAGGAGTATTCTGAGGGATTGTGGTCTAAAAGTATCTTTAGCGTTGAGCTTTCTCAGTGGTTTATACATTTCTAAATGTGTGGAACCCTCCATACAAAAGAAATGACATTCAAAAGCCTTAGGATACACCAGGTACAGTGGTTTGGATGCCATTAAGGCTCTATGGAGCACAGTTTGAAAGCCACTAATATGGTCCCACTTTAACACTTACCCTCCTGGTGGTGAAGTTTTGACCAAACATCTGTCTCCTGACTTATAGTCCAGTGCTCTTTCCTCTGTACACATTATCTGATTCATGCCCCCATCAATCTATTCCCCACCCAAGCAATGTTTATTTAGATTTTATTATTTTGAATCTACTGAGGGTATTATAGCAAGGCATCATTCAAGTGCAGAGATTGCTCACAGACCTCTGATGCACTGGCCAAAGAAAGGAAGGCAGAACCCTACAAATGGGCTAGGTTAGGGTTCTCAACCCTATGTCTATTGACATTTTGGATCAGAAAATTCGTCATTGTGAGGGGGTGTTTTATGCATTGCAGGATGTTAAGCAACATCCATGGTCTCTACCCACTACGTATGCCAGTTACAGCCCCTCCCAAGTGTTGACAATCAAAAATGTCTCCAGACATTGCCAAATGTCCTTGGGGGTGGAGGTGGGAGCAAAATCACCTCCCGTTGAGAACTATTGGATTTAGTTAACACAGAGAACAACACAAGAGATCTTACATAAAATAAAAAAGAGATCTTGTATAAAATTAAAGGCCAAATAAATGATGAAGTCAAGTGTTGTAAGAATTCTAAGAAGGGGCTCCCTTACATTTGTGTGCTCAGTATGTGTAACTCCTGCAGCCAGCAAGAGAAACTTCTGCTTCCTAGAAGGAGGATGGGGTGTAAGGAAGAGTCATTGTTAGGGGAGTTACATGAGCACAATGGGAAGAAAGGAAAGGGGGATTCTAGGCTGAAGGCAGGCTGGCCCTAATAGGTAAATGTCATCATCTTCTCATGGTATGCTTGCCTAAAAATTTCCTGACTAGGCAGCTGCATGGAAAGAGTCCCGAATCAAGACTAAGGCCACCTGCATCCCTCCCTCTCTGAGCCACTAATTCACAGTGTGACACTGGCCAAACCTGTCTTCCTTTTGGACATCAGTTTCTTCACCTGAACAAGGATACAGACCAATCATCCACTAGTTCCCTTTTAGCTCCAGGATTCTATTTTCTAATTTGCATCATAATACTAGAAAGAATAAAACCAAGTCAAGCCAATGACTACTTCATCTTAAGCATGCTCAGCCAAATCTGAAAACCCACTTCCTTGGATAACAGATGCCAAAGGGAAATATAAAGGAAGCTTATGCTCTTATCCATACCTTGGAATAATAATGATGATAATAGTAATTAACCTTCATATGTTTTATAGTTTACAAAGCATCTTCACATATGAAATTCACATGTGTAAGCATCAAAACAACCCTGTGAGGTGGGGATAATTACTGCAATATCATGGATGAGGAAATCAATGTTCTGAAAAGTTGGGTGCCCTTGCCTAAGGTCACACTCAGACCTGTCTGACTGTAGACTCTTTGCTGTTTAAGGTGTATACAGATGGTTATGCTTCACTAAGCATATTGGAAACCACCCCTCCAAATCTCCTAGAGATTGGACATAAAGGCCAAGTGATTGAGACACTGAAGCTGAACAGGGAGGGACAAGGCAGCGTGCTGAGGCTACTATGCCAACTCTGATAGTCGCAACAGAGCTGGCTGAACAAGCTCCAGTCCATGTGCTTTCAGAGGGTTGTGAAAAGAGAAAAAAAATTCCCACTGTTTGCCTGCCAAGGTCCTGCACTGGGATATGGGTATGGAGCTCTGCTTAAGGCTTAATTCTATTGATTACACATTCCATTTTCCAAAGTGCCATTTGCCTGAAGGAGCAGGTGGTGTTTTCGGCATCCATTTAGCTGATGTATTAGCCATGTGGCTCAGTGCATCAGCAGGCTCGAGTCATCAATTTACAGTGAGATGACAGAGGGAATCACTCACTGAGGAATCGTAATGGGGAGTGGGGGGAGGGGGAATGAAACAGAGAGAAAAGGACAAAAACATTGGAATCATGGCCCTGACTAGGGCCTGGGGAAGCAGGGGCTAGATGGTCCAACACAGGGTCTTTGGTTGAAAATAGTGAAGGTACTCAAGATGACTCTGTGGCAGAGCTTGTGCTGGGCACTTGGGACATAAAGGTGAGTCACAAGAATTCCCAGCTTGAAAGACTCAGTTCTGTGGGGAAAACAAACATAAACTACTAATGACAATAACATCATATATGTGCTACAGGACAGGGATGTAGTAGGTAACAGAAAAGTGTTTTTATTTTTTAAAATGTTTATTTATTTATTTTGAGAGAGAGGCAGGAAGAGAGGGAGACAGAATCTTAACCAGGCTCTACACTGTTAGTGCAGAGCCCAATGTGGAGCTCCATCTCATGAATTGAGAGAGATCATGACCTGAGAGGAAATCAAGAGTCTGATACCTAACTGACTGAGCAACCCAGATGCCCCAGAAAATTGTTTTTAAATCCCACATCTCTGGTTCAAATCCCAGCTTTATTATGTATTAGCTATGTGGTTGTAGGCAAATTTAGATTGGAAGTTCTTGGAGAGCAGGTACTGTATGTCTTATATAGTTTTGGAGGGATGCCCTGTGCCCCAGCCCCTGTGTCCCCTGATTACTGCCATCATAATCACCAAGAGTATTAATAGTATGATTACAATAACAATACAATTAGTAATAATATAACATTTATTGAGCTCTTACTAGGTACCAGATACTAAATGTTATATAAGCCTATGAATTAGCTACTATTATTATCTTTATTTTATAGATGAGCAGATGGGGTCTCAAGGAGGTTAAACAGCTTTCCCATAGTCACACAGCTTGTAAGTGGTGGTGGAGCCAGATTCAAATCCATATCTGTCTGGCCCCAAAGCCATACAGCCATTCAGCACCACAAAGTTCAGGTGTCCCAACTGTGGTATTCAAGTTATTTAACCTTGCAGAGACTCAGTTTCCTTATAAGTCAAGTGGATCTATTATTATTTTTCTTCTTCACAGGTTTTTGTAGGCATCAAAAAAGACAACATGTAGAGCATTAGTACATTCTAAAGAGCTCAAGAAATGATACCTATTATTACCCTTATTCTTTTAATGTTTATTTATTCATTTTGAGAGAGAGAAAAAGAGAGAGAGCACAGGCAGAGGAGGGCAGAGAGAGAGAGAATTCCAAGCAGGCTCTGCATGTCAGCACAGAGCCCCATGTGGGGCTTGATCCCACAAACTGTTAAATCATGACCTGAGTAAAAATCAAGAGTCGGATGCTCAACCGACTGAGCCACCCAGGAGATGCTATCTTTATTCTTAAGATTATTATATTCAGGGAAGAAGTTTGAGGGATGAAGACCCACCCCACCCCCCCCCCCCACCCCCAGTTTAAGGGAGGCTTCTCCAGTGCCTGTGAGAACATCTACTTTTCTCTGATGAAACCAAGGTGCTTCCTCTGGCTCCTATCCTTGCCAGTGAGATGAATCCAGTATGATTCTTTTTAATTAGGTCATTAACACTTTATTTATTAAGACTTTTGTCATTTGACATGCAACATGCAGTGGATCATGGCAAAGGTAAAATGTGAGTAAAGCTAAAAATGGCTTCAGAGATTGCCTTCCAATAAAAAGGCTCATTGATGCTTGAGTTTTAGGGAAGAAATGTATCTGACAGAAGCATAGGTGGTGGAAGTGAGAGAAGGATGGTAACCATTTGCCTTGGAAAAGAACCCCCCTCCCACCACCCAATGTCTGGTTTAGCTAGAGAACCTTCCCCTGCCCGCCTTAAAAAGCCAGTGACATAGAAGAAAGGACACTTGCTGGTGTTCATTCACTCATTCATTCACTCATCTATTCAGCACACATTTTTAGAGGTCTTGCTTTTCTCAGGCACCATGCTGAGCACTGGACTTAGAGAGATGAATAAAATTTCATTGCTGCTCATAATTGGAAGGGTGATGCTAGTATAGCTACAAAATAATGTGCCTCCATTGTCATGTTATTTAAAGTAATGGCAATTTAGAACTATCTAAACTATAAACACTAGGAGATTTTTAATAAAGTATGGTACATCATTTCAAAGGAATGTTATTTAATCATTTAAAGTATTTATAAATAATTTCAAATAACGTGGCAATATTCACAGTACAATACTAAATGATATAAAATTGTAGATAGCATATGTTCTCAACTGTATATACATATATGCAAACAATTAGGAAGAAAATGTTCAACATATTAACAGTAGTTATCTTTGGGGACTGTATTAGGGTGGTAATTTCCTCTGATATAATTTTTTGATATTTATAAAATTATCTATAAATATAGCAGAAATTAAACATAGAAATTTCTATCCAAAAAGTATAAAACAATATGATATTAGAAGTACGTCTGGGATACTCCTGGCACAGAAAGGATGACTTTACAACCTTTCCATTTTACAGATGAATAAATTGAGGCTTTGAGAAATTAAGTAACTTTCTCAAGGCTTTCTAACTCCATAGATGGCTGAAGTGCAATTCAAACCCGTTGTATGACTATAAATCTGGAACTTTTCTCATTGATCCACAGAAACTTTCTAAGAGCTAGCTGGGTGCTTGCCTGAAATGTGAGGGTTGACCTGCCTAGAAGGTCTCAAATGGTCTGGTAGAGCTGCTATTCTGATTGTTTCAGAAGAATCCAGAAGTTAAAAGGAGAGGCCGAGAATGATTCTGTGACAAATCTCTAGCCATGGATCTGGAAGAAGTGCATAGTGCTGTAAAAATAACCCTGACTGTTTACATTTCAACTCTTCAAGATTTGTGCTATTTGTATTAGAAGAATAATATAGGTCTGGGCACGTATTTAATGTTTTCGTTTAGATTTAGACCATATAGCCCCAGCACTGAGCTGATTTTAATGGTTGAATATTTTAATTTCACTGTATTGTGTGCACAGCATCCATGATTAAATATACATCTTCTGGTCCAATTTACTTTTAACTTCATTATGATCTGTTCCAACTGGCATTTAATGAATTCTGCATTTGGCCACAAAGCCCAGCTCCAATTTTTTGCAATAGTACATTTATGTGTGTACATCTGTGAGCATGTAAACCCAACTATCCCAGGAAAAATTCTCTTTAAACTCAAGTATTTCCTATCTTAAGAGGGGACTATTTTCTTAGTTACATAAATGAACATAAGACCATTGGATAACTGAGATATTAATGAAGTCAACTTTCTAATTCAAATCTTAGATCTGGCTCAAAGGAACCTTTCTCTGGGCCTACCTTTTACTGTGGCCCCATCTCTCTGCTAAGAAAATATCCAAAGATTTAACATAGGAATTAAATTCAAACCTCTGATATTCTGTCAACTTTTCATCATATAACAACTGTAGCTTTACAAGTATCTTTCTATTTTGTCATGATGGAAGGTGTATTTGTCAAGATAGGAGGATAGGTATGTATTTTAACAATTTGTTAGTGAGATTTAGGACATAAATATTTACACTTATGCTTTGTGGGCCCCTGTTTATTCTCTTTCCTGAGCCTTGGAAATCCTCAAAGTGGGCTGGCAACTTCTTTCAGCTCCTGAATTACTTACAGTGTCTTGTGTGGGCAAAAGACTTACCCAAGGAACCATGTATTGCTCATCCTTTTATTGCTAGTGCACATCACAGTCCTCAGCACTTAGAATACACTTAGTGTATGAGGAATTAAAGCAAACTAATTTGGAGAGATTTTTCATTTGCTTTGTATTTTAAACTGGGGATTTTACAAGAGCAACAAAAAGGATAAATTCAGGAGACACAAAGCCAGTGGTGTTTTCTAAACAATCACCATGTATTTACAATTAATATACATATTCAACTGCAGTATGACTCTGCAGCCTGAGGGCGATGGAATACGCTCACTGACTAATGCACAAGGAGGTCTTGTGGTCATCTCTGACTCCAAGGTGGGTGTCCTTCTCAAACCACACGTTTGAGTGATTCCCCCAAGTAAGATCAGGGTGTTGTTATCAGAAGAAGAGAAAACTGATGCTGTATAATAAAATGTTTAAAGCACTTTGAAATTGTTATCTTTACATGAATATACATATATGTATATGTGTGTACATACATGATTATATATTGTATAATATTAAACAGATTTGTGTACCCACCACTATATATTATGTCATATTATATACAGAAATATGTGTGTGCATATACATACTGTTATGCCATTCAGTATAATCCGCTGGGCACCTGTAACTGCACAGTTGTTTTCTGAAGTCGGCAGGGTCTTCACTGTCTCCACTCACCCCCATGATCCCCATCTTTTCCCTCCTCCATCCAAGTAGGCATTCTCATTACAGGATAATGATAGTGGAATGGAACTCTGTCATTGGATAATGATCTCCTGTGGTTAGATGAATGAGGAAGGCTGACTTGGGCACCTTCAGAAACTGAACACCAAGGGGCTGCCAAAATGTTGATTTTCAAAGAGGAAGTCTTTAGTCCTGTCACAATATTCCCTCAAAGCTGAAAGATTACTTACGAAGGAGACAACAACATTAGGAAGAAAAAAGCCCTTGGGATGCTGAGGCAAAACGAGGATATAAGGTGGCTGACCACAATGCATGACCAGGAATGATTTCAAATCCTTATTGGGTAGGTAGCCCTCTGTTTTAGGTAGCTGAGTTGCCTTACTACCTAGAGATAGTAAAGTGAAATATGAATCCTCTTGAGGTCAGCTGGGTTCTGGAAGACCACAGTCAGCTGACAAACGACTTGAATGAAAACAGTCTGGAATGGCATTCAGGCCAGAGGTGGTATTAGCTCTGCTCGGCCTGTATCATGCAGCACCATTTTAAGCAAGGTCTCCTGCACCTCAGTCTTTTTATCTATCAAAAGGTGCTGTTGATTGGAGGCTTCTTAAAGCCTGGAGGCCTCTGACCTGACAACTTCACATCCATATCAATGTAACTAACATCCTTTCATTTCATAAGGAGTTCAAAACAATGCATCTAGTATGCAGGAGTCAGAGAGTGTTCAGCAGCCACTTGTACTTCTCAAAGAACTGTAATATCTTCAACTTGGAAGAACAATCAAAGGTCATCTAGTTTATTATCTCCAGGAACCCTGGGTGTTCTGCTGGAACATCTGTGGTGGGGGGAGCTCACCGTCTCCCCAAGCATTCCAATCAGTTGTTGGTGAACACTGATTGTCTAAAAGTCACTTATTTGTTTATTTGTCTATTTGTTTATTAATTCATTATTTCAGCATCCAGTAAGTCAAGGATAAAGCATTGGAGCCCCAGATGTGAGTCAGACATGATCTCTGCTCTACAAAAACTCAATGTTAAATTAAGCACTATGCTGAAAGGGGCACGGGAAGAGGCAATAAGGCAACTAGACATGTAGACAAGAATTAAAGTTAAGTGCTTTGGCAGAGGTGGTATGTTAAGATCTATCCACTAGCAAGAAGAAAGGGTTGGACTGCATTCTGAAAGACACTTATAAAACTCCGCCTGTACACAGGGCACCTAGCAAGCATTATTACTGATTAGGGCACTAGCATTAGCAAGCAGTCATTACAGTAGTGGTAGAAATAGGGGTAGCAGTAGAATCATACTAGTAAATTGGAGCAGAAGAGTGGTAATGTTCCTAGCAGCAGCAACAACTGCAGTAGTACAAGTGTTATAATCATAATAGTATATTGTAGAAGTAGTAGTGAGGTAGCAGCAGCAGCAGCAGCCACAGTACTAGAGTGAATAGCAGTAGTAGTAGCACTCATAGTGTCACAGTAGTAGTGGTAGTTGTTACAGCATTGCTATTAGCAAAGATGGGGAAAAGAATGAGAGGCAGTGGCTGAGAGACTTCTGGGGGTTCCGGATCCTTTGGCTCATCATCTGGTTTGTTCCTTTATTCCTTCTTGCTTGCATGATCGTGCACCTGCCCAACAAAGAATGGTAGGAAATCCTTTCTCAGGTGGAGGAGGGGTCAATGGCTTACACGCAGAGGTGACCAGGAACAGGGAAGCCTGGAGACAGGTCTCCCTTCCCAGATAAAATATGGGTGTGTGGAGTGAGGAGGAAGCCCTAAGAAAGAGTATGGATGACAGGCACATTCAAGTGGGGGGTTAAGGGCCTGTGAGTGAGAAGGTGGGAAGCAGGATATTTTGGCTGGACAGATAGAAGGGAAAGGCACTAATTGGCTCTTGACAAATGTGTCAGGTACTGTGATGGGCACTTTCCTCAAAACTCAGTTAGGAACTGGGGAATCACCTCCAAGTGGGTGACCCTCAATGTCTCAGAGCCATAAAGATCAATGGTAAGATTCAAGCCCCAATTTGCCTTCCCCAAATCCATGGCCTTTCCATGAAATCCAAGTTCTCTTTCCAGATACCCTTGTGCTTGCCCTTTAACCATTAAGAGTGCCTGATGTAGATTTCTTATGTGGCTCAGGATGTGGCTCCACAGTTGAGGGACTATCTGCTAGATAGTCAGACACTGTGATAGTATCTAAACATATGCATCCTGTTTACTTAGAAACTTTTTTACATGCACAGTTCAAGGTTTGATCATGATTTAAAAGCCATGAATCCATCTGGGCTGAGCTTTAGGAATTGAACCAAGAATTCTACCCTGTTTCTTCTCTTGCCATTAATGCCTGCAACAAGCCCTGATGGCTGGAGAGGGCAGTCATCACAGTGTGAGAAGGAATAGTCAAACCCAGCATTGGAGCTCAGGATTAGAACTGCAACGTTCCAGCAGCAAGAATGAAAGCTTAATCAACATTCAGATTAGTGTACTGCCATTTACAGGGGTTTGAACTCAATTAAAAATTTCAACTGGAATCTTGGCACAGGTGCCTTGAGACAGAATCCGACTGTTCTGGGCTCTCACCCCAATTTTAATATGTGTTCCTGGAAGGAGGTGGCTGGGTCAGATGGACCTGGGGCTCGATTTAGACCCTTGGCACAAAAATTTAATAAAGTTCTGTTTGAAATTCCATGGCAATTTAGCTATGTTACAGAATCAGCTGTTTCCATAGGTCACTTTTTCCCTCAGGCTTACTATTTTCCTCGAGTTTGATGCCTTTTTTTTTTCTTAAAGAAAGTGGTGAAGTACAGGAACACTGGACTTGGACTCCTGGGGTCTTGGCACAAATTCTGGCACAAATACTTACTAGCTGAATGCTCTTGGCCAAGTTACTTAACCTCTCTGAGCCTCAGTTTCCTCACCTGTAAAACTGGGTTAATAGTTGGTAGCTCTCCCTCAAATGGTGGCTGTAAAAGTTTAAATGAGATAACAGATAACAGAGAAAACACACCAAGCATGTTTGGTACATGGAATTGCAGAACTACATGATTTATTTCCCTGAAAAGATCTTTCACTTCTGATACATTCTCATAGTTATGCTGTATGACATTTCGGTTTTTACTTTCAGACCATGGTCTAGGCCCCAATTGCTGCTTTAATTGCAATAGCTCTGTTCTGAATTCTAGGGATTTTGAGATCAGTTCTGCTACCTGACTTACAGTCACCAACAACCTTTTCCAGATGAGCATTTCTCAATGCTCAGAGATAAAACATTAAAAACATTTCCCATGGCCCTAGGAGGTCCTGCCTCCCTGCACTGTCTGGCCCTACAGACCTCTCAAGCTTCATCTTTCTCTTAGTATATTTGCTTCAGCCACAGTTTTGCATCCTTTAAGTTAAAAAACATGCCAAGTTTCCTCCTGCCCTTTGGCCTTTGCTTCTGCTGTTCTCTTTTTCTGGAGCAACTTTCTCTACCCACCTCCCTCCTATCTCCTTTGTTTAATCAATTTATCCTTCCCATCTCAGCTCAAGAGTCACTTCCTTAGTGATGTCGCCCTTGAATTAGGAAATCAATATATCAGGTCTTCCAATTATGTTCTCTAATAAACCTTTGTATTTGTGATACCTTTTAGGTTTTCGAGTATACATTCAATAAATTCATGACTTAAATGTAAACTCCACGAAGGCAGAGATAGTCATGTGTATTTACTTGTTATTGTATACTCAACATCCAACATACGTGTAGAATTGTCAATGTTAAAAAGTGGCACTGTAACACTATTGCTTCTTTACAGGTTGCCTAGAACAACTCGCCTCGACTCACTTCTGAATCCTAATTTTCTGGAGGCCTCTTACCTCATGACTCATTTCCTTCTTTATATCAGTCAGACCTGATAATCATCACCACGCTGTTATCTTGGATTTTCTCTCATTTTATTATCATAGATCACCTAAAGAAAAGGACCTAGCACATGTGGCCTTGGCCTCTGGGACTATGCAGAGGCCTCTGGGCAGTGCTAACAGATGTATGCCAACTCATGGGGCAGGACCATCTCCTGTCTAACTTAAATACACTGAGCTACAATTGGAGGTGTGGAACCAACAAGTCTCCCTGGCGCTAGCCTAATGCCTGGCTGTTCTCTCTGGAGTGCCCATTTAGCTAAATCAGCCTCTTTAGCCCCCCTCTACTTAGCTTGATACACTTGGGCCTAACTGTGATCACACACAGGAAGTAGCTTTATAAACCTGATAAGACTAGACACGTGTAAGGGATTAAGGGCTTAGTTCAGGCTCCCTCTCAATTCACAAACCAGGCTTCTGCTTGGCATACTTGGCCATCTGGAGAAGATTTTCTACTTCTTTCCAGTGACAGTTCCAACCCTCTTTTGTCTGTGCTCCCTCTACTGCACTGGCATAGATAAAACAGGATTTTTTTTTTTTAATGTCAAATCTGTTGCCATTAAGCCAATAAGGTCCCTCAACCTTAAGGTTTAGTTGACTCCAAAAGTGATTTGCCCACTAAACATTAGCAACTTGGATAGCCAAAATCACTTTAGCAAATTAAAACTTGGTATAAGCTAAATAATTCATGCTTACAGTTATTTTAGGAAGAAGGATAATAGCACTAAGAGTTGGTCTATAACTGTGGGCAGGTAGTCACCTCTGAACTTCAAATTCCTCATCTGGTCAGATAAAGAGTTAGATGGGTACATGCCCCCATGGTAGTCATGCTCATTAAAATGGATCACACATGAGAAAGGGCTTGTACATGTATATGTTGTAAATATTTTGTCATTACCACTTTTAAATCTAAGTCATTCACTCTATAAAACAGAAACCAAAAGCTGTGGAGGCTAACACATTCATTCATACATTTAATAATCATTTGTTAAATGTTACTATGGACCAGGCACTGTGCCAGAGGTTCAGTGACTTACCCAACGTTGTAGAGGGATTTCATGGCAGATCTAGGGTGTCAACAATAACAATAGCTATTATGTGTTGAGGGTTCACTATAAAGCTAGAACTTGATTAAGTATTTTACATACATAGTAAGTTTAATTAAATCTTCACAAAACCCTATGAGGTAGATACTATTAGCTGTACTTTTTTGTGGCTGAGGAAATTGTCATAACAATGAATATTACTTGAATCTTCTTCTAAATTTTTGTATGGGAACCAGAAGATGCTATTGTGATGTACAAAGACCAAAGTGAGATGACCTAGAAATGACCTTGGACATCGGTTTGCCCAAAAACTTAAGCAAAAACTCTAACGCAAAGACATTTAAAGTGTCATGTTTAAAGATTTACAAAGTCAACAGGCAACAACATGGCATGTTTGGGAGCCAGACAGATTCCCTCAACTATAAAAATGAGAATAATTATTCCTCCTTCACAGGGCTATTGTACAGTTAAAACCAGAGACAAAATGTACAGAAACACTCTTCCCCCATGTACACTCTCACTTCCTCATTTCATTCAGGTCTCTGTTTAAATGTCACCCACTCAGAGAGTCTTTACTGTCCACCCTGCTTGAAATAACCCTTAATCCTACTCTGTCTCTCACCCTGCTGCACTTTTCTTCACGGCATCTGATATCACATCATGTGTTTCTTTATTTGTTCATCAGCTGGCTGAATGACTAAATGAGTGAATGTGTGTATCATGGTGCTGAGAGAGAGAGAGAGAGAGAGAGAGAGAGAGAGAGAGAGAGAGGTTCCTCTCTCTGCATGTGAGATCAGTCCATCCCTCCCAGGAAAGAGCGAGTCCAAAGGAAGCCTAGATTTCTTATCTGACTCCCAAAAGAGACTCTAGGGTTTTGTTGCATCTGCTCAAGGGGTCTCTGCCTCCCCCTCAGGGCAGCATGCAGCAGGAATCCTGCCAGGGCAGACCCAGCCCACCTGCCTCCCTCCTGCCTGGTTGCTTCTTGGTCACCCTGGGCATAGATGAGAGATAGGTGTGCAGGATGGTATATATGTCTTCTGCAAAAGGAAAGGTTTGAAAGTTCAATTAAACCCTGGTAATTTCACAGACCACAGGATTGAAGAAGAAAAAGGTGTTCCTGAAGCTCTTCTTACACTTGAAAAAATGTATTCCTTCAGTCTAAGTTTGATTTTCCATGTTAAAAGAGTCATATTAAATTAATGGAAAGGAAGTGTCCAGAAAAGGAAAGGTGTTGTTACTCCTTGAATTTGTAATAGTGGGGATGATATTTCTGAACATTTCTTCAGCTGTCAAAAGACCACAGATCTTTTAATGTCATGAGGACAAAAAATTTTTCTTGTTGCATACTTGTTGGAAATGAGACCCAGGAGAAAGGCATTGTTTCCTGAAATTACATAGTTGCCAGGGAAACCGTGTATAAGAGTTAGCCAAAGTGCAAGTTAAAAAATGAAGTATCTCATAAATTGGTTTAAGAGTATTTCAAAAAGTCTAGGCCAAGCATGGCACATGGTGACCCTTGTAGAGCTCCAAGGATTTCTTAGCTCTGGCAGGAAGTGATACTTAAAGGTTACCTTTTTTTCTGTTTTCTGCTGTGAACCTCTTTAATGAGTATTTTTCTAGAAGTAAAAATCATCAGCGTAATTTTTTAACCCCCTCACAACTCCCCCACCAAAAGCAGAACAAATGAAAAGAAACAGAAGCATTTGGTTGCAGCCTAGAGAAACACATAAACATGCACACACACACACACACACACACGCACACACACACACACACACACAAAACTTTAAGAAACAATATTTAGTAGTCTAACATGTCAGAAAAAAGCTTACCTTTTCTTCTCTTTACTGTGTTAAACAAAGGCTATATATGATTTGCTTTAAAGAAAGGGCTGAATTAGCATCAAAGAATTTCAAGTGTATTACCACCTAAGTCTCAGCTGTCTTTTCTGTTAGAGTTAATCATAATCTCTACCTTCCATGGTTGGTCTGAAAATAATATATATATTTGTATATTCATTTCTAATTTATAAATTATTTATATGAGTATATGCATATGTGTGTGTGTGTGTGTGTGTACATACACACATAGTTTTTATCACACACATATATAGCATTTATCACATGGTAGATGTTCAATAAATACTTAGAAAATCTTAGAGGTCATTTAGCTTACCTCTTATTTAGTGTAGAGAATTCCCTGTAAAGTATAAATGTCATCCAACTTCTCTTAAACTTATCCAGAGACAGGGAGGTCACTCCTTACAAGATAGCCCATATCATTATTAGACAGATGACCTCTTCCTTTTATTAAACTGGAATCTGCTTACTGTAGCTTTTATTCATCAGACTTTATTGCTTTTGGGAACACATAGAACAAATTTACTCTCTCTTCCCCAAAGCATCACTCATGTCTTCTTGAGTCCATAGAACCCCACTCCTACAACAGCCCTATGTGCTAATAAGAGGCAGTTCTGTGTGACCACAGGCAAGCTACTTCACATCTCTGAGCTTCAGTTCCAAGTACCATTAAATGGGGATATAGTTCTTTCCCTGTTTTCCTCTTAGGCTTCTGCTAACGATGAAAACACAATGGCAGATGGAAAACTGTTTTGGAAACTGTAAAGTACTACACGTATTAACTATTATTGCCATTTTGTTCCAATCTTCTTCACTTAAACTTGCCTCTGGGAGAGCTGTTGGCCCTGCTTTAGAGGGAGGGAGGGGGTGGACTTTCCTTGGTTTAAACTTAGTTCTCGGAAGTCCCAGGCCTGCAGGCTGATTTGCAGCTTCTTGGTTCCCCTTGCTGCTTTCTCAGCATGAGCCCTTGCCTTTCTCCCCAGGTTCCCTCCTTGATGTTGCTCACCCATTTAGTTAAATGCTGTTTTGACGAGGTAGCCTATTTTGGTAAGTGCTCCTGGGGAGCTCCAGAAAGGTTTAATTCTCTTTCTTTTCCCTAATGTTTATCTAATGGTAAAGGATTGAGAATAGGTTCTGTGTCCCTGGAGACCCTAGGCTGAATGATTCAATAATGTATGTGTCTGGGGGCTGGCTGAGAGATGAAACTTTCAGTATAGAGTAGAGGGTGGGTTGAGGACACCCAGTCATCATGCCAGGTGGGGTATCACTCATTAGGAGGGAACCCAGGAGCTTAGTAAGGGACAACATTAATGAATCTGAGCATGTAGTGATCAGGACAGCAAAGGAGGGTGACCTCATGACCCAGTATGCATACCTGTTGTCCCAATGTAATAATTAATGGTACTACTTTTCACTCTCAAAGTGAAATTTGAAGGAGAAATTATATGTTCACCTTAGGCATAGGTGAATGAAATAGGAATGACCCTCCTCTAATGTTCCCTATCCAAGTAAAGGGAATCACCTCCACCCACCTGGTTCCTTACGTCAGAAACCTGAGTCCTCTGACACTCTTTTAGTCACCCTCATTCCCACAACCAGACACCAAAGAATCCTGTAGATCGTTCCTTTCATTTCCATTCCCATGGCCACTGCCTCAGTTTTGAGTATCATCTCTCTTCAGGACCCCTAAAATTTCAATTTCATTTTGTCTACTCAGTCCCTGTTTCCAAGGACTTTTTGAGATCTGGACTGTGTTGTCTTATATTACTCCCAGTTCTCCTGTATGACTGCTTTTGGTGTGCTTATTTCAATCACTGAGCCTTGCACCTTACCTCTAGAAACCAATCTTCTGTTTCATATTTTCAATTGTTCCTTTATTCAGTCAACAAAGATGTTGAGTATACTAAGTTCTGAGAATTCAAAAGGGTCAACATATTGAATTAATTAAATTTTTTATATCTTGCTGAGCAGTTATGAGGCCATAAAATTATACCAATATCCATTTTACTTTGGATCCAAATCCATTTTCCACTCCTATTCCAGAGTACTGTTTCTAAAACATAAATTTTACTATGTCATTGCCCTGATGAAGACACACCAATGTCGTTCCGTTAGCTGTGGATGTTTTCATTCTTCTTCTTCTTCTTTTTTTTTTTTTTTTTTACATTTATTCATTTTTGAGAGACAGAGAGACAGAGTGGGACTGGGGCAGGGGAAGAGAGAGAGGGAAACACAGAATCTGAAGCAGGCTTCAGGTTCTGAACTGTCAGCACAGGACCTGACACTGGGCTTAAACCCACAAACCTTGAGATCATGACCTGAGCCAAAGTTGTACGCTTAACCAACTGAGCCACCCAGGCGCCCCTGCTGTGGATGTTTTAATATGGGGGAAGCCTCATCAGAATAACATCATCCTGATTTCTCCCACCTCCAACCCCTTCCCTTATTGGAGTCTCTGTAGGGAAAGCAGCAGTAATTTATCCAATGGTGACAGTGGAAGAATTGAGCAACTGAGGCTTACTTAGCTGTGCTCTCTGTCTTTCTGTAATTAGCCTGCCTACAGACTGCATATATTCAGTTCTGCCCCTTGGTGTTCTGCCACACTGCTGCCTGTGACTGGGGATAGGGATATGTTTCTAGGCTTTGGTATTTGTCATCACCCACTTCAGCCATCTTCTCCAATGTAGCTTTTGCAAGTGGTAATTTACCTGACACCTGAGTCTATCTCTCAGCTGGTCTGATTTGTGACAAGGAGCAGAGGAATAATTCATTGAGTTCCTCGACCCCAACACCCAGGATTAAAGTCAAGTTCTCCAGTCTTGTAAAAAGTAGAGGATGTCCACCTCCTGTTTTGGTACAGGGAGAATATTTGCCTTTCTGCAGTTGTTCATATTTCCTCTCCTCAGTCTGCTCTTTTGGCAACTCACCCACTATGATGAAAGTCCATTGGCCTGGCTAAGCTTCCCGAGATCTTATCTGAGCCCCAAAGAACCATGAAAAGCCAGCTGGAGGCAGGTCTGTTGTAGGAGTGCTGTATGAGTAGCAGGCTCAAAGGGCCCTTACAAGTTGCTCAGCCCCACAGAGCTGAGAGAGCTGCACACTGGTGCATGATTCTAACACTGAAGCCACTTTCAGTCCTCAAGGAGAGTTTGAGCACTTGTGGGTATTGAAGTAGCCACTCCCAATCTGGCTATGATACTTTCTTGGCTACATGGGTTGGAATGAACCGTCTGAGTCTTTTAATTGCAAACAATAGTGAAAAGGCAGTTTGCACTTTGTTTGCAAAGAATGCCTTCCTTGTCTCGAAAACCCTGCTAAATGCACCAAATTACTCCTTTTTACAGATGAGGAAACTCGGTCTCAGGTTAGGTGAGTTTCCCAAGAATCCTCAGCAAGTTCATGGAAAAGCTTGGGAAATCCACTCTGAATTAGTCAGAATCATAAGAGTAGTTGGGAATCTCCCTTAATGATGAACACAAAATCTACCATCTTTTACATCTGGTTAGAGCTTTGCACTCTTGAAAACACAAAATATTACAATTGGAAGGTGGCTTGGCAAACATATGGCCCAACCTCCTGCCTTGACAGATGCAGTAAAGCAAAGCCCAGAGTAAGAATGTGGTTCTTCTGTGGGTTTGAAGTGAGGTCTAGCAGAGCCAGGACCTGAATCTGAACCTCCAAACCCAGGGTAGGCTCACTGTTAGCGCTGCCTGCAGAAGGGAAGCCACAAACCCATTGTGCAGATGAGAATATTAACCTCAGAGAGGTAAAGCATCTTTTGCAAATTTCCGTGACTGGAGAACAAGAGAACTGAGATTAGCCTTGGAGTTGGATAGGATAACACTGAGTTGAATAAATGAGAATTATTTTTAACTATGATTATTATATGATTATTTCTATCAGCTCCAGCTTCACTTCATGGTTTTGTAGCTTTCATAAATTCAGAACTTTAGTAATTCAGTTTACTTATTACTCAATTAGATTCATAGAATTTTCCCCCTTTTGTTATCAGTGTTCTTGTTGTGTGGTATACCTTTAAGAAATAAGGTATTTACAGATCCCAGATTTTGATTACGGATTTCAAGTCTATGCTATCTCTCTATGACATTCACTAAGAGCTACCCCAGAGTCCAGCATCTGTTAAGCTGCCTACAAACATTTGACATTTGGAAGTGTTTTTTTTTTCTCTTTTTTCTTTTGTAATCAGTAAGTCACTTTTGATGAATTTAATGGAAATTAAATAAATGAATAAAATCAGGCTTTACCTTATTATTAACTAATTATGAAGTTTACATGTTCAACAGTCAGATTGGGCTTATCAGACTAAAACTGCAGGCAATTGCTGAAAAAATTTAACATGACTCTGGGGTCTAGAACCCAGGTCTTCAGGCAATCGCTGCTATGACCATCCACAGCCCCCACTGCTTTGGGTTCTTAGTCTCTTAGGGACATTTCTCAACACGTAAGCTTTCCAGAGCACTGGTGTGGAAGTCAGACACTCTTGGGTTTTAACTGTAGTCCTGCCACTTACCAGCATGGTGCCTTTGGGCAAGTAACCTAACTTCTCTGAGTCTCAATTTCCTCATCCCTAATATTGGGACTATAATATCTACCTCCTAATGTTATTGAAAGAATTAGAAATAATGCACTTAAAGGTGCTCAGAAAGTATTAGTTCTCCTTTCTATTCATAAATGATTCATCAATATGCATACGTTATTGACCAAAATGATTGGATCTTAAGCAAACCAAAGCACTATGCCTTACTGCCTATTTTGGCATATCACTCAATCATCCAGTCCACAAATATTAATGTCTAGATGTGCTAGACCCTGTGTTATTCTGGAAACTGATTATCCAGTGGTGAAAAAACAAATATGGTCTCTGCCCCCAATGGAGTCACAGCCTAGCGAGAAAGACAGAGATTAAGTAAGCAGATTAAGAGATTAAATAAGCAGATAAAATAAGTAATTATAAAGTGTAATAAGTGTTGTAAGGGGGGAAAAAGTCTGGATTCTATTAAAGAACAGGCTCACTGCATTTAGAATGGTTACTTGGAGATGGCTTCTCTGAGGAGGTGACATTTAAGCTGAGAGTGAAAGGGGTGAGCAAGGAGAAGGGGTGGGGAGTCCTCCAGGTAGGGTATCTGGCAGCTGTGAAGGCCTGAGGGGAGAGCGAGGTTGGGGTGTCATTCACACCCAGCCTCTGGCTATCCCCACAGACTTTTAGCATTCCGAACCCAACTGGGCATTTGTCTATGTGCATAACCCTGCACGCACTCTTCTTACCTCTGAAGCCCTTCTCCTGCTTCTCCATCTGGAATGCCAGACTCCAAACGTCACATTTCAGGCTCCTTGATCTCCACAAAGCAGATCCATTTCCTCTCTCTTCTAGTGTTTCCCCAAATCTTTGCATTTACCTTTATAATAATATGTGTTAAGTACGTAATGGCTGTTGTTAAACACTGAACCCTGTGCCATGGACTGTGTTAAGTATTTTACCTGAATTGTTGCATTTAACCTTTATGGAGTCCCTATGAAGTAGTACTGTTATCATCATCTCCAGTTTACAGAAAAAGGAACCGGAGGTATTGTCACTTACCCTGGCTGTCAGAGGCTAAGTCTGGATCTAAAATTCAGGCCTTGTGCCTTTAGAACCTGAACTCATAAACCCCTCTACCATGCTAGAGTGACATCTCTATATGTGTTTCCCTTCTCAGACCCTGAGATTACTCAGGGTGGGGTTTTGCGTGATTCATCAACAATGCTCAGCACGCAGAACAAGCTCTGGCACAAAGGAGTTAACTATTTGCTAAAAGAATGTCTTGGCAATTACAGATTCTGACTGATAAAGATGAAATCACATAACACATAAACAGGTCTGTCCCTTCAGCCTTCAGGCACAGCCTGTACCATGGCCTCTGCTGATCTGATTTGTGTGGCGATTGACAGCCTGGGTCCCTCTCCTTCGGTCCTGTTAATGGCATTAGCATCTAGTCAATAATGCTCAGCATTTCATTTTACCACTTTAATTAACAAATTCAATTTGTTCAAACCGCTGTGAAAACAAATTAAAAGCTCAAGAATGGGGCCTGAAGGAGCGGGAGGGAAGGCAGGGGCTCCACACAGATTAGGCTAGTTGTTGATTTGATCTTTGGAGCTTACTGGGAGATGAATACTGTCTGCCCTTCAATCATCTTCCTGTCTCTGACCCAACAGAATGCCTCAATGATCAGGTAAAGAGGCTTTTGTACCTTTTAGGCTTATCCCTTCCCTCTCCACATAGATCAGAAGGGGCCTTACTCTGTCCTTAAAGTCGGCTCTATTCTTCAAAGGGACGCTCTGCTTTGGATTTGAATTCAATAACATTATTAATAATCCTCTCGACCAATGGTTCTGAACCAGGGATAATTTAAGCCCCAGGGGACATCTGCCAACATCTGCAGAAATTTCTAGTTGCTACAACCAGGGGGAAGGTGCTACAGCAACCAGTGAAAGACCATGATGCTGCTAAACCTGCAGAGCACAGGATAGTCTCCTTCACCAAATAATAGCTGGCACAAGATGTCAATAGTGCTGAAGTTGTAAAAACCTGTCCTCGTCTCTCTACAGTTTTCTAAGACACTACTTGATAATTGCAATGTCTCTGTGAGGTAAGCAGAATGGGACTGCTGACCCCCAGTTAAGAGTTGAGAAAGCTGACAGAGTTTAAGAGACATTTTCAAAGAGCAGTTAGGGTAGTGAACAGTCCAGAGCAAGGGCCTTTCTCTACCTCTAGCTGAGTCCAAAAAAGTGGAAATCACTTTTTGGAACCTCCAAGTAGCTTTAGGGGAATATGAGTTGTTTACATTTATTAAGCACCTCTTAGAGGACAGGCATTGGGCTGGGTAGCTACTCATGTGACAAGCTGCTAGTGGGACCTGCTCCAAGAGAAGGTGCTCATGATGAATGAAGCTGGGAAGCTTGCCCCTGTCCTCTGCCCTTAATAGTTATACCTGATGGCTGTGTAGCAGCCACACAGTTATGAATGGAAGTCAGCCACTCAAAAGGTCAACTGGCTCTTAATCATTGGTTATTCCATCTCTGGAATTCAACTGTCCTTTCCATTTTATAAAGCAACAAGGGAGGGGCGCCTGGGTGGTTCAGTCAGTTAAGGGCCCAAATTTGGCTCAGATCATATCTCACTGCTCGTGAGTTCAAGCCCTGTGTCGGGCTCTGTGGTGACAGCTCAGAGCCTGGAGCCTGCTTCACATTCTGTGTCTCCCTCTCTCTCTCTGCCCCTCCCCTGCTCATGCTTTGTCTGCCTCTCTCTATCTCAAAAATAAATAAACATTAAACAAACTATAAAAAGAAAGAAAGCAAGAAGGGAAAACTGTAGTTAGCGCTGCATAGAACTTTTGAGGTAGACAAAAATCAAAACCAAAACTTAAAAGCTGAACCCTTTCCAGAGATCCTGACAAATAGGTTGGGACAGGTAGTGTAGGACAGAGGGAGAAGACATGCAGAGAAAAGGGATAAAGAAGGAGGGAGGCTGATGAAGTTACTGCAGAGGATCAATAAAAGGCTTCACAGAGAACGTGTCCCAAGAGAAGGAAGAGTCCACCAAGATGAAGCAGGCATGGACCCTGAACATCAGAGGGCACTGGGGGCTCCTAACACAGTCAATATCAGACACTCTGGCAGCAGCCTCTGTGTGTGCATATCAAAAGAGGAGGATCACTAAATTCTGTAACACTTTGGAGCCCAAGGTATTTGCTGTGGGATACTCCTGAAATGAACATAACAAAGAAGACACTTCAAGGGAGCCTGATTCTATGGTGAGTTCCTTTCCTGCATTGGGATCCAGGATTGGCATTTCACTAGTCATAAATTTCCAGCTCTAAAGACAAAGGTAATCACGAGCTCAGTATTCAGAGGAAAACAGTTCCAGCCTAGAAGCAAGCAGCAACCGGTTAGATGGAGGTCTTGGACTGTGAAGCCCCAGCTCAGCTCGCATGGTGGTGAGGATAATGAGGAAAAATATATAAATACTTGCAAGACTCCCTGAAGTTTTCATAAACTATCTGAGGAAAGGAACATTGTAAAAGGCTGAATTTCCTCTTAGAACAGGTAGGAACACTGGGCTACTTAAGTGTAGTAAGTGTTCATGTGACCTCTGTTGTTTTAATAGGATGCTGAAGCTCATGCCGTCAGATTTGTTCGTATCATCTTTTTCATCCTCATAACATTGTGAAAGCTTGTTTTATCCTGTCCAAAGTCACTTGCCCAAATTCATATGCCTAGTTGATAGCAAGTGGGGATTTCAAGTAGAATCTGTCTGATTCTAAATAGCAAAGTGTATCCATTCTACAATGTCAGGGCTCCTCAGGAAGGGAAGTAAGAGAGGCCAGAAGGGCCCATCTCTCTGGATTTGACTTCAGCCCACTCTCCATTGCCTTTTTCTCTTTTTTTATTTATTTACTTTGAGAGAGAGGGGTCAGCAGGAGCAGAGAGAGAGGGAGAGAGAGAATCCCACGCTGTCAGCATGGAGTCTGATGTGGGGCTCAGACTCACAAACCATGAGATCATGACCTGAACTTAAATCAAGAGTTGGACACTTAACCTACTGAGCCACCCAGGCACCCCCTTTTTCTTTCAAGCCTACAGGTCTCTGCTTGGGACATCTGGAGACAAGCAGATCACTGTTCTGTAAGGCTGACAAGGCATGTTTCTAAACTTAGCAATCACATACATATTCATGTAGAAAAATCTGACATTTGCCATTACAAACTTCAAAGGTGATCTATCTCTTGCACTTTGTCCAGGGACAAACAGATGTTTGTATCAGGGAAAGAGATATTTAGGAGATGCCTTAGCAAAAGATGCAGGCCTATTGAGAGGCTCATTGCAGAAACACTCCCATTTCTTTAATGGTCTTCTGAGAATCAGATATTGATTAGTTGTGGTGGGAGGCTCTGGTGTAGTAGAAGAACATGGCTTGAGAGCCAGATTGGTTGGAATCTGAGTTCTGGATTCATAGTTCACTTAGCTGAGTGACCCTGGGCACATGACTTAATCTCTCAAATCCTCAAGGCTTCTCATCAATCAAATGGGATAACAATAAAACTATTAAAGGACTGCTGTGAGGATTAAATGAGATATTTTGGGCAAAGAAGCTAGAACAGTTTTTGGCATATAAGTAGACGTTCAACAAATGTCAGCTACATTCTCTACATTTCTAAATTTTCCTCTTATACTGGAAACTGTGTCCCAATTCAATGTTGTATCCCCCAGTTCAGAACAAAGCTTGAGACTCAATAAATGAAAGTATGATGGATATAGAGAGATTGTAGAAGAGTGATGATAAAAAATTAGAGGTTACATTCAACTCAGACTTGAACTACAGCTCCATCATCTTTTAACTGTTGTGTAATCTTGAGCGAATTACTTAACTTCTTTCAGCCTGAGTTTCCATATGGGTAAAATGGGGAGAATGTTAACTAACTGTCCAAATTCTCGTAAGGATGGCAGATTATACATATAAACTATATTGTACTGTATACCTGGCAATTAGATGGTGTTGGCTATAAATATTCCTATTGGAGATCTGGACTTTATCTGGATATTAACTCATTTCATTTCAAATCAATTATCTAAGCATCACCCCTTCCTCTTTATTTCCTCTGATTATGGAGAAAACATGTGGGAATAAGAAAGCCAGTCTCATTGGTTTTCATAGAATTTTATGATCCTCACCTGTAGTCTTATACAGTCAACAAACCCATACAGATTGTCTACTGTGTACATAAAACTATGTTAGACGTTGGGGAATCCATGACAAACAAGATGAAATTCTTGCTCCATAGATCTCACATCCTAATGTGTGTGTGTGTGTGTGTGGGGGGCAAACAATAAACAAACAAAAAATACAAAGACTGATAAATAAAGAACTTCCTTTATGAAAGTTGTAAGTGGCTTCAGTTATCTATGCTTTTTGGTTCCCCAGAATGAAGTTCACAGGATGATGTCAAAGAGACACTTTGAGCTTCTCAGAGAAAGGTGACAAGGACAGAAGTGTTTATTTAAAGGTACTTTGGTACCATCATGAAACAATTTAATTCTCATTTGTCCTTACATGCCCACATATACTCCCACTGATGCATGCTCCAAGACTCAATAATATCTGCTCACACATACTCCGTTCCAGGCATTGTGCCTTGTGCCAAAGCTACATGAATAAGACAAGGTCCTTGTGCTAGATAGAGCATCTCAGTCCAGTCAGGGAGATAGATCTGGAAACAGGTAGTGCCATGTGATTATGTCTGAAATGAAGGGGATCACAAAGGGTTATAGGAGCCTGGGTTAGCTGTGTGTGTGTGTGTGTGTGTGTGTGTGTGTGTGTGTGTGTGTGCAACCCTAGTAGAAGGTAGGCTAAGGGTCAGAGAAGGCTTCTTGGATTCATAAAGCTACTCAGATGCACAGACCAATGGACAAACAGTATTCCAGGGCTAGAGAGATTATAGGGCACCAGGCCTAGTCTCCTGCCCAGGTTGGGAAGACAGTCAACAGCTCCTGCCTAGACAACCCCCCTGTCAGGCTCTGTGACAGTCACTGAGGATACGAGGAAAATAAGGCACTAGCCTGCCTTAGTGAGCTCGCAGTGTAGAATGTAGAAGTAATCTAAGGAAGAGCATGATAAGTGCCAGAATGAAGGTAAGCTCATGGGGGTGGGGTGGCCAGCTGGAAACACAGAGGAGAGAGGGGCAGCTAAGTCAGGCCAGGAGTTAGAGTCAGGTCATAGAACTCTTCCGAGGGGAGGTGATGCTTAAGCTGAGATGTAAAAGTAGAGGAAGTTACTATTTATTCCATCTAGTATATATTTAATTTCATTTATTGTGTTTTTCATCTCTGATTGGTTCTTTTTTTCTCTCTTTGTTAAGGGTCTCGCAAGTGTTCCCCATGGTTTTCTCAAGTCCAGGAATTTAGGAAATAAATCAAATGAACAAAGGAAAAAAAGGAGACAAACTAAAACACAGCCTCTTAAGTATAGAGAATGAAGAGATGGCTACCAGAGGGGAGGTGGGTGGGGGGATGGGTAAAAGTGATGGGGATTAAAGAATGCACTTGTGATGAGCACTGAGTAATATATAGAAATGTTGAATCACCATATTGTACACCTGAAACTAACACCGTATGTTAACTATACTGGAATTAAAATATAAATAATAAACAGTGCCATACACACACACAAAGATAAAGAATAATGCATGCATGCATGGATACATACATACAAGTAGAGGTTTTCCTTCCATCTACCCATCGCTGACTCACTCATATACTACCTGAAGACTTACTATAGTTAGGTACAAGCAGGGCAAGGTGTAAGTAAAATTGTGAGGTCTTCAGAGTTTACTTTAGCCTCATGAGCTGTCAGAGGAAGAATTCCTACAAATGATACAGTTAAACCCCCACAACTTCACAGATGTGGAAGGAGGCAGGCTCAGAGGTGAAAGCACTAACCTCAAATCACTCAGGTAGCAGCTGATAGAGCCAGATTTAGAACCTCAGGTAAGCCCACACCCCAGGCCCCATTCTGTCATACCATGCTGTCCCTTCTGCAGCCTGCCTTTTTTTTTTCACAATATCCTTTATCCTCTGCCCCCAAGGAATCTAATACTCTTTAGTCCTTCCCCCTTCTGATTAGTCAAACATTTTCCTGGGGAAGGTTCAGAAACTGATTCATACCAAGATAAACAATTCTAAGGGTTCCACATGGAAAGAGCAGGGCAAGGGAATAAAGCCCCACATTACAATCATTCATTACATTATCCACTGTCTTTTTTTCTGCTAAAGTCTAACTCTTTGCATCAAGGGGTTTGAGGAGCAGGAAGCACCTCTGAGTTAGGAGGGCCTTAAAATCTGATTCTATCCATGTGACTGGTTTTATAAAAAAAAAATGTCTTTTTATAAATAAGAGAAGCAGCCGCAAAAAGTGTGCTGGGTTCTGCCCTAGTATGGTTTCAAGCAGCTGGCATCATCACTCTCTCCTCTATGGCATGAAGTGTCCACAGATGTCCAGGACTAAACTAGGCAAATCAAGTGCACAGCCCTCCAATCTTAGCTAGAGGCGACCTGAATGGTGGTAGTCAAGGAGGCTGTGTGATTACTGCATCAGGATTACCCTCTTCAATCCATCCTTTCCTGCCTGGAGAGTAGAGAGGCATGGCAGACTACCTGTGCTGCTGCTGCACCATCCAGGCTCCAACTGGAAAGCCCTCTAAGCACCCTGGAGAGGTGGAAGTCAACAGTAATAAAACCAAGGCTGAACCTGGGTTTTAGTAAAAATAATCAGGGATCCAGGATTCCACGTATATGTACATCTTGTTCTTCTCACAATTACCTTAGAATACAGGGTTTGTTATCTCCATTTTATAGGTAAAAAAAATTGAGGCCCAGAGAGGCTTTATGACACATCTGGGAAGTAAATGGGGCCAGGATCTGAACCCAGCCCTATCCCGCACAGAGAACCTGGGCCCATACTGCCTCCTAGGGCACACTCCAGGGATTTTGTGCACGTTCATTTCCCAGTGCATTTGTCCAAACACCTGTGGTGGGTATGCAAACCCTTCTATTAGACCTTAAGCATGCTACAGAATTGTTCTGGGCCTTAGAGCCACATTACAAAAATGAGAATATTACTTACTTCATAGGTTATGAGCATTAAGTGACAGTGAGTTATTGTCTGAGAGAACTTTGCCCTATTTTGGTACTTGGTAAATACTTGGCTAATGGGCAGAAACCCAACATCTCTCTTCTTCCGAATCTGACTCAATTCTATATTGCCAAGTGCTCCCAACATGTATCACACAGGCCCTTCCTGTCAAGAGACAATGCTAAGAGTTAAAAGGAGTAGAATATTAAGAACAAGGGCTCTGGAGCTAGTCTGCATCACTCAAACCCTGTCTCTACCAGTAATTATCTGTGTGATCTTGGGAAGTCACTTTACCTTTGTGTGCCTCAGTTTCCTCATCTGGAAAATGTAGATTGTGAGAATTCAATGTGTTAATACACATAAAATTTTTAGAATAGTGCCTAGTATACAATGCTCAATATATGTTAGCTAATTATTATCATCATCCTGAATATATGAAAAGATATCCTTCCTCTGAACCTTTATTTGTGGTGTTCTATCCATCAGGAATAGTATTCTTTTCTCTACTCAAGGTGAGCCCTCCATGTTCAGCTCAAGATCCACCCCTCCCCTTACCCTTTCTCATTCTTCCACGTCCCAGAAGTCATTTTACTCAGACATTAAAATTGACTGTTTTAGACATGTGTACTCACTTGTCCCACAGGCACTGACCACACTGTGAAGTGAACATTTTGTGCTCCTGAACTCTGAATCCCTAGCCTAGGGCACAGGTCCTGACCCCTAGGAGGCATTCAGCAAACATCTGCTGTATGAATAATGTATAAGTAGATAAGTATATCTTTTTTTGATTGTCTGTACACACCAATTATAGGAGATGTTTACATTACTTAGTGACAGCATGATCAGCAAGTCAGGATGTGGAAGAAAGCAATGGACTAGGATGAAGGTGACTGGTGTTGAATTTGGCTTTGCTGCTTATCAGGTACAAGACCTTGAGTGATTTGTTTTGGTGCTCCGTGCCTCTGCTCTTCATTGGTAAAATGAGGACACTGAACAAGATAAAGTCTGAGAGCCCTTCCACCTCTTAGCTTTGTAACAGCAGTCTAAAAGTTGCCCATAGTGTATCGGGTTCCTTCAACAAGTACTTGGTGCCAGACTCTGTATCAGGCATTGAGGACACAGAGATAAATGATACCCAGTATGTCCATAAGACTCACAGTTGAGTGGAGAATACAGGTTTACAAACTGATGGTTACAGGAGAAGAAGAGGAGCAGAAGAAAGCACAGAGGAGGGAGGACTTCATAGCCCTAGGGCTGGGGTAATTGGGGAGGGCAACAGTGAGGAGGTAACAGCAAAGTTAGTCTCTTTGGAAAAACAGGCCATGTTAGAACACAAAAGAGGAGGGGACAGGCCATTACTGGGTCCCCAGTGCACACGTGAAGTATGTGGAACAGCTTCTATATCTCCTAGTCTGAGACTCACCTCTCCTCTGGAACATAGCTTCCCTCTGGCCTTCTTTTCAGTCCCTCTGTTGTGCCATGCTGCTTTCCCTCTCTCTGGAGTACTTTTATCCCTTCTCTGTCAGCATCTTTGCCAACTTCTCTCTTCCTTGCCCTCATCCTGCTAGCTCTTCCTTCCTTCTTCAGAGCTCAGCTCAAAAGTGCCTCTCCTGATATTCCAGGATAGGTCAGATCTCCCGGCTGTATGGTTTCTTAGCATGCTGAGCTTCTCCTTCATCACACTGTTCAATAACTATGTGCTTAGTGGCTTATTGTTGGTCTGTCTGCTACAATGAAGTCTCCGCAAGGGGCAGAGACTCCTTACTCAGGCTTTGTCTCTAGCACTGTGCTTACATTGTATGGTTTCAATAGTATATTGACCTTAATTAGAGTAGGGTCTCAATAAATACTTGCAGAATGAATGAATGGACAGATGAAGATAAGGTAGAGAATGGGGGAGAGCAGCACTCACCTTTGTCTTTAATCCCAAATTCAGGCTATTATTCTCCTTTCATTGTATTTAAATCCAAAACACCTCTGAGGCTGATGCTTCTCAGCTGTCCCATCCTCTCCCATTTTTCTGCTCTAAACTCAACTGAAAGTTGAGAGCTTTAAGTGCTCAAACCAGGGTTGGAAAAAGAAAGAAGAAAGGAATACTATCCCAAGCTTCTCACTGCATTAACTCACCAAAGCCTTCCCCACTCTTCAAAGTGCATCATGTTCCAAATTGCCTTCTAGGTTACTCACTCTCATCAGATAGCCCAGTCTTTCAATGCAACTGATTTCAGATGAGGCATGATAGAAAAACAATCTGATTGAGCAATCTCACACTAAAGTATGAATAAACGATTGTCCTTTAAACCCTTCCTTCCTTCCCTTCATTCTTCTTCTTCCTTTTTAATCTTAAAAAATGAGAGCAGCTGAACCAGGAGAATAGGGTACTAGAAACATACTGAGGTTTAAAATACAAAATACCTTTCTTAGCATCATCCCACAAAAGCAAGATGATTTTTCACAAAGGGTGGAAGACAAGTCCTTAGAGAGTATTTGGACAATCTCTTTTGACTTACCAATGTAGAAAAGAGAAAGCTAGAGAGGGCAAAAGACTTCTTTAAGGCACAGAGCAAAGCACTGTCAAAGTTGGGACTAGAACTCCCTGCACTGACCTAGTGCCCCGGCTCTTTGTGTGTTTGCCTTGTGCTTTGTCAGCAGTTTGTAAATCTAGCCCTCTTGCCCTCCCTTTGCTCTTGCTTCCTTGGCCTTCTCTGCCAGCCTGCCTTCATTTCTTTCCCTGAGTCCCAGTGACAGCCTGCCTGCCGCAGCTGCCCTTGTTGAGCTTGGCCACTCTGCAGATAGCTTTGCTGTCTTTCACGGATTCATCCACTTGCCATCTGCTTTCCGATTTCCTGTGAAAACCCCAGTGTTTCTACTGTCTCCTGAACTCTGTCATACCCTCCTCCCTGTTAATGGGCTCAATAAACACCTGCTCTAATTTAGACTTCGTTTGTCTCCAGGCCACCATTTTCTGAAATTTACCTCATCTATTTTTCACTCTCTTGTGTTTTTTGATTCACCAATTTCAGAGGATTAAATATGTCTGAAAGAGCAAAGGTGAAGCAGTGATGACTTTTCTGAGGAATCATAATGACAGTATTCACTTCTTTATTCACGTGGCCTTTAGTGCAATGACAGTTCCTTAACACTTTGCATGTAGGCAAGGAAGGATACCTAAAGAAAAGGGAGGTACTATTGCAGTCCTGGTCATTTGACATAAGAGATGCATGCATAAAAGACCACAAGAAAACTAAAGGGATGCCTATTTGAACTGACAAAAAGGGAGCCTGGAATAATGACAGTAGCATATAGTGAGCACTTACTTGCTTTGTGTTCCAGGATGCTAAAGTGGGTGTTTCATCCGAGGCATCAGGAAATGAGAAATGCTTATTTGGAATACCCAAAGCAATATCAAAGTTTATACAGAATTTCCAAGTATGTATCTAAAAATTGATTACAAGTCTCTTGAAAAACCTCACACACTGAAGGATACAGAGGAAAAAAGGATTGGAAATTAAAGAGAGGGTTTTGTGAGGGAGATTTTTGATGCCTAGAGTTGCACATTCCATGCCCCCAGAGGAGGTCCTCTACCCTTCATCTCTGCACAGGGAGAGACAGGAACAGTCTGTTGAATTCTCGCTCCTTCCTGAGAAATCTAGTGAGTGAGAGACAATGGCAAAAGTGAAGACGTAGCTGCACTGAGACTGGGTATGATCCTAGTGCTTCCCAGGGCAAAGGATTCTGAGCAGATGTGGGGCACATGGTTGACAGAAACAGTTTGATGCCATTTCAACTTCTGTGTAATCTGTGTATATGGTAGACCACCAGAAAAACAGGAAATGCAGGGTTAGTGACAGTGGCAGGGAAAGGATGCATCCCAAGGTGATGGCTGCAGGCAAGCAGAGGATCCTCCAAAGAACCCATCAAAGCACCTACCCAAGAGAGAATCAGCTGCAAATATCTACCAGGCATAGAGAGCCTGAAGCAGCTTAGGAGAGTGTCAGACAAGTCAGCTCTTTTTGTTCCCTTTGTACTTCTTCCGTCCTCATTTCAACCTTGGCTGGGTTTGGAGGAGAGTGGAGGTATGAGGGAAGAAGACATTCAGTCAAGCTCAGAGTTTTGATTACTGTTTGGGATTGGAAATTTTTAATTACTGAGGTTGTATTTGTTAATTAGAATGATTGAGTACTTTCTATTACCTAAATAGGGAACTTTCATTCAGGGCAGAGGAAGGACTACCCATCTGGAATAGATGTGAGATACCAATAGGAGTAAAAACTAAAGTTGTTTTATGAATATAATCTGAATCCTGCATGTTATATCAGTGCATTGTTGGCTATGCACATAATCCTAGCAATAACCCTAGACATAAGTAACTTTACTGTCCCCATTTTAATACATGCAGAAAATGTGACACAGAGAGATTAAGTAACTTTCCCAAGGTCACCAACTAGTCAAATGTAAGTATTTGTAAGCACTATAAACTTCTTATGAGTTGAACCATATTTGATCCCTAGCTGTGTGCTCAGAGCTCTGCAGAGTGCCAAGGGCTAAGTAGGTACAACACAAATACTATTTGAGGGTCTGATTTCAGAAAGCTGTGCTTGAAATAAGAGCATGGGAGAAGTTTTAGGGCCTTCAAGAACAGCCAACGTGGGCTGAATAAGATCAGTGAGAATTCATCAGGACCCATCTCAAGGATTCCCAGCTCCCCTTTCTGGTCTCTTGGCCAGACCATACCAGCCATGCCACATGGTGTGTGCTTTTGACACGATTCTACAATTTGTGTACCTCATTGTTGTTTTTATATTGCAATTATGCCAAGGATCCTTCCCATTCTCCTCTGTTTTACCTCAGCCCACCTACCACAATTTTAAGTCCATCTCATTACATCTTGGTATGTATAGCCATAACATAACATGGTCCAACAGCTTTTTTCTCAGGAGTTTTGAAAATCTGGGCAGAAATATGTAAACAAAGTCATACCGTATTAAGATTTGGGGACGTTTAACAAGTGTTTTGGTCCAAACCTGTCATTTTAGAGATTTAAAAAATCTGAGGTCCAGAGAGCAGAGGTGACACAGACATCAGTTTCAGAGTTGGTAATAAAATCAGCTGTCTCATCTTTTACTCCAGTTTTTCAGAGAAATGACTGGTCAATACAGACTGGTATGGTAAGCAAAAACATAAGGAGTTAGGACTGCTGTGTTAGTATCTGGGAAGAAGAGCTTCTCTGGTGAGATTCTTTGGCTTCTGTGCAAAAGCAACTAATACTAACTATATGTGAAGAGAATTGAAGAGAAGTTACTGTGTTTTATTATCCAAGCCATTTATGGAAAAGACCAACTTATCTCAATTGTGGTACTTTTGACCAGAATTGTTGAGCAAGTAGGAGAAAATAAAGTGAAATGTTGAGGCACAACACTTTATTGTACTTACCCCTATGATGGCATTATGAGGGATGAATTACTATCTCTATTATAAAGATGAGGAAAAAAAAAGATCAGGGACACTACATAATTCTCCCAGTCACACAAATAATACATTGGGAAATCTAGACTTAAACTTGGTTTTTGTCTAATTCCAAAGCCAAGTTCTTTCAACTGTATAGATTGAAAATTGATTCCAAATAATTTATCTACTTGTTTTCTCATTTATTCATTCATTCATTCATTCATTCATTCATTCAACAAACATTTCTTCAGCATCTACTAACTGCTAGCCACTGTACTAGGCATAAGGATACATGCTTGGGCACAAAAAGCTTTGCCTTATGGAGGTCACATTCTGGTGTGAAGTAGAAGAACATCAAGTGACCAAGGAAATGAGCAGGATAATATCAGATAATATCAGATATGAAGGAGACAAAGTAGAGTGATATGATACAAAGTGGGAGGAGCAGGGAGGAGTTAATTAGATAGGGTGGTCAATGAAATCTTCTCAGGGGAGGTTGGGATCAGAGGACAAAAGCAAGTGGATAAATAAAGGGTATACATATTCACATTCTTGGAAAACACACAAGACAGATGTAGAGGGGATGAGAGTACTCCCCTCTCCTGCCCATGACGTCTCTTCCAACTCCCCAATGTCCTCCAGCTTCTGAGTGGAGGAAGAAGGAATGCTGACGCAGTGAGCTCCAAGGTAGGGGAGAGTGTGCTACAGAGAAAAGGTTATAGGCATTGGAATTAGATAAATCCCTGGATGTGAAACCTTGGGTGAGTTCTTTAGTCTCTGAGACCATTTCCATGTGTGGAAATGGGGATAGTAATGCCTTCCTACTAGGACATATGGGGAGCAACTGAGATAATGGATGGGTATCAGTTCTTAGTTGTCAGTAACAGAAACAAACTCATTGATTAAGCATAAAAGGAACTTATTAAAGGAAGCTTAGTATCTCAAAGACTGAACGGAAGGTCCAGAAGCCCAGGTTGGAGGCTAAGCTCCATGCCCAAAGCCATGCTACGGAACTAGTCTGATGAGAAAATCACAGCTGCCACCCTTACCACTAAGTACCGGATGCTACAGTTAGCATTCCTGCCACTTCCATGCCACCAAGTCAACTTTATTCCAACTACTATGCTGCCAGGACTTAGGACATTCCCAGGCCAGGAACTCAAGGTTACCTCTCCTGCCAAGGCTTCACAGTTGCCCATTTAGAACTGATTTTCTGTGGGGGTGCTTCTGATTGGAGAAGCTTACATCACATACCTGTGCCCCAGCTGTGGGAGTGACTAGGGAAGTGACTGTTACAACCCTTACTGTGAGGTGGAAGGACTAATGAAGGAGAGTATCAAAAGGGGTTGGGACACCAGCAAATATGGCAAACTCCCACTGAGGATGGAAGGTATCTGGCTCAGTGTTTGGGACCCAGCAGATGTTCAGTGAAGGTAAGTTTCTTTTCTCCTTTCAGCTTCACAGATTTCCATCCATCTGATCCTAAGCTCTGAGGATGTATTAATAATGCTGTATGGGTAGATGAAAAGGCCACCATGTACTATTTAAGACTCCCAGAGAGGAATAGTAAATTTAGCCCATGCTGCAGACACCTCCCAGAGAGACAGGCTGCTGGGACTTGGCTCAGAGCAGGAACAACGTGCTTGGCATTTGCCTAAAACCAGTCTAGCCCAGAGGTAGAGAAGCCTGATAAAATTAGGTAAATTGAGAATTGAGCCTCAAATGAATTGCTGAGCTCTTGATTGGGAGCAGAAACATGGAAAGACAGACCAAGGATCATCAGTAGACAGATGATGAGTAATTCAGTAATTGGTCTTGCGGCCCTAAGCAGCATGCTTCCCTATCTATACTCAGTCCCACAACTGGACATATGCCTCAGTTTCCTAATTTGGACTACAATTCCTTTTCCTGCCACCACTTCTCCTGAATTTTGGGACTGAAAATCAGTCTTGAACCCCAGCATACTTGAAAGCCTGTCAAGATCTTAGCAAAATTGCTTCCTTTACCAGGCTCCCTTATCCCAGATAAGATCCTTCCAGAAATGAACCACAATCCTAGATAAGAGCCAATTTGACACTTATTATAAATGGGTGAAACACAGCTTATAAGACACTCTCCATATTATCCAACTTGATTGCAATAGCATCTCTGAATTTTATGTTATTACATTAAACATTTATTGAATATGATTGCATTTTGGTCAGGCACTGTACAGAGGCTCAGAGAGGGGGAAGTGACCTGCCTAAGAGCATACAGTAATGTTTTAGGTTTCTTTCATCTTGCCTTAAAGACTATTAAGATAAAATGAGATGCCATGTGGAAAAGTGTTGCATGAAAGCATGAGGTTATTACTAGTGTAGCTATAATACATGGCTGTTGTTTCTAAGCCACTGCTCTTAAAACTCTGGGTGACGTGGCAGAAGCATGAATTTCTGAGTATGATGTGAACTTGTGTTGTCTCTCAATGTCTTTCTGATTCCACAAACAGCCTTGTTTTTCTCTGATGCCCACTCGGCACCCCCTCCCCCACTGCCTCTCAAATCACATTACTCCCAGATGGTGACAACCATTGTCCTGGAGATTAGTGCACTACAGATATGGAAGGTAAAGGAATCTTAGAGGACAAAAATAGCACCGACCTCAAGGGATCAGTAAGGATTACATCAGATAATATATATATATATAGCATTCAGTAAGTGATATCTACTGTTATTGTTTTAATTTAAAAAGTAAATAGGGCTCAGAATAATTAGGTGGCATGTACAAGGGCACGTGGCTATTAGAGAGGAAAGTGAGGATTCAGAGTCAGGCCTGTGTTTCCTGGGGCTGCACTGCCTAATTATAGAGCTCTACTCACGCTTCAAGCCTAGTGCACATCCTTCCTCTTCTTCCAAGCTTCCCAGAGCTCCTCAGCAGGATGAATGTGCCCCTCTGTGCCTCTCCCCTTGCCCTGGGCTTTGACAGGAAAATATCTGAGTTATGAGGGATATCAACTTATATATTTTAAGCCACTGTTACAAAATTTTTTGCTAAGTAGTCATGCTGTATGGTAATGTTGCAGTTGGGCTTTGAACCCACATCTTGCCCACATGCATCTGACTTCATTTCTGGAGTAGTAGAGAGACAGATGGGCTGACGGATGTGAAGGCCAGGGCCTGGCGCCCTATGAGGAGACTTCCCCTGTGTGCTCCATACCTTGCGTTAGCTCTTCTTCACAGGCTATCTCTTATTAGATAGTTTTGTGTGCCAGTTTGTTAAATTTGGTATAATTAAAAAAAAAAACAGGGAGACTGGCAGTCTTAGATTTAAATTTTGGCTTTGCTTCTGGCTGCATGACTCTCATAAAAACTTTTAACCTCCTTAAATCTGAGTCTTCATCAGTGAAATGGAAAGACAAATGGAAAGAATACTGTGAGGAATAGGAGATAACAAGTATAAAACCTCCAGCAAATCATGCAGCAAATCTAAGGTAGCTGAAAGCTATTCGTTGTTAACTATTATTATTACCTTGCCAGACTGAGCCCTCATAGGTAAATGCCCTGACCCTGGCTCTTTAATTGGAGCTGACCTTCCCTTGTTTCTTGCAATAGAAAACAAAACAGACCAGTCTGGGTCATTAGGCCCCTGTGATATCTGCCTTGATTTCCCTTCTCTTCACAAGCTGTTCCCTATTCTTGATTTCCTGTTGAAAGCTAGTTTCCCAGGATTCCTTAAGAATCTGTAACTTAGTAGGGGCACCTGGGTGGCTCAGTTGGTTAAGTGTCCGACTTCGCCTCAAGTCAGGATCTCACGGTTTGTGGGTTTGAGCCCTGCATCAGTTGGGCTCTGTGCTGACAGCTCAGAGCCTGGAGCCTGCTTCACATTCTGTGTCTCCCTCTCTCTCTGCTCCTCCCCTGCTTGTGCTCTGTCTCTATCTCTCTCTCAAAAGTAGATAAACATTTAAAAAAAAAGAATCTAGGGGTGCCTGGGTGGCTCATTCAGTTAAGCAACAGACTCCTGATCTTGGCTCAGGTCATGATCTCATGGTTCATGAGTTCAAGCCCTGAATCAGGCTCTGCTCTGACAGTGCAGAGCCTGCTTGGGATTTTCTCTCTCCCTCTCTCTGCCCCTCCCCAGCTCAAACTCTCTTTCTCTCTCACAATAGATAAATAACCTTAAAAAAATTAAAAAAGAAAAAAAAGAGTCTACAGCTTGGCCAATGCTGCAATGCTGGCAGAACTGTACTTTGGATTTAGGGTGGGATGCACCCTATACACTGAATTTCTTGGCCATCGGTGTCACTTGTCCAGTATGTAACAGTGCCAACTGTTTACTTCTATCTCAAGGTGATTCAACTCCCTTTCTTGGAAAGAAAGAAGCCATAAATCCTAACGTATTCAAAACTCTAGTGTTAATAGCAACAGACAAAATTGCTTTGCTTCAGATAACAAATGTATTTTAAAAGTTACATTACAACCAGTTAATGGCTTTCAATCACAAGGGCCATTTTCTTACAGAAATATTTAAAAGCACCCTCAAATTTTTCTTTAACATTTTTTTTTCCAATTAAAATAACTGCAGCTGCTTACGAAGAAGAAGGAGAAGAGCCTGGAGGAGGGGTTCAGAGGGTATAAGCAGAAGCCAGGGAAAGGGAGGAAAGAGCTTTGCATTCTTTCCTAGGAATTAGACTGGTTGATTCATTCATCATAAAACAATTATTTAGTAATATTTATTCAACTAACTCTGTTTTAGGCTGAAGATACAGAAAAGAGTGAGATATGGAACTTGCCCTGAAAGAACTCTGGACTAGTGCAGCAGGTAGATAGATAATCAAACTGTAATAGTCAGTATGATAAGTTCAACAATAACAATATCCCCAAGAGGTCAATGGAAGGACACTCACCACGTTCTGCTTTAGACTGATGCTTTATAGATGAGGTGAATGTCATTATTTAAACGTTTGAATATTTAATTTTTAAATATTTCAAATATATCAACTAGTACAAAGACTAAGAGAATGTACAGAGAGTAGTACAGAGAATGGCACACTATCAATTCCTAACATTTTGCCATATGCTTTATACTTTTCAAAGAAATAAAACATTTCAGATATGAATTAAAACTCCCATGTTTTAGGGGCACCTGGGAGGCTCAGTTGGTTGAGTGTCTGACTTTAGTTTAGGTCATGATCTCACAGTTTGTGAGTTTGAGCCCCACATCGAGTCACTGCTGTCAGTGTGGAGCCTGCTTCAGATCTTCTGTCTCCCTTTCTCTGCCCCTTCCCTACTTACACTCTCTCTCTCAAAAATAAATAAACCTTTAAAAGAAAAACCTCCCATGTTTTAACCCAATACTCTCCCTTCTATAACAGAAGTAAACACTCCCCTGAAAATTTGTGTTTATCATTCCCATGGCTTTTTTTTATATTATTACATGTGTGTATACATAATAAGCAAAATAGAACATTATTTTGTGCATTTTAAAATTATACATAAACTTGTCAACTTGCAGCAGGCTTTACTCCCCTATGTTTTTAGAATTTAGCCACGCTGATAACTGTAGCTCTATTTCATGTATTTTTTTTGGTTGTTGTTAATGTTTATTTTATTTTTGAGAGAGACAGACAGAGCATGAGCAGGGGAGGTGTAGAGAGAGAGGGAGACACAGAATCTGAAGTAGGCTCCAGGCTCTGAGCTGTCAGCACAGAGCCCGATACGGGGCTCAAACTCACAAACTACAAGATCATGACCTGAGCTGAAGTGGGACACTTAACTGACTGAGCCACCCAGGCGTCCCTCTAGTTCATGTATTTCAACTTCTGTACAGTATGCTATTTATATGACTTAACCAAATGTACCTATGCTCCCATGGTTTCCAATTTTCTGTTATTGTGAATAATGCGGTGATAAAAATCTGTCTATTGTGCATATGTATGACATTCTCTAGAAATAGAATGGGTGGCTAGTAAGCTATAAGCATCTCCACCGTTACTAAATATGCTGCATTACTTTACAAAGTGGTTATATCAATTTACCCCCTGCCCCCAGCAGATGACTTCCCCTCACTCCATGTCTTCCCCAATACCTGCTATTGTAAGCCTTCCTAACTGTTGTCATTTGGATGACATAAAATTGTGGCTTTAATGTACATCCCTCTGATGGTCAGTGAAAATTAGCAACCTTTCATAACAACCCTACAGCTTCATTTTTGTGAACTATTTGCTCCTTATTATTTTTCCATTTTTCTGTTGGGTTGTCTTTTTTCTTATTGAGTTGTAGGTTTTTTAAATATGTTGGTATGTATACATAACATACATTACCCTTGGACAGTTACATGTTCTGTAACTATTTTCTACATCCGTGGCTTGAATTTTCACTTTATTTGGGGAGTCTTATTGGACAGAAGTTTTAATTCATCACAATTAATTTTTTAATATTTTCCTTTATGGTGTTCACTTTTATGCCTTCTTTAAGAAATGTACCTTTACTCTGAGTTCATGATGATATTCTCCTGTTTTTTTCTTTTAAAGGTATTAAAGTTTTGCCTTTTATACTTAGATATATGAATCCACCTGGAATTTGTTTTGCTATAAGATAGGGATCCAAGGCTAATTGCTATTTTTTTATTTAAGTAAACTAGGCCTAAATGTGATAGAATAACAGATATAGGAAGAAGCAAATATATCTTCATTCATTCATTCACTCACTCACTCTTATTCACTCATTCATAATGCTAAGTATCCATGGATTTATTGATATTCTAGCTAATCTCACCTATGTCCAGAATTCCAACTGCCAACCCCCTCAGTGTCTGGCACCAGCAAGGCTGCCAGTTGTCTGGGCAGGGTGACCTGAGCTTAAACTAGTCCCCATTTTTCCTTCTTGGGGTTGATCTCTGACCCTCTCTCAAGGTCAGGCTGGCTTCATGGGCATGTGACCTGTGCAGATGCATGGGCCTTGTGCTTATAAGGGCCCTGTGTTTTGTTTATGGTTCTGCTGTCATTATCTTAGAATTCTTAATAATTTTTTAACAAGAGACCCACACTCTGATTTTGCACTGGGCTCCACAGACTAAGGAGCTGCTCCTGCCTCTAGCCGGTGTGTAGACCAAATGGTGGACCAGAGGCCCAGGGAAGCTCTGGGACTTATGCCTAAAGACTCACACTTGGGATTTGGGTAGTATCCTGGTTTCAGAAGTTAGCATAGTGAAAGGATCATTTCCACTGGCTGGAATACCTCTTTTAGGGGATTATGTGGGATTGTGTTTCCAGAGTGGTGCTGACATTGGATATATGACAGGACAAGTTCAGGGCTCTAAGCTACTTATTGTCCACTGCTAACTTTTGGTGTATGGTATGTTACCTCAGGGGTATGAGTTCCTGTGTCAACTCTCTCTTTATCCTATGCACTTTCTGTTGTTGGCACTCAGGGCAGTCATTCATCTCCACATAGGCTCAATGCCAGTGTCTATCCAGCAGTCCTCTAAGGGTGGCCATACCGGTCTTGTCTGAGGACTTTTGAGATCTTCACAATGTCAATGGATCCTTCTTATCTGTGGTTTCACTTGCTTTCAGGTTGTTTTAAAACTGTGTTAGTTGAGGGATGGAATTCCTTGCAGCAATGAAATGACTCCTTTTACTCTGCCCACAGACTCTAGCCTACTTTCCTTGCCTGAGTTCTATGTTGAAGTCAGGGATGCGGTCAACATTGAAAGAGTTCACATTCTAGGCATGTAATGATTATGGCCTAAAGAGTTCAAGAGAAGACAACTTTTATTGTGAAGAGTTTAAGAGAATAGAAATTTTATAGTGTAAAATTTCAAAAAGAAGGCATGACTATAAAGCAAATTATTGGTCACATTTTTCTGCATATCTGAGAAGGATTTGCATTTTTGGTCATCACCAACAAAGCGCAAAAGCAGCCTTTGAGAGATTCCCTAAAAACCATCATTCATGATGGACAATGCAGTGTCATGACTACCAGTGCAACCAGCATTGAATACATTGTATTGTAGAACTGCAGAGGCAAAAATGTCCGTTTTGTTTCAATATAAATAGGTTCTTAAGAGTAACAGCATTGTGGTTAATAACAGGGTTGCTCTTTTTTTTTTCCTAAAGTCAGAGAGATGAAATTAAGCAGGAACCACATATTTGACAATAAAGAACACAAAGAAATGGTATTGAGATGTTATGAAGGGTCTTCATATACAGTGATTAGAGAATAAAAAATCATACAGCTACCTCTTTTCTCCATGTTACTCTAAATCTTCTTCAATAAATCACTATATTTCAATAGTCACAGTGACTTTCATAATTTTTTACATGCGTTTTGTAATTTTGTTAATGAACTTGTTTATATAGACAGAAGTCCCATTAAAAATATTTGCCCAGGGTCCCTCAAATTCAAGCACCATCCAAATCACCAACTATGGGAAAGCTGCCCTCTGAGCAGGAGCATTCATATTGGAAAGCTATGTAAATGGAAGATAAACTTTTATTGGTTTAAATTATTGGTAGTTTAGAGTTTATCAAGCAAGCATTTCCCATTACTCCATTTCTTTGTATCACTGCTATTCATCCCTAACTATTTGAGCCTACACATCTTAAGAAAGCTTTTCTTGCCTTTCCTTTTTCTATATTATCCCCATTTTCTCTCCACTCAGAGTTGGGTTGGATTATTCTTCTTTGGATTTCCATGATATCCTGTGCTTTTCTCTATCACTGACCAACCATATATTCTGCTGTTCATCTGTTTGCTTCTTCTATTAGACCATGGACACCTTGAGGGCAGGGATTTCTGCCCATGAATTTTAGTATCTAGCACCATGCTTAGGGTCTGGAGTGTAGGGATGAGAAAATATGGATTCTAGAGCCAACTTTGCCACTGTTTTCCTACATAATCTTAGCCAAGCTATTTCCTTATTTCCTTCCTCCCTCCCCCCTTCCTTCTTCTACTTTCCTTCCTTCCTTCCTTCCTTCCTTCCTTCCTTCCTTCCTTCCTTCCTTCCTTCTTTCCTTCCTTCCTTCCTTCCTTCCTTCCTTCCTTCCTTCCTTCCTTCCTTCCTTCCTTCCTTCCTTCCTTAAAATTTCTTCTCCTTCTCCTTCTTTTGCCAAGCTATTTTAATTCCCTGAGCTCAAATATCCTCTTTCATAAATCGTAGGTATTAATGATGACTTTTCATGGCTGTTCTAACAAATAAATACAATAACATGTGAGAAGTACTTTAAGCTATCTGAATCATGGATGACCTTCAAAAGATGGTAGCTCTTATTATAGTAGATGCTCAATAAATATTTGTTGAATTAATGAATTCAGCAATGATCTGAGAACGTTTTATGTGCCAGACATTGTTTTAGGCACCAGAAATTCAGCAATGAACAACCAGTAATAAAATCCTGCTCCCCTGGAATTTATGTTCTAATAGGAGAAGACAGTAAAAAATATTCAGGAAGTCAGAAGGAGAAATATAAGCAGAAAGGGGAGCTAGAAATGCTAATGTGAGAAATTGCCATCTTATATAAGGATGGTCAGGGAAATAATTACTGGTAAGGTAACATGAGCAGGGAAATAAAGAGAAGAAGTGAGCCATGAGAATGCCTGGGAAGAGTATTCTAGGTAGAGGCTAGCAATGGTGAACATCTTGAAGCAAGAGTATACTTGGTGAATGCATGGAACAGCAAGGAGGCCAGTATAGCTGAAGAGGGTAATCAAGGGAAAGGGCAGCAAAGAAGAGGTCAAAAGGGCTGAAAGTAAGGGACATATGATGTAGGTAGGGCCTTGCAGATCACTGTAAAGACTTTGTATATTTGTTCCTCTGAGTGAGATGAGAAGCCACTGAGGGATTCTGAGCAGAGAACTATCACCATATGGTTTTAATTTCAGAGGATCACTCTGGCTTTTAAGGGTAGACAGAATAAATTGTAGTGAGTATATATGTAGAAGAGCCAGGGAGGCAACAGCAGAACTGGGACTATCAGTTAGGAGGTTATTTCAAGAATCCAGGGGAGCCATAGGGTGTTTTGGGCTAAGGAGATAGAGGTAAAAGTGATGAGGGTGATAAGAAATCTGTACATATTTTTATCATAGGGTCAATAAGGTATGTTAATGGATGGGCTGTTGGACAAGAAAGAGGAATCAAAGATGATTTCAAAGATGAGAGAGGTCAAAGGAGATGGATGAAATTACCTTTTATAGATATAGGAGAGACTGTGGGAAAAGCAATTCTGGGGATTAAAAATTATAAGTTAGGTTTTAGACAAACCATTTCATATGCCTATTAGATATCCAAACCAAGATGCTGAGTAAGTGACTGAATATATGATTTAGGAGTTGAGTGAAGAGATCTGGGTAAAGACATACATTTAAGAGTCATCAAACTACCACACAATTTCATCCATATGTGGAATCTAAAAAACAAAACAAATGGGTAAACAAACAAAAAACAGAATCATACCTATAAATACAAAGAACAAACTGGTGGCTGCCAGAGGGAAGGGGAGCAGAAGGAAGGGCAAAATGGGTGAAGGGGAGTGAGAGGTACAGACTTCCAGTTATGGAATGAATAAGTCATGGGAATAAAAGGCACAGCACAGGGAATATAGTCAATGATATTGTAATGGTGTTATAAAGTGACAGATGGTAGGTATACTTGTGCTGAGCATAGCGTAATATACAGAGGTGTTGAATCACTATGTTGTATACTTGAAGCTAATGTAACATGGTGTGTCAACTATACTAAAAAAAAAAGTACAAAGAGTTTAGAAGTCATCAGCTGATACATGGTATTTTAAGCCATAGGACTAGATGAAATCAAGTACATAATGCTAACTGAGAAAAGAAGAGATCCAAAGACCAAACTATGGGATACTTCAATGTTTAGAACCCAAGGAAATGAAAGTGAATCAGTAAAAGGTGACCTGGAAAGAAAATTAAGAGCAAGAGGTTTCCTAAAGCCAAAGGAGGAATGCAATTTGAGAAGACGTGTGTGGTCTATTGGGTTAAGAGTTGCTGGTATTATTACTTCATTATAGAGAGTGGTGACATAGAATGCTTTTGTCATAGAGTATATTCTGCTATAGAATCATCAGTTCTGGGCTCAAATCCATCAGCTGCTTTCTCTGTCAAATGTGTATGTGAATTCCTGAACACTATTTTATAAGGTTACCATGGGTCCTATATAAAATAATAGTTGTGAAGACATTTGGTGAAATGCTTTATCTACTGTTCATATGTAACTTACACTCATTAATACCAGCTCTATGCCAGGACCTGATCTGGGAAATAGGGACAGAGAGCAAAACATACTTCATAATTCTCCGCCCTTAGGGAGATCAAGTTTGGTTTGTGCGTGTACATGTGTGTGTGCATTATGCCAACACTACAGTATGTGCAGTTCTGGAGGAATTCCCAGAGCACTACAGTAGCACAGAGGAGGGTAAGGGTAAGTGGGATTGATACTAAAATGGCAGCCCCAAGAGGCCACAAAAATTGGGCAGGAGGGAAGATTCTTGGGAGCTCATTTCTCAAGCATGTATCACAGAAGTGGCAGAGTAGGCCCCTGAAATGCCAGTCATTTTTATCTTTCTCACCTTCTGACTCACTTGAAGCATCAGCACTGTTAGCTGAATCAATACTTTCTCCTTGACCTAAGCAATTGATTTTCATAATATCCTTCTTTGTCACAGATAGAAGACTAAGTAGAAACACATAAAGACTGTTATGCTCTGAGAGGAAGCAAAAGAGAACAAGGGAGAGCTCTTTGCTGGTAGAGGTGGATTACTGGGTGGCAGTGAGCTCAGGGGGAGCTGGGAATTCTGGGCCAGAAGAGGCCTGAGAAAGGAGAAATTTAGGTAGCATCCCAGTAGGCTGCTGACAGTTCTGGATTTGCTGCTGTCAGGAAGATGGAAGGAATTCATGCTGCCAAGTCCAGGACTAGGCAGATGATAGTAGTCAGAGGGTGAGGCAGGCAAACAAGCTACATTCCAGCAGGCTGACAAGTGAGGCCAGAGCAACAGTAGTCTGAGTGGCACAAACCTTATTCAAAGGCCAAGGTCACTGCCGCCCAGCCTACTCTCCCTAAGAGCAGGAGCCACTTAACAGCCACTTACAAGCTCTGCACATCTAAGTCCAACAAGGAGAAATAAATCCCAGTCCTTCCAAAGACCAGTGATTCTCAACCCTTGCTACACATAAGAATAATCTGGGACATTAAAAAAAATAAAAACAATGCCTGAGCATAGCTTCTGATTCAGTGAAGGATAGGCAATTTGTTTTTTGTTTGTTTGTTTGTTTGTTTCTGGTTTTTTGTAAGTAGTCCAATGAGCAGCCATTATCAAGAACCACAGCCTTAAACCATCCTAAAAACAACCTGGTGCACTTGGAAGATCCCTGACCTTGTCCTTCCTTCCCTCCCTCCCTCCTCTCACTCAACAAGTATTTATTGAGTGTTACTATGTACTATAGACCCAGGTTAAAATCACAACTCAGATACTTAGCAGCTGTGTGATTTGGGGCACATTACTGCTGTTAACTTCAATTTTATCCAAATGAGAAAAATAAAACTACCTGTTTTATAGGGTTGTTTAGAAGATCACCAAAAATTACACACTAGAAATGCTTTCAAATAGTATGCCCTTGATAATTGTGCATTTCCCTACTCTTTTTCTTAATGAATTGGAAAGGGGAAAGGTTGCTGTGGGGAGACAAAGCAGAATGTAAGAGCACTTGTTCAGTGACTTGGGGGAAGCAGCACCCAGCAAGTCAGCCCACTGCCGATCACTGTTTCCGTGACACTTAGCACTCTGCATTGTTCTTGTGGCTAAGACCTTCCCTAGTACCCAGTCCCTTCAGGTCTGGGGTCCTGCCCAGACCCCGAAGTCATATAGGACCTGGGTTGCTAAAGCCCTGCTACCTATCTGTGCATAGATCTGTTGGACTCTGTACATGGGTCTGCACTTGGCAGGACTGGAGGGGCACAGACTGCACTAAGGCAGACTTAGGTTTAGCCTGGTTCGGTCACTTAGGAGCAAACCACTTAACATCTGAGCCTCTGTTTGTTCATTTTTATATTAGGGATAAGATTATTTATTTGGCTCACAGACTGTGGATTTAAACATCCTGGGTTTGAGTTCTGATTTTGGCATTGTTTCCTCTTATAGAATAGAGATAATAATAGTATGCACATTATGAGCTATTCTGAGAATACAATAATCCATTTAAGGTACTTGGGACACTATCTGGCATATAGTAGGCTTTTGGTGAATATTGGCTGTTATTATTATTTCTGTTATTATTACCATCACCTCTTTGACTGTCCATGGAATACTATGAACAGCTGAGCAGCCCAGCCACCAATATACGCACCAATACACAGAGAGCTAATTAATCCATTAAAGCAGCAGCTTCAATGACAGCTGGGAATGTGTACAAATCATGTTGTTTCTTCCAGACCTGTCATCTCACACAGGATAATGGCTCCCAGGTGGGCCCAGTATTCTGTATGATGTTCCTGGGGAACTCCCACAGGGGTTTCAGGTGGCATGAAAGATGGGATCTTTACCAGAGCTTTTCAGGGAGGGGAAAATAAACGACCTCATAGCATCCCTTCTCACTCAGCCTGCGCTTCTGTGGCTCACCATGTGGCCATTTTGTGCCTTGAATGCCTAACTATTGAGGCCTAAACAACAGATTAAGGTCCAGAGGAGCTTACTGGCAGACTTAGTAATGATCACTGTTGATAACCACTCTCCTACAAATAGCATTTTACAGTTTACAAAATCTTTTCATACATATTGTCTCTTTTGATTCATGTATTTACTGAAAACTCACTGAGTATTTACTATGTATCAGACTCTGTGTGAAGTAACAGTCAGTCAACAAAATATTATGTTTAAACACTGAGTGTATACTAGTAAACAAGACTCCAGATGTGAATCATAAAAGGCCCCAGCAGTTCACAATCAAATTGGACAGAATTGGAGTGCACGAAAGAATAGAAAAAGTACAGTTCCTGTGATGGAACCAGGGGATGTGTGGTCAGGGTAAAAACAAGAGAGTGACAGTTCTATCTGGGAGAAGATTGACAAGAAATACTTCATACCTGGGACCTTTGTACCTTCAGAACAACTCATAAGTTCCAACTGATCCGGCTGCCATACCTCAGTCAGTCCTGCCACCTGGTTCTCCCAGATGATGGAGGCCCACCTACATGCCTGGTTTCTGAGCAGTGCCTACTCCTTATTTTTTCTAAGTCTGTATGTCATCCCCTGAGTGGTCATTAAGGCTTGGAGTTTTCAAAATATGGCTTCCATCCCATAATCTTGGTTACACCTCATAATAACTAAATATAATAACACCTACTCTTTGAATCCTGTAGAAGTACTGTGAGTATTAAAAGAGATCATGAATGTAGAAATAATGCCAATGACATAAGGGACCTTAACTGAATGCCTAATATCAGGTACTTGATTCAAATTTTTGCACATCCTCACATATTTTTTTCCCTACAAATAGATACTAAGCACTCCATTTAACGTAAAAAGTTCAGTGACTTGTGTTAGGTCGTATAAGTAATAGGTAGCTAAGTTTGTCTATTGCAAAAATCCTTTTATTATTATTATGTGACTCTTTATATCACACTGTCTACCCAAAGTGAAAGTATGTACATACATACATACATACATACATACATAAAACTACAAAGCATTTATCATGTGCAAAGTAGGCATTTTTATATGATACAACAACCATAGGAGATATTATCTTTTTAAAAACAATTAAAAAGATAAGGCAACCAATGATCAAGGATGATGAAAACAATCAAATAGTTAATAGTAGAGCCTCAGTTTGAACTCAAGCTGGTTTAACTCAAAAGTCACTGGCTTTCCACTATACGTCACTACCTCTTCCTGAGACCCCTGGACTAGCTTTGGTCATTCTGCTAGCTACCAGTTGCTTTCCCTCTTTGGGACTCATTTTCCCCCTCTGAAAAATTATGATCTCTGAGAGATGTTTCAGCTTTAACGTTTTCAGGTTTTATGATGTAAACAGGTGGAGATGAAAGGCAGACAAAAAGGTATTCTGAACTGAGAAAAGCAGGACTGCAACATTGTAAAGACCAGGTAATATTTAGGAAATGTCAGACATGTTATGGGGCTGGAGTAAAAGCAACTCCATACTTTGGGGAGGGGATCAGAGAAGGCTTCATTTCCAGCTGGACCTTGAAGGATGAGGAGTTTGAAATGTTAAAAAGATGAGCATTATTTCAAGAAAACAGGAAATACATACAAAGGACTCAGAGGCTTGCAGTTACCAAGTATGTTTGGAGAATGGTGATTTGTCTGATGTGGCTTTGTTCCAGGAAGGAGCAGAGTAATCAAGGGAGGGTGGTTGTGGGGCCAAGCTCACTGCAACGGTAGCTCTGGCTTCAGTCTGATTTGTTGAGCTGTATGCCTGTGCATGGCCACTTGTGCTCCTCATCTTCATTAAGGTACCACACAGGTCCTGACAATTTGAGATTATATAACTAAGCTGGAGTAGTACTTTTACAGAGTGAATAATTAAAATAATTATCTAGACACACACACGTATGTGTACACATGTGCATACACATCTGCCTTTTATGTGGTCAGCTCAAAAGAAAAACATATGGATGTATCTTCTGAATACACTTTTGTTCTTCTGTTGATCATAAGAGAGATAGGTATCAGAGTATAAAATCATAATAGAGAGCACCGGCTCTTGTTTTATTGGTATTGTGAGAATTCCTTGTCTTGCTGAAGTTTAAGGATATACATCATGTAAATAATCCCTTATGAGGTGCTGTGGAAATGCTCAGAAGCCATGTATGTCTTCTGCAGGATGGATGTATGAAACACAAGCTTTTGGCTAACTTTCAGATCACATCTCACATGGGCAATGGGCAGGATCCTCATCATTAGTAGCTTGGAGCCTATACACATACAGAAAACCACCCTATCAGTGGAAGACTTCACAGCTGGGTCCAAGTTCATGTTTTCCACTTCTCCCTTGCCCTTTGCTTTTCTATGAAGTTCACAAATATATTCAAGTCTTACAACTTTAAATCCTCAAAATTCTCCCTTTTACATCTTCCCCAGGTAAACAGAACATCTTTTCTCTTCACTTCACATACATTCCATCAAAGAGTTGTCTGTAATTACTGCTTCCACTTCTCCGGTTCCTTAACCTAAACTGGGTACTATCTCCACCTTCCTTGAAATCATACTCACCAAGCCAAGCAATGATCCTACTGAAGCTAAATCTTCTCAGTCATCATTTTATGTTTTTTAATACTATTTTGGTGTTTGACTCTTTTCACCATTCCCTTTACCTTTGGCTTCACTGACACTGTTCTATCTCAATCTCCTTCACTCACTTTTCCTAATTTACCCATCCCTTAAATTCTGATGTTCTCAAAGTCCCTATCTCTCAATATAAAATTTCTCCATCCCCTTACTCACCTGTTAAGTATACATTCAGCGAAGACCTACAGAAAGGAATCAGACCAGATCCCTGCATTCACAGGGCTCATAGTCTAATGGCAAGAGAAATATGTAAACAGACAATAGTACACAGAATTAGATACTGTTTTGTCTTCACTCTGCTGGATTAAGACAATGTACTCTGACAACAAAGGCAATATTAGCAGAGGCCTTCTGCTTCTTCCAGTGGGGTAGAGACAACTTAACATCTGCCTACCTGAACACATTTTGAAAGGCTACAAATGTCCAACCTATCATGTCAGATTTGAGTATCCAAAAGAATAATCACTCAATGATATTAAAAGTATTCTATCATTTGATCTCTTGGTTCATTCCATTGCATCATATTTGGGAGGCAGCATATTGCAGAGGAAGAGCACAGCTTTTAGGGGGAAAAAAGGCTGGAGCTGGAATTCTGGCTTCATTTTAAACTATCTGTATTATCTCAGGTTACTCACAAATGCTCAAATGCTCTGACCTTTTTTTCTCTCATCTATAAAATGTGCATAATATTTTCTTATAAAACTGTTATGAGGATTTCATACAAGAAGCTCCTTGCAAAGTTTCTGGCACTTAGTGTTAAGAATGGACATCAGCTCGAGCTTTCTTTTATTTCAAATGTGGGACTAACTCAAAAAGAAGACAGAATGTGGGCAATCAAGTGTGTATTTCTGCTCAGGTAACGAGGCGTGATGCATTGGAGAAAGGGCCCAAGATAGGATTGTTTTAAATAAAAGTCCTAAATTCCCTCTCAATTTCCTTGTTCAAATCACTTAAGGGGAGATTTCTGTAGTTCTGCTAATGAAGTCATCCTCAAAATCACTTTCAGACAGACTATTGCTCAATAATAAACTAACTGCATGATAATACACACACCCGAGCCCCCAAGTTGGGTGATTTTTTAAGATCAGAATCCATACAAACAGTCATTGAGAGTCTTAAGGGGGTCATTTGCGGAGATTGGATTTCTCCAAAAGAAAAGAATATACCCGTTTTATTCTCTTTATTTTGCCAGCTCATCAAGAAGAAAACGATGAAAAAACGCTAATGCCTATGGTACAATTCATCACAGGGAATTTTATGGCAGAAAAATGTTTTCAATTTATAATGGCAGTAATAAGTGACATTGGGCAAAGGCTGAAAGAGACTTTTTTTTCTTCTACCAGGAGTCAGCTAGGAATAGAAGAGGGATGTAATCATTACTCATCCCTGGATGCTGAATGTTCAAAGGCATCTTATACAACAGCATGCATTTTATTACCCTGCTATACATCAGGCAGAAAAATTTTACCAAAACTTTAACTCCCATGCCCTGTTTATCATAATGGAGTCCAATTAAGATCACATCATGGGTAAAAGGGAGGGTCTTCTCCTTGTCAGAACCACAAATCTGACTTTGATAAGTCCAACAAAAGAGCCAGTCCTAAGAAGGGAGCCATTTTAAAGTGTTTGTTTAAAAAAAAAATACACTTTAAATGACTCTAGCACTGATGAAACACACACACACACACACACACACACACACACACACACACACACACACACACCTTCCATTGTTAGAGTTTTCTCATAAATGGAATGCATTGGTAGAAACCTTGTGTAACACGGTTTCCAAGACCCACTGTGCACATGGCCAAGGCATTCTTCTATGCTCTCTTATTGAACTCTCCTGTTTATAGATGGGAAGTCACCAAGAGGTGTGAGTAGTTACTATCACCATGATCATCATGGAAATTCTGCCCCTAAACCCCCATATCATCTTCATCATTAAACTTTATTTGTCATTCACTATTTATTCCTTCATTTACATTAGAAAACTCAAATCAGCAAATATTTACTATATGACAATGTGTCAAGCATTAAAACTTTAACAGTGATTATGACATGATCCCATATATCTTAGGCAAAGAGTTCCTGATTTATAGCTAAGTAAACAATCACACCAGTGTGTGAATGCATGATAAGAGCTCTACTAGAGGGTATGCAAGGTATTAAGATTCAGAGATAACAGGAGGGAATAATATATTTAGCATGGAAGGGTTGAGACAATGCTTCCTGGAGGAGATGCTCTTCTTTTAAGTTGAATTGTGATGCATGAATGGACATTTTTATAATAGGAAATGGATAGAAAGGCAATGACAGGCAGAAGAAGGAACAAGATGTGCAAAATGGAAGAATGCATGACATAGCATTCATGGAATGTTCACAGAACAGGAAGTATGGAGCTTAGCTGAAGGGCAAAGCCTAAAGGTGTTGACTGAATTACTTATGGTAGGTAAAGTGCTGTTCTCTGTGCTCTGGAATCATAGATATGAAAAACACATAGCTGCTGATCTCAACTACTATACTTCACACTCAGAGAAACTACCTTCATTGACATGTATTCCTGGCCAGGCAAGTCACTTGACTCAGCTTTGTATTTTTATTTGTTTGTTTTGTTTTTTGTTTCTCTGTGTTTGTTTTGTCTTGTGTTTGGTGGTCTTTGTTTTATTTTTTGACACACCTAAATGAAGAGAGTAAAACATGTGAAAGTCTAGGGTCAGAAATATCTCTACATCAGGGGCACCTGGGTGGTTCAGTCGGTTAAGTGTCTGACTTCAGCTCAGTTCATATCTTGCGGTTTGTGAGTTCGAGCCCCGCGTCAGGCTCTGTGCTGACAGCTCAGAGCCTGGAGCCTGCTTCGGATTCTGTATCTCCCTCTCTCTCTGACCCTCCCCAGCTTGTTCTCTGTCTCTCTCTCTCAATAATAAATAAACGTTAAAAAAATTAAAAAAAAAAAAAAGAAATCTCTCTATCAGAGGGAACAGGTACAACCCTAAGGAAGAAATGTTCCTAGGGATCCAAGGAATAGCAAAAAGGCTGAGAAACTAAAACAAACTAAGGAAAGAGAAGAATGGTAGGAAATAAAATAAGAAAAAAACTTTGGGGCCAGATCATGTGAGACTGCATGAGCCATAGGAAAGGTTTTGGATTTTATTCTCTGTGAATGATAAACCACTGAAGGTTAAAAACCGGGAAATTAGATTATTTGGCTCTAATTTTAAAAGGAGCAATCTGTTTACAGGGCAGAATAAATGAAGGAAGAAACTGTTAGGAGGGAGTATCTTCATGACAAAATGATTAGGACTTGAGCTACAGTGGTAATGATGGAAATGAGAAATAAGGACATATTTTGAATAACATTACTTAACTGCCTCTCCCCCATTTTACTCAAGTCCTCAAATGCCCAAATTTTTCATTCTACAAATAGAGAAACTGAGACCTAGAGGGGGACTTGTCCAAGGCCATACAGTGGGTCCATGGCAGAGAGAGACATGGAATCCAGGCATCCTGCCTCTTTTCTTTGGCCTCCCAAAGTTTTCCATTATATCTTCCCCAAATCAATTCCATTGTTTTTCATAGACTGCAATACCATCTTCCTGGTGGCATTTTAAGAAAACCAGACGGCATTCAGCAGAAAGTCTGCCCAGCATCAAGACAAAGCAGGACTTTGATGTACTCCAATTGGAGCAGAAAAGATGTGTGGAAAATACCAAGCAAATGTTTGGACTCAGAATCCAAAATAACATATACTTAACTTTGCAATTTAAAAAGTTAAATTCAAACATGTGTCTTGTTGGTTTTCTAGAAAATATAGAATCTTGTAGCATAAAATTAAATAAATACCAGCCCCAACTTGTGGTCTCTCCCTTCCTCTCTCGAGTTTTGTTTTGTTTTTTTCAGTTATTTTCAAAGTCCTTCATTCTCCAAATTGGTAACTTTCCATATGTTTGGACTCATGAAGCAACTGGTTCACACTGGCTAATACCATAACACAAGAGAGATACTCATTTCCCAGTTGCATTATATGTGTTCTGTCCTCTGGACCTTTACTCATGCTGCTTCTCTGTCTGGTATGCTTCCTCAATGCCTTTTCTTGGTCCAAAAATACTCTTTGCAGCCTCCTTCTTCAAAGGCTCTTCCCTAATTCTTCTTGTCATTTAACTGAGTACTCTATTCCTCTCAAATCTCACTGCAAAGAAATCTATGAAATCCTCAGTCTCTTCATCTTTACAGTGGGAATAAAAATATTTCTACCTGTCTCATATTGTAAAGATTAATGAATATCCATAAAATTGCTTTGAAAAGGGTAAAGTGCTCAATTATTAGTATTAATTTTTCTTCCTCCCTCCCTCCTGTCTCCATTTTCCTTCTTTCTTTCTCTTTCTTTCTTTCTTTCTTTCTTTCTTTCTTTCTTTCTTTCTTTCCTTCCTTCCTTCCTTCCTTCCTTCCTTCCTTCCTTCCTTCCTTCCTTCCTTCCTTCCTTCCTTTCAGTTCTTAGTTAAAAATACCATTCCTTTGCTAGAGAGAGAAGGTTCCCTAAACATATAAATGCAACAGACATTTGCAGTCAGCTACCTGATGTCTAAGGTAACTAATAAGTAGCACCCCTTCAGAATCTAAGGCCAGTCTGGGGCCTCTTCCTGGCAGATCAGTCCCTATATCATGTTTATGTCTTACTCACTTCTCCCTTCCACCAAATAACATCCACAAACAAAACTCTCAAAAATAACTTGGGTAGACAAAGACAAATACAACATGATTTCACTTACATGTGGAATCTAAAAAACAAAACAAATGAACAAACAAAACAAACAAACTCTTAAATACAGAGAAAAAACTGGTAGTTGCCAGAGGGGAGGTGGGTGGGGAATGGGTGAACTAGATGAAGGGGATTAAGAGGTATAAACTTCCAGTCATAAAACAAATAAGTCACAGAGCTAAAAAGTACAGCATAGGGATTATAGTCAATAATACTTTTAATCTATATAGCAATTGCATTGTAATAATATTGCATCGTGATACATGGTGACTATACTTATGGTAAGCATGGAGTCATGTACAGAACTGTCAAATTGCTATGGTGTACACCTGAAACTAACATAACATTGTATGTCAATTATACTTCAATAATAAATTAAAAACATAATTGTAGTAGCCCCTCCCAACAAAAAGGAATGAGGTCTGCCACCCTCTAGTTCAACCTAGAATAGTTCTTGTTTCAGTTTTGAGAAAAGGGTTCCTTTGCTCTAAAAAAGCTTTCAAATAAATGTTCTGACCCAAAGCCCTCCTTTTAGAGATGCAGAAGTTAGAACTCAGAAAAGGGAAGGAAATAGTAGCCTAAGGCTACTGTGGATGAGCCTTTCAGAGCCAGGTGAAATAACTTCCAGACTGAGGATAAGCCATTTCCTGGGTGTCATCTCTAACCTGTCTTACCTCCTGGAAGGTTTTTCTGACATCAAATGAGCTAATGCACTGACTCCCTGGGCGCTTCTTACTTACTTTCCAGAACACATGGCTGTCATCATGCTCATTTTGGCTCATTCTTCTGGTTTTATGTACCAAGAGCCTGGCAATCAGGATCCAAATCCAGGTAGCATGAGGAAGAGCCTTTGGATTCCTCACTCCAATCAATTTCTTGAAGGTATTTTGGGTCAGTGTCCATAGATTGCTGCTGAGTCTTCTAAGAGAATTTCTTTTCTCCCAATATAAGGGAGAAAAGAAAAAGCCTCACCATTTCAATAACAGCCTCTGGTGCTTCAAGGCCAGGAAATGGTAACCTCCTTTCTCCTCACTGACTGTAATGAGCTTTAAAAGGTGAATGGTTTATAAGAACAGGAGAAAACTAAAATGACCTTGGGTCGCTGGAGGTGTTTAGGAAAGTAGTGATTTGACTGTTGCGGGAACAAATGGCTGCTAAGTCTCTGAAGACAGACAACAAAATTTCAGGGACTTGTAGGTCTCTTCTTCAAAGCTATCATGCAGACATGCATGAACTGAACTCTAGACAGCTCTCAAGTGAAACCAAAGTCACAAGTCCATTTTATTCTGTTCCATTACACCAGTCCATTAAAGCTTACCCCTCTGAATCTCTATTTCTTTTTCTCTAAAATGGAGACAATAATATCTACCTTATAAGATTGTCATGATGGTTCAATGGAAAGATGTAGGGAAGGCTCTTTGCCCATTTCCGCATTACAATGATGATAAATAATAATACCTCTCACTGAGCACTTACTATGTGACAGATTCTAAGCATATTACTTGTATTAATTAATTTCATCTTCAAAACAACTCTTTGAGGTTTATTATTATCTCCATATTGCAGATAGGGAAACTGAAGCATAGAAAGGTTAAATTACTTGCCTAAGATCATACAGCTTCATAGTGATAGAGATGGGACTCCATCTAAGTGGTCTGACTGCATAGCTTGAACTTAACCACTGTTGTGGCCTGTCTCCCAATAAGTAGGAGACTTAATTATTTTTATGAATGAGATCAGCACCAAAAAGAAGAGACGCAAGTGTGGTGTCTTAGGAGGCCTCACAATCCTCAACAGCAGGCAGTCCTGCTGAGATGATCCAGAACATAGAAATACTTGATGGTTCCTTTCAAAATGGCTCTGCCGACAGAATGCTGGGTCCCCACCCTTTGCTCTTTGGCATTAATTAAAACAAAGGAGTTAATCAAGATAAACTTCCACACCTGCCCAGCACAAGCCTGGAAGTTTATCATGTCTAAATATGTTTCTCATGCATTTACTGCAAATTAGTTTCTGAAAGTGAATTTCAAGGTCTAGTGACTCTGAGGTTCCCTAACTCCGTTTTCATTAAGTTTTCACAAATGATCTACTGTTGCATTATTCTTTTATAGTGCAGATTTAAGGCCCCACTATGAAAAGCAATTATGCTGTCAGAAAAGTGTATTTTGACTTATTAAAAAATCTGAAAGGTTTCAGAAAACTATTTATTTAGGTTCTCATTGGGAGGGTATTTTGACAGTCCTCAGAAAGAAAGCACTTTTCTGTTGCATACTATTTGGAGTAGCCTAATAAGACCGTTCTAAAAAGTATATGTGGAACAGTAGAACAAGCACAGTGCAGGGCATCAAGAAACCCTGAGGGTTACTTCTGGAAGAGAAGCCTTGGGCATCCCTGTCCTCATTTGAAAAATAAAAGAGCTGCACATAGTAATTTCTAGAGTAACAGGAGCACAGAGATTCTATGATTACAGCTGCCTATAATGAGCACTTAACATGTCTCTCACATAGTTCTATTAGGAATATGTTCAACCTGGAGAGACAGACCATATTATTCCCATTCTTTAGATAAGTAAACTGAAGCTTAAAAGTTTACACCGCTTACCCAAAGTCACTCACTACATGCTAAATTTGTGACCTTTATTGTAGCATATTCTAAGGGCTGCTATTCAGAGAAAAAAAGAACACAGAATAAACTATTGATGCATTAAACAATATGGACGGTTGACTGACAGAAGTCAGATATAAAAGAGTTCATACTATGTAAGTTCATTTATGTGAAGTTCAAGAACAGAACTAATCTATGGTGATAAAATCAAGAGTTGCCTACGGTGTGATGGAGAGTGAATGGGAAGAGCCACACAGGGACTTTCTGGGAGTGATGAAAATAGTTTAAATTTTTACTGGGATGGTTACACAGTTGTAGACTTTATCAAAGCCCATGGAATCCAATGTCTAAACCCAATGTATTTTACTGCATTAAAAAAAACTAAAAAAAAAGTGTATATGGCTGGTGGGCAGTTTGTTTTCAAGTCTTATAAGTCTTATGCACAGATGCCTATCTGCAAAGACTCTGCTTCTACTAAAATTGATAAGGCTAGGGCAGTGTGTTCTCCCTTGGGAATCAAGGGAACTGGTGTAGGGATCCTCTCTGTCAGATATTCATTCACCTATACAGATCTCTGATGCTAGGGAAGACTTCTGCACTAAGGGAATGAAAGTTTGAAGCCCCATGTTTGCACTTTCTTCATGAATGACCTTATGTAAATTGTGCCTTTTTATTAGGAGTTTCTTCATTTTAAAATAAAGGGTTTGGATGTAGTGGTCTCTAAGCTCCTTTCCAGCTCTAATCTTCTCTTATTTTGCACTAAGGTGATTGTTTCACATCAAGCCTCCACACCTGATTGCTTTCATTATGAAAAGCTGGACAGAATGCAGGAAAGGCACAAAAGCTAAAGTAAGAAAGATGGTTCAGGTGGGATATGGATTTAGTCCATCCACATTCTCTTATATGGTCATTATCAGTGAAATAGTGTGAAGTGTAAAATAGTAGGATGAGGACTCAGATTAAAATTCCAGTTTAGCTTCCAGTCCATGGCCAGGATCAGTGCTCAGCTGTATCTTATTTTACTTTGGTATGCCTTCTCTGTTCTAGATACTGCCCAATGCCCTTAATGGATGGTTCTTCATCTCATTCTGACAACAATCCTGTAGAGTAGGCATCATTATCCCATTTTATAGGTGAAGACATTAATGCTTTGAAGGGTTAAATAATTTGCCTGAGATTACATGGCATTCCTATGGTGAAGCTGGAACCTGACTCATAAATCCCTACTTTGAACCTCTATTTTAACAGACAATGTCAACTCTACAGTTACCCTATGGCAAGCAAGTGTAAGAGACTTAGTTTGTGACCAAGATCAGTCATCAGCGATAAGACAGGAGTGAGAAAGACTTTGGCAGACATTATTTTTGAGAAATATTGTGGATCAAAAGAAAAATGAACTCTAGAAAGAATTTGGAAGAAAAAGAGAACTACAGTTTTGTCACCTACTTTTGTTAGGCAGTAAGAGGTACAACAGGAGCAACTAGAAGATTTCTATTTCATTGAATTCTAAAATATCCCATTTGTTATAGGTATTACCAGGTTTGTATAGATCAAATGATTGACTCAAAATTGCCAGACTTAAAGCCTTACCTTAGTTGAGCACTTGATCCCATCTCTTGTCCATGTTGTGTGTGTGTGTGTGTGTGTGCGCGCGCGCACGCACATGTACACATGTATGTGTGCACCTATGTGTTTTGAGACAGTACATATGCACAACAGAATAAAAGTTGAATTATGGGTGCTAGAGAAGTCTTCAAGCAAATTCTTTTTCTTTTTTAGTTGATATGAATGGTACCAAAAATTCACTGACTTGGTGATACTCTCATAACTGTTTGTGGTTATAATTTCAAAATGCCAAGTTATCTATTTGAAACATGGCATAGAAAATAAGGCACAGATGAAGTTATTTTATAATATATTTCCTGGATAGTTAATTGTAGAAATATCAGCTTTCAGAGTAAATTGCCCTATTACAGCCTCTTCCAACTTCCTAGTAAAATATACAGGAAAGACAAAGAAGTAACAAGAACTTACAATATCCAAATTAGAATGACAATCAATCTATTGCCAGAAACTGAGAGTTCCTCCTATGAAGTCTAATAATTGCCAGAGCTGGGTTAAAGTAAACAGTCAGTGGCCTACTTCTGCTTTGCCTCAAGAAATAGAACAGGTCCTTCCACCTGAAAGAAGGTAGAAAAACCACTTCATCTCTAGACCACTGTCTCTGAGACTAAGGGGCTGCAAGCCATTAAAAACTGGAAGCCATTCCTCTACTTCATGGGCATGCTATTGGAGGCAGACAGGGCACTTTTTCCCTCAATTCCTGCCTAACACCCTCCTCCCCACCCCTGAAAACACATCTAAATGTACCTGCTCCCAGAAAACATCTGGGCATCCCAGATAACATCAGATGGAACTGAAATCAAGGGCAACTAGCAGTGATATACTGACTGCATCCTAGGGAATGCCAATCCTCACTTGTAAAATAATGTCGTCAAGTATGAAATACATAAACTAGTAGCAGTATCTGCTAGAGCTAATAGCTTTGGATTCTTGCATGCCTGTTTTTTTATTCAATATGCTCCAGAAAATAAAGAAATGTAGCTCAGAGAAGAACCCATCTTACTATAGGACTGGGTGTGTTAGATTGAGTGTTCTGAGAATGAGACATCAAAATGGTATATATGAGCAATAATTTTAGTAGGAGAAATGCCTGTGGGAGATAATTTTGGGGGGGACCTGTAGGAGGCTGGAATGCTGTCAGACTGTGATACAAGTACTTCAAGACAGGACTTGGAGTGAAGGAGCAAGGGAAGGAAGATAGGAAGGGAGGTCAGGTAAAAGTATTTTAGACTCAATGAGTTCTAAGGAAAGATCAACAAGGTGAATAGGGAGTTACAGAGCCAAATTTTTCTCCCAGAGGAGTTTCCTATTACCCAGAAACAAGGCAACCTTAACATCCAAACTGAATTTAGTCTTTGTTGCGAGTGGCCCATGGAAAGCGTGGCCTCAGTGCAAACACAGCAGTGGGTTTCAGTGCAGTAGTTGGGCTCTTAGTCAATTCTATTCTTTTTTTTTTAAATGTTTATTCATTTTTGAAAGACAGAGAGAGACAGAGCACAAACAGGGGTGGGGCGGAGAGAGAGGGGGACACAGAATCTGAAACAGGCTCCAGGCTCTGAGCTGTCAGCACAGAGCCCAATGCAGGGCTCGAATTCACAAACCCCAAGATCATGACCTAAGCTGAAGTCCGAGGCTCAGCTGACTGAACCACCCAGGTGCCCCCAGTCAATTATTTTCTTGCATGAGAAACACTTTGATAACTGCTACATTTAGAATGAGTCTGCAGGACTCAATTTAGCTTCATGCTATAAACTTGAGGAGGAGATATGAACACTGATCGGAAATGCCATCCTATATTTCATCAATCATCAAGACCTAGATAGATCCCCATAAATTTTAGTTTTTGAAAGGGTTGGTAGGGGGAGATTTATGAATCCAAACAGAATTGAATCTATTAAACATTTTTATTACGTTCTCATTTAACTCACTTATGTGGTCTATGGAATAAGTGGATGAATCTTTGGGGATGAGTATAAAATACTATAAACTTAAATAGGTGGTGTTTAAATAGTGCTGCTATTTACAGCTGTTGTTCCAGAAGTGATAAAATTCCTAGATAATATCAATACTATTCCTGGCACCTTGTATAAGTTATTGATTTGGCAAATGCTTTTCTCTTTATCTGTTTCAAGGACTACCAGAAGCAGTTTGTTTTTACCTGACAGGGACAATAGCATACCTTTCCTATTTTTTTTTTTTTTTTGCAGGGTTATTCCAACCCTCCTGCTTTGTATCCTAATCTAGTCTGCAGAGACTTAATCTTCTTGACATCCCACAGATCATCCCACTGGTACAATATATTATATAACAACAATATTATGAGAAGGAAGTTTCTAGTATCATAGATGATTTAGAAGACACATGTGTGACAGAAATTAAGAGATAAACCTCAAAAAACTCAGAGCTTACTATTTCAGTGAAATTTTCACTGTGTCTAAGAGTCTGGAGCATATTGAAATATCCCCTCCGAAGTGAAAAATAAATTGCTGTGCTTTGTAGTATTTACCTCTAAGAAATATGCACAATGATAGGAGTGGTCCTCCCTGGGTTTTGGAGGCAACATATACCATATATGACTGTGTAGAACTGGTCCATTCTGAGTAACCTGTAATACTGCAAGTTTTGAATGGAGCTCAAAGCAAGAGAAGGCTTTGCAGCAGGACCAGCCTGCAGTGAAAGAGACTCTTCATTGGGATTTTCTGACCCAAGAGATCCAAAGTGACTATGGGAAATGGTGAGCTCTAGTAGGACAATCACAGAGTAATAAGCGAAAGTAAGTAAAGTTATAAGGACTAAACATTTGACCTTGGCACAGTGAGCAATAATGTGGCCTGGGTTACCCATCAGTAACTGTGTGTAATCTGACTCAACAAGCCATAAATTTGGGCTTACAATCCACCAAAAAGTGAAAATGATATATAAATGGTACAATGGTATATAGGTCATAAAGGCACAAGTCAATTGCATGAACAGGTAGCTTGGATTCCTATAGCAACTTTTCCTGTAGCATCACTTCCTTTCCTTTAGCCCAACTATGGTCTCATAGGAAGTTCCTTTTAACCAACTCACTATAGAAAAAAAAGCTTGGGTCTGGTTTACAAATTATTTTGTATGTCATGCAGGCAACAATCAGAAGTGCTACAGTTTTACAGTCTCTAATCAGAATGTCCTGGAAGACAATAATAAAGTGAAATCCTTCCAGTGGTTTGAACTTCAAGTAGGATATTTGGTTGTTTACTTTGAACAGAGAGATGGGCTTCACTGATTTATATATAGCCTAATGGTTTGGCTAGATGGATGATCAGGGACTTGCAATGAACAGGATTAGAAGATTGTTGTCAAGGGGATCTGGACAAGAGTTATGAAAGTAGAATTACTGGAATGTAAAGAATGTAAAGATTATGTAAATGATGTGAATATTCATCAAAGGATACCCACTGCAGAGGAGGATCTCAATAATAGCTAAGTAATATATTCTTTGGATGTCAGTCAATCTCCTTATCCAGGGACTTGCTCAGTGAGTCAATATAAAAAGAGGCCATGACAACAGAGATGGGGGCTGTTCAAGGATTTACAACATGGACTTTTCCTGAGTATCTAATCTGCTGGTAGTAGAGGCCAACACTGATTCCCAGTCAGTCACTCCCAGCTAGTCACCTGGTGGCAGGTTGATTACAGAAGATTCCCTTCCATAATGAAGAGGCTGTGATTTGTCCTCACTGGAATGCACATTTATTATGGATTTGAATTTGCTTTCACTGAACTCAATGCCTCTGCCAGCACCATCAATCCATGGATTACAGAATTCCTTATTCACCTTATGGTATCCCACACAGCATTAATTCTGAAAAATGAAGTCATTTTGCTGCAAAAATATGTCAGTAATGGGCTCATTCATATAGTAATTATTGGTCCTAACACATACCACATTTCCCAGAACAGTTGGCCTGATGGATATAGAATGGTCTAACAAAGCCTCAGTTCCAGTTTGGAAACTGAAAATGTGGGATTGTTTCTTATACAATATCATGTATGCTTTGAATCCACGACCAACATATGGTGTTATTTCTCACACAGGCAGAATATATGCATCTGAGAGTCAAGGGGTAGAAATGAGATTGGCTTGCCTCATATTACACCTAGTAACCCAGTCACAGAAATTGCGTTTCTCATCCCAACAATTTTGGGCTCTGCTGGTTTAGTATATCTTAGTTCCTAAAGGAACACAGTAATGGTTCCACTAAAGTAGAAGCTAAGGTTACCATGTATTTAGGGTTCCTTATGCTACTAAACCAAAGGCATACAATCCATGTTGCTGTACTGGTTGGGGTGACTAATCTCCATTACTAAGAAGGATTTGGATTGCTGTAACACAATGGGAACAAGAAGGAATAATTCTGGAACGAAGAGCATTCTTTTGGATGACTTTTAGTACTTCTGTGTCCAATAACAAATGTTAATGGAAAAGTACCACCCAATAAAGTTTCACTGAGGATGCATGCCCTTCCAAATTAAAGATTTCAATCACCACACCAGGTAAAGAACCTGTAAAAAACAAAAAAGCTGAAAAATTTGCTGAGAGTGAAGGGGGAATAGAAAGCATAATTGAAAAGGAAGTTATTACTATCATTATACCTTTTGACCAGTTGCAAAAATGAATACTGCAGCAAATATGCATCTTTTTCATTGTTTATTATGTGTGTATGTGTCTGAATTTCTTTCTTCCTCCCTCCTCCTTTTCCCTTAATATTTTATATAAAGTTCATTGTTGGTAGTTACCTTTAAATTTACCCTTTAGATTGCACATTATTCAAATGAGACTGTGATTGAAAAAGATAACATGACCTCATCTAGAAATGGATACAGTGACCGTTGGAACTTTGTGTCTTTCCCTTTTGAAAAGATTGTGAGAACATCTTTATGTGTATGAAAATTAGCTGCATCTTCCAAGGGGAAACAATGAAGTGAACATATTTTGTTATATGGAAGTTCAATATGTGTACAGGGTATATACAGATGATAAGCAACCAAGGGATAGTCTGTGTCAGTTATTTTCCTATTGTCTTTCTGTTTCAAATCCACTCTTCAATTCTCTGCTCTATGATATTGCAAACTACATTTCCCAGATTTCTTTCCTATCTGGCTTTCTGTTAGGTTCTGCCAATAACTAAAGGGAAATCAGAAGGCAGCAAGAAGTGGAGAGAAAAGACTTCTTTTCTGCTTTTTGTGTTGGTTGGCTCTAGCTTCCAGGTTTTTTTTTTTTGACACCCCTAGAACCAACCTCTTCATGACTCAGAGGTAGCAGCCAGAGAGGTTATGCTCCCTCCTCAGAAAATGAATTCAGGGCCACAGAGTCCCTCTCTAAGCTCCTAGGTTTTGATTAACTACAACTCATCCCCTTTGTTGCCCTAATCCAAGCAGTGATAGCAGTTTCCCGCAACTATAATCTCTGGGCTTTCCCACTGTTCCCTTTTTGCACTTTTAGCCCTCCATACCTGGTAACAGTCTTCATACGCTAAACCTTTCTGTTGAAATAGTATAGTTTTTATTTTCCTAAGTGAATCTAAATGACCCAGTCACAGAGACATATGCCCTTGTATGCAGCAGAGTTAAATAAGACCCCAAAGGTCACTAGACAAAGCAATGGCTAAATTGCCTTAATTAATAGCTGCAGTGTTTTCAATCAGTTTGTTTTTGTTTTGAGGGTAAAGAGTAAAAGAACCAAAGATACTTGTGTACTCAAAGATAAATAATTAAACACCCAGTTGTAAAAGAGTTGACAACAAATTTGTGCCCTTTACAAATGGAGATCTTGGTGTAAGGTCTATTTAGTAACCATCAAAATAATTTAATCCCCCTTGGCAAAAGCTAGAAAATATCAATGACTCCTCCTTTCCTCCACTATGTCCTGATTCTTTCCAAACTCAAATCCTACATTCCAATTGGACCCATAATGCACTCTATGTGTGTGTATAAATGTTTAAGTGTGTATACGATGACCTATAAATTAGTATCTCTGCTTTTCTCAAATCACTGACCTACACCTTAAAACTATGATTTTCAAATATTGTGGCACAGACTATTTTAAAGTATAATTCATTAATTCATTTTATTCATTCTTTCAACAAATATGTATTGCATGTCTAGTATGTTTTAGGGGACTGTGCTAAGGAATGAACATAAAGAAGGAGCAAAACCAGACATGTTCCTTATCCTCAGAAGCTGAAAGTCTATTGAGAGATAGATATTAATCAAATGATCACATGTATAATTTGAAAATCCAACAGTGATAAATGTGAAGCTATACAGTGTATAAGAACCCATAACGAAGATTTGGACAGGGTGGGGGGAGGAGAAGCAGAAAAACAAACCAATATTTTTATTCTAAGAAGAATGGAAAACCATTAAAGTGTTTTGATTTTGGAGGGTCTTAAGTGATCAAATGTGCCTTTGACTTGCCAAAGAGGAAAAATTCTATGAAATATGTACAGGTAGGAATGCAAAAAAGTAAGGAAGAGCACTAGGTCAGAAGACAACCTGGATTCAAGGATTATTATTATTATTTAATTGGTTATAAATATTTGAATGACAATTTCAAAGACTGTTTATGGTACTTCCCAATTTTTTATACAATAAAGTTTTAATAAACAAATTTTGTATACAATAGAGTTCTTTCTGAAATATACATATATATCATAACCATAGTATTATAGATTATTAGTCACAAAGGTGATAAAAAGATATTACCAGTTATTTTTTCCTTTCCTTCAACTAGACCGAACTCAGCTCTGTTGGAGCTGTCCCCAGGTAGATTCTAAATTTAAGTGCAGCAGTGGGCACCTGCTTCTCTCCAGCCACATCCATTCCTTGAAAAATGCTGGGATGGTGCTTTTTTGCTTTAGCTATTGTTTTCCTCTAATTATGCTCAACTTAAATGGCTGTGGAAGCTAAAAATATAGCCATGGAGAAAGGCTATGTATGAGAGCACTTAGTGAAGTTCCTGAATGGATACCTCCCCTAGAAATCACTTTTTAAAGCACCATCAAGTCCCATAAGGAAAAATTCCAATAGGCTCTAAAGATATTGTTATAAAGAGGATAGCCAGATGCTGCCAAACATCATCTATGGGATTGACAGTTAATCCCATGGAATCATAGAATCATAGACTCATACATTTAAGGAAACACAGAACTTTATAGCTTAAGAAGTATAAAATAAGACACACTTTAAAAAATATTGAATCAGTTAAAAGTGGTCTTAAAATCCATCCGCTTCAGGGCACATGGATGGCTCAGTCAATTAAGTGGCCCACTGTTGGTTTTGGCTCAGGTTATGATCTCATGGTTTGTAAATTCGAGCCCCATGTCAGGCTCTGCACTGACATAGGCCTGCTTGGGATTTCCCCCCTCTCTCTCTGCCCCTCCCCACTAGCATGCTCCCTCTCTTTCTCTCTTCCTCTCAAAATAAATAAACATTTAGGGGCACCTGGGTGGCTCAGTTGGTTGAGCATTTGACTTCAGCTCAGGTCATGATCTCACAGTTCGTGGGTTCAAGCCATGCGTCATGACAGCTCAGAGCCTGAAGCCTGCCTCAGATTTGGTGTCTCTATCTGTCCCTGCCCCTCCCCTGCTCACACTCTCTGTCTCTCTCTCTCAAAAAATAAACATTAAAATAAATAAATAAATAAATAAATAAATAAATAAACAAACATTAAAAAGTCCATCTGCTTCAACTATCTACTTTATGTTTGAACCTGATATATCTGAGCACCCAAGTGGCTGCTAACACTCTATTTGAATGCATAGAGTGATGAAGTCTTGCTACCTTCCTAGCCAGCCTGCTTCATATTTATACAGCTCTGAATATTGGAATGATTATCTGAAGACAGAGATGAAATCTGACCTCTGGTTTGGTCTACACATCAGTGCTACTTCCATTAACAGTGCTATAAGTGTTCAAGGAAAAAAAAAAACACCCAATTGACTTGAGATCCTTTGGATTAGTTTTATTTCCTTTACCCATGGACATAGCAATATTGGGAACCAATCAAGAACCTCTGCAATGTTATGTGACCAGGGCCCTAGTTTCCTTCTGCTGCTTCCCATTTTTCTGTATTAGAAATCTGAGTTAACCCTGTTTCCTTCTTTTCCCTACTTCTATGCATAAGAAAAATTTATTGCATGTACTCTATATTCTATTCTATGTTCAAGGACTTTATGGGTATAACTCCTTTATTCCTCACAATAACACTATGAGATAAATTCTGCCAGTATCCTCAGTGTCTAGAGGAGAAAGGTGAGGAACAGAAAAAGTATGTACTATGTTGGTTTCTCAATAATAAGTAGTATAGACAGAATTCAAACTCAGAACATCTGGCTCCAGAGTTTATGCTCCTAACCTCTGTGTTAGACTAGACTATGGGGGAAAAAAAGAACACTAAAAACTCTTGCAAAAAAGAATGTTGAATCCCCCAGTTCAGCAAAGATAAAGATTTACCCAACAATGGACAAATGCTGTCAAATGTACAATGTGATCTTGGGCAAATTATTGCCTTTTCTGGGCCTTAGTTTCCTCAGCAGTAAGTGGAACCAAGCCTTTAAAGGCTCCTCCTAGTCTGAAATGCAAGGAGCTCTGCCAATACTGGTTGGGGTCAGAGTTTAGCTACAGAAATTTCCTGAACTCCAAACATATAAAGCACTGAACTTAATAACTTCCTAGGAACACACGAGGAGACACAACTGAAGTCAAACAAATAGAAAACAAAGTGACAGAGGCAATAATAAAATTGTGTGTACACAGAGAAGTGGCCAACTCTATCTTGGGGTTGGGTGGGAGCCAAGGATGACTCTAGAGAAGAGTGGACACTTAATCAAGGTTTTGAAAGATAGCAAAAAGTTTACTAGGTAAGGTAAGAAGTAAAGCACCCTCCAGAGATATACTAATGACATATTAAGAAGGTACAAAAATAGGTTCAGGACCTGACAAGTAGGTCACTATGACTGAAGAATAAAGGATAAGGAGAGAAGCGGTAGGGAATAAGACTGGAGTGATGGGTAGGGACCAGAAGACAGGGCTCTGGTGTCTGGTTAAAGAATTAGAACTGGGCTTTGCAGAAGAATGACAGGGTAAAAAACATGAATTTGCTTTTCTACATTTTTAAGAAAGTTTATTTATTTATTTTGAGAGAGAGAGAGAGTGAGAGCAAGCAAGCATGGGTGGAGGAGGGGTAGAGAGAGAGAGAGGTAGAATCCTAAGCAGGCTCCAAGCTGTCAGTGCACAGCCTGACAGGGGGCTTGATCTCGCAAAAGGTGAGATCATGATGTGAGCTGAAATCAAGAGTCAGATGCCTGACTGAGCCACCCAGGCGCCCCTATTTTTTTTTAAATATAAGCATGACTGGTTGTAGAGACATTATTTTGGAATCAAGTTACTCATTAAAAATGATTTTCCTGAGAGAGAAATTGCTTTTAGTGCAATAACAAATTCTAACTTTTTTTCCTTTATACTCACATGAAAGCCTAGTACATTCTAAAAAAACAAAACAAAACAAAACAACAACAACAACAAAACAAAACCCAAACACTACAGTTCCACTTATGCTGTCATCTATATAAATTATCCCAATTATGGGTAAAAATGGTGCAAACAGCTACCAGCCACCTCCTAGAGGGCTGAGAAGAGGTTGAGAATGGGTTGTTCTGTTAGGCTCTAACTTGGTGGCTGCTTCCAGGTTTATAGATATTCAAAGGGAAATAAGGACAAGGAGGTTCTAGGGGATCTACTCAGCATGTCCAGAGATCTGGTAAGAGCTCACTGACAGCTCAGGCATCCCACAGGGGACAGATGGACCTGCTCATATTTCAGAGCTAAACAAGATTATTGTGCAACTCAACAAAATGAAATTATGGTGAAAAGTTATCCAAAGTTTCTGTCAGGTAAAGAAATAGTGGAAATGTAGGAAATTCAAGTTAATTTCATAAATCTATTCATGAATTTATTCAATCAACAAGCAAATGATAATTGAGAAAACAAGCATATTAAAACTTAGGTACTGGTCATGGTTCAGGTATTTACTAGCTGTTAGTTCCTGGGCAAATTAATGTCTTGGGCCCCAGCTTCCTTTTATTATTTCAACTATACTAAAGGAGTAATACTAATACTACTGCTACTAACAATATCTATATTTTTAAGGATAGTAAATAAAGAAATTGATTGAAGAAATATCTAGGGGGTAGAAGCAACTAGAATCAAATTTCATAACAATATAAATGCAAAATGAGGGAGAGGATGATCCTAGAAAGGTCCTCAGGGTTCTGATCTAAGAGTAGTTATAAAACCAGAGAACACAGCAAGGAAAGACTAAAGAAATATTTATTAGGACTCTTATGTGCAAAGTGTGTCTAAAGAGAAACTGATATTCTCAGAGCTGAAGCAGGAGTCTTCTACTTGGGACACTTAGAAGAGACATACAACAATATGATAATTGGAAAATGAATTTTTGGAGGCCATAGGAATTCACCAAGAAAGCACTCTGGGAAGGTTGGTTCAACCACAGTAGGCAGCAGAGAATTAACATGCTGAAGATCAAATCTAACCTCATCAAATCTAGCTTCTACCACCGTTTCTAAGATGTAGAAACTAAGGTCTAGAATGGGAAAAAAACCTGTCCAAGGTCACATAATAAATTATAGGCAGGCTGGGGACTAGGGCTAACGCTCTTTTACTACTACACTGGGCTCTGTGCTCCCACAGAGATCTGAATGGGCAAGTTCTCTGGCACATTCCAGCCTAACCCCTCTACAATAGGGTCTTGGCTAGTATGTATTTTTTCCTTTCACTTAAAAAATAAAATCTCTTTCAGACTCAGTTTCTTCATCTGCCTATCATATCTCTTCTTGGAGACTCATAATGCACTTTAGATTCTGAAACAAAACAAGGCAAAACAAGGCAAGACAAGGCAAGGCAAGGCAAGGCAAGGCAAGGCAAGGCAAAACAAAACAAAACAAAACAAAACAAAACAAAACAAAACAAAACAAAACTGTAGGGGCACCTGGCTGGCTCAGTCAGTAGAGGATGCGACTCTTGATCTCAGGGTTGTAAATTTGAGCCCCAAGTTGGGTGTAGAAATTACTTTACATAGGAGAGGAGCAGGATGATGGAAGAGCATGGAAGTTTTTTGTTTGTCTTGCATCCATGAAATACAGCCAGATTAACACTAAACCACACTGCACACCTAGAAAACTGACTTGAGGATTAACGCAATAATCTGCACAACCTGAACCACAGAACTCAGCAGGTACATGGCGTGGAGAGGTGAACTGGGGGAGAGAGAAGCCATGGAGGGCAGAGAGATGCTTTTGCTTGTGGAGAGAGGATGGAAATGGGGTGGAGAAGAATATGGGAAAAGCACCCCCCCAAAGCAGCTGGAGAAAAAGTGGGAAAGTGGGAACATCTGCAGGGACTGAACTAAAAAGGGAGAAAGGAGAAAGGAGAGGGTTTAAATTCCATTAAGGCTCTAGAAACAGGGGGAGCACAGAGTCTGAAACTCCGCAGCTTGATACCTGGTGGTGCTCTGGTGGGAAGGGCGAATTCCCTGAAGTCCAAGGGTCTTCAGGCCACAAGGGGAGAGGCGGTTCCCCTGCTGGAAAGACATCTGGTAGAGGCTGTATGGCCCCCCACAGGCTAAGGCCCCAGTGGGCCTGGGAGAACAACCACATTCACTGGTGCTGGAATAAGGTCATTGGGGGTGAAGCCTGGTGCCAGATGTGTGTTGTGATTTTCCATAATCCCTGAAATGCTACTGCTACACAATTGTGTGAACTTTTTCTGGAGCAGGCTGGCACCCAGCCGGTCCCTGGGCATCCGTAGCAGCACAGTCCCATGAACATTCCTGTGTGCAACTGGCACCAGGCCATTGCTCGGTGAGACCCTCCCACAGAGGGGCAGAACGGGCCAAAGCCATAGTCCCTCAGAAATAAGGGGTCGGGAAAAACAGCCACATCTGAGATAAAACTCAGGAGGGTGGTGCTGCCTGGGGCTTGGTCACAGACAGTGTAAAAGCAGGGAGTGGACGGAAGCTGGAGACAAAGAACGGGTGCGTGACTGCTGATAAGGGAAAACAGAGTTCCGATCCTAGAGACTGGGTAGCTGGGTGATGCCATTTTCACAGCTCCTGTGCGTGCACATACACACCTACAAGCACCACAACAATCCACCCCAGTAAGCTAGGAAGCACCATCTAGTGAAGAACGGAGCCATTACACTAAGCCCCATGCAACTGGGCCAGCCTCACTCTTCAGGAACACAAGTCTCTCAGCCTCCTTAGTTTAGGGACTATAAAGCTCTTCATAGTTTGACTTCTAAGGGAAAATGAACTAAGTTCAATCGTATTTCAGTCTGTTCACTTGTCCATCTATTCAATTTTCTGTTTTCCTTCTTTTTTTGTTTCTTTTCTTTTTCTTGAATACAGAAAGAGAAAAAATTTATTTTTATTTGCAATTTTTAATAAAATAGTTTTCTTTAATTTTTTTCTACAATATTTTTTACTTTTTGGTAAATTTTTTCAAATTCTATTTTATTTCTATCATTTCATTTTATTCTATTTCAGTGTATTCATTTTTAAAAATTTTTAAACAATTTCCTTTTTTCCCCAATTTTTTTTCTAATCTATCAAGCCCCTTTCAACACCCAGACCAAAACACACCTAGGATTTGGCATCCTTTATTTGATTTTTTTGTGGGTGTGTGTTGTTTTTAAGTTTTTAATTTTGGGGCGCCTGGGTGGCTCGGTCAGTTAAGCGTCCGACTTCGGCTCAGGTCATGATCTAACGGTCCGTGAGTTCGAGCCCCACGTCAGGCTCTGTGCTGACCACTCAGAGCCTGGAGCCTGTTTCAGATTCTGTGTCTTCCTCTCTCTCTGCCCCTCCCCTGTTCATGCTCTGTCTCTTTCTGTCTCAAAAATAAATAAACGTTAAAAAAAATTTAATTTTTTAATTTTCATGTTTTTAATTTTAATGTTTTTAATAGTTTTAATAGTTTTTACCTCCTTAATTTCTTTTCTCCCTCCAAAATGATGAAACAAAGGAATTCACCCCAAAAGAAAGAGCAGGAAGAAATGACAGCCAATGACTTAACCAACACAGATACAAGCAAGATGTCTGAACCAGAATTTAGAATCTGAACGAGAATTTAGATAATAAGAATACTAGCTGGAGTCAAAAATAGATTAGAATCCCTTTTCTACAGAGAAAAAAGAAGTAAAAGCTAGTCAGGATGAAATAAATACTGTAACTGAGCTGTAATCTTAAAGGATGCTGTGGTGGCAAGGATGGATGAGGCAGAGCAGAGAATCAGCGATATAGAGGACAAACTTATGGAGAATGAGGAAGCAGGAAAAAAAGAGGGAAACTAAGTCAAAAGAACATGATTTAAGAATTAAAGAAATCAGTTACTCATTTAAAAGGAATAACATCAGAATCACAGGGGTCCCAGAAGATGAAGTGAGAGAAAATGGGATAGAAGTCTTACATGAGAAAATCATAGAGGAAAACTTTTGTAACCTGGGGAAAGACACAGACATCAAAATCCAGGAAGCACAAAGAACTCCCATTAGATTCAACCAAAACCAACCATCAGCAAGGCATATCATAGTCAAATTCACAAAATACTCAGGCAAGGAAAGAATCATGAAAGCAGCAAGGGAAAAAAAAGTCCCTAACCTACAAGGGAAGACAGATCAGGTTTGCAGTGGACCTAGCCACAGAAATGTGTCAGGGCAGAAAGGGGTGGCAGGATATGATATTCAATGTGCTGAAACAGAAAAATATGCAGCCAAGAATTCTTTATCCAGCAATGCTGTCATTCAAAATAGAAGGAGAGATTAAAAGTTTCCCAAACAAAAATAAAGGAGTTTGTGACCACTAAACCAGCCCTGCAAGAAATTTTAAGAGGGACTCTCTGAGGGGTAAAAAGATGAAAAAAAAAAAAAAGACCAAAAGCAACAAAGACTATAAAGGACCAGAGAACACCACCAGAAACTCCAACTCTCCAAGCAACATAATGGCAATAAATTCCTATCTTTCAGTATTCACTCTAAACATCAATGGACTAAGTTCTCCAATCAAAAGACATAGGGTAATGTAATGGATAAGAAAACAAGACCCATTTATATGCTGCTTGCAAGAGACCCACTTTAGATCTAAAGACACCTTCAGATTGAAAGTAAGGGGATGAAGAACCACGTATCATGCTAATTGTCGACAAAAGAAAGCCAGAGTAGCCATACATATATCAGACAATCTAGACTTTAAAATAAAGATTGTAACAAGATATGAAGAAGGGCATTATATCATAATTAAGGGGTCTATCCATGAAGAACACCTAACAATTGTAAACATTTATGCTCCGAATGCGAATGGACCCAAATATATAAATCAATTAATCATAAACACAAAGAAACTCATTGATAATAATACCATAAGAGTAGGGGACTTCAACACCCCACTTACAACAATGGACAGATCATCTAAACAGAAAATCAATAAGGAAACAATGGCTTTGAATGACACACTGGATCAGATGGACTTAACAGGCATATTCAGAACATTTCATCCTAAAGCAATGGAATATACATTCTTCTCCAGTGCACATGGAACGTTCTCCAGAACAGACCACAAACTGGGACACAAATCAGCCCTTAGCAAGTACAAAAAGATCAAGATCATACCGTGCATATTTTCAGACCACAACGCTTTGAAACTCAAAATCAACCACAAGAAAAAACGTGGAAAGATAAATACTTGGAGAGTAAAGAACATCCTACTAAAGAATGAATGGGCTCACCAAGAAGTTAAAGATGAAATTAAAAAGTACATGGAAGCCAATGAAAATGATAACACCACAGCCCAAAACCTCTGGGATACAGCAAAGGTCGTCATAAGAAGAAAGTATATAGCAATCCAGGCCTTCCTAAAGAAGGAAGAAAGGTCTAAGATACACAACCTAACTCTACACCCTAAAAGAGCTGGAGAAAGGACTGCAAATAAAATCCAAAAACAGCAAAAGACAGGAAATAATAAAGATTAGAGCAGAAATTAATGCTATCAAAACCAAAAAAAACCAGATCAATGAAACCAGAAGCTGATTCTTTGAAAGAATGAACACAATTGATAAACCACTAGTCAGTTTGATCAAAAAGAAAAAGGAAAGGACCCAAATAAATAAAATCAAGAAGGAAATAAGAGAGATCACAACCAACACAGCAGAAATAAAAACAATAATAAGAGAATATTGTGAGCAATTGTACACCAATAAAATGGGCAATCTGGAAGAAATGGACAAATTCCTAGAAACATACACTACCAAAACTGAAACAGGAAGAAATAGAAAATTTGAACAGACCAATAACCAGTAAAGAAATCGAATTAGTAATCAACAATCTCCCCAAGAACAAGAGTCCAGGGCCAGATGGCTTTCCAGGGAAATTCTACCAAACATTTAAGGAAGAGTTAACACCTATTCTCTTGAAGCTGTTCCAAGAAATAGAAATGGAAGAACACTTCCAAACTCTTTCTATGAAGCCAGCATTACCTTGATTCCAGAACCAGACAAAGACCCCACTAAAAAGGAGATCTATAGATCAATTTCCCTGATGAACATGGATGCAAAAATCCTCAAGAAGATATTAGCCAACGGGATCCAACAATACATTGAAAAATTTATTCACCATGACCAAGCTGGATTTATACCAGGGATGCAGGGCTGGTTCAATATCCGCAAAACAATCAGTGTGATTCATCACATCAGTAAAAGAAAGGACAAGAACCAGAGCTAGAACAAACAATCCTAAAATCCTAAAATCCTAAACAATCCTAAAATTTGTGGAACCAGAAAAGACCCAGAATAGCCAAAGCAATCTTGAAAAAGAAAACCAAAGCAGGAGGCATCACAATCCCAGACTTCAAGCTGTATTACAAACCTGTAATCATCAAGACAGTATGGTACTGGCACAAAAACAGACACTCAGATGAACTGAACAGAATAGAGAACCTAGAAATGGACCCACAAATATATGGCCAACTAATCTTTCACCAAGCAAGAAAGAGTATCCAATGGAATAAAGACAGTCTGTTCAGCAAGTGGTGCTAGGAAAACTGGACAGCGACATGCAGAAAAATGAACCTGGACCACTTTCTTACACCATAAACAAAAATAAACTCAACGTAGATGAAAGACCTAAATGTAAGACAGGAAGCCATCAAAATCCTCGAGGAGAAAGCAGGCAAATAGTTCTTTGATCTTGGTCACAGCAACTTCTTATTCAACATGTCTCTGGAGTCAAGGGAAACAAAAGCAAAATGAACTATTGGGACCTCGTCAAAATAAAAAGTGTCTGCACAGTGAAGAAACAAGCAATGAAACTAAAAGGCAACAGTCAGAATGGGAGAAGATATTTGCAAACAACATATCAGATAAAGGGTTAGTATCCAAAACCTATAAAGAATTTATGAAACTCAAAACTCAAAAAACAAATAATCCAGTGAAGAAATGGGCAAAAGACGAATAGAGACTTCTCCAAAGAAGACATCCAGATGGCCACCTGACACATGAAAAAAAGTCTAACATCACTCATCACCAGGGAAATACAAATCAAAACCACAATGAGATACCACCTTACACCTGTCAGAATGCCTAACATTAACAATTCAGGCAACAACAGATGTTGGTGAGGATGTGGAGAAAGTGATTTCCTTTTTTTTTTAATTTATTTTTTAAAATGTATTCATTTTTGAGAGACAGAGACAGCATGAGTGGGAGAGAGGCAGAGAGGGAAGGAGACACAGAATCCGAGGAAGGCTCCAGGCTCTGAGCTGTCAGCACAGAGCCTGACATGGGGCCTGAACTCATAGATGGCAGGATCATGACCTGAGCTGAAGTCAGATGCTTAACTGACTGAGCCACCTAGGCACGCTAAAAGAGGATCTCTTTTGCACTTATGGTGGGAATGCAAACTGGTGCAGCCACTCTGGATAACAGTATGGAGGTTCCTGAAAAAACTAAAAATAGAACTACCCTATGACCCAGCAATTGCACTAGGAGGTATTTATCCAAGGGATAGTTACGCTGTTTTAAAGGGGCACATGCACCCCAATGTTTATAGCAGGAGCACTATCAACAATAGCCAAAGTATGGAAAGAGCCCAAATGTCTATCAATGGATGCATGGATAAAGAAGATGTGGTATACATATACAGTGGAGTATTGTTTGGCAATCAAAAAGAACGAAATCTTGCCATTTGCAGCTACGTGGATAGAAGTAGAGGGTATTATGCTAAGCAAAATTGGTCAGTCAGAGAAGAACAAATATCATATGACTTCACTCATATGAGGACTTTAAGACAGAACTGATGAACACAAGGGAAGGGAAGCAAAAATAATATAAAAACAGGGAGGGGACAAAACTTAAGAGACTCTTAAATATGGAGAACAAACAGAGGGTTACTGGAGAGGTTGTGGGAGGCGGGATGGGCTAAATGGGTAAGGGGCATTAAGGAATCTACTCCTGAAATCATTGTTGCACTATATGCAAACTAACTTGGATGTAAATTTTAAAAATAAAATTTAAAAAAGAAATTACTTTAAATAATAAATTAACATAAAACTATTTAATACTCCTTAACATAACATTTTCCAATTAAATCTCAGCTACCTTATAACATCCATCTTTACTTCCATGAAATACTATTTGAAACATGCAGAAACAATTCTGATAAAGAGATGCAAAGCTCATAACCTGATTTAGGGGTGAAAGGTAAAACGAGTAGGAGTATATAGTGCCTAAACTATGTCTGAAGCAGTGCATAGGAGTTACTCAGAAGGAAGAGATAGAAAATGGGGAAGGCCTTGTGGGCAAAGGGAACACAGAAAAGTGCCACAACATGGTATCTGCTGTATTTTACAGTGGACAGTGAGCACAAGGGAGTAGAGGAAGATAAAAATAAAGAGGTAACTAGAATTTATATATGGAAGGACTTATAATTACATAATTAAGAATTTGGGAGGACTTACAATTCTGGTTGAGATAAAATAATAGGGACTGAATTACCCTACTACTTGCAACAACCAAAAACCAGATTAAAAAAAACTATATATAAAGATTTTTGAGACATTCGACATCAGGCAATGAAGGACAGTGATGGATGGCTATGAGATGGAAAACCAATGTGGTGGGCCACAGGATTACTCCAGCTTATGCGTGAAAGTTTTTAGGACCTGGCACAGGGAGAGAAACCCAAACAGAGTCTGGCAAACAACCTGGGTCAAGGAGATGACGCCTAGAGTCTGGAAACACTAAGATGGTTAGAGTTTGTAGGTGAGAGAACTGGAGAGGGAGGACAGAGCTGAAGACAGAAAACACTCTGGAGATCTGTCAAGGGTTCCCCTTGAGTATTCAGCAGAATAATGATCTGTACATGTATGTGAGAAAATGAAGGCTGGGGAAAAAAGCATCTCAGAGTATTAGAGGAAACAGTGCCTGATACTCACAAGGGGCTACAAGCAATGCCTATTCCTACCAGATAAACTGGAAAAACCTTATAATTCACAGTAGATTTGAGTAAAATACCTACACGGGATTTGCCTCAGTAATGGGGAATAATTAATGCTAGGCAAAACACTACTCTGAAACCACCTAATTAATTTAAAAGCAAGACTTGAAATAACCAAACTATTTCTAAAGTAACTTAACACATCTCAGAAGAAACTTTAAGAACATTTTTAAGAATATGAAATGTGTATAACCCAACAGGTTAAAATCATGCCATCTAATGAATGTTTTACATCCAATTAAAAAAATCAGGACTGCTAAGAATTAGGAAATTCTTTCTGGGGGGAAAAGTCATATCAAAATGGACCCAGAACTGATACAGATATTAACATTAGCAGAAAAAGACATTTAAATAGTCATTATATCTGTATTCTATGTGTTCCAAAAGCTCAGAAGGGACATGAATTATGTAAAAAAGACCCAAACTGAACTTCTATTGATAAACCTACAATACCTGAGATTAAAATACATTAGGTGGAAATAATGGCAAATTAGACACTGGAGATGAAAAGATTAGTGAATTTGAAGACATAGCAATAAAAAATATCCAAAAAGAAACACACAGAGAGACTCCCTCCTGCCCCAATCCCTAATTAACAAAGGGTCAGTGAGCTGTGGGACAACTTAAATAATCCTAATATACAGGAATTGGAACTGCCAAAAGGAGGGATGAACATAAAAAGTATCTAAAGTGATAATGGGTGAAAATTTTCCAAATTTCATGAAAACTATAAACCTTCTGATCCAAGAAACTCAATGAGCTCCTAAGTAAAAGAAACATAAAGAAAACTACACTACATCATAATAAAAATTTTCAAAGCAAAAACGTCTTGAAATCAGCCAAAGGGAGAAACCTTATGTGCAGAGAAACAAAAGGAAGGATGAAAATAATTTTCTCTTGGAAACTATGTAAGTGAGAAGATGACAGATCAACATCTTTGAAATACTGAAAGGAAAAAAAAAACAACAACTTTCAAGCCAGAATTCTTTTCTACCAAAAATATCTTTGAAGACTATGGCAAGTTAAGGTTTTTCAGAAGAAAACCTAAAAGAATCCATTACTAGCAGACCCATACACTAAGAAATATTAAAGGAAGTCCTACCAGTAGCAGGAATAGGATAGCAGATAGAAATCTATCTACCACAAAATAATTAAGATAATCAAAATTGTACTTACATGGATAAATAAAGGATGTTTCTTATTACTTAAATAACTTTACAAGATAATTCAATGTTTACAGAAAATAATCATATAGTATGGGGTTTATAAGACATGTAAAAGGTATGTCCACAATAGCACAAAGGCTGGAAGGGAAGAAATAGAAATATACTATTGTAAAGTTGTTATACTATATATGAAGTAGTGTCATGTTGCTTGAAGGTAGTCCATGATAGTTAAAGACATATACTACAAGCTCTAAATCAACCACAAAAATAACACAATTGCATTATAGTTAATAAATCAACAAAGGAGATAAAAAAGGAAGCCAAAAGAAAAAAAAACTCAAAAAATACTCTGAAATACCACAAAAGAAAGTAGTAAAAGAGAAAAGAAGGAATAAAGAACAGATGGGACAAATGAAAAACAAAGAGCAAAATTATAGATTTAAATCTAACCCTATCAATAATCACATTAAATTCCACATATAAGTGAAATCATATGGTATTTGTCTTTCTTTGACTTATTTCACTTAGCATAATACTCTCTAGTTCCATCCATGTCATTGCAAATGGGAAGATTTTTTTTTTATGGCTGTGTAATCACTCATATGTGGAATTTAAGAAACAAAACAATCATAGGGGAAAAAAGAGAGAGGCAAACCAAGAATCAGACTCTTAACTATAGAGAACAAACTGATGGTTAGCAGAGGGGAGGTGGGTTGGGTTAAACAGGTGATGGGGATCAAGGAGGGCACTTGGCCAAGATGAGCACCAGTTGTTGTATGTACGTGTTGAATTGCTTAACTGTACACCTGAAACTAATATTACACTGTATGTTAACTAACTGGAATTTAAATAAAAAACTAGAAAATGTAAAAGAAAACTTAAATGTAAGCAGTCTAAACACTGTAATTAAAAAAACAGAGATTGCCAGATTGACTAACAAAAGCAAGATCCAACTATATGCTGCCTGTAAGAAATGTAGTTCAAACATAAAGACACAAAGAGATTAAAAGTAAAAGTTTGGAAAAAGGATATACCATTTTGACACTAATAAAGAAATAAAAGCTGAAGTGGCTATATTAACATCAGACACAATGGACTTTAGAGCAAAGACTATCAGGAATAAAGAGGGTAACTTCATAATAATAAAGGTGTCAATTCATTAAGAGGACATAAAAATGCTAATTACTTATGCATCTAACACTAGAGCATCAAAATGCAGGAAGCAAAAGCTGATACAATTGAATAAAACCCACAATTACAGTCAAAGATTTCAATACTCCTCTCCCAGTAATTGATAGAATACATACATAGAAAATCAGGAAGGATATAGAAGACTTAACACCACTGTCAACGAACTTGACCTAATCGACATTTATTAAATACTCAACTCATATGTAACAGCAGAATATATATTTTTCTGAAGTGCATGTAGACATTGCCATGTTAGACCACATTCTGGGCCATAAAACAACTGCCATAGAAATATGAAAAACCTGACAGAATGTATAGAAAAGCTATGAGAACTACTAAGTGAGTTTAACAAGGTTGCAGGATACAATACAACCATGTTAAAAGATAAAAATGCAGGGGCGCCTGGGTGGCTCAGTCGGTTAAGCAGCCAACTTCGGCTCAGGTCATGATCTCGCGGTCCGTGAGTTCGAGCCCCACGTCAGGCTCTGTGCTGACAGTTCAGAGGCTGGAGCCTGTTTCAGATTCTGTGTCTCCCTCTCTCTGACCCTCCCCCGTTCATGCTCTGTCTCTCTCTGTCTCAAAAATAAATAAAAGTTTAAAAAAAATTAAAAAAAAAAGATAAAAATGCAGACATACTCAGGGATCTTTGTGTGGTTCCATGAACACATCAAACTTTTTCATATGTCTAGGTTTTCTTATGCTGACACTCTACCTAGAATGTTCTTACTTTCTCTTTCCTCATGCTGTTCCCTTCCCGCAACACCCTTAAGACAGCCTCGTAAAAATCCTGTTTATTATTCAAGATTTAACACAAATACTACTTTCTCCATAAAACTTTCTCTGACCCATCCTCTCACTCCTCTGTCCCAGGAGGTAAAATTTTTACATGCTCTGAACACTGTATACATGTATCGAAAATAGAATGCATCTTCATCATTGTGAAAGACTAGTCTATGAGCTAATTGAGGTCAGAGATTTTTCTTATTCATTCCATAAATTTAGATTGGATAAATGAATATCTTTTCTACTGTGGTAACTAACAACTGATGCCTAACTATCTGTTTATGTTTCTGCCTCCTTCATCAAATTAGGGGCCCCTTGTGGGTGGGGGTTGTGTCTGACTTCTTTCTTATTCTCATTATCTAACACAGTGCCTGGTACATGGAAGATCCTTTATGTGTATGTGCTGATAATGCCTGCATGAACAGTGTGGAAAGGGTCTAAGCTTCTATACTTCTGAAGAGAATATTTCAAAGACCACAGGATAAGGCTAATAACAAATAAAAACATGAAAGACAAAATAAGTCTCTCCTAAGACAGCAGGAAGATTGTCTTGAGCAATCTCTCTTTAGAGGCAAATGTTCCACCTTTGCTACCAACCTGTTGGTCAATACTGAGAGCCTGTGGCTGGGACAAATGATGCTGCATTATCTTTTCCTAGCCAAGTTAAGAAATATCTAGTATCTCCATAAAGTGTGAGATAAGATAGAGGGGAATTCAATTTATAAGACCTTCATAACTCTTCACTGAGGTACTCCCAGGCATAGGAATGGGCAGGTGGAGGGAGGAGGCATGCCAGCATCAATAACTTATTACTGCTGGCTCCACCGGCCTGAGAGGTCAGCACAGAAATGAGTGTCCCAGGGGAAATTTAGCTTTAGAGCAGCGATTCTGCCTTTCAGCATGTTGATAGACTAACTCTGTTTACCCCCTTAACAAAACAGATGGTGCCACTTACTTAGCCTAAGAAATTTCACAGCTGTGGAAAGGATCTTTTAGAGATCATCTGGTCCAATCCTCTCTTTGGCTGATGAGAGGGCAGAGGCCAGAGAGCAGAGATTCAGAGGCAGAGGCAGAGGCAGAGGCAGGGTTCTGGTCTCCACTGTCTCTTGACACAGGTACTGCAAATCCTTTGGATTTCAACAATTCATACAGGGTAAGGTCTAAATTTATGGGCATGCCCTTCAAGGCCCTTTTGTCCTGAGCCTAACAAAACTTTCCACTCTCATGTCTGCCTATTCTCCACCTGACTTCCAGCCACAGTGTACATTTATTCACAGTTCCTGGAACATCTCATGTACTTTCACACACACACCTCTATGCCTTTGCTTATGTCATTTCCACAGCCTAAAATGACATTTCCTTCTTTGCTATCTGGGAAATTCCTACTCATCTTTCAAAATCTATTTCAAGTGTTGCTTCTTCTACAAAAACTTCCTGGATATTCCAAGGCAGAACTCTCCCTGAGGCTCATTAACTTGGCTGCTTCCTTGACTCTCCATTTAAACGTAAATATCAAAATCCTAAGCCTATCACATTAGGCCTTTCCTGTACTGGCTACTCTGATTCTCTCCTTTTCCATTACTCCTACCCTGATGAGCCATGCACCACATGGGTTTACTATGCCTCTATACAGTGTTCTTCTTCCTCCACTCTTCACCTGGCTAAAGCCAACTAATCCTTCAAACTTTAGCTCTAGTTTCACCTCATATGATGCCACTAGCTTGGTTTGGTGCTGCTTTTGGCCTCCTGTAAGTCCTGGGCTTCTCTCTGCTACAGCATGGATCATACTAGGTGGTCATTGTTCACATTTCTGTCACTCTCATTATGCTAAAGACCTTGAGAGCAGAGATCCAATTGATTAATATACAGATATTTGTTAAATGTTTACTAAGGAAGCTGGGCACTATTCTAGGTGCTGGGGATATAGCAATGAATAAAACAAAGGCCATGCTCCCAAGGAGTGTACATTGTAGCAAGAGAAAACAGTCTTATATGGTAAACAAAAATTAAATACAATAATTTCAGCTACTGATACAGGCCATGAAGAAAATTAAATAACATCGTATGATAGTGACTAGCTAAAAGATGGTGCATTTTATTTAACTAGAATGATCGGGAAAATTCTCCCTACAGAGATGACCTTGGCTGAATGATGAAAATTCCCGTATGGAAAGAGTTCCAAGTCTTGGAGAAAGAATGAACTTGCTGTGTTTGTGTAAAAAGGTCACAGTAGCTAGATTTTAGCGACTGAGTGAAGACAAAGAGGTAGGAGAAATAGGCAGAAGCCAAGTCCTGTAGGGCCTTACTGATCACAATAAAACCTTAGGTATTATTTTAGTTAGAATGGAAGCCATTGAAAAGTATTAAGCAGAGAATAATATGCTCTGGCTGCTGTGTGGAGAGTGGACTGTACAGGTCAAGAAGCAAGGAGATCAGTCAGGAGCTGTTTCAGTAGTCCAAGCAAGATGTGATAGTGATGTGGACTAGGGTTATGGCAGAGGAATTGGAAGAAAGTGACTGGATTAGAATATATAGTAGAGATAGAGCTAGAAAGACTCACTAATATACTGGATTTGAGGTTTGAGAGGAAGACAGAAATTAATCATGGCCCCTAGGTTTTTACCTGGAGCCATATATTATGATGGAAAAGACTTGAGTCAAAGACTTGAATGTATTTATTTTGACATACCTATTAGACATCCGGATAGAGATGTAGCATAGGCAGTTTGATCATAGTAGTCTAGAGTTCAGGAGAAGTTAAAGCTGAAAATGTAGATATGGAATTCATTAGTGTATAACTGACACATAAAGCTATAGGAACAGATTGGATTACTTGGAGAATCAGCATAGCTGGATAAAAGTAAAGAGAAGAAGGCAGAGTGGCCATAATACTTCAACATTCAAACTATAGTAGATAAGGAGCCATCAAAGGATTCTGAGAAATTACTGAAGATGATAATTAAGAAGAGAAGGAGAAGGAGGACCAAGGAAGTGTCGTGTCTTAAAATCCTAGAGAAGAAAATATTTTAAGAAGGAACATGAGTCAATGGTGTGAAATGTTGCTGGGATCTCTAGGACCATGAAGGCAGAGAAATAACCATTGGAATTGGAAGGATGCTGGTCTAGGATGATCTTGATAAAGGCTATTTCAGAGGATAATTGGGAATAGAAGCTCAACCTGAATGGACTAAGAAGACTGATGCACAGTGAGAGAGTGGGAAGAATGAGTACAGATAATTCATTGGAGAAGGTTTGCTATACAGTGGGGCAGAGAAATGGGATGTAGCCAGAGGGAAATGTGAGGTCACACTCTCTATCCTTCTCTCCCTATCTAAAAACAGAAAATATTATTACTTATTTGTTTGAATATAGGAAAATCCTGAAAGTGATAAATTTAAGATATAGATAACAAAGGAATAATTATAGCGATCAGATAGGGTCTAGAATACAGGAAGTTAACTTCAGACAGGAGCAATGCTATGTTTTCATTCTGGCGTAAATAAAATCAATGTATGGATGCACGTGCAAGTAGACTGGTGAATTTTGATATCTCATCATATGGTTACCGTTTTCTCTATTAAGAATGAGTTGACATCATCAGCTAAGATGACCTACTTGACTCCATTACCTAGTATTTAGAACAGTGCCCAGCATATAAAAAGGACTGTATGTGCTGAGTAAGCCAATGACCAGACAGAACTGTACATGATTTGGTCCATGAATTGATAAATCTTCTCAACTCAAAGGAAGAGTTCTTAGTCTTACACAGATCCTGGATCTGCCACTTGCCAGCTGTAAGACCCTGACCAATATACTTTAACTCTCTGAGCTTGAGGTCTCTCATCCATAAATTGGAGATGAAATGCCTATTTCACAGGCATATTATAAAAATCAATCAAACACTATATATAAAGCACTTGGAAAAAAGCCTGGCACATGGCAACCGTGTGATAAATAGATATTGCCACCAATGATGGATATTGCCAAAATTGATGCTACTGCAAATAATACTGGTCACTATCAAACTCTTCTATTTGTTCCTCAAATTGCAAATGAATGTAAAGTAAAAAACTGTCTTAAGAGCCCTCCACAGTAGGTTCCTGCTTGAAATGGTAATAGATAATCAACTTCTTTGGGTGATCCAAAGAGAGAGAAAAAAAAGAAAAACTTTAGGTTGGGTAGTCAGAGAACACTTAAAGCCAACAGTTTGAAGATTGAAGCTAAACTATTTCATGTTTATCTGCATTTCAAAAAGTGTAATTGCATCATTTATTCCTTCCTACTTTCACAAGAGCTCATGGGATACACACTTTTCTCCCAATTTCATAAATGAAGAAATAGGTATTTAGAGAAGTTAAAAACAAGCTCCAGAGCTCAGTTAATAAGAATGGGGCTGGGATGTCTGCATCCAAATGCTCTCTGCTCTCTACTACATTCATTTTCTGAAACATGCCTTAGGAAGAGCCAAAGAGAATGAAACTGGCAATAGAAGTAAGGGGTTCATCCAAGCTACAACCTGCTCCCGTGGCCTCACAAGGCATAGTGGGAGCTGGTGGATGTCTGAATCTCTTCTCTGTCTCCTCTTGGGCATATGGTTAGACTACATTTCCTAAGAGCATTCTCACTGCAGTGAAGTCTAGCCACGTAACAACACTCCAATCAGTGGAATGCAAGTGGAAGTGATGTGTGCCACATTGGGCCTAAGTTTTAAGACAGTGGGCTTTATCTCTCTATCTTTTTTTTCCTCTTTCTACTAGCTGGAACCTGAGGGGGCCTGAATTTGACTCTGCAGATGATAGCAATGCCCTAGATGAAGGTGAATTAGGGCACTGGAAGGAACATCAGTTACTAAATAACTGTGGGAAGTAGAGCTGGATGCCAACCTAGACTGTTCAATTCAGAACCAATTTGTGAAAGATGAACAAACATCCATTCTTTAAGTCACTGTACTACTGTTATGTTTCTTTGTTACAACAGCCTGTGTTTCCCATTACTAAGATATAGGGACACACACTTGAAAATATAGTTGCAGAAGAGAAGGCTCGGGAACACACAGCTGCTTAAAGATCTTTCCATAGCCCTTCTGAAGCAGACAGGGGCAGATAATCCCCACATAGCTCCAGAGGCAGAACCAAGACAGATACAAGACTGGGATCTAGAGACTGAGTTCACTTCCATAGAAAGAGGAGTTTCCTTTCAGGGTTGTTCTATCATAGAAAGGGATATCTTTAAAGGAAATGAGTTTCCCATCAGTTCAGGTATGTGAGCAAGGACTGGATGAATTACTGATGAAAATGCCATAGCCAGAGCTCAAGCTCTGTTGTGAGGTTGAACTAGATGACCTTTAAGGTCTCTTCCATCCCTGACAGTCTAGACTACATAGGAAAACAAATCTCATCCAATTAAGGGCCTCAGAAAAGCAAGCAATGACTCACTGATATAGAAGCTGGCTGTGCCTGGAGTTCAATTGCCCTAATAATCATCATCATCACAGAAGTTCTATTGGCTTTTTCCCCCTTTGATTAAAGTCTTCAGAAATACCTTCAGGCTCCCTTCCAAACAAATGGCCCATTACAGAAACTCAATTTTAATCTGATCTCTCCTTCAGTAATTACATTCTTGGTCAGGGGAACAGGACATTCACTTAATGAAGGGGATGCAGCTCAAAGGGTAAGCACTGCAAACGTCCAGAAGTGAAAAGAATGCACTTGGCATGACGTGCCTCCGTCAAAGCACATTAGAAAAATGCTGTGCAGTGTGGAAAAAGCTCTGGCTTGAAAGGCAGGAAGCCTGAGTCCTTTCTTGCCCTTGACCCTGACTCACTTTCTCTTTCTCACTAGGTCTCTGCACCCCATCCTATCCCCACTGAATCCATACCCCACAAAGCAGCCTGAAAGACTACCAAAAAACTAACCATGATCAAGATTCCGTGCTTTAAATCTTTCCCAGAACCCCCACTGTTTTGGGATAAACTCTAACATGATCTACAAGACCCTAAACCCCCTTGATCTGGACCCTGCATGTCTCTTTTCAGCATCAGCAGGGCCCATTGTTTTTGAGCCATGCTTGGCTTCTTTCAGTTCCTAGTCTCTCTCTTTCCTCGGTTTGTACATAGTATTATTCTCTGCCAGGAACACTTCTCTGCCTTCCTGTTTCTTTGGTTAACTTCTCATCCTTTGGATCTCAGCTTCTTTTCTATTTGATTTAAAAATTCCTTATGCAGCACTTACCATGTGCCAAATACTAAGTGCCTTATAAATATTAACTAATTTCATCCTTCTCAGAGCTCTAGAAGGTAGGTACTATTATTATGCCCATTTTACAGATTGGGACATTAAGACCCAGGAAAGTTACATAACTTACCCAAGGTCGCACACAGCTAGTAAGTGTCAGGATTTTAACCCATGCAGTCTGGCTGGAGTTATTAACCACTATACTATGTTGAAGTATCACTTCCTCAAAGAGACTTCCCTGACCAGGTGATCTCTCCTCTGTATATAATCTGTTGTCACACATGTGACTCCACTGTGATTAAGTATGTTATGCCATTTTCCCTGCTAGACTGAGATTCCCAGGGAGACAGGGATCCAGTCTTTCCTATTCATTATTGTACCTCCAGTCCCCAGCATACAGTAGAAACTCAGTAAATGGCTTTTTATTAAACTAATAAACATGTGAATAAGACTCAGTTTTCAAATGTGCAAAATGAGGAATTTGATCTTGATCTACATTTTTTTTTCTATCACTTTGAATAAGAAAAAGTCCTGAATTCAGGTGCTGGCTTTGTGCATACTGTCAGAGTGTAAGTCATTTAAACTATTTGAAACTTTAGCTCTCCCCTCTGCAAAAGAATTGAATTGGATTAGATGGCTTTAAAGACTCTTTTAACTCTAAAATGTTTCAGCTGTTTTTAACCAATGCATATTTGGGAGAGATTATGGAAAATTTTGGTTATATGTGCCTAGTATAATGTTGCCTATTTCTGGCTTGGCATAAAATACTTACTGTGTATACCACTAAGAACAGAAAACAACTTCAAAGCTTGGAAGCACAATTAGTTTTTCAGCTGGTGTGAAATGCAGGGAATTTAGGAGTAACAGAAGGCAGGCATAGTGAAGTGAAAAGAACACAAGCCTGAGAGGCAAAAGCTCAGAGTTGAGTGCTCTGTTGGGTGCACTGTCCCACACCAACTCTATCATCTAGAACAAGTCAGTTGATTGATAAGTTCAGATTCTAAATTGGACTAAGTGTATTCTTTATGGATTTTGCTTTCTCTTTCAAGTATTATGCTTCACTTTCAGGAGCTAGCAAATCTGCTTTCTTCAAGGAAGCTTTAGTGGCCTTCAGTTCTTAGTCCTTATATTCTCCTCCCTTTTCCCATCCACACTTGCAGAGTCCCAAGAGCAGCCAAAGTGTTAGAAGTTACAATGTGAACAATCAAACACGGCAGCTCAAAGTGGCTATTACAAACTTGGAATTCTCACTTGACAAGTAGTTATTTAGTCCTCCTTATAGGTCAGATTCCATGGAAGAACTCAGGAAAGCCCCCTATTTTGTTCTTTTGTTCTCACCTATAAAATGGGAACATCTGAATACAACCACAGAAAGTTATGAATACTCAGGGATTGGGCAGGATGATTCTAACCTTCTATTTAATTTGGTTCTTTGGTAGAAAAGTTTTCTCAGCATCCATCTTTGAGGTAAGCTGTGCTTCCCATCATGGTAGGTGGCAGCACAATCTATCCAGGCTCCCAAACCAGAGACCAGTTCTTGATCCCAAGCCTAATCCCCTTTCCATGCCCACTGGTTACCAACCCCTGTCAATTCTAACTCCTGAATATCTCTTTTATTTATTTATTTATTTATTTTTAAAATGTTTATTTATTTTGAGACAGAGAGAGAGAGAGAGAGAATGAATCCCACACAAGTTATTCACTGCCAGAGCAGAGTCTGATGCGGGGCTTGACTTCACAAACTATGAGATCATGACCTGAGCCGAAATCAAGAGTTGGACGCTTAACCAAATGAGCCACCCAGGCATTCCCTGAATATTTTTTTTAAATAACTCAACTATCATTGTTGTGGTAATTTCCTCATCTCTAGCCAAAATCATGGTAACCAGTCTCCTCATTCATCTTCCCATACTGGTCTCTCCTGCCAGACATAAATTCTTAAATTTAAGTTTGACCAAATCATTCCCTCACTTAAATGTCATCAATGATTCTCCATTTCCCTCAGGATAAATCCAAACCTCTGGTGTTTTGTGTGTAAGAACCTCCACCACAGACCTGGGTTGGAAGTTTGGCTCTATCACTATGCTTCCATTGAAACCTGGGGCAAATAATCTAGCCTCTTTAATTCTCTGTTGCTTCATCTATAAAATGGGATAATCACCTCTACCTTATAGGGTTAACGTAAAGATTACACTAGTATATAGTCTGGAATGCAGCTGAGGCATAATTGATGGCATTTCTTCTTATTAACAAGGAACTCAAATCTTATGTAGAACAGAGCAAGGGAAAGGCAGATACAGTGACGATCAGGAAAAGTAGATGTGTAAACAGCAGTAGCCATAAACACTGATTGAGAAGTAAGAAGAACCTTCTATGAGAAGGTAGTATCTGGTCTAGGTCTTGAATGACCACCTGGAGTGATTACATTGGGCAGAGTTTTTTGGCTTACTTTGATAGTTGGTTTTCTCTGTCCCTTTCTGGGGCTGTACTCGCTGAAAGTTGAAATAATTAACATGGAGTTTCTGTTCTCCAGGCTATGGTGATACACTTGTTCTACCCATAAAACTAAGGGCTTATTTTCCAATATAATTGATCCCTTAACCTTCAAAGACTCAAACATTCTCTCAACCTTCAAAATAATGGAAAATTAAAAGAACGATTTCTCTTTACCTTCTAAATCTTGGCAACCTAAGATAGGACACTGAATGAGAGAACATTAAGGTCTCATTGGTTTCAATTCTCAACAATGTAATATGTAATTTTTCTCATTGGAATTTCAAGAACTCTTATTATTTAATCTGTTATTTATTCTGTTAAAGTACAGTCTTCCTTAAGAGCAAAGGGATTAATGGTTTCAAATTCCAGCACGTTGACCTTTATTCTACATTAAAATGCTTATTTGAAACCACTCTGCCAGGGTTCCCATAAGCCATTTGGTATTGAACATTGAAGGAAATATAAAGTTTAACTCCCACTCCAGCCAGAAAGCAGGATTTTAGAAATAAAAATAGGCTTTTGTATTGTGCATACATAGGTGCATGGAAGATGCTTTGAATTTGTGCACAGACCAGGTGAGCAAAGGCTTGGTTGGATTAGGACCTGCCTCCTGTGTTCAGCCTTGGCCCAGGTCCAGCATGGACTGAAGCAAGGTCACTTCCTGCTTACTTCTCTATCATAAAAACACATATTTTGTCCTACAGCATGGAAGGAGGGGAATAAAAAACCACAAAGAATGTATAAATCAATGAATCATTAAAAATAAATTTGAAGATTTGATATGGGGAGAAGAAGAAAAAGAAAAGAAGAGAATGCATATTTATTGACTACCTACTATGCATTAAGTGCTTGCTCTACTAGGAGCTTTTTATGTGGTTTTATCTGCAAACAACTCTTTGGCTCAGGTAGAACTCCCTTTCTCTCTCTCTCTCTCTCTCTCTCTCTCTCCCTGAACTCTAACAGCACCGTGCCAATGACTCTTCCACAGCATGGCCCTTCTCATCTGTTATCATAGTTACTCATCTGTGAGTCTTGCCTCCCACACTAGACTGGAGGCTTTTTTTTTAAAAAAGCAGATACAATTGATGTCTTAACCATTTCTCTTTCTCCTGAGAGCCAGGATCATATTAAGTGCCTAGTACTATCATTAAATTCTCTTGGAATAATCACTGGGAGTCACCTCAGTCCTGTCTGTTCAAAATCTGCCCATCAGTCCCATTAGTAATACAGGCCAAACAAGATTCATCGCCTGGTTACCTACAAAGCTCTGGGAGCCAGATGTGGGCAGACATCCATCTCCCTCACTTCCCCCTGGGACTTTGTCTTTTCACTGCATTTGATGAAATTCCAAAGTGTCTGAATAGTCTAATGAGTCCCTTTTGCCATCGTTTAAATTGTGTGCTAATTGGCACCAACTCAAGAGACTAACATCTCATTTCCACAGTGTCTCAGGGGCTGGTCCTCCATTCAATCTACCACCCTCACTCAGCATGACACCCATACCTTTATGTGGGACCTCCATATGAAAGGTAGCTTTCTTGGCATAACTCTTATGTCCTGTGTCTGGGATTTATTTTCTACTCTCAATATAAGTTGAACCAAATCCAAGTGGAAGGAGGCTCCTAGTGTTGGGCACATGGAGTTCCAAGAAATGCAATAGAAAATGGTAAGAGACAAAGTCCTGACTGAGGGTGTTTTGTGGCAGTACAGGTATAATGGGCATATGAGAGAGGGATGACGTACTGGAGAGCACCAGACTGAGTGGACTGAATGAAATGAAATAACATAAAAAGTATCTCTCAGAAAGCTGGCCCTGAGAAAGTATTCAATGAATGAATCATAATAGTCCCTAATGTATCATCCCACACACTTATAGGAAACATCTCACCTATCTCAGACCCAGACTGGATACTGGGGGTATAGTGATGAATTAGATCTAGCCCTTGCCCACAATTAGTTCACAGTCTAGTAGGGAGGAAGTGTGGCAAGGATGACACTGGGTATAAGGTGCTTGATTACAGGCAAGCACAAAGCACCAAGAGACACAAAGAGAAAGTAGGGCTTAACTCTGCCTGAACAGTCAGCAAAGGTTTCAAGTGATGGGGATATTTGACCTGGACCTTTAAGTGTGAGTAGGAATTCTTAGAGTAGTTTACCTGAGAAAAGGGGAGGGGCACCCTTGTACAAAAGCTTGCAGTATACAAATGAAGTTTACATTTTCCTTTAAGCTCAATGAGCATTTTGAGATAGATGCAAGATAGCATGCCAGTTGGGACAGAGGAAAACAAGATTGTAAAGAGTTCGGGGCAAGGTTTTTGATACGCACTGCTTTTCACTCTGTTGTCTCAACAAACTATTATGGGATTATTGGGAGACATGGAAACGGGCATGAGCAGAGCCAAGACTTGAACCCAGGTCAAGACATGGGGAGACAGACAGGGAAAGAAAGGGGGGAGAATACAGACCAGAAGGCATACATATGAGAAGATTGTGCTATGAGGCAGAAAATAAGCATCTGCTAAGAGTCTCCTATGCACTATGCACTGTGATAGGTATTTCACATAAGGGTATATAGTTCTTGTAAAATTGGAAGAGAAATATGGAGCATTCCAATTTACTCATAATGGATCATCCAAACCACATAGCTCTAGAAAACAGGCCTATTCCCAGAGGGCTAAACTATCCCACAAAACTACTGTGTGTGTTGGTGCCACTGAGGAAGGGCTGGGTTGCCATAAGCAGAAAGTATTCCTGACATGAGTCCCAAATTCCACTATTCATTCTATCTGCTCTTTCAGTTGAAGCATTTGTCCCTAGTTCCAGTGCAACCCTGTTGAGTGAAGGATCCAGGAGCCCCTTTGTCTGAGTTGGAGAAAATGACTATAACAGCACAGAAAACAAAACAGATGAATATTTGAAGATGAAATGCTTGTGGTGATATGACTTGCTTGTGGTAGCTTGGGGGTGTCCGAGAAACCTCCACAGAATGACCCTGCAGCAAGCTCAGTCTCTTCTTTACTCATCATGGGTTCATTACAGTGCACTTAGCAACGCTGAGCAATGTCCAGGAATTCTAATGAGAAGCTTGTTTCAGCAGAGGCAGAAGCTTCACTAAAAGGGCACTGAGAGTCTTGGTGATCCAGAAAATAATGGCAAAACAGACACGCTTTGAGGAGCCCTTTATTTTACAAAGCTGAAAGGGAGGCAGCTTCACAACACCAAGGCAACCCTTTAATTTAAAAGGTTATATATAGGCTCCATTTCTACCACAGAAAATGCTTTCCTGAGTTTCCTCACTTCACTGCCCATTCCATATACTTTGCCTACCCCTACCTCTTCTGTATTCCATGTGCTGCTCCCCAACTCCAAGCCCTCTTGAATATTCTTGCCCCTTCTAGCTACTCAGCCAGACCCAAATTACTTATATTGGGAGGCAGTGCAGAGCACGAGACTGGGAGCTAGGGCAATCAGATCAGTCATTGTTCTGAGCCTCAGTTTCCCAATTTAGAAAAATATGGCTGCTAGGTCCCTTACAACTCAAAAAGCTGATTATTCTGTCACCCTTTGAGGTCTAATGTAAACCCTACATTCTCCAGCAAGCCATCTCTGATTATCTTGTCAACTCTCATCTTGTCTTCTCTATATTGTCCTTATTGTTGGGCCTACAGATTTAGACAATATTAAAGATGTTAAAAGTCTTGTCTCAAATATAATAAAAGATAGCTGGAGGAAGTAGTCTTCCTTACTCTGTGCCACCCCATCTTTCCTCCCCTCCTCCTGTGCCCAGCTAGGGCTGAATTGAGATAAATAAGCATTTTAAAAATGGAGGGGGAGGGAATCCCACCAACTAAGGATGCTCTCTTTCTGGGGGGCTGACTTAAATGGCTTCCTGAACTCTAGATTAGCAGTTTTCTGAGCAGACTGGTGGAGAGAGCATTGCAAGCAAAAGGAAAAGGGTGAAGTACAAGATAAATGCTTTGGATCAAGAGTTAGTGCATATAATGTGATGGGTAAGAGTATAGGCTTTGGAACCAAAACTTCTTTGGCTTCCAATCCTAGCTTTGCCACTTAAATAGCTTCAATCTCTTGTGCCTCGGTTTCCCTTTTTATAAACTGTTGGGGCTAGTAATAGTACTGACCTCACAGAGGGTTAGCAGTAAAAGAGTTAGTATATATAAAATAATTGGAACAGTGCCTGAGACATTATAAATATCCAAAAAAGGTAAGCCATTATTATATCTGGATCATGAAGTCAGAGGTCAAGAATTAAGGAAATTGAAGCTGAGTGCACTGGCAGGGGCACAGTCATGAAGGACTTTGCATAATCTGTAAAGGCATTTAGTTTTTATCCACCACTATAAATGCAGAATTAAGAATTGAATGGAAAACTGAAGATCAGATTTGGGTCTAGAAGATCCCTCTAAGGCTTGTGGAAATAGATTGGAAAGAGGTGAGAGTGGAAGCAGAGACAAATGTTACAATGTGAAAATAATCCATGAGGGATATTTGCCAGCTTGGAACAAAGCTTCACATTTTCTCTCAGTGCTAGATGCCTTCAAGTGTTATCTCCAAACCTGCCCTACGCCGAATATGGAAGGTGGGCCAGGTTCTCACAGAGTGACCACGGTACACCTTCTCTTCCAGCAACCTATCCTGTGTGCCCCCCGTAGGTCGGGCCAGCCTCATCACATTTTTTATTTCTGCATGCTAGTCATTAACAAAATGCCTGTTCCTCAATGCCTTCTCAAGCTCTAGCTGCCCTGCCAGGCGACATGTAGCCCCATCTTACAGGGAGCCTCCCTGATTGCTCTGTTATCCTTTCTTGGAGCTACTAAATCATAATGACCAATGCTTCAGGTAGCCCCCAAATTTATCCCTCAAGTCAGGGCACTTTTGAGAGTGAAGACGAATAGTATTAATAATTATGTAGAGTTGACAGACAAACAGTGAGATAGGCATGGTCACTGTACCCAGTGGTGTGGAGACAGTCGTTCTGTTTCTTCTATTTCCCTTCCACAGCACAGTACTCTCCAGTTTACAAAAACTTCCCCCTCATTATGTCATTGATCTTAACAGGAGTGTGAGAACTAGGAGGGCAGGAAATATTTCTTTCACCAAAGTGCTTTCCTCAGGTCATCCAATTAGCCATTGGCTAGGGAAGGACAGAACCTTTAGCCCCACTCTGTCGCCTGCTTTAGCCCTTCACTATTTGGGGATTTTATGGGAATTGATTTCATTCATCCCTTCAGGTTGGCAGTGAAAGAAAGGATTGCAGCACAGATCCCCCAGTCCCCAATCTTTCCCCTATCTAAAGCTGAGGTAATGGCAGTAGATTAAGAAAGTTAAATTGAGTAGCTAATAAAGAAACTATCAGACTGTGGCAAAACAGCAATTAATAAATACAATCAACATTCAAGAGATCATTATGAATAGTTATCAGATGGTAGGATTTCAGGTGATTTTTAATTTTTTCCTTATCGTTTTCTGTGTTACCATGTAGTAGTTACATAATTTTATCAGATGCTATTTTCATTTATCTTTTCTTTATAAAGAAAGAAACAACTGAGAGTTCACAGTGAAAGGTCCAATCTCAGTGGAAAAACAAAACAAAACAAAACAAAACAAAGCATAGGCTTTTGAGCTAGACCTGACTTGCTATCTTGATTTTACTCTATGACCTTGAGCAAGTCACATATGCCTCTGAACCTCCGTTTCCTAATTGGTAGAATAGAAAGACCTCACAGGACTGTTGTGAAGATTGCATAGATTCAACAAGTGAAAACCCCAGGTAAGGGCCTGGCTTGTGGCAGGCTCTCAATAAATGTTCATTCTCTTCATGGGGATGTTATTGATGTAGCCTCCCAAGGCTTCTGACAAGCCTTGCCACCTCCTCTGCTCACAGTTCTGGAGCCATCAGGGGATGCTGGTGACAGCTGCACCCCTCAGCATGAGGGCGGGGTTGTCCAGAGACTCTGGGTGCCTAACGTGGGGAGGCAGGCAGTCCTGTCAGAATCGCTGGGGGTTAGTCATCCTGTCTTCAGGGTTTCTGACAGGATGTTTTGATAAAATAAATCTATTTTAAGTGACTGTAATGAAATACTAACCAGTTTCTGAAGGGCTTTTAAGATGTTTTTAAGAAGTTTCAGATCAAAGGCCCTGGGAAGGCTGACTTCGTGCATTAAATATTTAGTACTGATTCAGTCACTTGAGAGCTCAGGCATTTTGACATTGCAAGAGGGAGAAAGCACATTCCAGCGGGGGCCATATTCACATTAAAGACACAGGTGATGGACTCAGCACCAAGGGGCCTATCTTCTGACTCCTATTGGCTGAAAGGTTGGAGGAGGTGACCTCGAAGGCTGCCCACCTAAGGATTTGGGATCTGATAGAATTATTCATGTTTTATAGGGATTGGGCAAGCAGGACCCTCAGTAAGCCCTGGCAGCAGGGATCTGCCTCCCCAGCTGCTACCACCAGTCTCAGCGCCAGTCACTCTGCCAAGTGCCTGATGTCTGCAACGTGCTTTGCAGTCCAGCTGGGAAACACTGTCCTCAAACCCACACGTGGCTCACAGAGTCCTGGCAGGTGAGGCTCAGTGCAAAGAAGACACTTGCAGAAGGCCATACTGCAAGTTAGTGGCATATCTGGGGCTGGTGTCAAGAACTCCCGTGTGACAGTTCCAAGGTCTTTCCGATATATGACACTGGCTAGTCAACAACAAATAGCCACATGCAGCTGGACGTAAGAGAAAGAGAAAGAAGCCTAGAACGGAGTATAAAGTGTGGTTCTTGATCTGTACCAGGTTATAGCCACCTTTGGAAATCTGGTGGAAATTACAAACCCTCTTCCAGAAAAATGCACACATGTACACGAAAATATCACATTTAGCATCTAGCGTTGGCAGAATTCAAGCATCCCTTTAAACCCACCCTTGAACCTCAGGCTGCAAAACCTCCGTTTAGGGTCATAGTAGATCCAGTCAGCCCAGAGCTTATAACTTTGAGTTTCTTGGATGACTTTTAGAAGAGTGGTATGACACAGTGGGAACATCACTTGGCCTTGGACAAGCCTGAGTTATATCAGTGGTCAGCAGCTATGTAGTATTAGAAATTAGTATTTCTCGGAACCTCAGTTTCCTATTTTTAACACAGGATAACATTACGTCATGGAGCATTGGGAGTTTAAGTGGAATAATGCAGGAAAATCACTTAGAGCCCCTGGCTTACATCAGTCTTTCATGGGATGTGAAGTCCCTACCCATCCTTAACCTACCTTTATCTGCCTCCAGAAAAACCCTAATGGATCTCTCCTGCATCCAGTCATCCACTCTGGCCATCTACCAAACAACTAAACTTTAGACTCCAGGAGGGCGGAGACCATATCTATTTTGCTCACAACTACTACCTCTGAGTATAGTGACTGGCATGATAGGTGCTTAATATCATATGCGGTGAATAAATTTAAAGAACAAATGGACGGACCAGATAGATACACAGCAACTTCTAGAGAAGAAGTGGGACAGCAAACAGAAATTGTCCTGGGGAAACCGCAAATAATGTTTTTAGTCATCACAGGCCACAGATGTTTAAGGGTCTCCCAAAAGTAAGGATTGAGGAACTGAGGATTCTGAGAAGACAATGTAGAGGAAGCTTTACTCATTCTTTCACTCTCCTCCACCAATATCATGTACCTTGTTTTTTCCCACATGGCAAGCTGAGGAGCAAACCAGGTAAGTAGAAAACCTAGAATGAAGTTACCAGGTAGGACAGTAGGAAGAAGCAAATCTATTAGCTCCCGCCTGACTCAGCTGCAACTCTGATTCTGCAGGCAATGACTGCGCTCTCCACCTGGAAGATTAGCCGTGCTCAGTTTCTGGACCAGCCCTGACAAGGCAGGGGATACAGAAACAGCTTTAACTTTTCCTCCATGTGGGATCTTGCTGCTATAGGCTAGAACACACACCTGAGGTGTGCCCCAGATCCCTACACACCAATGGAGTCAGAGCTGGCCACATGCCTTTCTTGGAATGCAAGGTCAGTTTCCACCTAAACCTGGCAAGCCCCACCTCAGACTCTTATCCTCTCTTCTCCAGGAGACTGGAGCATGCTTCTAGGATCAAGATAGTGGTTATGGACTAAGGAGAGCACAAGCAATGGGTCATCATCCACTTAACTTCAGATACCAGCTACTTGCTTAGAAGTTCTTCCTGGCATGACTGAACCCCTTTAGAAATACCCACGAGTTTGCCAAACACCTGGGTACTGAGTTTCCTGGCTGAACTTAATACGTTCCTCAGGATCCCCTTCTTCCCCATTGCGGTGGCTCTACAATTCACCAGCTCAAAGAAGCCAGAAACCTAGGTGTAGTGCTTGCTTCCTCTCTCTCCCTCACCTATAACGTTCAATTTAGTCACAGGTTCTGTGATTTTAACTCCTAGATAGTTCTGGGATATATCAGCTTCTCTTCATCTTTTTTACTTTTGTCTTACTTGTTATAAAACTCCCTAATAATGCTCTCTGCCTTCTAATCCATCCTCCACACAGCAGCCCAAGTGCACTTAATTTTACGTAAGTCTGACCTGTCACTTTCTTGCTTAAAATCCTACATTGACAATCCTACCACAACCATAAAGAAAACAAAACAAAGCCTGCTATCTGTTGAAAAGAATGCTAGATAGCCTTATATGAGTATGCAGGCAAGAAGATGAAAGAAAGAAAGAAAGAAAGAAAGAAAGAAAGAAAGAAAGAAAGAAAGAAAGAAAGAAAGAAAGAAAGAAAGGAAGAAAGAAAGCCTCTTCACTGTGTTCCTTCAAAACTACCAATGACTGCTTCACTGGCTCCATGGCAGGAGAATAAAAAAATATGAGCTGTCCCAGGTTGGAACCCAGGTTGGCTGCTATTGGAGGTAGTGAACTCCACATGCCTTAAGGGGTGCCTATAGATTCTGGATAGCCACTCCCTGGATATTGTAGAAAGCTCTGCTCTTGGATGAAAGAGTAGTTCATATGCCACATGAGGGCAAATTCTGTCCTGAAGTGACTTCTAGGTGTTTCAGAATAGCACATACCTTGGAGACAATAACATGTCATCCTTCTTACCCCCACTACCCTGCTACATTTGTGTGAGGAAGTCCCACTGCAAGGAAAGCTACTTGTCCTGTGAGACCAGCCTGACTCACAGTCAGCACAAGTGGAAAGCTGTGCTGACATTTTTCTCTCTGGTCAATGTAATCAGTGTAGACATTCCAAGTGAATAATTTAGGCCTCCTAAAAATGAACCAACTATAGCCAACATTGTCAAATGTGGTTGTCTACCTTGATCAAAGTTACCAGGTACACACCAAATCTCCCTCCCTTCTCCTGTAGACATAGCTTTTTAGGCATTCCTTACTAAGTGTTGAGAAAGAGACAAGGTCTTAAAGATAATAAAAACAAACACTTTGCATTTGTGTACTTCTTTAGAAATGCAATATGCTGTTAAATTACAGTTACCAATTGAGAAACGAATCCGTGCCAGGCAATATGGAAACTGCTTTATAAACCTCATCTTTAAATAACAGGCTTTTGAGACAAATTGCTTAGGTTTAGATGCCAAGTCCTTACTTTACCACTTACTAGTTGTGTGATTTTAAGCAAGTTAATTAATCTCTCTGTACTTCAGTTTCCTAATCTGTAAAATGGACAGAGTAACAGGTCTCAAAAGGTATTGCGAGGGTTATACAAGATATTTACATACCAAGACCTTAGGTTGCACTGCACATGGCACGTAAAAGTGCTCAATAAATGTTAGCTTTGGTTTACACTACTCCTGACAAATACCTTGACAACTAAGGGTTATTATTCCCAATGTTCAGATGAAGAAATGGGCAGAGTAATGTGAAATAATTTGCTTAATTTGATAATGAATTAGTGGTGAAGCTGAAATACACACACTGATCTGACTCCAAAACCTCTACATTTTCTTTTCCATTTGAGAGAATAGCATACTTATTGTTACTACTGTGACTATTGTTATCACCATCACCATCATTAATACCACTGATAATAATGTCCTCACATAGGCATAGCACTTCTGGACTTCAAAGCAAATATAGATACATTTACACAAAATTACCCACCATCAAGCCTATAAGTGACTTCATGGAACCTTAGCTACACTCTCCAACCCAGGACATCTCTGTGGCACCCTTGACATGTGATCATCTGTGCAGGTTGGACCTCAAGAGTTCTGAGGGGAAATATCCAGAAAGGATTGTTCCTGGGTAGAGCAAGGCTGGACAGGGTAGAGTCCCAATTATATGGGAGGCCCCAGTATTGAGGAAGATCTCAGAGATGGAAACACATCTGACATTCTTCTTGAACACATTTAAGCTCACAGACTGCAGAGGAAGTTTCCTGGAGGAGGAGGCCTTCCTAGACCTGAGGAAGGATGGTCCTGAAGGAAGGGCAGCCAGATGAGCTTCACCCACTCAGAGATAAGTGCGGAGGAAGAAGAGCCTAAAGCAAAAACTAACACCAAAGAAAAACCACCAAAGAAATCTGGAGAGCTGTTTCATCTTTGCTTGTACCTTCATCTGCTACCTTCTTCCCCAACTCTGTGCCTACAGGTGTAATAGAAAACCTTGAAATAGAAAAGGACATATGGCTTTTTTTTGTGGGGCAAAGATGTGGAGAAGCTTGAAGGACTGAATCAGCATCCCCAAGTAGGCTAAAGGCAGGAAGCCCAGGAGAACAGGGTAGGAACATAATCACGGAGGAGATGGAGGCTGGCTGGGCCATGAGGCAAGCCATGAAAGAGGCAAAATAGAGTCCTAAGGGGCAACTTTGTCCTGAGAAATAACCCCAGAGACTTGAGGATAAAGCCCCCTTCACTGCCACGTGAGCACTTCCATGATCCTATTAGGTCCTCACAGTAACAGTGTTCAGCAAAAGGATCTATGCAGAATAAGAGCATACGTTTTGAAGTCAGACAGACCTGGGTACAAATCCTGGTGCTACCACTTACTAGCTATTTGAGCTCAGGCGAGTAAGTTAACCTGAGCCCTGGTTTTTTCATAGGTAAGGTAATAATAACAGCAACCTATTGTTATTCCTGAAGATGAAATGATTACATGAGATAAAAACAGAGCATGACACATGGTGTATGGGGAGAAAATGGTAAATAACATGACTGAAAGGGTTCCTCTTTGATGAAACACAAAGAACATGAAATTCCCAATCAGGAAACCTATGTCATACTCCTAGAGACTACGGATTTCTTCACTTCCTAGACCTCAGCTTCCTTAGCTGGACAAGGCAGGTGTTAGAAGACAAATCTTTCAAGGTCTTTTTAGGTCTTAACTTTCATGACTTCAGCTGCTTATAGTACAGACATCATGAACAGGAGAAAGAGATGGAAACTCCCAGCTATCTGTCTCTCCCCTGTCCCCGCCCCCCAACTCCTGTAAAATGGCAGCTCAGACAAACAATATCAAGACTGGGTAATATTCTGCTGACCTAGTTACACAAAGTTAGGAAACTTTTAAATATGTATGAATATTATTGAATGGAAAAGATGAGGCTGATTCAAGTAGCTGCAGTGCATATTAATATCTTATTATTAGCCACATTAATGTAGGTAATATCCTGGAAGCTGCCTTTCCTATGAAATACAATTTGGAGAAAGAATACCTCTATTCTCTTCTCAGGAAATAATTGTCTTTTAATGCCAAACTATGGTAAATAAGCCAGAGAAATCAAATGATATTGGAGGATGAAGTTAAATAATTTAGGAAAACAGAGTACAACATTTACTAAATTAATCCAGTAGAGAAAAAACATGATGGGATTTTTATGCTCCCTTTTTGGAAAGATATCTCTTTAGGAAGGCAAACAAGGAATTTGAACATTTTCCAGTTTTTCCTTTTAAGAGATATATGAGCTAATATACGTATTCAACAAAAATTTCTTAAGCACTTACTGTGAACCCAGCAACTGTACAGCCACAAGAAGAATACAATCCATGTCATAGCAGGCATCAGTACTTTACTTTTTATGGAATTTGTGTGAACTTGAATGTTTACCTGGGAGTGGAAATGCTGGGCCTTAGGGTAATTCTATGCTTAACATTTTGAGGAACTGCCAAATGTTTTCCAGAGCAGCTATGCCATTTTATATTCCCACCAGCAATGCATAAGGGTTTCAGTTTCTTGATATCCTCCCCAACACTTGCTATTTTTTTCTTTTTTAAGTTTATTTATTTTGAGAGAGGGCGAGCACTTGTGTGCAAGTAGGGAAGGGGCAGAGAGAGAGAGAGGGAGAGAGAATTCCAAGCAGCACGGAGCCCCAATGCAGGGTTTGATCTCACTGTGAGATCATGACCTGAGCTAAAAGCAAGAGTTGGACACTTAACCAACTGCCCCACCCCGGCGTCTCTCTTCAACACTTGTTATTGTCCTTTTATTATCCAGAGGTTGGGATGTGATACCTCACTGTGGTTTTCATTTGCATTTCCCTGATGGTTAATGATCATCATCAAAATTTGAGTATCATTTTTTTTATATTGAGTATCCTTTTATGTGCATATTGGCTACTTGTATATCTTCTTTGGAGAAATGTTTTAGATCCAGTGCCCATTCCTAAATTGTGGGATTTTTTTTTTTTTGTCATTTTACTGAGTTGTAGGTGCTCTTTCTATGTTCTTGATACAAGTTTATTTTCAGATACATGATTTGAAAATATTTTCTACCATTCTGTAGCTTGTCTTTCTGTTTTCTTGATGGTATCATTTGCAGTATAAAAGTTTTTAATTTTGACAAAGTCCAATTTGTCTTTTGCTGCTGGTGCTTTTGGTGTCATATCAAAGGAACCATTGCCTAACTCAAAATCACAAAGATACACTCCTGTGTTTTCTCCTCCTCCTCCTCCTCCTCCTCCTCCTCCTCCTTCTTCTTCTTCTTTTACAGAGAGAGAGACTGAGAGAGAGTGTGCATGGGGGATACGGACATAGGGAGAGGGAGAGAGAGAATCTTAAGCAGGCTCCGTGCCCAGCATGGAGCCCAATGTGGGGCTCAATCTCACAACTGTGAGATTGTTAACTGAGCTGAAATCAAGAGTTGGATGCTTAACTGACTGAACCACCCAGGTGCCCCACTCCTATGTTTTCTTCTAAGAAATTTAGTGTTAGCTTTTAAAGATAAATCCACATTTAAAGAATTTTTTTTCCCAATGAAAAACAGAATAAGGAAGCAAGAAAAGGAGCAACCAGAGGTCAGCAGTATTAGAGGAAAAGAAATGGCGGCAGCAGCCTCTCTGGGAGAATGGTGAAACACAGGGAGCACCTGACCTACTTTGTCCCTCCCTCCCTCATGTCTGGTAACAATTCTACAGAGACTAGCAGAGCCCTGAGAGTTTGCTGCAACCTTAGCAATGTTGCTGGCTAAAAGATTCTCTGGGAAGTTCAACAGCTTACTCTGGAAAGCAGCATAGGTTCTAGCCAGGGGCCACCAGTCAAATCCCCCCTGTATTTTCCAGTTCCAACTGCCATGGTGTGGGGTGACTTATAAATAACCCTCTCCTTTCCAGGCCCTGTGCTTTGTCCCTCCCGTGGCTTGTGAACATGTCCCATCATATTATTCCCAAGCCATTGCTGGTTAGCACAGTCACTAAAAATGACACCAAGTGAACTTGAAGGTAAGATTGCACAGTCTAAGTCAGTTCTGAGGCTAAAATCATATTGTAAATTGCTTTAAAATTCTACCTTTTTTGAGACCTTGTTTAAGCCAAATATATACAAGGTCAAAAGTTCTAGCCAGTGATATGTTTTTTTGGTTTTTTTTGCTTTGTTTTGTTTTTTTAACACTGAAACAGTCTCCTTGAATGCTAATAATAGGATTCTAGGAAAACATCCAGTTCATTTTTCAAGTCTTCCTATAGCAGGACATTTTGTTAGAAAATGGATAATAATGATTTGCAAGTGATTCTATTTTCTTTTCCCAAGAACCTTGAAAAAGTCAGCCCCCATGCCTGCCTTTCTCCCTTTCCAACCACTATCTTTGTGATACTTCTCCTTTTTAGGAATGGCCATGAGATAATGTTAGAACTAGTTGATAGATGAGTTTTATTCCTCCTTCCACCCTTTTTCCTTTTTGTATATGTGAGGTAATATTTGAGGACTATTAACTCCTATCTCGGGGGGTCTTAATGGGTGAAAGGAGCTCAAATATTACTCACCTATACAGTTCTTTCTGATTCACCAAAATGACTTAGGAGCCTTTTCCATGTTCCTGTAGTTCCTTTCCTACACCCCACCAATAACCTATACCTTGGTTTCTTCTAAACAGATATTACCACTTATGAGTAGTATACTATTGAAAAAGTTACTTAACCTCTATATTCCTCAGTTTCCTCATCTGCAAAATTGGGATAATAGTAGTATCTGCTTCCTAAGATTGTTAAAGGTGATTAAATGATAATGAAGTAGATAGAATAGTATGTGGCATGGAGTAAGTACTCTAAATGTTAGTTGTTCTCATTTTTTTAAAATTAAGTTTATTTACTTTGAGAGAGAGAGGGAGAAAGAGATAGCAGGGGAGGGGCAGAGAGAGAAGGAGAGAGAGAGAATCCCGAGCAGGCTCTGCACTGTCAGCACAGAGCCTGACATGGGGCTTGAACTCACAAACTGAGAGATCATGACCTGAGCTGAAATCAAGAGTCAGATGCTTAACCAGCTGAGCCACCCAGGAACCCCTATTCTCATTTTTTTTAAGTGACAAATTGTATACTTTAGGGAGCTTAGGGTCTGTTAAGGGAAATCAGTACTGCAAATGCATTCTATCCAAATATTTACAAACAATTCAGAAGGTATTTTCACATCTGTTATCTAATATCTACTAGAAGCATCTTGTCATTACAATAACCTAAAGCTAAATCACAGTGCCTAGTTTTTAGATGAGGCTTAAAGAGGTTATTTGAAATGTCAAAAATATAAGTGGTAGAGCCAAAATAAAAATCCTAATATGGCTCTAGGCCTGATGATCTTCATACTTAAATTACAACCGAATAGGAGGTTTCTCTGGATATATATATTGAAGAGGGGGCACTAATCTGTGAGAAAAGAGAGGTTAAGTAATTGACCTAAGGTTACACAGTTAATGAGTGGCAGGGTCAGGGTTCTAAACTACGTAGCTCACCCTATTGACTTAGGCATCTAATTTTATTCCCACTGCCTTGTAAGTACTTAGTTAATATTTGCAGAAAGACTAGACAAAAAAGCAACCTTTGCAGACAGATCTGGGATTGAGAGGCAGTGAACTTCAGTGGACAATCTAGGTGTCAGAAACTGGGCTTCCAGCTAGTGCTGTTCAACTAACTCACTGGGTGACTCAGGAAAGTAACCTCCCTCTCTGGGCCCCAGTGTTTCCAGCTGCAGAAAGAGAGGAGAAAAAAAGAAATAAAAAGTTTTCAAACACTGTTAACAGCTGAATCCTTTTTTCAAACTAAGTCTATGAGGAAGGCCAGTGAAGAGAGCCCGGCATGCATGGTGTATGTGGCAGGGAGGATGAGAGAGGCCTGAACCCTGATTTCATAGAAGTCCCTCTTTCTCCTTGCTCCTCAGTAGCATCTCAAGTACTGCTGAGAGCCTAGATCCCTAATTAGGGATACAGGTAACATGGGTTTAAACCCTAGAACTAGAAGAACCTAAGGTTCTTCTTGGCTTTGAAATTCTGAGTCACATAAAATAAATGATCTTGTATCCTAATGTTATATACCTTCTGATTTAACAAAGTGAAAATGTGGCTTCAGAGGAAGTGACAAAGTATGACCACACCAAAAGATACCAAGAAAGAATTTTCGCTGTAATAGCATGCTTCTCCACCTGCCTCCAGTCCTATACGTATCCTAAATACAAAAATATTCCCTAAACATATGAACAGAGGAAACTAGATGAAGAATGAGTAATCAAAAGAGTGACAAGTGTTTTAAAGAGGAAACAGTATATTATAGACTCATGTAGCAGAGGATCTCAAACTAGTCTGGGGAACAGTATATTAGGGAAGCATTCCAGGAAGGAGTGGTGTTCAAATTGGATCCTGAAAGCAGAATAGGAAGTAGCAAGGCAAAGGGCCATTGAGAAAGAACATTCCAGGTAGATGGGCCAGTGTGTATACAAGTTAGTGGAAAAAATCCATGGCTGACAGAAAGAACTATAGGGAGGCCAATGTGGGTATAGCAGAGAGCAAAATGACAGGGAAATGAGACAGGCTGAAAAAGCAGGCAGAGGCTAGATTATGCAGGATCTTACAGATTAAGTAAAGAATTTGTTATTTTATCTTAAACTGCTGAGAGGCCGGGGTGTTCAGTGGGTCATTTTCATGGATACTGAAATTATTCAATATGGTGGTAGCAGGGTAGTGGAAAAGACAAGTATGGACCAAAGCTCTCCATGACTGAGGGAACTGTCCAAGAAGTCAGCAGATGACAGCAATAAAGAATGGCAGTGGGTTATATAGGCTTAAAACATGTCTTTTTATAAAAGAGAAGGGAAAGAATGGCCTAGAAATAGCAATCTATCAGCACAAAGGATGCCATCTGCCAAGCTAGCTAAGTAGCGTTCAGTGAAGAGTCTACTGTCTTTTGGTCAGGTAGGGACCGCAGGACCAGTGAGGCAGTGAGGGGAGCATAAAGTCAGGAGGAAGGCTGGGACTTTCTGGAAGCCACTGTAACACTGACATAGCTAGGTGAGCAGAGTTGAGAGAGAGCCTGGAAGCCTGTTTACCTCACATCCTGTACCCCCTGGCTTAAGAAGTTGTTGTAATTCCCTGAGAGATGCTGATAGTTTGAACTAAGGCACTGGCAGCAGAGATAAGAAAGAGATAGATTCTAAAAATACTGAGTTATAGCTTTGATCATACTTGGTGACAGATAGTATGCAAGGAGTAGAATAAAAAGGAGTTAAACAGGACAGTTTCCTGGCATGGGCGACTGAAGTGATGGTGATACAATCATTGAACTAGGAAACCCGTATTTGGGGCAGTGTAGAGTAGTCTGGGTCAATCTTTGCAGCATGAATAAATCAGACATGTGTCCCCTTGTTCTAGCAGTGGAGAAGCAAGGGTCATAATTCCCAGCACCTCCTCTCCAGGCCCTCATTCACCCAGGGCTGAGGCTTGGAATGGATGAGCCACCTGCAGCAGTCAGGTCAGTTGGAAAGTCCCTCACCAGATGCTGGGAGGATATATCTGCCTCCAATTAATTGGAGACTCTTTTTGAAGGGAATAGCAAAAACTATGCCAAGAGAGTGGTGCTTGTGAAGTGGCCTGCTGAAAGGGAGCCAAAACTACTAAGCTTGTTTAATTTAGAGTGTCTGATCAGGACAAGGTTTGGTGCAGATGGGGGTCCATAGAACTCTCCTGAGAGGTGGGTAAGGGAATGATAATTGAGATTACTAACTTCCAACAATTACTCAATTTAAAACCCAGCCAAAAAGATGTAATTATTTTTCATACATTTGTTTGGTCATGTTGCCAGCTGCAACTCCATGATGTTTTACTTCAAAGGGGAAGAAAGAACAAAGGGAAAGGAACAGAATGGAAGGGAGCTACATTATTTTGTAGTCACCATGCTGATAAGAACAGTGCTGCCTCTCTCTAGCTTCTTTTACGCGGTACTGTCTTCTGTCCTTGGGCTTTTCTGTCCACAGGGTGATTAGTTCCCTCTAGCAGGTTTCTGAGATTCTAGCTTTTCCTCACAAGTCCACATAAGGACTATTGTAGAAGCTGCCAGGTTCCATATTTTAAATTCTTCTAATCTCCTCATATTTGCCTGCCATGCTCCTAAACTAAATTGAATTTAATTGAGTTGACTTGGAGGCAGGTAAATTCTTGTTTGTTTAGATGACTTATGCTACTGGAGTTAGCAGCATAGTCAAACTCAGGGACTGATATCAAATTGATATAAAAAATGCCAATCTAGGTATTCCAGAGAAGCCTCTGATAATATGCATGGATCTCTGTCCTCGGTCTCAGGGCTCATCCTGCTAAACACTTGTATACTTGACTTAAATTAATACTTAAAAAGTATATACTTTAAAAATTCTGAGTGAAGACACTAATATTACAGATAAGAGAATCCAAGAATCAAAATAATCACAGCAAGCTAGAATAAAGGGCTAAAACCAATGGTAGGACAAGTATAAAGGGTCACTATACTTGTAAAATCTACTATAGGCTAATGTATCCTGGATTGGATCCTGTGACAGAAAAAGAACATTGGTGGAAAAACTGATGAGATCTGAATATAGTTCTATAGTTTAGTTCATAGTAAAGTATCAGTGTTAATTTATTTGTTTTGACAAATGCTTCATGGTTGCATATGATTTTAACAGAGGAAACTGGGTGAAGGGTATGTGGGATCTCTCGATATTATCTAACTTTTCCCCCCATTTCCTTAAGAATAAATGATTATTTAAAAAGTGTGCCATACTGTATAGAAATCAACATTCTCTCCCATAATTCTGTGCATCTTGGACTACAGTCAAGATGTCACTGTTCCCTCCCTACATCTTCAAATTAACTTTCTCAGGTCACAACAATAAGTCTTCCCAAAGGGGACCTTCTGGAAAAATAAGCTGTTTCCTCAACTTATATTTCCCTCTTTTTATAGCATGCACCAGCAATCTATCCAATAAACATATGTTGGGGAGTGAGGAGGGGATCCACTTCAAGCCCACAATTGTTAACAGTCATAAGATTGGAGAAAAACACAAGGGGATAGGTCAACATACTGGCAAAAAATCCTGTGGCAGCTTGGAAATAACTCTTCATTTCATTCATGGTGGAAACCCCACTGTCCAGTGCATAGGCATGGTCGAGGAAGGCCAGTGAGTTCAGAGCCACAAAGAAATTATGTCACATAGGAGGTGAGAGATAAGACCAACAAAAAGTTCTAGAATGCCCTCTTCCTGATAGATGGTTACTGTGGAGTCACAAAGTCCACAGAACAATGACTTGTACAATAGATCTCTGAATGATACATGGAAGGGATATGTGATAAGGGTAGCAGCAGAATGAGCCATCATCTCTCGAGCTGTCTCCTTGATAACTTGGTTAAAGGAGGATGTAACTTCTTTCTGTACATTTTCAGGTCCTAACTCATCAACCTTTTCACACTTCTGGTCATGCTGTAAAACTTTACCATGGACCACAGTTCCAAGGACTCCTGAAAACAGTCTTGGAGTTAAGTCTATGAAAAACCCATGCTTCCTATCGATGCTCACAATGAACTAGGATAACAAAACAGGCCAGGAAGCTGACATACTTGCCACCCCAAAATATTTCATCTTATTCTTGGAGGAAGAGGCTGGTATCCCACTTGGATGAGCACTTTCACATACATGAGTGGCTGGGACATAATGGTGAGTCCAGGAGCACAGGAGCACTTTACTTGCTCTGTCAGCCATGATGGACCTGTGGACAGTCAACTTTTTTTTTTTATAAATCTAAAATTATTTAAAAATAAAAGATTTATTTTTTTTCAATATATGAAGTTTATTGTCAAACTGGTTTCCATACAACACCCAGTGCTCATCCCAAAAGGTGCCCTCCTCAATACCCATCACCCACCCTCCCCTCCCTCCCACCCCCCATCAACCCTCAGTTTGTTCTCAGTTTTTAACAGTCTCTTATGCTTTGGCTCTCTTCCACTCTAACCTCTTTTTTTTTTCCTTCCCCTCCCCCATGGGTTTCTGTTAAGTTTCTCAGGATCCACATAAGAGTGAAACCATATGGTATCTGTCTTTCTCTGTATGGCTTATTTCACTTAGCATAACACTCTCCAGTTCCATTCATGTTGCTACAAAGGGCCATATTTCATTCTTTCTCATTGCCACATAGTACTCCATTGTGTATATACACCACAATTTCTTTATCCATTCATCAGTTGATGGACATTTAGGCTGTTTCCATAATTTGGCTACTGTTGAGAGTGCTGCTATAAACATTGGGGTACAAGTGCCCCTATGCATCAGTACTCCTGTATTCCTTGGGTAAATTCCTAGCAGTGCTATTGCTGGGTGATAGGGTAAAAGATTTATTTAAAACATATCAGAGGAATTAAAATAGGCTTATTCATGAACAACAACAAAAATCAACTACAGGGAGGCTTCACTGCTAAAAGAAGCTAACGTAAACTCTGGTTACATTTCTAGAGATTTAGCATCCACAGCAAAACAGGAAATAGTCCTATTCTGCTGTAGGAGGCTTATATTGCCTATAAAGTTTTATATTCAGTTCTGATATTTTATAAAGGTAATCAACAACCTAGATTATGTCCAGAGAACAACAAAGAAGGAACAAAGTTTAAAAACCATGGAATCTGCAGAAATGTAGAGTAACGGGGGGAGAGGAGAAAGGAAGGGACTAGTCTGGAAAGGACTCATGATGGGGATGTGGTCACTAGCTTGCTGTCTTTGCAGGCCTGTCCACGGGCTAAAGGAGCAAGTAATGTAAAGTAGACCCAGAGGGTGGAGCTAGAATCAAGGAGAGAGGCTACAAGGAGATGGCTCTTTCTGGGAATGATGGGACTTTTTTCTCTTTGAAATGGGGCTCAGGCTGCCTCAAGAGATGTGTGAGCAAAGGCTGAAAACTCATATTTCAGGAATATTAAGAGAAGATGTTGGTCTATACAATTTGGGTCCTTGCCCATAGGAGATTCCTAATACATTTGCTAAATTTGAATGTGACCTCTACAGTCTTTATTAACTCGAGAAATTGTGTGAGGTGTTAAGTCAGAGAAACCAGCTTTTCTAGGCATTTCTATGTCATTCTCATTTAAAAAAAATTTTTAATGTTTGCTTATTTAATGTTTATTTATTTATTATAATTTATTGTCAAATTGGCTTACATATGATACTCATTGCTATTTTTGAGAGAGAGAGAGAGAGAGAGAGAGAGAACAAGTGGAGGAGGGGGGGGAGAGAGAGAGAGAGAGAGAGAGGCATAGAATCCAAATCAGGCTCCAGGCTCTGAGCTGCCAGCACAGAGCCAACATGGGGCTTGAACCAATGGACCATGAGATAATGACCTGAGCCAAAGTCAGACGCTTAACTAACTGAGCCACCCAGGTGCCCCTTGGCATTCTTGGCAGTAATTTTCCTCCAGGTACTTTTGGCTAACAAATATCTCTGTCCATGGGGGAAAAAGCCACCGAAAGACAGGCAATAGTTAACCTGACTTCTAGATCAACTGTCACCAGCGAGTGCAGCCTGGAGATGGAAGACTTAAGTGTCACAATGATCATGATCCTTCCTGGATGGTTCCTCACTGCATCAGATAAAGTCCAAATTCTTTAGGTTGGCATTCAAGGAATTCTTGGCCCAGCCTCCACTTAACTCTCCTCCTTTCTCCATTACTATCTTTCTTTTCTTCTTAGGTTGATCCTGTGCTCTTGTCTTTTGGAACCACATAAAACTATCACGACTCAGTATTGTCTCAACTTCCATACCATATTTTTTTAAGAGAGGGGGGCATGCAGAGAGAGAGAGAGAGAGAGAGAGAGAGAGAGAGAATCTCAAGCAGGCTCCACACTAAGCATGGATCAATGTGGAGCTTGGTCCCATGACCTGGGATCATGGTCTGAGCTGAAATCAAGAGTTGGAAGCTTGTGGTGCCTGGGTGTCTCTGTTGGTTGGGCATCCAACTTTGGCTCAGGTCACGATCACACAATTTGTGAGTTTGTGAATTCAAGCCCCATGTTAGGCTTTGTGCTGACAGCTCAGAGGCTTGAGCCTGCTTCGGATTCTGTGTCTCCTTCTCTCTCTGCCCCTCCCCAACTTGTGCTCTGTCTCTCTATGTCTCTCAAAAAATAAATGTAAAAAATAAAATAAAAAAAAAAGAGTTGGAAGCTCAACCAAATGAGCCACCCAGGTGCCCCGTGTGTATCCATATTTCGATTCTCTACTCAAGATGCCTTCTTCATTAGGACTTTGTTTCCTCCCTTGTGCCCCTTCTCTGCCCACTACTTCTATTATATCAAGTCTCTTACCATTATTGCCATTATTAGTTTTTACATCTGTGTTGCCCACTACATTGAGTACTTCTGAGGGATAGGGTGTATTTTGTATTCATCTTTCTGTCTCCAGCACCCAATACAGAGCCTGGCAGGCAGAAGGTACTCATCAGATATTTGTCGTATTGAAGAATGGCTTTGCAAGAACTTAGTAAATGACTATATAGGTGAATAGAATATTTCCCTATCCAGAACTGGTTTAGAGTCCATTTTTTGGAGTCTAAAAAGGCTTGGCTTCATGTCCCAACTGCATGATATAGACAAATTACTTCATCTCATTGTGACTTAGTTTTTAAAAATGCAAATGGAAGGAGATAATACTAATATATCTCAGAGCTTAAATTCTTCTAAGTGTATCCTTCACCCCAAAACTCATCCTCTTTCCTGATTTAATTTATCCAATATTGTCTGTCTCTTCCTAGAATGTGAGCCCCATGAAGGCATGGATTTCTGCCTGTTTTTCACTGCTGTATCCCTAGAGCCTAGACCATGCTGGTTACATGTTAGGTATTCAAAAACAGTACAAATCACATAATAGGAGCATTGTGAGGACTGAGTGACACAATGTATAAGAAGATCATGGCATTGGGCCGACCACATGCTATGCACTCAATAACTACCGTTATTATAAAATAAAAGGCAGATTTAAAAACTAATGTTTGTCAATTAAAATCTACTTTTAGCTATGTTGGAAGGAGTGTATTGGTAAACTCTATCTCTGAAAAACAAACATAAAGCTGGACAAAACTGACGCAAACATTTCAGTGTTTTGGAAACTGACCAAAGGCATACAACAATCTCATGTTATGCTTAAAAAACCGCTGAACTTCAGTTAATAAGACAGGGAATCTGTGATGTGCTGTGGTTGCTCTACCTTCCTCCAAGCTTGGTGAAAGCAGGGTTCTGTTAGGGCAGGCCATGCTGTGAGGATTGTCAAAGGGAATCAATTTGGAAGAGAGGGCAGTGCTCACACCTAGCAGCATTTTCTGTGGAAACACTCACCACAGAGGTCGGCAAGTAAGGAGGGCCCGCAGTTCCATAGCTGGGACATATTCCTGGCTGAGACTGGGTGCAAGCCAGAAGGCTCAAGCCAGTCACACACTCCTGAAAAGCCCTGAAGCTGCACAAATGCTCATGGTCAACACGACACAGAAGGGAAAGGAGAAGCCAGAGAAGACATGAAAATTGCCCAGACTTTGACTGTACTCCCCATATCTACATATAGATCCACTGACAGAGGACAGAAGCCTTATGTGCTCAGGGTGGGTAAGCACAAACCTAGCCCAATAATAGCTGACCGCTAAACTACAAAGACACAGGGTTGACTCTTTGAGAATCCAGTCTCATAAATAGGAAAGAAAAAAGAAAAATTGAGCTGAGGCATAAGAGAAAGATACCAAGATAATTCACTGGTAAAGGTTAGTCTTTTCAACAAGCAGTGCTAGAACAATTGGATATCCATATGCAAAAAAATATAAGCTTAAACGCTTACCTCATGCCATACATATAAAAATAATTCAAAATGGATCACAGACTGAGATGTAAGCAAAACCATAAAAATTTTAGAATAAAACATAGGAGAAAATCTTTGTGGTCTTCAGTTGGGCAAAGAGTTCTTAGATAAGAATCCAAAGCATGATCCATAAGAGAAAAAAAATTGATAAATTAGGCCTCAAAATTAATTCTGTTCTTCAAAAGATATGGTTAAGAGAATGAAAAGATAAGGCATAGATTAGAAAGAAATATTTGCAAAGCATGTATCGGACAAAAGACTTGCATTCAGAATAGATAAAGAAATCTCAAAACTCATTATAAGAATACAAATAACTCAAAATTTTTAAGTGGGCAAAATATTGAAACTGACACTTTATTAAAGAAAATACACAAATGGCAAATAAGCTCATGATAAGATAATCAACATAATTAGCTGTTAGGGCAATATAATTTAAAACCACAATGAGATATGCTAAATACCAACTAAAATAACTATAATTAAAAATATAGATAATTCCAAGTGTTAGCAAGAACATGGAGAAACTATAACCCTCTCTCCTACATTGCTGGTAGGAAGGTAAAAAGGCATTACTAACTTGGAACACAGTTTGACAGATTTTCTTCTTTTAATTTGAACATGAACTTACTATATGACCCAATGATTCCATTCTTAGAAATCTACCTGAAACAAAGTGGATCACATGTCCACTCAAAAGTATGCACATGAATGTTCATAACATCATTATTCATAATAGCCCCAATATAGAAGCTTTCCAAATGTCCATAAACTAGAGAATAAACAAAACATAGTATATATCATTTTAATAGAATACTATTCAGCACTAAAAATGAATGAACTGCTGATACATGGTACAACACGGCTAAACCTGAAAAATATAATGCTAAAGGAAAGATGCTGGAAGCAAAAGACTACATAATGCATAATTCCATTTATATGAAATGTTCAGAAATGGCAAATTTATAGTGTCAGAGAAGGTCAGTAGTTGCTAGGATTGGGAGTGGAAGTGAGGAATAACAAAGGAACTTTTTGGGATGATGGAAATATTCTAAGACTAGATTGCGGTGATAGTGTAAAACTCTATAAATTTACTAAAAATCATAGAACCGGTCCTTTACAATGGGTGTATTTTATGGTATATAAATTATACCTCAATAAAGGTCTTAAGATAACAAGAAAAAATAAGATCTTTCCCATGGTATTTTTATCTTAAATGTCAGATTGTGGCATTGATGCATGTTCAAAGGTGAGGTTAGAAGACACCACTAGAGAATAACAAAATAAGACACCATTTCAGATGGCATAATTAGTAGCAATGGTAGCTATGGACATGGTGATTAATCATTCCAGCACTAGAAATACAAAATCTTGCTTCCTGCTTACTCTCCCTAAGATCTGGATGTTGACATGTTTAGGTTTCCAACTTGTAATTATCCTCCCTCCAAATTGGAATAAGGATTAACTAATTATAGTGGTGTCTTCAGACATGAGCCATACCAAACACCCTGGTAATGAAGAACTGTCCTGTCTGTAAAAGTATGCCAGAAAGCCTTAAAGTCTTTGGTATCTGCTTTGAGGTCCAACCCATAGAGTTTCTCCAAACTAGTTTAGCCAGCACAGGTACACCCTGCACTTTCACTAACTTTACTTTCTTTAAGATGCTGCTTTGGATAAGGTAATTTCTTTCCTAAAAATCCACTGTATCTCTCAGTTGGTCCAATGCAGAAAGCAGCAGTAGTCCATCAAAATGGCAGGATGTGGTGTTAGAAGTCATGGGTTTAAACCTTGGCCCTGACATGAACTAGCCATATGGCTTTAGCTAAGTAACTTAACCTTTTTAGCCTTATATTATTTACCCCCCAAGCTGGATAATTCTGCCTGCTCCATAAAACTACTATGAAAAATAAGCAAGATGGTATACATAAAGTAACTGACCCAGTATCTGTGTTAAATCTGAATGACAGTATGACAATTAACTCTTTCTAGAGTTTGGCCCCAATATTCCTATTTATCCTAATCTTATAGTAAGAAGATTCCTTATTCCAATCAAACCAGACTTCTAACCAACTGCCACCATGCAATGACTCTGGCTAAATCTTGCTCTCTGGGCTGCCTCCTCCCCAACTCTGTATTTACTAATCCTACCCATCTTTCAAGAGTCAGCTTAAAGCTCATCTTCTCCATGATGTTTAATCTGACCATTAACTCTCTAGACAACTAGTGAGATCCTTAATTATATATTTTTAAAATTTTATTTCTGTTTGAACATATCCCATTTCCTCAGGTATAGGAGACATTTCTGAAGGATACCAAGGTCTGTTTTATATCCCCCAGTGCCCCTTGCAAGGTCTGAAGTAGGACAAGGTTCCCAACTTATTTTTTTTTCCTGAGGAGTTCCTTAAAGAGTAACTTGAAAACACTATTCCAGTCCATCTTTTTCATTTTATAGATGAAAAACTTGTCCCCAGAAAGAGGAAGTAACATTCAAGTTTCACATAAGTAATTTGGTATTAGAGTTGAAAACGGAATTCAGGCTTCCTATGGCAGATACTTCGGGCTGCCCTTCAATATCAGTTCTCCTACACATCTATTTTTAGCTGGAAACATGGTCACCCAGAATAAAGACTTCATGTCTCATCCTTACTTTAGGTAAGTGTAGATATGAGTTGTATGAAATGGGATAGAAGAGAAAGTGCTACATAACTTCACTTTCTCCTTTCTCCCCCTACTTTCTTCATCCTGCTGTCTGAAACACACATGTGATGGTAAGAATTCCATTCTCGATCCACACTGGATCATGGGATTGAGGGGAATGCCCCAGGGATGGCAGGACAAAAAGCTGAAAAAAAATGACTCCCTAAGGCTTCCAAGGAACAGACTACAATATCAGCTCTGGATTGCCTATAGGCTTTTATATGGAAGAGAAATAAACTTCTGTTTTGTTTAAAGTGCTGTTATTTTAGATACAGATTTGGATATTAGTTGTTGGCAGCATAACTGATCCTGTTACCCCTCCTATCAACTTTCTAATGCTCTTAGTTCTTCACATTGCCTCTAGACATATATATTAACTCATTCTTTCATTCATTAGATAATTTACTTAATAGCTATTCAGGGTGCACTTACATTCTGCCTGGCATAAATCTAAGAGGGGGCTGGAGTGGACAGAGGAATGAAATGTACAAATCCCGCCCTTAAAATTATAAGTCACAAGTATTGAATGAACTTCTCACTGTCTTAACTCATATCACAATTCACAGATTGGCAAACACTCATCTCAGAATTTCTCTGACAGTCTCATATCAATTTCATTGTTCCCAGTAATAAAATGCTGATCAAACTATATGTGCTTAATACCTTGTATTTGCCTCTCTACAACCACTTTGCCCTTCTCTATCATTTTCTTTGACCACTGTGGCTTACTTGTATGTACTGCATCAATGGGCTCTCTTGTCCTCTGACTTCTGATTGGGTTGGTTAATAGGGACCCCTAGCAGGAAATCAGACGGAAGTAAGAGAATGAGTTCTACATACTTAGTTTTCTCAGCTCCCTCCCTGTGGGGTCATCTTAGGCTAAGTTTTTCCTTAACTGAAGGTCACTCACTGTTTCACTCAAGATGGCTCACAACATGACTCTACTATTGGGTTCTGATAACCATTCCTTCCCTTCATAGCCTTTGAGTTCTAGCCCCAGGGAAATGCCCCAGGGAAACCCCGAGGTTTCCCTACACACTGCCCACACCTTGTAAATAGCCCATTTATTAAACCCTGCTCAAATTATCCTAATGTGAGGCTGCCATCTGTTTCCTAGTAGCATGTTGACTGATATACAATGTGCCCAATTCTAAGTTCAAAATATATAGGCATTAGATACACATGGCACCCACCAGAAGCACTGTTAGGGAGAGGGTTAGAGTAAAGGGAAGATATTTAGCAAAATCTTAGTGCATAGAGAATCTCAGACTATAAGAACATCATCATGACCACTAGCTTTTGAGATCAGATTTGACTCTCAGGTACCTGAGCCATATGCAAGCCCTCTTTATTTCTCTTTTTTCTCGGGGAGGGGGGGGTATCCTGGACTAGACTCTATGTCTTTTAAACAGTCTAGTCTTGAAAACTTTCAGTTAGAAGTGGGGTTCCCTTCTAGGTGGAACTCACAGTCACTGGGCAGAATCCATATTTCCACCAACATGTATCAGAACCTCCAGTATAGTACTTTCTGCTAATTCCACCAGTATCCTCTCATAGGAGCTTTAAAGTACTCAGTATGCCTATTTTAAAGGCATAATCCACAATTCTTAAAGAATGAAACATAAAGGCAAATTATCACCTGTTTATTCATTACAAGTAACTGAAGTATCACTGACCACAGAGAACAATGGTAGGCAGAACAATGCACGCCCCTCCCAAAATGTCCAAGTCCTAATCCCAGAAACCTGTGAATATGTCACTTTACAAGACAAAAGGGGCTTTTACAGAGGTGATTAAATATCTTTAGATGGAGACATCATCCTGCATTATCTGGGTGAGCCCAACATAATCACAAGGATCCTTAAAAGTAAAAGAAGGAGGCAGGAGATTCACTGTCTGAGTGATTCAGCATTAGACTCAACCAGCCATTGTTGGCTTTGAAGATGGAAGGGAACTACAAGCTAAGAAATGCAAACAGCCTCTAGAAGCTGGAAAGGGCAGGGAAATAAATTCTCTCCTAGAAACCCCAAAAGGAATGCAGACCTGCTGATACCTCAATTTTAGCCAGAAAGACCAGTTTTGGACTTCTATTGAACGGTAGGATAATAAATTTGTGTTGTTTTAACCCACCAAGTTCATGGTAATTTGCTACGCCAGCAATAGGAAACTAATACAGAATGTAAGACCAAAATCTCCAGACCCAGGGAACTAAACCCAGGGTAAGGAAAGGCTGGGAACTGAGGGATGACAGAGACAAAACACAGTGGGCAGCACAACAAACCGCACACCAGTTGCTAACCTGCACTGCAGGCAAGTTGCATTCGTTAAAAGACAAATGTATGTTTTATCTCAGAGACTCCCACTCATAAAATGCTTTCATGCCTTTTGTAACACCTAGTAGAAGCTTCCCTCTTTTTTCTCAGAGTTTTTGGGAGTCACTAACATTTTTGTATTTTGTTAGCATTATCAGCTTCATTCAGAAGGACAAGCATTTGCCTCATATCTTATTCTGTGACTTCCTGTTAGCCACAGAGGTAAAGAATGGCACAATAAAAATAACTATTCATAGAAGTTCCAGAGCATATGCAAAGCATCAATATCTATTATTTGCATTCTATAAAAACCCATTGCTAAGCACTTCTCCCAAGGCTGCCTGTTTCAGACTAGGCCTTACCACGCTCTGACCCAGCTGCTCCCGAAAGAAGTAATCCATGTTTCGCTTTTGCAGGCTGTCAAGGTAATGCTGAAAGCGTGTGTATGTATATGGGTAGCAGTAAGCAAATTGGTAAATATCTTCTTCTCGGTCAAAACAAAATGCAAAGGACATCACATAATTCTTCCTATGGTCCGGACACCGGTAGTAGTAAACATTTTTAGGTGGCAGCCTTTGCCTGAAAGATACAAAGAAAAAAAAATTGGGCATATCAGATAATTCAAGCTTCAAAGGTAATAAACAGGAATAAATGCCTAAGAGAAAAAAACTGTAACATCAAGAAGTCTAGGTGGTGTCTGGGAACAACAACCATACCACCTATGGTCAAAAGGAGTCCAGGATTTGGCAGCACTTTATTCAAATTCCAGCTCTACCCTTTATCAAATGTTTGGACAATGCAAAGGTAAACAAAGATGAACAAGTTTTAATCATTGTTTACTATTATTTGGAGCGCTCATTACATGCCCAGGCAATGAGCTAGATTCTTTTTTTTTTTTTAATGTTTATTTATTTATTTTGAGAGAGAAAGAATGCATGTGTGTAGGGAAGAGGGAGAGGGAGAGACAGAATCCCAAGCAAGTTCCGTACTCTCAGCACAGAGTCCCATGTGGGACTTGATCTCACAAATCATGAGATCATGACCTGAGTCAAAACCAAGAGTTGGGTGCTTAACTAAACTGAGTAACCCAGGCACCCCAGGGAAACTCAGATTCTTGATGTATACTGGTAAGTAAGAGAGGCAACATGTTTATCCTCATGCAGTCTATATTCTGGTGGGGAAGCGGTCAATAAAATATTAAAAATAAATACATTAAACAGTTACAGACTCTTAAAGCACCTTGAGGGCAACTAAAGAGTATGATGTAAGGGGCATCTAGGTGGCTCAGTTAGCTGAGCATCCAACTCTTGATTTCACTTCAGGTCATGATCCCAGGGTCATGGGATTGAGCCCCACATTAGGATCTGTGTTGAGCATGGAGCCTGCTTGGGATTCTCTCTCTCTCACTCTCTCTCTCTCTGCCCCTCTTCTACCTCCTGGCTTGCTCGTGTTCTCTCTCTCTAAAAAAAAAAAAAGAAAAGAAAAAAAAGTGTGATGTTATACTAAAAATAAATAGGGGAGGTCTACTTTTCCTAGGGAAGCCAGGTTTTTGTATTGTAAGGCTAATTCAGACCTTTTTTTTAAAATAAGCTAATGTGCACTGTAAATAATGAAGGGGGAAGAAAGAATATTCAACACTTCTTTAAATTATTACTATTGTTTTTCTACAGAGCATTACATGACACTACTTTTCCACAGAAGCACTTTGGGAAATACTGCTTCAAATATACTGTGTAAGCAGTTTTGCTAAGTCATCATGCTCATTCTCCAATAAGGAACTCTGAAACATATACATGAGAAAAGGCAAAATGTTCCAGTCATAATTCCCATAACTTTTTTACATTCATCCACATCATAGGCTCACTGTACCCTATCATGCTGTGTGACATCCAAACTATTCACAGTTTTCCTGCAGTGAATGACTCTTATTACTGTCTCTTAAAAACCCCATTAATCCTACAAAACCCATCCCAAACTATACATTTTCCATGATCATCCATTGACAATTCTGGGCCAGTCCAGCTCCCACATTTCCCAGCAACTCTTGCTTCTTTATTGATGGCATCGTAAGTCTTATCCACTCAAATCAGTTTGGAAGCTCCTAAAAACACAGTATATTTCTGGGGGCTACTGGCACATTGGGTAAAGGATGCCAGGCTCATCTGTAGGGGCTTGGCATTCAACTGAAAAGCCACAGGGCCCAGGAGCATGTGAAGGAAAGTGTGAGGAGGGTGTAGGTGATGAGGTTGAGGAAAATAACAATGGTGGTGGCTCCAGGTAGGGCAGCCTGAAGAAAATTGTTAAAAGCACCCAGAGCATTATAACATGCCAATAGTTTGTTGCAGAATCTTGCTTCTACCTTAGTGTCCTTCTGAAGCTGCCTAAGTAGCTAGGGTGGAAATTAAGGCTGTGGGCTTCCTGTGGAAGAGCAGAGGTTACAAGACACTAATTCTGTACATACAGCAAGCTTCTATTGTTTGCCTGTAGCCCTGGGTCCCATGAACATCAGACATTAAGTGAAATGCAGAGAGGGGAAGAAGATGCAAATTAAGGAAGAAAAAAAGGAAAAGAAAGATTGAGAAAGGAATGAGGGAAGAGAGAAAGGAAGGAATGAACAGAATATGCATAGTATGGGTTGTTTATGGGGCTTATTCAGTACCTGATTTATTGTACTTTATTTTTTTAATGTTTATTTATATGAGAGAGAGAGAGAGAGAGAGAGAGAGAGAGAGAGAGAGAGAGAGCATAAGTGTGAATGCGCAAGCAGGGAAGGAGTAGAAAATGAGGGAGAGAATCTGACAGTGCAGAACCTGATGTGGGGCTTGATCTCACGAACTGTGAGATCATGACCTGAACTGAAATCAAGAGTCAGATACTTAACCAACTGAGCCACCCAGTCACCCCATGTACCTGATTTAATTCACATAAAATCATTTGGTCAAGGTGGGTATTATTCCACTTTGCCAATGTGGTCATGGAGGTTCATAAAAGTTAAGGAGCTCACTCATTACATCAAGTGAGTAAATGATAGAGCTGGGACTCCAATTTGTTTCTGTCTGATTCCAAGTCTAGTACCTAGAACACTACTCCATAGTCCTTGATAAATTACGAACTTCTGCTATTCCAGATATGAGTGTGTGCAAAAGCCAGGAGGCAAGAGAGAAAAAAGCAAATGTTGGAACTGAAAGGAATTCGTCGTGGCTGAAGTACAAAGAGTGAGAAGGGAATTCATGAGTAATGTGTCTGAAGAGGAAGGCAGAAGCCAGACTAGAAAGGGACTATATGAACCATGTTAAAGAATTTAAAAATGATCCTGAAGTCACAGGGTACATTTCAAGTGAGTGAAAGAAGTAAAGTACCATGACTGCCAGTCCAAGGGATCGATGATAGTGGTCAGAAGGACAGAAGGAGAGTAGCTGCACAGGTGTAGAAAACAAGACAGATTTGACTATTTTAGAAAAAAGTGGTTTAAGTGATGGGACATAAGGTCTAACTAATATGGGTTAGAACCTGGTAGCACTGAGGAAGGCCGGATGGTAGAGAGAAAAGCATAACCAATAAAGGAACAGGGATTTTCATATAAACATCAGTGGTAGTATCAAAGGCTGTCTAGGGATGTGTTTGGGCCCACAACAGAATCCATTTACCTCCTACTCCCAAAGCCACCACAGATAAATATACAGGTAACAATAGACTTCTTGTAATGTAAATACAACTTTTAAGACAAGTGCTGCCCCCTCCCCCAGGCACTCTTCCTTTCCAGCCAGATTGCTACCCTAAACCTTCCTATATTGAAATTTTGGGGCTACCAGTGATGAGGCAGAAAAATAATGGCCTGGAAGGTGCATGGGGAGTCAAGAGGAAAGTCGTCCTCTCCTGATACTTCTGTCCATGGAGTATAAGTGAATCAACAGTTCCTGAGAGGGAAATGGGGGGAATAATGACCTCCAAGATATCAGGCCTTACTTCATTGTTTTATGTAGCAACTATTTGTTAAGTATCATGTACCAAGCATTGTTTGTTTAAGAGAAGATGTAAAGGAAGCAGTGGACTAAAAGACTGAGAACCCAAGTAAGATTAGTTACCATGAAGCTGAGTTTCAGAGGAAAAAGTGGAAAGTGGAAAGTTCTTGATAGAGAAGGGAACAGTGAAAACCAAGATAAGATCAGTGCAGAGGTGAGGGTATAGAAAGAACAGATGATAGTCTAAATTTGTGATGTGATTGAAACATGCAGAAATGTGAGGCTGATGGACTAACCTAGTTTCAGGGTTCCCAGTTTGCATTCAGGAAGAATGCCAGTTGAAAGTGGCCTTGAGGTCTCTGGTTAGTGACCTATGACACTAACTTCAGGCCCTGGCTCACAGATCTGAGAGCAAGGTGAGCATGTCTTCATATGTTAGTGATTCCTACAGTGACGGGCCCCTCAGGTTATGATGCTGATGTTCTCAACTCTTCATTTACTAGTATATCCGATCAGGGTCCATGCTTTAAATTCAATCACCCCAGTTTTCTCCTATTCTAGCCAAGTTTAGCAACTTGACTCTGAGAGCCTGCCATCTCCACCAAATTTGATTGTGTGCTATCAAGAGAATTCGTCTAATGCTTGCAGCTGTCCCAGCTCCTCTCCTGAGTGGGTCGGATGCCTAACCTGATTTGCAGACAGAGTGAAGGTAATGGGCCCTGGGGTAATCATTCAAGGAAGTCAAGATGCTGCTCAGGGCTTAGATTTTCTAGAATCTACTAAGAATACAAATAAAAATCCATTTGAGAAGGGCTCAGTAGGCCAAATTCATGAGGACTTTCAAGTAACACAAAGAGTAGAGGAAAATAAGACTGGGACTAAGTAGGAGGAAACATGTGTCTCTCATTTGTAATGCATTTCTGGTTTTTCTCTTATTTTGCTTATTATGTTTTTACTATGTCGCAGGCATCATGTTGAATGTTGTATATGCATTATCATTTAAACCTCACAATAATCCCATGAGCCAGGGGCTATTAACATCCCCTTTACATAGACAAGAAAATTGAAGCTCAGAGAGGTAAAAAATTCCCTGAAGTGACAGGGTTAGTAATACTCAGGGCTTATATTAGATGCAGACTAATGTGACTTTGAAGTCTGTGCTCATAATTCCTATGGTGCCTTGCTACCCTCCTTTCTCCCTTTGCCATCCAGTCATAGCCCTATTTCTGCTTCCAGAAAAATCTGCTCTCCCAGTACTCTCCTGTTAAAGACTCTTCAAACAACTCCCTATCTTCATATTCTGGCTTGGCCTACAAGGCTCCGTGAGATCTCCCTGTGATCCAGTATCACCAGCCATTTCTTCCTCCTTGAATCCTATGTTTTATTCATACTGAGCTACTTACAACTCCCTAACACAATTTTATGCTATTCCTCCCATACCTTTATGGGATCTCTTTTTATTTGATCTTTCTTTCACTTGGAGTGATTCCCCTGTGAATCACTTTTCCCATCTTACCTACTTGGTGAACTGCTACTCATAGATGTGCATAAGGTAGACTGTCAATAAAGGCTAAAGTATTTTTTTAATGAACTAATTAATTAATGGGCAAAAGAATGTATAAATAAATGTCTACCCTTTAACATACTTCCTCTCTGAATCCTTCTCTGACCATTCAGTCTTCATTAATTTATCTCGACTTTGACACATAATAGTAAAATAAGTTTTATAACTTGGTATGTCTGTTAATAATGAACACCAAAAGTAAATGGAGATTTCTTTAAAGAAAGGTAGGCTTCTTGAAGACAGGAAGAGTGTCACTTTTTCCCTCTCTTTCTCACTTTTCACTTTGTCACTTTCCTCTCTATCGTCTCTTCACAGAGAAGTTAACAATACTTGCTCATTTTAAAAAGCTGTGATAAAAGGAAAAGAAGACTCATCTCTGAAGATAAATGGTAGACATCATAGGGAGGTAGATTGTAGCTCGGTATAGAGACTCTTTAATATTCAGCTGAAGGGCAAGTAGAAAGGCCCATGTTATAGGGGAGTGCAAGCATGGGAAGCTTTATGGGATCCCATCAAGTAAGTTCCTATACTTGATGTTAGGTTAGACAAGGCTGCCTTCTGATTCTGTTTAATACAGATAGTGTGAGATATCACTGAAAACAATACAACAATGATAATAGCTATTATAATTTCTCATATGTATATATTATTGACCATGTGGTAGGCCATTGTAAATACATTATAATATATTAAGTTCTTTAATCCTCACAACCATCCTCTGAAGTTATTCCTGTCATCCCAATGATATGATGAAAATGAATATGGGGTCAAGAATGCTTGTTTTTTTTTTAAGTTTATTTATTTATTTTGAGAGAGACACAGCAGGGGAGGGGCAGAGAGAGAGAGAGGAAGAGGGAGAGGGAGAGGGAGAGGGAGAGGGAGAGGGAGAGGGAGAGGGAGAGGGAGAGGGAGAGGGAGAGGGAGAGAGAGAGAGAGAGAGAGAGAGAGAATCCCAAGCAGGCTCTGCCCTGCTAGCGTGGAACCCGATGCAGGGCTTCAACTTAAGAACCACAACACCATGACCTGAGCTGAAATCAAGAGTTGGATGCTTAACCAACTGAACCACCCAAGTGCCTCAAGAATTCTTGTTCATAAGAGGAAACTTGTCCACGACTCCCCAGAAGACTTCATAAAGGAAAGAGTCCAACATCTGATCCTGCCAGAGATGCAGAGAGATTCAAGACCTGGAGTGTGTGCTCTCAGGACTCAGAAACTAAAGGCTGATCGAGCTGTTGGAATAAACCATCATCGTGGGTCCATCCTGATGACTAAAGAGGACATCCAAATGTGTGAGGGCACCCTGTAACTCACATCCTCAGATCCAGTCATGCATGAACATGTGAGTGAGCAAAGCATACACATTCACACACATGTTCAGTAAATACTGAACACATTCCAATCATACTATATATACCTCTCTACTATAGCCTCTATCTAATTATATCAATTTGAATATATACCTTTCTCCATCATTACGCTGAGCCTCTCCCAAGGGCGGGGACAATGTATTGTTTACCTCTGGTTCTGTAGGACCTATACAGAGCTTTGCATATAGAGGTTCTCAAAAATGCTTATGAATTGGGTAAATGAATATATTTGTGAGTGAACTTTAAGGGATTAAAAATTAGAATAAATAATTTCAGCCATACCAATCTATGTATAGTGTGCTCTCTCCATGTGAAACTGTGAGTCATGCCCTGAATACATTATGTTCTCAAAAACCTTCATGCCTTTTAAAATGCTGTTCCTTCTCTCTGCAATGCCTTTCCCCTACTTTTCTACATAGTACATCCTTATGTAGAGAAGTGAGACCCAGCTCAAATGACATTTCCTCTTTGAAAGCTGTGTCAGCAACTCCATGAATTAATTGCTCTAAATGCTAATTGCAGACACTTGTATATTTCTAATTCATCTCAAAATCCATAGCACTTAGCATAGTGCTTGGCCCTGAAGAGGAGCTCAGAGCATGTTTGTTGAATTAATGAGTGAGTGAATTTATGACTTAATGAATGACTAAAATGGTTCCTTTCCATTTACCATACTCTCTGCCTTCTCTCCCAACTATCAGTCAGATTCCAGTACATCATTTTGGAGGTTACTAGAACACAGAAGAAGAGAAGAAGCCCAGGACCTAATGGAATACACAGGGCTCTCTAAAACAACAGCATTCCTTGCCCTCCTCAATAACCCTGAAAGACAGGAGCCCTAATTTTCTCTTTAATCTAACAGAAGATATGGACATGGACAGATGAGTTCCAATCCCACATTCTTCCTAGACAGTAAACACAATTTTTTTTCTTCATATAAATTCTAAAGGAGATAAGGCGCCTGGGTAGCTCAATTGGTTGAGTGTCTGACTTCCGGCTCAGGTCATGATTTCACAGTTCATGGGTTCAAGCACCATGTCGGGCTCTGTGCTGACAGCTTAGAGCTTGGAGCTGCTTCAGATTCTGTGTCTTCCTCTCTCTCTGCCCCTCCCCTGATCACACTCTGTCTCTATCTCTCTCCAAAATAAATAAACACTAATTTTTTTTTTAAATTCTAAAGGAGGAATCAAAACAAGGCCACTCAAATATAATATAAACACTTCCTGTATGCCTATAATATGCTACCTGTTTGATGCACACTATTATCTGACTGATAAACACATTTCTTCCCATCACACCAAGGCTGTGCTCACTGAAATTCAGCCAACAATTGCAATTGTAGAAACAGTCTCTTCATTTCCCATCTTTATCAACCCAGGGTAGGGAGAAGCAACCTGGCATCCAGTTTTCCAGGTATTTTTGAAATTAAGGTAAGACTTCATCCCTCTTCCTTTCATAAGGGCAGCCAAATCTCTGGTTTGTCATTCATGTCAACATGTGGCCTTTAGCCTACGTTTAGTTGGAACAACCTTGACTACCACCTGGCTGGAGTCAGTTGGCCTCCTCCTTTTCTTCTCCAGTGTCTGGCACAGCCAGGCAGTGGGCATGGATGCCCACATTATAAATCCACCTTCCCTTTCCATAGGCAAACAGGAACTATCCTATCGTCTCCCAAATAATTATAATGGTGCTCCTGTCACCAGCATATCTATTCTTATCTTTCACCACACTTTGTCACAGCTAATCTCTTGATGACTCACAGGGAGGGGGAGAAAGAGAGAGTGAGGGAGTGCTCAGATACAGGCAACACATTTTTACACCCGATGTCTAATCTGATTATCATCTTATCAGAGGCTGATGGGCACTAGTTGTGGGAGGAGAGAGACAGAGCTACATCCTGCCAGCTGAGTTTTTGATAACAAAAAAGACACTGCTCGATTCTTGAATTAACCTTTTTGTCCTACAAACTGTATTGTTTATTTTTCAGTTTATTTTACATGTAGGGTTTTTATTTATTTATTTTTTTATCTGTGCCTTCTGGAGAAGGACACCCACACACTGTGGCAGCAGCTGCTTCTATTAATTCCAAGCCATTAAAAAAATTAAAATTAAACCCAATTACCTCGTCTGGTTTAGAATTGGGGAATAGCTGAGACTGATTATTCCCCCTGGTCATGGACGGCAACAATATTCCTACCTACACGTGGCTGCTGGCAGAATGCTAATGCAGCCAGAAATTCCAGGGACAGGCTCTCGACACAAGGAGAGGCTCTAAGTCATGTACTCTATCTTCTCTAATCCAGATTCCCGAGAGGATGCAAGAGGAGGACAGGAGGACCCTCGATAAGATATTGGAATAGCTATGGTTCTTGGGAAGGATCCTTCCTCTCTTTGTGCCTCGGAATAAAATGTGGTTACTAAAATGTCCTATATCCCTCTTAGGGTTGTTGTGACTCTTAGGTGAAAAGGACTTTACTTTCAAAACTATCATATTCTGGGCTAAAGGATAGTGTATAAGGCAGTATCAGAAATGAGCTAGCAGGCTAGAGCTGGAATGGCTCATCTTTGCACTAAGTTGTGTACTAAAGTTACTTTCTTGCTGCATCCTGGGTAGAATAACAATAAGAGTTCAGGGTGTGAGGTCTGAACTAGACTAGCATCTCCTTGTAATCCCCTTGCATAGAGCCTAGTGTATAGAAGGCACTCACTAAGTACTTTGAATAAATGAATAAATAAGTCAGGCAGGGCTGAGTTTTGACTAAACAAATAGAACTGTGTTCACGTCCAACTGTAGATGCCTTTTAGAAATATAGTTAGAGTACAAAAGAAAGAATGTGGGCTTGGGCTCTATTCTACTTCCATTACTTCTCGGTCAGGTAGTCTTGGATCTGGGTTTCCACATCTATAATATAAAAATATCCACTCATGGATTTGTTTTTTGTTTTTGTTTATTTATTTATCTTGAGAGAGAGAGTGTGAGTGAGCAGGGAAGGGGCAGAGAGAGAGAGAGAGAGAGAGAGAGAGAGAGAGAGAGACAGAGAATTTCAAGCAGGCTCTGCACTGACAACACAGAGCCCAATGCAGGGCTTGAACTCATAAACCGTGAGATCATGACATAGGCTGAAACCAAGAGCCTGACACTTAACCAACTGAGTCACTCAGGTGCCCCCATGGATTTGTTTTTAAGATTAGAGATGAGATTTGTACCTGGCATGTAACAGGTGCTCAGTAATGGTAACTGTGATTATCACCATGCTCTGTACGATTAATAGTTGGCATCACACTATGTCTTAGTTCAGAACAATGAACTCCAAGTTCACACTAAGTGTGTTTGTGGCATGAAATGGGCAGAATAGGTAGGATAGGGGACAAAGGAATATGTGACAAGGGACAACCCTGTTTTCTCTTCCTGATGATTCCCATGCCCGATATAACCAACTCCTCCCTTTTATTTTTTTTAAGTCTTGTTTGTTTGTTTGTTTAGAGTGAGAGCATGAGCAGGGGAGGGGAATGTGGAATATGTTTAAGAAATAGAGTCTAGGGGCGCCTGGGTGGCGCAGTCGGTTAAGCGTCCGACTTCAGCCAGGTCACGATCTCGCGGTCCGTGGGTTCGAGCCCCGCGTCAGGCTCTGGGCTGCTGGCTCGGAGCCTGGAGCCTGTTTCTGATTCTGTGTCTCCCTCTCTCTCTGCCCCTCCTCCGTTCATGCTCTCTCTCTCTGTCCCAAAAATAAATAAAAACGTTGAAAAAATAATTAAAAAAAAAAAAGAAATAGAGTCTAAGCAGTCCTTCTTATAGAGAATAGTCTAATAGCTTTTGGCATCATGTGGTATAAATCTAAAATTATTTACTTTAGTTTTTGGTTACTCTTAAAGAAAAAAAAACTTCATAATAAACCCTTAACCAGCAATGAGCTCAAAAATACAAAAGTGGATGCTTCAAAATGTTCAGTGATGACTTTTCATTTCTCATGAAATTTAGTAATGGACATGTAACTTGTATGAAATGTTTGTTGGTGTTTACGATCCACTGTAGGGGGTGTATTGATAACATGACCACATAAAAACCAGAAAAACATAAATCTGCTGAAGAAACATCAGCATCTACTTGATTTAACAGTTATTTTAAGAAAACTGATGCCCAAAGACTATAATTTAAGCATGTAAAAGCAGAAGCATAAAAGAAAAATGATTGAAATTATTTTAGAAGAAAAATGTAGTATATATGAAAATCCATACTTCAGAGGGAAGTTAGTATCACTTTATTTAAAGTACATGACTGTTCTCTAAAATAATTTCAATCATTTTTAATTCCAAATTTTCTTGTATAAAAAGTGGTAGCCATCGGGGCACCTGAGTGGCTCAGTCTGTTAAGCCTCTGACTTCGGCTCAGGTCATGATCTTACAGTTCATGAGTTCGAGCCCTGCGTCAGGCTCTGTGCTGACAGCTAAGAGCCTGGAGCCTGCTTCAGATTCTGAGTCTTCCTCTGTCTCTGCCCCTTCCCTGCTCACGCTGTGTCTCTCAAAAATAAAAAAAACAGTAGAAAAATTTTAAAGTGGTAGCCATTAATGTCTTTTCACTATTTGCAGACCTAAAACCAGCATCTTTAGATCAGTGTCATCAGATATTTCAAATAGAAAATAACAATTACAATGTAAATTAATTATTTTCATCTAATTCATGGAATCAAAGTAAAGCTTTTCAAAAATCATTCTGTTGTAGATATCATATGTTTTCACTCTTATGTGGATCCTGAGAAACTTAACAGAAACCCATGGGGGAGGGGAAGGAAAAAAAAAAAAAGAGGTTAGAGTGGGAGAGAGCCAAAGCATAGGAGACTCTTAAAAACTGAGAACAAACTGAGGGTTGATGGGGGGTGGGAGGGGAGGGTAGGTGATGGGTATTGAAGAGGGCATCTTTTGGGATGAGCACTGGGTGTTGTATGGAAACCAATTTGACAATAAATTTCATATATTACAAAAAATAAAAAAAAATCATTCTGTTGATGGTAAAATACTGTCTTAGTGGTAATGACATCGCTAATTCAGTAAAATAAAAAGTTCAACATTAAAGATAAAGTTACTTATTTTTTGCAACAATATGAATACAAATTTTGGTAAAAGCAAAATACTTGTTAAATGAACAAACATATGGAGTAGATATTTATTTTTTGAATTGGTTTGTGGTGTCCATATAAATCATACTTGCATCCAAACAAACTTCTATTTTCCACCTTCAAAATAGAAACTATAGTATCTCAAAATTTACACAAAGTAAACGAACAATTTTTTATAAAGCTAATAACAAACCACACAAACATAAAATTTTTGTTTTTTTCAGGAAGGCAGACCATGCTTATTTTCTTTACTGTCTGCCATCAATAGGATTTGAGATTTTGAACATTTAATAAGCTGCTTTGTTAATCAACATTGATTTTGGTTTTTGTTGTTGTTGCTAATGAGACCTCTAAATTTTAGTAATGGGGCACTGAATGAGAACAAAATTTTGGTTGCATTTTCTTCAAAATCAATTGAAAAATTTTAATCAAATATTCAACAATGAAGCACCAAAGTATTTCAGCTTTTAAAGCTTTTATCAAATTGCAATTATTGAAAACAAAGCTTGCAAACAAGAAGACATGACATTTATCTCTACAAAAGCATGGGAGGAACTATACAAATTAAATGATGAAAGCACATTTGGAGTACAAGATTGAATTTTGAAGTTCAATGATTATACTTTGGGATAACTTACTTTAGGAGGAGAATTTTGTGATGAAGCTCCTATTTTTAATTGGATATTTATATAATATGTTGTGCCAGAGTAGGATGAAATTGAGAAGGCCTACAATTTTGCAGCCTCTGCATTGGTGAAAATTTGAAAGAGTCAAGAAGCATCTTATTTGAAAAAAGTTGTTTTATTAAAAAAAATAATCCAAGAAAACTTCTCTGAAGGGAGTAAACAAGAGAGTAACTACAAAAACATTTGGACTGAAATGTTTATATATTGCAATACTAAAAAGCTTACAACTGAGAATGTCCTCGGGGTTCCTGGGTGGCTCAGTCGGTTAAGTGTCTGCCTTTGGCTCAGGTCATGATCTCGTGGTTCGCGAGTTCAAGCCCTGTGTGTCAGGCTCTGTGTTGACAGCTCAGAGCCTGGAGCCTGCTTTACATTCTGTGTCTCCCTCTCTCTCTGCCTCTTCCCCGCTCATGCTCTGTCTCTCTCTCTCTCTCTCTCTCAAAAATAAATAATAAACCATTAAAAAAACTGAGAATGTCTTCTATTTAGACGAATTTGCTCTAAGTTTACCAGGTACTTCAATACCTATAGAGATAATGCCTTTTATTTAAGTTTATTTTGATCTACAAAGGAGAATTAATTGAATGTGTCAACAATTTGTAACTTCTTAACCATAAAATACAAGTCTGAAGAAGACTGAAAGCAATGTTATCAGAAATAAAACTAATAAAGCCTGACTAGAAAAAATATATTCTTCATAAAAATAACAATGATATAGTACTAGATACACATGTAGCTAAGAAACTCGTTGAAGCATGTGAATGTGTGCTGAAAGTAACTGAATTGATTTAAAGAAAATAAGTATGTTTTTCAAAAATATTGCTTTAATGCATATTGATATGTATGTATTTTCTTTTATTTTGTTTTTTATTTAGAACAAATTTTGGTTTTGAAAATTGTTTTTTAAGTCCAATGTAGTAAAACAATTGGCAGCTAATACATGAATATTTCCAAAAATATACAAAACTTTATTTTTAGTTTCCTCATTCACTTTCAGTTGGGAAGATAAATCTTTGTGGTCCTATCCATTTGCCAACCTGATTGCTGTTCTTGAACATCTTAAAGTTACCTAAAATTCAGCCTGATTAAAGTCAATCTCTTGACCTCCTCCACACCTGGACTTCTGAAAATGCTCCCGACTCAGTAAATAGACTGACCATCTCCATCCATTCAACTGAACACGACAAAAGCCTTAGAGGCAATCTTGATGTCTTCCTCTCTTTGTCTTTTTCCTTCCTTTTTTCATTCAACAAATTTTGCCTAAGAGATTCCCGTGTTGCATTCTTCTAGATGGTGAGAAAGCAGAAGTAAAAAAAGAAATTCCATGCTTTTATGGAACTTAAATTCAAGTGAGAAAGAGATAAACAAATCAATACATGATATAGTGTAAGATAATGATAAGTGTAATGAATACAAATAAAGCAAAGTAACGGATAGTGAGTGATGGAGGGGCTATTTTAGTTAGGATGGCCAGAGAGGTAACCATTTAGTAGAAACTGACTGATATAAGGAAATGATCCATGTACACGTGTGTGTGTGTGTGTGTGTGTGTGTGTGTGTGTGTGTGTGTATCCAAGAAAATAGTGGTCCAGAGGGAAAATCAAGCACAAAGGTCCAAGGGCAGGAATAAGTTTGTTATGTCTTTAGAACAGGAAGGTCAGTGTGATGAAACAGGAACAAGTGAGAAGGTGGTTGGTACAAAATTAATTAGGAAGGGAGGGTGGATGCAGACTACAGGGCACTGCAGGCCCTGATTGGAATTTTGTATGAGAAACCACGGTGGGGTAGAGATACTAAGGGTGATGAAATGAGTTGGTTTACATTTTCAAAGGGGCTCTGGAGTAGAAGAGTAGTCTGTGGTGGGCAGGAGGGGGATGACAGCCTGAGGCCAGTTGGATAGCTATTGTAGTGGTCCAGGAAAAAGATAATGATGGCTTTAGTTAGAGTGGAAGCTGTGTAAGAAGTTGCAGGATTTGGAATCTATTTTTAGGGTAAACACTATCAAATTTGAGGATAAACTGAATATGAGATGTGAAAGTAAAAGCAAAGTCAATAACGACCTTAAGGTTTTGACCTGATATCATTTACTGAAATTGTTACATCCTCCATCTCATTAAGGTCTTTAAATTCTGTCTTTAGAAGATATGTCCAAACTCTACTTATCTCTATTTCCATGTTTTTCCTACTTTGCTGAAAAAGTCTCCTACACTGCCCAGCTTCCTTTTTCTCACTTTTCTCCTCTCCAATCCCCTCTCCACATAGTTTTTTCACAGCTTAATTGGATCATGTCATTTTCCGTATTAAAACTCTTACACAATTTCCAATTATGTTGGAATGGAGATCCAAACTATTTAACATGACTTTCTTACTTCCTCAGATGAACCAAGTTCATAGTCTATCTCAAGACCTTTAAATACTTTTCCCTCTATCTATCCAGTTCTCCACACTAACTCCCTCCTTTTCCTAGTGACATCTACCCTTCATTTTTGTTTTACCTCAGATAATATCTTCCCTATCACCATCTAAATTAAACTCTCCTGTTAGTCTCCCTTGAAGCAACTAGATCCTTTCCCTAAAAGCACTACTTCAATTTAATAATTACATGTGTATTTGTACTTGTTTACTTGCAGTTTACGTTTCCAGTAGGTTGTAGTTTCTATGTGGGTAGGGACAACATCGGTTTTTTTGCTCACCAGTGAATAACCTAGCATCTGACACAGTACCTGACACATAGTAGACTTATAGTAAATTTTATTAATTGAATGGAGTAAATATGTATGGGTGAGGGGATAATGACAGAGAAGGAAGGTAAGAAGGCTGATTGTTGGTGGCCTGCGTGGGACAAGGAGTTCTAAACCCACAGTTGGCTACTGGGTTCCCAGCAGAGCTAGGTAGGGGTGGGTATTGTCATGGAAGGGCTTCTAACTTGTTCCATTAGTTACATTTTGCAAGACCTCACACAGTGCCTCTCTCAGAGAAAAGATAAAGACATTAATCATCTAGACAAAGGCCTCCTCTCATTTCCTCTCTCACATAATGTAGTTCCCTGATTTATTTCTGGATTCTTCAGGTTTCTGCTTCCACAACCATCAGATCAGAGCTTTTAAGCCAGAAGATTCATTGTTATGCAGCACTATCATGTGAGGAGTCACTGTAAGGCCTTCCAGACTGTAAAAGTAGAACTCAGTGTGGTCTACTCAACAGGAGGGCTCTCATCATAGTGGCTTCCCAGTATAGAGTGGTTATAGGCTGTCCCCCCGTACTCACTGAGTGGGGCACTGCCAGGCTAGGCATGACCAAAGTGGGGGGGGAGGGCCTGGGGTCTTAGCATTAGATAAAGAAATATAGAGAAGCAGGACCATCTGGAGTATTTCTGATTCATTACCAAACCCGAAGTCCTAGCACAGGGAGTACCTTTTCACTAAGTAAAATGAACTGAGACCTCGGTAGAAAGTCTAAGGAATAGATCATGAGAGTAGATTCCAGTGGCCTGGAGTCCAAGAAAGCCAGAAAATGTCCTAAATTCCAGGTTGCTACATCCAAGGAGCTTAGTCAAAAAGCAAAGTGAGAAGTTATCTGGTCCCCAAACTAGGTTCCAAGTGTAGGGGGATAGGGCATGAGAGATAGTGATGTTAGAGCCAAGAATGAGTCAGCAACAAAGAAAGTAGATTGCCAAGGGAAAACTGAGAAGGGACAGAGGCATGGATAGCAAGTGACTTCCAGCTTTCCAGGGCAAGAAGTACAATCACAGTCTTGAGTGGATTAAGATGTGATCAGAATCAGTGAAAGGAGGAGAGCAGGATTACTTACCAGAGATAATATACATACACGGTTTCAAGCCAGGTCACACCAAATTATTCTTTCCTACTATGACAAAGGGAATGAGGAGTAAGATCTACTTTAACAGGAATGAAAGGCTGGCATAAATACATGGGGAAAAGAATGGAAATGTTGAGGAGATATCCCTTAGGATGTCGGTCTCCAGTGGATGAGGCAGCTGGACCAGGCTATGAAAAGTGGTAATGACTTGATGACCTGTGGATGCATAAGGACTGGCAGGCTGGAAGGTATGGCATTTGAAGGAAGCAAAGCACTGACCAAAAAACAAAGACTGAGATATGACACAACCTTGGGAAGTTCTGATACAGAAAGGGTAATCTTCCATAATGGTGCCAGAAGAATTACTGAGGTTGTAGGACAGCTGCCAAGACCCCAGAAGGACAGATTAAGCAACACACAGCAAGTTATCAGGGTCATAACAAGTGTTAGGTCAGGAATGGGGCCTGACACAGGAATCAGAAGGAAAGGCAAAGATCCATTATCCTGGCTAGGAGGCTGAGTTAGGTTAGGACTTAGTCGTGATTCCAAGAAAAAATTCCGGGAAGGAAGGAACTTTCTGCCAGTGTCTCTTATGACTATGTACAGAATAGGACTGAACCCCTTACATGGCTGGGACTAAGTCTACAGGTGAGCTAAGTTGTAAAACCACAGGAGTCTACTAACAAGTGTCTAACTATGTCTAGCCTACTATGTCTATAATTACTTCTTTGGTCTCATTTCTTCTAGGAAGTTTTCTCTCCTTCACCACCAGTTATTCTCTTTCTCTGCCCCTGTGTTCCGTGTATTACCCTAAGATAACATGCATCAAACTTCATTATAGCTTAACATCATTCTTCCTTATCCCATTAGAGTGAGGCCATGTCTCTATTTGCACATCATGAAGCCCTAATGGCTAACCCAAGTTTGGTACATGTAATCACTACATAAATTTATTGAATCAGTGAGTCAGTGAGTAAGTGAGTAAGTGAATGAGAGAGTATATAAGTCAGGGAGTAGCAAAAGATGAGGTTGAAAAGGCAGATAGGGACCAGATCATATGGTTGGTGCCTTGTAAGCCATGTTGTGGAGTAAAGACTGACCCTAAAAGAAGTGAAGAGCCACTAATGGATTTTAAGTATGTTCTCAGTGACTCCCATACTCAAAGGCCATTGGCTTCTAAAGGGGCATTGGCTATGTTTCATTAGATCACTTCCTCACAAATTAACTGGTTAAAATGTTGGCTCATAGGAATCAGCTCTGACATTTTGGTCTTCATCACATGAAAGACAATGTCTAAGTCAACTTCTCAATACTCATCTTCTGCCTGTGAATGGTACAGACTCCTTTCTATACCATTGATCTTCATAGCTAAAAAAATATGTAAAAGAGCTTTCATACTTCAGCAGACTTATTAATCTTAGAAGTTCTGAATTCATGTATTTCACAACCTCCTACTTTTCAGAGTTATTATGTTAATCAAAATAATAAAATAGACTCAATCTTCTGGTAATTGAAATGAGTAAATGAACTTTGTAAGTCCTCTTCCTGAAAGTTAAGAACCAGAAGCATAGGGGGGTGAGGAACTTTTAATTTTCTTCCAACAAGAAATACATAATTGTTCTTTGAAAGATTTTCTTTGTAATCTATCTGGGAGGTCTATAAATTCTTTATACTGACACAACTATACACTTTTATAGAAAGATAGGATTTTTAGGCTTATATAGTCCAGTGTCTTCAAACATTTTTTTTAGTTTCTTTAAAAGTGCTTTTTGAAAAGAAAGTTAGCAGAAAAGCACAATATATAAAAAAACCAAGCAAACACAAGGAGAATTCAGATGGCAAGAAATAAGGCAAAGGGGAGTTTCTATTTCATCTGGTTCAATCTTTTCATTTTACAACTGAAGCTTAGAGAGGTAAGTGACTGGCCCAAAGCCATACTGGCTGAGAACTACTCTTCCAATTATGTTTGTTTTGTTCATTCATCAAACAATTGTTTATCAGGCACAGTTCTTGATGCTGAGGATAAATTAGTGTGTAAAACAAAGTTCACACTTTTATAGGAGATAATAGACAAATACTGTGTGTGTATGTGTGTGTGTGTGTGTGTGTGTAGCAATGATCAGTGAGTGGTATGAAGAAAAAAAAAGGCAGCATAAAGGAATAGAAAGTGAAGTAGGAGAATCACAAGTTTGTTCTATAAGGCTGTCAAAGAAGGCCTTTCTGATGAAGTCACATCAAAATGAAATGAAGGAGTCAGTCCAGTGAATTTCCGGAGGAAAAGAATTGCAGGCAGAGAACAGCAAGTGCCAGTAATGGCCCCTTGCTGGTCATGCTCCTACAGGTATTTACCCAAGGGATACCAAAATACTGTTTCAAAGGGACACATGCACCCCAATGTTTATACCAGCACTATCAACAATAGACAAATTATGGGAAGAGCCCAAATATCCACCTACTGCTGAATAGATAAATAAGATGTGATTTATATATATACAAAGGAATATTACTCAGCAATCAAAAAGAATTAAATCTTGCCACTTGCAATAACATGGATGGAGCTGGAGTATATTATGCTAAGCAAAATAAGTCAGTCAGAGAAAGTCAAATATCATATGATTTCACTCATACATGGAATTTGAGAAACAAAACAGATGAACATAGAGGAAGGGAAGAAAAAGTAAGATAAAAACAGAGAGGGAGGCAAACCATAAGAGACTCTTAAATACAGAGAACAAACTAAGGGTTTCTGGAGAGGAGGTGGGTGGAGGGATGGGCTAAATGGGTGATGGGCATTAAGGAGGACACTTCTTGGGATGAACACTGGGCGTTATATGTAAGTGATGAATCACTGGATTCTGCTCCTGAAACCAATACTACACTTATGTTAACTAATTTGGATTTAAATAAATAAATTAAAAAAAAAACTAACTACAATTTCAAAAAAGAACATACACATAAAGCTCCAGACACACACTGGTGGTCCACTGTTGGAATCTATCAGAATTATTTACTTAACTTTCTTTGAATGAGGCATTCTTGTCATAGTTGGCATTAGTAAATTTTGGCTGCTCAGCATCTCTTTCCTTTCCTTTAAAAATTTTTTTTAATGTTTATTTATTTATTTTGAGAGACAGAAAGAGAGCTCATGCAAGTAGGGGAAGGGCAGAGAGACAGGGAATCCCAGGCAGGTTCTGCACTGTCAGGGCAGAGATCCACGTGGGGACTGATCTCATGAACCATGAGATCCTGACCTAAGCCAATGTCAAAAGTCCGACATTCAAATGACTGAGCTATCCAGGTGCCCCCATTTTTTTTTAATTTAATGTTTATTCTTGAGAGGGAGAGAGAAAGAGATCTGGAGCAGGGATGGGGCAGAGAGAGAGACAGAGAATCCAAAGCAGGCTTCTGCACTGTCAGTGCAAAGCCCGACATGAGGCTCAAACCCACAAAGTGTGAGATCATGACATGAGCTGAAGTCTGACCATCAACCAACTGAGCCACCTAGGCACCCCCTATTTCCTTGTCTTAACAACAAATTATTTCCTATACTTAAATAACTCCTTCCTCATTGGGTACAGTTTGTTGGAGTCAAAAGGAAAGGCCTTGCTGTCCCATAGCTAAAGCACATGACCTTATCTGGACTAATCAGATATGACCTCCATAGAATCTGTATTTTGAATAGAGAAACAACAACAACAACAACAACAACAACAATAATAATAAATAATAATAATAATAATAATAAAAGGCTTGGCGTTCCTTTATGTCCTGACCAGACTGCCCCACTCCAAGGCTGCTTTTGTGGCTTCCTTCCCTTGTGTTAAAGGTTTTCGCTTCTTGCTCACTCTAAGTCCATGTCTCTTTCCACCTCCCACTGATTCTGTAAGTCCCTAATATCCTGCAATTGGCATTTCCTTTTGCCAGAGTTAAACAGAATAGATTTCTATTCTTAGTAAGTAAATAAACTGTATCTTATACATTTATAAATAACCAATTTAACTTGAGACAATGAAAATAGCACCAACATAAGCCATATTTGCCTTCTAGATAATTAGAATTATGTTGTTGAACAATAATGTTGATAAAGAAATTTTGAATTACATACATAGTTTTTGCCAACTCATTTGCCTCTCTGAAAAGCAATTTCTCCAACTAAAAAAACAAGAAGATTAAATTAAAAACCAAACAAAACAAGATGAAACTAACTGATCCTCTAAGAGTCCTTATTGAATTGACATTCTAGGATTCCAAAGACTATAAGGTTATGATTCCAAGAATTTCACTGTAATGTTATTAGTTTTATGTCTTCAAAGCTCTAAACAAAGACCAGTAAAAAAAAATTCAGATCATATAATAGTCTCAAATCACACTATAAACAGTTGCCTATTTCAACTCCATGTAAGAGTAGCTCAGACATTCAACTGCTTATTGGGTTGAATAAGAAATAAGAACGTATTAAGGGAGCTATGGTGTGTCCACTGAAAAATGTCATTTAAGATCACATAGTCAGTGGTAGTTAGGCTTCAATTCCAGAGGCTAACACTTAAGCAGAATACTACCCTACTAAGTAGCAGAGCTAGGTAGGGTGTTCAGGGAAGGAGTCCTCAAGAGAGTGGCTTCAGGCTGAATTTTGACAGTGGGATAAAACGGCATTTCATTCAAATGAGAGGAAAGATTTCTTAGACAGAGGGAGTGTATATGCAAAGGACCAGAGATGAGAAAGCACAAGATGTGTTCAAAGGAACTGGACCATGTAGCTGAGGCATAGGTTTTATATAGGAATCATTGAAGAAGTGTCTGATGAGAAGCCTAAATCCAGTTGTAGGGGATGGGATGGGGTTTGAATGTCAGACTAAGGAATATAATCAATTAAATGTATCATACATATGCTCCTACTTTCTCCAAGTAATCTTCCCTGCTTTGCATATGCATCCTCTGCCTTGCATATGATGGCCAAAGGAAAGACGAGATCCAGATAATGTTATCAGAGTTCACATAGTAGACTTTGGAGAAGTGTTAGCTAAAATAGAATAAATGGGTAGGCTCCTGTTCCAAGTAGGACTATCAAACAGCAGCCAGCTTCCTATCAAAAGCTTTCACAACTAGACTAATCCTTTTTAAGAGAGTTCTAGGGGGTGTCCTGAGTTAGGTCCGGAATTTGGGGAGGGTATGGGCAAGTGGTGGTTAAGTGTGGAAAGAGGAGGGCTGTGACAATACAGTGGTTACAAAATCCAGGCCTTTCTCCCTGAGCTGGTCTTCCGTCTTGAAGCATAAAACTGAGAAAGTGTTGTGCAAGCTGACAAGTTATTTCAAAAAGGGTGGGGTGGGGGGAGAACAGAAAAAATAAATCCTGTGAACTGAAGACAAAGGTGATAGGATCAAGAGGTAAATGTAAGGAGAAAGGTCTTAAAGGAAGATTTATTAAAGAGCATGGCTTGCATCAGTCCTAGAGGCAGGAATAATTTGGAAAATAAATTCAGCAATGTTTCCTGTCTTTTTGGGCTGAGACCTTACAAAATGTCCTATTTCTCAAAAATGAGTCCCAGTCCACCCCAGGGCTCCCAGCTTGCCCAAGATGGATTCCCAGCACTGCGACTGCATGTTTATAGGAATGAGGGTAATAGAAATGGCAATTTTGCTCTTTCTGGCTTAGTTTTGGTCAGAAATTGCATCTCCATTTACTTGAAAATCAGTTGGAATATAGCTGTAGTGTCCATGTTACTGGAAACAGCAAAGCCTTAGCTGATCAAAAGTGCTTTCGAATGCTGAACAGCCCGCATAGGCAGCCTGCAGAGAACTGCAGCCCTGCCTCTGAGGTTAGTATACCCCACCTGGCGATCTCCAATTTCAAAATTTAGTTAATTCTCAATTTCCTAACTCATTCAAAGTAGATCTGTAAAGCTAATGCAAAATTCAAGCATACATTCAGTACCCTTTCCATGTAAGCATTTTTCTAAGTACTGGATATTTGAAGATAAACAAGACACAATCCTGTCCCTTCACACCGAGAAATTCAGTTTTGCAAGAGATACAGGCATCATGACCATGATAAGAAGTGTCCTGAATGCTGTGATAGAGGTGTGTGCAACATGTAATCAGAGCACAGAGAAATTATGTATAATGTAGGGGGTTCATCCAGACCTTTGAGCTGAATCTTGGTGGATGGACGGTTAGGAGCTCACCAAGAGATAAAGGGATGACAAAGGAATTTCTAAGCAAAGATAAAAGCGTGGGAAGATGGAGTCGGATTGTGCACACCATTGAAAGGAACAGATTTTTAAAGTACTATCGGATGTTTTTACATATCTGCTTAAAGACTCCTAGTGCCTTTCCACTGCACAAAAATGTTGGAAAGTCAAACTCATCACCACGATGTCATCTCCACCTGCTTCATCTTTCACTGCTGTCTTTCTTTCTTCCTTTGCTCTAGCCCCTCAGGCCTTCTTTCTGTTCTTCAAATACATCAAGCTCAGCCCTATCCCAGGGCCTTTTCATTTGCTCTTCCCTCTCTCTCAAATGCTCTTCCCTCAACTCCTTCTCATCTTTCATATCTCATCCCATTGTCACCCCGACAAGTTTTTCCCAACCACTTAAATTAGACTAACTGCAGTCACTCTCATCCCCCTTTTTTATTTTCTTTGTAATAAAAAACATCTGAAATTTTGTTTCCTGCCACTAGAGCATAAGCTCCTTGATTACAGATACTCTCTGTCTATATCTATATCTTCAGTGTCCAGAAGTTCCTGGCCCAATAACTGAATTGAATAGATGAATTCAATGGTGATGAGAACCTTGCATTAGTATGCAGGGCACCTAATGAAGGCAAGTAATAGATAATATATAATATTATGTATAGATTATATAATATATAGAGAGATAATATATAATAGATATAAAGGTAGGTGAGACTGGCAGTGGTCATTATAGTAATAATATTCACCAATTAGTGGGCATTTTCTGTGTGCTGGGTTCATGCTAAGCCAATTACCTTATTTAACCCTCACAGTAATTTTGGGCTATAAGAACTATCTGCCTCATCATTTAATGATGAAATATTTGAGAGATAGAGAAGAATTTAGTAATATGTCAGGATCATATTGCTCATGAACACCAGAACTAGAATTTGAACCCAATTTGACTCCCAAATCCACAATTTAACAATTCAGTGAAGAGGGGTGATTAGACTGTAATCTCTCTCAAGCTACCTCAGAATCTTGCCATCTAAGGGGTTTTCTACAAATGCATGCTTGTAAAGGAGTGTATTGTTCTGGAAGGGATGTCTTTGATGGCAAATTGTAGAGAAGCGACAAGTCAAACCTAGAGTAGATCTTAAATCTTGCCATCAGATAGCCAGAAATTCTCTCTATGCTTAAACTCCATATATACTGACCTTGGACAAACACCTGGGACAATATATCCACTTTTACATAAAAATCCAGAAAAATTGAAAGCCTATTTGTTTCAGAACAAACACTTGGATAGAAAGGACAAATTCAGCTAATTTCCTGGACCTTTGACCTCATGATGGCTAAAAATGGCATTGTGTATGTGTGTGTGTGTGTGTGTGTGTGTGTGTGTGTGTGTGTGCATGTGTGTGTATGTGTGTAGTTCTAGATCCAAAATAAATCTGAAGTGAATTATAGAAATGTATATAAATAGAAATATAAGTAATAAGCAAAAGAGAAAATGAAGACAAGATATCATAGGCAGGAAAATAAAAGCTTGAAGCAATAATATTACAAACAGGTGTGTCCCATAAAGTCCTATGTACTTATTAAAAGCAGGCTTAAAAAAAAAAAGCAGGCTTTAAATTTGAGCTTCCTAGTAGCCAAAGCAAAAAAAGAACTATAACCAGTCATATGATTCTTAGAATTCATAAAATAAAAAACAATCCAGTTGCCTGGGGGAAAAATAAGCCAGTTACTCACCATTTTTCCTGGTTATGAAACCTGACAAATTTTTTTCATGCCTTCCTTCATGTGGTATCCATCTGGTTTATTACCACATTTAGCATAAATTCATTAAGAAAAGTTCATAAGATTATTTTTATGGGGTCCTTTAATGCAGGCCAAGGGCAATACATCAAGGGGAATTCTACAAAGGCAACTCTATAAAGTACAAAGATAATGCAGTCCAGTTATGCAACTCTCAGATTATCTGGCATTGTCTAAGGACAGGGGAACTAATGAACTGTGTATCTTCAAGCAGGCTTCAATTAATGCTATTATTGCAACTTGATTTTTATTTAGAATAAGACAGCACAGAATTTGAGATTCCACTTTGTTTCAAATTCCTGGAATATAAATAGTACACTCTGGTAGTTAAAAGCATAATCTTACTTCCTACAGTCAAGTAAGTGGAGGATAGATCTGATATGCTCTTTTGCAAACTAAGAAATTGTAAAACTGTGTATTGCCTACATGGCCAAAAAGGAACATGTGGATAGGATCAACATTATCAATGGAAAAATACACCAGATCTCAACTAATGCACTGACAACTGGCATAAAACTGTAGAATTTTCAGTTCTCAATTTTAAATAAGATTATATGTTTTCTCTTTTAATTAGAATAAAATTTTCATTGGAATTGTTGGCCACTGAATTGAGCTGGCCAAGGGCTTCCTTACACATCAAAGAGACAAAATTTGGGGAGTAACTATACATTTACTAGGGAGTGCATTCGACCTAAACTCTAAACTGCCACTTTGAGAAAAGGGAGTCTGGAAAAGTTCCCTGTTCAGTGATTGTGTTTTAATAAATAAAAAGACAGCTGCGATGAAGAGAAAGCAGCATATGGGATAAAAACCCTACAAGTAAATTGTCTCCAGAACGTTGCAGTAATCCCCGTGGCATGTGCTTCCTAGAGAATGATGGGACGTTTGTCAACACACATAGAGCAAACGATAGGAAAAGATTCCCATATATAATTCATCTCTCTATCAAGTTAAATACACAAATACCTCAGTTATGGGTTGGCACAGACTAAATATTTAAAAGCTTCCCACAGTGCTCCAGGTCCTCATTGTTGCCATTCCAGACAACAGGAAACAAGCATTTCCCTCATTCAGAGTCACAGACAGACACCTCTTTTCTCTTGGTCAATAAGCACTATCATTTTACACTGGCTGTTAGTACTCTCTTTGGCCAGAAACAATTACAGAGAGGCTTCAATCTAGAGGGAATACACCCAATTATACTCATAGGTGTGCCTGATTTTTAAATTAAGTATAGGATTCCACTCTTCTCTATTCCTTAAAGAGATTTTTACTATAACATCTATAACATATTTTATATATATATATATATAAATATATATATAATATATATATATAACATACTATAACATCATCTCTAACAATGAGCGTGTGTGCGTGTGTGCGCGTGCACATGTGTGTGTGTGTCTCCTCTGAGATAGAAACCACTTGAGAATAGTAGTTATTATTAGTAGTTATTTGTTTTGGTACACTCAACACCTCTCACATAGGGGATGCTTAAAAGCTGAGTACAAATGAATGAATGACTACAAAAAGATTCCCCCCCCCCATAAAAATACTTGATTTTTGAGTGCTTAACACCATCACTATCACCTCACTAATCCTGTGTTCTATGCTCCTCAACAGACCTGATTTAAATAATCAAAGTTACATCAAGAATACTTCAAACAATATATTCTGTGTTAAGATTTTTACACATAATTTCTCAGTTGAAATCTAATTCTATTTACAAAACTACTTCACATGAACATTTTTTGAATCAGAGTCACTACATAAACCATCTTTTCCACTGCTGTGTTGAGTCCTCCATACAGATTTGAAAAACAAGAGTGAAAATTAGCCAAGCACATGGATGATAGATTCTTACTAAGTCATTATTTAAAAATCATTCATTCGGAGGTGCCTGGGTGGTGCAGTCAGTGCACTTGGGCATCTGCCTCTTGGTCTCTGCTGGGGTCATGACCTCACAGTTTGTGAGTTCCAGCCCCGCACTGGGCTCTGTGCTGATGGTGTGGAGCCTGTTTAGGATTCTGACTCTCCTTCTCTCTGCCCCTCTCCCACTTGTGTGCATGCTCTCATGCTCTCTCTCTCTCGCAAAATAAATAAACTTAAAAAAATTAAAAATCATTCATTCTTTGAGTAACCACTTTTTTTCCAGAGCAATTTGTTTCTTTAAAAGGAAGACTTCAAGACATTAAGATACAATCTATGTAAATAAATGTTAACTAAAAATAATGTCAGCTGTCATTTGCATCACATGAAATATTGTTAAGAGCTGAAGAAAACAATCATTTTGCTTCCAAATTCATTCATTCCCAAAAATGATCAAGATGAGAAAGAAAGGGTGGGGTGTGGTGGGGGGACAGTGAGTTCCTAACACTGATAAACATGATCATTTTAATATTAACAATTAACATTTATTAAGGGATTATTATGTAACAGGACTGTTATATTCCATTTATTATTATATGTCCCCTTTAAGAATGAGAAAATAACTTCGAAGAGTTAAGTAATTTCCCCAAGTTCACGTAGCTGATGAGTGGTGGAACTAGAATCAGAATCCTGATGTGTCTAACTCTAAGCCTGAACACAAAACCCAGATCCAAATAGTCCTGTCTCACCAGGGCCTCACAGAACAGTAGGGCAGAGAAACAGGGTCTGTGAGCTCCTTGAAGGCCAGAATGCATGCTGTCCCTGTTCTATACTCTGATCCAATCCTGTGGCTTTAAAATCCAGTTAGATACTCTTGAATTTATATTTCATGCTCTACTTTCCTCCTGAGCTTTAGACATGAATTTAATTGTCTATAGACATCTTTGCTTGGATGTCTAGTGGACATCTCAAACCTAACATGTCTGAAATAGAATTGTTGATTTTCTTTCTTCAATTGCACTAACCAGTAATTGAGGCCATAAACCTAGCGGTCATGGCTCCTCTCTCTAGCACCTCACATTAAACCATAAGCACATTCTTTTGACACTGTCTGAGACATACCTCTTGAAACCAATCACTTTTCAGCACTTCACTTCTGGGACCCAAGCTCTACCAGCCCTCCCTGGACCACTGCACTTACCTCCTTACTAGCATACCTTAAAGCACCATTTTCTATCTTCTGGGCCACTAGCAGCTTCCTTGGCCTGAGCCCCCCCACCCCCCCCCCCCCCGCCGCCATCTTTCTCCTGGATGACTACAGCAACCTCTTTGATGACTTCCTAATTTCACTCTTGCTCTTTACCCTTCTCTGGCCCCTTTAGTCTACTCTTTAGTGGCAGCCAAGTGATATTTCAAACAAAAATTAGATTCACATCACTTCCTTATTGAAAGCCATCTAGTGGCTTCCCATTAAAAATTTAGGGCAGGGGTGCCTGGGTGGCTCAGTCGGTTAAGAGTCCGACTTCGGCTCAGGTCATGATCTTGCAATCTGTGAGTTCAAGCCCCTGAAGCCTACTTCAGATTCTGTGTCTCCCTCTTTCTCTGCCCCTCCCCCACTCATGCTCTGTCTCTCTCTGTGAAAAATAAATAAACATTAAAAAAAATTTAGGGCAAAACCTGAAGTCCTTACCACAGTCTACAAATTTCTACATATGGTCCAACTGGCAGCTATTTCTCAGATCTCATTCTTACTATTTACTCAGTTCTGCTCAGTTACACTGGTCTTACTTGTTCTCATCCCTGGGCCTTACTCCATGCTGTTCCTTTTGCCTGGAATGTTTTTCTCTAGAGCTTCATAAGACTCACTCCCTTATTTCATTCAGATTTTTGTTCAAATACCCCACATTATCTAAAATATTCCTCCTTCTATAATTCCCTATTTCTTCTTCCTGACTTACTTTTCTTTCTGCCACTGATCAGTACCTGAAAGTATACTATATATGTTTTTTTTTTCAAAGCACTGGGTTTTTTTAAGTTTACTTATTTATTTTGAGAGAGAGAGAGAAAGAGAGAATGAGCGAGCAGGGGAGAGGCAGAGAGCAAGAGAGAATCCCAAACAGGCTCAGCACTGTCTGTGCAAAGTCTGATGCGGGGCTTGAACTCCTGAACTGTGAGATCATGACCTGAGCCAAAACCAAGAGGTGGATGCTTAACTGACTGAGCCACCCAGGCACCACCTATTATATTTGATTTGTTGTGTGTCTTGCCCCCTAATATTAAAGTTTCATCAGGGAAAAGACTTCATTTTATTCATGATGTCTCCCTAGGTTTTAGGACAGGGTCTAGCACTCAGTAAGTAATCAATAAATATCTATTGACTGTATACTGTTTCTCCAGGGTCCAATAAAGACTTGATACATAATTTGTGCAAAAACATTTGTGAAAAAAAATGGGCATGAATACCAAAGGGTGGTAGGTGAGTGAGATATGTTTGGAGCCAGCCAGACTCAAGGTTGCAAGGTGAATTCCTACCCACCCCCCAGCTTTATTAAGGTATAACTGACAAACAGATTTTTAATATATTTAAACATACAATGTAATTATTTGATACATTTATCTATTGTGAAAGAACTTGACACATCTACACATCACATATTTACCTTTTTTATTTGATGAGAACACTTACCTTCCATACTGTCTTAGCAAATGTCAATTATACAACACAGTATTATCAACTAGAGTCACCATATGATATATTTAATCCTCAGATCTTCTTCTTCTTATAACTGAAAGTTTGTACCCTCTTACCAACCTCTCCTTGGCAACCACTTTTCTACTCCCTGTTTTTATGAGTTCATTTTATTTTTAAGATTCCACATATAAGTGATACCATGCAACATTTGTCTTTCTCTGTCTGGCTTATTTCACTTAGCAAGGTCACTCTTAAAGGTCTCTTCAAGGGATGTGTAGAGAGTCCAGGCGAGAATGGGTGAGTAGGCACAGAAACAGGCTCACTTTGAAAACTTACCCCTTGCAATGTGGATACTTTATTATAGAATCCTACCCAGGTAATTGAATCCCGCCCAGATAATGGTGGAGTTGGTTTTGCATTATGGAGAAGGGATTGAAATCTCCATTCATCTAGATTGGCTTTTGGCTTCGTTTCCAAAATTAGCATTTTTGCCAAGTAGCTCCCAGCCTGGGTTTAAATATCTCTAGTGCCTAAAAACTCACTGTCACATTTACCAAAGCTTTGCCTGCTCTATCGATTCCCCCACATCATATATTCTCCTGTGACAAATACAGTGTTAAGCAATACAGAAAAGAAAGGAGAGGAAACCAGTATTTTCAGACCCAATTTATTTAATCCTCATAACAACCTGGGATATAAAATTTTTATCCTCAGTTTAAACATAATATGATTAAAGTCTAGAGAGATGATGGGACTTGCTCAAAATTTAGTACTTGAACTGAGACAATGTCAAGATTTTTTGAAAGCAAAGCAAAGCAATACAAACAAACCAAACCAAAACCAAGGTAAACAAGTAAACAAAACACCACTTGGTTAATACCCACACTCAAACTAGCTAATGCATAAGAGAGTTTAAAGCAGGACTATTTTCAAAGGTAGAAACCAGAGTGTAGGAAAATCAGGATGGATACTATACCCAGAGCCCAGATACCACCTGGAGGCAGAAAGGGGTGGGAATGGTTACTAGACCCTGGAAGCTGAGGGGCAGGGTGGAGAGGGGCCACTACAGCTACTGTGACAAGGGACATAGCCAGCCATTATGACCCCTCAGGGAAAAAACTAGAGAAATACATACCACAACTTTACATTTCTTCCTCTTCTGTCTTTTGGCAGTATCTTGAATTGTCTGCAACCTAATATAAATCATAGGCCAAGGGAAACTGTTGATGTGATCCATACAGGTGGGCCCGAGGGGTGAGGTGTAAAACATGGTAAAAGGGTGGAGATAAGATCAGGAGGGACAAATTGAATATATCCTGCATGCCTACTTAAAGAAGGTTATGGAAAGCTATAAATAAACCTGAATTTGGATTATACTGCTTTGTCTAAATTGCCACATTGTATGTTTTAACCTGCCAGACTCTTGTTTTGTTCACTATAATAAGATTCTCTTTCAATGATTATTATTTTGCAATTACAGCCCACTTTAATGAAAATTATGTGCTTTTTTCATAATAACTTCTCTAAAAATTCCTCTTCGGTACTTTCTGAACATCCCATAGTTCTTTCAAAGCATTTATATATAGCCTTTTTTTAATCGTTTCTCTAAAACAATTAGAATTTCATTATTATATTTGAAATTTTAATATAGTCATTATAATGTCAAAGGAAACTTCTCTGAGACACATTCATATTTTCATATTAATGGAAGTACTGTTATAATGTTAATAGAAAAATGGGTTTAATCAATTATTTAATTCATTCATTAACTACATATTACCTCCAAACTCAAGGGAATGTAAAACAAACAACTCATTTAAAACAACAAAAAGGATTGAGCTTTGGAAACTTCCAAGATATAGTTAGTAACTTTAAATCATTTTTATCTGGAATGACTAATCCAATAGGAGGAGAAAGAGCATACTATGTGAAAAGAACACAGCCCTTTGAGTTAGAGAGACCTGGAGTAAAGTCCCAGCTGTATAGTTGATGAACTGTGTGATTTTGCAATGTGTCTTAAAGACTCTGAGTCTGTTTCTTTGTCTACAAATTGGGTGAAATAATATGTATCTCACAGTTATTTGAGGATTGTGGTAAATAAAATATGCAAAGATTATGAGTCCTTGGCACCTTAAAAATGCTCAGGAAATAGAAGGCATCATCTGTTGATTTTTATTCTTAAATAGGGCTTGTTTCAGATGTCCTTGCTACCTTTCCACTTAAGAATTGCTTTGCCTTCATCTCTCACACCCAGAGCCTGAAATGAGTCTTTGCTTTCTCCCCTCTGGGTCCTGACCTATCATTCTTTATTCCTCAAGACAAAGGCACTTGTCATGCCAAAGGCCCCTACCCTCCAAATGTATTTCTTTGTCTTAGCATAGAAAAGGAAACAAAAGCCAAAAGTTTATTGTTTGTTGGTTGGTTGGTTGGTTGTTTTATGCCTCCAATAGAGGAGAAACCACTCCCCAGGTCTAAGGCACTCTAAAACCCAAAGCAGGGGCAGAGGAGTTGGAGATAGGAAACCTGAAACCTTCAATCCATGAAGGATAGGAAACCTGAAACCTTCAATCCATGCTAAGCACAATCTTTCCATTGGGAAGCTGTCAGTAAAGGAGGTTACATTTAGGGGAAACAGTATTGTCATAAGTAATATCATTATTTCAATTTTAGAAGGTAAGAGACCAGATCAAAGTCAAACCATATTTTTATTGAGAGGAGGACCACAGGGGGCAGGTGTCAATGATGTTAATCTATAAGATGTGCTCAACATAACTGAAAGTATAATAAGATGATGGAACACATTGCATGTAACAGAACTATCTACCCTCTAACTCTTTATCTTAAGATAAAGAATGATGTTCTGAATGTGAAACTCAGTAAATGGGGAGCAAAAGACTTAGGAAGCAAGTCTAAGAATAGGTTTGTTGGGCTAATTTTCTCAGGTTCACTTTGCAGCTTTGGCCATTTCTTTATCCAAAAATTCTGTGAGTTCAGGCTTAGATGGCCTTATTGTCCTTCCTCACTTGACTTACCTCACCAAACTTGCCTCTAACTTTCCAATTATTTCCTTGAGCCTCATTTTCCTCATCTTAAAAAAAGGGAACTATGATATTTTAAGGCTACTACAAAGAATAAGAAAACAGATATAGAGCATCTAGACTATTACTTAGGTAATAAATGGTAGTTGTCATTATTAATTCTGTTTGTTGTTTTTCTTTCTGGCATTGTCATCAGATTACCTTGCAATCGTCTATTTTCATATCTGTCTTTCCCATTAGACAGTGAACAACTTAAGGGCACGCGGTTCACATCTGTTAACCTCTGCATTATCACCGCTTAGCACAGGGCTTAGCACAGAGAAAACTCTAACATTTGTCAAAAGAACGAAAAAGGAAATGACTCTCTCCTTCTCTGAACACTTCTGTGACTGCCCAAATGCTTCCAGCCACCTGAATGGCACTTGCAGTTTATTCTGCAGATGAAGTGGTAAAGAAGGCCCTTTGTAAAGCTGACCTTTAGGTTTTGGCTTCACTTGGGCATTTTTTCCTTCTTTTGCTCTTATTTCACAGGCAGAGAGATGGTATGAGACATCAAGGGAAAAGACATCAAATCCTGGAGAGCTTAGATGCAATTTGCACCTCCACAAATTGCCCTGAGGACCTTAAGTCGCAACTAATTATCACCAGTAATTAGAACTGCTTTTCAGAGAGGCAGAAATAGTGTCCTGTAGGGAACACCCCATGTTCCTCAAAGAGAAATTCAGATGGGACAGATGTCACTCCCTTCCCAGCATCCTGGGATGTTGATGAGGGGGCTCCAGTAGGCTTCAGTGACTGACCCAGAGAATTACTGCCTGGACTAACAAGATACTAATGACAAGGACAACACAATGCATCTTGAAAGTGTTCTGAAATTTTAAAAGTGCTTTTACTGCCAACATCTTACTAGATTCTCAGACCAATCCTATGACAGAAATAAGATCCATGTATTTGTTGTACACCTACCATTTGCAATTTATTCTGCTAACCATAGAAAATACATTAGTAAACCACCCTGTAAAATACTTGCCTTTGCAGAATTTGAAGATTTCATGCAAGAAGCAGTAGGCAGTATGTCATTACAGACCAATGTGATCAGTATTATAATAAAAGTATAGGTAATTATGTTAAAAAAATATATATCCCCATGCCATAAAAATGGTTATGTGACCTGGTAACTTGGAGGAGATAGCATTTGATTGTCACAGCAAATGCATGTAGTAATACCTTCAGTGTAAGAATAAGGAAACTGAGGCTTACAAAAGTTGCTTGTGGCTACATGGTAAATAGAGAAGTCAAAATCAAAACCTAAGGCCTTCAACTTCAAATCTCTGGCTCGTTCTAAGAGAGCACCTCTTTTCAATATTGAATTTGCCTCTATAGCTTTTTCACAACTGTTCATCTAGCACATGCTTGAATACCTTTAGTGACAAAATGTTTATCACCTCAGAAGGCATCCCATTTAGCTGTTGGGTAGAACTCATTTTTTAAAATGTTCTTCCTTAGCAGAAATACCAATGAGGAGAATTATTGTGCTTAGAAAGAGGAAAGGGAGGGCATGGGCATAACTGTGGATACAGAAAGTTTGACTTTCCAGATAGTTTTGAGCTAGACAGGAAACAAGAAGTCTGGCTAAAGTGAAAAGTATAGAATAGACTAAGAGTAGATGAGGATGTGGAAAACCAGAATTCTCATACATTGGTCATAGGAGTATCACCTGGTAGTACTGGTAGTATTTATAATGTGAAACATACGTGTGGTAGGCTGCAGAATGTCAGACTCTCCAAGGATGTCCACGTCCTAATCCCTGGAAACTATAAATGTTACCTTAGATGGCAAAACAGACTTTGCAGATGTGATTAAATTGGGATCTTGAGAAGGGGAGACCGTTCTGGATTATCTGGGAGCGCCTGATATAATCACAGGGGTTCTTATAAGGGAGAAGGCAATGTAAAGATAGAAGCAAAGAAAGATTTAAAAAATGCTATGCTGCTGGCTTTGATAATGGAGGAAGGAGCCATGAGCCAAAGAAGGCAAGGAATGTAGCTCAAGAAGCTAGAAAAGGCAAGGAGACAGATTTTACACTGGAGTCTCCAGAAGGAACCAGCCCTGTCAACACCTTAATTTTAACCCCATAAGACCCATTTTGAACTTCTTACTGCCAGAACTGCAAGATAATAAACTTGTATTTCTTTAAGCCATGAAGTTTGTGCTAATTTGTTACAGCAGTGACAGGAAACTAATACAATAAATATATTCAAACGCTGACTAAATCTACTCTTACATCCCCAATAGAATACATGCATATGTGCACCAAAAGACATATACAATAATATTCTACAATACTACTTGTAATATACACAAATAGAAAGTACCCAAGTGCCGTCAACAGTATAATGGATAAATAAATTGTGGGACTAAGTCAGGATAGTGGTCATCCTTGGGCAATGGAGCACAAAGGGTGCTTCTGAGATGCTAGTAATGTTCTGTTACCTGATTGGGGGTACTGGTTACATAGGCGTATTCACACTGAAAATTCATCAAGCCATATTATTTACGATATGTGCACTTTGAAGAGTATATATTGTACTTTAATAAAAAGCTTAAAAACAAACCAAAGTTCAACGTGCTGATGCACCTGGATGGACCCTCCGGAGGTCACCCATGAATGTCACGAGGTTAACAGGCATTTGCCTAGGGTCCATTGTTTGAAAATGAGAAAGCCTTTGACTCTAAGCAAAAATTTAACAAGATGTGCTACTTTTAGGCTTCCAGAAATATCTTTCATGCCTGTTATTTAGGAACATTCCTACTATGGACTTCCTGATTCTATGGACATATTATTCCACCTGGTTGAAAAATTCAGCATGCTGTGTGCTGTGATGGAGTTATATGATTGTTTCTGCAAGGACAAGGTAGCTCTGTCGTGGTGAAGCAAGATGGGTCTGGGAGACCGAGATGTGGATTTGAATTCTGGCTGATTTGCTAGACTGTGACAAGTCACTTCATTCCAAGATCACCTGTAAAATGAGTGGCTATAAGATTAACTATAATCTGTAAGAATTAAACGTGATGTGTGAATACCTCCAGCTCCTTGCCTGGCACCTACAGAAGTTCAGCATACATGCATTATATCTGACCAAGGCGGAAGATTTCACCAAGGAATGCATATGGAGGGTAAGAGGTGGAGTTATGTCTGATTATATCTGAGCTCTGGTTGTCTGGACAAGGAAGACACAAGGCTACAGTAAAAAAAGTCCCAAAGACTGAGCTGGATTAGACCAGGGCTGGAGCTGCCTGAGATGTGAGAATAGATATGGTCCAAGAATGGAAAAATGCCAGAAAAGTAACATCACTTATCATATCTAAAGAGAAAAATTGTGGTGTAGTTACAGCAATAGTTCAGAAAGCAGGGATTCCAAGAGGCATATAAGGAATGGAGCATTGGATAGGTTAAGGTGAAGGTTTCAGGACACAGGCTGTAAACAGATCTCTAGGGCTAGAAGTCCACTAGCTGAATAATATAAGGGTGACCAGACTTTAAAAGAGCACTGCTGGACTGAAGAAGCTGGGCTTTGAAGGGTTTGAGCAGGAGACTTCCTTAGCTAAATCTTTCCTAGGTGAGGCTAGGGCTTGGGGCACACTGCCTCTCTCCCGTGGATGGCTTTCGGCATTTGCAGATTAAACAAAAGTTCAAAAATCTATTTGATACCTGGCAATGTGCTACCCAATGGTTTTCTGTTGTGTTCTATGACCTTTCTGCTGTGTGTCTGTTTTGCTATTGATTTTAATTACGGAATATAATTTCCAGCATGAGGACTCAGACAGCTCCCTCCGGCAGGCCAAGCTCTTGCCAGGGCCTCCCAGAGGAAGGCAAATGGAAAGCAGTATGGCTTAAAGCTACGTGCTATTCCTTACAAAGGACACAATGGATTCTTTTCATATAAATGTCACTGCTGTGGTCTGATGCCTCTCCGCCATCCCACTAAGCGTGAAGGGGGAATGGGATGTGGGAACAGAAATACTGCCCAGCTGCTGGGCTCATTTCAGCTAAGAACAAAGGAACTTGCAAAGCACAGCCTGAAACCACGTATACGATGTGCCTAAACTATGAAGAGGCAGCCAGTTTCCCAGAAGTTTAGGTCTGAACACAATACTAGCGGCTAGGAAGCACGCATGCACGTGTGTGCGCACACACACACACACACACACACACACACACACATACTTATTTTACCCTCTTGAGCTAAAGTGCATGGTGCAAAACATCATGGAGACTTCAGCTCTAGTCTCAGCTGGGATAGGACATTACACACTTATGGGATCATAAGCAAATCATTCAATGTTTCAGGCCCTCAATTGTCTAACTGCAAAATATGATGATTTGATGCAATAACTGTCTCCTCTGTGCCAGGCATTGTGTGGTGTGGCTTTACTTAATAATTAGAATGACTCTACGAGGAAAACATTATTCTCCAAGTTCCTCATTATAGGAAGTGTCCCTTTTATTGCACTTAACATTCCTTACTATAATTCATTTATGTAATGCCTGCCTCTTACTCTAGATTGTGACACCTTCAGGACAAAAGTGTCCCTAGTGTCAGGACCTGCCAGAGTAAAGTACACATAAGAGGAATAGAGGTTGATCAAGATTAAAGTCTAGCTGACTGCTAATTTCACTAAAACACAATCCAGGAGGAGCATGTTGTGAAAATGCCTCCTTGTACTTTGGCTTGATACCAGACCAGCAAGTCTCTCTTTTACTTACACACACACACACACACACACACACACACACACACACACAGTCACTCTAGAGTGTGAGTAGGAACAGTGCAGGGTCTTTTGGGCAAAATCAGAACTAAGAGTGTTGGGAAATGGGTGCAGTTTGAGGGGACTTTGTTCATGGACCCAGGAAGCAAAAACTGAAATGGATATTAGCACTCAAGATGTGTAAGGAGTGCCCTTGGGTTTAATGCCTATGGAAGGGCAGGGATGGAAGGAGGAGTGGATAGAGGGAAAAATGAGTTGTGATGCAAGCCCAAGGGCAGCCTCAGCTCTACCCTTGGGGAGCTATGGAGCTAGAATTGTATTTGAAAGTTGTTCCAAGTTGGGCCTCCATGAATCAGTCATTGGATGTGGAACCCCCAGGAAGGGGCATAACCTCAGTGTAGGATGTAGCTTATAGTTAATGGCTATCAGTTGAAAACACTCCTAAGGGATGGGGCAATAAGTCTTCCTTGAATGGGAATATGGTTGGTGCATCATAATGTCCATCACAGATCTAAGGTCACCAAGTTCAAACTGGCAATGGGTCAAGAGGTATATGCTCCAACAAGACTGAAGAGATGGTAGAAAGGGAGAGGAAAGCATATGCTAGGGTAGAAGTCAGGTCAGGCAGCCTGGGGTCCTGGAGGCTGCACAATGGGGCCAGGGATCATATAAGTCACAGTTGACAACAGGCCAAGTCTAGGGAATCAGACAATGTTCTCAGGGTAGGCAGGGTTCATCTGACATAGCAGGCATGGTTTCAAAATCAGCAGCTAGGAGAGCTCCAGGAAATGTGAAGAAGGGATTGGGAAAAGGAAGAAACTACTATTTATTGAGTTCCTACTCTGTGCTAGGCATTCTATACAGTTTATCTCCATTCATCTTAGAATTACAAGTTAGGATATTATATTCTTCAAGTTACAGAAGAGGATGCTGAGCCTTAGATTTTAGTAAGATATCTTTTTTAAAAAAGATGTTTACTTATTTATTGAGCGGTGGGGGGGGAAGGAGAGCAGGGGAGGAGCAGAGAGAGAAAAGAGAGAGAATTCCAAGCAACCTGATCCAGGGCACAATCCCATGAACTATGAGATCATTACCTGAGCTGAAATCAAGAATTGGATGCTTAACCTACTGAGACACCCAGGCGCCCCTCAGTAAGATGTCTTAATTAGTGAGTGCTAGAGCTGACATTGAAGTCTAAATTGCTGTTTATGAGGAGGGAAAGTGCTGGGACCCAGGGCAGTGAGAGCTTCTGATGTGTATGAGCTTCCCAGTGACCAACTGAAGGAAGACCCAGGAGCCTACAGGTTTTGTGTGACCTTGGGTGAATCATGAATCTATGGGTCTTTTCTAATTTTCAAGTGAAGAGTGAAATGAATGACCTCTAAGATACTTAAATTTTTTTAATGTTTATTTTTGAGAGAGACAGAGCGAGCATGAGTGGAGGAGGCCAGAAAGAGAGGGAGACACAAAATCCAAGCAGGCTTCAGGCTCCGAGCTGTCAGCACAGACTGCACAGAGCCTGACATGGGGCTAGAACTCACAAACCACAAGATCATGACCTGAGCGGAAGTGGGACGCTTAACCGACTGAGCCACCCAAGCGGTCCTAAGATACTTTTAATTCTAAATATATATCAAAATGTGAATCTAACAATACTAGCATATGCTTCCAAATGAGACTATTTTATACAGTAGTCCTTGCCCTTACCTTCAGTTTCACTTTCCATGGTTTTAGTTACCTGCTGTTAACTGCAGAATGGAAGAAGATGATCCTCGTGATGCATGGTCAGAAGGTCAAAAGTGGCCTAATGCTATGTCACAATAGTTACATCATGCACATTACTTCATCACACCACATAGGCATTTCATCATCTCACATCATCACAATTCAGTACCATTCAGGCACACCTCATTTTATTGTGCTTCACTATATGGCACTACACATATGTTTGTTTTATAAATTGAAGGTTTGTGGCAGCCCTGTATCAAGCCAGTCTACTGATGCCATTTTTCCAACAGCATTTGCTCACTTTGTGTCTCTTAGTCATATTTTGACAATTCTTGAAATATTTAAAACTTTTAATTATTATTGTTTTTCTTATAATGATCTGTGATCTTTGATGTTACTATTGTAATTGTTTTGGGTTCCATGGACTGTGCCCATAAAAGATAACAAACTTGATAAATGTGTGTGTTCTGACTAATCCACTGATCAGCTGTACCTCCATATCTCTCTTTCCTCAGGCCTCCCTATTCTCTGAGACACAACAATATTGAAATTAGGCCCTAAAATTGCCTCTAAGTGTTCAAGTGAGAGGAAGAGTTGCATGTCTGTCACTTTAAATCAAAAGCCAAAGATAAGTATGCTAAGTGACAAAGGCATATCTAAAACCAAGATAGGCCTAAAGCTAGGTCTCTTGCACCAAACAGTTAAGTTGTGAATGCAAAGGAAAAATTCTTAAAAAAAATTAAAAGTGGTATTCCAGTAAACATATATATGATAAGAAAATGAAATAGCCTTATTGCTGTTACTGAGAAAGTTTTAGTGGTCTGGATAAAAGATCAAACTGGCCACAACATTCCCTCAAGCCAAAGCCTAATCCAGAGCAAGGCTCTATTTTTCTAATTCTTTTCAAGTCTATGAAGGCTGAGAGAGGTGAGGAAACTGCAGAAGAAAAGTTGGAAGCTAGCAGAGGCTGTTCATGAGGTTTAACATGGAAGTTCAGGGTGAAGCATCCAGTGCTGATATAGAAATTGCAGTAAGTTATCCAGAAGATCTTGCCAAATCATTAATGAAGGTGGCTACACCAAACAACAGATTTTCAATGTAGACAAAACAGTCTTATACTGGAAGATGCCATCTAGCACTTTCATAGGTGGAGAGGGGAAGTCAATGCCTGGTATCAGTTTCAAAGGACAGGCTGATTCTCTTGTTAGAAGCTAATGCAGCTGGTGACTTTAAGTTGAAGCCAGTGCTTATTTAACATTCTGACAATCCTAGGGCCCTTAAGAATTATGCTAAATCCACTCTTCCTATGCTCTTTAAATGGAACAATAAAGTCTGGATAACAGCATATCTGTTTACAACATGGTTTACTGAATATGCTCACTATTGAGACCTCCTGCTCAGAAAAAATATTCCTTTCAAAGCATTACTTCTTATTGACAGTGTGTCTGGTCACTCAAGAGCTCTTATGGAGATGTACAATGAGATTAATGTTGTCTCCATGACTGCTAACACAACATCCATTCTGTAGCCCATGGATCAAAGAGAAATTTCAAATTTTGAGTCTTATTATTTAAGACATCCATTTCATAAGGCTTTAGCTGCCATAAGTAGTGATTCCTCTGATGGACCTGGGCAAAAGAAATTGAAAACATGGAAAGAATTCACCATTTTTGATGACATTAAGAACATTCAGGAATTATGGGAAGAAGTCAAAATACCAACATTTGCAGGAGTTTTGAAGACATTGATTTTAACCCTCATGGATGACTTTGAGGGGTTCAAGATTACAGTGGAGGAAGTAACTGCAGATGTGGTGGAAATAGCAAGAGAACTAGAATTAGAAGTGGAGACTGAAGATGTGACTGAGTTACTGCATTCTCATGATGAAATTTGAACAGATGAGCTATTTCTTATGGATGAGCAAAGAAAGTGGTTTCTTGAGATAAAATCTACTCCTGATGAAGATGCTGTGAAGACTGCTCAAATGACAACAAAAGATTCAGAATATCACATAAATTTATTTGATTAAACAGTGGCTGGGTTTGATATCAACTCCTGTTTTGAAAGAAGTTCTAGTGTAGGTAAAATGTTATCAAACTATATCACACACTACAGAGAAATTGTTCATGCGTCACTCGATGCAGCAAACTTATCTTATTTTAAGAATTTGCCACAACCACCCCAGCCTTCAGCAGCCACCATCCTGATCAATCAGCAGCCATCAACATGGAGGCAAGATCCTTCACCAGCAAAAAGACTGTAACTTGCTGAACGCTCACATGATGGTAAGCATTTTTACCAATAAAATATTTTTGAATTAAGGTCTGTTTTTCTTTAGACATGATGCTATTGCACATTTAACAGATGACAGTATAGTGTAAAAACAAGTTTAATGTGCACTGGGACAATAAAAATTCATTTGGCTCACTTTATTGTGAATATTTGCTTTACTGCAGTAGTCCAAAACCCAATCTGTAATATCTCCAAGGTATGCCTATATAATAAGATATTTTGAGAGAGAGACAGAGGGAGAGAGAGACCACATTCAAATAATTTTTATTATAGCATATTGTTATAATTGTTCTATTTTGTATTAGTTATTGTTGTTAATCTCTTACTGTGCCTAATTTATACATTAAAATTTATCAGATATGTGGGCACCTGGGGGGCTCAGTTGGTTGAGCATCCAACCTTGGCTCAGGTCATGATCTCAAGGTACGTGGATTTGAGTCCCGCCTCGGGCCCTGTGCTGACAGCTGGAGCCTGAAGCCTGCCTGCTTCGGATTTTGTATGTCCCTCTCTCTCTGCCTCTCCCCTACTCACACTCTGTCTCTCTTATCTCTCTCTCTCTCTCTCAAAACTAAATAAACATTAAAAAAATTTTTTTTAAATTATCAGATGTGGAGTTTGGTGAGTTCTTTATAGATTTTGGATACTAGCCCTTTGTCCGATATGTCATTTGCAAATATCTTTTCCCATTCCGTTAGTTGCTTTTTAGTTTTGTTGATTGTTTCCTTTGCAGTGCAGAAGGTTTTTATCTTCATGAGGTCCCAATAGTTCATTTTTGCTTTTAATTCCCTTGCCTTAGGGGATGTGTCAAGTAAGAAATTGCTGCGGCTGAGGTCAGAGAGGTTTTTCCCTGCTTTCTCCTCTAGTGTTTTGATGGTTTCCTGTCTCACGATCAGGTCCTTTATCCATTTGGAGTTTATTTTTGTGCATGGTGTAAGAAAGTGGTCTAGTTTCATTCTTCTGCATGTTGCTGTCCAGTTCTCCCAGCACCATTTGTTAAAGAGACTGTCTTTTTTCCATTGGATATTCTTTCCTGCTTTGTCAAAGATTAGTTGGCCATACTTTTGTGGGTCCAGTTCTGGAGTCTCTATTCTATTCCATTGGTCTATGTGTCTGTTTTTGTGCCAATACCATGCTGTCTTGATGATTATCACTTTGTAGTAGAGGCTAAAGTCTGAGATTGTGTAATCCAGTGAAGAAATGGGCAGAAGACATGAATAGACACTTCTCTAAAGAAGACATCCATATGGCCAATAGGCACATGAAAAGATGATCAACGTCACTCCTCATAAGGGAAATACAAATCAAAACCACACTGAGTTATCACCTCACACCAGTCAGAGTGGCTAAAATGAACAAATCAGGAAACTATAGATGCTGGAGAGAATGTGGAGAAATGGGAACCCTCTTGCACTGTTGGTGGGAATGCAAACTGGTGCAGCCGCTCTGGAAAACAGTGTGGAGGTTCCTCAAAAATTAAAAATAGATCTACCCTATCACACTGCTAGGAATTTACCCAAGGGATACAGGAGTGCTGATGCACAGTCACACTTGTACCCCAATGTTTATAGCAGCACTTTCAACAATAGCCAAATGATGGAAAGAACCTCAATGTCCATCAACTGATGAATGGATAAAGAAATTGTGGTTTATATACACAACGGAATACTACTTGGCAATGAGAAAGAATGAAATATGGCCTTTTGTAGCAATGTGGATGGAACTGGAGAGTGTTATGCTAAGTGAAATAAGTCATACAGAGAAAGACAGATACCATGTGTTTTCACTCTTACGTGGATCCTGAGAAACTTAACAGAAGACCATGGGGGAGGGGAAGGGAAAAAAAGTTAGAGAGGGAGGGAGCCAAAACATAAGAGACTCTTAAAAACAGAATAAACTGAGGGTTGATGGGGGGTGGGAGGGAGGGGAAAGTGGGTGATAGGCATTGAGGAGGGCACCTGTTGGGATGAGCAATGGGTGTTGTATGGAAACCAATTTGACAATAATTTCTTATTAAAAAAATTATCAGATATGCATGTGTAGGGAAAAACATAATATTTACAGAGTTTGGTACTATATCCATGGTTTCAGGCATCCACTGGGGATCTTGGAATGTATCTCCCATGGACAAGGAGCAACTACTATATAGGATAATGACTGAAAGCATGAATTTCAGAGTCTGAGAGACCAGAGTTCAAATCCTGACTCCTGACAATGTGAAAGTTTATGTGTGTATGTCTGTTTGAGGTGACATATTTTAAAAACATTTAAAAAAGTATGAGAGAAACAGCTCAAAAGGTGTTCTATTTTCAATTTAGGACTTATAAAACAGATTTCCTCTAGGCTGCCCCTGTAACAACAACTTAGTTCCTGTGGGATATGAACAAGAATTAGGTATTCCCATATTTATCCATGAGAAGACTTAGCAGTTAACTGAGAATGTGGCTGGGAGATTGCTAATGAGAAGTCCTCATGGCAGGGCAAACTATTTGTAAGAGATCATATGAGACTGTGTCCTCCAGAGAGGACATTAAGGTCCTGATCAACCAAGAAAGAAAGAGAGAGGGACCACAAAGAGCATCAACAATAAGCTTTATAAGCAGATGCTACTATGAGCTGACTGTTTGTGTCCCCCTCAAAATTAATATGCTGAAGCCATAATCCCCAACGTGATAATATTTGGAAGTGGGCATTTGTGAGGAAATTAAGGCACGAGTATAGAGCCCTCATGAATAGCATTAGTGTTCTTAGAAGAAGAGACATGAGAAAGATGATCTCTGTCTCCAACATGTGAACACATGGCAAGATAGTAGCCTCCTGAAAAATCAGGAAGGAGGCTCTCACCAAAAACTAAATCAGCTAGCACCTTGATCTTGGGCTTCTAGCCTCCAGGACTGTAAGAGAAAACAAACAAACAAACAAACAAACGTTTTCTGTTTAAGCCACCCAGTTTATGGTACTTGTTATAGCAGCCCAGGTTAACTACAACAGATGACATTAGAAAGGCTGGTACACCTCGGTGGTCTTCTGTCTGTGCAGCAACCCAGACCAGCCATTTCAGAGCCAAGATCAAGGAGAATCTACCTCATGGATCCAAAACACAAGTGTCCCTTTTTGCCACAAGATCAGTATTACCAGATATTGCTTTTGAAGGGAGGAGAGCAGAAGGGGAGGGAAGTAGAACCTGAAAGACCAGATAATTTTACCTAAAGAGCAATACATACATAGAGGGGCAGTTTGGTTATGGTATAGGACCAAGTTTACTGATCTGGAATAAAATTTGGTTACTGTTATTTTTTTTTTCAAACTTTCTAGCACATAGAACTCCTGTGGAAGACTAAAGATGTTTTACATAAAGGAAGATACTACAACTTGTCTATGAGCTGTGAACAAAATTTCTGGACCCACTACAATAATATAAAATATTAACATTTGACTCATGTTTTATATTTATATTTTTACAGCATTATTCACTGATGTATCTCTAATGCCAATACAGTTATTAATACATAGTAGGATTTTAGTACGTAGACACACACACTCACCCACGCACCCACACCCACATCCACACACACACACACACACACACACACACACACACACACACTGGAATATTACTTGGCAATCAAAAAGAATGAAATCCTGCCACTTGCAACCATGTGGATAGAAATAGAATGTATTGAGCTAAGCAAAATAAGTCAGTCAGAGAAAGACAAGTATCATACGATTTCACTCATATATGGAATTTAAGAAACAAAACAGATGAACATAGGGGAAGGGAAAGAAAAATAAGATAGGTAACCCATAGGAGACTCTTAAATATAGAGAACAAACTGAGGTTGCTGGAAAGGAGGTAGGTGGAGGAATGGGTTAAATGGGTGATGGGCATTAAAGAGGGCACTTGTTAGGATGAGCACAGGATGTTATAGGTAAGTGGTATAGGTAACTAAATTCTACTCCTGAAACCATTATTACACTATATGTTAACTGACTTAGATTTAAATTTAGAAAAATACAAAAAAGATTTAAGAGACATATCAACTAAAAAAAAGAGAAAGACATAAAACTAAGTTTCATAACACCATCCCTATGTGGTAAATATTACTATAGCACCCATTATATAAATGAAAAAAGAAATCAAGGCTCAGAAATGTTAGTGGAGTTATATAAAACTTGTATATGATTGTATTGGAGCTTGAACCTGAGTTTTCTGACTCAAAGGCTGTTTCTACTGCAACAAGGTTCTATCACTTATTCTTCCCTCATGCCAGCATAAACCCACTACTGAGATGATAAAGGACATGAAAATATTTTTCTAAGATCCATTGTAGGCTGGGGGTCTTGCCCTCTGACTCATGATTCAGATCCCTATTCTCTTATGAGCACCTATGATTAGCAGTTCTGAGATATTCATGTCTGACTCTACATGCTCAGTTTAAGAACATGCAAACAGACTCCTGGCACTGACTTCCTGTTTATACAGTAAAGCCAATAACTATCAGCATTTTCAGCTCCTTTTAGTGCTAACCCAACAGTGTCTGTCCTTGGGGCCCCAGACTGAGAACTCAGAAATGTAGTCTACCGCTGGAGGCTTTTGGTTTCTGTCTCCTTGCTTATAGTAATGCTTTTTTACAAACCAGAGAAAGGCTTCTTTTAACCCTGGCCTCTTGGGATGATACATGTATTGTACTGCAAACATTTCCAGATAGGGAAAAAGAGTCCATAAGAATGAAACTATAGTTGGGGCACTGGGTGGCTCAATCGGTTGAGTGTCTGACTTTGGCTCATGATCTCACAGTTCATGAGTTCGAGCCCTGCATCAGGTTCTGCACTAACAGTGCAGAACCTGTCTGGAATTTTTTATCTCCTTCTCCCTCTCTGTCTCTCACTTGTTCTCTTGCTCTCTCTCCCTCTCTCTCTCTCTCAAAATAAATACATAAAGTTGAAAAAATTTTAAAAAAGAAGAATGAAGCTACAGTTGAAAGGTTAGATTTTGAATACCTTACCTACTACAAGAAAAGGCTTGGAAACAGTTCTGAAGGTGAAAATGTAATAAAGACCTCAGAAATCACCTGTGCAGATGGGGAAAGCCACAACCCAAAATGCAGAAAAGACTTACTCAAGGTCATGAATTCTAAAATACACCGACTTGGTCTTTAAAGACCTAATATTCTAACACTTTTCTACTTCCCATCCCCCTACTCCACATTCTCTGTATTCATTTCCTAGCAGAAGGCTCTTAACCTAAAAGGTTCCCCACAAATACTTGTGGAAATCAATAATTGGCATTTGTTTTACTAAGAAGATTCTACACTTCATTTCAAAGCTCTTAGAAATTTAGATAGAGTTTAAGCCATCTGCCAATGGTCACCCAACAAAACATGTTATATTTGACTCATGTTCTTCTGACTGCTAATCTTCAGACCCACAGATCTCTACCATTCACCTACCTATGGTGCAAATTCTTTGCAATCTCCCTTCCACTGAAAACAAAACTGTGTTGACTCTATATTACTTATAAGATAAAGTTTGAATTTGGCTTTCAAATACCTCAATAATCTAGTCTCAAACTAATCTAGGCCCTCACTATTTCACTGGTGCATGCTTAATTAACTGGGAATTCCATAATGTGCCATAAACATGCCATGCAATGGCACATCTCTGGGTCATTACTCATCCTGATTCCTCCTACTCTCTGCCTTAAGTACCCTCTCCCTCTTCTTCATCTGCTAAATATTTCTTATCCTTCAAGGCTAAAGTCCTAATGCTTCCTGCTCTGGAAAGAATTTTCTAAGTCTTCAGGGTACAATTCAGTGTTCACTCTGTTGTGTCTCCCTATCTCCCTGTGCCTGAATTATGACATTTTAAGTCATATTTAAATTATTTAGTAATCCATCTGAATCCCACTTTTGCCTGTGTCACCCAGAGGGTGGGGTATGATTCATGTTTATAAGAAACAAACATCACCAGGGCACCTGGGTGGCTCAGTTGGTTAAGCCTCTGACTTCAGCTCAGGTCATGATCTTGTAGTTCATGAGTTTGAGCCCCACATCAGGCTCTGTGTTGACAGCTCAGAGCTTGGAGCCCAGTTCAGATTCTGTGTCTCTTTCTCTTCCCCTCCACCACTCACATTCTGTCTCTGTCTGTCTCTCTGTCTCTCTCAAAAAAATAAGCATTTAAAATTTTTAAAAAGAAATAAAGAAATGAATATCACCATACATGAAATGGAGAAGCAGGTAAAATTATTTTATTTCATAGATCAGGAAGGTGGAAAAAATCACTAGGGTGTAGAAGATGTTTACTAAAATATCTGTTTTCCTTTCCCCTTCATTTCATAGACACTTACTCCTTGGATCTTTGTCTCCACTTTATAGTCGAAGAAGAGTAGAGGATCATAAAATTTAAGTACCTTGACCAAGAAGTGGCAAAACTGAGAATATACCAAGGTCTTCTGAATCCAAGAACAAGAGCTCTGTTTTACTCCTGTTGCCTCCCATGCACTCACCCCAAACCTCCAAACTATAGAAAGAAAGCTCAGTGAAGTCCAAACCTCCTCTCCTATCATAGGTCACTCTAGGTCTGAGTGGACTCCAGAAGGCCCTACAGGGAAAAGAACAGTTTTTATAGTTTTGGAATGACTGAATATTCACCTCTAAATATAGCTAAGATTATTTTTCTTATTGACTGCATAATAAAAGTCACCACAGACTACTGTTTCCCAGTTCTTCTTCCCACCCATATAATAATCCCTCCCAGAGCTAGAGGACTATGTCACATATCTTATATAGAAAATGGGCTTTCTGTCAGCAATCTGAATTTTAATCTCCAGCCAAGACCTTCTGTCCCAGACCCCAGTATGAAATACTTTGCTGATGTGGATTTGTCATTTTAAGTGGAATGCATTTTACCAGGTGCAAGTCAGACAGTACAAATTTATTTATTTATTTTAGTCATTGACATTGAAAGTATGGTAAGTTACATGCACTGTCATTAAGAGTATAATAAGTTAAGAGTATAGTAAGTTAATTGTTTACTTGATGTAAACCTATGCTTCTAGGTGACAAAACAGGAGTAGCATTTGTAAACTTTCTTTGGATGGAGAGACTGCATTGAAAAAGAGCCCAATTGTCCATTGGCTGCTGATTTGATAAAAAGGCTGAATGGAATATTACTCAGCCATCAAAAAGAATGAAATCTTGCCATTTGCAATGACATGGGTGGAGCTAGAGTATATTATGTTAAGTGAAATAAATCAATCAGAGAAAGACAAATACCGTATGATTTCACTCATATGTAGAATTTAAGAAACAAAACATATGAACATATAGGAGGGGGGAAATAAGAGAGAGGGAAACAAACCATGAGAGACTCTTAAAGACAGAGAACAAACTGAGGGTTGATGGAAGGAAGTGAGCGACAGATGGACTAGATGGGTGATGGGTATTAAGGAGGGAACTTGTTATGATGAGCACTAGGTATAACTATAGAATTAATGAATCACTGATTTCTACTCCTGAAACCAATATTGCACTGTATGTTAACTAACTAGAATTTAAATTAAAAAATTGGGCAAGAATAAAAAAAGAAAAGGAAAAGACTCACAAAATTATGTACCTAAGAATAAGTCCCAAGGACCTGATCAAGCACAACTGAACAACAAGAATTCACAAGGCACAGGGTTTTATAAAACAGCTTGGGACTTTATAGGGTTATATAAGTTTGGCACTAAAAGAGTTCTTAGAAATCTATCTATCCTCCACCAATTGCAGGTGAGGAAAATTAATTTCAGAGGGAAGAAAGTTTATTTAGGTCACACAATGAGCTGATGGAGTTAGGACTAGAATCCAGATACCCTGGTTCTAACACCATTCTCTGTTCACTATACTTTAGGGGAAAAGATGATAGCACCTTAACATAATGGCAATGAGTACAAGTGTTGAGAGTCAGTGGATCAATGTCTGCATGCTGGCTCTGCCCATCCAGTAGCTATGTGACTGGGAAAGTTCTTCAATTTATCTGAATGCTAGTTTCTTCCTCTGTAAAGTGAAGTAATAAGAATACTTGCTTTATAAGAGTACCTAATTCATGAAATTACTGTGAGGATAAAATATGTAAATATATGGAAAACACTGAACACAATGTCTGACACAATAAGTTCTCAATAAATGTTCGTTTTTGTAATGAAAATTCTGTTGTTGCTACATTCTTTCTCTTTTCCTTTCTTGACTATCTCTAAGGGCAAAATTAGATGTACTGGATATTTGTTCTCTGTGTGGAAAGGACAGCTGAATACAAAAACCTCTTTAAAATGTAAGGGAGAGTCTAATATCACCCTTTAAGTAAGAAGAGGTAAATATAATTTGAAACATATCCCTCATCTAGAGGTTCAGTTTGCACAGCCACAATGGATTCAAAATACAAATGACCCTTGAAAAACATGGGGGTTAGGGGCACCAACCACCGGGAACAATTTATATATATATATATATATATATATATATATATATATATATATATATATCATGTCTTCTTTGTCCATCTATCTTCTGATGGACACTTGGGCTGCTTCCATAGTTTGGATATTGTAAATAATGCTGCCATAAACATAGGGGTTTATGCATCCTTCTGAATTAGTGTTTTTGTATTTTTTGGGTAAATACCCAGTAGTGCAATTACTGGATCATATGGTAGTTCTATTTATAACATTTTGAGGAAGCTTCATACTGTTTCTACAGCGGCTGCACCAGTTTGCATTTCTACCAACAGTATACAATGGTTCCTTTTTCTCAACATTCTTGACATTCTTGTTTCTTGTGATTTTTATTTTATTTTATTTTATTTTATTTTATTTTATTTTATTTTATTTTACAGAGAGAGAGAGAGGGCACAAGCCAGGGAGAGGGGTGGGGGGAGAGAGAGGGAGAAAGGGAGAGAGGGAGAGAGAGAGAGAAAGGGAGAGAGGGAGGGAAGGAGGGAGAGAGAGGGAGACAGAGAGAGAAAACCCCAAGCAGGCTGCACGCTCAGTATAGAGCCCAATGCAGGGCTCAATCCCACCACTCTGGGATCGTGACCTGAGCAGAAATCAAGGCGTTCAACCACCTGAACCATCCAGGCACTTGGATGTTCTTGTGTTTTTGATTTTAGTCATACTTACCAGTGTGAGGTGATATCATACTATTGTTTTAATTTGGATTTCCCTGATGATGAGTGACATTGAGCATCTTTTCATGTGTCTGCTGGCATTCTGCATGTATTCTTTGGAGAAATGCCGTTCATTTCTTCTGTCCATTTTTTATTTGGGTTATTTGTTTTTTGGGTGTTGAGTTGTATCAGTTCTTTATATATTTTAGATATTGAGTCTTTACCGGCAATATCATTTGAAAATATTTTCTCCCATTCAGTACAATGCTGCCTTTCAGTTTTGTTGATTACTTCCTTTGCTGTGCAGAAGTTTGGTGTTTTTTTTTTTTAATGTAGTCTCAGTAACTTAATTTTGCTTTTATTTCCTTTGCCTCAGGAGGCATTATCTAGAAAAATGTTTTTACAGCTGATGTCAGAGAAATTACTGTCTATGCCCTCTTCTAGTATTTTTATGGTTTCAGGTCTTGCATTTAGGTCTTTAATTCTAAATTTTGAGTTTACTTTTGTGTATGGTGTAAATAAGTGGTCCAGTTTCATTCTTTTGCATGTAGCTGTCCAATTTCCCCAACACCATTTGTTGAAGAGACTGTTTTTTTTCCCATTGTGTATTCTTTCCTGCTTTGTTGAAGATTAATTGACCACATACTTGTGGGTTTATTTCTGGGTTTTCTATTTTGGTCTATTGATCTATTGTGTCTATTTTTGTGCCAGAACCATAATGTTTTGATTACTAAGGCTTTGTAATATAATTTGAAGTCTGGAATTATGATACTTCCAATTTTGTTTTTCATTTTCAGGATTGCTATGGCTCACATGTAACTTTTGACTCCCCAAAAGCTTAACTACTAATAACCTACATTGACTACCAGCCTTATAACTTAGTCAATTAATACATATTTTATATTACATGTGTTATATACTGTAGTCTTATAGTAAAGCAAGCTACAGAAAAGAAAATATTGTTAAGAAAATCATAAGAAAGAGAAAATACATTTATAGCACTGTATTGTATTTATTAAAATAACCCCCACAAACCTGCACAGTTCAAAACTGTGTTGTTCAAGTATCAATTGTATCTCTTTACTGGTTGCCTTCTCTCAAACCAACTTGGAAAGACTAGAGAACTATACAACATTCTCTAGATATCCACAGAAATGGGTAATGGGTGTTTCTAAGCTAGTTTCCTCTTGGATACTCAAGTCTTTATTAAAAGGGTTTTATCTTCCCGCTTAAATCACATGCATAACCTCACAAGTGTTCCTTCCTCCAATCACCAACAGCAATGCCAATGATTCCCAGAACACACATTTTTATTTGTCTTTATATTCTGGCATCCAGGGACCATTTATGAGTACACTTCTAGTGGATACTTTTGCATGAATGAAAGTTTAGTCCTAAGAGATGCAGTGTGGAAGATATTCCTTGGGTGACTACCGAATCCCCAGTGATTTTGCATGCCCTGGAAACCGCTCCAATCCAGTGGTAGGCACATGCTTTTGTCTATTCAAGATGGTCCTGCCCCAGGGATTGGCTCATTGAACTATGACATGTATGGACAATCACTGTCAGTTTCTGGGAAATTTGAAACTGGAAATGGAGAAACAAGATCGGTTTTGTTGACACTGAGTTATATTCATGTTAATATCTAAGTAGTCATTCCATGAATTTTACTGCTGAGATCTCCCAAGTGATGCTTGGGGAATTCCTCCAAAGATTTGTTGTTCAACTTTTCTATAAATTCTATGCAATACCTTCATATCCTTCCAATAACATCATTGGAAGGGAACATCTTGAGAAAGGAACTGTGCTATTTTAGAAAAAAAATTATGATACACTACTTGGGGATAGAAAAAGAAATCACAGGTCCTGAGGTTCAACTGGCAAAAAAGAAAACAAAAAGATGGAATTCTTGTAATTTATAAGAGATGAACAGAAATCTAAAGATAGCGTACACAGAGAAAAGGGAAGTGGGAGGAATAGAGCTTCCACTGCGCATAGGTGAGAGCTTTGAACTAATGTCATCTGAATCTCAAACAACAGGATACCACAGCTGATATCTTATTTATACAGCCTGTTTGGACAAGTGACCTTGGCAAGTTATTCCTCTTTCTGCTACATCTCTTCAGTCCAGTCAAAGCTAGTACTCAGGGCTCTTGACTCTCAGCCCTGCGTACAGTGAGAAAGTTGGAGCAGATGGTCTTTCACGGTTACTTTTCTGATATCAGAGTTTTAGTATCAGTTTATCAGACCTTTTCAATTTGTTTATTTATTCTTACATCTATTCACTCAACAAATATTTATTGACCATCTATTTTGTGTTGACCATGATTACATATGTCTGAAATATACCAATGAACAAAAACATATTAGAATCCCTACCTTTTCATTCTAGGACACTAGATTTTTAATAACAGGAAGTTTCTGTGTAGTTTCAGCAAAAATGAAAGCAGAAAAACAGAAAAGCAGATAAGGGGAAGGGGAAAGGTAAGGGAACTCTATTTAATGACAGCACAGTGGCTTTTCTGCTGATTGCAAACAAGAAAAGAGAGCCCTATCTAGAGTTTCCTAACCATCAGGGAAACTACTTTCTGCCAGTAGTGCCATACGTATGGGGTAGTCCAGGGTGAGCAGAGCTTGCTGGAAGGCCTCATTTCTCCACATTGTCAGGAGAGGACACCCAGGGTTATTGACAAAACAGTGACTATTTCCTAATAGAATGTAGTCAGCAGAGATGGGGATTAGGGTGTAAGTAACATAACACGAATTTTTAAAAATCCTAGATGTGGGCTGCTAGTAGGTGATAGGCCAGACACAGAATAGGAGTGAGAGTCTGGCAGAAGCTTGCTGTACTCCCTACCCTAGAGAATTTGTTAAGGTTCTAAACCTGTATCAGATGGGTATGGTAAAGAACACTATACTGGTAGTCAGAAGAAATAACCTGATTCTACTATAAACTCACTGTGTGAACTTGAGTAATTCCCATCTCCTCTCTGGGCTCTTAGTTCCTTATTTGAAAAATGAGAGGATCGGACTGAATATTTTTAAGATTAAATGATCCTTTAGACCAGGGGATTTTCAAACATAACATTATAATTTTTAAACAAAGCCTGTATTTCCAAAAAAATCCTTACATAAAGCCCTGCAATCATTTTTTTTTAATTTGAGAGAGAGGGGGAGAGAGAGAGAGACAGAGAGAGAGAGAGAGAGAGAGAGAGAGAGAGAGAGAGAGAGAGAACCCCAAGTAGGTTCCACACTCAGCACAGAGCCCAACACAGGGCTCTATCCCATGGCCCTGGGATCATGACCTGAGCTGAAATCAAGAGTTGGATGCTCAACTAACTGAGCCACCCAGGTGCTGCATAAAGCCCAGTATTCTTGTTTTTTTTTTCCAATGTATGAAATTTATTGTCAAATTGGTTTCCATACAACACCCAGGGCTCATCCCAAAAGATGCCCTCTTCAATACCCATCACCCACCCTCCCCTCCCTCCCACCCCCCATCAACCCTCAGTTTGTTCTCAGTTTTAAGAGTCTCTTATGCTTTGTAAAGCCCAGTATTCTTAAGCAATTAAAAGCAGAACTGCTTTAAGAGTAATAGGGGTAGGGAGTAGATAATTCTCTTCCTCCCTTAGCAGAATCCCATTTTGCTTCTCATGATGGGAGGAGGAGAGTCCCTGGTCATTTTGGCTATGCCCCTCCTGTTCTCTGAGGAAACAGTCGCCATGGAAACCATTAGCCACTTGATAAATCCAGCACTAGAGACCACTGCGCCCCTCATCTGGAAGGCTATCAGGGATTATCCCACCATATCTTATCTATTGATTTCCTTCAGTCACTGTTACAAGTCCAGACCTCTTCTGGCGTCTGTCCTCATCTGACCACTTCTCTCCATTTCCTACCTCCTTTAATAAAACATAAGCTCCAGGCTTCTCCTCCCTTCCTTCCTCCCAAACACTATGCTCTGAATAATGAAATAGTAGTAACCATCTCATGGGTAGTTTTATGAATTAAACAAATTAATATATGTTAATACTCAGCACAGTGCTTGCTACATAAATATTACTTAAGTATTTTTTACTGTTTTTGTCACTGTTTATTTTATTGTTGTTGTTAATATTATTACTTAGGTGCCAATAATACCATGGCTTATACTTTGGTGAATCATTAGCTTCACTTGACTTGCTTTACCCATCAAAAGCCTTAACCTTTGCCTCACTTGTTCCTTCTCACCACACCCACTTTCTATCTTAGTGATTTCCACATTCATACGGATGATCCATTTAACAACATGGCTTTTTACCTCAATGCTGTATCCTCAGCAAACAGAATAATGCTTGGCTCATGGTAAGTCCTTAATAAATACTTTCTGAATGAGTAAAAATTATCTCTGATAATCTTTTCTTTCACTCCACTTCAGCTTCTCTTGCCACCACCACGTTTCTCCTTTTCTCAAATTATACACAAACACACAGACACACACAGACACACACACACACACACACACACACACACACACACACACACACACACTACCCTACCTACAATCTCAAATGTCCACATCATGTTCTCCAACTGCAACTTTCAAGATAATTTGCTGAAGCATTTACTTTACAATAATTCTGTGAAGTCTAATTCATTGATCCTTCTACTTCATACTCATCAGCTTCCTTCCTGCTTTCTCTTCCCATCCATGTCTATCCTTATAATTATGTATTTATACATAATCTATAATTATAATTACGTCTCCTTGCAATCTTCTTGTCTCCATCCATCATTTTCTCATGTGGCAAAACCCATACCCATAATGAACTGTTCTACCTACTTTACACAAGCCCCATATAACTGGAGAAAATCACATATCTAGGTATAAAGACTGCATTTTCTTTATTTATATTTTAATGTTTTATTATTTATTTTTGAGAGAGAGAGAGAGAGAGAGAGAGAGAGAGAGAGAGAATGAGTGGGGGAGGGGCAGAGAGGGAGGGAGACACAGAATCCAAAGCAGGCTCCGGGCTCTGAGTTGTCAGCACAGAGCCTAATGCGGGGCTCGAACTCACAAACTGTGAGATCATTACCTAAGCCGAAGTCGGACACTTAACTGACTGAGCCCCCCAGGTGCCTCAGGACTGCATTTTAAATTCATGATCTCAGTCCTCAAGTAGCACTTATCATTGCTCAACAATTCTACAAGTTTATTCTGGAAGTAGGTTTCTCATATTTTCTCTGAAAACAAAACGAAACAACTAGTTTCAAATTTTCTTCCATATCTTGGAAACTCATTCTTTTTCACTCATCACCATTCTTCAAGGATAATCTTATCTAATGCTTTCCATTTTAGAAACCATCAGATACGAACATTCTCATATTCCTGTAGTGAAAATTAGAAACATACCTATGTTTCTTTTGTATAATCCAATTATGATGGATGAAGGTATTCTTCCTAACAAAGTCTCTTAGCATGTCTTTCGGATCTCATTCTGTTCACTTTCTCAAGGACTGCACCCTTTTAGTCATCTCCTGTGTCTCCATCATCAATCCTGCTCCCTCCCCCGATCATTACTATCAGCGAATAACTCTGACTCCATAACTCTACACACCATCCACCATCAGCTAGTGCCTATTTCTCGACTCCTCTTCTTGGCCAAACTTCTGTATATGCATGCTGCCAACACCTTTTATTCTTCAATGACTATTCAGTTCATTCTACTTTTGGCTTTCCTCCTGCTTCTGGCCATTTATTTTCTGATTTCTATGTGGGCCTCTTCTCTTCTTTCCAGCCTCTAAATATGGAAATTCCTCAGAGTTTGATCCTTCACCATCTTATTCTTTTTTCTCTCCCTTTCCTCTTACGTTTCTTTATCCAAATATAAACATTTAATATAATCCATATGCTAACAATTCTCAAATGTATGTCTCCAGCTCAAATTTCTCTGGATTCCAGCCTTTTATATCCAAAAAGACTACTACATATATTCTCTTGAAGATCTAACAAGTATTTAAAACTTGACATTTTCAGAATAAACATACTTACTCGCCTATCTTCTCATACTGCTCACCTTTCAATATTTCCCAATGCAGACACTGGCAACAATATTCAACCAGGTGCCCAAGCCAGAAACCTGAACTGAATCTTGATTCCTCACTCTCCCACCATTCTCAGATAAAATAAATCTTTTAATAATCTACCTTCAAGTGTATATGTCAACTCCTTTAACTTTTTCATCTCTACTGGTACATACCCTAAGCCAAGCTACTATTATCTCACTTTTGCAATAGCTTTCTTACTTATTTCTTCTGCTCTATAGTTTACTATATTCTATTCTCCACAAAAGCCAAAGAATTAAAAGAAAACACACATCAGTTTGCTTAAATGTTAATCTCCCTTCACCCAACCTTCTGCCCCACTAAAAAGCCTTTAATGTCTTCTTTCCTTTGCATTACAAACAAAATCCAAATGTTCTAATATGGGTTTCAAACTCTGATATTAGCCCTGTCTCCCTACTTTTGTCTTCTGCTACATTTCTTCTTTCAATTCTTTGAATTCAATATCTTTCCCATGAGGTTTTCAACCATTCTCTTCTCCTTGGCATGATCTTTAGTGCTCTTCACTTCCCTCCTTCTAATCCTTCAGGCTTCACCTCCTCAGAGAGCTCAGTCGGTTAAGTGTCCAATTTTGGTTCAGGTCATGATCCCCCGGTATATGGGTTTGAGTCCCGTGTCAGGCTCTGTGCTGACAGCTTGGAACCTGGAGCCTGCTTCGGATTCTGTGTCTCCCTCACTCCCTGCCCCTCCCCCACTTTTACTCTGTCTCTCTCAAAAATAAACAAACATTAAAAAATAATGTTGAAGGAACTCTAAGATGGCAAAGAATATGTTTTGAGAGATATTTAACTAAACTGTAAACTTCTTAAGAATAGAATGATGTGATTTCTACTTTTTCAGCATTCAGCATAAGCAAAGAGTAGGTTCTTGAGAAGGTTTTGGAACTAAATTAAGATGCATTATAACTTTGTTTCTGACATTTCAAATAATATAATATTTTCTGATTTCACAATCCTAGCAACTGCCTCGCTCTGCCTGTGTTCTGCCAAGTCAAAGTTTTACCGACTCTGAGAGAGGCAACGTGTGTAATGTAGAGGGTCTGGGATTTGAATTGATTGAACCTGCTTGGAATCCCAGCTCTTTCCCCTTAGTAGACAATACCTGGAGTAATTAGTTACTCAAAAGTCTGTTTTCTGGAATATAATATAGCTATAAAAATATAGTTATTTAGAAGATTAATCAAGATAATACACATGAACTAGCAAGTACATAGTTGGCTAACAATGAATGCTAGCTCCCTTCTTAGCATGTGAGAATAAATCCTATTCGGGCTGGACATGCTTTTGGTGATTATGAAGATAACTTTCCTGATTTTACAGATGGGGACTTGTTTAGAATCAAATGAAATATCAGTATGAAAACTGAAATTAGCATATGTATCCATTCTCTGTATTCTTCTACTGAAAAGATGGTATTATAATTTTCTGTGGATGGATTTAGGAAAGAAAAAAGTACTATTGTGTTATAGTGGACCTACTCTAGAAGATAACTTTGAAACTTGTAGATAAGCACATTTTTAGAAGGCAGAAGCCCATATATCAGAGCTATTATCTATTCCAATCTGGGCAACAACTACATATGGATATTTACTGTGCTTGGGCTGAGATGAATGGAACTTTAGATGCAAATCCTCATTGACATGGTTATATTATATATATTTTTAACTTTTTAAATGTTTATTTATTTTTGATAGAGAGAAGGCAAGCAGGGGAGGAGAAGAGAGCGAGGGAGACACAGAATTTGAAGCAGGCTCCAGGCTCTGAGCTGTCAGCACAGAGCCCAACGTGGGGCTTGAACCCACAGACTATGACATCATGACCTGAGCCAAAGTCAGATGCTTAACTGACTGAGCCACCCAGGAGCACTGAAATGGTTATATTTTTAATCCAAGCAAAGCACACATTACTCAACACAAAGTTCATTGTCAATTCTAAGACACACATTTTCCCTCCATTTAACATCTCTGAAATCCAGATACATCTTATAGTATCATGACTCACTGGCATGCCTGAGTAGATATATCAAAACTTGCTAGTGTGTTGATGACTTGAGAGAAAATTGCAAGATGACAACGGACATTTTGAAGAAAGGCTACATTATCATGTTCTTGAAGACACAGAAGCTGCTACTGTGTGGGAAAATGTGTCTACTGACAACTCTGAGTGGAAAGTAATTCAGAATATATGGATCCTGAATGTTTTCAAAATACCTTCACACTTTATTTGCATGCTTTTATTATGCACAAGAGAGATCTACGATAAAAATCTCTGTATAAATAAATTTAAAAGAGGTCTTTTAATAAATATAAAATAAAAATTCGATGTAATAAGAAAGTGCTGTGTCAGAGCTTGATCGGCAACATTTTTCTTCCTTAGTATTTTTTTCATAAAGTAATGGTGCATCTTATAGTTGACAGCTTCTTAAATCTGATGAAATGTGGTAAGTCACACCAAATAAAATGCTTCAGGCTATGTAACACTTTCTAATAAAAATATTCAAATCACATTAATCTCATAGTGATTAATAACAATTTAGATTGTAACTCTACTAAAATACTATTAACCCATTTATTGAACACCACATATGGTTAATTATAGCATAGTAGTTAAGATTAAGAACTCTGGAATCCAACCAACCTGAAATTCAATCCTGATTCCCTCATTTACCAACACTGTAATCTTTGATAACTTACTTAAATTCTCTACACCTCAGGTTTTTATTTTTTAATAATGGGAAAAACAATAATACTTATCTTTTAAAGTTTGTTATAAGGATTAAATTAAATTAATTAAAACTATTAGCAGTATGTGACTCCTAGAAATGGTTCAATGTCTATTAACCACTACATTACTATTGCCCACTAATATTATAATAATATTATACTATTTGATTTTTTTAAAAAATATTTTTAAAGTTTATTTATTTTGAGAGAGAGAGAGCACAAACCAGGGATGGTCAGAGAGAAGGAAAGACAGAATAACAAGCAGGCTCTGCACCATCACCACAAAGCCCAATGCGGGACTTAAACTAATGAACCGTCAGATCATGACCTGAGCCAAGATCAAGAGTCAGATGCCACCCAGGCACCCCTATATTATTTGATCTTTACAACACCTATGTGAGAGTATTACTGTCTCCAATTTATAGATGAGAAGTCTGATTCTAACAAACTTTCTGTTGGAAAAGGGTTACACAAACCACTGATTATTTAGAAAACCTGTGGCTAGCAAATTATACTAGTTAGTTAACTGTCAGATATTTCAAGCTTAAGCTCCTTGCCACTCAATGTTTATGAAAAACTCAGTTGAGAGAGAGAAAAAGAATACAGGGAAAATAGCCTACACAGTACATAGTTCACCTGCTCCTCGAGATACTCTAAAATTTATCTTTGGATCAAGCCAAGCAAGGCACAAGAGAACACTATTGGTCTTTTATAGAATTGCTTTTACCAACTTGGCAGATAACAAAGGACTACATTGAGAGATACTATAGAACAGCCCTATGAAACTTTTTCCTTATTGTTAAGGGTGTGTCTGAGAATGTTGTTTATCACATTATAAACTATATTATTTTTTTTTAATTTTTTAAATGTTTTTATTTAGTTTTGAAGGAGAGAGAGAGAGAGAGAGAGAGAGAGAGAGAGAGAGAGACAGAGCATGAGCGGGGGAGGAGCAGAGAGAGAGGGAGACACAGAATTCGAAGCAAGCTCCAGGCTCTAAGCTGTCAGCACAGAGCCTGATGCGGGGCTCGAACCCACAAACTGTGAGATTATGACCTGAGTCACAGCCAGACACTCAACCGACTGAGCCACCCAGGTGCCCCAAAACTATATTCTTTAAATTCACTTATCCTCTTCCCTTATCCTGGGTCTCAGTGTCAATAAAAGCTGTGTTTTTCTTCAGAAACTGAACTGAGTTTTGTAATAGATACTGTGAGCCTAGTATCTGATCTTGTATTTCTCCTTGCCTTTGTTGCTAGGAAACTCAATGTCAAATTTATTACTTAACCCCAACAAATGTAGGTATTAACTTTACTCCTGGCTTCCTCTTTTCCCTCCACTCATTTTGCCAGAAGGGACAGTATATGAGATGTCTGTCTTTATAATGGGAAGGAGCCTAGTGCCTTCTGGGCACTGAGAGAAGACCATGTAGTTGGATCATTTTTATAAATGCTAGAGATGAAGCTGAAAAGAGAGACATGCCAACTGGAACATGATAAGTTCTGTATTTCTATAATCCATTCCAAATTATTTATGGTAAATGGAATATAATAAAAATATCAGTCAACAAGCAAACATATAAATAAATACTAAACATGTATCTTAATTCTATAGATTTCTTATGGAAAAAAATGAATTAAATACCTTGTCCCATCTCCAACTCTGGTTTGCAATGAAGAGTCCTCTATAATCAGTAGAACACAGAACAGAAGGGTGGAGGTCAGATGATACTAGGTAGAGAAAGATTTCTAAGAAGAATGGTATGAAGGAATGGAAGAAATGGAATTTCTTTTCTAGCATCTGCCTGGCTGGAGCCCTCCCCAACTACCCACTAGCTGCTGTTGGGGGAATTAACTCCACCCACATGAGCATGGTACCTGTGCCAACTCTGACCATGGCACAGATTTATAAGGAATCTGGAGGCTTTACAATGGCTGCAGGCTGATGTAGCTCCATGGAGAAAACAGGATTTGGTGTAAAACCAGTTCTGTCACTTACTAGCTGTGGGACCTTAAGCAAGTCACCCTTCTGGTACTTGTTTCCTTATGTAATGGCATTATCATTCTTACCACACAGAATTGTTAAGATTAACTGTATAGTAAAGGTTATTGCAAAATTTTGAAAGATTTTGGAAATAGTGATGAAGAAACCAGGAGAGCTGACTGTGCCTTCTCTGCCTGAGCTTTAGCTTCTGTGAAATGAGGCAGTTGGATTGAAAGTCCTAGAAAGGGATTGCCTTCCAACTCTGTAGTTTGCAGAATAATTACACAAAAGACAATCTGGATTTAAGAACTAATCAGAGAATGGGTGGGTACCTGCCTGGGCTCAGAGGTATGGTTGCCAGTAGTTTTCTTGAGGACTGTGAGTTAGCCCATAGGAGCCCAAGGTTGGTTTGTGGTCAGTAAGTGATTTGGGGATGCTGACATATTTGAAAATGAAGCATTTCACAGTGTGAGTGTGTAAGATGCTTTTTATATATCCATAAAAGTCAAAGCTTTCCAAAAGAAGAAAAAAAAGAGAAATAAATAATTTGAGCATGTAATCATTCAACAATAACACATGCCAGAAAATAGTATATTTTGGTAGGTTTTGTTTTTGTGGTTTTTTTTTGTTGTTGTTGTTGTTTTTGGTTGTTTTTTGTTTTTGTTTTTTGTTTTTTTTTTTGGAAAACACAAGAGAAAGGCCTAGTTTGAAGAATTAGGTATCTGAAATAATAGAATATTTGTTTGGCCTTTTTCATGCGCAGGCACTTACTATGCATATCACTTAGTCTTCACAATAATGTTGAGAAGTGGGCTTAATGTCTTCATTTTATAGATGGGGAAATGATACTAAGAATATTTGAATAATTTGTATAGTCATACAACCCACAAATAGTGGAAATGAGATATAAAGCACAGATCATTGGCTTCAAACCCCACATATGCTCTCTGGTAAACCAGGCTGCCTCCCAAGGAGAACCAGAGCTGTGCTCATCAAACAGATCAAGTGTATATGGAACATAATTAGTCTGAATATGTAGACAGTCTAAACAGATGAGACATGGTGGCTTCCAAATTGGAATAAAAAGAGAGTATAAAGAGTATAAAAAAGGAAAAAATAAAAATAAAAATAGTTGCTTGAACTTTTAGAAATTACAAATTACTTTACAACCCATTAACTCATTTTTTCCTCAAAATTACCTTGTGAAGTGAGTAGTATCATCTCCTTTCTCAAATGAGAAAATAGGCTCAGAAAGGGTGGTTGACTTTCTCAAGGTCACCCAGATACTAAGTGAAAGATTGAGAAAAAACCTTTCTTCAAAAAGCTCCTGTCCTTTTCGGCCTAGACAATGTTAGTCTTAGAGGGATGATTTTTTTCTAGACTGTCAATAGAAAACAGCCCCTCATTTATAGGTAGAAAAAAAATCAGCCTCCATTTTGAGTTCTGCACCAAATTTAACATGGTGGGTAGGGTAGTGGTTTCCTCACACTAATGAGCAATTCTCAGACACCAACAATGTGTCCTAAAATTCATCTCAGTTTTGAATGCTATCTACCCAGAGATAGTATCAGATTATCCAGTTGGAGGGCTCAGTCCTACAAGAATATGCCTCTCCCTCTCATTTCAGATACCAATTACAAGCCCAGGTTGTCACTCCTGGTTGGGATCCTGACCAACTAGTTATACATAGGGGATTCCAACCTCCTCCTTGGACTTCAGACACCGTCACAAGTTCAGGTGATTACCTATACTTCTGACTGACTGTCTATAAATCAGAAGTTCCTACAATCCCCTCCTTGGGTTTGATTAATTTGCTAAAGTGGCTCACACCACTCAGAAAAACACTTTGCTTATGAGATTACTGGTTTATTATTAAAGGATATAAGTCAGGAACAGCCAGATGGAAGAGGTGCATAGGACAAAGTATGTAGGAAGGGGCATTGAGCTTCTATGCCCTCTTCAGGAATGCCACTTTCCCTATATCTTCATATGTTCACCAACCTGGAAGCTCTCTGAAACTTGTCCCATTGTATTTAATGGAGGCTTCATCATAGAGCCACACCTGATTAAGTCATTGGCCACTGCCAAATGAATTCAATCTCTAGCCTCTCAACTCTATAATCACATGGTTTGTTCCCTGGAAACCAGCAATCATCCTTGAGTTACCTAAGAGCTTTCCAAAAGTTACCTCAACAACACAACAAAGGACATATTTTAGTTCTTACCATAGGAAATTTGAAGGGTTTTAGAAGCTATGACCCAGGAACCATGGACAAAAACTAAACATATATGAGAAATCTCAATATTCCAGCCCCATTTTGTAAATAAGTCTGCTCTCAAGTACTCTGTGGGGACACTGATACTGGAGAAGTCCTGGCTGATAGAAACAGTTGCTATGAGTTTAAAGAGACTCACCTAAGCTTAACCAAACTCTACAACACAAGTCCACAAATCCATAGCACATACCATTTGTTCCAAAAAAAATAATTGATGTTGCCAAGGTAGGTCTTAATTGCACTGTGAAGAACATAACAAGACTATCACTGCTGGGTAGGATCCCAAACTCCGGTAGTCAAAATCAATATACTGTTCCACTCAGCCTAGCATTTACAGAAAGAATGATGTTTAACCAACTTGCCCAGGCTGTTGCTCAGAAAATAAATAAAATTGACAAGGGCCTCAGGGTCCCACCAGTGATCTGCAGACTTCACAGTGCTGTCAAATTTATAATCCCTAATCCTTACAGCAGTCCTGTAACTTAAAACACACATAGGAGATTATTCCAAATATATGGGTGAGAACACAAAGTCATAAACAGAACAGCACTAAACTGAGCGCCTACTATATGGGCAGGTATTTTATTCATATACACTGATTCCTTACAATCATCCTAAGAGCTATTGTGAGTAGGTATGATGATGAAAAAACTCAAGTTTAGGCAAGTATTAACTTTACCATGGTTACATACATAGTAAGTGGTAGGATTAAATAATAGTCCTGGCAGATTCTGCACAGTATAATCAAGATCTGTCTTAGAGGATTGGTAGTAATGTTGTCCAGTCCATCCTTTCTTATTACACCAGGGTGCGTCTCTTGATATACTGTAAATGACTAGTTCAAGATCATTTACCCATCTGTGTTGTCTAACTATACATAGCTCCCTGACTAAAGGGATTTTTTTAATATTATCTTTATATCTCAGAACACAAAAAAGAATTTTGAAGATTGTCAGTGATTATTAACATTTCACAAACTGAATTAAAATTCAGCTTTGGTATAGACTCTGACATCAAAAATTCTGGATTTTGACTACTTTAGCTATGATATATCACATTCAAAGATATATTTAAAAGGACTTGGAGTTATGCTTCCAGCCTTATTCCAGTGAAATAACAGGAACTAGATTACTCTACTGCCTTAAACAATAAGAAAACTGAAAAAACAAATTAAAAATTGTTTTCAGATATTCATCAATTGGCAATGCTGGACTCTAATGCCTGAAACATAAGAAAAAAGTGACGTGAGCCTTGTAATCAACTAGGCTTTTGGCTTGAAGGCATATTTTGGACTGTGGAGAAGAGAGGGTATACCAAGCACAACCTAATGGTATTGCTAAATTGAGAAGACAGAGATCAGAGCTCAGAGATTCTGAGGTAATGAGGGATAGTCTTTGAGAAGAAAGAGCTTTGAAGAAAAAGAGCTTCAGAAATTTCCATAGTGTTGCTCTTGAGTCTTCACTCAAGTCTCTTGAGTCTCCAAATGTGTATGTAAAAGTACAACTCTAAGAGGTCAGGAAATGAGTCACTAGGGAGGGCTGTGACTTGATCAATTTCCACAGATCACAGAAGGGTTAGGAATTATTTAGGTTCCAAGAGTGAACAGTCTTCACTGATACTTTAAGTCATTCAGTAAATACCACAGCAGGTTCAGGTCTTAGGGCTAAGCTACTCCTAGAGTAAAGCCACTCTAGACTTTCCCTAAAGTATCTTAAAAGCAAACTTTCAAAAGGATCAAACTGAACTTTAAGTAATTCAACTTCCAGCCAAAACAAAACCTAAGTCCTTTAAAGAAAGACAACAAAGTACACATGACAATGTTAAATCCACAATACTTAACAGTAACCAAAAATTAAAGATATATCCAGAAACAGAGAACAGTAACCAATAATCAGGAGAAAAGTATGTCACTAGAAACAAACCTATAAATTGTAGATATAATGAAGTTAGTATACAAGAAAATTAAAGGAGCAATTATAGTTATGTAAATTAAAGGAAAACAGTTATAATAAGGAGGGAAACGGAAGACATAAAAGAGAATCAAATGAAACTTACAGAGAAAAAATACAGATCTGAAATGAAAATTCACTGGATAGAATTAGATTAGATACTGCACAGGCAAAGACTAAAACTGGAATATATAACAATAAAAACTATCCAAAATAAAGCACAGAGATAAAAAAATTGAAAAAAGTTTAAGAATCTTAGTGACTGACCTTTGGAATAGTATCAAATGGTCTCATACATGTGCAATTAGAGTCACAGGAAGAGAGAAGAGAGAAAAAAAGGACAGAAAAAAAACTGCATTTGAAAAAATATTTCCAGGGGCGCCTGGGTGGCTCAGTGGTTGAGCGTCCGACTTCAGCTCAGGTCATGATCTCACGGTCTGTGAGTTGAGCCCTGCGTCGGGCTCTGTGCTGAATCTCAGAGCCCAGAGCCTGCTTTGGATTCTGTGTCTCCCTCTCTCTCTGCCCCTCCCCTGCTCATGCTCTGTCTCTCTCTGTCTCAAAAATAAATTAAAAAAACATTAAAAAAATATTTCCAAATTTGATGAATAATATAAAGCCATAGATCCATGAAGCTCCATAAACATCAAGTAGATTAAACACACAGTAACTACACCAAGACACATTATAATACAGTTTGAAAACCAGTGATAAGAAGAAAAATCTTAATGGCAGCAAGGTAAGTGAGGAGAGACGAGATCACGTATAGAGAAACAAAGAATGACTGAAAAATTTCATCAAAACTATGCAAGCCAGAAGATAGCTGAAAGGAACTTAGAGTGTTGTAACTGTCACTTTAAAATTACAGCAAAAATATGTTTTAAAATAAAACAACATAAATGAACATTTCACAATATAATAGCTCAAACTTTGTTAAAATTAAAGTAAATGAAAACTTTTCAAACTAAACAAAAGCAGGGCTTCTGGGTGGCTCAGTTGGTTAAGAATCCAACTTTGGCTCAGGTTATGATCTCAAGGTATGTGGGTTTGAGCCCCACGTCGGGTTCTGTGCTGACAGCTCAGAGCCTGGAGCCCGCTTCAGATTGTGTGTCTCCCTCTGTGCCTCTCCCCTGCTTGTGCTCTGTCTCTGTCTCTCTCAAAAATAAATAAATATTAAAATAAACCAAAGTTAAGAGAATTTGAATGTTTCAAATGAAAAATTGGATGTTTATTTTTTTAATTTATTTATTTAAATTCAAGGTAGTTAACATACAGTGTAGTATTGGTTTCAGGAGTAGAATCCAGTGATTCATCACTTACATATAACACCCAGTGCTCATCCCAATTCGTGCCCTCCTTAATGCCCATCACCCATGTAGCCCATCTATCCCATACCTCCCCTCCAGCAACCTTCAGTTTGTTTTCCATAGTTATGAGTCTCTTATGGTTTGTCTCTCTCTCTTTTTATCTTTCCTTCTCCTATGTTCATCTGTTTTGTTTCTTAAATTCCACATGAGTTAAATCATATGATATATGACTTTCTTTGACTGACTTATTGTACTTAGCATGATACACTCCAGTTCTATCCCTGTTGCTATAAATGGCAAGATTTCATTATTTTTGATCACCAAGTAATATTCCATTGTCTACATATACATCACATCTTCTGTATCCATTTATCAGTCAATGGTCATTTGGGCTCTTTATAAAATTTGGTTATTGTTGATAGTGCTGCTATAAATATTGGGGTGCATATGCCCCTTTGAATCAGCATTTTTGTAACCTTTGGAAAAATACCTAGTAGTGCAATTGCTGGGTCATAGAATAGTTCTAGTTTTAATATTTTTGAGGAACCTCCATTCTTTTATCCAGAGTGGCTACACCAGTTTGCATTCCCACCTATAATGCAAAAGGGTTCCTCTTTCTACACATCCTCACAACATCTATTGTTGCCTGAGTTGTTAATTTTAGCCATTCTGACCTGTGTGAGGTGGTATCTCATCATGATTTTGACTTGTATTTCCCTGATGATGAGTGATGTTGAGCATGTTTTCATGTGTCTGTTAGCCATCTGGATGTCTTCTTGGGAAAGTGTCTATTCATGTCTTCTGTCCATTTCCTCACTGGATTATTTGTTTTTTTTGGGTGTTGAGTTTGATAAATTCTTTATAGATTTTGGGTATTAACCCTTTATCTGATATGTCATTTGCAAATATCTTTTCCCATTTTGTCAGTTGCCTTTTAGTTTTGTTGATTGTTTCCTTCACTGTGAAGAAGCCTTTTATATTGATGAGGTCCCAACAATTCATGTTTGCTTTTATTTCCCTTGCCTCTGAAGACATGTTTAGTAAGAAGTTGCTGTGGCTGAGGTCAAAGAGGTTGCCTACTGTTTTCTCCTCGAGGATTTTGATGGTTCCTGTCACACAGTTAGGTCTTTCATCCATGTTGATTTTATTTTTGTGTATGGTGTAAGAAAGTGGTTCAGGTTCATTCTTCTGCATGTCACTGTCCAGTTTTCTCAACACCATTTGCTGAAGAGATTGTCTTTATTCCATTGGATACTCTCTTGGTTTATCAAAGATTATTTGGCCATACATTTGTCGTTCTTTTCTGGGTTCTCTATTCTGTTCCACTGATCTATGTGTCTGTTTTTGTGCCAGTACCATACTGTCTTGATGATTACAGCTTTGTAATAAAGTTTTAAAGTCCAGAATTGTGATGCCTCCATCTTTTTCAACATTACTTTGGCTATTCAAGGTCTTTTTTGGTTCCATACAAATTTTAGGATTGTTTGTTCTAGCTCTGTGAAGAATGCCAGTGTTATTTTGATTGGGATTGCATTAAATGTGTAGATTCCTTTGGGTAGTATTGACATTTAACAATATTTGTTCTTCCAATCCATGAGCATGGAATATTTTTCCATTTTTTTGGTGTCTGCTTCAATTTCTTTCATCAGCTTTCTATAGTTTTCAGCATTGAGATCTTTTACCACTTTGGTTAGGTTTATTTCTAGATATCTTATGTTTTTTGGTGCAACAGTATATGGGATTGATTCCCTCATTTCTCTTTCTGCTGCTTCATTATTGGTGTATAGAAATGCAACCTATTTGTGTACATTGATTTTATATCCTGTGACTTTGCTGAATTCATGTAGCAGTTCTAGCAGTTCTTTGGTGGAGTCTTTCAGGTTTTCCAGGAGGAGTATCATGTCATCTGCGAAGAGTGAAAGTCTGACTTCTTCCTTGCCAACTTGGATGCCTTTTATTTCTTTTTATTGTCTGATAGCTGAGGCTAGGAGTCCCAACACTATGTTGAACAACAGTGGTGAGAGTGAACATCCCTGTCATGTTCCTGACCTTATGGGGAAAGCTCTCAGTTTTTCCGCATTGAGGATGGTATTAGCTGTGGGCTTTTTATATATGGCTTTTATGATGTTGATGTATGTTCCCTCTATCACTATTTTCTTGATGATTTTTATCAAGAAAAGATGCTGTATTTTGTCAAATTGGATGTTTAAAACAAAAATAACAATAATAAAAAAACAAAATAAAAAATTAAAAAAAATAAAAATATGTATTGTGGGGTTATAATACATGCAAATATAAAATCTGTAACAACAATAGCAAAATAACAGAAAGAAGAAATATAAGAATATTGTTATAAGGACATTTCAGTACATGCTAACAATTATAATATTATTGGAAGCTTGGTTGTGATAAGTCACAGATATTTATCATAAATGAGAGAGCAACCCCTAAAAAGGTAAAACAAAGAGGTTTGGCTAATAAGTAAACAGTGAATATTGAATAGAATCCTTAAAAATAGTCCAATTAATCCATGTGAAATAAGGAAAACAGGAGGAACTGATACAGAGAACAGATGGAACAAATGGAAAACAAAGAGCAAGACGATCAACTCAAATCCAGACAAATTCATAAATACATTATATTCAAATGGTCTAATCACTCCATTTAAAAAGAGAGTCAGATTGAATTTAAAAATCAAGGTTAAACTATATTCTGTCTACAAGAAACCCCCTTTAAATATAAAAGTACAAATAGTTCAAAGGAAAAAAATATATATACATGCAGTCAGTAATCATTAGTAAGTTAAAGAGTTTATTATATTAATATAAAAAAGACTTTAGAAAAAGAGCATTGACATAGAAAAGGGAAATTTCATGATGATCAAGGGATAACCACATCAAGAAGTCAAGAATCATAAAACTATATGCACCTAAAACAGAACTTTTAAATACATAAAGTAAAATCTGACAGAACTGAAAGAAAAATAAATCTATAATTATAGTTGGAAACATCAACAATTCTTTAACACCAATTAATAGAACACTGAAAACTTCAAAACATTGTTGAAATAAATTACAGAAAACTAAAATAAACAAAGATATGTACTATGTGTATTGGAAAATTCAATATTGTTAAGCTATCAACTCTCCTAAAATTTACCTATAGGTTAAATGCAAACCCAATTGATAAACTGACTCTATAATTTATATAGCAATGAAAAAAGAAAGCTGGACGAGCCATAACTATTTTGAAAAAGAAAAACAAGGTCAGAGACCTTAAGCTACCTAGTTTTGAGACTTTGTATAAAACTCAGGTAATCATATTGCTGGAAAGAGTAGGAGGACCGAAGTTCACTTGTACTACAGATATGACTAAATAACACCCAGTGTAAATAACCCAGAAAACAACCTGAAGACTGGCAGAACAAACTCTCCACAGCTAAATGTAGAGACGAGACCACAATGAAGAGAGTAGGTAGGGTGTAGACACAGTACAGAGCTAAAAAGACCTCGGGATGGTCCATAGGAGGGAAGAAATAATGAAAATTAGAGCAGAAATAAATGACACAGAAACTAAAGAGAAGCAAGAGAATAGATAAATTAAACCAGGAGCTAGTTCTCTGAAAAGATCAACAAAATTAGCCAAACTCATAAAAACAGAGAGAGAGAAAGAGAGCACCCAAATTAAGCAAAATCAGAAATGAAAGAAGAGAAATAGCAATCAACATCATAGAAATACGAAGGACTGTAAGAGAATATTATTAAAAAATATATGCCAACCAATTGGAAAACCTAGATTAAATGGATAAATTCCTAGAAACATATAACCTACAAAACTGAATAAGAAAGAAATAAAAAAAATTTAACAGACTGATTACCAGTAAGGAGATTGATTCAGTAATCAAAAAAATAAAATCCCAACAAACAAAAGTCCAAGACACAAAGCCTTCACAGATGAATTCTACCAAACATTTAAAAGAGAGTTAATACCTATTCTTCTCAAACTATTCCAAAGAAGGAGGAGGAGGAGGAGGAGAAGGAGGAGGGGGAGGGGGAGGGGGAGGAGGGGTGGGGGAAGCAGGAGCAGCAGCAGCAGCAACTTCCAAATTCACTTCGTGGTCAGCGTTACCTTAATACCAACACAAGTGAAAGACACAACAAAAAAAGAGAACAGGCCAAAATCTCTGATGAACATAGATGCAAAACTCCTCAACAAAATACTAGCAAAATAAATTCAACAATATATTAGAAGAATCATTCACCATGATCAAGTAGGATTTATTCCTGGGATGCAAGGTTGGCTGAATATTTGCAAATCAATCAATATGATATATACATCAATAAGTGAAAAGATCAAAATCATATGACCCTTTCAATAGATGCAGAGAAAACATTTGACAAAGTACAACATGCATTCGTAATAAAACCCTCAACAAAGAAGGTTTAGAGGGAACATACCTCAACATAATAAAGGCCATCATCATCAATGGTGGAAAACTGAGAACCTTCCCCTAAAGTCAGGAATAAGACAAGGATGTCCAGTCTCACCACTTTTATTCAACATAGTACTGAAAGTCCTAGCCACAGCAATCAGACAACAAAACAAAATAAAAGGCACCCAAGTCAGTAAGAAAAAAGTAAACTTTCACTATTTGCAGATCACATGAAAACCCAAAAGACTCTACCAAAAAACTACTAGAACTGATAAATGAATTCAGTAAAGTCACAGAATACAAAATCAATGTACAGAAATTTGTTGCATTCCTATACAGTAATAACAAAGCAGTAGAAAGTGAAATTAAAAAACCAACCCTAACAGCATGGAAGTTGTTTGTGTGTCTCACGTCCATGAAATACAGCCAGACCAACACTAAACCATCCTACACACCTAGAACACTGACTGGAGGATGAACACAACAATTTGCACAACCTGAACCACAGAATTCAGCAGGTACGTGGTGCAGAGAAGTGAACTTGGGGAGTCAGAAGGCACAGGAAAGGAGGCACTTACAGGGCACCTGGGCGGCTCAGTCGGTTGGGCGTCCGACTTCGGTTCGGGTCATGATCTCGCAGTCCGTGAGTTCAAGCCCCGCGTGAGGCCCTGTGCTGACAGCTCAGAGCCTGGAGCCTGTTCCCGATTCTGTGTCTCCCTCTCTATCTGCCCCTCCCCCGTTCATGCTCTGTCTCTCTCTGTCCCAAAAATAAATAAACGTTGAAAAAAAAATTAAAAAAAAAAAAGAAAAGAAAGGAGGCGCTTTTGTGAGCAGAGACAGGATGAAGACTGGGCCAGGTGGGGGGGGAGAATACGGGAAAAGCATCCCTCCCCAAAAGCAGCTGGAGAGAAAGTGGAAAATTGGAAACAGCCACAGGGACTAAACTAAAAAGGGAGAAAGGAGAAAGGAGAGGGTTTAAATTCCATTAAGACTGTAAACAAGGGGAGTGCAAAGGCTGCAACTCCACAGCTCGATACCTAGTGATGCTCTGGTGGGAAGGGCAAATCCCCAGAAACAGAGTGGTGTCCGCGAGTTTCTTGGGCCACACAGGGAAAAGAGGTTCCACTGCTGGAAGGACATTTGGTAGAGACTGTTGAAGCCACCTGGTTTCTGCAGAACCCGGAAGGCAGCCACATTTGTTGGTGCTGGGGCAAGTTCATTGAGGGTGAAGCCTGGTGCCAGATGTGTATTGTGATTTTCCATAATCCCTGAAACGCTGCTGCTACATTATGTCGCGAACTTTTTCTGGGGTGGACTGGCACCTGGCTGTAGTCTCAGGGCACCGCCAGCAGCAGGTCCAGCAAGTGTTCCTAAGGGCAGCCGACTTTCGGCCATTGCTCAGTAAGACCCTCCTGCAGAGGGGTGGAAGGGGTCAAAGCTGCAGTCCTTCAGAAGTAAGGGGCAGGGAAAACAGATGCATCTGAGACAAAAGTTGGGAGAGAGGTACTGCCTGGGGCCTGGTCACAGAGAGTGAAAAAGCAGGGAGCAGACGAAAGCTGAAGAGAGAAGATGGGTGCACAATTGCTTATCCGGGAGAACAGACTGGGTAGCAGGGTGGCGCCATTTTCACCGCTTCTGGGAATGCGTATACGCACCTACGAGCCCTGCAACAATCCACCCCAGTAGGCTAGCAGCACCAGCTAGTGGAGAGTGGAGCCGTTACACTGAGCAGCACCCAACTGGGCCAAATTTGCTCTCAAGAACACAAGTCTCACCGCCGGCTCAGTTTATGGACTATAAAACACTACGCAGACTGACTTCTAGAGGAAAACGAAGTAATTTCAGTCCTGCTTCAATCTGTTAGCAGGTCCATATATTCAATTTTATTTCCTTTTTTTTTTCTTTTACACTTCTTTTCATTTTCTTGAATACAGAAAGAGAAAAAATTCATTTTACTTTAAATTTTTATTAACAATATTTTTTAGTTTTTATTACTGTATTTTTACTTTTGTGTAAATTTGTTCAAATTCTATTTTACGTCCATCATTTTAGTTTAGTTGACTTCAGTGTATTCACCTTTTCAAATATTCAAATGATTTCCTTTTTTTTCTTTCTTTTTCTTCTTTTCTCTTTTTCATTTCTATTCTTCTTCTTGAATGCAGAAACAGAAAAATTTCATTTTTACTTTCAATTTCTATTAAAAATATTCTTTACTTTTTTAATATATATTTTGCTTTTATGAAATTTTTCTCAAATTCTATTTACTTCCATCATTTTATTTTAGTCTACTAGTGTATTCATATTTTCAAATTTTCAAACAATTCCTTTTTTCTTTTTTTTATCTTTTGTCTCTTTTTCGTTTCTTTTCTTTTTCTTGAATACAGAAAAAATAAAAGATTCATAGTTATTTTTAATTTTTATTAAAAATATTTTTCCTTAATTTTTCTACTTTATTCTTTACTTTTGTGTATATTTTTTCAAATTCCACCTTACTCCCATCATCTCATTTTAGTCTACTTCAGTGTATTCATTTTTGCAAATTCTCAAACGATTTCCTTTTTTTTCTCCCCCCACCTTTTTTTCTCTAATCTGTCAAACCACTTTCAACCACCAGACCAAACACACCTAGAATCTAGCATCATTTATTTTATTTGTGTGTGTGTGTGTGTAAATTTTAATTTTAATATCTTTTTACTTTTAGTTTTTTAAATTTCAATTTTTCTACCTCATTAATTCCTTTTCTCCCTTCAAAATGACAAAATGAAGGAATTCACCCCAAAAGAAAGAGCATGAAGAAACGACAGCCAGGGATTTAACCAACACAGACACAAGCAAGATGTCTGAACCAGAATTTAAATCATGATAATAAGAATACTAGCTGGAGTCGAGAATAGCTTAGAATCCCTTTCTGCAGTGATAAAAGAGGTAAAAAATAGCCAGAATGAAATAAAAAATGCTATAACTGAGCTGCAATCACGGATGGATGCAGCAGCAGCAAAGATGGACGAGGCAGAACAGAGAATCAGCGATATAGAGGACAAACTTAGAATAACAAAGCAGAAAAAAAAGAGGGAGATTAAGGCAAGAGAGCACGATTTAAGAATTAGAGAAATCAGTGATTCATTAAAAAGGAACAACATCAGAATCATAGGGGTCCCAGAGGATGAAGAGAGAGAAACAGGGGTAGAAGGGTTATGTGAGCAAATCATAGTGGAAAACTTTCCTAACCTGGGGAAAGACACACACATCAAAATCCAGGAAGCACAGAGGACCCTCATTAGATTCAACAAAAACCGACCATCAACAAGGTCTATCATAGTCAAATTCACAAAATACTCAGGCAAGGAGAGAATCATGAAAGCAGAAAGGGAAAAAACAAGTCCCTAATCTACAAGGAAACACAGACCACGTTTGCAGCAGACCTATCCACAGAAACTTGGCAGGCCAGAAACGAGTGGCAGGATATATTCAGTGTGCTGAATCAGAAAAATATGCAGCCAAGAATTCTTTATCCAGTAAGGCTGTCATTCAAAATAGAAGGAGAGATAAAAAGTTTCCCAGACAAACAAAAATTAAAGGAGTTTGTGACCACTAAAACAGCCCTGCAAGAAGTTTTCAGGGGGACTCTCTGAGGGGAGAAAAGATGAATACATATATATATACATATACATGTGTGTGTGTATATATATATATATGTAAATAAATATATAAGTAATATATATAAACTATATATATAAATTATATATGTGTGTAAATTATATATATGTATATATATATAAAATATATATGTATATATATAAATTATATATACATAAATCCAAAAGCAACAACGATTAGACAGGACCAGAGAACACCACCAGAAACTCCAACTCTACTAGCATCATAATGGCGATAAATTCATATCTTTCAGTAATCACTCTAAACCTCAATGGACTAAATGCTCCAATCAAAAGACATAGGGTAACAGAATGGATAAGGAAACACGATCCATCTATATGCTGTTTACAAGAGACCCACTTTAGACCTAAAGACACCTTCAGATTGAAAGTAAGGGGATGGAGAACCATCTATCATGCTAATAGTCAACAAAAGAAAGCCAGAGTAGCCATACTTATATCAGACAATCTAGACTTTAAAGACTGTATCAAGAGATGCAGAAAGCCATTATATCATAATCAAGGGGTCTATCCACCAAGAAGACCTAACAATTGTAAACATTTATGCACCAAATGTGAGAACATCCAAATATGTAAATCAATTAATCACAAACATAAAGAAACTCATCAATAGTAATACCATAATAGTAGAAGATGTCAAAACCCCACTCACAGCAATAGACAGATCATCTAATCAAAAAAATCAACAAGGAAACAATGGCTTTGAATGACACATTGAACCAGATGGACTTAACAGATATATTCAGAATATTTCATCCTAAAGCAGCAGAATATACATTCTTCCAGTGCACATGGAACGTTCTCCAGAATAGACCATATACTGGGACACAAATCAGCCCTAAGTAAGTACAAAAAGATCGAGATCATACTGTGCATATTTTCAGACCACAAATGCTATGAAACTCGAAATCAACCACAAGAAAAAATTTGGAAAGGTAACAAATACTTGGAGACTGAAGAACATCCTACTAAAGAATGAATGGGCTAACCAAGCAGTTAAAGAAGAAATTAAAAAGTATATGGAAGTCAATGAAAATGACAGCACCACAATCCAAAACCTCTGGCACACAGCAAAGGCAGTCATAAGAGGAAAGTATATAGCAATCCAGGCCTTCCTAAAGAAGGAAGAAAGATCTCAGATACACAACTTAACCTTACACCTTAAGGAGCTGGAAAAAGAACTGCAAATAAATCCAAAACCAGCAGAAGACAGGAAATAATAAAGATTAGAGCAGAAATTAATGCTTGGAAACCAAAAGAACAGTAAAAGAGATAATGAAACCAGAAGCTGATTCTTTGAAAGAATTAACAAAATTGATAAACCACTAGTGAGTTTGATCAAAGAGAAAAAGGAAAGGGCCCAAATAAATAAAATCAGGAAGGAAAGAGGAGAGATCACAACCAACACAGAAATAAAAACAATAATAAGAGAATATTATGAGCAACTATATGCCAATAAATGGGCAATCTGGAAGAAATGGACAAATTCCTAGAAATATATACACTACCAAAACTGAAACCAGAAGAAATAGAAAATTTGAACAGACCTATAACCAGTAAGGAAATTGAATTAGTAATCAAAAATCTGCCACAAAACAAGAGTCCAGGCCCAGATGGCTTTCCAGGGGAATTCTACCAAACATTTAAGGAAGAGTTAACACCTATTCTCTTGAAACTGTTCCAAGAAATAGAAATGGAAGGAGAACTTCCAAACTCTTTCTATGAAGCCAGCATTACCTTCATTCCAAAACCAGACAGAGACACCACTAAAAAGGAGAACTACAGACCAATTTCCCTGATGAACATGGATGCAAACCAAAATCCTCAACAAGATATTAGCCAACCGGATCCAACAATACATTTAAAAAATATATTCACCACGACCAAGTGGGATTTATACCTGGGATGCAGGGCTGGTTCAATATCCGCAAAACAATTAACGTGATTCATCACATCAACAAAAGAAAGGACAAGAACCATATGATCCTCTCAATAGATGCAGAGAAAGCTTTTGACAAAATACAGCATCCTTTCTTGATAAAAACCCTCAAGAAAGTAGGGACGAAAGGATAATACCTCGAGATGATAAAAGCCATATATAAGCGACCCAATGCTAATATCATCCTCAATGGGGAAAAACGGAGAGCTTTCCCCCTAAGGTCAAGAACAAGACAGGGATGTCTACTCTTGCCACTGTTATTCAACATAGTATTGGAAGTCGTAGCCTCTGCAATCAGGCAACACAAAGAAATAAAAGGCATCCAAATTGGCCAGGAGGAGGTCAAATTTTCACTCTTCACAGATGACATGACACTCTATATGGAAAACCCAAAAGATTCCACCAAAAAACTGCTAGAACTGATTCATGAATTCAGCAAAGTTGCAGGATATAAAATCAATGCACATAAATCAGTTGCATTCCTATATACCAACAATGAAGCGACAGAAAGAGAAATCAAGGAAGTGATCCCATTTACAGTTGCACAAAAAAACATAAAATACCTAGGAATAAATCTAACCAAAGAGGTGAAAAATCTATACACTGAAAATGATAGAAAGCTTATGAAAGAAATTGAAGAAGACACAAAAGTATGGAAAAAGATTCCATGCTCCTGGATAGGAAGAACAAATATTGTTAAAATGTTGATACTACCCAAAGCAATCTACATATTCAATGCAATCCCTATCAAAATAACGCCAGCATTCCTCACAGAGCTAGAACAAACAATCCTAAACTTTGTATGGAACCAGAAAAGACCCCTAATAGCCAAAGCAATCTTGAAAAAGAAAACCAAAGCAGGAGGCATCACAATCCCAGACTTCAAGCCCTACTACAAAGCTGTAATCATCAAGACAGTATGGTACTGGCACAAGAACACACTCCAATCAACGGAAGAGAATAGAGAACCCAGAAATGGACCCACAAACATACAGCCACCTAATCTTTGACAAAGCAGGAAAGAATATCCAATGGAATAAAGACAGTCTCTTTAGCAAGTCGTGCTGGAAAAACTGGACAGCGACATGCAGAAGAATGAACCTGGACCACTTTCTTACATCATACACAAAAATAAACTCAAAGTGGATAAAAGACTTAAATGTAAGACAGGAAGGCATCAAAATCCTCGAGGAGAAAGCAGGCAAAAACCTCTTTGATCTTGCCCGCAGCAACTTCTTACTCAACATGTGTCTGGAGGCAACGGAAACAAAACCAAAAATGAACTACTGGAACCTCCTCAAAATAAAAAGCTTCTGCACAGCGAAGGAAACAATCAGCAAAATAAAAGGCAACTGACAGAATGGGAGAATATATTTGCAAACAACATATCAGATAAAGGGTTAGTATCCAAAATCTACAAAGAACTTATCAAACTCAACACCCAAAAAACAAATAATCCTGTGAAGAATTGGGCAAAACATGAATAGACACTTCTCCAAAGAAGACATCCAGATGGCCAACTGACACGAGAAAATGCTCAACATCACTCATCATCAAGGAAATACAAATCAAAACCATGAGATACCACCTGACACCTGTCAGAATGGCTAACATTAACAACTCAGACAACAACAGATATTGGTGAGGATGCAGAAAAAGAGGATCTCTTTTGCATTGTTGGTGCAGTGCAAGCTGGTGCAGACACTCTGGACAACAGTACGGAGGTTACTCATAAAACTAAAAATAGAACAACCCTACACCCAGCAATTGCACTACTAGGCATTTACCACAAGGGATACAGGTGTGCTGTTTCAAAGGGACACATGCACCCCAATGTTTATAGCAGCACTATCAACAATAGCTAAAGTACGGAAAGAGCCCACATGTCCATAGATGGATGAATGGATAAAGAAGATGTGGTATACACACACACACACACACACACACACACACACACACACACACACAATGGAGTATTACTTGGAAATCAAAAAGAATGAAATCTTGCCATTTGCAACTATGTGGATGGAACTGGAGGGTATTATGCTAAGTGAAATTAGTCAGTAAGAGAAAGACAAAAATCATATGACTACACTCACAGGAGGACTTTAAGAGACAAAACAGATGAACATAAGGGAAGGGAAACAAAAATAATATAAAAACAAGGAGGGGGACAAAACAGAAGAGACTTATAAATATGGAGAACAAACTGAGGGTTACAGGAGGGGTTGTGGGAGTGGGAGTTGGCTAAATGGGTAAGGGGCACTAAGGAATCTACTCCTGAAATCATTGTTGCATTATATGCTAACTGATTTGAATATAAATTTAAAAAAATAAAAAATAATATTTAAAAAAAGAAAAGAAAAAAACCCAACCCTATTTTAAACTGCACCAAAATAATAAGAATCTAGGAATAAACTTAACCAAGGATTTGGAGGATCTGTACTCTGAAGACTATAAAACACTGATGAAAATAATTCAAGATGACACAAAGAAATGGAAAGGCACTCTAGGCACATGGATTAGAAGAAAAAAAAATAGCGTTAAAATGTCTGTACTATCCAAAGTAATCTACATATTTAATGCAATCCCTATCAAAATACCAGCAGCATTTTTCACAGATGTAGAATAAGCAATCTAAAATTTGTATGGAACCACAAAAGATCCTGGATAACCAAAGCAATCTTGGAAAAGAAAAGGAAAGCTGGAGGCATCACATTTCTGGACTTCAAGTTATTTTACAAACCTGTAGTGATCAAAACAGTACGGTACTGGCGCAAAAGTAGACACACAGATCAACAGAATAGAACAGAAAACCCAGAAATAAACCCATAATTATATGATCAATTAATCTTTGAAAAAGCAGGAAAGAATATTCAATGGAAAAAGTCTCTTCAACAAATGGTGTTGGGAAAACTGGACAGCAGTATGCAAAAGAATGGAAGTGGACCACTTTCTAAAGGAATTTTCCCATGGACAGAATTCAAATGTAGACCTTTCCACCCTTCAAGCTACACTTTGTTCACTATATCACTACATGTTGCTGTTTCCATAGTTGACAGACATTAGAGGATTTGATTTCTGAAAGTAACCAGAGACCAATTTAAAATCTCTGAAAATAATGCACTAGGAAAAATGATGCAGTGAAATCCTTTAAGATTTCTTGCTAGAAAATAACAACTATAGGCTCTTACTAAGAAAATGGCATCAAAATTACAGAATCCTTTCAATAACCCAGTCTTTATTCGCTAAAGCATTAGACTATTTAATTTGAATTTGGCTGTTGTGACGAATACAATAAATTAACTTGTGAAATTAATCATTTTGTTTTTAATGAAAAAATATAAATACAGAAGCTTTGTTGTGTCTATACATATGGCTGGCAGGGATAATGGTTTATGTTGAAAAATAGTACTCTGCAGGAATTTCTACTGCTGTTTATGTGTAATTCAATTTGTCCTATTTAAATAGAAAATTATGCTAGTCCTTCAGACAATCAGTCCACTACTGAGGTTCAGAGCAGGTTAAAACTGTAGCCCTTTTTACTTAATAAAAATTAAATCAATGATCTAATTGTGTCCCCCCAATAGTTCATGGCAGTAAAGGCAGAAAGAATGCTTTATGAAATACACCAATTCAATGAAACTGAGTTGACAAATATTTACTGAGTAACTTGATATGCATCCAACAATCTACCAGATGTTTTATATTTACCATCTTATTTTTTTCTAATAAGGTACCCATTTTATAGATCATGATACTAATGATCAAAGGCATTACATAATTTTAGCCAAGGTCACACAACTAATAATTAGCAACATAAGACTTTTAACTGAGATCTACCTGAATCTAAACTCCATCTTATTAACATGACAGTAAGCCATCTGTGATGTTAACTACATGGTAGAGACTCAGGAGCACTTGATAATAAGAGAATCACAAAGAATCTCAAAGCTTCAGAAAAAGATCATCCAATATCTGGGACATTTACATCAACAACTATAAAATAATTTATGCCATTTTTGGAAAATTTGAAAGTAATAATTACTATAAAAAAGAGATTGTGTTCTAATTCCTACACATGTGAGAGGGGAGTTTGACACTGCCTGGAAGGAATGGCATTTGAGCAGAGTCTTGAACCAAAAGAAATATTTGCATATATGAAGAAATGGAGGTAGGGCTTCTGGGCAAAGTGAAGATCTTGCTTAAAAGCATGGAAGCATGAAAGTGAAAAGTTCTGGGACTAGAAAACAATCCAGAGTAGAAACTGCTTAGGTTGTATGGGAGAGAGAGTATGGGAGGAAGAAACTTATACTAACATACCAGAGCCAGATCTTGGAGAGTCTTTAATGCCAGACTAGACTTTTATAATTTTTTCTGCAGAGCAGGTGAACAAAGTCCAAAGGAAGAAATCTGCAGACAGAAACTTTAAGGAGCAGGCAGTGGGAGAAGAACCAGAGACGGAGCCCTTGGAGACAAGACTTTGAAAAAGCTACTAGAGAAAAGCGTGTTAAGAGGTATGAAGTGTGCTAAAATTACAGCCTAATTGAAACATCATTTCTTTTCCATCAACTCCTGCCTCCTTTGCCCTTTTCCTCCACTACCAAAAACTTAACAAGAGTAATCCACATTTACTATTGCTATTTTTTTTGATGCTTCTTTATTCCTTAACAACTGCAGTCTGACTTCTTTACTTCTTGTGTAACTGAAATGGCTCTGAAAAACATCACCTACAATCTCCTGATTGCCAGAGACAATGGCTGTGTTCATCCCAACTTGGTCTGCCTGTGGCACTGTTGCCAAATTCCTGTCTCTAACCTAAACCTCCCTTTCTGTCCCCAGATGTATATATCCAACTGCCTCTTTAACATTTCTACTTGATTCTAATAAACACCTCAAATTTAATATGCCCAAACTGTACTTCTGAGTTATCTCCACAAATCTACTCCATCTCAGTTGATGGCAACTCCATCCTTCTAGTGTTCACAGCAAAAACTCCTGAAATCATCCTTGACTCTTTTCTATCATTTACTACATATCCAATCCTTTAAGAAACACTATTGGCTTTATTTTTAAAATATACCTGATATAACAATCCACTGCTACTGTTCTGGTTCAAATCACCACCATTTCTTGCCTAGATTGCAGAAATAGCTTCATAACTGGATTCTTTACCTGTAGTCCTATAGTCTATTACCGACATAGCAACCAGAGTAATCTGGCAAAAAGGAAAGTTTTCCAAAATACACTCAAGCAAGCTAGAACACAGTGGGTAATTTCCAGGGAGGAAATGGCTATCCGCCCTGGATAAGAGGAGGACGGAGCTCAGGCATGGCCATATTTGTTGGTTTGCCATTTAGAGAAATGCTGTAATTAAACAGTAATTCATGCAAATCTGACAACCATTTTGGGGTCCAGGAATTATCATTTCCATTTCACAGATGAGCAAACTGAGGCTCAAAGAGATGAAATGGCATCACTCATTCATTCATTCATTCATTCATCCATTTTCCCACTATTTATTAAGAGTCTACTATGTGCCAGGCTCTAAAACTTAGTCAGAGCTCCTCACCCTGTCCTGGTAGAGCAGGAATTTAAACCCCAGGCTGCTCACCTTTAAGTCAAAGGAACATTTCCTCTCCATGCAGCTGTTCAGGGGATATCCAATAAGAAACTTTTCCAATTTTTCATGAATGAAAGGCATGTGAGGAAATTACACATATTTACATTTGGACAGCAATTAGAATACTTTATGTACAATAATTGGCACAAAATAAATGTATCAAGTGAATAGATGGGTAGATGAATGTGAGGGTAACAATGGTACTACTCTTCCCATCTCATGGGACTCTTATAACGGCCAAATGAGACCGTGGTAAAAAGGGTCTTGGCAAGGGACTAGTTTAACATTTTTTTAAATTGTTGTTTCAAATACTATTTATAAATAGGCAATGATGCATCAGGCTGGTTTAGATCCATTTCTTACAGAGCAGAGATATTTGGTTACAAGTTATGACCCTGTCTCTTTTTATTTATTGTCTCCATAATATATAAGCATCTACATTGCATATCCCCACACATGACCAAGCCCATGAACAAAAGATCAATATCCATTTCTTGAAGAAACTTATGAATTCTAATTTTATAGATTAGAAAAGCTGAAGGTCAGAAGGCTAAGTGAATAGCATAAGGTCACCCAGCTATCAAGTGGCAGAACTAAAATTTGCACTCAGGCCTTCTGATTCTAAGGCTAACACTTCTTATCATATACTACATTTTTGACTAAATGTTTGGTCTCACAAGCTATTCAGATAATAAACAAATACCAGGTAGAACTTTATAATTGATATGACCCTTTCTCATATACTTTCTTTTTGATTCCCACAACAAAACTGTGAGTACAAATTATAGATGAGGAAACCCAGACCTGGAGTGGCCAGATATGTAGAACTGCCCATTATCACAGAGCTAGCAAATTCACAAGCCAGGTTCTTCTCCAGGCTCAACACTTGTGACTCCTCCATCTTCATTTCCATGCCCTTCTCCTTCAAGCTGACCTGTCCCAGGAAAGCTGCATCATCATCTTAAAATGGGGTACCCACAAGTGTACTCATTGCACCAGGACAGGCCAGCACAGAACATGGCTATCCAACTTGTAGAGATTTCCAAAAGGAGATATTCTGTCATCTACAAATGCTGTCAAGGCTCCAGGGACATGATTGGGGAGGAACCAAGCCAGCTGGCAAAATATTTAACAAAACCCAACTGCTGGTGATTCCTAAGTTACAGGAGACAGGGACTTCTTGGATATGCCCATCAATCTGCATGCAGTGTAATCAAAATAGAATCTGCACGTGCTGTTAGGCTGATATGACATGCATCCAGATCTTTTTTCCTCCTTTTCTTTTATTTTTAGGCTTAAAGTTTAGTCTTCTTTCTTTGGCAGTTTTTGGAGCCATGTGACTGGCATAACTCTTGCAAGTGCTATAAATGCAATGGGATTGTGCCTAAGGGAAAATTGCCATCATGTAAAACTAGGACTAAATATTTGTACTCTTTCCTGGGGCTTTTAAAGGTGGGTGTCATTTCTGAGAGTTAAAAGACTGCTTTAGCTACTGGGATATAAAAATCAAGGGAAAAACACAGCTTTAATGGAGTTTATATTTAAACACAACAGGAATGCACACTAACATTTACTGGTATTAAAAAAGGGAAGACATTATTAATTTTGCTTTCAGTTATAACATTGGAAAGTACAATGTAAATTGCATTTATTCTTAAGTATAAACACCATACTATGATGAAATTAAATGAATTGCAGACTGAAAAGTAACACATTTAATTCATTCATTCTTTCATTTAATCATTAATTTAACAAATATTTATTCAGCATGAACTCTGAAACCAAAGTCTGGGTATAAATAAGTTATCTGCCATTTAATAGCCCTATGCTATTATTTCTAACCATTATTATTATTATTATTATTATTATTATTATTATCATCATCATTACCACATACCAGACTTTTCTAGATACTTGGGAGATAAGTAATGAGTCAAGGTCCACAAGCTCTTGTGGAGCTTGAATATAAGTTGCTTCTGTTTCCTGTTTTGCTGCCAGACCACCAGCTGTCGCTCATGTGGCTGTTAATCTACTTGCTATGGCAGTCTTTGTCTTTTCTGGTTTTCTTCTTATATTTTACTGTGGGCTGTGAAGCCAACCAACAAAGCTAATTAGATATATGTCTAAAGCAAGAATCAACAATTGCCCAATGAGAATCTAAGAATGCTCTGGTAGAACCAAGAGAAGAAGATATGGTGCTTATCCTTACATGACTTGAGATGACAAGACACAGGTATGTAACATTTTGGTAATAATAGAGTTTCTTGAACTCAAAATAGAATGTCCCAGAGCTTGCACCCAGTGTCAAATTTCTGCCTTGTTTTAAGGTGAACTGTTAATTCACTTAAACAAAATTTTAGTAATCTACTATGTACTAGGTCTCCTACCAGATGCTGGGGGTTAAAAAGAATAAAATAACATTGCTATTCTCAAGAAGCTCATCAAAGAAAGATATGTAAACAACTATAGTACAAGTATGACTAGGAAAATGCAATAAAAGATGACATTCTAGTAGATGAGACAGAAAATTAATTTGAATAAGAAAAATATATAGATAAGTTTAGATGGTGATAAATAGTGTGAATAAAATGAAATTGATTTAATAGTGATGCTAGTGTTTGGGGTTATGCTACTTTTGATTGGGTAGTCAAGGAAGATCTATGTAAGAGAGATGGCATTTGAACTGAGGAAAAACATCAATAAAGTCACTTGGAGAACAGGGTAACAGTGCTGTATGTAAAGAGGTTATGCTGGGCATCCTGAGTTTGCTTCTCCAGACCTCCTCTCACCCTTTTCGGTTCTGCTCTTTTCCTCAGAAGGCTGACTTGTATGTTTGAGTTGAACCTTGTGGAATTCTAGATTTTGGCAATTGGTTCAACCTACCAAATAAAAAGGGCTACCTTTCACTCAAGCTTCCAGGTTGGGTTTAGACAATGGGGATCCCCGAAAAGATATGGGAAAGATAGAGGAAAGAACTGTCTAAATGTTTATTTCCCTGGATCCTTCCTTGTGGAGTCACCTTAAACTAGTTGTGTCCCTTGATCTATATTTCTCAACTCCTGTCAGGTGACCCTTTCAAAAGAATCCTCTTATTTTGTGGTCTGATTCCCATTTTTTCCCTTTTGCCTCTTCAGGCTTGAGTGGTAACATGCCTCCCTATATTACTAGCCCCAGTTACTGCATTACACCTTGTGTTTTCCCTACATCCTGGAAACACCCTTGTAAATTGTCTCCTTATTAAATTCTCTTCAAATTCCTGCCAGAATCATGATAGAGGAAAAAAGCTTGGGGTATCTGAGAAGCTGAAGAGGCTGGCATGGCTGGAGCTTAATGAGAAATGGAAAGGGAGAGAAGATGAAGTAGAGAGACAGGCAGAGATTACATTATGCATTATACTCCTATGATAAGGAGTTTGAATGTTACTTTAATTGTAATAAGAAGCCACTAGAAGTAGAGGAAGAAGGAATAGCTAAAATCTGCATTAATTCAAAGTAGGAACTTCAAGAAAGAAGTGCACTTTAATGGTTGGTCATAATACTGGTGACAGAAAAGAAGTGAATAACATTTCAGGAGTGAGACTTAGTAGCTATAGGAAAGGGACTGGAAGGAAATGAGGGTAGGGATTCAGGAGGAAGTTCCTTTAGGAATCTAACATGATTAACTATAAGAATTGTGCAGATTCTAATGCTTTGAGGTCTATCCAACCCTAGAAAGACTAAATTTTCTGCTGGCTATATACTCAGGGAATTTGGTGTCTTAAAAGATAAAAAGAGAATAATAAAATGTATTATTTAACTGCATTTTTAAAAAAAATTGTAATGTTTACTTATTTTTGAGACAGACAGAGAAAGATAGAGAGAGAGAGAGAACACAAGTGAGGGAGGATCAGAGACATAGGGAGACACAGAATCTGAAACAGGCTCCAGACTCTGAGCTGTCAGCACAGAGCCCTGTGTGGGGCTCAAACTCACAGACTGAGAGATGGTGACCTGATCCAAAGTCTGATGCTTTCTTCATTTGGCCCAATCTTCCTTTCAAAACAGCCTTATTTAGATATCTCCTGTTCACTAACAGTCACTCATGCTTACAAGTCAAGAAGCAAAACAAAATTGTGCATGGCATTCAAGAATTTCTGGCCAAAATTTTTCAACGATCCCAAACCTGTATCCTCTTTCCTAGCTGGGAAGAGCTCCTCACTCTCAAACACATGCCATATTTATTCCCATCTGCAAACACTTCCTGTTTCCCTTGCCTCACTGTCCACTCTCTCCAAAACTCAGTATATAGAGAAGAATGCAGGAGTTGGACTAGTGTGTACTTGGGTTATAATCCTGGCCGGCCCCGCCACTCACTAGTTAGTGACTTGGTAAGTTATTGCATCTCTTTGAGCCTTAGTTTCCTCATCTATAAAATGGAATAATAATACTTGTCCTCATGGGGGTACTGAGAGGATGATTTAAGTGTAAGTAAAGAATCTAACATAGCACTTGGCACATAAATGCTCAGTAAACATAATGCATTTCCTTTCTTTTCTCCTATCTCTATACCATAAAATATCATACTAAATAACATCCCGAGAAAGTTATCATTGAACTTTTTACTCCACATGCTAGTTCTGTTGTTTGAGAGATATTAAAATGTCTGTTGAGAATATAATTATGCCTAGTATAATAAAAAAGATAATATAATTATTTATATTTATATTATATTATTATATATAATATATATTATATATTATATATAATTATATTATATAATAATATATATTTAAATATATATATAAATATAATTATATATTATATATTATAATATTATATATTATATATATTATATTATATTATATTATATATAATATTATAATATATATTATATTATATTATTTATAATAACAAAACCTTTTTATAACTCAAAAATTATTTTCAAAACCATTTCTTCATCTTCTTCTCAAAATAATTTTATAGGATGGGTAGGTCAGATATTATGCCCATTTTATGGGTGATGAAACAGGCTTGAAGATATTATAAGACTTGAAATTGACCCAATCTACAGGAAATAGAAAAAAAAAGTAGAACTCAGGTTTTCTAGTTCGTTTATTAGGGATCTTTCCACTGCATTTCTAACAGACAAGGATATGCATTAACTGGATAGGTCCCTTCCCTCCTAAGACCTTATGTTGCCTTAAGGACAAGCCATCAAAACAGTCCCTATATCGCTAGCCCACCCCTACCTCCCAGTGCTTACCTAGTCTTAACTCTCACTATTACCATTCCTTAGTTTTAAAAGCAGCCATATTGAATTTTTGTCTTACTGTTCCTGGAATACATAAAACTGTTCCTTCTGAACACATGCCTTTAGCTGGAATGCCTTTCTTGCTCCTGAATACCCAAGTAACATCTCTTCTTGAATCTTTCAAGACTCAACTACTAAATCTTATTATAGTGAGGAGGGCTTTCTTGGTACACTGTCTAAAAAGTGGCTCTTGCATCTGCACACTGTACAATGCAATAGTGCCTTGAATTTGGTGCAGTCGTGTCTTTTCTGTATCAATTGTATTTGGGGTAATTATGTTTATCTCTGTCATCACTGTGAGCTTCATGAGGTCACTAGACATGTCAAGCTTTTTAATATTCTCAGTCCCCATACAGGACTTGACATGGAGCAGATGCTTAAAGAAAATTTGATAACATTATGGATGAATTAAGTTTCACAGGTATCTCTAAGCCTGACCCAGAAGCCTTACACACAAAAGGAAAACAGTGACTCAGATCTTCTCAGGGAGGAGTCAGTTCTAACCATCTATATACATTAAGGAATGGGGAGCAAAGTGGAAAAACCGAAACAAAAATACGTAAGTCAGCAATTACTGGAATTATTGAACTTTGGGACACAACCCTGAATGTGTCATTTTCTCAGCAGCAACTCTCTCACAATTTTATCTCCATATGCCCTTTGCCAACCCAGATGGAGCTGGTTTTCTAGTGTAAAGTAGCTTAATCCCATTGAAAATGGTTCTGCCTGTGAAAAACCTAGGTCATCCATGGTGAAATGCATTTTAGCAGACCCATATGCAGAGTTAAACAGAGACTGGGTCTTACAAAATTCTCTGAGACTTGGTTATGCTATCTGTAAGGTATAGATTATATCTTTTTTTTAGCCTGTCCACCAGGAAAGCAATGGCATGAAAATGTTCTAAACATTGTCAACCTGCCCTATACTGGAATCCATGCAAAAAAAGACTGGGAAAAAGGTTTCGGCCAATGTGTTGCTGGGTAATGATGACTCTCAGTGGACAGTGGAGCTATCTTAGAACTCTGCAAAAGACAGAGAGTGATAGTCTGAGGGGCTATGTTAGAGGGTTCTCTGAAGGCAGGGGGGCTTTGGATGCCCAGTGAGCGCCCATTATTAAGGAAGTCTCATGAGGAATTTATATGGGGTTAGGAGTAAGGCTTACTCTTCTGTATTCCAACACCAAAGACAAAAAAATAGACACAATCATTTACAGAAGGATGGAAGGAAAGATTGGAGGCAGGAAAGAATGGAGGAAGACAGGGTACAAAGGAGGGAGAAAGAGAGGGAGGGGAGTCAGTCATTTTAGGTCTAAAGGCTTGCCTTTAAAAGCAACCTGAATCCAGCACTGAGTTTAATGAGAATTAAGCCCTTACCATTTATACCTCATACTCATGCTCAAAAGCCCAGATCACTTCACTGCAATTCCATTCAGTTTACCTCATCTACATGCATCTGCTGATTCCTCATACCTATAATGGGCAATAGAGACCCTGATATGAGTGAGACACAGTCCTTAACCTCTAGGACTAAGCTGAGACAAACCTAGAAGTATATAATGACAATTCAATGACATATGCTATAAGAAAGTTCAGGAGGAAGAGGCTCACAAAGCATAGACTGACTAACTCTATCTACAGAGCCTTGGAAGACTTCACAGAAGGGCTAGACCCCTAAGACTTCCTTAGGCTAGGCCCTGAAGGAAGAGTCAGAGATTTTATAGGCAGAGTGACAGAGAGGCAGAGACGATTCTAGGCTGAGATCACATTGAGAGCAAAGGCAGTTGGGCTGGTGACGGTTACAGAGCCAGACAGAGCCAGACACTTCTCTCTGGGACTTCCCAGAGAGAGAATCTGATGGCTGAACAGAAGATGTGGGAGAAGGGTGGCTGAAACAATGGCAAATATGAGAGTGGGGTTAGTCCAACCTCATCTATGAGTAGGAAGAAATAGTATTCCAGGTAAGGGAAACAATGGCATCAAAGACACAAAGAATCTGGGGATTGGTTGGAGGGATTCTTTAGAAAGTCATAAGCTGCAAACGGTTGTTTCAGAAAGTCATGAAACTTTCTGAAAAGTTAGAAGGTAACAGCAGGAAAGAATAACCTTTAAATATCTGAGACATCATCTGGATTTTTTTGTTTGCTTATTTTTATTTGTCTGAGGTCATCCTCTCCCCACCACCCCTGCCACTCCACCCCATGCCTCTCCTATACAAATCATAGATCAAAAATAACACTGCCTGGTTTTGAATCATAACTCTACCATTTATCAGTTCTTTGAACTTGGAAATTTTCCAACTTGTCTTGGCCTCAGTCTCTATACCCACAAATGGGTATAATAATAGTATTCATAAGATTATGGTGTGCTTTAGTAATAATAACTTATTTCTATTGAGTATTTACTATGTATCATGCTTTGTTCTTAGCATTTTTTGTGTATTAATTCAGTTTATTCTCTAAACATCTGTTATGCTTTTTGTGTCCCTATTTTATAGATGAAAAAAGTAAAGTACAGAAAAGTTGAGGATTTGGTCTCAGGTCACCCATAAGCAGAAAATTCAGGATTTGAATGCAGGCATTTTGACTGCAGAGCCTATGTTCCTAATCACAGTCAGGGAGGTCATCTGTCTACAGTGACTAGTATGGCAAGGGATCGCAAAACTACTTGTTTGTTGTCATTCCAGTAGCTCTTTCAATTTAAGTAAATGGATGAGTGTCTGATTAATGAGTGACTGAGTAGATGAATGAATGTTGGTTGAGAAGCACATGGCTGATAGGAGAACCCCACCTCAGATTGTTGGCCAGGAGGTAAGGAATTGGTAGCTATAAGGTGAGATGGTGGTGGTACATGTCTCACTTCATCAGATATACCTGGTATGTGAGCAACATTCACCCTAAGCCCATGGATAGAGCACTGAGAAATGCCCTAGAGCTCCTCCAGGGAGCACAATGGGGCCTGGGTGGCCACACTAGGCTCCCTAAGTGGTTCTATGATTGAGCTCTAGAAGGGAGCCTTTGTCATTCTTCTACCTTGTCCATCATCCTTACAAGCAACTTAAATTAGTGCAGCCAAGGAGCCTAGAACTTCAGAGCAAGGAAAAAGTGGACTGGGGATGGAGAGAATCATAACTGATCAGCTTTAGAAAACTTAGAGCCCTAAAGACAGCACAAAGGTGATTTTTTGGACCTGACAGAGTGGTAGCAAAGTCCTCAATGAGGGAAGGGACATAAGAGATGGAGTAGGAGATGAACTTTTCTGTCCACAAATCTGAGACATTAAATGACTTTCCCCAGGCCATACAAAAAGAAGTAGAAAGGTAGGATACAAACCCAGAGCTCTATGACTCAAAAGCCTACACTCTTTCTCTTATACCACACTGCCCTGTGATTACACAGGAGGGGATTCCAAGATGTGTATGCTCAATTTGATGTTTCTGCTAAATGTCAGTTTGAGAAAGAGAACAGGCTAGCAAGTTGCCACTAGACCTCATCCATCCCCAATTCACCATCCTCACCCCCATTTCATACATTATAAAACCTAGAACCAGAGAGAGGCAGTAACCTGACCAAGGTCACACAGTGGCTAGCATCCAGGTCTCTGAATTTCCACAGTTCCTCAGTAGAGAGGAAAAGCTGCTCCTAGTAGGTTTCCCGTGAAAACTGTACTTTCAAGGCCAGCCAGTAGCTTAAAGGTCACCTGTTAGGAGGCTTCACATGCTTGTTTATCTAAAGAAAGGGAGGAAACCTAATTTTAGCCCACTGAGAATGAAATGCTGATGTGCAAATGCAATTAGGGAAAAAAAAAAAACTAGTGGCATACTTGTAAAGACTAAAGAGCCTACAGACTTGAAGGAAGGGTAACGGTACAGACAAAGAAAAGGAGAGTGACAAAGCACCCTGGCCAGGTTTTAGGCTGAGAGGGAAGGATCTTAGGTCCTGCAGGCCCCCCTATGAACCACTCTGACTCTGTGTCAAGCAAGGCTATATTTCTGTACTCTCAGAAGTCACTCACAGCTCAAGTTAGAAAAGACAGTATGATGCAATGCAAAGAACCAGAGTTACAAAATTATGTGGGCCTGGTTTTGTGTCATTCATCAGTTGAATGACCTTGGGTAAACCACCTCACTTCTCTGAGCCTTGGTTCCTCATATCTTCAAATGGAGGTAATATCTACCTTGTAGAGTCATAGTAAAATTAAAGGTAGCATATGCATAAAGCACCTAGGAAACATGGTTCCTAGACTATAGCAGGCATTCAATAAACCTTAAACACATTACACATTACTATTGTTACTACTGCCATTATTACTATTATTATCTGTCCCCTGTGAAATGAGGAGCATGTCAGGGGGTGTTTACACAGTGGTTTCCAGGATTTGGCTATTTTCTGTTAAAGGACTATGGCTTTTCTTTCAGAGCAGTGGAAATTGCATAAGTTTCTCTGAAGTTAATGCACTCAGCTCCCACTCAACACACAACCTGCCTATTGTGAATATATTTCTGAGGCGGAGGTAGGAGTCATTATATTGGAACTTGTCACTGAACAAGAACTTAAAATTCTGGGCCAGGCTCAGTAATGCCTTCTGACCCTGCTAAGTAGGCCCCTGTCTCTGGTCCTACACTTTGGACTGGTTTGTTTTTTGTTTTTTTTTTTTGAAAACTGTCTAAGTCCCCCTCCAGTGCCTGGACTGGCTGTGTAGTACAAGCAGAATATCCTGAGTCCAGACTTGCTTATTATGGACCCTCGTCACCAGAAGTGCTTATCTTGAAATTGCCTAAGTTCCTTTTCAGTGCCTGAGATCAACTAGAGATAGTAGTGACACCGGAGAAGGGTACCCCAGTCCCCCTTTATCATCTTCAGGGTCCTCTCTAAACCTTTGCCTCCTGTTCTCACATAGAGACAACCATATGGCCTGAGGAGCTCCAGGACTCATGGCTATGATGTTATTTTATGACCAATGGCTGGGTCCCTGTTGCAGGAAAATGGCTAGAAGAGCAGATCACTTTTTCTTGCTGGTGTGTTATTTCTTTGACAGGATCATGCAAGATTGGGCCATCAGAATGGTGCTACCATGATAATTTGGGGTGACTCTCACTCATGGACATAGGACAAGTCCAGGGCTCTGGGCTAACTGGTGGTCCAGCACTGATTTCTGGGCTTGAATCATGTGTGTGGGCCTAGGCACTGGCTCTTGCTTATCTGTGTTCAAACCACAGTGTTGTCTCTGATATTACAGAAACTTAAGGCAGCATAGGTGGTAGTAAGCATCCTTTACCCTGTGTCTACTCCTGAATAGCACTGCCAGGATGTTCTCTAGAAGTGACTACACCTATCTCATGCCAATTTTTTCTGGAGTATTTTAAAGTGGTTGCTCTGTAACTCTGACAAATCCTTCTGATTGTCATCAATCAATATGTGAACATTGTGCCTCTCCTAGATCTATCTTAAGGTGTGCCATATGAGAACAATCTTCCATAATGCAAATGGGACTGTTCTTTTCTCTCAGCATATGGGTCCCTTGCCAATTCTCCCTGCTGATGGTGGTGTGTGGAAGACAGTTAAACACACATAACATCAAAAGGGAACACAGTTTCAGGATGCAATGGTTATGGCCTAAAGCTAAAGAGTTCAAGAAAAGACATGGTTGGAAGATATGTTGATTTATGCTTATTCTACACAATCCTGGGTGGCACATTTAAGATGACCAGAATATTACCATTTACATTTGTTTTTCATATTTGGAGTGAGCCCTACATTTGTGTTCAGCATCAACAAAGCATTATAAAAACTCTTGAGAGAGTCATTAGAAACCAGTATTTGTGGGAGATACTGACAAAGATTCTTTCCTTATCCAAATTCTACTCAGGCTTCTCTGAACTATCTTCTCAATTAGACCCTGACTTTTGGGCTTCCACATGTCTCTGCATTACCCAATTTTAGCCAGAATCCCCCGTCCTAGGTATATGATCACTCTTGATAGCTGATCGGGTTTTTCAACCTCCATCATCCCCCAGATGATGTCTGATCACCCTAGCCTGCCTTCAGGAAGAATCCTGTTTGGTTGGTTTAGCCAGAATCCTCCCTTTACCCTGAAGTTTCCTCTCAGTAATTTATAATTTTTCATCCCATAACTACCCCTTCCTCACACCTTGGTTATAAATTCTTGCTTTTCCTTACCATATTTGGAGTTGAACCTGATCTCTTCCCTCTGTTACAAAACACCATTGTAGTAGCCTCCCTGAATAAAGTCAGTCTTACTGCTCCTTAACAAATGTCATACATAATTTTTTTTAACAACACCATAAATGATGAAGTGCCAGGAATAATGATATAAGCAGCAAATTAGGAAACTTTCAAGGCAAGAAGATCTATATTGTTTTAATACAAACATGTTCCAAAAAGCTAAACATCATGAGTAATATCAGCAGTGCTACCTTTTTCTCCAGATAGAAAATATGAAATTAGGCAGGAACCATGCATTTGGCAATAAAGAATATGACAAGGTAGTGGCTAGACACTTCACATTCACGGACTGAACAACAACTAAACACATTTCTTCTCTATTCATTGTTCTAAATCATCTAAATTCACGGATTTCACATGGGTCCATGAATTTTGTAATATAATTATTAATCAAATTGTTTGTATATATAGGGGTCCCAAAAGAAAATATTTACCTAGGGCCTGGCACAGCTTTGGAACTGTCTTGGACAGGTTGTTATAAAATACGTCTAGTGACTTAACTATGGACTCTTGGACCAGAGATATGATCAAAGAAAACATCTGAGGACTACTTGGAGCATTATAGACCCTTCATCTAAAATGGAAGGGTCACTACAGGTTTTACATACAGATATATCATAATCAGTAATTAAAAATGATATATATTTTCTAAGCTCTACTATGCAAAAGAAAAATGCACAGAAAAAAAGACCAAAGGGAAATAGGATAAAATTTTAATAGTTGCCTTGAAGAGGAGATATCAGAGGAGATTTTCCTGATTAATGTGTACTTTTCACTACTTTCCAAATCTGCTGCAATAAACATGTGAGCATGTGCTATTTTCACTTTTATCTTTCAGCTCACTGGACTTCTTGCAACATGTTCTTCTTTCTTCTCCATGTGTAATGTTCCCTTTTTCCTGCAAACTAAATTTCCCCCAACTACTCACCCTCATTTGGCTGATCTTTCAAATCATATCAGAAGTATCACTGTCTCCAAGCATCCTTCTCTGACCCCTCCAGGCTGTATTAAGTACTTTTCTGAAGAGCTTCCATATTACCCTATAGATTCTTATCACTTTACATGTAACTGAAAGTTTAACTACTTCTTTCTTTTTTTTTTTTAATTTTTTTTTAACATTTATTTATTTTTGAGACAGAGAGAGACAGAGAATGAACAGGGGAGGGGCAGAGAGAGAGGGAGACACAGAATCTGAAACAGGCTCCAGGCTCTGAGCTGTCACCACAGAGCCCGACGCGGGGCTTGAACTCATGGACTGTGAGATCATGACCTGAGCTGAAGTCGGACGCTTAACCAACCAAGCCACCCAGGCGCCCCATTGACTGCTTCTTTCTATCCCAATCTTGCACTCCAGCAATGACTAGCACTGTGTGTGGCAAATAGATTCTCAGAAATATTTGTTAGATGAACAGATGGATGAAAAGAAAAAAAATATTTTAAACTCCTTTTTAAAAAATATATATACATAAGATCAAAGCCTAGGAGGCTCAGGAAAGTTTTGTCATTATTTGTTTTAGTTTCCCACTGATAGTTATTTTAAAAAAATTGTTTACCCAGTGCTTCAGTAGGTAAACAGATAATCTGTGGAACTGACTGCCGTCCTCTGAAAGGGACATAGAAAAAAACAGTCTGGTAATTCTTTAGGGCAGTATTGAGTAAGAAAGTTCCTAAGAACATAATTGTATAAGATACTCTGTGAAGAAAGTATGGACGTCTGTAGTCAAAAAACTAAAAAAAAAAAAAAAAAAAAAGCTGTATGCAATGGTCCCCTCTAAAGATTTACAATGTGTATTAGCACATTCCAATCTTGTAAAAAGTCTTGTAAAGAATGTGGCTAATTTGTTTTTAATACAATACTTCTCAAACTTACTTAAATATGACTCTTTTCTTTATATTAACACCTATTTCTCACTTTGGGAAATGCTGGGTTGAAGAGATAAGGCTTCCAAAGGGAGGAATTTCTGGTTCATAGTGAAGGCAAAAAGTAGGAGAAATACAGGAGGGAAAGAGACAAGAAAAAAAAAAAACTAATAAATTGTAACATTTATTGAGTACTTACTATGTGGCAGATAGTATGCCAAGTATTTTACATACATTTTGTTTAACTTTTATAATAAATTTAAGAATTAGGTACTATTATTCCCACTTAATAAAAAGGATTAAAGATCAAAAAGTATGTTGTGGACAACACCATGTCTGTCTGGGTTACTTCAGATTCTCCCCGTTTTATTTTATTTTATTTTATTTTATTTTATTTTATTTTATTTTATAGAGAAAGAGGAAGTGGGGGAGGAGAGGAGGGAGAGAGAGAGGGGGAGAGAGAGAGAGAGAGAGAGAGAGAGAGAGAGAGAGAGAATCCCAAGCAATCTCCATGCTCATTGCAGAGTCGATGCAGGGCTTGATCACATGACCCTGGGATTATGGCCTGAGCTGAAATCAATAGTCAACACTCAACTGACTAAGCCAACCAGGTGCCCCCAGATTCTCCCTCTTAACACTAATCTGGCACCACTGGACAACATAAACCCCCTTTCCCCTGGTTGAATAGGTGATGAAATGGGAACATTCCTTTTCTCTACTCCTCTTCCCTTCTCTCTTCATCTTTCCTTTCCTTCTCCTTCCCTTCCCTTCTTTCCTCAAACATTCTCTAAGTGTCCACTCTGTGTTAGCCAAAATGCTGAATGGACCCTAGGATCTCAATGTTGAATCAGAGACAATCTCTCTACTCAAAAAGCTTCATTCTAGCTCATTAAGTTTATCAGTTTCCAACCCCTGGGACAGAATAACCAGAGGGTGGGAAGAAAAAATCCCACGGATTGCATCAAGAGCATCAGAAATGCTGCTAAGGTAAGGATGGAAGCCCTACCTAGGGATGCTTCCCACATATGTCTAAGGCTGGATCTTTAGATAAGGAATTTGGCAGCATGGGAGGAGGGATAGAAAGTCTAATGTACAAATCACCAAATTAATGCTATTTTCACTAACTAGATTTATTAGTGAGACTTGGGGGGTAAGCACACCTGTCCCCTATTTCAAATATTCCCTGGAGTTCTAGGAGATGAGCAATGTGCTAATCTCGCTACATTTCAAAAAGCTATCTTGGGAAATGAGTGTAAAATTTCACTCACAGGAGATTACAAAGTAAATATAACACAGGGCAGAAAAAACATGGTCCCTACTTTCAAACCAAAATAATTAAAAATAAAAACAAAGACATACTGTACTTCCCTAGGTCATAGTGCCAATCACACTGCTGTGTGATTGCCTCCCACTCAGAATGGGGAGGTCCATAAGAAGTAGAAAATTTTCCTCTTTTCTGTGCACATCCTCAGCCTCTGGCACAGGGCCTGTTATATTATAGATGCCCAATGAACACTTGAAGTAGAACAAATGAAAGGGAGGAAGTGGAGAAGAAGGGATGGAAGAGACTTGGATGAGACCAGAGACAATGAATATTGTGAAAAGTTCAGGGCTTTGATCCCTGGATGCTCTAGTATAAAATTCAGCTTTTGGAAGACACTCACGGCTTTCTCACAGCTGCCTCATGGTGCTCTCATCACCAAAGAATCTTGGCCTGACCTAGGAAAGCATTTCTTATTTCTCCTGTGGATAAGGAGTCTCAGGCCTGCCATCCTCCTTTTTGGAGACAGTCACTGAAGGAGGAGAGGTGAAGGCAAGGCTCTACTTGAAATTCAACTAGTGCTGCATAAAGAATGATGCACATGAAAAATTGATCACGACACTGCACTCGGGCAAATATTATTAATAATGCAGTATTTAAACACACAATATATCCCTCTTAATGATGAAAAGAAACCCAAGGTCACAGCAAATAAAAGTCATTTCAATGAGACCAAAAGGAAGACAGAGAATTTCTCCATGTGGATCACTCCACAATAGTTTCTTCTCTAGCACCATATAACATGGTGAGTAGCATTTCTATCAAGAGAGGAAGCAGAGTTTTTCTAAATACTGTCAACCCCTAGGCAGTTTTAGAAAAGAGTAGAACCCAGGGCTACCTAACCTCCCTTTTCTCAATCTCCTCATCTGTAAAATGTTAGTAATAATACCAAAATAATGGGGTTATTATAATAATTGGATGATACATGTAATATATCAAATTATATATATAGTATATCTCATAAATTTTAGTTCTCCTTGCTTAATATATTTGGCTGAAACTGAGGTTATATAGAGAGCTAGTAAATGTTCAAATTCTCAGGAGATATTGTCTCTCTCTCTCTCTCTCTCCCTCTCTCTCTCTCTCTCTCTCTACATATATATGCATATGTCCTGAGCATAGTCTCCCTGTGGGTCATTAACCTCACCCTAAATATCTACTAGCAATCAAAACCTCAGGCTTCTGCAATGGTACCATGACACCAACAAGGAAATAAGAAGCAGCAATGGAAAAAACACTGGACCAAGAGCAGGGTTTTTGTCCCATGTCTATTAATAACTCATTTCCTCTTTTTGGGCCTTGGTTTCCCCTTCTACAAAATGAAGTTGCTTCTAAATGATTCCTGCAATCACCAGACCACAACTCTGAATATTCACAATCACGTAGATAAGGCAAATTATTAAAAGCATGGGATTTGGAGTCTTCCGACAGACCTGGATTCCAATGTATCTCCTCTACATTGTTGCAGTAAAATCTTGGTCAAGATACTTAACCTCTCTAAGCCCCAGATTCCTGAGAGATAAAATGAAACAATAATAGTTCCTAACTCAGAGATTTATTGTGAGCATTAAGTAATCCAAGATAACATTGATAGTGAGGGGAAGATGTGGAAAAGAAGCTCTTGTCTATTTAATTTCAAAGACCATCCTCTTTTCACTATAATAGTGGAGGAACCCAACATAAACAAATATCTACAAAGCCAGGCAGAGTACAATAGAAGCACAGGCAATCTGCTCATGAATGACAAAGGCAGGAGAGATTAAAGCTGTCTATGGGTAAAAGCAGTAAGTTGTTCCATCACAAAAAGATCTCTGGAGTCAAAGGCTAGGGATTCAAAATACTTAATTTCTCTGGGTCTCAATTTCTTCTCCTGTAAAATATGGACAGTAACACGACCCACTTCATACAGTTAGGAATATAAATAAGGTGATAATTCTATCTATCTATCTATCTATCTATCTATCTATCTATCTATCTATCTATCATCTCTCTCCCTCCCTCTCCCTCTCTCTCTCTCTCTGTCTCTAACATAGTGCCCAGGGCATAATAAAAGCTTAATAAATGACAGTCATTGCTATATGAGTAGGTTTTTCTAATGGCATGAAATTAAATAATATTATTAGAAAAGATCAAAGCATTCTAGAACAACCTTAAACAGCCCATAAGATGCTGCCAACCCTAAAAGAATCAGAAACCCAGAATAGAATTTTTTCCTTTGGCTTTCCAACTTGTATATCACAAAAGAAAAAGTCCAAAAACCACATGCTTTGGCCTTCAACCAGCCTGTTTTCTCAGAGGTATTATTTACATTTCAGATTTATTATTGTCTTCCAGGGTGTTGACATGAAATAACCTTCCATTCTCTTCTATGTTAAAAGAGTTCAGTGTTTCTTGGTTCAATAAATAATTCAGGGCTATATTAATATTTTAAGAAGAATAAGCAATATATTTTGGACCCTAGAAAAACCATGAGGACTGAAATTAGTTATTTGTAGCTGAAAACTTAATTGAACTAACATATTGATTTTTTTTTCTCCCAGGTTTTATTGCCCACACAATGAAGAGGAGCGCATGCTTCCATTCCAAATGCTGCATACTTAATTATATCTGCTAGATTTTGTTTTTATAAAAACTCAAAAGCAACCAATCATGAACTTAAAATGCTTTTGCCCATCTGATGCAAAACAGAACCACTCCCTTTTCCTTGTAACAATGCACTCTTCTTCACATTTTTTAAAGGATAATGGATGTTACGTTTTCACACATATCAGATTTCTGAGTTAGCACTTATAACCTGGCTAAAGGAGAAAAGAACTATATTTTTACCTAATATATCTCACATCTTGTGTATGTATGATCTTATTTAATCTTTAAAATGACCCTCTAGTATAGGTAATGTCTTCTCCTTTTAAAAATGAAAAAATTGAGGTTCAAAGAGATTGAGTAAATTGTTCAAGGTCATCCAAAAAGTTCACCCAACCCTAAAGTCCAAGTTTCCTTCTCTATACCAAATTGACTGATAACACTAATAAGGATAATAACAGCTAAGAAATATTGAACACTTACAATGTGCCAAACACTTTCTAAAGATGTTTACATACATTAATTGATTTAAGTATCCCAACAATTCTTCAAGATAGGAGCTATTTTGATCCCATGCTACAGTTCAAGAGAATAAAGCTTAGAGAGTTGAAATAGCTTTCCCAATTTTTTTTATATTAAGTGGTGAAGCTAGGATTTGATTCTAGAATCCAGTCTCTTAACCTTTACACATACCACAATCCTAAAATCTTGGAAAATAGGGAAGCAGGCTTCCATCAGTAGGTGGATGAAATAAGACCACCAAAGGTGATATTCTCAGTTCCACATGGGACATTAAACAGATTTCTTACAAAGATAAGTACCCTTACAGGGAACTCACAGATGATGAATTGCAGTGTTAACGATGCTCATTTCTGGATAAGGTCTGGGATCTTTGCTGCAAGCATGATCTCTTGGGCTGATCTGTCGAAGCTGGCCTTCCCAGAAAAGAGGAGTTGGCCAGAGTCCTCTTTACTATACTGTGGTTGTTGCCTAATTTTTCTCAAATTGTACCCATTCAGGGTATTGTCTCCATAATGTGTCATAGCAATTCTAGGATGAAAGACAATGTGCCCGGAGTCAGCTAAATAAATGGCCAGATGGCAGGCAAAGTGCTCTTCATTTGACAAGGTAGATTGCCTCCCAACATGGTAGCTGGATTAAATTTAAAACAAATTGGAAATAAATCTGATTTTTGGTAGAGCTACACACATTTAAGCATATCTTCATGCACGTAGGCATTTGCATGTACATGTGTGCATATGAAACACACACATATGAAATATATGAAACACACACACACACACACACACACACACACACACACACAGTCCCCAGTCTTCTCACAGCCACTGGACACATGTAAGTACATGGCAGACTTGTTGCAGTCTGGATCTGGAAGCATGCCCTTTGCAAGAGAGACAGATCCATCAAGTAATGGACAGGCTGACTTGACTCAAGTGTGAAGGAACTAGGTCAACAGATGTTTGAGCACCTACTAAGTGCCAGGCTCTATGCTGAGTTTCTGACTCTTCTGCTACTTCTGCAGCTTCAACAATCTGAAATCAGTCTTTTGTTTCCACCTTAGTCATAGGCTTCTAGATCCCACATTTCATTTTACTCAACAACACATAAGGGTAACAGCTCCCTATCCTGACATTTGGGTTCATCTTGACTGCAATCATTCCTAGAATACACAACAGACAAGAAATTTCCAACCCCAGATATATTAACACAAAAGATAAGTAAAAGTTCTGAGAAAGAGCTATGGAATGTAAATGTCAATTTTCCTCAAACTTGAGTAATAAAATAGTGTATTACTTATATATTGTTGTGTGACAAATTATTCTAAAACATAGTAGCTTACAAGGACAAACATTCATTATCTCTCACACTTTCTGAGAGTCAGGAATTTGGGAATGGATTAACAAGATTGTTTTAGCTCAGGGTCTCTCATGAAATTTCAGTCAAGCTGCTAGCCTCGGCTACAGTTATCTGAAAATTTGGCTGGTACTGCAGGATCTACTTCCAAACTCATTTGCATGGCTATTGGTTGTGGGCTTTAGCTCCTTGTTACATGGGTCTCTCCACAGAACTTCTCATGATATGGTAGCTGGTTTCACCCATTAGCAAAGAATCAGAGAAAGAGAGAAAGAGACAAAGAGAAAACCCACAGTGTCTTTTATAATCTTATCTCAAAAGTGACATATCATCACTAATGCCATATTTTATTCATCACACATATCAGCTCTGATATAATGTGGGAGGGAACTACACAAGAAGGTAGGCTGAGGCTTATTAGGAGACTTCTTGAAGGCTGGCTACCATAAATAGCAAACAATACAATATAAATCATTAGAGAGTAATTGAAAGATATTCTTCAATATTCAGCCTAAGATCCTTTGAAACACAAAAGAATTAGATTTCATTTAGGTTAACTGGTTGTTGAATGAATTTAGTTCAGGTCAGGGTTAACCACACTTATGATTTCCAAAGTTTCTTGAGACTTTTTTAGATTTGGAAGATCAGCCCCTTAGTGTTCCTGTATGTGAGACAATCAGAGAAATCCAAGCCCCAGTGATTACAATGAGCCAGATTCTGTAGTATTTAGGGAACAATGTTTCCTTTTCAATACCACCGGCATTTGTTGAGTGTCCACTATGTGATGGTACTTGGCATAAACTATTTTTTTGCTGTTACAACCCCTTGTCAATTGTGCTTTTAGATCACGGTTTGCAGATGAGAAAACTGAGGCTCAGATAAAGTGATTTGCGCAGAACATGTTTGATAAAGCAAAGTTTCAAACCCAAATCTGAGGACTCCAAGGAGATAAGTTTGTTTGCTTGTTTGTTTTTAAATTCAAGTATAATTAACATACAGTGTTATATTAATTTCAGGTGTAAAATATAAAAATTCAACAATTATATACATTTCTCAGTGCTTACCAAAATAAGTATACTCTTAATTCTCTTTATTTCACCTATTCCTCCCCTCCCCTTTGGAAACCATCAGTTTGTCTGGTTTTAAGAGTCTGTTTTTGTTTGTTTATTTTTTGTCTTTTTTCTTTGTTCATTTGTTTTGTTCTTATATTCCATATATGAGTGAAATCATACGGTATTTGTCTTTCTCTGACTGACTTATTTCACTTAGCATGAGACCATATAGGTACATCCATGTTGCAATTGTCAACATTTCATTCTTTTTATGGCTAAGCATTATTCCATTGCACATATTTACCACATCATCTTTATTCATTTATCTATGGATGGGGCACGTGGGTTGCTTCCATATCTTTGTTATTGTAAATAGTGCTGTGACAAATAAACATAGGGATGCATATATCTTTTTGAATTAGTGTTTTAATTTTCTTTGGGTAAATACCCAGTAGTAACAATTGCTGGAACATAGAGTAGTCCTATTTCTAATTTTTTTAATGTTTATTTATTTTTGAGAGAGAGAGACAGAGTGCAAGCTGAAGAGGGCAGAGAGAAAGGGAGACACAGAATGTAAAGTAGGCTCCAGGCTCCGAACTGTCAGCACAGAGCCCAATGCAGGGGTCGAACTCATGAACTGTGAGATCATGACCTGAGTGAAAGTTGGATGCTTAACCGACTGAGCCACCCAGGCACCCCTATTTTTAATTTTTTTTAAATTAAAGAATACTTAAATACTTCTTTTAAATACTTTTAAAATTAAAGAATACTTTATACTGCTTTCACAGTGGCTACACCAGTTTGCATCCCCACCAACAGTACAAGAGGGTTCCTTTTTCTCATATCCTTGTCAACACTTGTTATTTCTTGTGTTTTTGATGTTAGCCATTCTGACAAGTATAAAGTATCTCATTGTGGTTTTAATTTGCACTTCCCTGGTGATAAGTGATATTGGGCATATTTTCATGTGTATGTTGTCTGTTTTCATGTAAGTCTTCTTTGGAGAAATATCTATTGAGTCCTCTGCCCATTTTTTAAATCATATTATTTGTTCTTTTGGTGTTGAGTTATTCAAGGAGAGGACTTTTTAACAAGTGTTTTTAGATAATTCCATAGCACCTCCATTGAAATGAAGTAAAAATTACTGTTTTTTTTCCCAAATGTGATGGTAAATTGTTAGCCCCCTTTGCTTCAAACTATTCTCTTTGGTCAACATTATATGAAGAGATATGAAGACAAAAAAAAATGAGACCTTTAAGTTAATCACAGTCATGTGAGATGTTTTACATTCCTTCTCTATCCTAGCCTATCACAGCTATTTACAATAAGCATACAAAAATCTACACATTGTGTTGCCCCTCTGCACAACTACAAGAAACATCCTGGTTCCACAATATTAAAATTGATTTGGCTGTTAACTCCATGAAGCCTGAAGCAGCAAATGAACCAGTTTTAATATGGTGTGATACCCCCTCACTCCCATGTCGCAGCTGATATTCCCATGGAGAAACCAGGCAGCATATTGGCCTTTTTAAGCCAGAGTCTCTCGGAGTGGCATCTCTATTTTCTGATCAGACACCTTAGATCACTGGATCCCTATAAGAACTTCCCTATACTTCTTTTTCCTCATTGTTCCTTGAAGGTGCATTACTAGTTGAACTCTACCACTAAATCATTTATCTTCAACTCTTATCCAAGACACTACCATCTGTCTCCTGGACTACTAAGTGATCTTTTCGCTTCTTGTCATGCACTCTCTGATCTATTATCCACCTAACAACCTAACAACCAGAATTCTCTTTTTATAAATAAATGCAATCATGTTAACTCCTTGCTTAAAATTCTCCAATGGCTTCCTATTATACTTAGGATAAAATCCAAACCTCCTTATCATGGTCTTAAAGGCTCTGTATGATCTGGATTCTGCCTACCTCTCCAGGTTAATCTCATGCCACTTTTTCTTTTCTTCTTCTTTTCTTTTTTTCTTTCTTTCTTTCTTCACATTATTGACTAGTCTACAGCTATACTGGTTTATTTCAATTATTTAAACATTCTATGCTCTTTCCTATCCCAAGGAAAGTCTTTTGAAAAGCCTTTGAAAAGTCTGTTTCCTCAGCCCATATGTTCTTTTGACTCTTTCTATGACATGACAGGCTCCTTCTCATCTTTCAGGTCTTAGATAAAATGTCCTATTCCTCAGAGAGGCATTCTTTAACCACTTAATCTAGAGGTCTCCTATCTTTCTGTATACTAGCATCTTGTTTGTCTCCCTCATAGCTCTTATCTTACTCTATATTCACTTATTTACAGAGGCATAGAACATAGTAGTAATAAACACAGAGCCTGAAATCAGAATGCCTAGATTTAATTCTTAGTTCTGCTATTTAACTATGGCCCTGTAGAAGTTACTTACTTCTCTATTGCTGAGTTTCCTCATTAGTCCTAGTACCTGTTTTATAGGGATGTTGTGATGATTACATGTAAAGTGCTTAGAACATTATCTAGCATATAGTAAACATTCAATAATTATTCTCTATGATATATTTTTCCTTCTACCATAATATATATTCCATGAGAGCAGGGACCATTTCTGGTATTGTTCATTATTATATCCTTTGTGTCTGGTACATTGCAGGCAGTCAGTGAATCCTTGCTGAGTATGGGATGAAGTCTGTTTCTAGTATCATCAAGAGATAAACGGACTGATTCCATAATTTGGCTATTGTTGAGAGTGCTGCTATAAACATTGGGGTACAAGTGCCCCTATGCATCAGTACTCCTGTATCCCTTGGGTAAATTCCTAGCAGTGCTACTGCTGGGTCATAGGGTAGGTCTATTTTTAATTTTTTGAGGAACCTCCACACTGGAAACCAATTTGACAATAAACTTCATATATTGAAAAAAAAAGAGATAAACGGACTGAACCTTTTATAGGATTTGTCTTTAACTTTTGTTCTTACATGACAATAAGGCATAATAGTTATGAGCATAGTGGGTTCTAGAGTCAAACTCGCTAATTTAGCATCCTGATTTGACCACTGCTCAACTGGCAAGATCATTAGTCTTTCTTGTGCTTCTTAACTTTCCTTGTTTTCAAAAGAAAGGTAAAAATATTACTTACTTCAGAGGGTTATTAAGGTAGGTAATTCAATGAACTAACACATAACAAGTTCACAGAAGAGTTCTTGATATGCAGTAAATTCAGTATGTTTTAGCTCTTTGATACTCAGTTTTCATAAACCAGCAGCATTGGCATCACCTTGGAGTCTGTTAGAAATGAGGTATCTTGCGTCTCATTATCGAACTATTGAATAAGAATCTATATTTTAATAAGATTTCCCAGGTCGTTTGTATGTGTATTGAAGGTTGGAAAGTGCTGACCTGGCTGAAACCATCATCACTATTACCAACACCTCCAGACTTTCTAATCAGCATCTCTGGCCCTTGCTCTGCCTGGCCCTTCATGATTAGCAGTCCTTTGGCTGGTCTACTTGACTTTTCAATTCCATATCTTACCCAAGACTCTAGCTCTTAATTTCCCCTTTTAGTTCCCCACACTGCGGTCTACCTCCCAGGAACTGACATACTACACTGCTTCAGCTACAGATTCTAAGAGATTGTTCCCTGACCAGAGTGTTAGTCCCTCCCAGGATCCTGCTTCTTGGGAAAGAATCTCTTGAAAACTACTTACTAATTTTGTGACCTCGAGAAAATTTCAATTTTTTTCCCCTTTGAGGCTTATTTTCTTTGCAAAATGAAGATAAAATTACTTAGCTAGTCAACAAGTCCAGACTTAGCAGCTATTTGACTTTGGATAGTTATTTAATCTACTCAAACTTCATTTTTCCTCACCTGGGAAATAGGAATAATGGTACATTTCTCAAAGGATTTTGAAGACTGAGATAATATATGTTAAGCACTTAGCATTATAGTCAATACACTGTATGCAATCAATAAATATTGGCTACTATATTAATGAGTATCATAATGTTATTATTATTTACTATTATAACACATCTCATTTTCTGCCCAGCATTTCACAGTCTGTCCCAAAACATTTGCCATGAATTTCTAGAGTTACCTTAAAAGGGACATCACATATTTGCATGCATAAATTCCAGAGTATATGTGAGTCACATGACATCATAGGCATACTCAGTAAATGTTTGATACATGAATAAAAGAACAAATGAATGAATGTTTCATATTTGCAAAGAATCAAGGGTGATATTTACTTGTTCTTGCCGGTGAGAACAAAGATAAATCCCTCAACTTAGTATTCATATTTTCATTCAAATGGGCTTCCTTCAAGTTTATCTTTCATGAATTCCCAGACAGATCTACCATTCCGGCCAAAACAATGTCATAAGGTTATCATTGAATTGTGTACAGCATTTAGACAAAGTTTGGGTCTTGAAATATTTTATGTGTTTGAGTCATGACTCCTTCATTTATTTGTGAGATCTAATGCAGGTCCCTTAACTGGTCTGAATTTTGTTTTTCTCCTTTGTAAAAGAGAAATAATTAGTTCTCAATGTTGTTGTGAGATTTCAGTATGATAATACATATAAAAATTGATAGCACAGCAACTGACATATAATAGGCAGTCAACAACTATGACTTACTTTGTTCTTTTGTTTGATACACCCTTTTGGAAAGCAATTCAGTAATATGTATCAATTCTCAAATTTGTCCTTCTTTCTAGGAATTCCATATGTAGGAATTTTCTTCAGGATATAACACAAAGACAAGTGTTTATGGATAGTTTTATTTTATAATATCTGCATTTTTCATGTAGCTCCTCAGCAACTAATAGATTGGACCTCTCACAGTAGGCAGTCACTCAGGTAACTCTCTGAATTATTTTAGTGTATGCTTCATCAAGCTAGCTTCTAGAGAAAGCATTCTTTCATACATTCATCCATTTGCTCATTCAACAAATAGTTATTTGAGTACTGATTATATGCAAGGCAAAGTGAAGGAGAATAAGATGAATAAGTTACTTTCACCTCTCACTGAGATTATAATGTGGTAAAATCTATTGAGCCACTAGTCTGATTTTGGCAAACCCTTACTCATTCCTTGGTCACAGTTCCAATGCTGCCTAATCTATAATAGATACCTTGAACTTCCTGTTAATTAAAGTTCTTAATCCTTCCCCTTTGCTTTCATAGAATTCTGTTCACACCTATTTTTAGGGCTAACACATTACAGTTTTAGCACGTCTTTACAAATAGTGTGTCTCTTCCATTGGTGTATGAGCCTTTCAATGGCAAGGACTTCCCAGTCTTGTTCAACATGTAAAGAGCCTGGCCAAAAAGCAGGTACTCGTGTTTAATACTCATGTCTATTGAGTGAATGAATGAATGAATGAATGAGTGAATAAAAATCACACATTATAACTGTGATTCAATTAAAAATGTAGGCTATTTCCCTTTTGTAGCAACGTGGACAGAACTGGAGAGTGTTATGCTAAGTGAAATAAGTCATACAGAGAAAGACAGATACCATATGTTTTCACTCTTATGTGGATCCTGAGAAACTTAACAGAAGACTATGGGGGAGGGGAAGAAAAAAAAAAGGTTAGAGAGGGAGGGAGCCAAAACATAAGAGACTCTTAAAAACTGAGAACAAACTAAGGGTTGATGGGGGGTGGGAGGGAGGCGGGGTGGGTGATGGGTATTGAGGAGGGCACCTGTTGGGATGAGCACTGGGTGCTGTATGGAAACCAATTTGACAATAAATTTCATATTTAAAAAAAAATGTAGGCTATTTCCAAAAAAAAAAAAAAAAAAGAATAAAGCCTTAAAGGAAGCCAGAGGAGGAAGAGCCTACCAGGTTTAAAAATCAGGAAAGGTTTGAAGAGAGGAGCCAAGATGGCGGAACAGCATGGAAGCTTTTTGTGTGTCTCCCGTCCATGAAATACAGCCAGACCAACACTAAACCATCCTACACACCTAGAAAACCGATTGGAAGATTAACACAAAATCTGCACAACCTGAACCACAGAATTCAGCAGGTACGCGACACGAAGAGCTAAACTTGGGGAGCAAGAATCCCCGAAAGGAACCCCTTTTGCAGGCGGAGAGAGGATGGAGACTGGGGACAGGGGGAGCAAAGGGGAAAAGCACCCCCTCCCCAAAAGCAGCTGGAGAGAAAGTGGAAAATTGGAAACAGCCACAGGGACTAAACTAAAAAGGGAGAAAGAGGGAGAAAGGAGAAAGGAGAAAGGAGAAAGGAGAAAGGAGAAAAGAAAGGGTTTAAATTCCATTAAGACTATAAACAAGGGGAGCGCAAAGGCTGCAACTCCACAGCTCGATACCTGGCGCTGATGGGAAAGGTGAATCCCCAGGAACAGAGTGGGGTCCGGGAGGTTCTTGGGCCACATGGGAAAAAGAGGTTCCACTGCAGGAAGGACATTTGGTAGAGACTGTTGAAGCCAGCTGGTCCCAGTAGACCCCGGAAGGTAGCCACATTCACTGGTGCTGGGGCAAGGTTGTTGAGGGTGAAGCCTGGTGCCAGATGTGTGTTGTGATTTTCCATAATCCCTGAAACGCTGCTGCTACACTATGTCGCGAACTTTTTCTGGGGCGGGCTGGCAGCTGGCTGCAGTCTCGGGGCACTGGCAGCAGCAGGGTCCAGCGGACGTTTCTGGATGCAGCCATTGCTCATTCAGCCATTGCTCGGTGAGACCCTCCCACAGAGGGGCGGAATGGGTCAAAGCCGCAGTCCTTCGGAAGTAAGGGGCCGGAGAAAACAGCCTCATCTGAGACAAAAGTTGGGAGGGAGGAACTTCCTGGAGCCTGGTCATGGAGAGTGGAAAAGCGGAGAGTGGAGGAGAGCTGAAGATGGAGGACCAGTGCGCGATTGTTGATCCAGGAGAACAGACTGGGTGGCTGGATGCCGCCATCTTTCACCACTCCTGCACATGCGTACCTAGGAGCACAGCAACAATCCACCCCAGTAGGCTAGCAGCGCCATCTAGGGGAGAGTGGAGCTGTTACACAGAGCCCTGCCCAACTGGTCCAACTTCCTTTTCAAGAACAGAAACCTCACCGCCAGTTTAACTTATGGACTATAAAGAGCTACATGAATTGACCTCTAGGGGAAAACGAAGCAATTTCAGTCTTACTTCCATCTGTCAGCAGGTTCATCTATTCAATTTTTTTCTCTCTCTCTTTTTTCTTTTTCTCTTTTACAATTCTTTTCTTTTTCTTGAATACAGAAAGAGAAAAAACTCATTTTTATTGTCAATTTTTATTAATATCTGTCTTTAATTTTTATACTATTTTTTTTACTTTTGTGTAAATTTTTTGAAATTCTACTTTACTTCCATCATCTTATTTTAGTCTATTCAGTGTACTCACCTTAAAAATTTTCTAGTTTCCTTTCTTTCTTTTTCTCTTTTTCATTTTCTTTCTTGAATGAAGAGAAAAACTTCATTTTTACCTTCAATTTCTTTTAAAAATATTTTATTTAATTTTTATTACTATATTTTTTGCTTTTATGTAAACTTTTTCAAATTCTGTCTTACTCCCATCATTTTATTTCAGTCTACTACAGTGTATTCACTTTTTCAAATTTTCAAACAATTTCTTTTTTTGTCTTTTCCTTTTTTTTAATCTTTTTTTCTCTTTTTCATTTTTTTTCTTTTTCTTAAATAGAGAAAATGAAAAAAATTCATATTTTTTCATTTTTAATTTTTATTAAAAATATTATTCTACAAGTGTATTCATTTTTTTCAAATTCTCAAACGATTTCCTTTTTTTTCTCTCCCCTCTCTTTTTTGTTTTGTTTTGTTTTTGTTTGTTTCTCTAATCTGTCAAAACATTTTCTACACCCATACCAAAACACATCTAGGATCTAGCATCATCTATTCGATTTGTGTGTGTGTTTTTAATTTTTAATTTAAAAATTTTTTTAATTTTAATTTTTTTAATTTCAATTTTTCTACCTCATTAATTCCTTTTCTCCCTTCAAAATGACAAAATGAAGGAATTCACCCCAAAAGAAAAAGCATGAAGAAACGAAAGCCAGGGATTTAACCAACACAGACAGAAGCAAGATGTCTGAACCAGAATTCAGAATCACGATAATAAGAATACTAGCTGGAGTCGAGAATAGCTTAGAATCCCTTTCTGCAGCGATAAAAGAGGCAAAAAATAGCCAGAATGAAATTAAAAATGCTATAACTGAGCTGCAATCACGGATGGATGCAGAAGCGGCAAGGATGGATGAGGCAGAACAGAGAATCAACAATACAGATGACAAACTTATAGAGAATAACAAAGCAGAATAAAAAGAGGGAGATTAAGGCAAAAGAGCACGATTTAAGAATTAGAGAAATCAGTGATTCATTAAAAAGGAACAACATCAGAATCATAGGGGGTCCCAGAGGAGGAAGTGAGAGAAATAGGGGTAGAAGGGTTATGTGAGCAAATCATAGTGGAAAATTTTTCTAACCTGGGGAAAGACACAGACACCAAAATCCAGGAAGCACAGAGGACCCCCATTAGATTCAACAAAAACCGACCATCAACAAAGCCTATCATAGTCAAATTCACAAAATACTCAGGCAAGGAGAGAATCATGAAAGCAGCAAGGGAAAAAAAGTCCCTAACCTGCAAGGAAAGACAGATCACGTTTGCAGCAGACCTATCCACAGAAACTTGGCAGGCCAGAAAGGAGTGGAAGGATATATTCAGTGTGCTGAATCAGAAAAATATGCAGCCAAGAATTCTTTATCCAGTAAGGCTGTCATTCAAAATAGAAGGAGAGATAAAAAGTTTCCCAGACAAACAAAAATTAAAGGAGTTTGTGACCACTAAACCAGCCCTGCAAGAAGTTTTCAGGGGGACTCTCTGAGGGGAGAAAAGATGAAAATATATATTTATATATACCAAGTGAATACCAAAAGCAACAACAATTAGACAGGACCAGAGAACACCACCAGAAACTCCAACTTTACAAGCATTATAATGGCAATAAATTCGTATCTCTCAGTACTCACTCTAAATGTCAATGGACTAAATGCTCCAATCAAAAGACATAGGGTAACAGAATGGATAAGAAAACAAGACCCATCTACATGCTGTTTACAGGAGACCCACTTCAGACCTAAAGACACCTACAGATTGAAAATTAGGGGATGGAGAACCATCTATCATGCTAATGGTCAACAAAACAAAGCCAGAGTAGCCATACTTATATCAGACAATCTAGACTTTAAATTAAAGACTGTATCAAGAGATGCAGAAAGCCATTATATCATAATCAAGGGGTCTATCCACCAAGAAGACCTAACAATTGTAAACATTTATGCACCAAATGTGAGAACATCCAAATATGTAAATCAATTAATCACAAACAAAGAAACTCATCGATAGTAATACCATAATAGTAGGAGAATTCAACACCCCACTTACAGCAGTGGACAGATCATCTAATCAAAAAATAAACAAGAAAACAGTGGTTTTGAATGACACATTGGACCAGATGGACTTAACAGATATATTCAGAATATTTCATCCTAAAGCAGCAGAATATACATTCTTCCAGTTCATATGGAATGTTCTCCAGAACAGACCATATACTGGGACACAAATCAGCCCTAAGTAAGTACAAAAAGATCGAGATCATACTGTGCATATTTTCAGACCACAAATGCTATGAAAGTCGAAATCAACCACAAGAAAAAATTTGGAAAGGTAACAAATACTTGGAGACTGAAGAACATCCTACTAAAGAATGAATGGGCTAACCAAGCAGTTAAAGAAGAAATTAAAAAGTATATGGAAGTCAATGAAAATGACAGCACCACAATCCAAAACCTCTGGCACACAGCAAAGGCAGTCATAAGAGGAAAGTATATAGCAATCCAGGCCTTCCTAAAGAAGGAAGAAAGATCTCAGATACACAACTTAACCTTACACCTTAAGGAGCTGGAAAAAGAACTACAAATAAAACCCAAAACCAGCAGAAGACAGAAAATAATAAAGATTAGAGCAGAAATTAATACTATCAAACCCCCAAAAAACAGTAAAACAGATCAATGAAACCAGAAGCTGGTTCTTTGAAAGAATTAACAAAATTGATAAACCACTAGCCAGTTTGATCAAGAAGAAAAAGGAAAGGACCCAAATAAGTAAAATCAAGAATGAAAGAGGAGAAATCACAACCAACACAACAGAAATAAAAACAATAATAAGAGCATATTATGAGCAATTATATGCCATTAAAATGGGCAATCTAGAAGAAATGGACAAATTCCTAGAAACATATACACTACCAAAACTGAAACCAGAAGAAATAGAAAATTTGAACAGACCCATAACCAGTAAGGAAATTGAATTAGTAATCAAAAATCTGCCACAAAACAAGAGTCCAGGCCCAGATGGCTTTCCAGGGGAATTCTACCAAACATTTAAGGAAGAGTTAACACCTATTCTCTTGAAACTGTTCCAAGAAATAGAAATGGAAGGAGAACTTCCAAACTCTTTCTATGAAGCCAGCATTACCTTCATTCCAAAACCAGAGAAAGACCCCACTAAAATGGAGAACTACAGACCAATTTCCCTGATGAACATGGATGCAAACCAAAATCCTCAACAAGATATTAGCCAACCGGATCCAACAATACATTTAAAAAAAATATTCACCACGACCAAGTGGGATTTATACCTGGGATGCAGGGCTGGTTCAATATCCGCAAAACAATTAACGTGATTCATCACATCAACAAAAGAAAGGACAAGAACCATATGATCCTCTCAATAGATGCAGAGAAAGCTTTTGACAAAATACAGCATCCTTTCTTGATAAAAACCCTCAAGAAAGTAGGGACGAAAGGATAATACCTCGAGATGATAAAAGCCATATATAAGCGACCCAATGCTAATATCATCCTCAATGGGGAAAAACGGAGAGCTTTCCCCTAAGGTCAAGAACAAGACAGGGATGTCTACTCTCACCACTGTTATTCAACATAGTATTGGAAGTCGTAGCCTCTGCAATCAGACAACACAAAGAAATAAAAGGCATCCAAATCGGCCAGGAGGAGGTCAAATTTTCACTCTTCACAGATGACATGATACTCTACATGGAAAACCCAAAAGATTCCACCAAAAAACTGCTAGAACTGATTCATGAATTCAGCAAAGTTGCAGGATATAAAATCAATGCACAGAAATCGGTTGCATTCCTATATACCAACAATGAAGCAACAGAAAGAGAAATCAAGGAAGTGATCCCATTTACAGTTGCACAAAAAACCATAAAATACCTAGGAATAAATCTAACCAAAGAGGTGGAAAATCTATACACTGAAACAATAGAAAGCTTATGAAGAAATTGAAGAAGACATAAAAAAATGGAAAGATTCCATGCTCCTGGATAGGAAGAACAAATATTGTTAAAATGTCGATACTACCCAAAGCAATCTATATATTCAACATGATCCCTGTCAAAGTAACACCAGCATTCTTCACAGAGCTAGAACAAACAACCCAATTTGTATGGAACCAGAAAAGACCCTGAATAGATAAAACAATCTTGAAAAAGAAAACCAAAGCAGGAGGCATCACAATCCCAGACTTCAAGCTATACTACAAAGCTGTAATCATCAAGACAGTATGGTACTGGCAAAAGAACACTCAGATCAATGGAAGAGAATAGATAACGCAGAAATGGACCCACAAACATATGGCCAACTAATCTTTGACAAAGCAGGAAAGAATATCCAATGGAATAAAGACAGTCTCTTCAGTAAGTGGTGCTGGGAAAACTGCATAGCGACATGCAGAAGAATGAAACTGGACCACTTTCTTACACCATACACAAAAAGAAACTCAAAACGGATGAAAGACCTCAATGTAAGACAGGAAGCCATCAAAATCCTCGAGGAGAAAGGCCAGGCAAAAACCTCTTTGATCTTGACCACAGCAATTTCTTACTCAACACATCTCTGGAGGCAAGGGAAACAAAACCAAAAATGAACTACTGGAACCTCCTCAAAATAAAAAGCTTCTGCACAGTGAAGGAAACAATCAGCAAAACTAAAAGGCAACTGACAGAATGGGAGAAGATATTTGCAAATGACATATCAGATAAAGGGTTAGTATCCAAAATCTACAAAGAACTTATCAAACTCAACACCTAAAAAACAAATAATCTAGTGAAGAAATGGGCAAAAGACATGAATAGACACTTCTCCAAAGAAGACATCCAGACGGCCAACTGACACATGAAAAAATGCTCAACATCACTCATCATCAGGGAAATACAAATCAAAACCACAATGAGATACCACCTTCACCTGTCAGAATGGCTAACATTAACAACTCAGGCAACAACAGATGTTGGTGAGGATGTGGACAGAGAGGATCTCTTTTGCACTGTTGGTGGGAATGCAAACTGGTGCAGCCACTCTGGAAAACAGTACGGAGGTTTCTCAAAAAACTAAAAATAGAACTACCCTATGACCCAGCAATTGTACTACTAGGCATTTATCCAAGGGATACAAATGTGCTGTTTCAAAGGGACACATGCACCCCCATGTTTATGGCAGCACTATCAACAATAGCCAAAGTACGGAAAGAGCCCAAATGTTCATCAATGGATGAATGGATAAAGAAGATGTGGTATATATATATACAATGGAGTATTACTTGGCAATCAGAAAAAATGAAATATTGCCATTTGCAACTATGTGGATGGAACTGGAAGGTATTATGCTTAGTGAAATTAGTCAGAGAAAGACAAAAATCATATGACTTCACTCATAGGAGGACTTTAAGAAACAAAACAGATGAACATAAGGGAAGGGAAACAAAATAATATAAAAACAGGGAGGGGGACAAAACAGAGGAGACTCATAAATATGGAGAACAAACTGAGGGTTGCTGGAGGGGTTGTGGGAGGGGGGATGGGCTAAATGGGTAAGGGGCATTAAGGAACCTACTCTTGAAATCATTGCTTCACTATATACTAATTTGGATGTAAATTTTAAAAAATAAAAAATAAAGTTAAAAAAAATAATCAGTGGGTTGGGGCAGTAATTTTCCATTTCTAACAAGTTCCCAGATGTGTCCATTTTGCTGGTTGATAAATCAAACTTTGATTAGCAAGGTTTTGAGATCCTTATTCAAGAGTAGTAGGGCAAAGAGATTGATTAAATTCACGTCTGTTAACAGTCATGTTAAAATAAAAAAATAAATAAAAAGAGGGAAGCTCTATACCAGGCAACTACTAAGCTCTCCAAAGAGTGAATTTTAATAACAAACAACACGGGATTTAAGGCAAGAACATTTTGAAAGGCAAAGATGATCCCTACATAATTCCCTTGATAACATTAGAATTCTAATGTAGCCACCTCAGAATATACATATATATTTAATTATATTTATATGTAATATATATTTCTATAAACATATTTATATATTTACACTGAATAAAGGAAAAATTCTCACAACATATAGGGATATATTGATGAATCCATCATTATAATAGGAGATTTAAACCCCCCCTTTTTTCCCCAGTAATCAATAAAGCAGACAAAATAAATCCAAAAAAAAAAAATCAGGAAAGGTTTGATGGAGATGACAGCATTTGACATGAGCTTTAAAAAATAAAAAGATAATAAATATATTTTATTTATTTATAAATAAATAAATTTTTATATATCTTATATATTATATATTTTATATATTTTATTTATTTATGAATATATTATTTATTTTTATAAATAAAAAGGACATAACAGGATATTCTGGGTCTACAGGCTAGCTTGAACAAAAGTACAGAGCTAGGAAAGTTGGGAGGGGGGAATGGGTTATGTACGTTTGGAAACTAGTATCAAGTCTAGTTTGTGGAGATTTAGGAAATAAGACTGTGAAGGTAGGTTAGAATAATTTTTTGTAGAACCTTAATAGCTCGCATGAAGGATTTACATTGATTTTTATAGGTCATGTGAGTATCAAGGTACCAAGGGATATATTTTAGGATGATAAAATTACTCAGCAAAATAGTTCTAGCAACATACTGATTGTACCAAAATTTGGGAGAGGTGGAGAGACCAAGTAGGAAGCTAGAAGAAGGGAATTTAGGTCAGAGTAGTGAGGTGAATGTCCTGGATATTCCTAGGGAAACCACCAACTCAGATACCTCAGCTTTGGGGCACCAAGTATTACATGAAAGCACACCTCTCAAGCGTGCTCAGAAGGAATTCATTAAAGCCATTATCACCTGGTGGCCTGAGATAATGATTTTGGTGCTGATGTGATATAAAATGAATGAGGCCCAGGCTCTACTTTCAGAGAGCTTTTTATTCCAACAAGGAGACAATGAGACACACAGACAGCTATACTTAGAGTATGATAAGTGACATCAGTGTAGACAAAGTGCTAAGGGAGGTCAGGGTCCAGAACTCTAGTCCTGATGATGTGCTTTGTAATCTTCTATTCCTAAGACTGCTTTGCCTCTTATTCATGTCCCAGTCTGCCACATCCTATAATCTCTGGAATGTCATCCAACTTTCCTGGAATTCTTTTTGTCATTTGCTGTCTACTGATAGGCCATCCAAAACTATGTCTGTTTGCTTCAATTCTGGAATATCATAAATCTTTTATCTCTAGCAACTGTGCCCAACTCACCTTTGGGACTCTCCACAGGTTTCATTTTCCCTGTGCACAGTTGATTATTCAACTAAATGTGATTTTAAAATTTTTGAGCAACTTGAGAGCTTCTCAGCACAAGAAACTTGCTTAGCTCCCCACTGTTTGGGGTCTAGTGCCAGCTCTGGAGCTTTTACTATACCTGCTTCTCCATAAACAATCATTAGTAAGATACTTCAAAATAGCTCCTAGGTAGAACAATATATAATGTATACTATTGAAACATTCCAGTCAATGACATGTACATTAGGTAAGTAATGAACATAAGTGTTAACAGAGTTGAGTGAGGGGTAGATCAGTCAATAGGTAGATAATACTTAAGAATTTAGACAGAGGGAAGAATTTCTAGAGCAGAGACATGATGGAAGAAATTGACACGGTGCAGGGATAGGACAGTAAAACTTTCTAGATTCAGAAAGAAAGAAATAGCAAAGAAGTATTGGAAGTAGCAAAGAAGAGTATATGAGGAAAGAATCAACTATTCAATGAGGAAGCATAGGGAGACAAACTTTATGGAAGACATTTTTTAGAGGCACATTTTTTTCAGAGAGACTGAGCATCCTTATAAGTGGCTATGGCTAGAATATAAATGGAGATTGAATGTCAGCTTTGGAGAGTTGTTCCCTCAATTAGGGAACTGGCATTATATTGTGAATTCCCAAATTGAAAGATAATTTAATGAATAGTATAATCTTGAGAATATGATAAGAAGAGATGGAGCAAATGATAACAGGGAGGAACAAAGCAGAAAGGGAAAAGGGGAAGGAGTGGCGAAAGAAGGGGATACTGGAAGGAAGGAAATAGAAAAAAAGGTAGGAAAGAGATAAAAGAGGAAGGGAGGGAGAAAAAAGGGAGAAAGGGAAGGAAGAAAGGGATACATGGTTGAGTCATGTCCAAAAATGATACACTGAGTGTAGATCCTTTCAATTCATTATTGTTAGTAATAATAAACTCCTGGGGCCCATCCTGTGAATTTCTGATTACATGACCAACCATGGATAGTATATGGATGCTTTTAGTCATAAGAAATAAAGAAGGGAGGCCCAGATTTAGGTTCTGGACCATTTCAGAAAGCGAAACAACAGTTAGCTAACAAGGCATCCTAACTGACTACATCTTGTGGACTTTAAAAGTGTCAGAGCCATTGGCCTTTAAAGAACTGCATAAAATATTTTATCACATCTCTGCCTTGGCAACTTTAATAAACTGTAGTGCCTTCAGGGACTCAGATTCCATATAAATTAACTGCCTTCAACTTGGGGTATTAGGGTCTTTATCTTTTGTCAGCTTAATTATGTGTTTAATTTTATTTTTTAACATTTTTTGAAATGACCCACACTAAGAGCAGCCTTGATTGTTTAATTAAACAAATGAATGCTGATATATCTGGCATTATCAAAACTCTAATTTGTTTTGTTAATGTTTTATAGGGAGCCCAGAGCTCTATGGTGGTACTCAGACAAGTCGGGTACTTGAAAGTCTATCTGCTTATCTTTCCAGAGTAATTTAATGGTTTAACTCGGTTATGCAGCTATCTTAATACTAACCTGTAGCCAATTCTAGCAGATCTCCAGTATGCTACTAGGTATTTATCTAATTTCTCTGAAGAAACCTTTGCATGGTATAGGTTACAGACCTGAAAGATGTGAAGTGGTACATTCAAAATAAGTTGAACTCCCAAAGTGTTTAAGTCCACAGGCAAGACATCAATCAGTCCATAGACCCCAGTCCTCTTTATATTCTATACAAGTCCTATCAAACCATTACTCTCACTTCCAAAGAGGTCAACCTAATGCAGTTTCCAATCTGGCCTTTCATAGTTCTTTTCAGCTTTTAGGAATGGTCCCCTACTTCATAATCACAGGGAAGCAGGAGTCCTAAACCTTTGCTATACTCAGAATCTTGAATGACCTCTTTCACTGACTTGCTAACTATTCTGCTTCGTGACTCACTGATAATCCTCGTGGCTTTTGACTTTATAACTCTTTTTTTTCCCACTTTGGACCAAGTTTCATTTCTTTTCAGAAGCACATTAACAGACCTTCCAGGAAGGCTTGGCATTCAAAAAGCTCTGAACACCCACACCCCATGTGTATACAATGGCTCCTTGTAGAGGTTCTGAATGTTTCTCAGCCAATCTTTTCCATACACAATTGTCAAATAGTTTTCCAAAAAGGAGCTTTGATGATGTTCTTTCTGCCTAAAGTCATTCACTGATTTCACACTGTCACCAACATAAAGTATAAGTTCCTTATCAAGATGCTCAAGACCTTTCAAAGTTTAGCTCCAGATCAATATGTTGGACTTATCAGCCTCTAGCTCCTACTAATATACCTGCATGACATAAAATGGACCTCTCATTCTTCCTGGATTGTATTTTATGCTTTCCTTTTTCATATTTTTGCTCACACTTTCTTCACATTCTTGACCATTATTATTTCCAGTTTTCTATCTAACAAAAAACACGTACCCTTTTCTAGGAAGCTCATCATAATGTCCACAATTTTATTCTAGATACCACATGATGGAGGGTGTCAACTAACCTGTACTGGATCAATGATATCATCACCATATAATTACTCCCAGAGGGATGGCCTCATGAATAGACAGACTGGAAAATTATCTAGGTCTTGGTTTTGAGAGATGTTTCACTGTTCTTTCCCAGAGAAGGGATATTTACTTAGGCAGAGGCCTAGAAGATAAGAGGGGCTATGGAAAGAACATAGCAGGCCAAAGAAACATTATATACAAAGATGGTAAATAAATCACTGCATTCTAGGAATTTCCAGTGTTCTATGTTGTGATGCTGCTGAGATAGAGAACATAAGGGGATAAAATGTGTTCTAGGGAATATGGGTATATAGAATTAAATTAATGATAATCTACACTTTGTGAGACACTGTTATCTGTGCATGGCCTTATTTTACTCTGCTCATTTATCTTTAAAATAAATTCTAGATTTTTACCATTATAACCAGGGTTGCTGTGATCAATCTTGCATCCTGGTACATACTTTAAAACTTTATTTTGGATATTTACATTGAAGTAGAATTGCTGGGTATTAGGGTATGTTCAGTGTTTATAAAATAATGCCAAATTGCTATAATCTGGGAGATAGCAATTAGAGATACAATCCAGATGAAAATATGCAACCAAGTTACTCACCTCCCCAGATTTTCTCAGCCATGTTTATTCCTTGATGCTACTCATGGCTATATATGAAGATCACTTAACATCAACCACAGTCCTGGAATTTGCAGAGGAGGGTTTTATTTTCATTGGAGTGAGACTTATTGAGCTCATTCACCACTTTTATCATGGTGGTGATGTTGCTCTGGTACTCTACCTACTCACCCCGGTAGGCCCGTGGCAGTTGCAGCACTAGATTTTCATGTTATAGGAATAACCCAACAGAACCTGGCCTCATATATTGCAGCATGCAACTTTTGCCTCCTACAGCCAGGGCTTCCCTGTTGTTGCTGAGGTACGAGGCACTATGGGACCTGCTTGGTACCCACACACTCATACTGGGCTCATATACCCAGGCCCATGAGACTGTAGGTGAGCCAGCATGGGGTACTGCTGGCTTGCATATCATCCACTTCCTTAGTGAGTCATTCTGTACCCTGTGACTCACTCTGCAGATGCATCTGCTGCTGCTGTCTTGAAATTTGTTCCCCCAGCAGCCACTGGGGGCTATGTCTCACAACCTGAAGTATGGAGGAAGTGATGCTCAGTAGGGCACATTTTCACTAAGGGGAGAGGAGAGAGAATAAGCAACCACATATGTTTGTTGCAAAGCTGTGGCCAGCCAGAAATGGCATTGCTCATTTATTCTACCTCTTTCTCTATATTACTTCCCTTTTGCTCTCATTCTTGGTCCTGATGCTGCCTCCCTCCTAAATTAAAAGGCAGTGTTAGCATATAAGTTTTTGCCTTGGGGAAGTCAGGTGGTATACTGCACTAGTGAAACCACATGAGAAAAAGTACTGAAGCAGTGGCCAGTGTCACATTTGTAGAGAGAAAGAAACTCAGCTCAGTCACAGCAGAACATAAACCTAATTCAGAGATTGCCTGGCCAGCCAAATAGCTGGTTATATCCTGCCCCATGGCCCCCTTGATCCATATAGCAACCAAAGTATCCCTTGCTAAACTGATTATACCCGTCTTTTTCCATCCCCTATAGGGTCTCATATTTCTCTATCGCACTTTTCACAGTTTCAGTTCCAACCCATATCATCCTTGCCATGGAACCACATACTTTTTTTTTCTTGAAGTGAGATTCATATAACTAAATTAACCATTTTAAAGTGATCAATTCAGTATATTTACAATGTTTTGCAACCACTACTTCTATCTAATTCCAAGACATTTCATCACCCCAAAAGGAAATCTCATACCCATTAAGAAATCACCTGGTAACACACTTTTTTTTATTAATATATTTCTTCTTCTTTATCCACAACATCCATCTAATAAACTCAGGAAAACATATGTCTATCTATATACTCCAAAATCCTTGTTTGATAAGTAAACATATGTGCGCATGTGTGTGTGTGTATGTGTCTGTGTGTGTAAATCACTGCTAGTAAGTTTACCAAATAAAATGGGAATCTTCTAAAGTAAGATCAATCAGAGACCAGGATTCAACTAAATTACACGTATATTTATGAAGCATCCACTATGCATAAGGCTAAAGGAGGATGGGGGTTTAAGTTCACATTTACTGAGTGATTCCATGCTAGTGACCATGTGCATTACTACTTTGGCCATTGAGTCCTTACACTAAACTTATAAGATAACAGCTTTTCCTCGGGAAGCTGGGTAGCTCAGTCTGTTAAGCGTCTGACTCTTGATTTCAGGTCAGGTCATGATCTCGCAGTTCATGAGTTCAAACCCTACACCAGGCTCTGTGCTAACAATGCAGAGTCTGCTTGGGATTCTCTCTCTCTCTCTCTCTCTCTCTCTCTCTCTCTCTCTCTCTGTCTCTCTCTCTCTCACTGCCCCTCCTCCACTCTCTCTCTCTCTCTCAAAACAAACAAACAAACAAACAAACAAACAAACAAACTGCTTTTCCTGTTCTGCATATGAGAAAACTAAGGCTTGAAGAGGTTAGGTGGTATATTCAGATGACCAGAACCAAATTTGCAAAGACAAATGCCAACCCTTTTCCACATAACTAACCTGTCTCAAAATTGTTAATATTAAACCTTAAGCAGTTAATTCTTTAACAGCAGTTATCTATTGCTACATAACAAATTATTCCAAAACTTAGCATATTAAAACAGCAATCATTTATTTGCTCACAATTGTGTCCATAGCAATTAGGGCTGGACTCTGCTGGGCAGTTCTGCTAGTCTCACAAGGATCCCTTAAGTACTTGCAGTTATCTAATGGCCAACTAGGGCTTATCTAAGATGGTCTCATGCACGTATCTGGCAGTTGGTGTGATTGTCATCTGAAGTGATATCTCAGTTCTCCTTCATGTGGTCTCTCATTCTCTAGCAGATTAGATGACTTCTTCACACAATGACAGGAACATTCTAATAGTGCCAAAGCAGAATGGCAAGGGCCTTTAGTGCCTAGCTTCAGGAATCACAGAGTTTCTTCTGCTTATTCTAGTGGTCAAAGCAAGTCATAAGGCCAATTGAGACTGAAAGGATGAAGAAATAGACTCTACCTCTTGACTGAAAGACTGTCATCATCACAGTGCAAAGGCGCATGAACTCAGGGCGCTGTGTTTCACTGGAGGCCATTCTTGTAACAATCATACAAAATCTGAAATGCATGCTTCCTCACTGATTACTTTTCTGTTTTTGTAAAGTCCCAGACCCCTTCAAGTGTTCTTTGAAGAGCAGGAACTAGGTTATCTTTGGAATTACTGTTCTGGTGCCTACAGTGGGTGGCCCTGGTAAAGGGTCTGATTATTGATTCCATTTGTGTGGGTTACACACCACCTAGAGTCATCAGCATACTCCAGTATAAGGCTTGATCACAGCCCATATTTCAAGTGATTTTGGGATCCAACCAAAACACTCTAGTTCTAAATGAGTTTAGAGTGGAAACAGATGAACATTTTAAAAAGATTTTTTTTTCTTCAAGAATATGTCTAGAAATAAACTCTGGAAATAAGTGATGTGGGAGAAGAACTCACATATGTTTCTAACTATTAGAAGTGCAGGAGCTACAATATGATAGTCATTCCACTGACCATCATCCTTCCTCAGCTAACTTGCTCCTTCCTTACATACCGATTCAGTAAGTAAGGTCAATGGCTGTGATCACAGCTGGCTCTATGTCCTTGAAGTATCTGTTTTTTCAGCACCTCTGTATCTTCCAGGGAGATGGCCATCTTTCCTCTGTGCCCATCCCCAAATCTGCAAGATGTATATGATATATTACTCATGCATTATCCTATGGCAGCCATGAGAATGTACCTTACAAACCTGCAACTACAGGGAAACATAATTGACCTAGGACTCTAGCTGCTGTACTCTAAAAACTATTGTTTCATTTGTTCCAAAGCCACACTTTTCACAGGTTGCTGCTGACCAAAGACCCAATGTCTGAGCATGACAGGAATATACTAAGGCAAACTCATTCTTGGAAGACATGAGACTCCTCTGACAGGTGACTATGGCTCAAGGACCCCAGTGACCTTGCTGAACTTTTCAACCAAACTTCCCTCCCTCTTTTGATTGGAGTCAGACTCACAGTGCAATCTGAATGGCTACCAAGCCTCTTTGTCTCTTTTCACATTTTCTCTCATAGGCATTTGCCCTAATAGAACTCTCACATTTTCAATCCTTTCTTAGCATCTGCTTATCAGGAAACTCTAACTAATACATTGCTCTGCCACTTGAACTCTTTAAGGTTTTAGGATATGTGGTATACACCTCCACATTCTTACTTCATAGTATACTCTTAATATATAGTTAATACTTAATGGAAATCTTCTGAGTGATAATTTCCAAACTGTGTTACAAAAATAACAACTGTTTGTTGACATCCTATGGGGCCAGATACTGGGCTAAATGGTATACAAAAACTAATGTATTAGTCCTCACAACAATAAACTCTATTATTTCTATATTAGAGATAAGTAAACTGAGGTATAGAGATGGTAAGGAATTTGTACAAATCATATAGCTGGTAAGTAGTACAGCAGGGGCTAGAACTGAAGATGTCAGATTCTAGAGAACATATCTTAGTAAGTAAAATATATTTCTTCCCTATGTTCCAGCCACTATGATAAAGGATGAATAAAACATATAGAGACAACCAAGAAATAGTTCCAAACTTCCAGATCCAGATGAAAAGACAGAGGGACACTTTGTTCATTCATTAATACACTGAGCATCAACTATCTTCCAGGAACCACATCAAGTCTTGGGGATTCAGACTGTGGGTAAGGCATTGACCCTGTCTTCAAGAAAGGTATAATCTAGGAGGAGGACAGACACATGGGCATATAATACCCTTCACTGTGGTAAATTCTAGGCAGAAGAAGTATGGCATGAGAATCAGATGTGTACCTTGTGAAAACTGAGAGGGAAGGGGGAGGAGGGCATGGGGCAAGGAAGGTTTCCCTGAGAAGATGATACCAGATCAGAACTCTTATGAACAGGTAACATTCTACAGGGAAGGGAGAAAGAATGACTAATTAATTGAGGGAAAAGATGCCTAGGAATTTGCTATTTTGACCAGGACTTGAAAAATAGGCAGAATTTTAATAAGGGAGATATTGTGAAAGGATATTGTGAACAGAGACAAGCAAAATCTCTGCAAGATGTGGAGGTAGGACCTTATATACTGTGTTCCCTGAATAATAAGTGTAAGTGAAGCATAGGGTACAGGGAAGAAGTTAATTGAAGGTAGTATCTGAAAAACATCTAAATTCATTGTGGAAGTTTTGCAAATCAATGTGAGCATCTTGAATGTTATTGCAGCACCAAGGAGTGATGGAGTTCAAGTAGGATAGAAGCATCATGAGATTTGGACAAAATAGTCTGATAAACTACCCCAAGGGCCTATAAGATATAAAGAGTAAAAATAAATCTTAAGACAGAAAGAGAAAGGAGAACAACCTTTTATTCAATGCCTATTATGTCCATTGTTTAAAGGTAGGTATTTGTTTATGTTTGATCATTTAATCCAAAAAAATAAGATTGTGAAGTGGATACTAATGCCTTTACTTTACTGGTTAGAAAGAAGCTCAGAGAGGTTAACTTACCAAACCAAACAGTAAGATAGAAAGTAGTAGAGCTAGAATTTGAACCAGGTCTATAAACTCCCAAGTTTGTGCTCTTAGCCTATACTCTATTGTCTCTAATCCTGAGAAGGAATTTGTAATTGTATATTTATTCTGCCGGTCACTAAACAAGTCAACAAATAGTAATCTACTATTTGCCAGGCACTGTTCTAGCTGCTATGAATATAGAGTGGACCATACAGGCAAATCCCAACTTTGGAACAGACGTCATAGTGGAGAGAGACTGACATTATACTGTATGTTAGGAGGTCCTGAGTGCTTTATTGAATAAAGCAGGGTTAAGAGGATAAAGATTGAGGATTTGAAGGCTATAATTTATATTGTGTGGTTAGGAAAGGTAGCATTTGAACAGATTTCAAAGAAGTGGTAAATTTCTCAGAGTTTCTAGGCAGAGGAGAGTATAAGTGTCTTCAGTGAAGCACAGCAAGTGAGGTGGAGGGTGTTAAGAGATGAGGTCAGTGGGGACGCAGGGTATTAGAGCATGCAGGGCTTTGTAGCCTACAGTGAAGACTAGAAATTTTATTCTGAGATGTAAAGGCATTAGAACATTTGAGCAGAGGAATAACAAGATCTGATTTGCCATGTGAAGAACAGAGTGTGAGTGGAAGCAAGGAAACCAGCTAGAAGACAATTGAGTAGTTTAAGTATCCAGTTGATTAAGAAAATACTGTTTTTCTCTACCTTCACAATTAATCCCACATCTGACCACATCTCAGCTATTCACATATATATATTTCCATATATATATGATATATATAATATATATTCTCCAGCTTGTCACATATATATAATATATGATATATATATCATATATGATATATATAATATATCATATAAATATATATTTATGATATCATATATATATACATATATATGTGTATATATATATATATATATATATATATATATATGATAGTTTACAGATGGCATTTCAAGCCACAGGACTGGATGAAATCACTTACAGAGTGAATGTAGATAGAGAAACTTCAACACTTACATGTTGAGAAGGAAAGGAAGATATACAAAAAAGGAATGGTCAAGAGGTAAAGAGGAAACCAGAAGCGTGAAGAGTTTCAAGTCAAGCAAAGTGCTTATGAAGGAGAGAATATATGAGGATCCCAATTTCTTCACATCCTTTCCAACACCAGTTAAAATCTTTTGGTTTTTTGATAACAGCCATCATAACAGGTATAAGGTGGGATCTTAGTATAATTTTGATTTGCATATTCCTGATAATCAAAGATTTTGAGCATCCTTTCATATATCTGTTGGCCATTTGTAAGTCTTCTTTAGAGAAATGTAAAATGGTGTGGCAGCTATGGAAAACAGTTTGGGGGTTCCTCAAAATATTAAAAATAAAACTAGCATATAATACAGCCATCCCACTTCTGAATATATATCTGAAAGAATTGAAAGCAGAATCTTGAAGAGATTTCCACACTCCTAAGTTCACTGAGGCATTATTCACGATAACCAAGATATAAAAACAACCCAAGTATCCATCAACAGATGCACAGATAAAACAATATTGCATATACATATAAGAGTATTACTCAGCTTAAAAAAGAAGGAAACCCTACCACTTGCAACAACTTGGATGAATCTAGAGACATTATGCTAGGTCAAATACATTAGTCAAAGAAGAACAAATACTCTATGATTTAATTCATGAAGTATTAAATAGTCAAACTCATAGAAACAAACACAGTCATGACTTTCAGGGGCTGGAGGGTGGGGGAATGGGAGGGTTCAATGGGTAAAAAGTTTCAGTCATGCTAAATAGGTTACAGAGATCTGTTGTATAACATAATGCCCATAGTTAATAATGCAGTATTGTGCACCTCAAATTTGTTAAGAGGGTAGAGCTCATGTTAAAGCTTCTTACCACAAACCAGCCAACCAACCAACCAAACAAACAAGTAAAAACAAAGATGCAAGGAAACTTTGGGAAATGTTGGCTATGTTTATCATCTTGATGTGGTGATAGTATCATGTTTGCATATGCTCAATCTCATCAAATTGTATATATTAAGTATCTTTGTATATCAATAATAACTCAATAAAACTGTTTTTTTACAAAGAGGAAAAAAAGGAGGGAGTAGTCGCCTTCTGTTTGAAATCTAACCAAATGGTCTGGTGGCATGGAAGTAACTGGTGATCCAGACAAGAATAATTTCAGTGTAATTATGGGGGAAAAGACCTTAAAGCTGGCTTAAGAAAGAGTGAGAAAAAGAGAAAGAAAATACAGCCTAACTTTCCAAAGATTTTCTATATCAGAGGCCACATAATTGGGGCAGCAGCTGAAGGAGAATAGGGTATGAGGTTTTTGTTTTTGTTTTTTTGTTAATTGGAATATTGCATCATATTTGCTGATGGGAATAACCCATCAAGGACTGGAAATCAAGTATGGAAAACTGAGAAGGAAATTTTAAAACATTCTTTTACAGGTGTGCAGACTTGAAATTTCAGGGCAAAATCGGTCTTAGGAACACAAAGAGTTCCTAAGTTATGAAAAGAAGGATGGAAAAATTGCAATACATTGAAAGATCTGCTCATTGGACGGTAGAAGGATATTCTTGAAGGATTTCTTCTATTTCTAATGAGGAAACATTATTAGTAATTATTGGTATGTAAGCTCCTTTACCCTAATTTCATGCTTAATACTCATAGCCTCTTTCTGAGTATCCATCTCCCTCCTCCTTGGGGCCATTTTTTATTAATAAATTTTGAAAAATGAAATTAGATTGTTTATGAATGGCCAATAAAGAGTATGCATTCCACGCTACCCCTCTATGTTGTTCCACTTTTAGGAGAATACTGTTTCTGGGAAGGAGGTAGGTCTGCGGGTTTTCAGGGCTACCTTTGACTGAGTGAGTAATTTAAATAGAAATAAAAAATCATAGTTTGAGTTTTTCTCCAGATATATTAATCTGCTTGTATAAAATTGGAAAAATTTATTCTTATATAGTTGGATCTCACCAGAGTTGGGGCTGTTCCAGGAAGTAGGACAGATGAAAAGAGGACAAGATAGTTTAAAGTGTATACAGAGGAATGATTATAAAGATAAAACATGAACTCTAAGCTGATAAGGAAGAAAACAAAAATACAAGGAGGTGAGAACACTGAAAAGCTATTAGGGACAATGATTTGAGTTTCTAATGGGGGTCACAGAATTATAAACATGGGGGTTTCAAAGGGATGAACTGAAAAGATAAGTGATGATACAGGTATTTTTTCATATTTTTTCATCTCTCAAAAGGGAAATGTAATGGCATCTTAGACTAAATAAACATGTAATAATTGATAATGTATAGGGTATGATGATGACTAGAGTTTCTGAAGAGATGAATATGAAAGGACTGAGATGCCAGGGCATGGGAATATTAAATGCTGAAATCATCAAGAATGATAATACGAGTGGTGATAAGGACACAGGAAAAAAGGTATTCTCTAAAATGCTTTCTAGCTCTCAGATGCTATAGTTTTCTAACTAAAACCAGTATAGAAAAACCTTACTTGATTGCTATATACAGTGAGACTAAAAGATATCCAAAAACAGAACAAGGTCCACCGAGAATCACGTTAACTGAAAAGTCAGTAGGCTATCCTGAGTTCCAAATCAGGGTCGAAGACCTTCAATCATGGATCTGTTAAGATACCAAATAAATGACTACTTGGAAAGTGCTTTGAACCACCTAAAAGAAAGAGATGCTACCAGAGTACATACTGTGGTGATGAGCGACAAGTCATGGATGCTATGCATAGTTTTATTCCTGATCTAAATCACTTAGACAAGAGTCAAGTCATTAATTCTTCTTGATCATTCTTCCTGCCTGTACAATTATGTACACAATCATCCTAGGAGGGCATAGTGTTATTAAGGGTAAAACAAGATCATAGACTTGGTTTTCCATACTCCCTAGGCACATAGTAGGTATTCATTCCATAAATGTTTGATGATGATGATGGGAATGCAACAGCCACATTCTCTATGTAGACAGCATTAGGATGAGTCTCAAGTTGTGGTAAGGTAGGTGAAAAGAAGTGAAATCTCCACAAATAAAACTTAGTAAGGAACCTAGACATATACATATATTTATATAGACATGGATGCAAGCTCTCTCTCTCTCTCTTCCAGAAACACATGCATGAATCTGCATACTTAGTCACAGGCACCAGTATCCACACCACATCACAGAAAGGAAAAGTACATGTCGAGTACTTCAGTCCCATTCATATAGATATCCTGTGAAAAGACAATCCCTCAAGTTATAAAATAGCATATGAATTCCTTTTGCTTATACAATCACCAAAGCAAATTGAAATAATGATTTGCCTTTTCATTTGGCTTGATGACAGGAGATAGTACACAGCTGATAGAGCACATGGATCTGGTGTAATCTGCTTCTAATGACAGTCATTTCTCAATATAAATTAATAAACTGTTATACTAATGCTTACTTTAATCTCCTATAAGAATTGTAGCTAACATAAGTTTGCATTTCAGGGCCTAATAATACTCCTAGGTACTATCAAAGAGAGTCTCTTAATCTTCTAGAGATCCCTCTTCTCTCTCTTTCTCTTTTATAAACATAGATACATACGTACATACATACACACACACAGGCCTAAGCTATTCCTACAGTAAAGTTACTCAAAACCTTCCTTAGTGTCTTAAAAACTGAGGATCAAACTGAGGGGCGCCTGGGTAGCTCAGTCAGTTGAGTGTCTGATTCTTGATTTCGGCTCAGGTCATGATCTCACAGTGGTGGGATCAAGCCCCACGTCACACTCTGTTCTGAGTGTGGAGCCTACTTAGGATTCTCTCTCTCTCCCTCCCTTTACCCTTCACCTCTTGCATGCACTCTATCTCAAAAAAAAAAAAAAGAAAGAAAGAAAACAAAAAACAAAGGGTACGTGAGCCCCAATGTGTATAGTAGCATTATCTACAATAGCCAAACTTTGGAAACAGCCCAAGTGTCCACTGATAGATGAATGTATAAAGAAGATGTGACACACACACACACACACACACACACACACACACACACACACACTGGAATATTACTCAGCCATGAAAAAGAATGAAATCTTGCCATTTGCAATGACATGGATGGAGCTAGAGACTTGTTATGCAAAAATAATTCAGTCAGAAAAAAAGAAATACTATATGACTTCACTTATATGTAAAATTTAACAAAATAACATGCATAAGGGGCAAAAAGAGAGAGAAGCTCTTAACAGACTCTTAATAATAGAGAACATGGGGTGCCTGGGTGGCTCAGTTGGTTAAGCGTCCAGCTTTAGCTCAGGTCATGATCTTGTGGTTCATGAGTTTGAGCCCCACATCGGCCTCTGTGCTGACAGCTCAGAGCCTGGAGCCTGCTTCAGATTCTGTGTCTCCCTCTCTCTCTGCACCTCCCCTGCTCATGCTCAGTCAGTGTCTCTCCCTCTCTCTCTCTCTCTCTCTTTCTCTATCTCTCCCCCTCCCTCCCTCCCTCTCAAAAATAAATAAAAACATTTTTAAAAATTTTAAAAAATGATAGAGAACAAACTGATGGTTACCAGAGGGGAGGTAGGTGTAGGTGCGGGAATGGGTTAAATAGGTGATGGGGACTAATGACTGCATTTGCTGTGATGAGCACTAGGTGTTGTATGCAAGTGCTGAATCACTATATTGTATACCTGAAACTAATATTACACTGTATGTTAACTAACTGCAATTTAAATAAAAACCTAAAAAAAGGATTAAAGACATAAATGTGAAACTGAGATCATAAAAATCTTAGAGGAGAGCACAGGAAGTAATTTCTCTGACATTGGCTCCAGCAACAGTTTTCAAAATATGTCTCCCAAGGCAAGGGAAATAAAAGCAAAAATAAACTATTGGGACTACATCAAAATAAAAAGCTTCTGCACAGCAAAGCTAAAAGGGAACCTACTGAATGGGAGAATATATTTGCAAATGACAGATTCAATAAAGAGTTAGTGTCCAAAATACATAAAGAACTTATATAACTCAACACCCCAAAAATGAATAATCTGATTAAATATGGGTAGAAGACATTAACAAACATTTCACCAAAGAAGACATGCAGATGGACAACGGACACGTGAAAAGATGCTCAACATCACTCATCATCAAGGAAATACAAATCAAAACCACAATGAGCTAATACCTCACACTTGTCAAAATGGCTAAAATTAAAAACAAGAAACAACAAGTGTTGGCAAGGATGTGGAGAAAAAGGAACCATTGTGCACTGTTGGTAGGAATGCAAACTGGTACAGCCACTGTGGAAAAGAGTATGGAGGTTCCTCCAAAAGTTAAAAGCAGAACCACTCTATGCTTCAGTAACTGCATTACTGAGTATTTGGCCCCAAAATACAAAAACACTTATTCAAAGGGATACATGCACCCCTATGTTTATGGCAGCATTATTTACAATACCCAAACTATGGAAACAGCCCAAGTGTCCATCAATAGATGACTGGATAAAGAAGACACACTGTTGTGTATACATATGGTATATTATTCAGTCATAACATAAAAAAGAAAGGGGTGCCTATGTGGCTTAGTCAGTTAAGTGTCTGACTTTGGCTCAGGTCATGATCCCATGGTTTGTGAGTTCAAGCCCTGCGTCAGGCTCTGTGCTGACAGCTCAAATCCTGAAACCTGTTTCAGGAGCCTGCTTCAGCCCTCTCTCACTGCGCCTGCTTTCTCTCTCTCTCTCTCTCTCTCTCTCTCTCTCTCTCTCTCTCAAAAATAAATAAAACTTTAAAAAATTGTATAAAAATGAAATCTTGCCATTTGCAAAGACATGGATAGAGCTAGAGAGTAAAGTGGTAAGTGAAATAAGTCAGTCAGAGAAAGACAAATACCGTATGATTTCACTCATGTGGAATTTAAGAAACAAAACAAATGAGCATAGGAAAAATAAAAGAGACAAACCAAGAAACAGACTCTTAACTACAAAGAACAAACTGATGGTTATCAGAGAGGAAGGGGAGAGAGGAAGGATGGGTCAAATAGGTGATGGGGATTAAGGAGTGCAATTACCATGATAAGCACGATATGTGCTCATCATGTATAGATCTGTATAGAGTAATGTATAGAATTGTGGAATCACTATATTGTACAACCCAAAACCAAAGTAACACTTTGTGTTAACTATACTGGAATTAAAATTTAAAAAAAACTTACAAAAAAACCCCTAGTCTATCTTTCACGGGTCACTCCCATTCAAAAAATCTGGTTTCAAGATCCTGTTTAGACTGTATCTTATGAAGACCACATGGTACAGCAGAGAGAGTGCTAGAATATCCAAACTCCTGAATTCTACTTATTACTCTACCACTGAACGTGATGTAAGTCAAGCCTTTTTGTCTCATAATCTAGTATAGAAACTCAATGTGTACAATAATGTTTTTAAGGTGTGGTATGATGGGATATACTTTGTTGCGTTGACACAGCTGAGGGTTTAGCTAAGTTTGTCTGGTCTTGGTCAGTCAGACCATGATGGTTTTACCATCCAGCCACTCTTATGTGCTCTTTTAAACAGTCAGATCATCCCAACAAGTACCCTCCTTAATTCCCATCACCCATTTTAAGGAGGGCACTTTTTAGGACGAGCCCTGGGTGTTATATGCTAGTGATGAGTCACTAGGTTCTACTGCTGAAACCAACTACACTGTATGTTAACTAACTTGACTTTAAATAAATAAATATCAGTCCAGTGTCAAAAAAAAGAAACAGTCAGATCATAATCATGACCACAAAAGAGCAATGTGATGTGAAAAACACTTTGTCAGTCATTAAAGAACTTATAGCCATATATCAGATGATCCTCCACAAATCAGTGGGGCTAACAGGACTGATGGGACCATGATCATCTTACAAATGAGGAAACTGAGGCTTATAATAAGAGAACAACTTTTCAGTCAGATTGAAATAGTAATCCTGAGTCTCATATGGTCAGTTTCTTTTGATTCCTTATAGTGCCTGGCATGATACTCTGTGCTTGGCAGAATTGAGCACCATGTCTTCTTGTCTGGCTCTGCTCTTTTACAGAGGTCTATTAGGACCAGGCCATTGATTTCATCATCCCCCAAAGGGGAAATCAAATGGCCAGGGCCAGTTTCTTATTGAGGAGTGGGGAGGTAATAGCATCTGCCACTTTCTTATTGAGAACTGGGGATGTAATAACATCTGCTACTTGGAAAGACAGTCTGAGATTTGCCAGGGAAATTCAGGTATCACTGAGATGGTGGGAACTCAGGAAACAAGATAGGAATTAATGTCAACTGGAAGGCAATTTTTCCTGAAATAATAAATCTCCTTTCCAGAACTCTGGCCCCAGAGCAGGCTTGCGTTGGGTTTCACATGGAAAGCCGCAAACTGAATGTGACAGTTAGAAGGCTCTCATACATAAAAATTATGAATGAAATTTTGATATATAAGAGGCTGAATGACAGAGTCTAGAAAATGCCAGTGCATTTAGCAGGGTAGAGAGCAGGGAGAGCAAGTTGGACATATTGGACTGGAATACGGACCTTTTCACTCACTGGCTTTGTGACTCTCAGAAAGTTGCTTCACAACCATAAACTATTGTTTACTCATCAATATCATGCAATGATTAATTAGAATTAATATATTTTTTAAATTTTTTAATGTTTATTTATTTTTGAGAGAGAGAGCGTGAGTGGGGGAGGGACAGAGAGGGAGACACAGAATCCAAAGCAGGCTCCAGGCTCTGAGCTGTCAGCACAGAGCCCGATGCGGGGCTTGAACCCAGGAACTGTGAGATCATGACCTGAGCTGAATTCCAACGCTTAACCAACTGAGCCACCCAGGTGCCTGTAGAATTAATATTTTCCGTAAAAACGTAAAGCCTGGAAGAAATGTCATGCATGTTTTGGTTAAATTTGGTACTAATTAAGGGTCCCTAGAAGTAATATAGTACCCTACATGTTTTTAAGTTGTAATTCAACCAGTCATTTCTAATGAGAAGTCCTCCCTGATCCTGCAAGGTAGAATTCAAGATTCCTACTGCTCCTTGCACAGAATTCTAGTCTTGTACTTAGCCACTCTATAATTACCAAATCATGACAATTCTGTGTCTGTTTCATTCACCACTGTCCTCCCAAACCCTGGAACATAGTAGGTACTCTGTAAATGTTAAGTAATAAATTAACAATGTCTCTCCTAATAAACCACAAGCTTTCCAAGAGGAGGGGATAAGTCTCATTCTAGTATTTAATCTTTATGAGAAAAGGGACTTTGCCTCTTTTCTGCCTATTGTTCACTGCTAAAACAGCAGTAACCAGAATAGTTACTGAGATTGAATAAACTGAGTCTGTATCTCCAGTATCCATTCCAGGACCCCAAAAAAGAATGAATGCTCAGTGAATGCTTGTGGAATAAATGAATAAAGAAAGAAAGCATTCTTCTTGAATTGGCCCTGTCACTAAATTAAGTAAAGCTCCATCTGTTTAGGATAACTGGAGAACAGTCATTAATTAGTAGGTAAATCTTGGTAAGAGATGTTATCAGAGCTGCATAATTCTATCCAGATGAAGTCAAATTTTGCATGTTAGAGCTAGAAGGATCTTCAAAGACTAGCCAGTCATCTCATGCTGGCTCAATTCCTTTATATTCTTTTCTCAAACTTGAGGGCTTTTAGTTTTGTTTCCATAATGCTAAGAGCATTGGGAAGCCATTAAAGTATTTTAAGCAGCCTTACTTTTTTCAAAGATCAGTAACAAGGTTACTGCAGTAGCCCAATGAGAAATAATGGTAACTTGAACTGTGGGTGGCAGTGTAGATAATGAAGAGCACACATATTCAAGAGATATTTCGGAGGCAAAATAAACAAATAATGGTGATGAATTATATATGGGGGTAACAGAAAGAAGTGGTTAGGAATGCCAGTGACATTTCTCTATTTTTGTCTCCTGACTGAAACTACTTTTAAAACAGTAGCCCTATTTAATTTGTTTTGGTACTGTCGGTGCCTCACATTGAGCCTGGAACATACTAGATACTTGGTGAAAATTTGCTGAAAGAATGAACAAATCATTACCTAGCAGGCAGAGAAGAGAGGGAACAATATTGGGAGATCAATACCAGCAAGGAGAGGCCATTGAGCCTATAAATACTAAACTGGAGTTTATGGGAAGGGCTGGCAGGAATAAGGCAGTTTTTGATAGGCTATCAGAAGAAGAGCTAAGGCCTAGCGAAACAGCCAGAATTGGGGTATAAGGCAGTATCTCTGTCTTAGGAAAGGGACAGATGAAGTAGTTATTAGTTACGATGGAAGCCAATAAAGCAGTTATGACTTAAGGCTCTGGGCCAGTCTGCATGGGTTCTAACCTTGATTCTGCCTTTTCAAGCTATATGACCTTCTCTGGGCAGTTACTTAACACCTTTAAATTTCAGTTTCCTTATGTGTAAGTGAGGATAATAACAGTACCAATCTCATATGGTTGTTATTAGAATTAAATGATATAAGGCACTTATCAAAGACTATCAAAATGTCCTAACCCTCAGTAAAGATTACCTATTAACCAATAAATAAGGTCCAGACAAGAAGGAAAAATGACAATAATAAAAAACAACTGTCATTTATTTAATACCTGTTTTCAACAACCATTTCAAAGATGAAAGACTGAGACTCAGAGAGGTTAATAAACTTACAGGTAGGAGGTAAAAAAATCAAAACTAGGTCTGTCTGAAATTCAAGGTTCATGCTATACTGTTAAATATACTGAGTTATTTGAATTGGGGTTCCTTTTAGCCCCTGACCAACCATGGGCTTGATATATCCAGTGCTAAAGATACTGACCCAAAAGATAGGGATAAGATTTCCCAGGTCAAAGTACTGAGGCTTGGCAAGGGGAGTTCTTTCAAGGAGCCAGATAGAACCTGGTTCCCTACACAGAGGCACCCTATATCCACACAGTCCATGAACCAACAGCAGCGTGAGCCACATACATGGGGCATGCACTCCATAATTCATTCTGGAAAATGGATAATTATAGGAGGTTGTCAGATTCAATAGGCAAATGCTGCAGAAATAAAAACAACAAATTATGTGAGAGCTGATATTTGTTCAGGCAGACATCTGTCTTCTGTTAGAGGATTTAGGGATGTTTTTCAACACAAGTTTTAAAATATGGCTTGGAAAAACCTCTCCTCAGCATGGTCTGCAGGGTAGAGCCAAATTCCTGCTTTCACTGGGTCTTCTCACATTGACAGAGGGCAGATCCGCACAGCTATTAGACAGAGAGGATCAAGAGGCATATTTAGGCTGATAGCCCTTCCTTCCAGACAAACCAAGCTGTCCTTCTCCTCAGAATGCACTTTCCACTCCTGTAAGACCATGATCCACACCACCTCCACTTGTGCCCAACTGATTCCCACCTCCATAGCTTTGCACACTCTGTTCCTACGAATGTCCTCCTCCTTCATTCTTGCCTCTCCAAACTCTTTAAACTCCAAGATTCTTCAGAAAACCTTCCTCAAATGCTCTATCCCACACTGCTCCCCAGCCCACCCCCCAACCTGAGATCCAACAAATACATGGCATCTGAGCTGTGTGATCTAGAACTTGATTACCCATCACCACTTTGGAGTAAGAGAAAAGAACAGTACATTCCATCACAGGAATGGATCCTCAACCACTTCCTGCTATTCTCTGGTTATGGGTACTTGCATAAGGCATAAATATCTCTCTGAGCCTCAGTTACCTCCTCTGCAAAATGAAAATACTCATGCTACTCAGAGGGCTATTGCATAGGTTAAATGAGATAATGCATTTAAAGCAGCACTCAAGATACACTTTTCAGGTTGAGTCTGCTGTGCAGGTGGCCATCTACTGACTTCATCTATGTGTGTCTTACACATACCTGGGAGCAGGAATTATGCTCCTTTCCTCCCTTGCTCAGAATAACAATCTGCCTAGTTGCATTCTCTCTTTTTTTTTCTTTGTATTTCCACACGCAAGGTAAGCCAATCAGAAGCTTGAGACCACTGAGGGCCCTGAGTCAGTGCCATAATGAATTTGGTCTTGCCTGTTTTGTTCAATGGGATTTCTAAGGAGGCAAGGGAGAGAACTGCACAAAAGATAAGGAATAACAGAAGACATGATCCTCTAGGGGGATCCACAAATTTAAATCAAAAAGTAGGCTGAGGTAGCAAGATCTAGGCAGTGGTTCTTTTTTTTTTTTTTAACATTTATTTATTTTTGAGACAGAGAGAGACAGAGCATGAACGGGGGGAGGGGCAGAGAGAGAGGGAGACACAGAATGGGAAGCAGGCTCCAGGCTCTGAGCCATCAGCCCAGAGCCCGAAGCAGGGCTCAAACTCATGGACTGCGAGATCGTGACCTGAGCTGAAGTCAAACGCTTAACCGACTGAGCCACCCAGGTGCCCCTAGGCAGTGGTCCTTAATATCAGGTGACTCCCAGAGGCTGGGGCATAAGGCTACCTGTCCCAAATAGCTACATCAAACAGGGATGAGACTATGAGAATAGTCCAAAAACCTTCAACAGATTAGACCAATTCATAAGGAATTACTGGAATCCTAGTAAGTGAGACAGGGGCAAAAGGCTAGGTTAACAATGACCGCACTCAGAAATGAATCCTGAAAACCAGCAGGAAATGATACTAGATTGCAGAGCTCCAGGTAGAGTGAATCCTTTCTTTTCAAGGTTCCCTTTGTACTTTGTTTCTACTATAAAATTATAAACTAAAAATCCTACCACTGACAGGCTAGGTACCTTGTACTTACCACAGCATAAATGCTTGAGCCAGGTACTCCTGCTCTGCCACTTGATAACAATCTGGTCTTGTTCAGTCATTTAACTTGTTTGGATGTCAATTTCCTCATCTGTTTAATGGGGCTAATAATAGGCCTTGCCTTGGTTATTTGAATTGACATTGGAAGCTTGACAGGAAATTGTAGATGTGAAAGTGATAGTAAACTGTGAAGCATTAGAAAGATTATTTTTATTTACGATATCTCACCTTTCAAAGGAAGCTATAAATCCCAGCAGGTACAAGCTGTTCTTTATTCATCATTTGATCCTTATATCCTAGGGGCATAATGAGGGTACCATTATTAACTGAGCCGCCCTTATGTCCAGCACTATGCTAAGCACTTTACATGCTCATAATTTTATTTGATTTTCCTTTTTCTCTCTAGACCTGGCTGCCTCCTAAGAAATAACAGACACTCAGTAAATATTTATGGAATGAAATGCTACAGTTCCACTTCTCACACTTTTGGGTTTGAATGATACAGTTAGAGAATAAAAGTGGTATGATATGAACATAATTCTGCTAATGAGTGACAAAATGGCAGTAACCATAAAGGAGGCAGGGGGTACTGATTTTCTTTCTAAACATAATCTCATCATCTGTTCTACTTAAAAACATTAAATTCCTGACCAAATGTAGAGGGTGATTCTCTTGCCTCAGGAAGCCTCCTGGCCACAAGGTGATGTTTTACTAATATCCATGTTCAATCCTAAGGATTACATATACATTTAGAAATCCATCTGTATGTGAGAGGGGATTTGGGAGAGACTGTACTTTGCTTACCATATGTGTATATGTAAAACTGACCTCTGTTTGTAATTGCATACAAATTAGAGAATCAGAAAAGGTTCTGCTTCCTTCTAGCTCTATTTGAGAGTCTTTGATGTTGACTTCACTGGCCTGGCTGTTTTAAATTCCTCCTCCATGGCAGCACATAGTCACAGCTACAGCAGCCAGTTGGTCTCTTCACTGCCCATAAGTATGCCATGCACACGCTGAGAACTCCTAACTGGACTGTCTACTTCTATTTGGCCTCTCACAATCCATTCTCCTTATAGTCGCAAATGTGTATTTCTGATAGTCAAAAACAGTCATGTTCCCCTCTCCCTTTCCATAGCTCCCCATCATCTATGGAATAAAAGCTAAACTCCTCAGTACTTTAAATTGGCCTTCCTCTTTCCTACCCCTTTCCCATATTCACAATATATACATGCCTACCTATACAAGAGTCACATGTCCCACTTTTATTTACAAACTTAAACAGTTTTCTGAACTTTACTTGGTTTTTCTCATCTTCAGACTTTATGTAACTGGTAAATACACTATTCCTTTCCATGCCTAGATAGTTCCTGTGCTTCTGCAAGAGTTAGCTCAAACACTGTCATCCCAAGGAAAGTGACCTGACCTCTTGTTCTGTAATCCCAACCCACCTCCTCCAGGGCTGAGTTACTCCTCCTCCTCAGTAACTCTAAGAGCCCCATCACCCTATCATGGCATTTCCCACTCCATTTGGTAGACCCTTGGTTTTTGACAGGTCTGACATGCACAAAATCCCAAGATTAAAAATATAGACTACCTAGCTGAACTCCATTACAGACAGAGAAAGTGAGATCTAGGTGTGCCTGGATGTCTCAGTCAGTTAAGTGTCCAACTTTGGCTCAGGTCATGATTGCATGTTTTGGGAGTTCAAGCTCCATATTGGGCTCTGTGCTGACAGCTCAGAGCCTGGGCCTGCTTCAGATTCTCTGTCTCCCTCTCTCTCTGCCCCTCCCCTGCACATGTGCTCTCTCTCTCTCTCAAAAATAAATATTTTTTAAAAATTAAAAATAAAGTGAGATCCAGTAAGGTGAAGTGCCTTGCTCAAAGTCTGGGACTGGAACCCAAATCTTTTGATTCTTAGCAATTACTCCAAATACCAAAAACAAAGAAAATAATAAAATAAACTAATATGTACAAAATTTCACTCGTTCTTTCACACACAGACAATTCGTTCTTTCACTCGTTCTTTCACACACACTGCCCCCCTGATACACTTCTCTTAATCATTTGCTCGTGTCACTGTTCTACAGAAGGAGACTGAGTTTCTCAGAGTCCAAGGTCTCCAAGCTAAGTGAGGGCAGAGTTGGGATTCCATAGACATCTCTTGTCTCCAAGTACAGTGCTCCTCCATCACTCAGCACACGTGTCCTCACTCAAACCACTCAAGATTGTTCTAACTAATGTAGGAAGAATAATGCAAGAAATCGAGTTCCACCAAATATAATCTACATGGGCAAAATGATTCTGTACTCAGTATACTGAATATGTGTCACTAAGTGGAGAGCTGAACAGAAATGAGGAAAAGTAGCATCAGTAGATGAGATCTGTGTTTGCAAAAGCACTATCACCCCTGTTCCCACAGATATGTATGCAAATGTGATGACATAGAGGTTGCTGGAAACCATGATGCCATGATGCTAATTAGAGCAAAGATGTCTCTTTCTAGACAAAGTCAGATGTCATTTGTGTCCTCTAAGAATGACTTTTGACCTTCTATGATAGGTTTCTGTAAAAGCTTCATTTAAATGTCAGTATTTCAATAAAATTACCTCACATTTGTGCAGTATAGAGAATAAGAACATAGGTTTTTGCAAAGTCAGACAGAAGAGGCTCTGACACTTTCCGCTTGCCACTTACTAAATGTGTGGCCTTAGCTTCTGTAAGCCTGAGTGTCCTCAGTTAAAAGATGAAGATAATGTCTTTTAAAACTGTCATGTGATTGAAATGTGATGTTGGAGATAAAGTACCTGGCACAGGACACAATACATGATGGATCTCTTCCCTTCATTTTCTTCTGCTAATTACAATGTTCTTGCCAGGGTTTTCATATGTATTTAATCCTCACAAGAATCCTGTAACTCAAACAGGACAGATACTGTTTTCCCATTTTACTGAATCTCAGAAACTGTATATGATTTGCCTAGAGGCCTCCAGTTAATAATTACGTGAACTGGCAACTAAACCCAGATTTTCCTAGTTCACACTGAGTTCCATTTATTCATTCAACAAATATTCACATACAGGCTCTGTGGATATGAGCCTGTAGGCCACTGAGTAAGACAGACCAAATCTCTGTCCCTGCAGAAATTCCTTTTGACGTAACAGACTCTACAAAAAAGGGCATAGGAAATAGCCACAGAAGGCAGAGATGCCTTGCCACAGACACTACAGGCAAGCCAGCTACAAGTGAAGCATCACAGCTCTTGTGTTAGTCCCCTGGTTGCTAAAGAGGAATCCCTAAAAGTCTGGCTGGAGGTAGTATCACTTGTCCAAAGTTAATGATATGTCAAAAGGCCAGTTACATGTCACAATACAGCAAACCCTCATTCCCCTTCACCACCCTTGGAACAGGCTATGATGTTACTTTAGAAATGTTTCAATGTGTCTATAGAGCTATTTTAGCATTCTCTTAGTTATACCAATCAACACTTCAAAACAAGAGAAACTTGGACATATGTTCTTCCTGATCATGCCTCACATTGAACTAAAACAGTCTTAACACATTAAAAACACGAAGGAAGTTCTTGCTACTTCCCCCTCACACCTCCCTGCCTCATGACCCAGTTTAGGGACTGATTTTACTTGGCTTATGCAATGCCCTGCCTAGTTCCCTGCCCTCCCATCTCTTCCCTCCCTAAAACTTGGGTTTCTTGACTCAATTTTATTCTTGCAAGTATTTAAGGATCCTTCCTGCAGCAGTTCAGGAATATCAGTATCAAATCAGTTGCATCTGGCTCTAAGTCTCAACTCCAGGCAATGCCAAGTGACTAGTCAATTAAAAATGAGCTGTGGCCCCTCTAGCCCTATTTCCTGGCACTTTCTCTGTGATATCACAAGCTTTCCCCATGCATTCCTGCCTCCACTCAGGGCCTCAGCTTTCCCCTCCATTCCTGGCCTTGGAACTAGAGTGCCTCTTTGCTCCATACCCATGGCCTGTCACAATCTGGACACAAGTAGCCCTTCTAGTCTTTTATTTATTTTTTAATGTTTATTTATTTTCGGAGAGAGAGACAGAGAGTGAGCAGGGGAGGGGCAGAGAGAAAGAGAGAGAGAGACACACACAGAATCCAAAATAGGCTCCAGGCTCCAAGCTGTCAGCACAGAGCCCAACGCAGGGCTCGAACCCACAAACCACGGGATCATAGCCTGAGCCAAAGTTGGATGCTTAACCAACTGAGTCACCCCAGTAGCCCTTCTTGTCTTATTCCCTCCTCCATTCTTCATAAAAGCCTTGGCATTAGCCAAGGTGATGAGCCAATGTTCCCTAACACCCTCTGCCCCTGTCGCTCTGCAATACATACTTATTTCTTCATACCTACATTTATACTTCCCTCTACCTGGAATAATTGCATCTAGCCTTTGTCTTCAGAACTCTTAATACATTCATTCTTCAAGGCTAAACTAAAATAAGGACACTGTACAAACAAAGCAGAAAAACTGCCCAATGTGGTCAAAAGAATATAAGCTTTTAGTAATGTAATCATTCCTGCCCCTAGTCTGGAAAACTCAGCGAACATTTCTAAGCCTTGGCTACCTCATCTGTAAAATGATCATAATAATACCAATCCCACATAGATAATAATAGCAAGTCTGGCACAAGGCAGGTGCTCAGTAAATGACAGCTATAATAATTATAAGAGGGTATGTACACAAACAACTGTCAAAGAACTTAGAATATGATTCAATTTTCCTGAAGGAAGAAAACTGGCATCTACTTGTCAAGTTATAGAAGTCTCCTGGTAGAGTAAAGCATTTGAATTTGGCTTTGAAAAATTGTTAGAATATCAACATATAAAGACAATAGAAAAGCATTCAAGGAAGAAATAATGGCATAAGTAAAAGCGTGCAAATGAGAAAACATGGTGAATAATTGGATGGCCAAATCGCACATACTGAAGCAGGAGGAGAGGAAGAATAGTCAAGCTGTATTACTAAGAATGATTTTTCTGGAGACTCAAACTATGTCATGTATATGGACAAATGACTTAAGTGAATCTTTACATAAATTTTAACATCATCAGAAAACTTGGAAAACATACAAACACTTCTCTGGCATGAGTCCACGAGAAGGTTTCAGTGAGAACAATTTGGCTTTTGCCAGCATTCATGAAAGGTGTGAATAAGATTCAGAACTTTTAGTAGAAAGGGAATACTCAAAACACCTTTTTTATTTTTTTCTTTTCTCTTTCTTTCTTTCTTTCTTTCTTTCTTTCTTTCTTTCTATCTTTCTTTCCTTCCTTCCTTCCTTCCTTCCTTCCTTCCTTCCTTCCTTCCTTCCTTTCTTTCTTTCTTTCTTTCTTTCTTTCTTTTTTTATTGTTGTTGTTAAGACACAGCAGCCTTTTTGGGCTTTATTAGAAAATTCTCGTGCCAGCTGTCTCTTTTCTCTGACTCACATTCACACAATATGCCTCTCTCTTGTTTCTCGTCAGCACTGCACTCAGATACTAATGAGTTTTCGGGAATAGAAAACCCAGTGGAATATTAAAATTGGAAAGAGGAGCTCATTGAGTTAATTTCGCCGAAGTGCATCACAACATACTGCAGTGTTTTAAGAATGAATATTCAAATAGGAATTCAGTCATGGGAAAATTAATTAAGGAAAATGTTATTGCTAATATTGCCTTTTATGCATATACATATACAGAGACACACAACCATTTATTGGCTCCAGTGTTAACAATAATAAAAGTTAAACATTTATGAAAGTCAAACATTCAAGACCTCTTGCTCAGTTGGTGTTAAAATTTTTTAAATTAAAAAAATTAACTATAATTCCAGAAAGCTGTTTCTAAAAGGCAAATTCCATCATGATACTCCTTTGCTTAAAAGTCTTTAATAAATCCAAAACATCCTTCAGAACAAAGTAAAAATCTTCAGGGCCACAGTATGGCTTCACTGTGTGGCTTACACCTGTTTCATCTCATTTAATCTATTTATATTCTTTCAAATATGTTGTGTTCTTACAAATCTCCCCATCCTTGCACACATTGTTAATTCTGTGTGTAATATTCTTTGACCATTTTCAGATGCAGTTCAGTGTCACTTTCTCCTCTCTCTGCTAAAGAAAAGGGCCCTCCTGGGTGTCCCCATATCACACTGGACTCAGTGCTAGTTAACAGTAACACTGTTCTACAAAATGCTAAAGACCATGCCAAGCAATTGCATATTTTATTGTCATAGTCTGTTTACTTGGCCGCTCATCTACTAGACAATACATTTACTGATTGATTAAACAAATATTCAGCACTAGGATTCAATGGTGAATAAAAATACAATCCCAGACTTCAGACAGGTTATAGTCTAATTACACAGATAATCGTTAAATTCCTTTGAATAATAAACTCTACTTCCTAACACCTGAATATTTTGTGAATGGACAAATAAAAAAGTGGATGAGTATGGTATTCTCTAATATGGAATTTGAGCAGAGCAGCACATTGATCATGGGAAACATGAAATTAAAAAACAATCTGATGTATCAGTAAGAAAATGGAATTTTGAACCAAAATATTGATATTTGAATCACAGTCTCTGGACTTACTAAATGTGTGACTTTGAACAAGCCTCTTAACCTCTTTGAGTTTTAACTAATTAATAAAATACTAACACCTGTTGCCTTTTAAAGTTCCAAGTTTTCATGACTGTCTTCAAACCCAAGGAAAAGCATCACAAAAAACACATTCCCAGGGAAATAGCTTTTAGAGACAAATCTAATCAATTGGCAGTTGCTTTTTGAAGCATTATGTTGAGAAGGATTCTGATAATGAGTCTAGATTCATTTCTTCTTAGGAAGAAACACTAAGATCATAAACACTTAGCAATGTCTGCCCGTAAGGGCACAGGACAGTGGTTATGTATATAGCCAAGTATTTGCTACCCCATAGGTAGTGGGTATCCATAGAAAGCTCTTAATGAGATGAATGATATAATCTGGACACAGTATGGGATGGAATGGGGTGGAATGGAATGGAACAGAACAGAGAGTAGAACCACAGACTGGCTAACTGACCATCAGAGGGAATCTACCTTTTCACACAGCTCTCTTAAGCTACTTAAAGTAATCTGCCTTCTCCTATAGTTGTCTAGGAATGTTATATTTTTCTTGTAGACTATGAATGCCTTGTTCTTGACCCCTAGGATAGAACTGGTAATGTTTATTGGATGAATAAGTGAATGAATAAATGAATGAAAGAGTGAATACATGTATAGCTCTTTTGCTTTCTCTGTATGATCTTGGAAAGATCCTCAATGTAATATATCAAACTATAGTTTGATTCAAGAGTTTATAGAGCACCTCCATTAGCTATTGATCCTTACCACAATCCAGAAAGGTAGACAATGGTATGACTATCTTAAACATGAGGAAGCTGAGGCTCCAAGATTAATTGGCTTCTTGTTTGTTGTTATTTTTTAATTTATATTTTATTCTTTTTTATGAGGCTTCTTTTGCATTTATCCTATTTGTTCATCAGTTTCCTTATAAGTGAAAAAAACAGAACATAAATCTTGATTTGCTTACCTCACTGGTTTGTAGTAAGGTTCAAACCACTGTAAACTAAAGAGTACTGTTTGCATATAAGGCGGGATCTTGATAATACTTTGCTTGTTGGGAATGTTGTATTTTTTAGCTTATTTCATTCTCACAAAAACCTAAAAAGGTGGGTTTTGATATCCAAATTTTATCGATGAGGAAACTAAGTCTCAAGCCCAAGGTCCCTGAACTATCAAGGAGTAAAACTATGTGTCTCTAAAACCCATACTGTTTCTTCTAAAACATATGACCTTTCCTTTAGCAGGACACTTCTGTTACAATAATGCATTCTTTGTTTTTATTTTCCTCCAAAGACTAAAGATACTAGCTGTGGCACATGACATGTGACAACACAATTTGCTTTAAGAGAGACAGGTTGCTAGCATGAATGAGGTTCTTCACAGAACTGCACAAACCTGGAGGGGAGGAATGGCCAGAGGCAACTGGGCATGTATACCAGGGATCAGGAAGGTAGGTTCTTCTGGACCAATATGGCTGGGGCTGGGCCTGCCCTAAGATCTGAGGTTGCACAGAGTTTCTAAAATAAGGAGGGTATACAAGAGTCCTGTGAAATGCCACCTATTGAAATGCAGGTCTTACAAAATAATCCATGGCTCCCTTGTCTCCTCAGGGCCTGCAACTCTGGGCTTTGTTCCTGGGCCCACAGAGGAGCCTTTTATTCTATCATCTATACAGGAAAATTATGGTTCCCTGAGGGGAAAAGTCTTGAGTCTGAGCTTGACTTTTTATCAATCATGTTAATTTAGAAATAAGCTATTGCTTTGACTTTGCATTCATCAGAGTCAAGGGTGGATTGTGTTCCTTTGGTCCCCTTTGTCCTTAATTAACAGTCATTGAATACCCATATTAATTAGTGGGGCCGAGAGATATTTTGCCTTCACCATAGTGGATAATTAAAAGTCCCATTAATAAAATAGCTGCATTCATAATTTCTATAAATATATTATGAAATAATAAACATGATTATAGGGTAGCTACCATTCCTCTCCTAGTCTCCCTTCACTGTTGTCTATTTCTAAAATCTTAGAATTGAATAGGGAAAGACAAACTAGCAAAGGTTGCAAGTGGTAACCTTGGATCTGATCACTTAGGGTGTGTAATTAACAGGATACATCAGACAAAGACTTCTTGACAAGAGAGGAAGATTCACCTGAACTAGAAATGCAATATGGTCTTATAAACCTGGAAGTCCAGGCTCTTTGGATTTTAATTTCAAGTAAAAGTACAAGCTTAATTCTTAATTGGACTGTAAATATCTATCCTGAGTTTTATTGGATGCTCTGACATTTTTGGCTCAACTCAATGTAGCAAATATTGTTAAGTATACAAAGTGTATTGAGCACAGTGCATGAGAGATACAGAGATTGATTAGAAAAGGTGTCTCCTCTCAAAGAGTTTGCTATCCAGTGGAATGGAAAGTCCTTTAAAAAACCAAGATGCAGGGGTGCCTGGGTGGCCCAGTCGGTTAAGTATCAGACTTTGGTTCAGGTCATGGTCTCACTGTTGGTGGGTTCGAGCCCCGAGTTGGGCTCTGTGCTGACAGCTTGGAGCCTGGAGCCTGCTTGGGATTCTGTGTTTCCTTCTCTCTCTGCCCCTCCTCCACTCACCCGGTCTCTCTACCTCTCAAAAATAAATAAACATAAAGCAAAAAAAAAAAATTTAAAAAACCCAAGATACAATGAGGATCCTACTTGTTAATAGAAGGAACAAATCTCTACTTATAAAACATTCTCTAAATCAATGTCCCACTCCCTAATAGACTAGGCTGGGCTTTTCTTTTAGATACTCCCACAACACCCCTGCACTTCTCCGATCATATCATTTACCACATGATTCTAGTTTAATCCATAATGAAGGAAAGCTACATTATAAGAGCATCTAAGTTTTTTTCTTTGTTTAGTATTCTCAATGCTGGCATATCATAGGCACTTAAATATCTATTGAATGAGTAAATGAAAGGGCATTTTAACATTGGCCAACCATCCTAATGATTATAACTATATACAGAACTAAAGCTCTAGAGGTCACAACTTTTCACAAAGATTCTCTTATTTAATATCCACAACAGCCCTTGTTCTACTTATTGAAAAAAAGAGAGACAGAGAGATGCAAAAATGATAATTTGGGAAGGTGACAGCACCACCCAGAGTGGGTGACTCAAAACCTACTGGTCTTCCCACTATAACATGCCTCTGTTCTGTTCCCTACCTAAAGTTCATCCTCTGTTCAAGGGTTTACCTGGGCTCCAACCACAAAAGATCCTTCTTCTCAGAATTCCTATATGAAGTTCAACACTCAGAGAGTTCGTATTTCCCAGGTTGACATGTACTCCTTTTTTGTCCCTGTTGGATTTGAATCCTCAAACTCTCTCCTGCTGCTGCTTGAAGGCAGTTTTCTGATTCTGTCCTTACTCCCCAGCATCCTTTTGCACTTATAGGACCCCTAGTAGCCTTCATGATCACTCAATATAAAGTTTCTCAAGCATTCTGGATCAGTTACTCCTCCAGGCTTCAAGTCTTATAGTGCCTTGTCTTCCTCACAGGTGTAACATATTACCGTTAATTTGCAATGTCCTACCTGCAAAATCCCTCCTTGTTGAAATTCTATCCTCTCAGGACCCTACACTGCAGTCTCCCTTTCTTCACCTTTCATTTGCATTTTATCCCCCAGCAGAAGGGTTTCTACCACTGAAATCGTTCTCATTGATTTTCCCTGATAGCCTAGTTCAAGGGTTCTTCAAATGTCCTTGTTCTATTTTATTTCTCTGCATCATTCCAAATGGTGGTTGCCTGGGATCTGACCTGGGGATGGCGGAGAGGAGTGGTGTGGAGAGAGGGAAAAATTCCCTGTCTCAGTTGTGATCACGGTTTCAGGGGTGTACACTATGTCCAAATAACCTGTCAAAATTTCTCACTTTAAATATGTGCAATTTATTGTATAACAATTGTACCTCAATAGAGATGTCTTCAAAAGGTTTTTTTATGCCGGTTTTTTTTCTTTCTTTCTTTTTTTTTTCTAAAAACTCAGCTGGCAAAGTAGTCTCTCCTGTTTTTCTTTCTACTTATCTGACCATTTTTAAGTTTCCTGTTCTACACGAGGATGAATCCAGTTCTAGGCTTTTGGCTTGGGCTGTTTGCCTTTTACTATCATAAGAGATTGAGCCTGTCAACCTGTCTCTGAGGTGGAATCCAAACAACTAGTCAGAGAGGTGCCTGCACACCAAAGATATGCTTGCACACCAACTTGCACAATGTACTTGGTATAGGTTTATAAAATTAACATTGCTTAAGTGCACATGAAAGAAAGCCAGTGTGTCACTCTCAATGTCATTAACATCATATTTGTCTTCCACCTCTGCATCCTTCTTTACTTTATCATGGTCATTATCATCATCACTACATTTATTAAGTACTTAATGTATGCCAGGACCTATGCTAAACATCTAGCGTGTCATTTAATCCTCACAATTACTAAAGGTGCTATTGTTATGCCCATTCTGCAGATGAGGAAATGAATTCACAGACAAGTTATACAACTTACAAGAGCTAATACTGACAGAATCCAGAGATGAGCCATAGTTATTTAACTTCAAAGATCTTTGAATCACAACACGGTATTATACTTTTGTCTCTCTGCTTTGCTTCTCCATAGAAAGTATCTGAAGATCCCAAACTAAGAGAACCTATGAAAATAGAGGGGAGGTGGGAAACATCTCTCCAGCTGCTAAAAAGCCTCAGGATTACTGAAAGGGGCATCAAAAAGCACTTTATTTGGCTTTCCCCTTAATACAGAATACCCCTGTTTAGAATCTGTGCCTATATTTTTAGTGACAGGAAGCTCATGCCACCTGTCGAGACAGCCTTCATTGCTGCACAGTTCCCATTTTTGTCCCATATGAAATCAGAATCTACTTCCTATATTTCTACCCACGAGTCTAGTTCTGTTGACACCTGGTCTCCTGGCACCTTGACAGGCTTTTAGAATTCTTAAGTCTCCCCTAAAACTTATCTCTAGACTAACTAGTCCTGTCCTCCTTGGTTAACATTTAACCATAACTTGAAGATAGCTTAAGGAGAGAAGTGCCCTCTTTCCTTCAGAATCTGTACTAAACACTACCTCATTCAGTATTCCAGTCAGGTAATTAGTCTTTGCCTTGGTCCTAGTCCCTTCCCTTTTTTTTTTTTTTTTTTTTTTTTTTTTGTCATGAACATTTATCTCTCTGCCTGCTGTCCTGGCCCCTTCTTAGAGTTGCATCCCTGTCCCATAGCCACAATATGAGGGCAGGTGTGGCTCCTTGATGCCAGAGGGCAAAAGTGGATAGTCTCTGATAAAGCTCTAAGACAGCAGATGTCCTAGAAGATTTCAGAAGAGATATCTGGCCATCTCTGCAGCTCCTATGTATTCAGGATTCTTTTACTCTGGTCAAAGGCACTGAAACAAGGTGGAAAGAGTGCTGCCCTATATCCCCCCAGCCTTCTTCCTTGGCCTTGTTCACTACTTAATTTCTGTGGGTACAGTCTTCTCAGGGCCCCATTCTCCTCCTCTCCACATCACCCAACTCCCATCCCCATCCCCTGCCCCAAGCTCATTTCAAGCATAGTCCCTTAGACAACAGGGCTCTACATTAAATATGTCTGACAGACCCACCATCTCCATTCTCATCTCCACCATCTCTTTCGAACATTTACTTCCTCTTCATTCCCTGCTGGATCTGGAAGCACACTGGACCAGCTATAATTCTTGGTCCTGCTTCTCATGTTAACTTTCTGCTCACTCCTTCTCCTAAACTTGGCCTTCAAATCCTGCCACACACAATGAATTAAGGAATTCATTATACTTCCTTGCTGGGCTATATTCTAACAAAATATTAATAGTGCCTTACATATTAGTATAATATATAACCAAGGAATTTGCAAGTCCAAAAGGTTGAAGTGATTTGTCCAAGGTTACATAGTTTAAAAGTGACATTGTTGGGATTTGAACTTTTGACGGATCAAAAAAGCTTTAAGATATTTTACTATCCTGGTTATGTTCCCTTTTGTCAAAGTCCTTTTAATGTCCCATGCTCAGACCTGAATAAACCTTAACTAATTTTTGGAATGTATATGACTTTACTGAAGTGCAGAAACATCTGTGCCAAACAAATAAGAAATTAATTCCTCAATTTTATTCAAAATGCAATGACATTTCATGCCAGGTCTTTAAAAAATAAAGTCAAAATGGAATTTAAGAGGCCATTATGCTTCCTCATGAAGGAAATTCATTTAAAATTTTAGGTATAAAGTTGAATCTAACTTTAGAACCCTGTTTAATTAAGTAATCTTTCATACCTTCTATTGAGGATTTGCTCTCCCTCCTGCCTTCCCTAAAGGATTGAATAGACTTGGTAAATTTAATTTTGATAAGTTTCCTGAAAATTTCCTGTATTCCCAGTTGGAAGGAGGATACAGGATGGAGGGGATAGAGGTGGGAGGTGTGCAAAATCCCATGTTATTAAAACCAGTGAGTGGGGGAGGGGCGCCTGGGTGGCTCAGTCGGTTAAACGTCCGACTTTGGCTCAGGTCCTGATCTTACAGTTCATGAGTTCGTGCCCCATATCAGGCTCTGTGCCAACAGCTCAGAGCCTGGAACCTGCTTTGGATTCTGTGTCTCCCTCTCTCTCTCTGCCCCTCCCCCACTCGAACTCTGTCTCTCTCTCAAAAAAGAAACAATAAAAAAAACCACAATGAGTGGGGAAAAGATACAGTGAGTGAGTATTCACTCTAATGACAATAAAGGGAAGAGTACAGTGGTAACTTAATTCTTCCCAGAAATGCTATCCATAAAGGGATCTCTCAATATTAAAAGTCAATGGATTGAGCAGATTGCTAATCTACAACTACATTTGTGTAGATGGAACATAGTGTGAATGAGAGTTGCCTTTAAAAAAATCCATTGCTAAAATATAAAACGCATCTGAGATGTTCAACAGCAATATAACAATATAGATGGAATCAAAAAAGTCATTAGTTCATTGTTCTAAACGCATTATAAAACTATATGCCCACTGTTGGTGCAAGTGCAAACTGGTACAGCCACTGTAGAAGACAGTACAGAGTTTCCTCAAAAAACTAAAAATAGAACTATCCTATGATACAGTACTCATACATATATATAATATTATGATAAATACATATACACCGTGGAATATTATTCAGTCATAAGAAAGAATGTAAGTTTTCCATTTGCAATGATATGGATGGAGCTAGAGAGTATAAAGCTAAGTGAAAGAAATCAGTCAGAAAAAAAAATACCATAATATTTCACTTATATATGGAATTTAAGAAACAAAACAAGTGAGCAAGGGAAAAAGAGAGAAACAGCCAGTTAGCCAGACAAAACCAGAAGTAGACTCTTAACTGTAGAGAACAAACTGACAGTTACCAGAGGGGAGGTAGGGAAGGGGATGGGTTAAATATGTTATGGGGATTAAGGAGTGCACCTGTGGTGATTTGCACTGGGTAATGTATGGAATTACTGAATCACTGTATTGTACACCTGAAACTAATATAACACTGCAAGTTAACTATACTGGAATCAAAATTTTAAAGTTAAAAAAAAAAAACTATATGCCCATATGGGATCTCAAAGGACTCCAAACAGTCAAAACAATAGTGAGAAAGAATGACAGAGCTGGAGGCCTCACAGTTCCTGATTTCAAAACACATAATAAAGCCAGATTAATCAAAACAGAATGGTACTCGCATAAAAACAGATCATAGACCAAAGGAATAGAATAGAGAGCCCAGACATAAACCCTCAGGTATATAGTTAAATATTCTTTCACAAAGGTGGCAAGTCCACCTCTCATGCTAAGAGGATAGTCTCTACAGCGAATGATGCTGGGAAGAGGATAGTCTCTACAGCAAATGATGCTAGACATCCACATGCCAAAGAATGAAGATGGACTCTTATCTTACACCATATGCAAAAATTAACTTAAAATAGATTAAAGATCTAAACATAAGGCATGCAACTATAAAAGTCCTAGAAGAAAACATAGGGAAAAAGCCTCCTGACTTTGGAATTACCAATTATTTCTTGGAAAGACACCAAAAGCACAAGCCAAGAAAGCAAAAATAGACAATGAGGCTATATCAACTACATCCTACTTCTCCACATAGGAAAATAAACAATGAACATAGTGAAAAGGCAACCTGTGGAATAAACAAAAAATTGTAAAAAAATATATCAATAAGGGATTAATATCCAGAATATATAAAGAACTCCTACAACTCAATAACAAAATAAAGTGAAAAATAAATAACCCAATTAAAAAAATGGGGCAAAGGACTTGAATAAACACTTCTCCAAAGAAGACATAAAAATGGCCAACAAGCATATGAAAAGATGTTCAACATCACTAATCATGAGAGAAATGCAAAGCAAAACCACCAAGAGATATCACCTCACATATATTAGATGACCACTATCAAACACACACACACATACACACACACACACACACACACACAGAAGGTAACAAGTGTTGCTAAGAATGTGGAGATATTGAAACCCTTGCACACGGTTGATGGGATTGTAAAATCATGCAGCTGCTATAAAAAGCAGTATGGATTTTCCTCAAAAAATTAAAAATAGACTACCATATGATCCAACAATTTTACTTTGGTATATATCCAAAATAAATTAAAACAGGATCTTGAAGATCGATTTGCATATCCAGGTTTAGTGTAGCAGATTTCACAATAGCCAAGATATGTAAGCAATCTAAATGTCTATCAGTGGATGAACGGATAAAGAAAATGTGGTATATACATACAATGGAATATTATTCAACTTGAAACAAGAAGGAATCCTGACATATGCTACAAATGGATGTGCCTTGAGGACATTATGCTAAGTAAAAGAAGTCAAACATAAAAGAATGAATGCTGCATCATTCTACTTATATGAGGTATCTAAAGTAATCAAACTTACAGAAAAAGAAAGTAAAAGTGTGGTTGTCAGGGCCTGGGGGAGAGGGGTGGGAAAACAATGGGTAAAGAGTTTGAGTCATGCAAGATGAAAAAGATACAGAGATCTATTGTACAATAGTGTGCATATAGTTAACAAAACTACTATACACTTATAAGCTGCTAAGAGGGTAAATTTAGGTACTCTTTACAGTAGTTGAAAAAACTATAGTGTCAGTCATGATGCTCAGCACTGGGTCTACAACTATAAACAAAGTGAGTTGAAAGATCATGGCGGAACAGCAAGGTAGGCAGGGGCATGGGGTGGAAAACAGTAGCAGGTGGGCATGTAGATGCCATTTCAAATAGAACAACTTGAACAAAGCTACTAGGTAGGAGATAGCATAGTATATTGAGCTTACCGTATACAGTTTACTATTGGTGGAGAGTAAGAAAAAGAACCAAATCTTGGAGGAGTGTGTAGACTTTGTTAAGGATATGTAGTCCTTATTACATAGATAGTTAGAAACCATTGATCTATTTTAAGTAGGGAAGTGTCATACTCAGATTTATGTTTTAGAGAAATTATATAGGAAACAGATGTGAGGAGGACATGGCTTAAAGCAGTGAAACCAGTTTGGAGAGTGTTTCAACATCTAGATGAGAGATAATAAGAGATCTGGTCTAACGGAAGTATGATTAAATAGGATGAGGTAGATTAAAAAACACTTAGAAGACTAATTTGGCAGACTTGATAATTCAGATGTGAATTTAAAAGGGAAGTTAACGGTACATTTTTTTAGGTTTACCTGGGTGGACAGTAGTGAAAATACCAGACAGAGAACACTGAAAGAGGAAGAACAGATATGAGATACAGTTATTGAGTTGTGTTTGGACAGGTTGAAGGTAAGGTGCAATAGACACATTAATGTTAATGTCTGACAGAAATTTGGAATACATGGGCCTGGAGCTCAAGAGAAGAGTAGTTAGAAGAAAATATATTCTAGATAAAACTACGTATAAATGGTATGTGAAATGATGGGAGATAATAAAATTTAAGGACAAGGGTAGAGTAGAAAGAACAGTAAGTCAAGAACAAAAACTTAAGGAACATCTACATATAAGATGAAGACAGAAGAAGAGGATTTACAAAAGAAAGCACTGATGAAGTGACAGAGGTGTAGGAGAAAAGCCATAAGAGTGTATTGGCATGAAGTAAAACAATAAAAAATGTTGACAGAGAAATAACAAAAAGTGTCCAATTCTAGAGTTTTTACAAGAGCTGAAAAAAAATGTCCCATATAGTTGGTAACTTGGCAATTAAGAGGTCTCTGGCAAACTAGCAAAAGCACATTCAGTATAGAGAGAGGAATGACAGTCATAATTCACGGGACTGAAACTAATCAAAGATGAGCCAAGATCCACATACGTTTTCAGTGATTTCCAAAAGATGAGAGCTAGGAGAAATGTGACACCAAGGAAAGGACATATTTTAAGATTTAGGGTTGACTTTTTCAAATATTGCATGATCTTTTTTCACTAGTAATTATCATTGTACACACTCTCCCAAGTTCATTTGCCCCAATTCCCCTGCCATAGTAAATCTCTATACTGCTATCAAACCCTTTAGGTGTTTGGGTCAGAATACAAGGCTGAAAATCTCGGATAAATCAAATACCTATTTTTTTTTTTTATCACAGACTTCTTTGAAATGCTGATATTTACACTCAAAATTTTAGATAAAATTTCAGGAAATTCAAGAACTTTGTGAAACAGAATCTTCCCTCATATACTGTCAAGACCCTCTTTTCTAGATAATGTTGTCCCAGGATAATGCAAAGGATAGTAACAGTTATTATGAAAGTATGCTAACGATAAGCACTTACATTTTATACTTCATAATGTAAAACACACTTTCACATTTTTTCTCTTATTTGATCCTCCCTAAAATCCACATTTTATAGATAAGGACAATTACATTACTCACTTATATCTAGTGACAGACACAAAATGGGATTCCAGGTCCCTTGACTCCAAATCTCCTGCCCAGACACTTGGGAGCAGTGTTTGCCACAGTGTTTGTTGAGCTGTGAGTGCTATTCAGATATGGGCACTCATCACCACTGGAACTCCCATCCTATAGCTTTTCTGATGGTACCATAAACTCAGAGGGGCAAAATGATTGCCTCAAACAGCTAATGAGTGACAGAGCTTTTGTCTACTGATGCTTTATTAATTATTTTTTTTTCTTCCTTCTGGGCACAACTACTCAGAGAGAAGTAGTGGATTACTGACCCTGTCTGGGCTGGTTCTTCCATGCTCTGAGCATCATGATTTTGGGATATAAACCATAGGCCAGATCAACTCTATCTTTCTTATGCCTGTTATCTCTTCATAGAACTAGGGCTTTGATTGAATAGCCTCCTGAAAATTCATTTCTTCTTGCTTCCCCACGTGGCTTTAATTTATTGTCACAGTGAGTCCTTAGAAGTTCCTTATTTCCTCTTTCAAGGACACAGAAGAAGAAAGCATAGAATTTTTCCTTCGTAAATAAGGCTGTTCCTTTTATTCATTGTTCCCTGTTTCCATTAAACAACCTCCATCCATCTATATTTAGTTGTTATTGATTCTCACTTAACTGTCTTGTTTCTCCCAGACTCTGGAAAGCACTTCAACTCTGTGGAAACTGAATGTACTACTTCCTCTGATCTCAAGCCACAGGCATGTGCAGTGTAAACACTCTATCTTTCCCCTGCCCCTAGGGTCAGTCTCAATAGAAGAGTGGGGTAGGGGTTGAGGTAGGATTCCTATGTAAGAGGGTATTGGACTGGGAGTCAAGAGACCCTGACAAAAGCCCCAATTCCAGCTTGTCCTAAGTGCTATAATCTTGTGGGCTTAGATTCCTTATCTGAAAAACAAAAGGATTTGTATTAGATAATCCTAAAAGCCCTTTAATGCTGCCTTTCACAAATTACATTTTATGTTGCACATGTATCTATTGGATAATATTAATACAATGTAAAATTATAAAGTACTGGGAAATTATCTTTTTTAACATTTGTTTATTTTGCGAGAAAGAGAGAGAACACATGCATATACAAGCTGGTGGGGGGGGGGGAGAAGAAGAGAGAGAAAGAGGAAGAGAGAGAGAGAGAGAGAGAGAGAGAGAGAGAATCCTAAGCAGGCTCTGCTGTGTTGTCAGCACAGAGTTGGCGCAAGGCTTGATCCTATGCACCATGAGATCATGACCTGAGTGGAAATCAAGAGCCAGACACTCAGCCAACTGAGCCACCGAGGCACCCCGGAAAAGTTTCTTAGAAATGGAAAATCTCTTCATTGATATACTCATTGCTCTGATGATGCAATGACTGAATACCTGGATCTCCCCAAACCTCCAAGTCCTTGTACCTTCACATCAGGAAAGATGTGTTCTCTCCCAATCCTTGCTCTGATTTAGCTACGAAGCAAAGCTACCAGAAAAATAAAGTTAATGAGGAGGCCATTTCAGCCTTAAACATGGGGAATTAGAAGGAAGATTTAGGGAGTAAGTTTTGGCATTAGCCAAAAGAAGCAGAAAAGAGGCACAGTTCAGAGAAGTATTCAAAATTACTTTAGAACCTGAGTTGAGAGAAGTAGTCAAGGAATGGTTGAAAACCATTGGACAGAGGGACTCCTGCATGTTTTTTTGGGACAAGGATAAAGTTCTAGAGTTAATAATCAGCTTTTCTGTTCCTGAGACAAAAGTAAATAAATTGAATTCTAGCAAGTGGTTCTGAGATTTAGAAACCTCTTACCACTGGGATGGCTCTGTGAGAGGGAATAACCTTAGGAACAAAAGATCTATTAAAATTACTATCACTGTTATTATTATTACTTCTCCTATTGCCTACTTTTCCTAAATGTTCTTTTCTTCATGTGTATTTTTTATCTCTGCAATTAAGGCTTTGACCCTTCCCAAACACAACCCCCTTCCCTGACACTTCCCTTGTACATATTCTTTTACTGCATTAATAGAAATATCTAGAGTGTCTAGAATGAAAAAAATGAAGGTTCTGCTCCACCCTTCCCCCAGGGAGTAGGCTTTAGGACTTTGGCTTCCATTCCCATACCGTAAGCATGTCCATGACAAAAAGTCCAGCAGAGATGATGAGGATGGGGATGGATACATTTCCAATAATTCTGGAAAGAGTAGAAAGAAATAGAAAAATAATAACCCCCAAAGGAGAACTAGGATCAATGGGTGAAATTTTTGAGTATCAGACTTTTGCTGGAAAGGAAAGGGAGGAAGCAGGAGCCAGGTAGGTGGAATAGGAAGTGGGGGAACAAAGTTATTTGAAGGATTGTTCCTTTCCTCTTCCTCCCCAGTCCATGGAGAATTGATGACCTGAAGACTAATGCACTATTCCTTACAGAAAAGAAAATTCTGGCATGGATCCTGCAGGTATTATTATCCAAGGAGGCCCAATTCAGCAAAGAAGACTAGGAATTGTCTCGAAACTTTGAGTAGGGGTGAGGTGTAATACAGGCTTGGGTGATGACCTTGTCATTGGAACATTCTAGCTGGACCCAGTTAGAGTGAGGTCTATGAGTGTCAGTATCCAAATTCTCTTACCCCATGCTATATAACCAATTATTTAGCAAAACTGATTAAATAGAAAGACAGAGTTGGAAAGGCAGCTCAAAAAGCAGAATGATGCTCCTTTGAGAGAAATCAAAAGCCAGGATGGTTTTCCATTAAGTTCATGCACCCCTGCCAAACAAGAGCCAGAAAACATACAAAAGAAACCTCTTTACACATACACTCACCATTCACCGAGTCTCTTCTTGCCCTTTCCTGGTCTTGACTCTCTTGGCAAATGACTTGGCTATGTATGCTCTTGATATTTTCCTTCACTTTCTTCTCCAACTCTTATTTCTCTTCCTAGTACTATTATAACTAATAAGAACAACAGCTATAATTTTTAGTTAATCTAGTTTGCTCCATGGCTTCTTCTGAGTAAATATATAGATAGACAGGATCTAGATCTAGATCTAGATCTAGATATATAGATATGTATATACAGATATGTAGATATAGATGATATAGATATAGATATAATGTATTCACCCAGTTTACTTTTTAGATTCTCTTATGCCAATGAGTTGATTTTGGTGTTAACTCTTTTTTGCAGAGGAGGAAACTTAGGCTAGAAGAAATTTTGTACTTTGTGCAAAATCATGCAAGTAGAAAGTGGTGGAGCCAGGTTTCAAGAGAGATCATCTCTCTGACTTGAAAGCCCATGCTTTTCCCCCTAAGCTATAATGTCTCACTAGTAATTTATTTCTTCTCAATGATGATTCTGATGATTTTGGTTCTCCTTGTCAGTATTACCTCCTCAGTCTACCTTGGCTGACTCCTGAAGTCCTATCCTATCAGCTTTGCTCCACTACCATCACCCCTACCCCTACTCCCACCTCCACAATCATCTTCTCTGCAGGCAGTTCCCAGACAATAAGAACTGAAGACCTGAATATTCGAGAAATTCAAAGCAGAGTTTTAGGACCAAATTGCTCCTTTTGTGGACACATGATGCCTGTCTCAGAAGATGCATGCTTGGCTGCTGCCTAAAATGGGGGGGGGGTCCCCAGAATTTGACATCATTCTCATCTGAACACAGTGCCTTTTTCCCACAGGGCTGCTGGTTTTATGAGTAATGAGCAGACTTAAACTATAAAAATAAAATTAATTCAAGTCATTATTCCAAAGAAACCCAGAACAGGGTCATGCCTAATTTGGCATCTAAGGAAAGAAATTTATTCGTGATATGTCAGAACTCAGCTCTTGTTGGACTCACACATGTGCGCAGGCACGCACATTCACAAATACAACCTCCCAACCCTGAAGCTATTTTCCAAGAAAACCAGATGAAGAGAATCTTCATAATCAGAAGCCAAGAGTGAGTCAGTGTCGGGTAGAACAACTGAGTAGATAGTCCTAGTGGGAGGAATGCCAGGACATGTGAAAAACAAAAGCAGTGAGTTCAACCATGGGAACCTTGGAAAGTTGCCTGGGACCTTGGAAACCATTTAATCCAGCTCTATTAACACATATATTCCAGTAAGCTAAAATGTTCCATTAGTTTAATATTTGAAACAACTCAAACAAATAATTATAAAATTAACTTTAGATATTTCTGACCTGGTTAAGAAATGAAACATATATCATCTTAATTTTAGATCATATCAGATAAATGAGTTTGAAATGAAATGTAGGTCATGTTTTTAAGTCAAGGAGCAAAGGAACAGATGAAACAGTAACTTTCTATCTGTGCAGATTTAATTTTCTTCTTGAACTATATTTTGGTTAAAGAAAATATTTCTACTCCCAATAATAGTCATTCTCTGCTGAACTTCTGTCAACATGAAGTTTACAATTAAAAGCCAAGATGTGGATATCCCAGTGGGGCAAGTGTGGATGGAGCAGGGTCTTCTTCCTCATTCTCAGCACTATTTCTATTGATACAGAAAAATGTATTTAATAATGGAAGTATTAATAAAGAATGTTATATTAATGGAACAGCAAAGCCTAGGCTAGTCTGGTAATGAGTAGTTTGAGAGGTAATATTACTGACAGTGCCAGGCATGATCAGGGAAGGGCAGGTTGCCCACTGAGGATTGTGAGGTGAGAACTGGTTAGATATGAAGCAGAAGTGGTCAGCTGGGAACAGTTAATGAAGACCTTGACTGCCATGTCTACAAACAGGAAATTTAATTCTCCAGGTGAAGAAAAAACATTGGCGTGTTTTCGGAAAGGGATCAACATGATATGATTTGTGTTTTTGGTAACTCATACTAGCAGTAAATGGAGAATAGATTTGAAGGCAATTAACTGAAGGTAAGGAAATCAATCAGAAGGCTGGTGTAATAATCCATGCAAGAAGATAAACTTCATGAGAGTACTTAATATTCCCAATGTATCACTGCTATATGTATTCTCAGGACCTAAAGCAAAGGATGTGCCCATTAAATAGTTGTTAAGCAAAAAACGACCTACACTTATGTCCAAGAGGGAAGTGAAAGAGAAAGATAGGTTAAGGGGTCAGATTTGTGGCAGACCACACTCATCCATAGGTTTCCAGACAACTTTTTTTTTTTTCCAGATCATTATCCGGAATGTGCCAGCTAGCTGCCTAGATTAAGCTACTTTTTATTAAGTATTTACCATGCCCAGATCCCGAGGCTTAGCATCATTGTGTACACATGATTTCATTTAATCTCTTTAAAAAAAAAGCAGGAATTAGATATTGTTATCTCTAATTTATGTGTGGACAAAATGAAGTATCTGCCTCAGGTCATGTAGCTACTACCAGGATTTGATTGCAAGACTGATTCTAAAGCCTGTGACTTTTCCACTATTCTCAGAGGAGCATGTGTCACTTGCCTTATTAAACAGGGGGTTTTATGTATCCCATTTCCATACACATTCCAAAAGAAGCCTCTAATTCACAGCTTCCACAAACAACAGCAGCACATTTTGAAAATTTGTGCAAATGTGTTTTTAATAAACTGCCTCAAAATTTTCTGTATGCCTTAATAAGTTTTGTATCCTCAGGAGGTCTTATTAGATAAAGATAAGATGTTTTAGAAAGTCCCCCACCCCTAACTACTTGAAGATGCATTAATCATTTTAAATCTCCCCCAAAATCATGGGCAAAAAGACAGTGGCTTAATGAATATAAATGCTACCCATTCCCTCACGAAATACCTTTGGATGAACTTCCACAAATACTGAACATGAAGTGGACCCAGAAAATCCTGTAAACAAATAATAGATTCTGCCTAGCCCTGCTGCAAGTTCTATCTGGTTATAATTCTACCCTTTCTTTTGCTCCAGCTTTCTCTTGCTAAAGTTATTTGAAAGTGTATTGCTTTTCCATCCTGAAAATGCTATTTTACACTCCTTTTGTTTCTAATAGGGCCCTGGAAAGAGCAACATAATATATTTTTTCCTTCCAGATGTTTCCCTTTCCTCTTTAGAAAATGAATTTTCCACCTATCATTTCAAAGTACCCTGTCAAATGGTATCCTGCTTATGGCCCAAGTGCATCCCCAGCACAAAGGCAAAGATGTCTCTTAGGGAGGAAAACAACAATATTCTATCTAAGCCATGTAATTGCTTTTAAAATGTGCATTGTTTTTATTAGTAGCCCTTTTACTGCTGTCATAGGATGATCATACTCTTTTTGAAATGTCTCTTTTATTTTCCATTTTTGTCTTGGGAAAATATTTCAATTATAGAAATACTCTGTTGAGTTAGACAGTTCTCATTGATTCACAACCAACCCACCATTTCCAAATTTTGGGGAGCTGACAGAATGAATAGACTGAAATTTACTTTTGTCAAAAGCCAAAAAAAGTAAAAAGGCTATGAGGGAGATTAACTAGTTGTGCCTATAAGATCACAGCTCTGTGCTTATTTTATCTGTAAAATAGGGATAATAATGGTCATATTTCAAGGTTTTTGTGAAAATTAAATATATGTGAAAATGTCTAGCATAGTTCTTGGGTCACTAGAAAAATTCAACAAATAGTAATAATAGTAATAGTAATAGTTGTTATTGCTGCTATTTCAAGAAAAACACTAAAACTTTTATTCTTTATTTATCAAACATTTACTGATCATAGATGACACAGTCCCCCATGAAAGAAGCTGTCAGTGTAGTGAGAGAATCAGACAAAAAGTTGACCACTATGTGATGTAATAACTCTTATAATAGAAGTATCTAAGGACTGTTCTATGAACATAATGTAGCAATTTAAAGGCCTTATGTTTATATAGCATTTTACAATTTTCATAGATATTTTCTCACAACAACTGTTTGAAGTAGGTTTGAACTACCCAGTTTTAACTTCACCCTGGAAGCTACCATTTGCTACGTGACTCCTGTGCCTGGCCCTGGGCTAGGAACTATACATGTATTATGTCACTCAGTCATCACTGGAAACCTGCAAAGTACCTACTTTGATTCCCCATTTTACATATAACAAAACTAAAATTCAACAAGTTTTCTTGACTTCCCTTAGTCACACAACTAGTAAGTGATATAGTCCAAACATGGACATAAACTTGTCTGTTTCCAAGTCATTGTCTTTTCTCCATATTTGAGTAATAGATACAAAGTAGCTCAGAGAAAATTACATTGGGGATCAAGAAGAGGAAACGTTTCTCTCAATATTATCTAATATATTCATTTTGAATAAATAATCCAAAAGAAAGGGTGACAACTAACACCCTGAACAAGCTCTATACTAAATGTAGAAGTCACCCTTCTAGATTTGTCCCATTAGTTGGCATTCAACAAAGCTGGGGCATATTAAGAATTTCACAAACAAAGGGCCTTTGGAGAGGGTATTATTATACCATATCAGATAACCTATGGTTGAATTTTAACATTGACATTGACAATTCTGATATTCAGTCTTTCAGAAACTATATTGGCCATCCAGAATAGAGAATAAAAAACTTGATGGCTGCCAACTAAAACCAAATGTTTAAACAAGCTTCTAACTCTTAGACAACAACGTTAAAAGTGTTAAGAAAACCCTAAATTATGCAGTAGTCCTCCCTTCACCAGGGTGGGGGGGGTATGGGAGACACTTTCCAAAACCCCCAGTGGATGCCATTCTAAAATGTATCTTGGAAACTCAAGCACCCTGGAACTTTGAGTGAATTAAGGAGTTTTAGATCTGGACAGATAAGTGTCTATACCTCCTTAGAAAGCCACTCTATCTTCTGCAATCCACAGAGCTCTCTAGCTCTGCATCTTAAGGTGTTCTCTCCAGATCAGACACAAAAGGCTCTGATCATCTGATGCAGCCAACCATAAGAGATAGGTCCTATATCCCAAACCTAGGTGTTACCCCTCAAGAGCTTAGTTGTCATTTACTTTGTACACCAAGACTTTTTAATCAAGATTATAAATTCAATCCAGTTTAACAATTATATACTAAGATCCTAGGTTTTCCTAAAAGCACAGAAATAAATAAGGCTCTATGTTCGGAATTGAAGACTACTTGGGGACATAAGCATCATATAGTGAAATTACGGTGATAGGGGTATGTCAAGGGTGATTGCCCCATGGCAGGACTCATCATTTGTTTGGTAAAGAACCTGGGTGATACTGGCCAGTGGAGAGTGGGAGGGGACAAAGAACAGGAAGAAAAGAGATAGGGGAACAACCTAGTTACCTGCTTATCATCCAGTGCACAATGCCAAGGTGGGGCCAGTGTGACTGAGGCAGACTTTTGGCCCATGGACCTAATATGGCAAGCAAGTGGCATGGATATGGGATCTGAGTAACAGGTAAGGCTAAAATCAAGCTGGCAGTAAAGATTCTGGGAGACCAGTTCATTGAGGAAAATGCAGAGAGATTTTGCCTCTCTAGAAGATGGGATTGACTTGAGGTTGGTATAAGAACTCCAGTCAAACAAGTTGGGATTCAGACTGAAGCACTAATCTTATCCTGTGGGAAATTAGAGTTCTGGATAATGAAATGGAGGCAGAAGTCCAATTGCTTGGGTAGATAAAGGCTCTCCATGACCAGGAAAATTGCTATGGTTCCCCACATATCCTCATGCCCAGACACATTGAGGACTGTATTTATATCAGCAAGATTAATTTCATACACCATTTTTTCCTGTTTGGAAAAAGATTAGAATAGGATCTTGACATGAAAGCCTTGAAACTGAATGGGTAGAGAAGGGATAAAGGCAATATGAAATATGTTTGTTGTTGAAACACTTTTGAAGGCTGGGAAAAAGCAATTCACAGCCTCTTTCCTATCAAGACAAAGAGGAGTCATTTTTATAACTGTAACAATAGAAATTTGAGAAAGCAAAGAACTCACTCCACTTTTTTCCACCTGAACTTCCCTAATCTTCTACTTACAGGTAGATTCATGATTTTTTTTCTCTTAGGAGAGCCACAAGAAACCTCTCAGAAATATTCCAGCATATGCAAATCCTAACTAGACAGACAAAAATACTCTTTGTTCTGTTCCTCATGTGCTCTGTGGGAGTTTTACCTTGTTTGCATGATTGATCAGTTTGCATGTTACTTTTCAAAATCACTTTTCAAATGGAGACATGAAGTAGAAAGCAAGAGGAGGACTATCAAGGCCTGGGCTGAGTGAAAGGGTACCCAATCCAGGATAAGGTTTCTAATCAGCTTATGAATATTTCTCCTGCACAAATCAGATGGTCACTATTAGGGGCAGTGTCTGCAGCCTCCCTTATATGGGCAATGGGAGAACAAATTTCCCAAAGATATACTGTAAAGTGAACAGGCTCCCTGTTTCTTCTAATGTCTAAATACATAAGATATGTATATACTGCCAAGGCAATGCAAGCCAGCATCCCTAAACTTTCTCAAGATTCATTTGCCTTTGTTACCACGAGTTCATGATGTTTCCAGCCCTTCCCACTGTGCAGTTTCTGCACCCTTTCCCAGGAGCTCTCTCCATATCTAATGTCAAGAAAGAACTTCCATAATTCTTCAGAAGGGTCCCCCTCTTTGCCCAACTCCAGACACAATGTGCTTCTTGTATGTAAACCACAGGAAAAATAATCCACTGCCATGAAGCACTGTTCTCAGGATCACTTGCCATAAAATATTACTTTTGGGGGGGGTTTCATGTCCTCGTCTTAATCTTCACCTCCACTGTCTTTGTCCAAGCTTCACAATCTCTTACCTATATTACTGAAGTAGTTGTATAACTTGCCTTTCTGTGGCCATTATCTCCTCCTTTCCCTGCTTCCCCAACCTCTTCCTCCCTTCACCCCAAGCTTCTTATTCCTTATTCTGTTGATAGCGATTCCAAAGTACAAATATGAAAATGTAACTTGCTTTATTAAAAAACCATGAGCATACTTAATCAAATGCTAATGAGAGGAGAAAAGGAAAATAAGAACATTTTTGAGCATCTGCGATTTGTCAGACTCTGTGCTAGATCTTGTTATATACAATACTGCTCCTTATTCTCGCAAAACTTCAACATAATGTAGTGTCAGCTCTCTTTTATTCTGAGGAAACTAAGGTTCAGGGAGCTTATATAATGTATCCAAGGTCGTATGACTAATAGATTCAGTACACAGCATCTGAGGTCTGCAGGCATGTATTGACTTCACTTTCCCAGTATCAGTTCTAGATTCTAGAGATGTATAGATGCAACAAGATATTTGACTATCTCAGACTCTGAGAAGTCCACAATGGAGGAGACACTCAAACTAATAGTAAATTATAATACAATATGGAAAGCGCAATGCTGAGTGACAAAATCAGAGTTTGAACTCAAGTCTCTCCTAGTTAGGCCATGGTTGCCAATTTTTTAAAAGATGGGGGACTTTCAAATATTGAAACTTTCAAATGTTAAAACTTTCCTTAAACTTTCACATGATAGTATTTGTATTTTTACTCAGAAATTATGCAATAACAAAAAGTTACAATTAATTCAGTGAAGTTTTCAAATGAATTTGCATTTTATTAATAACAAAAGCAACAATGTCTATTTGAATCCACATCTTTCTGAGAGATACTATTATCTCAGTTAATGTACTGACAGTGACTGCACGGCAGCATCTGAATTTAGGATCCCCTTGCAAAAACCTTCATAGCTACTACCCAAAGCAATCTACAAATTCAATGCAATCCCTATCAAAATAACACCAGCGTTCTTCACAGAGCTAGAACAAACAATCCTAAAACTTGTATGGAACTAGAAAAGACCCTGAATAGCCAAAGCAATCTTGAAAAAGAAAACCAAAGCAGGAGGCATCACAATCCCAGACTTCAAGCTATACTACAAAGCTGTAATCATCAAGACAGTATGGTACTGGCACAAAAACAGACACTCAGGTCAATGGAATAGAATAGAGAACCCAGAAATGGACCCACAAACATATGGCCAACTAATCTTTGGCAAAGCAGGAAAGAATACCCAATGTAATAAAGACAGTCTCTTCAGCAAGTGGTCCTGGGAAAACTGGATAGCGACATGCAGAAGAATGAACCTGGACCATTTTCTTACACCATACACAAAAATAAACTCAAAACGGATGAAAGACCTCAATGTAAGACAGGAAGCCATCAAAATCCTCGAGGAGAAAGCAGGCAAAAACCTCTCTGATCTTGCCCGCAGCAACTTCTTACTCAACGCATCTCCGGAGGCAAGGGCAACAAAAGCAAAAATGAACTACCGGGACCTCATCAAAATAAAAAGCTTCTGCACAGCGAAGGAAACAATCAGCAAAACTAAAAGACAACGGATGGAATGGGAGAAGATATCTGCAAACCATATATCAGATAAAGGGTTAGTATCCAAAATCTATAAAGAACTTATCAAACTCAACACCCAAAAAACAAATAATCCAGTAAAGAATTGGGCATGTCTTTCATGTCTTTCATGAATAAACACTTCTCCAAAGAAGACATCCAGATAGCCAACCGACACATGAAAAATGCTCAACATCACTCAACATCAGGGAAATACAAATCAAAATGACAATGAGATATCACTTACACCGGTCAGAATGGCTAACATTAACAACTCAGACGTTAACAGATGTTGGTGAGGATGCAGAGAAAGAGGATCTCTTTTGCATTGTTGGTGGGAATGAAAGCTGGGTGCAGTCACTCTGGTAAACAGTATGGAGGTTTTTCAAAAAACTGAAAATAGAACTACCCTACAACCCAGCAATTGCACTACTAGGCATTTATCCAAGGGACACAGGTGTGCTGTTTCGAAGGGACACATGCACTCCAAAGTTTATAGCAGCACTATCAACAATAGCCAAAGTATGGAAAGAGCCCAAATGTCCATCGATGGATGAATGGATAAAGAAGATGTGGTATATATGTGTGTGTGTGTGTATATATATATATACACACACACACACATATATATACACACACACACACGTGTATATACACACACACACACACACACACACACACACACAATGGAGTATTACTTGGCAATCAAAAAGAATGAAATCTTGCCATTTGCAACTATGTGGATGGAACTGGGGGGTATTATACTAAGCAAAATTAGTCAGAGAAAGAGAAATATCATATGACTTCACTCAAATGAGGACTTTAAGACACAGAACAGATGAACATAAGGGAAGGGAAATAAAAATAATATAAAAACAGGGAGGGGGACAAAACATAAGGACTCTTAAATATGGAGAACAAACAGAGGGTTACTGGAGGGGTTGTGGGGGGGGATGGGCTACATGGGTAAGGGGCATTAAGGAATCTACTCCTGAAATCGTTGTTGCACTATATGCAAACTAATTTGGATGTAAATTAAAAAAAATAAATTAAAACAAAACAAAACAAAACAAAACAAAACACCTTCATAGCTACCCCTGAGACCTTAGCAAATTCACTAAGAATGAATGCCAGCTTTGTAACCTCCTCTGACATAATACCCTTCCTCACAGGGCTCTGCACTGTTGACAACTAGAGAACCAGGATGAATAATACTTGTGTGGAGGTCAAATAAGCACATGCCTTTGCCAGACTCTGGACAGTGATGGGAAGTCTTTGGCCTCTCCTCTAACCCACCTAGATATCCAAGCATGGGAAGTTAAGAAGTAGGAAGGTAGGGAACTACAATGTCTTAGTGTCTGCTCTGTGCTAGTCAAATAATTTATCATCTAAAAGTTACATTGAGTCTGGTGTTTAAAGCCTTTCTGCAGAATCTTGCCTTCCCACTTTTAGCCTGAGTGCCTGCCTTTCCCTTCCTTCACCCATTTACCTTCTCTTGTATTTTCCTCAAACATACTTTGCTCTTTTACCTCCCATTGCCTTTGCTAAAGCTATTATTTTGCCTGGAAAATACATGACTAGCTCTTATTTTTTATCCTGCTAAAGTCTCTCATGCTTTAAGATCTAACTCCTCTCCGAAGCTATCACCAATCTATACAGGAAGTTGTTCTCTCTTTCCTCTATGCCACACTTAATTTTCCTTTCATTTATATCATTGAGGACATTACGTCATATACATTTGTTTATAGATGTGTCTTTTATCACTGGCCCATGCTCTTTTTGGGGCTGGGACTACCTCTTATTTCTCTTAAATCCCCAGTATATAGTATTGTACCTAGAGCATTATATGCATCCTATAAAAGGTGAATAAATGAATGAATGAATGAATGAATGAACAAATGCATGTTTAATAATCTTCAGTTGCATGTGTAATCATTGATGTTCTTTTCTGCTTCATTCTGTCTGTCCTGTCATTTGTCACTTTCTAATCCACTCATCTGTTGAGTTGATTATAAAAGCCTAGGATTTAAGTGTTGGAAGAGACCTTAAAGACCATCTAATCTGATCTTCCTAGTAAGGCAAAAATCCCCTTTCTGTGATTAGGAGTCATTTGTTCTCTGATAGGATACGTTTAGTGATAGAGAGTTCACTGCCATTCAATCATTTTTAAATGATTTAATTATTAACAATGTCAAACTATATCATTCTATCATTTCTCTTCCAGTGAGACTATTCCTGCCCTCTTAAAATGTACTATTTACATGTATTTTCTCCTTCAAATTACATCCTTTCAGCTACCTAATAAAAGACTGAGAAATTAAGCAGTCACTTGTGCAAGCCATTCTGGGACCTCAGAAACTCTTATAGGTTTCTGAGATCGAAGCTGATAGTTGTAGAGATAGCTGGCTGGGGTAGGCAGGTTCAGTGAGCAAGAGACTGGCAAATGCAGGCTGAACCCTTGAAGGCACCAGAAATCCAGGTGGTGGAGGGAACCTAGGTGGCACTCTAAGCTAAAAGCAGGGGAGGTAACATAGGCAAAAACATGGTGTTCACAATAGCAGTCCAGCAATCTGGAAAGATAAAGTGCGAAATGGGTCCGAGAGTGACAAGTGTGAGGCTAGGCAAGTCGTCAGAAAGCTGAGTATTAGAGAGATGAAGTGAGCTGCTCAAAGTCATATAGCCAAGATCTTCCTAATTCAAGTCACCCTTGCTTGTCAAATAGTCTTTATACTGTCTCACAACATCTTCTCAGCTCACTCCTAGTAACAGCCACAAAGTGATGATTCAAAATGACTTATTAGATTGAGTTCTGTTTCCTCACTGAACCTTCACATTATGGAGGCTCCCTCCATTAGCCCCCCTGGCTAATGGGAGGCTATTTGTACCACAAGAGCACTCAGGTCCTAGCTTCCAAGTCAGAGGCCCACCCAGCATTCCTGCACAACTCCCTTTTCTACAATGCACAGGATTATCACCCACCATGGGTCAACACATTCTTCTTTAAACATATTGGTTAATCAGGGGCATCTGGGTGACTCAGTCGATTAAGAGTCCGACTTCATCTTAGGTCATGATCTAACAATTCGTGGGTTTGAGCCCTGTGCTGACAGTCAGAGCCTGGAGCCTACTTCGGATTCTGTGTCTCCCTCTCTCTCTGCCCGCCTCCCCCCCCCCCCCCAACACACACACTTTATATCTCCCTCTTTCAAAAATAAATAAACATTTAAAAAAAGTTTAAAAAATATTTTGGCTAATTAGTCTTAATGGATCTGAAAACATTTTCAAGGATGATTTTCCATATCTCTTTTCCTTTTTTTCATTTTTTAATTTTTTTAAGTGTTTATTTTTGAGAGACAGAGCGTGAGTGGAGGAGGGGCAGAGAGAGGGGAAGACACAGAATCCCAAGTAGGCTTCAGACTCTGAGTTGTCAGCACAGAGCTGGATGCAGGGCTCGAACCCACAAACTGTGGGATCATGACCTGAGCTGAAGTCAGACGTTTAACTGACGGAACCACCCAGGAGCCCTTATATCTCTTTTCTAATCAGCTTTGTGTTTACTTCAGAAAAGCTCATTTCAATTGTTGTAAATTACTGGTAGATACCTCATTTCCCTAATTTTATAATACATATATAAATCTCAGACTGTTCTCCTGAAAAAGATACAACAAAAATAAAGGTAGAACAGGTCTATTGACAAAACTTCCTCCATGAAATGAATTCCAATCGACTTTTCCAGTTTCACTTCTTGCCACTGTCCCTAAGAGCACCCCCTGGGTGCTCAATTCTCTATTCCATCGTGAAGGCCTTAGAATGGCTAAAGTTTCTCCTAAATTATCCTTTTGTCAAGGTTGGTGAGTTGAGATGGTAGTGTCTTTGCCAAGGTCATGCAGAAAATTAGCATTGGGAAAGAGGTTAGAACCTGTAGATTTTGCCATGGCTTTACCTTGAGGCATGATACTCATGAGAACTTCTGTGAAAATGGTGGGGAAAAATATATAGTATATGATGCAATATATTTAAGGTAATGCATGCCCCATGTGAGACTTAACCTGCACCAAAGATTTCTACATTTGTTAATGTAGGCAAAAGATTCAATACAAACATAAAATAAAACCTTCCACCCCAAGGCAATGCCCAGAGTCCCTGAATAAATGAAATAATTACTGCTCCCAGCAGAGCCAGTAGAAGTGACTGCACTGAAAAAGCAGTTAATTTCTGGGAAATGTGTTTAACTCACTCTCTGTTGATCACTTTCTTGGGGGCCATTCAATCAGCAGGAAAGCTTGGCTGTCAGAGATTCCAGAAATGCTCCTTTGACACATACTGAGCAAGATATTTGTATTGTTTTCTATCAGCCAGTCTAACAACATTGCCTCACTTTTCTTTGAAATCCAATGTAATAAATATTTATGTGTGTTTAGGTAAGGAAAAAAGGACTCTTACCTCTTATGTCATAAACTAAGAGTAGTTTCAAAACATTTTAGTTGTATGTATGTATGTATATATGTATGTATGTATTCTTTTTCAGACAGGCAGAAGGAACTTTAACTAGATCAGCATGAAGCAAGGCTGGGTAATAAATATCTGGCCCATATATAGCTATTAAAGCTCACTGATCCTCTTTTAAGTTAAGCTGCAGTAAGGTCACCTTGATTGCAATATCTCAGACACATTGTCAAATAGCTATAAGCTTTGATCTCCATGTCCTGAACCCATTGTTCTTGGGACTGAAATGAACTGGAACTTAGAAACCAAAATAAATCTCTCAAAAATTGAATGATGCTTCCTTGCTCCCTCTTGTCTTTGCTGGTCAGTCTTGCCTGTGTGAAATTGTTTCCCTATTTCTCCAGTCCTTATTCATCATTGCATAGTGGAGTGAGCATGGACCTTGTCATCATGCTAGGTTTGAATCCTGGCTATGCTACTTGCCACCTACCTTGCTTGGAGTGAGCTATTTAATCTTTTTAAGATTCAAGTTTTCTTTCTGTAAAAAAGAAGAATACCTATCTCTGAGGATTACAGAGAAGATTACATTTGAAAACATCTATTACAGAGCTTAACACACTTCTTAGCATGTAGAATGTACTCAATAAATATTACTTTTCTTATTCCACCATATTGCCTACCATAACATCCAGTAGTTCTTCTCAGAATAGAGTCAAGTATCTTCGGCAAATATGGCACCCCCCCACCCTAAAAACCTCCTTAACTCCCTACTCTGCGATTCTCCTCCGAGATGACTGTCTTTTGGAGCATAGATAATAGATTTAATCTCCCAGATCCCCCAACTCCAAGCTATGTGAATTTAGACAAATCAGTTAACTTTTCAGAGACTCTGTTTCTCCATCTTTAAATAGGAATGTTACCTGTACCATACGTTTGTTATGCTGTGAAGATTAAATGAAAGGAAACCATGTTGTGGCAAAACTGATCCATCACAAACTGCAACTTAAAAAAAATTTTTTTTAATGTTTATTTACTTCTGAGACAGAAAGAGACAGAGCATGAGTTGGGGAGGGGCAAAGAGAGAGGAAGACACAGAATCTGAAGCAGGCTCCAGGCTCAGAGCTGCCAGCATAGAGCCCGATGCAGGGCTTGAACTCACAAACCGTGAGATCATGACCTGAGCTGAAGTCAGTTGCTCAACTGATTGAGCCATCCACGCGCCCAACAAACTGCAACTTTTAAAATTAATTGCTAAGAATGCATTATGGTTGCTTTGTCTGCACAGTCTAGGCTATAATCTAAGGGGCAGAAACAAACAAAGCAACACAAAACACCTGTTCTCTGGCCTCCAGAAGCTCACAAAGACAATATATTCAGGAAATTAAATGCGACGGTATATTTGGGGAAGGGTCTGGAAATGCATTTAGAGATCTCTGACTACAGTGCATTGACTAATAAAAGAGTTTCATTATGCTATAAACCATAAAAGATAACCATCCTGGCATCATAAAAAGACTTTTGTTTCAAAACAAAAATAGCAATTAGATATAAGCATTTTAACTGTGCATAAAGGTCACATCCAATTCTCTGCAATGATGGGATCTCCTCTTCAACACCCTATACAGATGACAGAGTGCTCTATGCTTTCAGAGGCACCCAAATCCTCATCAAATGCTTCTGACTTCTGGAAAGTACAAGCTCACTGGGAATTACAAGGTAGCACTCTATATTTCACTCACTTAGGTGGCTTCTTCATCTAAAAGACAGATCTTTAAAAGGGAAGATTAAATTTCTACAAAAGGTAAAATTAAAATGCAGAATTTGGAAAAAGAAAACTATGTATTCCTTTTCTTGCATAATATTCCCTATGTTGGGTAGCATTTTATCATTTGCAATACACATTTTTATTTAATATCTTCTTTACAATCCTCTGGGAAACCATATGAAGAAAGTATCTTCATCATTTAAAAATCTTTTTTCACATTTTACCTATTTTTGAAATGGAATTATGTCTTAAAATCAGCATAGTACTTCCTTTCTTTCCTGTAAACTTGAAAAATCAATACAATTCTTATTGAACTGTTTTATAATACATGCATCTTAATATGAAAATACATTTTTAGAGATACTGGAATCTAAGACCCAGATTAAATATTTAACCCAATGATCCAGAGCAAGTGAATGAAAGGATCAGAACTCAAATTCGTAAATCTTGAGTTCTGGGTAACTTGCTTTTTCACCATCGAGCTCTGATCCAGGACTACTCTTCCTAAGGGAAACTCAGAAACGAATCCCTGCCCAACAAGTCATGTAATTGGACAAAGCACTCTGTCAACCACAAATATTGTTTGACCTATTAGCCAGTAATAGAGTCTAAAATTTGCCATCTTTGGCTTTGCCTTTGAGTTATATAAGCAATCCTTGATATAACACCCACGTTACGTATGTCTACATGTGAATACTACAATCTTATGACTCACCTAATTTCATAAAGGATTTGAGATGACCTAAGGAAATATAGACCAAAAAATTGCAAAATAAAAGAATACAATATAAAAATCAAGATTAGGAAAACAGGTCAAAGGTAGAGGAAGGGCAAAGTGGAGCACAGCTGGATAAAACATAAGTGCCCACACAGAAGAAGATATTGTTAAGTCATGAACTTGGTTTTTGTACCTTCTGCAGCCAGAGCAAAAATAAAGACTCACATATTCTGTGTATAAAACTCACCTTACCTCATCTAAGCAAGAAAAATATGTTCTCCCAAAAGGTCATGTGGGGCTTTATAAGGGGAAATAGATAGATAACATACATGGCCAGTGATCTTGGAACAAATACACTAGCATTTTTTGTAAGGTTGTTTTTTGTAGGGTCCCTAAATGAAACATTAAAACAGTGAAAGCCCAGTGTATAGCAAACAAAATAGTTCAAAACAATCTGGTCTAAGTACATGATTTCCTGAAGGTAAATCTTCATTCGGTAATAATTCCTACAATTTACACAGAAATTATGGACTTAACATTTTCCAAATAACCATTTCAAGGTATCATTTAACAAATAACTTATTTTGTTAGTAACAGAGTCCAGGGTACAGTTTCTGACAAGGGGTTAGATTATAGACATTTTATTTTCTTGTCTGAGGGAAAATCCATATCCTCAAACAACTGTAGCCCAGATCTGCAGACACTGAAAAGCCTAAAAGGTCTCACCTATCAGTGGATATCCCATATCTATGTCGATAATCTTTAAAAAGCAAGGGCAAAAGCAGGATCTACAAGTCACATTTGTCCACTAATGGCCTTTAATATATTAGGTATTTGTTTTTGAGCTTAACCAGTTCAGATTTGGGCCTTGAGAACCTAGGACACAGAAAAATAAATTTTGGTAAAATAGAAGAGTCTAAAAAGGTCTTACTATTAGAGTCTTAAAGTTTGAGGGTAAGAGGGTTAGATACCTGGAAATACTAAGAGTGTGAGATGAAGTGAAACACTAAAGAAGAAGAGAGTATACCATGAAGTATACTCAGTGGTATAATGGAAGGAAGACACTCTGTGGGTGCAAATAACAGTAATGGTTTCGTCCTGCTGTTCAATTGGATGTTCTAAGACTTCCCATACAGGGATATGCATGTGAAAACTTTTGTCAAGTGTAAAAGTTTATATAGGGCAGCCATTCTTTAATTTTCACTCCTTCTCAACTGTTTTGTTTGTTTCTTTCTTGCTCTATTTTGCCTTTGAAATGACTTCTTATACCACTGACTACATAGTTTGAAGTCCTAATACAAAATGAAAATGTGGGCCCCTTTTTCAGAAATTATTAAGAATTTCAAAAGGACAAGAACAGAGTCTTAAACCAAGCATGGGACCCTTCCAAGGGCAGGGCCCTGTGACTGCATGGGTTGCATACCCATGAAGCTATCCCTGGATTCCTGCTATCCCTTGGATCTAAGTAGTCATTCATTGAACACTCCTGAGTTAGGCCATTAGCACTCCTTAATTATTAGGGGAAATATTATTATGCAGTTTTATAACAGTTATTAACCAGGCCTTCCCATTCTTCCTCTTTCCCTTTGATTTGTGCCCATCGATTCTGATAGCAATGTGTACTAATGATTAATTATAGAGAGTAAGCATGGTAGTGAGGATGAGAATGATGATACTTTAAAAAGCTCTGGCCAAAGAACGCCTGGGTGGCTCAGTCAGTTGAGCGTGTGACTTTGGCTCAGGTCATGATCTCACCATTCGTGAGTTCAAGCCCTCGCATCAGGCTCTGTGCTGACAGCTCAGAGCCTGGAGCCTGCTTAGGATTCTGTGTCTTCCTCTCTCTCAGCCCCTCCCCTGCTCATGCTCTGTCTCTCTTTCTCTCTCTAAAGTAAATAAACATGAAAAAAAAAAAAAAACTCTGGTCAGAGACAGAGCACTAGATTTGTAGGAGATGGGCTCAAGATAGGCCCAAAGAAGACCACTGCGGTGTGGACAGTAAGAATGCCACAAAAATTTATTTTGTTTACATGATTTGGCAAGAACTTCTTGATATTCTAGAATTTTAGGCTTAAAATGAGAATGAGTGTTTCCTGGAACTAACTGAAAAACTAGCTAGGAACTATATCAGGGAAACCCATAAAAAAAACCTGACAAATCAGAAAATTCTATCTTGAGTTTTATCAAATTCTCAACTCTGCCATTTCATTAGTCTGGTTACTTTATGGTTTTTCTCTACCTCCAACATAGGAGGTAAATCATTAAATCATTCTGTGGCCCTAGGTTTCATTTAACTTTTATGAATCTCAGTTTTCATATCTGTAAAATGGGAATACTATATGATATACTACCTAAGGCAAATTGTGAAGATCAAATATGCTTTGTACACAGTACATCCAGAAAATATTATAAAAGTGACATAAATCTGTACCATTGACATTTCCTTGTGAAGTCTAGGCCCTCTTCTTTCTCATTTGGAAGTCTATTTTAAAAAGATAGCTATGCATCCATTCAAGGGACTTCAGCCATCAGTTAGCAAGCACAAGAAAATTGGGAGAAACAGAAGAGTGGAGAAGGAACTTAAAAGTTCACACCTCTGGCCTAATAACACCAAGTTCCACATGGCCCTAGAATTTAACACTACCAAAAATCTGCTTCTCTCTTCTGTGCAATCAAACTGACAAAGGGCAGGCTTTGTGGCAAGCCTTGTACTGGACACTGGAGGTACAAGGATGAATATCTCTGTATGAGTCTCTACTGTGGGCGCTTAAGGTCCAAAAGGGGCTCACTTAGCAGAGGAATAAGAGGAAGAGGTCAGGTTGGAATGCGGCAGTATAAAATTATATCATTTAATCTTTTAATCAAGTGCCTTTGTGATAGATCCAGCATCCACAGAGCATGTGAGTGTGTGTGTGTGTTCCCATGTACAAATGTGTACTTGCATGCGTGCCTATACCTGTATGCAAAATCTCTAAGAGAAAAAAAAAGTTATGAAAAGAAAGCAAATAGTCAGATGATGCCAAAACTGTTAATTACAGAAAAATAAGGAGGGCCTAGGACTCATTTTGACTCCCTTCATTCACCCATTTATCTGCTTAACTGACCAGAATTTGCTGGGCACCAGTTATGTGCAAGCTACTGGGTGTCAGGAGGCATACAAAGATGAAAAATTAGGCATTAATCACACCTTCACTATAGGGATCATTTTAAGTTTCTTTTTTTGCCTACTACACTATAACTACCTCAAAATCAAAGACTCTGCTTATTCCACATTTTGCGATAGAAAATGTCTGTGAACTGAACTGCTAATGAAGAAATGGAAACTTTCTTCTTCTCAATGTCCTGTTTAATATCCCAGTCTTAAAAAGGGGGAAGGGTTGGGGCGCCTGGGTGGCGCAGTCGGTTAAGCGTCCGACTTCAACCAGGTCACGATCTCGCGGTCCGGGAGTTCGAGCCCCGCATCAGGCTCTGGGCTGATGGCTCAGAGCCTGGAGCCTGTTTCCGATTCTGTGTCTCCTTCTCTCTCTGCCCCTCCCCCGTTCATGCTCTGTCTCTCTCTGTCCCAAAAATAAATAAACGTTGAAAAAAAAATTTTTAAAAAGGGGAAGGGCCACACTGCAAAGATATAGGCTATTTAGTTTGCCTCACTGATCACAAGAATGAAATACTAAATAACTAGGTAAAGAAGACAGAGAGGAAGATTAATCATGGATTTCCACTAGTCCCAAGCTGGGGCTGCTTCAGGCTAACCCCACACACCTTAACAAGGACACGATGTCCTGGTAGGGTGAAATTAGAGAAGCTGCCAAATTGGCTTTGGTATATCATACTCATGTTGGCACAGCTCACAAAGTTTGGTTAATTAGGATTTTATTTTTAGTAGGCAAATTCTGGTGTGAGAGTCATCTATGATATATAAGCAAACTAGATTCCTATGGATCATAAAGCCCAGATAAATGTTCCATCTCCTCGGGGCTACAGGGCTAGTGGCCACCAAGAATCATATTTGACTTTCCTACCCAGCTTGATGCCAGCCAATCCAGAGCCAGTGGTATCTGAAAGATAGTGATGCAAGGTTCAGTGCAAAAAGATCAATCACTTTGACTGGAGTCATAGGAAATGAGCATTTACTGAGTACTTCTTAAGTGCTAGGTATATATTGAGTTAGGATTATATTTTTCCAGTTTCCAAGATAACCTTAATTGCAATGTAGAGATGAGAAAATTGCTCAGAAAGATTAAGCAACTTATCTATCATAGCTGGAAAGTAGCAAAGTCCATACTTTTTCCTTTTCAGAACCTTCAGACAAGAGTAGGAAAAAGAGATCTGTTAGTGCCATGCATTTTCAATACATTCACATTTCCAGCCTTAAAACCCAGTGAGAGCAGATGCAAAAAAACACCCAAATCCTGAGAAATCAGAGTGTGCTTAATATTAACTTGAATAAATGTTTATGATAATGAAAGGATTAAGGTGCACAAAGATATTAATATTTAGGAAAATTAGACGAAATTGCTTTTATCTGTTGCAAACTCTGTTGAATATTTAATAATCTGCTCTATAATTATGCCTGTTGGAGCTGCCTAGAAGGCAGGAGGAGTCTCTTCTCCACATTATACTACATCTCTGTAGGTGGCTTACACCATCACCCATATCTTAGTAACAACAAATCTTCATATCCATCCTGGATTACTCTCCCGAACTCCAGACTTAATGTCCAACTGCCAGCTGGACTCTTCTACCTGGATGTCCTGTAGACTCTTGTGCAAAAATGGACACATTACTGCTTTCCTTCACCTCGGGCCTGCTTCTCTTCCAGCATTACTTATCCTATTACGTGTCTCTGGGAATAACACTGTCTCCTATTTTATCCTCCTAAACAAACACCCAACCATCTTCCCAAATATAGCTCTCTTACTAAGACCCTCCTTAAGTTCAAATTTCTATCTTTGAAATGTATATATGCCTTTATAGAATATATATCAAAATTTGCCATTCTATATTTGTTTTTGTGATTTTTATTTGTTTTTGGGATTATTCAAATAATATTGTCTCCCTGTTAGACTATAAATTTCTTAGTAACAGGAGCAGTATCTTTTTTTCTCACCATCTTATCCCCCACACCAATATTAGTGCTTGACACATAGTAGGAATTCAATAAATACATGTAGAAAGGATGAATAAATCTATCTCCAACTTGCCACCCTTGCTGCCACACTCCTGGTTCACTTGTTTATCATTTATCACCTGGATTAGAGCAACAGTCTCCTAAATGGCTTCTAATTGGCCCATAGAAAAAGTCATCTTCTATTTTGCCAAAATGGACATTCTCAGGTGTATATCTAATCACTGATAACCTTTCTTTTTTCCCAAGTGAGATCTGATTCAACTAAACAGCTTATATGTTGGTATAGCCTTGCCTTATAATGGAAACAACCGTATACCATGAAGTAAGAAATCTGAGGTCTAATATCTAATAGAGACATTTATCTATCTTGATATACAGATGATCTCCTATGCTTATTTAGCATATTCTGAAACTTTTAAAGTCACAAACTCTCATAAGAATCAGTTGAAAGATATGGTTTACATAGAAACATGCACAACATTTGCATTTAATATCATTATATTCCTCGATAGGAAGCTGAGTTCTGATCCCATGGTAAGACCCTGCCTTAGCTGTATGACCCTGAACAAGCACCTAACATTCGTTGCTGCAGTGACTTCTCCAACCCACAGCCAAGGATGTCTTTACTATGCTAGTGGCAGGATCCTGGAGCTCATGATCTCTTGAAAGCCTCCTCTCTTCGGCAATCTATGTTATAGATTGACTGCTTCCTGTTTCTTCTTCACATCCTACTACTCTAACACTCAAGAAGAACATGAGTTCCCAAATTCAAAGTGATCTCTCTCTCCTGTAATTTTCATAGCATCTTCTCGTGTGTTTTTTCATACTTTATTACCTTACATTAGGACAGAGGGACATGTATCAGTCCTGACTCCCTTTACAGCCTACAAATTTCATAACCATAAGGGAAATGTCTTATTAATTTTCATTGTTATAAAACTCCCAACACAGAGGAGACATTCATTAAATATTTAGTGAAATCATACAATAAATATTTAGTGAACATCTATTGTGTGCCAGGCACTGCTCCAGGTAATTGGAATACAAAATAAACGAAGCAAAGATCCCTACATTTGTAAAATTTACATCCTATCAGAAGAAGACAGTCAACAAATAACAAACATAATTCTAAAATGTATATTATGGGGGCACCTGGATGGCTCTGTCAGTTAAGCATCCGACTCTTGATTTTGGCTCAGGTCATGATGTCATGGTTCATTAGTTCAAGCCCTGCATCAGGCTCTGTGCTGACAGTGCAGAGCCTGCTTAGGATTCTTTCTCTCCCTTTCTCTCTGCCCCTCCCCACTACTCTCTGTCTCTCATGCTCTCTCTCAAAAATAAATAAATAAACATTAAAAAAATAAATTATGTAAGTCTTCTAAAATATGATAAAGGACTATGGACAACAACTACAAAGTAGAGGCAGGGTAAGAGGGATCAAGAGTGCTAGATGGGGGAACGTTGAAGTTTTAAAGAGGATGACCAGGGTAAATGCCACTGAAATCTGAGCACAGACTTGAAGGAGGTGAGAGAGTGGCTGTATGGATATCTGAAGTGGAAGCTTTCTAGGCAAAAAGAACAGCCAGTGCAAAAGCCGTAAGTCAAAAGTACGTCTACATGGTCAATAAAGAAACAAGGGCCCTGAATGATACATTGGATCAGATGGACTTGACAGATATATTTAGAACTCTGCATCCCAAAGAAACAGAATATACTTTCTTCTCGAGTGCACATGGAACATTCTCCAAGATAGATCATATACTGGGTCACAAAACAGCCCTTCATAAGTATACAAGAATCGAAATCATACCATGCATACTTTCAGACCACAATGCTATGAAGCTTGAAATCAACCACAGGAAAAAGTTGGGAAAACCTCCAAAAGCATGGAGGTTAAAGAACACCCTACTAAAGAATGAATGGGTCAACCAGGCAATTAGAGGAGAAATTTAAAAATATATGGAAACAAATGAAAATGAAAATACAATAATCCAAACGCTTTGGGATGCAGCCAAGGCAGTCCTGAGAGGAAAATACACTGCAGTCCAGGCCTATCTCAAGAAACAAGAAAAATCCCAAATACAAAATCTAACAGCACACCTAAAGGAAATAGAAGCAGAACAGCGAAGACAACCTGAATCCAGCAGAAGAAGAGAAATAATAAAGATCAGAGCAGAAACAAACAATATAGAATCTAAAAAAAATGCAGAGCAGATCAACGAAACCAAGAGTTGTTTTTTTGAAAAAATAAACACAATTGATAAACCTCTAGCCAGGCTTCTCAAAAAGAAAAGGGAAATGACCCAAATAGATAAAATCGTGAATGAAAATGGAATTATTACAACCAATCCCTCAGAAATACAAGCAATTATCAGGGAATACCATGAAAATTTATATGCCAACAAACTGGACAACCTGGAAGAAATGGACAAATTCCTAAACATCCACACACTTCCAAAACTCAATCAGGAGGAAATAGAAAGCTTGAATGGACCCATAACCAGCGAAGAAATTGAATCGGTTATCAAAAATCTCCCAACAAATAAGAGTCCAGGACCAGATGGCTTCCCAGGGGAGTTCTACCAGACGTTTAAAGCACAGATAATACCTATCCTTCTCAAGCTATTCCAAAAATAGAAAGGGAAGGAAAACTTCCAGACTCATTCTATGAAGCCAGTATTACTTTGATTCCTAAACCAGACAGAGACCCAGTAAAGAAAGAGAACTACAGGCCAACATTCCTGATGAATATGGATGCAAAAATTCTCAATAAGATACTAGCAAATCAAATTCAACAGCATATAAAAAGAATTATTCACCATGATCAAGTGGGATTCATTCCTGGGCTGCAGGGCTGGTTCAACATTCGCAAATCAATCAATGTGATACATCACATTAATAAAAGAAAAGATAAGAACCATATGATCCTGTCAATTGAGGCAGAAAAGGCCTTTGACAAAATTCAGCAACATTTCTTAATAAAAACGCTTGAGAAAGTCGGGATAGAAGGAACATACTTAAAGATCATAAAAGCCATTTATGAAAAGTCCACAGCTAACATCATCCTCAATGGGGAAAAACAGAGCTTTTTCCCTGAGATCAGGAACATGACAGGGATGTCCACTCTCACTGCTGTTGTTTAACATAGTGTTGGAAGTGCTAGCATCAGCAATCAGACAACAAAAGGAAATCAAAGGCATCAAAATTGGCAAAGATGAAATCAAGCTTTCACTTTTTGCAGATGACATGATATTATACATGGAAAATCCAATACACTCCACCAGAAGTCTGCTAGAACTGATACATGAATTTAGCAAAGTTGCAGGATACAAAATCAATGTACAGAAATCAGTTGCATTCTTATACACTAATAATGAAGCAACAGAAAGGCAAATAAAGAAACTGATCCCATTCACAATTGCACCAAGAAGCATAAACTACCTAGGGAAAAATCTAACCAAATATGTACAAGATCTGTATGCTGAAAACTATAGAAAGCTTATGAAGGAAATTGAAGAAGATATAAAGAAATGGAAAAACGTTCCGTGCTCATGGATTGGAAGAATAAATATTATCAAAATGTCAATACTACCCAAAGCTATCTACACATTCAATGCAATCCCAGTCAAAATTGCACCAGCATTCTTCTTGAAACTAGAATAAGCAATTCTGAAATTCATATGGAAACACAAAAGGCCCTGAATAGTCAAAGTAATTTTGAAGAAGAAGACCAAAGCAGGAGGCATCACAATCCCAGATTTAGCCTTTACTACAAAGCTGTAATCATCAAGACAGCATGGTATTGGCACAAAAACAGACACATAGACCAATGGAATAGAATAGAGACTCCAGGATTGGACCCACAAGAGTATGGCCAACTAATCTTTGACAAAGCAGGAAAGAATATCCAATGGAAAAAAGACAGTCTCTTTAACAAATGGTGCTGGGAGAACTGGACAGCAACATGCAGAAGGTTGAAACTAGACCACTTTCTCACACCATTCACAAAAATAAACTCAAAATGGATAAAGGACCTGAATGTGAGACAGGAAACCATCAAAACCCTAGAGGAGAAAGCAGGAAAAGACCTCTCTGACCTCAGCCGTAGCAATTTCTTACTTGACACATCCCCAAAGGCAAGGGAATTAAAAGCAAAAATGAACTACTGGAGATAGAAAGAAGAAGATAAAAGCTTATGAAGATAAAAAGCTTCTGCACAGCAAAGGAAACAACCAAACAACCAAACTAAAAGGCAACCAACAGAATGGGAAAAGATGTTTGCGAATGACATATCGGACAAAGGGCTAGTATCCAAAATCTATAAAGAGCTCACCAAACTCCACACCCGAAAAACAAATAACCCAGTGAAGAAATGGGCAGAAAACATGAATAGACACTTCTCTAAAGAAGACATCCGGATGGCCAACAGGCACATGAAAAGATGCTCAACGTCGCTCTTCATCAGGGAAAAACAAATCAAAACCACACTCAGATATCTCCTCACGCCAGTCAGAGTGGCCAAAATGAACAAATCAGGAGACTATAGACGCTGGCGAGGATGTGGAGAAACAGGAACCCTCTTGTACTGTTGGTGGGAATGCAAATTGGTGCAGCCACTCTGGAAAACAGTGTGGAGGTTCCTCAAAAAATTAAAAATAGACCTACCCTATGACCCAGCAATAGCACTGCTAGGAATTTACCCAAGGGATACAGGAGTACTGATGCATAGGGGCACTTGTACCCCAATGTTTATAGCAGCACTCTCAACAATAGCCAAATTATGGAAAGAGCCTAAATGTCCATCAACTGATGAATGGATAAAGAAATTGTGGTGTATATACACAATGGAGTACTATGTGGCAATGAGAAAGAATGAAATATGGCCCTTTGTAGCAACATGGATGGGACTGGAGAGTGTGATGCTAAGTGAAATAAGCCATACAGAGAAAGACAGATACCATATGGTTTCACTCTTAAGTGGATCCTGAGAAACTTAACAGAAACCCATGGGGGAGGGGAAGGAAAAAAAAAAAGAGGTTAGAGTGGGAGAGAGCCAAAACATAAGAGACTCTTAAAAACTGAGAACAAACTGAGGGTTGATGGGGGGTGGGTGATGGGTATTGAGGACGGCGCCTTTTGGGATGAGCACTGGGTGTTGTATGGAAACCAATTTGACAATAAACTTCATATATTGAAAAAAAAATTTTTAAATAACAAAAAAAGATGAGAAAAAATAAATAAAAATAAATAAATAAATAAATAAAAAGGAGAAGTAATGTGGAAAGAGGAAGGGCCTTCAGTTAAAACAACACTGGCTTACATACTTGCTCAACCAGTATTCAACTATAGGCAGGCTATATTTTCAGACTCAGCCATTCTTCTGTGCTGTGTCTTGAAAATTGAGTCCATCCTCCCACCATGCCAAAAATGAATGAAGTAGGAGAGGAACTTCTGGGTGCATTTTGAATTGTTGATGGAATTTGATAGTTTGTCAGATTTTCTCCATTTGACTCAAAAGTCACAGGGCACATAGGAAACATTTACTCATACACACACACACACACACACACACACACACACACACACACACACACATATGTCTGGCATGTCCGAGGAATAGCAGGGAGACCAGTGCAGCTGGATCACTGTGAGCAAGGGATAAACAGTAAGAAATGAAACAGTAAGAAAAGAAACAGAGAGGTGTGACATGATCTGACTTGTGTTTTGAAAAGACTGCTCCAGTGGCTTTGTAGAGAATCAGCTATAGGGGGTACCAGGGCAAAAGCAGAAAGTCAGTAGGAGGTCACTGAGCTAATTCAGAAAAAAGATAGTGGTGGCTCAGACCAGTTCAACAACATTCACAGGCCATCTACTGTGTTTCTGGCACAGAAAGAAGACAATATAGTTTCTACCGTAAGAAGCTCACAGTCAACAATCTGTTCCTAACCTAATTCTCCAGCCTTATTACCTTCCACAGGACTCCAGCTCTGCTCATCTTTCCCATTCTCAGCACACAGTATTCCCGCCAGCCCAAATTGCTCATTATTTCCCAAACATAGCATACTCTCCCATGCCTTTGCACTACCCTTCCTTTTGCCCAGACACCCATTTACAAAGCTCACTAAACTAACAAATTTCAACTTCTTTAACACTCTACTCAAATGTTACCTTTTCAGGAAAGTTTTCCCTAACAGCTGATACAGAATTGGTCACCCTCCTTTTAATTTCCCTAGCATCCTGTGTATATCACTTATCTAGATATATAATAGATTTTTATTAGGCTGTAAATTATAGGTATTGTGACTTATTCAATGACTCCAGTATCTAGTCAAAATCTTTGCCTTCATTATCTTTTCACTAAACACAGAGAAGAAGTTACAAAGGGAGAACAGAAAAGAGTAGGAGAGAGGAAGAAAAGAAATAGCACAAGCCACTTTCAAAAGGTTGCCAACCTGGTCTGGAAAAACCATTTGCACATGGTTCTTTTTAAAGAGACAACTGGGAGCAAACAGAGTAAGAACCATTCAGGTTGCAGGCACATTTCTCAGCAAGTGTTCTTTTCTAGAAATAGTCTTAGCAACTGGGGTGGATGGCATGGTCAGTGGGAGTCAGCCATCTATAAATTTCCACTAATCAGAACAAGCATCTGAATTCCTTGATTAAATTCACAAAAGGACTTGTCAGTATTTGGGTCCTGACCTTTGGAGACTGCTTGAGTTGTAGCAGGGATACAAATGTGCTTAGTAGGACCAAGTGAACAACCAGCTGTGGGAGGTGACTCAGCACTGCCTGTGGCTGGCACTCACAGCACTAGGCCAGAGAGGACTAGGGCCGTGAATAGGCTGAGAGGCTCTGGAAAACGAGCCAGTCCTGGCCATGGCAAAGGGTAAAATCTAAGCTAAAAGGGAATAGGTAGAGAAAGGGGATGCCAGTCGTACACTGTGTGACTCACCCACCTTCTCTCACATAATCCTAATAATTTCATGAAAAGTTGGGCATAATCATCCTTTATAGATGTAGAAATTGAGGCATAGAGGCATTAAGCTATTTGTCCAGAGCCACATAGATAAAGCCTGTGTTTACACCTGCAACTTTCTTCAGACCCCTTTCAGTCACAGGACTAAAGTTACTGCGCTATCTGTTCAGCTTAGGAGTCTGGCTCTGGCCCGAGGACTCCTAGTCCTCCCCTAGTCCTCGGGGAGACCCGAGTTCCAGACATGGTTCTGTCCAGCTTGCTACATGTGTCTAGGAAAATAATTTCTCCTCCTTGAGCCTTATTTTTATCACTGTTCGCTGAGAGTTAGGACGAGGTGATCTTAAAGGTCTCTTCAAACTCTGCAATTCTATGATTTCTAGTAAGGATTTTAAAGATGCTACTTTCTTCTCTCCTTCCCCCACTCCCCAACCATCCCTCTACACACACCCACATGCCCTCTTGAGAAGCAGTGTTTAAAGAGTCTTTTTATACTATCCAGTTTAAAAAGAGAAGTTTGACAAAGGGTAGAGTCTCTAGGGACTTTATCACTGTTGATTCACTCAGAACCACATACCTCCCCCCGCATTTAATGTCTCATCTTTGTTTTTGTCAGGAAAACCTGCCTTCCACCCAGCAAAAGAGAGCTGCCTTTATCTTCCAAGATTAACTCTTTTAAAGACTCTATCTTGGGGTTTCAGTTGCGTTAAGGAATTCTATTCAGCATGTAATTGGAGGAAATATAATGGAAATATTGAAATAAAAATAATATTCTCCCTAATATATTCATTTTAATTGTTCCTTTTCTTCTTACCAGAGTGAGTGGGCGGTAATCCCTTCTATTTCAGTTATATCTTCTTTAAATGTCTAGGGTTTTATAATGTGCTATTTTGTGAGTAGAGACGATTTTCCCTTTTTTCCCCCCCTAACTCCTTTATGTTAAACTACATCTGGGTTCAAGTTAAATCATTTTATTGTTTCTGATATACTTGATCATAAGCCAAACAGTAAGTATTCTGCTTATATCAAATAAAGACTTCTGGGATGTGTTCTTATATCAAATAAAGACTTCTGGGATGTGTTGAAAATACAGACCTGACCACAAAAGCAAACTTTCATGGAAAAGCATTAAGTTCTAGAGATGATATAGGATTTTTATGAAAAAAGAGAGAATTCAATCAATAATTCTTATAGCTACAATATTTTGAGGGGTCACAAAGATTTAATTCTCACAACAACATTGTAAGATGTATATTAGTAGATCCATTTTATGTCTGAGGAAGCAGAGGCTCAGAAAATTACATAAATTGCTTAATCACCTAACAAAGTAAGTGGCACAAACTGATTTGTAGAAGTTGATTCAAGAGAGAGGAATCAAGAAGCAAAGGGGCATTGCGGGGGCAAGAGTTGGTCTTTTAAAATCCTCCATGATAGGGGTGCCTGGGTGGCTCAGTCGGTTGAGCGTCGGACTTCAGCTCAGGTCACGATCTCGCGGTCCGTGAGTTCGAGCCCCGCGTCAGGCTCTGGGCTGATGGCTCAGAGCCTGGAACCTGCTTCCGATTCTGTGTCTCCCTCTCTCTCTGCCCCTCCCCCGTTCATGCTCTGTCTCTCTCTGTCTCAAAAATAAATAAATGTTAAAAAAATTTTTTTTTAAAAAATAAAATAAAATCCTCCATGATAATTAAGTTTAATAACCACTTTAAGAGACAATTGGCAGCCTGAATTCTAAGGCTGGACCCCATTCCAGACCACTTTGCCTGGCAGCTCCTGGAAGGCACAGGAGATACTGTCTTTCCCAAAGCTTGGAAATCCGGGGGCCACCAACACATTTGCATTGTTGGTGGCTGCCAGGCCACAGGATTGGTTGCAGGCTGCTACCAGAGAAAATCTGTCTCGGGACAGCAGAAATATTACACTGGGAGGGGTGGAAAATACAGTGCCTCAACAGTTTCACCAGTCCTGACTCTGATGCAAAAGAGGTACACATGTGCAGTTACACACTCACATACACACACACATACTACATGGGAAAACAAAATAGGAGAAATAAAAAGAGATAGGATTTCATACATTGCATACAATGGTGGGAATGTAAAATGATATAGAGACTTTGGGACAGTCTGGCAGTTTCTTAAAAATCTAAACAGAGCTACCATAAAACATAGTAATTCCACTCAAGTTATATATCCTAGATAAATGAAAAGATTTGTTTACACAAAAAGGTTGTATACAAATAATCATAGCAGTATTAATCGTAATACAAAAATTTCCAAAACATGGAAATAACCTGAATGTTCATCACCCAATAAATGACTAAATAAAATATAATATATATCCATATAATGGAATGCTATTCACCTATAAAGAATATTCAGTACTAATACATGCTATAATATGGATGAACCTTGAAAACATTACATTAAATGAGTCACAAAAACCACACATTGTATAATTATATTTATATGAAATGTTCATAATATAGAGATGAAGAGTACATTAGTGGTTGCCTAGGGCTGGGAGTTGGAGAAAGAAGACTGGCAGCTAATGGGTACAGGTTTTTATTTGGGGGAATGATGAAATATTCTAAAATTGATCACAGTGATGGTTACACAACTCAAAATATACTAAAAATCATTGAATTGTACAGTTTAAATAAGTAAACTGTATGGCATGAGAATTCTATTTTAATAAGTCTGCTATTAAAATAAAATGACCAGATTCAGATCTAGCTGACACAATATTATAAATCCTAATTTGAGGATCTGTCCAACATTAATAATCTGAGCAACCTTGGTCTCAAGAAGAATATGACCTACAAAAAGAGGCCTATAGGAAGTCTGAGGGACTATTGTAATAATTTTTGTTTTGTTAATTATAAAAATTTAATAAAATAAAATAATAAATCAATTATATTCATTTTTAAACATTTGGAAAATAACAAATGGAAACTAAAAAAAGAAAGAAAACACTCAAAATATCCAGATAAACCACTATGAATATTTTAGTACATAGATGTACATACATAAAATACTCTTTTGCAACATGATTTTCAATGATTTTATCTTATGATATGACAAATATATTTAACTAATCTCTGCTGATGAGTAGCTAGATAATTTACAATTTCTTTCAATTATAATAAACACTGCCATGAACATCCTTAAAAACAAATCTTTGGATATATCTCTATTTTTTTTGTAATAATGAGTATGAATCCCCAAATTCAGTAGAGCAGCAGCTAAGTGTCAGCTCATATTTTAACTTCATTAATCACAGAGAAAAAAAAATGGCCCTGGAAATCCGTGGTCTTTCTTCCTGATCCAATCACTTAATTATCCTAAAAGGTAAACACATGGCCCCAAATAAATCCAATCTGATGTAATTGCAATTTTTGTCAGTTAACATTAACTGAAAGGAAATTCAAGATATTTATTCATAACCAAAAAAGATTAGTAGAGGCCCAAAGAAGTAAGCCAGGCCATGAATATCAATAACAACAAGCGAGGCTCAGAGGGCCAAGAAAATTGATCACATATGTAAAAACTGGCAGATCTAGACTCAAACTGAGGGTGTATGATTTCAAAGTCATACAGGCCTCACTAGACCTCACTGCATCACACTGCCCTCAAGGAATCTTTAATTTTTGGTGTCAGGCAAAATATGTGCAAATAAACATAATTTAGGTAGAGGAAAATGAGTGCCACAAAAATGATGCAAACACAAATATTTTCTTTATAAAATCAGAGAAGTCTTAATGTATGTGATATGCACAATTAAGGATTAATTCATTCAATAATTTAATAAATATTTGAGTACCTATTTGGGGGAGTACAGCTGACTGCCAGCTAACTAGCAAAATCCATGCTCTCTACTTATTCCTGCACACAGAGTTAGACATTTTATACTTAGATGAGGCCATTAAATTATGATTTAGTCAGTGGAATTTCACTGAAAGTAATATGAGCTGTTTTTAGGACTGCTAATTGGAAGCTGCCACATCGACTTTTCTAATCTTTCCTCATCCAGCTAGCTGGAATGGAAATGATGCCCAGGTAACCCTAGAAGCTAAGCATTGAACCCTTAAATACAAAGAAGAAACTGAGGGTTGATGAGGGTGAGGGATTGGGGGGGGGGAATGGGTGATGGGCATTGAGGAAGGCACTTATTGGGATGAGCACTGGGTATTGTATGTAAGTGAAGAATCATGGGAATCTATTCCCAAAGCCAAGACTACACTGTATACACTGTATGTTAGATACCTTGGCAAAAAAAGAAAAAAGAAAGATAACAGTCAGTTTGGGTCCCTGAATAACTATACGGTTAAAAGATGCCCTGCCTATTTGTTCAAGATTAAGAAAATGGATTGTACTTGCTCAATCCATTAGATATTTTATGGTCGATCTAATACAAAAGTTGGCCTACCCTAATATATATAGACACTGTGACATAATAAACTTGTCATGCCTTCAAGCAGCTTATAATTTTATAGGGGAAGGAAGTGAAATACATATGAATATATGACACAGTATCTAGTAGGAGGAAACTCTGGGAGTATAGGAGTGCTTAATCTCATCTTAGTGATTCCAGTGATAGAAGTTTTCCCCCAAAGAAATGCATCTAAGTTGAGCCCTAGTGCATATGTGGGAATGAATTATCTAGGAAAAGTAGGAGGAAAGGAAAAAAGGAAAAATATGCCAGGCCCAGAAGGAACATGTGCAAAGTGTGAAGTATTAAAAACAAATTGATATGAAGGATTTCTACAAGTAGAGAAAGAGGGTGAGACATTCTTAGTGGAAGGAAAAAATGCAACGTATAGGAGAGTGGACCATATTCCTTTGGAGTACATGAAAAGTGCAAGATGGCTAGTACATGGCAGGAGCTCAGAAGATGACATGGTTGAGTCATTCTTTTTTTAAATAAAAAAAAATTAACATTCATTTATTTTTGAGAGACTGAGAGAGACAGAGCGCTGGTGGGGGAGGGGCAGAGACAGAGAGGGGGACACGAATCTGAAGCAGGCTCCAGGCTCTGAGCTGTCAGCACAGAGCCCAATGAGGAGCTCAAACCCATGACCACGAGATCATGACCTGAGCCGAAGTCAGACGTTTAACAGTAAACTGTACTGGAAATAGTCCATTTGCCCCTCTGTGACCACTTTCCACCCTTTTCCCTGCCCAAGATGGCTGACCCCTATGTATTACATCAACCATATCTGTGTATCTGGCTTATGTTTAGGTCTTCCAATGCAAGAGATCAGAGGCAGGAAGGAGGGAGAGGTTAGAGTATTTATGTCCTGGGATCCTTTCCTGAGAAGTTATCTAAGGTTGGCTGTGTCTCTTGCTAGAAGGTCAATTACTGTCAAAGCAGCCTACTCTACACAACTCTCTCTTCCCAAGTTCCAATAACCTTTCTTTTCTCTAAGGGTGGTCAGTCTTATATTAATTACTAGCCTCAGGTTCTTGTACATCATTTCTGGTTCTACACACCATCCATCCCTAATATAATGGCTCTTTATAAATAAACTTCCCTCAGATCATTCCTATTTTGGGTGTACCATCTGTTTCCCTTTGAGACCCTGAAAGAGATATAGTCCTGTGAATACAGGAATCTACATGTTCCGATTCATTTCTTCAGGCTTTCACACATTCAAGAGGTGCTGATGTCAATTTGAGATATAAACATTACCTCCCCAGATATAGCAGATGTCAGTCCTAGCTGCTTGTGGCATTTCTCAATACCCTCTGGCAAATCTCCCTTGGGATCTTTAGGAGGTCTAATTCCCTGAGGCCTGGGTTATGAGTCCTGAAAAAGAGACCCTCTATGATGAGAGAGTTGAGAGATCTTTAGTTTTATTCACAGAGATTTCCTCCATGTGTTCTTTCATAGTGTAAGTTTATAGTAAGTTTTATAAGAAACTTACCTGAATTTCTGACCTAAGGCCATATAAAGGCCTTATCCAATTTCCATGATATAAATGCATGATGATTTCAAGCTACTAATGATTTAAAAATCAACTTACAAAATTGCTGAAAGGTTAATAATCAGCTACTGCAAGCTAATAAGTACAGCTCTAGCAAGCCACCTCCACAGGGACTGATATGGTTGTATGTCAATCTGTCTCATCTAAGAGTTTTTTGACTTTTGGACACAACCTATCTTTCCAAATACCTTTCACTCTCCCACTCCCAATGTCTCTACTGATATCAATAATGCCCTGGAAGGTCAGAAGGATAGAGTACACTATATTTGTTTTATTTATTTTTAAGTGTTTATTTATTTATTTTGAGAGAGAGAGAGAGAGAGAGAGAGAGCGAGTGCATGTGCTGGGGAAGGGGCAGAGAGAAAAGAGAGAGAGAATCCCAAGCAGGCTCCATGCTGTCAGCATGGAGCCAGATATGGGGCTTGATCTCACAAACTGTGGGATCATGACGTGAACCAAAATCAAGAGTCAGACACTTAATCAACTGAGCCACTTGGGTGCCCTATCTACTGTATTATGAATGATGAGGGAAAATGATGTTATCCACCCGAAGTTACATTACAAGTAATTTTTAACATCACTTAAATTATTATTTTGTTTTTATTTAATTTATTTTTTTAATTAAATGTTTATTTACTTTGAGAGAGAGCAAGAGAGCTGAGGAGGGTCAGAGAGAGAAATTCCCAAGCAGACCCTCCATTGTCAGCACAGAGCCCAGTGTGGGACTCAAACTCACAAACTGTGAGATCATGACCCGAGCCAAGATCAAGAGTCGGACATTAACTGACTGAGCCACCCACATGCCCCTATTTTATTTTTAATAAATATTGTCTTTTCACAAGTATAAAATTACAGAATTTTAAAAGTATTTTTAAAACCCTAAAGAAATAAAAATCTACCATAATCCTACCATCCAAAGACACCAGTTAAAAATATTGTATGTGTGTGTATTTAATATATGAGTAGGTTTCCTACTATTATAATAATTATATACAGTATTCCACCCTACTTTTGCTTTATACAAGATCAGCATTTTTCTGAATTATTACAAATGACTGAAAGACATTTTTAATGTCTATATAATATTGCATCAAGTTGCTCACTATAATTTACTAATATTGGGTTTGCATATTTAGGCTGATTTGACTTGCTGTTATTATCAACCACACTATAATGAACACCTTTGTACACACATATTTTTCAATATTATGTATATTTTCTGATTGTTTAAATCTCAAAACAGTATTGACAGGGCTAGGACTCAGATTTTTAGATTCCCATTCCTGATCTCTTTCTACTACATTTTCCAACTCTTAAACTACTAAACTACATGGACATTTAAATATAATGCCATTTAAAGTTTCCATGTAAATGTTCAGGTTTTCTTAGGCAAAAGGAATCACTTTGAAATTTAACCTAAATGCAAACATAGCCCTCAATTATTATCTTGTAAGAAAATGTTCAAGGGTAATTAGTAATAACATTAAAATTAATGATAAAACTAGAGTATTAGTGTATTAAGCCAATTTGCTTTTGTGGCCTTTGGTTTTATCTCCCCAATGTTAACACACAGTCATTTCTCTGTTCTGTCCTTAGAGTTGCCTCCCTGAGTCTTCATTTCTGTAGAAATGGACTTCAAGCTGTATTACAAAGCTATAATCATCAAGACAGTATGGTACTGGCACAAAAACAGACACTCAGATCAATGGAACAGAATAGAGAACCCAGACATGGACCCACAAATGTATGACCAACTAATCTTTGACAAAGCAGGAAGGAATATCCAATGGAAAAAAGATAGTTTCTGCAACAAATGGTATTGGGAAAACTGGACAGCAACATGCAGAAGAATGAACCTGGACCACTTTCTTAAACCACACAAAAATAAATTCAAAGTGGATGAAAGACCTAAATGTGATACAGGAGACCATCAAAATCCTAGAGGAGAACAGCCTCTTTGACATTGGCCATAACAACTACTTACTAGACATGTCTCTGGAGGCAAGGGAAACAAAAGCAAAAATGAAGTATTAGGACTTCATCAAGATAAAGGCTTATATATCCAGGTGGCAAACAGACACAAGAAAAGATACTCAACACCACTCATCATCAAGGAAATTCAAATCAAAAGCACAATGAGTTATCACTTCACACCATTCAAAATGGCTAGAATCAGGGAGCCTAGGGTGGCTCAGTCAGTTAAACAACTGACTCTTGATTTCAGCTCAGGTCATGGTCTCAGGGTCATGAGATTGACCCTGCATTGGGCTCCATGCTGGGTGTGAGCCTGCTTAAGACTCTCTCCCTCTCTTTTTCCCTCCCCTGCTTGCACACAATCTCTCCCCTGCCAAAAAAAAAAAAAAAGGAAAAGAAAAAAAAAGACCAAAAGCTAAAATCAAAAACTCAAGAAACAACAAATATTGGCAGGGATGTGGAGAAATAGTCCTCATGGACTGTTGGTTGGAATGCAAACTGGTGCAGCCACTGTGGAAAACAGTTTGGAGGTTCCTAAAAAAGCTAAAAAATAAAACTACTCTATGATTCAGTAATCACACTACTGGGTATTTACTCAAAAAATACAAAAACACTGATTCAAAGAGATGCACGCACCCCTATGTTTATGGCAGCATTATTTACAATAGCCAAACTCAGAAGCAGCACAAGTGTCCATGGGCACATGAATAGATAAACAAAATGTGGTATATATACAATGGAATTTTATTAAGCCATAAAAAGGAATGAAATCTTGCCATTCGCAACAACATGGATAGAGATAGAGAGTATAATAATACTATGTGAAATAAGTTCAAAGAAAGACAAGTATCATATGATTTCACTCGTATGTGGAATTTAAGAAACAAATGAGCAATGGAAAAAGAGAGAGATACATCAAGAAACTGAATCTTTATGATAGAGAATAATCTCATGGTTACAAGAGGGGAGGTAGATGTGGGGATGGGTGAAATAGGTGATGGAGATTTAAGAGTACATTTATCATGATGAAAAAATTAGAATAGGATAGGATAGGATAGGATAGGATAGGATAGGATGAAATAAAATAAGAAACAGTATGGCTACAGGTCTCATAGATTTGGGACAGCTTCTTGACTCTTCCTCTGACTAGTTATGTGATCCTTTATGTGCCTTATTTTCTTCACCTGGAAGTGATAATCTCTGACTTTCACTGTCTCCTAGAGCTATTATGAGGATATCATGATGCAAAATCATTTTCTAACAAATAAAGTGTTTTGCACACTGTTTCATGTTATGACCAAAGAGTTAGACAGACTGGGTTCAATAATAATTCTTGCAGAACAGTGGAGTCTTTAGACAAATACTTCTCTGTACTTTAGTTTCTTCCTGTGCAAAATGAGGGCTTTGGGCTAGGTGATCACTGAGACTACTTCCTTCTGAGATGTTGGCACCACATGTCACAAACACAAGGTTTCCTCACTCATGTCCTGGCCTGTGTGATTAGAGAGAAATCATGCAGCACATTAGCACAGTGAGTGCATTATTTGAAGTTAATTAACGGTAGCCACTATTTGTGCTATACAAAAGCCGGAGGTAAGATCTGAATTCATGTTTGATCACAAAGCCAATGTTTTTTTTTTTTCCTGCACCATGTTGTTACATTTCAGCCCCTTTACCTGGAGTAAAAGGAAAAGGAGGTAGTATGGCAGCAGAGAAGAAAGTGATGGGTCTGCCAGTCAGTCCCATGAGGACTCTGCACTTACTTGTGTAAGAGGCTCTGCTCTGCACTTACTTGCTGTATGATCTTGAGTGAGTCACTTATCCTCCTCACAACAAACACGACAGAGCTAAGTTAAATTCTCCACTCCAAAACTTAAGCTATTCACCAGTACTATACTATAACAGGAAAAAGGATTAAGATTAAAATGAGCAACTCTACATTCAAATATAAGCTCTGTCATTTTCTAACTCTCCTAAACTATCTAGGCAAGTTACTTCATCACCCTGAGCCTTGGTATCATATGCTCATCTGTAAAATTGGGAAAGTGACAGATACCCTTCCCAAGGTTCCAAGAGAATCAAAGCACCTAGTACAATGTCTGAAAGCTGTTTATGGCAGAAAGATATACAGTAAACTTGAATTAAATTGAACTGGACTCCCTACAAGGAGACTGGAATCGTAATATTTTAGTCCAGTTTGAATATGGAGAGATCTTGGAAGTCACCACCTTTAGGTTCATTAACCAGCAAATTATCTGCCCCTCACTCATTTCCTCATTTGTCTCACCATCCCATGACTGGGATTGTATCATATATCCTTTCTTTTTTTATTGTCAAAAATGTTTATTTATTTTTGAGAGAGAAAGAGAGAGAGACAGGGTGTGAGCAGAGGAAGGGCAGAGAGACATAGGGACGGAATCCGAAGTAGACTCCAGGCTTTGAGACGTCAGCATGACCCGACCAGAAGTCGGATGCTTAACTGACTGAGCCACCCAGGCACCCTGCATGAATCCTTTCTTTCTCTCTTCCTTTCTGTGCTCCCTTCCATTTGAGTTTTGAGGTTAAACAATTATAATAACTACAGTGCTTTCCCAGCATGCCCTCTAATTTGACTGGGAATGCTGACAGCGATAGGGATGGTCCGCCCTCCCTCCCAGTGCAGGAATCCCCCCCACTGTCTCCCTGACAGATGGCCATCCTCCTTCTACTGAGGCAGCTCTCGAACTCAGCACACACTGAGAGCCCCCCTGTTGCTGCACTGGTCTTATTGGTAGGATGCACTTTATAAAACTAAAGGAAATGGTTAGAAATTGTTACCAAGCTCAAAGTTTTCAACTTTTATTTGAAGGCAATGCGTCAGCAGTGAGGAAAGTGATAGGTAGACAAGTCATTCCCAAGTGGGCTCCAGGCTCTGCTATGCATTTACTTGCTGTATGATTTGTGAAAGTCATATATCTTCTTGCAGTTTCTATTTCCCCATCTGAAACAGCGTGAATAATAATCTGTATCTTATATAGAGTGGTGAGGAATATCAGTATATCTGTTTTTTAAAATAAAATTTGATTCAGATAACTGAGAAGTGAAACAGACAAAAGCACATTTGCTCTGGTGGAAATAAGAGAGAATGGCCTGCATTTTCAGTGAATTTTCTCCTTGCCCTATGCAAGAACTCTTCAGGCAGCACAGAGTGAAAATCACCTAGATTGGACAACTTTGCTGTACTCTGTGTGAAGAAATGGTGGCACACAGAGGTTAAAGGACTTACTCCTGATTCATTCCATGAGCTTCTAGAAGACCCAGAGATGGAATACAGACTCAAGTGTATGTTACTCCTACCCCACTGCCTTATTTCTAGTTCTACATTTCCTCAGGTCACATGATTCATTCTGGAATATGTTTTTTAGAGTTTTTCCTTTTGTTACACATTCAAAAAGACCCTCCCCATGTTTTTCTCATACCCCTCATTCAATCTTTAGGAAGCTTCAGATCCTTCTGCACTTGTTGACATTCTTCAAAATATTCTTATACTTTGGGGGCTTTTTTTGTAAAAGGAGTGGGGTAAGTAATACGGGTTTTACTTTTTGTTTTGAGATAATTATAGATTCTCATGGATTTCCAAAAATAGTACAGAGAAGTCTTGTGTACCCTTCACCCAGTTTCCTTCAAAGGCTGCATCTTTCCTAACTATAGTTGTGAATAATGAATAACAATTTCAAAACCAGGAAATTTACATTGGTACAACATGTGTGTATAGTTCTACACCATTTTATCACATATAATCACCACCACAATCAAGATACAGAACTATTTCATTACCACAAAGAGTTCTCAGATGCTACCGCTTTATGGTCACACCGACCCCACTCTCCCTTACCATTCTGTGACATTACACACACATAACTTATCACAGTCTATTGGTGATGACATATACCAAGCTGATTGAAGTGCAAAAACTACTTCCTTTTAAGTCCCTTTACCTTACTACGTATAATATTATGTTAAATATTTCCTCCACATACATTGTGCATCAGTGTTATAATTATTGCTTAAACATCAAACATAATTTAGAATAAACAGAGCTAAAGGAGTTTATTGTATTACCTATATTTTTACTCTTTGTGTTGTCTTTTTCCTTTCTGACATTCCAAGAGTCCTTCTGCTATCATTTTTGTTTCAAGAACTTCCTTTTCCCATTCTTTTAGGGGAGGTCTTCTGTTGAATACTCTTTAGTTTTTCCTTCACCCAAATGTCTAGATTTCTTGAAGAATGTTTTTTTGCTGGATATTGGATTCTGAGTTTATAGTTCTTTTCTTTCAACATTGAAGAATACTGTGCCACTTCCCTTTGGTCTCTATAATCTTGGATGTCATCTGTTGTGTTCAAAATTTCCCCTTATGAGGTAAGGTGTTACTTTCTCTCACTGCTTTCAAGATTCTTTCTTGCCTTAGTTTGATTATGATGTTTCTTGGCATGAATTTCCCTCTTTTTTTTTTTTTTTTGGTTTTGGGTTCATTCACTCTCTTGAATCTATAGGTTTATGTCTTTTGCCAAATTTGAGGAGATTTCAGCTATTTTAAACACTTTTTTCACCACTCCTCAAATTCTAGTGACATGAATGTCACGCTATTGGTCCCATAGGTCCCTGAGGTTCTGTTCATTTTTCTTTTTAGTCAATTTTTTGTCTATTGTTTAGATCTAGTAACTTCTATTGTTCTATCCTCAAGTTCACTTATCCTATCCTCTGTCCCTGCACTCTCCTATTGATCCTTCTTCGAGTGTGTGGCAGAAGTCCAGACTTACGTGGTCTGACATCATGTAGAAGAGGAAAGGATTCATTACTGACTAGGAGGAATGAAATACCCAGTTCCCTACTTTTTTCTGACACCACCTGGTGGAAGGTTGGAACAAAGACGGAAGTCTAGGTTCCTCACCCCTCCTTTGTTGGTGAGGGTGGAAATGGACAGTTTTTTACCATGGTGTTCAGCTAGAGTGGGCAATTATTGTCTCAAAGTTTTCTGTCCTACTAGGCTGACCACCCCTCCCCCTTTTATGTCTTTTGTTCAGCAAGAACTGGGTTTGGGGAAGATTTGTTTTTCACCTATGACCATTGGCATTTCCGGGTTAGGTTTCTGGCTTCTCAAGCAACCATTCTAGTATATGAAGCAAAAATGAAACCCAGGGAACTCACCAATATAGCATTTCTCAGGTCCTGAGAAACTTAGCCAGTCTTCCCTCTTCTCTCCACCTTTCAGGTCTTTTATGTTTGTTACGTAAATAAGGTATATGCTTTTAGCTATGCTTAGTGGGAGAAATAGGGAAGAGTGGGAGAAATAGGGAAGAGTGCATCTACTCCATCCTTTCCCAGAATGTTTGCAATGTCTTTTCTTTTTAATGCATTTATATTTGTTTTTTTAGAAACTCAGTTTTGACACTATACTAATGCCAATATTCTTAAGACACAAGTTCAAATGAGAACAAAAAAGAACAAAATGGACATCTTGCAGCTTCTAAACTAGTTTTTTTTTTTTTTTATTCAATGACAATCCTTAATGCTGTCCAGATTGCAGTAAAACTGATAGAGACAGACCAAGAGTAGCATTTTAAATTGGTGGAACAGGGGCGCCTGGGTGGCGCAGTCGGTTAAGCGTCCAACTTCAGCCAGGTCACGATCTCGCGGTCCGTGAGTTCGAGCCCTGCGTCAGGCTCTGGGCTGATGGCTCAGAGCCTGGAGCCTGCTTCCGATTCTGTGTCTCCCTCTCTCTCTGCCCCTCCCCCGTTCATGCTCTGTCTCTCTCTGTCCCAAAAATAAATAAACGTTGAAAAAAAAAATTAAATTGGTGGAACATATTTTGAGAGCATGCATAGCAGAAGCTTATAGTAATTAATCTTGTAATCTCTCCCTTAGGAGAATCTCTCTGATTCTAAAAAAATAATTTGACAAATCTACCTATTATAATATTATCTACTTTAGAAAAAATATATTAAAAAACTAAATGCTCACCAACAGAGATATAATAGAGTAAATTGTGAAAAGGAACAGAATATAAATGGGTATATATTTTTGATATTAGATTGCTGCTACATGAAAATGTGCTCATGGAAACAAAAAATATGTAAAATTAAAACAATTGTTAGATTTAGCAGAGGGATAATGTATTAATTCATTTATTTAACAGATATTTATTGAGTATGTACAATATACCAAGCACAGTTCAAGGTGCTAAGGATACATAAGTAAACAAAAAAAAAAAAAAGACAAAAATCCTTATTCTCATGATGCTTACTTTCTAATAGATATAGAGACAGCTAACAAAATAAATAATACATTATAGCTTGATAGATGGTAATAAGTGCTATACAGAAAAATAAAGCAGGATGATTAGGTATATGGGGGGGCCAGGGGATATAATTTAATTTTAAATGTATGACTTACTTGTTTTGAAAAATATTAATCCATGAATTTACAATTTTTCAAACAAAATAGTATTTTTGTAACAATAGAGTAAAGCCCCATTATTTCAGAAAATATATCTTTAATTTCAAAATTTTAGTTTCTTTTTTCATAATATCAAGGATAAAGATTATCATTACATTAAGAATAATACAGAGTGTGGGGCACCTGGGTGGCTCAGTTGGTTAAGCATCCGACCTTGGCTCAGGCCATGATCTCCTGGTTCGTGAGTTGAGCCCTGCATCGGGCTTTGTGCTGACAGCTCAGAGCCTGGAGCTTGCTTCGGATTCTGTGTCTCCCTCTCTCTCTGCCCCTCCCCTGCTCATGCTCTGTCTCTGTCTCTCCCTCAAAAATAAATAAACATTAACAAAATTAAAAAAAAAAGAATAATATAGAGCTATTGCTACTTGTACATAGCTATCACTATACTTAATTCAAAAGAATATGTATTATAACTGCCCATTTACTTGCTGTCTGTCTGAGGGCTTGTATCTTTTTCCTGAATTTTCATAGCCAAACATTTTAAAGAAGTTTATCTCACTCATTATCTCAGACAGCTGGCTTGAACTCCTGCCACATCAGTAAAATGGCACTCAACAAAACCCCTAATAACCTCCACATTGCTACAAGCATTGGACATTTTCATACTTAAATTATCTTTGACCTTCAGTAGCAGTTGGCATTGTTAGTCACTTCCTCTTTTTTAGAAAAGCCCTCTCCTCTTTATTACATGACACCATACTATCTTGGTTTTCTTCCCACCCCTCTGGTCAGTTCCTCTTATCCTCTTTGGTGAGCTTCTCATCCTCTACCTGACTTTTAAATTGAAGGATTTCTCAGAGGCCTGTCCTAATTTTCCCTCTTTAGCTCATATGACCTCTCTCAGACATCACATCTGCCCCCACCATTCTGGTTATCATCTACAGGCTGATGACTCCTGAATTTCCATCTCAAGATTCCTCTCTTGAATCTCTCACCAATATATCCTACTGCCTACTTGACATATCTACTTGAATATCTCTCAGAAACTTCTAGCTGAATGTTTCCAAAGCCAAGCTAACCATCTCCTTTTTCCAACCAAATCTGCCAAAGCTGTCTTTCCTCCTATAACCTTTGTCTTCCATAAACGGCACCACCACTGCTTTTGTTGCACATGCCAGAAAACCCAGGAGTCATCTAGAACTCCTGCCTCTCTTTAATCTCCACATCTAGTCAATCAAAAGGTTAAACTGATTCAATCTTCTGTTAACCCTCAAATCCCTCCACTTGTTTTCATTGTTACCATTATCAGTCTAAGCCATCATCAGCTGTAGCCTAAGGTATTACAAAAAACCTCCAAACAACTGTCTTCCTAAGATATTTTCTATTAAGCAATAAGACTGAACCTTCCAAAATGCCATTCTGGTCATGTCATGCTCCTGCTTAATTTCTTTAAGTGCCTTCAGAATCAAGTCCAGTTCTTCACCTTGGCTTACAAAGCTCACCTCAGTCTCACTCCTACATACCACTCTAGTCACCTTCTCTTTAGAATTTAAGGTTCCAGGGGTGCCTGGATGGCTCAGTCGTTAAGTGTCTGACTTCAATTCAGGTCATGATTTCGCAGTCTGTGGGTTCGAGCCCTGCGTCAGGCTCTGTGCTGATAGTTCAGAACATGGAGCCTGCTTCATATTCTGTGTCTCCCTCTCTCTCTGCCCCTCCCCTGCTCATGCTCTCTCTCAAGAATAAATAAACATTTTTTAAAAATTAAAAAAAGAATTTCATGTTCCAATCATATTGGCCTTTGCTCATCAAAGAGGTAATGTTCTTTCTCATCACTTGGCCTTCAAACACATTCTATTTCTTCACACATATCTCTGCCTACTATGATCTTACTGCTTTTGTCTTAGTTCTCAGCATAACACACCTAAGGAAGGTCTCTTATCCCTGGAGCAGCTTAAGTCTTAAATGCTGAATAGTTTCCACAGCATGCTTAATTCCCCCTGTTATAACAGTTATCACACTTTACTGTAGTTATATGTTTCATATCTAGCCCAGCAGACTATGAGCTCTATCAGAACAGGAATTATATCTCTCCCCACTATTTTGTTCTGATGCCAAGCATAAGTCTTGGTTCATTGTAACTATTCAGTAAGGATTTATTGACAGGGAGAGGAGGGAGGGAAAAAAGAAAAGGAGGGAGGGAGAGAAGGCATAATGCTTACTCAATTAGTCTTGCGTGAGTCAGGAAAAAAGAAAAGAAATGGGCAGGGAATTAATTGAGTTAATAAGCTATTTGAGACTTTTTAAAGACGTTTTCACATGTTTCTTATAAAAACCTCAAGAAAGCTATTTTGCATTTTATAGTAAGGAAACTGAAGCTTTTAAAAGAGTTGTTATAGCTCATCATGTTATATCTTCAATCTGGAAATCCATTTCCTTAATTTTGTTCACGTCCCATTTCCTTCAGATCTAGGTGAAGTACCAAGTGCGTGCAAAGCTTCTTCTTTACTCTCCATAGCCCTAATCATGTAGTTTTCTTCCTCTTTAGACTCTAGTCCCACATCATATTTTACATAATTCCCTAATGTTTATTGGCACAATGCTCCTTATACTGTACTTATTTCTGTTTGTGTTCCATTTAAATTTTTAGAAAATAAAATCTTAAAGAAATAATCCAGATCACATTATTCATATTATCAGATTCATATGATCACCCCAGAACCTAGTAGAAAGTTAGATGTTCAATAAAATTGTGTTAAATGGAAGCCACCTCTAAGGTTTAGTCTAATCTTCTCAATCTACTATAACGGACAAGTCAACCAGAAAAGTTATTCCAGATCTACCAAAGGTCACACAGCAGTATGTAACTCTCTGCTTATTTGCGTCTCCTTTTCCCACCTTCTCCATGCAGAGAATATGGGAGGAACAGTAAACTTGGAGTTCTGGGGTCTCTGGCTAATGCCACCACTTACTGCTTGTGTAAATATCCTAGGCTTAGTTTCTGCTTAGGTAAGAATACAGATTTTGGCTGTCTTTTAATGCCAGTTCCCTGCAGTGGCTATCAAAAAGCAATCTCAGCCTTGGACAATATTAAAACATATTAATGCATTGTGGTTGCAGAAACTTGAGCTAACAACTAACACTTCTTAAAAAGTCTAATATGGAAACAAAATTAGACTGAACTAAAATAGGCAGAAAAACTGCAAAAAAAACCTTCTCCATTTTGTTGCTAGGTATTCTCACTTTATCTCCTCAAGGCCGAATAGCCTTGAGTGGCCATATATTTGCACAATGGCTTTTTAGTTGCTTCTTTTGCTCATCTTCTTTCTACAACTAATTGATTTCCAGACCTGTACTAAGGCCTGAAGGCATCTTTACTTGACATCAGTTATGACCCCTATAACAGAAATGAAGAAGAATGTTATATTTCACCTAGAAAAGTACCTTTTCCTAATCTGGTATATATTTCATCCAGGAAAATTAGAATTTTCAATACTTTTTATGAAGTAAGAGTTTTTTTCAAAGCCTGGTTGAAATATTAAAGGAAGTGAAGCCCGCAGGTAAGAAAAGTATCAGAAACATGTCCTTTTGTTTGGTTGCCTTGGTTTTGGGAAAACTGGAATTAGGAAAACACTAGAGGAGCTATTCTAATACTGGGATCTATAATGTATTTGTCAGTCTTAAGCCAGGCTGTTGTCTAGAATCCTAAATTGTGATGCACTCCACAGGGCCAATAAAATCTAATATTAAGAGAGCCAGTCATGTACACTTTTTGTGTTGGCCTAAAAACATTTAGAATAATGACTATTGCAAGACAGGTTCTGGTACAGGTAACTGACACAAGAAACAGAATAAAATCCTAGGCAGAAAGCACCAAAGGGCAGAATGAATCCCTGGAGCAAACCAGTAGCAAAGAGAGAAACAATTATGGCAGGTAAAGATCAGTTAATAAAATTCTAAAAAGAAAGTTCTCTTTGAGAACAGATCTCTTCTGTCATATTCATACTGTATCCCCAACATCTAAGATAGTACATGGCACATTAAGATAATCAATAAAATCCTACTAAGTAAACAAATATCTCAGTCTGGATTGAAGAAAGGGAGCTATGAAAGAAGTGAGTAGCTTTGCATCCAAAGTCTGGGGATAGCAAAGTAAAAAAGACAAGAAATGAGGCATATCAACAACCTGATTTGCTCTGGTACTTAGTGCCTTACTGGGCTGATGAACTACAATAAACTCAATTCTGAACATTTAAACTCTTTCAGACTATTAGAGAAGCCCAATGACTGGATAATGGCTGCTTCTGAGAGCCTGCCAATATTGGATAAGAGCACTAACTTAATCCTCAGGTATTATAATATAAATGCAAGGGGTCATTAATATTTCAAAATCTTGTCAAGAGCCCTGACAGAGAGGCCCCAAATGATAATCCATATGAAACAAAACAAAACAAAACAAAATGATTAAGGCTTAAGGATTTTAAAAGCATGAAAAAAGAGAAGACTCCAGCATTGAACAGTTGGGGAAAAAGGATAGTGATTACCGTTGCTGGGTAAGATCCTAACACAGAGCCTAATAAAAGAAGTACAATGTTATTTTGAGGGTTCTCATGAGCAGATCAACAGTGATGTCCTTTTGTTAGCAAGGTTTGAAGTACACATCTACACATATACCTATTAGCAGAGAGACATGCTATATTATTATCCACTGGGCTGAATTCAGAAACTCAAAACAAAGGCTTATCCCTTGCCCAGATCCCATTGTCAAAGGAGATCCAGGAACAGGAGTATAGTTGACTTGATGCAGAAAAGCAAAAAACAGGCCCAGGAAGATATTTTTATCTTTTAATAAACAGTTTTCATTATCATTGAATGCCTACACTTTCATAAACCTGAGCTTCATAGCCCAGCATTTATAGAAAATTGCCAAGTATCGTTTGTAGATAAAAGCACAATTCAATATTTATGAATTGCTAGTTTTCTATAAATATAGACATTTGGAGATGATCTCCTCACTAGTCATTAAAATTTGAACAGGGATCAAAGCTAGAATAATATTAACAATTCCTCACATTTGTATAGTGTTTTACATAATACTATTAATAATAGATGACATTTATTGAGCACTTAGCAAGTGCCAGGCACTTTACATGTAAATTCTCATAACAAATTCAGTTTAGTTCAACAAGCATTCAATTAATACCTACTGTGTGATAGATGAATAACTCTGGTTTCTGTCTTTAAAAACTCTCATCTTGTTGCATTCAATCAATGTTTGTTGAAAGAATAAATGAATGGATGAATGAAAAATTAATTGGTTTGAATGGTAGTGTGAAGTAATAAAAAATGACATAGGCTCCTCCTTTAACTATCTATGGTCTTGAGAAAATACTTAACCTCTCGTAGCCTCTATTTTTTCATCTGTAATATGTGAATATTTAAGCTCTCCCTTGTAAAACCGTTATGACAATAGTGACAGCAAATGCTCTCAGTAAGTGAGAGCAGTTATAATCATCATCACTGCCATAATTATTACTATTATTAAGCAAGCTTATCAAACTCTCTTCACCCTTCTATAGCATGGGACAAATATAACTTTAACATCCACAAAGCACATAGCATCTATACAAAAACACCACAAACACCAAGCAAAGCAAGGGAAATCTACTAAATTGTAGTTCCCAGTGCTCTGCTGGTACAACATCTGTGTTCAGGCTAGGAAACAAAACAAAACAACATAGCATCAACTTCAATTATGTTTCCAAAGATACTATGATAAAAGACCAACAAGACAGGAAGTTCACCAAGTAACAGACTGTACCTTCCTTCATAATAGAATGCTGGTCACTCCATATATGGAACTATGTTCCCTATTCCAACATTCTCAAAGAATCATACCTAGAGCCCAGACAATGGCCATCGAGAAACTCATCTTACTCCTGTCAATGCCAGTGAGACTAAGCACTGGCCATCCAGCATGTAAACTTTGAGATCTGGACGAATTCTCCAACCATAAGTGGGTCCCATTCTGTGGGTCACTTACCATTTGGGTCTGCTAGTAGATTTCACCATAGGGGCCATTCCATCTCTATAAAGACTCTTGGTTTTACTGAAGTTAACAATGTTGAAGATGACTCTCTGAAAGAAAGGGAAAAGTTTATCAGAAGACTATGCTATCCAAGTTCCTTTTCCTGCTAATTAGGAATGGAAACAATAAGCAGGGTTAAAGGAAGCCATATGGACTATTTGCCACCAGTATAGTGAGAATAAATGGTGCCCAGAGAAATACAATGTGTTTGTGCCAGTTTAGTGTAATAGTCAAGAGCACAGACTCTGTAACCTGGAAGCCTGAGTTTTAATCCCACTCTACCACTCTCAAACTGTGTGACTTTGCCAAGCTACTAAACCTTCCTATACCTCGGTTTCCTCATTGGAAAATGGAGATAATAATAGTACCTAGGATTTAAGTTAATATATGCACAGTGTTTGGAACCATTCTTTGTACATAATTAATGCTACATAAGTTTTAGCTATTATTATTAACTCTGCCTCTCTCCAGCATGACCTAGAATTTACATAGAAATGAACAACAGTATTGTTAGAGTAACAGTAGTACATTTGAAGTTCAACCAAACTAAAGATAATAATTGAGTGCAAAACTGAAGTTAAAAAATTCTGCAACTGCTCAGCACCCCTTTTACTAGACCTGGAGAATATATGTCCTCTTTTGCGCCACCTTTTGTTATCCTCTGCTGGGGCAAGTTGTACTGAGCTCAACCCTAATCTCAGCAACAACTCATAGAAGCATAGGTACTTCCCCTCTCTGGTCCTCAACTTTAAAATGGGGGAGTGGAGTGTTCTAGATGAGTGAAGTCTTTCCAGAAGGATAGTCTAGTTAAAAGAGATTAGCTTTTGTTTTAGTAGTCAACTTCACTATAGGTGAAGAAGAGAGATGAGGAAAGATAAGGGAATTGGGGTTAAAAGACACTTTGTGGCTCCTGAAATAGTCCAAAAAAAAAAAAAAAAAAGAGGATGGGAACCAGAGCAAGGGCAACCAGAATAGTTGGGAAAAAAAGGAAAATTTTCAAAAGGTTACAATATGCTGGGTTTTCTATCCATAGGCAATTAAAGAGAGGGGAGCATCAAAATTTACATATTATCTCACTTAGCAAACATTTATTGTGTGAGGTATTATATAATATTAAGTCCAGGAATTTTGTTCATTTTTATAAATTTTTAAATATTGTTCTATAACTATACAAAATATTAACATATCCATTTTACATATGTGGAAGCTGAGCTCAGAGAGGCTAATTAACTTGTCCAAAGTCATGCAATTAACAGAAGACGTGATATTTGAATCCAGGGAATAAAAAGATAAGTAAAATGTCCATTATCTCTACCCTTGAATTACTCACTAAGGTTCCAAAATTCTATAATTCTAACCAAGTCTATTTTCTAAAGTAACGGCAGGAATAAATATAATGGTAATTTTTTAAGGCTTTAACATTTTTTCTTCTTAAAAGAGAAAATCAAAGCTATTTTCTCAGGTCTCCTATTTGGGACTACCATGAAATGCTTTCTTCTATGAAATAAACTCTTAGGAATAACATGTTTTCCTTTCTCCTCAGAGACCTACCTACTGACCCCATCACCAGGCATTTCAGTTGCAGACCTCTCTTCTGTCATTAAATTAAGTCATCAAGAATGTCTAAGGCTGTTCAATTATTAATAACATGGACCTGCCTGTTGTCAGTTCAATTACATCTCCCAGCGTCTTGGCCACTGTCTGATTTAAGAAAATCAATATCAAGGGGACAAATTGCCTTTGAATCTCACAGGGCTTATTCCCCCCTTTCTCTTCTGAGATTTTCCAAGTGTCAGATCCATTTCCGATGAACCTGGAAGTTACACTGCACTTTCAGGATCTAGATTAATACTAAATGCAATGAAAATCCAATACATAAATAATGTTCATATGTGAAGCTGGAATAAAGAAATGAGAAAGCAAAATATCTGTTGATCATTAATATCCTACTAAGTTCCAGTAAAATTTCCTAGGTGTTTTAAATATGCTATATTATTTAAATATTCTATCCATAAACAAAAGCTGTCTATTTTAGCCCAGTTTTAGATGTGAAGAAATTGAAGCTAATAAAGGACAATAAAGACTATACTTCCTCTATGACATCCCATGCAAAAAGAACACCATTCTCCTCTCAAGCTTTTTAAAAATGTTTTCTAGTCTATTTAGCAAGGCAACATGTGGCTATGAGAATCAAAGGTATTTGGAAGTAGGCAGTGCAGGAAATCTTGGCTTTCCATATTTTACACTTCAGTATCTACTATTTACCCCAATGCATCACAAGAAATGGCATCCATAAGGTAATGGTAACGACAATTATAATTATAGCTAACAATTCCTGAGTACCTTCTATGTACCAAATTATGAGTTCAGCACTCATTCACACTATTTCAATATGTTTCATATTAGAATCGCCTCATTGTATGTTAGAATCATTTGGATAGCTTTTAAAAACTACTGACTCTTGGGCCTCAACACCAATCACAATCTCTGATATCTGATGTATTATTTCATTTGTTTTGAGGATAATGAACTTTTTGAGACAGGGACTATTTATTTTCATTTATTTATGGGTGAGGCAAGTAATACTGAGTGTAAGTAAATTAAAATCACATAAATAATAAGTAGTAGAGCCAGAATTTGAAGCAAGTCCATTGACTCAAAAGTAATAAGATCATGGACATTCCAGACAGATGCATCTGAACTGAAACCCAGCTCTCCACTAGTTCTGTGAGTTTGGGCAAAATAATTTTATATTGATTATTTATATCTGAAATTGGGATGATAATAGCACCCTAACAAAGTTTTATAAGAATCTGTGAGATTATATATAAATCACCCAGCACATTATACCTAGCTCATAAAAGGTACTCAATATTTATTAAGCCTTCCTCCTTATATTCAATAAAATAGGATCTTTTAGTTCATTAACAACTTCTTCCATCTTTTCTTCATTTCTTTTTCTTTCTTCTTTAATTTTTTTTAAACATTTATTTATTTCTGAGAGACAGAGAGAGACAGAGCATGAGCAGGGAAGGGGCAGAGACAGAGGGAGACACAGAATCCTAAGCAGGCTCCAGGCTCTGAGCTGTCAGCACAGAGCCTGATGCAGGGCTGGAACTCACAAACTGCGAGCAGAAACTCACATGACCTGAGCTGAAGTCTGACACTTAACTGACTGAGCCACCCAGGTGCCCCTCTTTTTCTTTCTTCTTTAGATTTAAATTTTTAATCCAGGATTCTTGTTTTAGCAATATGGTGCTTGAGATAAGAGCTTTGTAAATAGTGACCTGCAGCACACTGTTAGACTCAGACTGGATTATAGCTCTCAAGCAGCCATATGTTTGAGGCCTAGAGCTCTGTCCATTCTGACCAAGGGGTTCATGGTGTTACAGAAGAGTACAAGCTTTATTCTAGGTGTAAGCCATCGAGAGGTCCAATGTAGCTGGGTGTGTAGTGAAGAGACTGTGTGCTGTCTAGGCAGTGGATCTGATTCTCTGACTTTGCAAATATCTGATAATTTTGTCCAATCATGAGTAAATTTCCCATTTAAGGTTGTCCAAGGTAGCGCCAGGGACTATTCTAAATAGGCACGTGCATTCTGAAAATTAGTGGGTCATCACAATTTTAAAATAATTCATTATCTAACAACATTTATTAAAAGTTTGCTTAGATTTGAAAGTCATTTGATTTTCACATGAAATTTCAACATCGCAATTATAAGTGGAAGGAAAGGGAGAGTTGTTCAATGACTTAAATATAATTTCACATAGTTTAAATATTTGAACAGTTTTAAATTTTTTATTACTTTATTGTGTGAACACTTTCTCATTGATGGTGACTATTAAGATTTTGAAGACATTGTCACTGAAAAGTCTTGATTACAAATTGCATATATCCATTTCAGAAATAAAAACCTCATATAAAAATGATATGTTCACAGACACAAACTGATAAGTTTCAATTAAAAATTTGAAGATTTAAAAAATAAATTTAGCATTTGATTTCCACTTTAGATTTAAAATGGAGGCATTTCATTGCAAACATCCTGGCTCATGCAGATTTAAATTCTCATTTGTTGTACTTGCATGGATGTTAAATATAAGTTCCTAGATACCAAGACCAATAAAACCTGCTTTCTGCATGTTCTCAAATATTCCTGTGGTTTCTAGAAATTTGCAGAAGGTTATCTATGGCAGTATTCTCCAAAATTTTTCATGCCTAGGCACAAATAGAAAATAATATTAAGGCAGATGGAAAAAATGATATTGTGCAGAATGTTAGGGTACCTGGGGAACATTTGGTTGGAACATTTGGTTGGAAAACCATATGAAGTTTGGTGAAAAAAATAAACACACTGTGTTGAGAACATTCTTTACATAAAGAGCCTCTAATGAAAAAAAAAAAAAGAAAAAGAAACAAACAAACAAACAAATCCAGAGTCCAGAAAAATACACAGGTGCAGAAAGGTTATTGGTCTCGGTATCTAGGAACTTACATTTTAACATCCATGCAAGGGTAGCAAATGAGAACTTAAATCTGCATGAGTCAGGATGTTCGGAATGAGATGTCTCCATAACACTACTACTCTCAAAATGATTTAGTATTCATAGAACTATGGTCTAGAAAAAAATCATTCACAGTGAGAGACGACAAAGAAGTATGCCTATCTATTTCTGGGTTTGGGGTAGAAACAAATAATTAAAAATAAAATAGGCCAGAACATATTTGGGTTCAGGTTTGAATTTATACTATAGCTTCAACTTAAGAACCCAGGTCAAGAACTTAAAATAAATTTAGTTACAGGCAAAGAGTCCTACAGAACCTAGTGAAAACAATGAAAAGTTGTTTTGAATGCACACATTTCAACCCAGGAACATAGGATTTCCATAAATAAAGTCCTGTGGAGGTTAACATTTCACAGAAATTTATAAAACACATAAGAAAACAATCCACACTAAAAGTAAGAATCAGCTAGAAAAATAGATAAATGAATTTGGCCACAAAGAATTTCAACTTATAAAACTATCTGGTCAACTATAAATAAAGTATTTTTGTAATGACTAAAAACTTAAAATAATGTTTCAAACACATGAAAACAGAACAAAATAAATAAAAAAATTTAAAGACCAGAAATATTTTCTAAAAAATTAAACAGAGCTTCTAGAAATATATTTTTTACACTAATTGAACTTAAATTCAGTAGATAGGTTAGAATGCAGAATAGATGACATTTCCAAAACTCAACACTGTATATTCAGACAATAAAAAGTATGACAAAGGGATACAGAGGAAAAAATAAAAATCTTCATTAGATATGAATTTTAGAAAGAAGCTAAAGGAAACTAGCATTTTCTCAAAAGAAAATGCTACTCAGATTTCAAGAATAACAACTCAGTCCAAAGCAGGATTAAAAAAATCTAGATATAGACACATCCCAGTGAAACTGCAGAATACCAACAATAAAGGGCATTTTTTCAGAGCAAACCAGAGAAAACATAAATTACCTACAAAGACACAGGAAATTAGACTTAAACAGACTTAACACCAGCAACATGAGAGACCTGAAAATAACATATGATCACCCAAGAATGAAGGTAAAATAAATTTTCAGACAAAGCCTAAGAAGTATAGGAATTTCAGACCCTCAGTGAAGGAGCTACTTACTGAAGGATGAACTTCAAAGAAAGAAACTGAACACCAAATGTAAGAGTGGCAAGAAACAAAAGTGAGCAGAGAAACAGGTAAATCTAAATAAGAATTGACTACATAAAAATATTATTATGAAATAATAAATTTGAGGGGTGCTAATAAGTTTGCATAAAAACACTGGTTAACAATAACAGATGTGTTTGGGGCTGGGTTGAAGTGGAGGGAGGCAAAATTAGAGTTAAACTATGATAATGACTTTGTATGGTTCCAAAGGAGGACAGGGATGCTAATTAACTTAAGACATTATAACAAATAAGCATGGGGCAGTTCAAGAGCAATCACTATAATTACAGAAACAGGAGTTATAAATTCCAAATGAGTAACAGGAAAAAGAGAATAAAGAAAACATGGCAAATATAATAGAAAGTTTGACAGGATAGAGGATAAAAAGCAAGGAAAAAACGTTGTATATGGGAAGATCAAATAATATAGTAAAAATAATTCCAAATATCAGTAATCAAAATATTGGAAATTGAATGATTAACATGTTTAAAAAATTTCCCAAACTGATTAGGAAAAAAAAAAACCACATTTACCATCTTTCCCAGGGAATGACTAAAATGTAAAGATATTTATTTACACAGTAATTTAAAGGTAATTTAAATGTAAAAGGATATGCTCTTAAGGCTGAATAATATTTCATTGCATGTATATACCACATTTTCTTTATCTGGTTATCTATTGGACATTGTGTTGCTTCCACCTCTTCAATGTTGTGAATGATACTATGAATGTGGGTGTTTATTTTTAAAGTTAGTTGTATTTAACAAGTCACAAAGTTCTTGAAAATCTGACAATTAGCCATTGAGACCTGGCACTGGCTGACTTCAGCATATTACTATCTGGAACCAATGAATGGGGGAGCACACAAACCTTCCCTGCAGGATTTTAAAACTGAGAAACTATGGGATGATTCAAAGCAAGACTCAGAACTAAGATGGCGCCATAGTGGGAGGCCCCTAGGCTTGCCTTGTCCTGGGAACACAGCTAGAGAAATGTTAGATCATTCTGAATACTTAGGAAATTGACCTAAGGACTGATAGAACAAACTGCACTACTAGAGGGAAAGAAGAGGCCACTTCAAGGAAAGTAGAAAGTGTGGAGACATGGTTTGGGGGAGAAATGGATTACAGATGTTGCAGGGGGGAGGGAGCCCTCATTGTGGAGAAAGGTGAGATGGACTGGAGCAAACAGTGGTAAGCAAAAGGAGAACACTTCCCCAAAGCCATTGGCTGGGAAGATGAGAGGGGCTGAATTTCATGAGTTTTGGCAACCAGTGGGGATCAAAGACTGGCGTTTCAGAGGTCCCCAGGCTTGGTTACGATAGAGACCTGAGGATACTGCACTACTCCTGGAGCAGAGGAAAGCAAACAACCCAGGGACAGACTGCTTGATCTGAGGATTGCCTAAGTGGCATGGGGAGAGACTGTTCATTCTCTTTGGAGCACATCTGTGAGAGATGAAATTGCCTCTGGGGACAAAAGAATCAGCGAGCACCATTTCCTTTTCCTGACCCACAGTGTAAACCAACTTCAGTGAACAGCACAGTGCCAACCCTGGCTGCCTAAACTGCCTACACCAAGTCTTATCCCGCTGCACCCCACTGGTACTGCATTTCTAGGGAAAATGTGCCTAAACAGTGGGCCCTATTGACCAACAGAGTGAGGCCCTCCCTCCGCAGGCACCATGTCTGCTAACCTGGACTTCTAAAGAGCTTCAATTCTAGTGGAAATAACATCAGGTCTCTTTTAGCAAGCCAACCAGAGCACACCTAGTTAAAACTCACCACACTCTAGTCAAGGTCCAAACATTCCCCACTATAGACAAGGAGAAATTCTGTAGAGAACTGACCTGAAGGATAAACAGCCACAACACAGCAGCAGAGTGCACATCAGGGACACCCTTACCACAGACATAAAAGAGCTAAAAAAAAATCAGGCCAAAGTGAAAAATGCAATATTTGAGATTTGAAATCAACTGCTGGAATGACCACAGGAAGGGAGGAAGCAGAGGAACAAATAAGTGATACAGAAAATAGAATAATGGAAAACAATGAAGGTGAACAAAAGAGGGAAAGAAAAATCTTGGATCATGAAAGTAGACTTAGGGAACTCAGTGATTCCATCAAGCATGATAATATTTGTATCATAGGAGAACCAGAAGAAGAAGAGACAGAAAAGGGGGAAGAAGGTTTATTCAAAAAAATTTCACCAGAAATATTCTCTTACCTGGGGAAGGAAACAGACATCCAAACCCAGGAGGCACAGAGAACTCCCATCAAAATCAATAAAGGCATGCCAACACCAACACATTGTAGTTAAATTTGTAAAACATAAATATAAAGAAAAAAATCCTAAAAGCAGCAAGACAAAGGAAGTCCCTAACTTAGATGGGAAGACCAGTAAGGTTAGCATCAGATTTCTACATAGAAATTTGGCAAGTCAGGAGGGAGTGGCATGATATATTCAATGTGCTGAAAGGGAAAAATCTGCAGCCAAGAATACTCTATCTAGCAAGGTTATCATTCAGGATACAAAGAGAGATAAAGAGTTTCTCAGACAAAAAATAAAAAATAAAAACAGACAAACAAAAAACCTAAAGGAGTTCATGACCACTAAACCAGCCTTGCAAGAAATATTAAAGGGGATTCTTTGAGTGGAAAAGAAAAACCAAAAGTAACAAAGGTTACAAAGGAAGAGAGAAAATTTCCAGAAACAATGACAAAACAAGTAATAAAACAGCACTAAATACATGTCTATCAATAACCACTCTAAAAGTAAATGAAGTAAATTCTCCAATCAAAAGACATAGGGTGCTCTTTAAACTCCAAGTCCTACTAAAGAATGAATGGGTTAAACAAGAAATTAAAGATGAAATAAAGAAGTACATGGAAGCCAATGAAAATGAAAACACAACAGTCCAAAACCTCTGTAATGCAGCAAAGGCAGTCATAAGAGGGAAGTATATAGCAATCTAGGCCTTCCTAAAGAAGGAAGACATGTCTCAAATACATAACCTAACCTTACACCTAAAGGAGCCAGAAAAACAACAACAACAACAACAACAACACAAAACAAAACAGCAAATAAAGCCCAAAACCAGCAGAATAAGGGAAATAATGAAGATGAGAGCAGAAATCAATCATATATCTATATTGGTATCAATGTTGATATCGATATAGATATACAGTATCAATGAAACCAGGAGTGGTTCTTTGAAAGAATTAACAAAATTGATAACCCCCTAGCCAGATTGTTAAAAAGAAAACAGAAAGGACCCAAATAAATAAAATCACGAATGAAAGAGGAGATATCATAACCAACACCACAGAAATACAATTATTAGAGAATATTATGAGCAATTATATGCCAACAAATTGGGCAATCTGGAAGAAGTGGACAAATTCCTAGAAACATAAACTACCAAAACTGAACCAGAAAGAAATAGAAAATTTGATCAGACCCATAACCAGTAAAGAAATTAAATCAGTAATCAAAAATCTCCTAACAAAGAAGAGTCCAAGGCTGGATCGCTTTCCAGGGGAATTCTACCAAACATTTAAAAAAGAGCTAATACCGATTATTTTGAAGCTGTTCCAAAAAATAGAAATGGAAGGAAATCTTCTAAACTCATTCTATGATGCCAGCATTACCTTGATTCTTAAACCAAAGACCTAACTAAAAAGGAGGACTATAGACCAATTTCCCTAATAAACATGGATGCAAAAATTCTCAACAAGATACTGCAAACTGAATCCAACAAAACATTAAAAGAATTATTCATCACGATCAAGTGGGATTTATTCCTGGGATGCAGGGCTAGTTCAATATCCACAAATCAATCAATGTGATACATCACATTAATAAAAGAAAGGATAAGAACCACATGATCCTGCCAATAGATGCAGAAAAAGCACAATTGACAAAATACAACATCCTTTCCTGATAAAAACCCTTGAGAAAGTAGGGATAGATGGAACATACCTCAAGATCAGAAAGGCCATATACAAAAGACCCACAGCTAATATCATCCTCAATGGGGAAAAACTGATAGCTTTCCCCCTACGGTCAGGAACATGACAAGGATGTCCACTCTCACCTCTCACCACTATTGTTTAACATAGTGTTGGAAGTCCTAGCCTCATCAATCAGACAACAAAAAGGGAAAGGCACCCAAATCACCAAGGAAGAAGTCAAACTTCACTCTTCACAGATGACATGATACTTTATGTGGAAAACCCAAAAGACTCCACCAAAAAACTGCTAGAACTGGTACACAAATTCAATAAAGTTGCACGATATAAAATCAAAGTACAGAAATCAGTTTCATTTGTGCATGCAGCACAAATAATGATGATGCAGCAGAAAGAGAAAACAAGGAATCTATCCCATTTACAACTACACTGAAAACCATATAATACCTAAGAACAAACCTAACCAAAGAGGTAAAAGATTTAACCAAACAGATAAAACACCGATGAAAGAAATTGAAGAAGACACAAGGAAATGAAAAAAAAGTTCCATGTTCATGGATTAGAGGAACAAATATTATTAAAATGTCTGTACCACCCAAAGCCATCTTCACATTTAATGTAATCCCTATCAAAATAATACCAGCATTTTTCACAGAACTACATGAAAAAAATTCTAAAATTATATGGGACCACAAATGACCCTGAATAGCTAACACAATCTTGAAAAAGAAAAGCAAAGCTGGAGGCATCACAATTCTGGGCTTCAAGTTATAATACCAAAGCTGTAGTCGTCAAGACAATGTGGTACCAGCACAAAAAGAGACACATATCAATGGAAGAGAATAGAAAACTCAGAAGTAGGTCCACAAGTATATGGTTAACTCTACTTTGACAAAGCAGGAAAGAATACCCAAGGGAGAAAAGATTGCCTCTTCAACAAATGGTGTTGGGAAAACTCGATGATGACATGAAGAAGAATCAAACTGGACCACATTCTTATACCATACACAAAAATAAATTTAACATGGATTGAAGACCTAATGTGAGAAAGGAAACCATCAAAATCCTAGAGGAGAACACAGGCAACAACCTCTTTGACATTGGCCATTGCAATTTCTTATTAGATAAGTTCCAGAGGCAAGGGAAATAAAAGCAAAAATAAACTTTTGGGACTTCACCAAGATGAAGAGCTTCTGCACAGTGAAGGAAACAACAAAACTTAATGGCAACCAACAGAATGGAAGAAGATATTTGAAAATGACATATCTGATAAATCCCTATTTGGGTTAGTATCCAAAATCTATAAAGAACCTATCAAACTCAACACCCAAAAAACAATAATCCAATTAAGAAATGAGCAGAAGTCAAGACTTTTCCAAAGAAGACATCCAGATGGCTAATAGACACTTATGAAAAGATGCTCAACATCAATCATCAGTAAAATACAAATCAAAACAATGATGAGATACCACCTCACACCTGTCAGGATGACTAAAATTAACAACACAAGAAACAACAGGTGTTGGCAAAGATGTGGAGAAAGGAAAACCTCTTGCACTGTTGGTGGGAATGTAAATTAGTGCAGCTACTCTGGAGAAGAGTATGGACGTTCCTCAAAAAGTTAAAAATAGTACTATCCTATGACCCAGCAATTGCACTACCCGAATTTATCCAAAAGATACAAAAATACAGATTTGAAGGGTACATCTACCCTGATGTTTATAGCAGCATAATCAGAAATAGCCAAGCTATGGAAAGAGCCCAAATGACCATTGACTGATGAATGGATAAAGATGTGGTATATATATACAATGGAGTAATACTCAGCCATCAAAAAGAATGGAATCTTACCATTGGCAGTGATGTGGATGGAGCTACAGTGAAGTAGCTAAGTGAAATAAGTCAGTCAGAGAAAGACAAATACCGTATGATTTCACTCATATATGGAATTTAAGAAACAAAACAAATGGACATATGGGAAGGGGGAAAAAAAGAGAGAGGGAAACAAACCATAAGAGATTCTTAAAGAACAAACTTAGAGCTGATGAGGTAGTTGGGTGAGGGGTGGGCTAGATGGATAATGGGTATTAAGTAGGGCACTTGTTATCATGAACACTGGGTGTTGTATGTAAGTGATGAATTACTGAATTCTACTCCTGAAACCAATACTACTCTGTATGTTAACTAAGTAGAATTTATTTATTTATTTACTTATTTATTTATTTATTTTAGTATGAAATTTTGTTGTCAAATTGGTTTCCATACAACACCCAGTGCTCATCCCAACAGGTGCCCTCCTCAATACCCATCACCCACCCTCCCCTCCCTCCCACCCCCAATCAACCCTCAGATTGTTCTCAGTTAGAATTTAAATAAAAATTTGAAAGGAAAAAAAAGAAAAAATCAATTCTTTCTCTCTCTCTCTCTCTCTACACACACACACACACACACACACACACACACACACACACACTAAACAATGAGAAAATAAAATGTAAATGTGATAACAATTATAGTATTGAAAATATCAAATACTAAAATAAATGTAACAGAAAGCATAAGACCTCTACACAGAAAACTATAAAGCATTATTGAGACAAATTAGAGAAGATTAAATAAATAGAGGAAAGATCACAATAAAAAATTAAAGATTCATTATTAGAGGCAATGTAATTCACTAAAATCCCAGCAGAGTTGTGTGTGTGCATGCGCGTGTGCACATGTGTGTGTGTGTGTGTCTTGGTGTCTGTGTATGTGTATGTGTGTAAAAAAATTGATAAGCTGATAATAAAACTTATATGCAGAGGGAAAGAAAAGGGCAAAAATAAAAGCAAAGAAAGTCTTATCAGATGACAAGATTTACTATAAAGTTATGGTAATTAAAAAAATGTGACTTCTATTTTTATAGATCTATAGAAAAAGACCAGTGAAACATAACAGAGAGCCTAGAAACTGTATGTGTATGTGTGTATATATATATATGTGTGTGTATATATATATGTGTGTGTGTGTGTATATATATATATATATATGTATATATCAGAGATGATATCACTGATCAGAATGAAAAGTTGAACTAACAATGAATGGTGCTGGATCAATGGGTCACTCATAATGGAAAACACATCACATTAGTTCCCTGCCTCATACCAAACACAAAAATAAATTTCAAATGGATTAAGGAATAAAATGTGCAAGGTAAAACACAGGAGATTATTTTATGGACTAAGAATATATATAAAGACTTTTTAAGCAAAGCACTAGGCACATAAGCCATCAAGGAAAACACAGATATATCTACTGCTTTACAAAAAGGTTGTATCAAAATATACCATAAACATATGGAACCAGAAAAGACCCCAACAGCCAAAGCTATCTTGAAAAAGAAAACCAAAGCATGAGGCATCACAATCCTGGACTTCAAGCTGTATAACAAAGCTGTAATCATCAAGAAAGTATGGTACTGGCACAAAAACAGACACTCAGATCAATGGAACAGAATAGAGAACCCAGAAAAAGACCCACAAATGTATGGCCAACTAATCTTCAACAAAGCAGGAAAGACTATCAAATGGAATAAAGACAGTCTCTTTAGCAAGTAGTGCTGGACAGTGGCATGCAGAAGAATGAACCTGGATCACTTTCTTACCCCATACACAAAAATACACTCAAAAATGGATGAAAAACCTAAATGTAAGACAGGAAGCCATCAAAATCCTAGAGGAGAAAGCAGGCAACTGCAGCAGTTGACCGCAGCAACTTCTTATTCAACATGTCTCCAGAGGCAAGGGAAACAAAAGCAAAAATGAACTATTGGGACCTCATAAAAATAAAAAGCTTCTGTACAGCAAAGGAAACAATCAGCAAAACTAAAAGGCAACCGATGGAATGGGAGAAGATATTTGCAAACAACATATCAGATAAGGGTTAGTACCCCAAATCTATAAAGAACTTAATGAAACTCAACACCCAAAAAACAAATAATCCAGTGAAGAAATGGGAAAAAGACAGAAATAGACACTTCTCCAAAGAATACATCCAGATGGCCAACTGACACATGAAAAAATGCTCAACATCACTCATCATCAGGGAAATACAAATCAAAACCACAATGAGATACCACCTCACACCTGTCAGAATGGCTAACATTTACAACTCAGGCAATAACAGATGTTGGTGAGGATGTGGAGAAAGAGGATCTCTTTTGCACTGCTGGTGGGAATGCAAATTGGTGCAGCTACTTTGGAAAACAGTATGGAGTTTCCTCAAAAAATTAAAAATAGAACTACCTTATGTCCCAGCAATTGCACTACTAGGTATTTATCCAAGGGATACAGCTGTGCTGTTTTGAAGGGACACATGCACCCCAATGTTTATAGCAGCACTATCACCAATAGCCAAAGTATGGAAAGAGCCCAAATGTCCATTGATGGATAAATGGATAAAGAAGATGTGGTATATATATACAATGGAGTATTACTCGGCAATCAAAAAGAATGAAATCTTGCCATTTGCATGGAACTAGAGTGTATTATGCTGGTGAAATTAGTGTATAACTAGTCCTAGTGTAATACTGTAGAACTATTATGTTAGTTCTACGTGCATGGAACTAGAGGGTATTATGCTAACTGAAATTAGTCAGTCAGAGAAAGACAAATATCATATGACTTCACTCATATGAGGATTTTAGGACACAAAACAGATGAACACAAGGGAAAGGAATCAAAAATAAAATAAAAACAGGGAGGGGGACAAAACATAAGAGACTCTTAAATATGGAGAATAAACAGAGGGTTACTGGAGGGGTTGTGGGAGGGCAGATGGGCTAAATGGGTAAGGGCCACTAAGGAAGCTACTCCTGAAATCATTGTTGCACTTTAGCTAACTAACTTGGATGTAAATTAAAAAAAATAATAATAAAAAAATTAAAATTAAAAAATATATATACCATAAACAAATGAAAAAAACAAACCAATTATAATGGAAAATGATTAATATACCAACCTGTAAAGAATTTCTATAAATCAAAATATGAAAGAACAACAATCCAATAGAAAATGGGCCCAGGATATAATCAGACAAGATACAGAAGAAGACATGAGAGGTCTATAAATATATGAAAAAATCATAAACCCAGCGGTAATCAAGGAAATAAAATGAACAAAATAATTAAATACATTTTTTAATCATCAGATTAGCAAATTTAGTAAATCTAAAAATACCAAGTATTGGTAATTATGTATGAAATAGTGATTTTTGAGCATTGCTGGGTGAGCATGTAAAATACAATAGCCTCTTTAGAGAAGAACTTGATAAAAAGTAAAGAAAGATGCTTATTACATATGATTCAGTAATTCTACTTCTGAGTATTCCCCTAAAACAAATTTTGCACATTGCATAAAGAGATACAAAGATGTTCGTCGTAGCGCTGTTCATTTATAATAGCGAAACAAGCTTGTTTATAATAGGAAAACAAGCAAAACCCCTTAAGTCAGAATTAGAATGGATCAATAGTGGTTCATTAATATAATAGATTATTGTTCAGCTTTTAAAATGAATGAACTAGGTGTGCCTGGGTGGCTCAGCTGGTTAAGAATCCAACTCTTGGTTTCGGCTCAGGCCATGATCTCATGGTTTGTGGGTTTGAGCCCACACTGCCAGTGTGGAGCCCGCTTGGTATTCTCTCTCTGCCCCATCCCCATTAGTGCACATGTGCGTGTGCATGCGCGTGTGTGTGTGCTCTCTCTCTCTCTCAAAATAAATAAAACTTAAAAATAAAAAAAATATGAATGAACTAGAGTGAAATTTCTCAACACAACACTGTTCAATGTCAAAGGCAAACATTATAACACAAAATAAAAGTATATTTTAATGTATATTTTATTTTATCAAATAAAAGTACAAAATCATACATGGGAATGATATCCATTAATGTCAGGCCTGTTGCTGCTTCTGGGAGAAAGGAAGAGGAAAGGAAAGAGGTGTTTAGCTGTATCTATAATGTTATATTTATCAAAATCAATAGAAGAAAACAAATTCTAAAAAATATCTACTTAATCTTAATGGAGGATCCTCCATTATAATATAATATAATTATATATAATTATATAATATATAAATGGTTAACAAGTTCTTCTGTCATCTTACTGAATAAGTTGTCCCTTTCCTTTTTAATTTCAAATGCTACTTTTTCCATATAATCAACTTTTACGTGCTTGGATTTATGTCTGGACTTGCATTTCTGTTTCTCTGAGTTGCATGTTTATTCTAGTGACAGCTAGCCATTGTTTTCATAATTGCAGTTTTAGGATATGTTTCAACTTATATTAGGGTGAACCTCTGGTTAATGTCTCCTTTTATTAATTTTTATAGCTTCACACCCAGTGAACTTTTTGGTTTTAATTGCTTATTTTCTGTCACAATTCATTTTGTTCATGCTTTAAAATTTTTTTTAATGTTGTTATATTTAACAATTCTGTGAATTTTTCTTATACTTTTCCTTCTTTTGTTAGTCATTTGCAAATTATTTTTCCTAGTCTTTTGTTGTTTTTTAAAATTTATTTATTTTGAGAGGAGACAGAGAGAGACAGAGAGAGAGAGAGAGAGAAAGGAGAAGGGGTAGAGAGGGAAGGAGAGACAGAGAATCCCAAACAGGCTCCACACCTTCAGCATGGATCCCAAGGTAGGGCTTGAACTCACAAACCATGAGATCATGACCCGAGTTGAAGTCAGACACTTAACCAAATGAGCCACCCAAGCACCCCTATCCTAGTTTTATTTTACTAATGGTTATATTGAAAATAAAAATAATAAATTGGAATCTTAAGTTAGGCATAAGTAGTTTTCATATGAGCAATGTCAGTAACTCTTTTGAGACAACCACTTGGTATTCTGATAATATCAAGAGATATATAATACAGTGAGAGAAAGCTGCTTGGAGTCTTTCTGGTTACGTGTTCCAGCCTATGTGCTACCACATAGCCAGGTTATTGTGACTTGGGCTGAATTGCACAGGAGTTTAGGGTGAATTTGCCAAGGTGTCCCAACATATCAAATGTTATATAGGTAATGTGGCACTGAGTTGGGAATAAAATATAGGTCTCTGTTTTTCCAAGCAATCAGCTACTTTCTTTCACAATCCCTATTTTATGTTGCCTGTTCTGAGCCCAATCTGATTCCCAGAATTGTGGAACAAAATGTTGGATTTCCATACCTACCAGTCCCTGTGTAACTTTGACCATGTTTTATGATCTTTCTGAGCCTTGTTTTGCTCATCTGCAAAGAGGAAAATCATACCTATCTGGTAGAGTTGTTGTTAGGATTATATATAATTGCCAACACAATATGATTGGGAAACAGTAAAAGACCACATACATGTGTATATGTATACATACATGTTTATATATACATGCATATGTAACATACATGTATATACATATACATGTATATGTGTGTGGATGTATTAAATTAGGACTCCTGCCCATGAAGCATCTATAGGTTATCACCCAAGTTCCTGAAAGAATGCCAGGAAATCCTGGACCTGATACATCAAAAGCATGGAGTCTGACATGTAAATAATCACTATGTGAAAAATGAATCCTTATCTATTATAAGCTGATGTTGAGGAGTCGCCAATAAAGTTTGTTAATCAGCTGCACCTGTGTTTTGTTAACTGGAAATTGTCAAAAAATTTCACACAAATATTGCAGTCTGATAGAGATAATAAAGAAATGGCTTACTGGTTGCACATTAAAACAATTCTTCCTCCTCACTGTAAGCTTGTGAGAAGGCAGCCAAAAGAAGTAGAAGTGGAATGGAGCAAAACATTCTCATCAAGGGAAGTTTAGCATATCAAACAAAGGCATTAGCAACATGACAGAAGAAAAATAAGATCTTTCAGGGAGACTTTTTCTTCTCTCCATAATTCAGAATAAATATCCAACAATACATAGACAAAAAATACCTCTCTTTTCCTTAATCTGACAGCACTGCCTACAGAGAATTTTCTTCTCAATTTCATTCATTCATTCATTCATTCAAGAAATACTCATTTAATTGTTTCATTTCATAAAGTTATATGACTCTTAATCTTCTGTGTGCTGTGATTACAGGAATAAATAAAACTGGGCACTTTGCTCTTTAGGAACTGCCTACTGAGGGAAATTAACATGTAACACACACACACGAATAAAATGCTGAGGTGGTGTCTATAACCAGCTTAGTGGAAAGAAAGCTGAATCTTTACTGATGCGTAAAGACTGGCTAAGCAGGAAGGAAAGCATGGAAGACATTCCAGAGTCAGAGGAAGCAATGAGAACAAAGACTGTGTTTTGTGGAATTATAAACTCTTTCCTGTGGCTGCAAAAAATTCTGGGGCTGGTTTGGGTAAGAGATGAGATTGTGGAATTAAAAGGCTTGCAGGGCATATAAAGTGATTTTAACTTTTATGAAAGCAATATGAAGGTGTATACACACATTTGATTTATTAAAAGAACTACTTGACAGGCACAGGAAAAAAGCCACAGGGTTTTGAAATTCTCAAACAGGAATGGAGAGGTTTCTAAACTTAGGCAAAGCAAAAAACTCCCTTTTTTGTTCATTCAGTACCTCTCTTGAACGGACTTACCAATGCCACCCACTTCTGGTCTCTATTATGTTTGTACTCTACTTGTTTGTATGGGAATGACTTCAATCTTGGGTTACCTTATTTAATGTTGGCACAATCTTTCCTTGATATTTAATTGTCTACTTTCTTACAAATGCGGTTGACTGTAAAAATTTTCACAATCCGTCTTTCCACCCTGTATCCATAGTCTCTGTACTATAATTTTGCCACTTCTTCCATCAAAAGGTGAGCCTCTTAAATCTAGATTGACCTTGTAAATGGCTTTGGCCAATAGGAATTGGTGGAAGTGATAATACACCAGTTTTGAGCTAAGACCTCAAGAAGTCTCTTGTAACTCCATGTTCTCTCTTGAAATCCTACCACCAACAGTTCATCAAGTCCAGGGTAGGTTTACAGAGGATGAGAGATCACATGAAAAGAGACCATTTGTTCCAGCTGAAGTCATCTTAGACGGGCCTATAGCCAGCTGACCTAGAAACATATGAGAGAACCCAAACAAACTCAGCAGATTATCTACTAGAACCAGAGCTGACCACCAATACTGAAGAACCACCCAGCTGTCCCATGGACTCTTGAATAGTAATAAATGCTTATTATTTTAAACCACTGAATTTTGGGGTGCTTTGTAATTTAGGGGAAAAAAGCAGCCAAATGATGCGCTATGTAATGTTTCAGTGACCAAAACTATGGGAGGGCGCCTGGGACACTCAGTAGGTTAAGTATCAGACTTTGGCTCAAGTCATGATCCCATGGCTCATGAGCTCGAGCCCCGCTTTGGGTGAGCACGAGCCCCACTTTGGATGAGTCCTGCTTATCTCTCTCTCTCTCTCTCTCTCCCTGCTCCTAGCTCACTTGTGCCCCCCCCCAGTCTTTTTAAACAAACAAACAAACAAACAAACAAACCAACAGTGCAGGAAAAAAAACCAAGAAAAAAAAAAGAAAGCCAAATAAAGGAAATAAATCACTTATATGTGGATTATAAAGAAACCCAACTCATAGGAGCCGTTGACTAGAATAGTGTTTACTAGGGGCTGGGATATGGGGGAAAGGGGAGATGTTGGTCAAAGTACAAAGTTTTAGCTATAAGAATAATAAGTTCTGGGGATCTAATGAACAGCATGGTGATTGTAGTTCATAATACTATATTATATATTTTAAAGTTGCTAAGATAGTGGATCTTAAATGTCCTCACCACAAAAAGAAATGGTAATTATATGATGTGATAGAGCTATTAGCTAAACTACAGTGATGATCATTTTGCAATATATAAGTATATTGAAGCAACAACTTGTATATCTTAAATATAAGCAGTTATACAGTGAAACCTTGGATTGTGAGTAACTTGTTCTGCAAGTGTTCCACAAGATAAGCAATATTTCTAATAAATTTTAACTTGAGAAATGAGCAATGTCTTGAAATACAAGTTGTATGTGATATTGAACATCACATGATCACAACTAAGTCAATGGTTCTTGAAAGACGCTTTGATATACAAGTGCTTTGGATTACAAGCATGTTTCTGGAATGAATTATGCTTGCAAACCAAGGTTTTACTGCGTGTCATTTATATCTCAGTAAGCTGAAAAAAAAGTTTTAAGAAAGGAATGAAAATAGAAATAAAAAAGTGAAATCAAAAGTCATTTACTTCATATTGTAGTTCATAGTCACACTATTTTGTATTAAACTTATTTTTCTTTATTATCTATAATATTTTTTATGTAAGTCTATTCTTCCTTAAATATTAAGTCTACTTATATTTTTGGTCAATTTTTCTCTAGATTTTTACTCTCCAACTTTAAGTAGTGGAGAAAAGATCAGTTCCTGCACTTGAGAATTTTACAAATTGTCTGGGTTCATGGGAGGTGGAACATGGATATGTTCTATGGCAATACTAAAATCTCTCTCCTATCTGTAAAATGAGAAGATCACAGCGCTGACAAGTGGTAAAACCAATAAAATCAGGTTTATTTGACTGAAAAGCTGGGGTTTTATATAGTAATCCATACTGTGTCCATCTTCTCAGTTCTGGACAATATGGGCTAAACAAAGAAGTAGCAAGCTCCTCTCCTTCCATTTAGAATCATGTTGGAAATTAAAAGGCAATACAAGAAAGATCCATGCTTTCAATTTGCCTCTGAAGACAATTTTTTATAAAAATCTTTTGATTGATAAAGTAGTCAAAGTAGTAAAGTAGTAATGCTAACAGAGAGAGAGAGAGAGAGAGAGAGAGAGAGAGAGAGAGAGAGAGAGAAGCAGCAAGAAACTTCCTTTTCCCAAAGCACCTGGAAATTATGGGATGACTGTTCTACAGCATAGCTTTATGGTACTGCTTTCCAAGGCAGAGACCAAGCCACTTACTGATATCAGATCAGGCGCTTGAATTTGTTTGCCAGCAGGAGGAAAGGTTGTACTAAGCAAAGCAAATTCCCTCATCTAGTTCCCCTGAAGCCAAGGACAACTGCTTATGAGTTACTAATAAAATAGAGGTCTAGGCTCAGTCTCCAGCCAATTTCAGGACCATAGCCAGGCCTATGTTTCATTTTAAGGTTGGTGTCAGGGCTAGAACCAAGATAAGGGTTTTCAGCCTGAAGCCAGGGTTAAGATTCAGTCCATTTGAGGAAGGAATCAGTGAATCTCCATAATTAAGGGATATTAAATAAGCAGATCAAAATATTGTATAATTTGTAACATGAAATAAACATGTTTTAAAAAGTTGATTCAACAGGTGTGCTGTTTTGAAGGGACATATGCACCCCAATGTTTATAGCAGCACTATCAACAACAGCCAAAGTATGGAAAGAGCCCAAATGTCCATTGATGGATGAATGGATAAAGATGTGGTGTGTATATATATATATATATATATATATATATATATATATACATACACACACACACACACACACACACACACACACACACACACAATGGAGTATTACTCGGCAATCAAAAAGAATGAAATCTTGCCATTTGCAACTATGTGCATGGAATTGGAGGGTATTATGCTAAGCAAAATTAGAGAAAGACATATATCATATGACTTAACTCATATGAGGACTTTAAGAGACAAAACAGATGAACATAAGGGAAGGGAAACAAAAATAAAAACAAGGAGGGGGACAAAACATAAGAGACACTTAAATATGGAGAACAAACAGAGGGTTACTGGAGGGGTTGTGGGAGGGGGGATGGGCTAAATGGGTAAGAGGCATTAAGGAATCTACTCCTGAAATCATTTTTGCACTATATGCTAACTAATTTGGATGTAAATTTAAAAAAAATTAAATAAAACAAAAGTTGATTCAACATTATCCTAATTATATTGACACCATTACCTTGCTGTAAATCTGACACATTTTTCATCACTCATGCAAGGTTCAGGCTGAGTTTTTACAAACTTCAAATTATTACAGTCCACATCATGGAGCTTCAGCTTATAGCAGTTTTGGAAACCTTAGAATTTGAAGAGATCAATTTTAAATGGAAAAAGTGGGAGTATCTTGTGGATTGCAAACAGCAGATAAAATGTTTCTTTATTAAAGGCTGCTCTCTCCAATGAATTTCAGAGAACGCTAAGATCTCTCCTTTGTTTAAAGATAATCACATTTTTCTCAGAGTGGTTCACTAGGGCTTTACCTTGGGCATGAATTTTTCATGACTGATTGATTGAAAAGACAATGCCAACAGAGAATAATACAAGCATAGAGACCTGTCTTACAAGGTAGAGTTAAATTACTCCAAGGGTTAGAATGACAAACCCATGTGCTGCCTTCGACTTGGCAAGTAAATTGACAATTACAATTCTGTTGAAAAATGAGAAAAATCAATTAGGAAAAGGTTGATTTCTACCAAAAAGTAGTGTTTACTTTATTGAACATGATTCAATGGATTTTGGAAACAAACAAAGAAAGCCCTGTGAGAGAATTCCCATTTTTGGGTGGGTGAAAGGAGGAGCTGGAATGGGAAGCAGGTTGGCCTGAGAGAAAGCAGACCTGTCTTCTCTTCCTGCCTTATGTCACTTACTTGTTATTTAACCTTAGGAGGATTAATTCCTATTATCTCTGATCCTATATTTACCCATTGCTAAAATAGAGATAACTGACTAAAGTCCAGAGTCATGGACTGAGGAGTTTGGACAAAGTAAGACAGTTAAGTGAGGTCAAGGGCAAGTAAGGGAAACTCTAGATTTTATACATATCTGATCAATTAATTCCTTTACTTTTTCAAGAAACATTCACTGGACTCTGCCCATGTGCCTCAAACTATGTTATGTGTTGGGGATATTCAGACAAACAAGTAACACACAGGTAAATAAATAAATATACAGTGCAATATGAGCTAGTTAAAAGAACTATGAAAAAATTAAATAAAGGGCCAGAGGATAGAGTGTAAGATAGTTTATGGTCTGTTTGACCTAAAATTATTATTTATATACACTTGTTGAATACCTATTAAATTCCAAAGAAATGACTGGGCACTTTTGTATTGTATACTATTTCAAACACTTAGAAAAATCTTACAGGTAAATCTTATTTTCATTTTACAGCTTAGGAAAGTAATATGGAGAAAAAGAGAAATAGAAACTGTGTATTTGGTCATCTTTCAGAGATGGGATGGACTCTCCCACCCAAATTTGTTTAGGACACTGAGAATGATGATCCCACACATGCATGAAAATGATATAAAAAGGTTTATTACTCACAGAATGAGGATTTCTGCAAGGGCAGAATAGTCTCCCAAACTGGTATGAAATTAGCTTGAGATAACAGGAAAGGAGGCTTTCTTGAAGTTTTATGGTGGTTAGGGGCTGGGGCAGGTTGAGGATCCTCAAGTACACAACAAGGGCTTGTGTGGTTTGAACTTTCTGCCAGTGTTAAGGATGGTCCACCTGTGCTTCATTATCAGTTTGCCCAGATGTGGGGCAGAAGGGAAAGTGGGGGAGGGAGGCTTGAAAGACGTTAGCAGTCAAATGTCAAAAATAAAGTCAGATTCTTTAATATACTTCCTAAAGATGATATATCTTATGTAGTGGAGACCGGATGAATGGAACCCAAGTCTGGTTTTGTCTAACTTCAAATTCTATGATTTTTTAAATATTTTACATTATTATAATTTAAATAAAAATATTCTGTCATTTCTATTCAATGGGCCTAAGGATATGTGTATCAAAAAAAGAAATATGTACTATGCAGAAGACTCTAGGGAGATGATAAGATGGTATGTGTCTAACTGACTCTACTATATAAAACACCTTTAAATGCTTTTTAAGAGAGCATTTGCTGAATCTAGTGAATATGAGCTTGGCAAAATAAAGACTGCCTTTCAGGGCTGCCAAGGCAGTTGGGAATTAAAGAAATCATAGAAAAGTGAGATCAAAATTCTGTATGTAATTTCACTTCCAGTCATTTGCAAAATTTTAAGCTGCTCATAACTAGGGTGAGATGCTAATAAACCAATCAAAAAACAGCATCAAGGAGGTTGAAATGCTAAGTGAAGATTTTAACAGTCTCAAAGTACTGCAGAAAAACAGTTTGGAGTTCAGGGTCCACAAAGATGGAAAATCTTAGTAAATATTCCACACTATTTGAGATACCAGAAGGACTATGCTCTTGGAGTAAGGGCAAGACAAACACACCTGAATTTAAATATTTGAAATTCAGCATTGACTAGATACAGATAATCTTTCCAAAATCTATCTGCCTGTCAGAAGAACACTGAATCCTTTCAGAAGAAAATAATATCAATAAAATCATCAAAATTTAAAAATACAATATCCTGCATCAACCGAATTTACTAGACATATCAAGAAACAGAAATAAATGAGGGTGAGAGAAAGAAAGAGAGAAGAGGAAGAGAGAGGAGAAGGAAGGAAGGAAGGAAGGAAGGAAGGAAGGAAGGAAGGAAGGAAGGAAGGAAGGGGGGAGGGAGGGGAAAGAAAGAAAGAAAGAAAGAAAGAAAGAAAGAAAGAAAGAAAGAAAGAAAGAAAGAAAGAGAGAGAGAGAAAGAAAGAGGAAGGATGGGAGGAAGGAAGGGGAAGAGAAGAAGGAAGATAGGAAAGAAGGAAGGAAGAAACTTGACCCACTGATTATAGTAATCATCCCCTTATTCATAGGGAATATGTTCCAAGACTTCTAGTGGATGTCTGAAGCCACTGTTAGCACTAAACTCTATATATACTATGTTTTTTTCTATACATACATATCTATGATAAAGTTTAATTTATAAAGTGGGCACAGTAAGAGATTAACAACAATAACTTTTAACAAAATAGAACAATTAAAACAATATACTATAATAAAAGATATGTGAGTGTGGTCTCTCTCTCTCTCTCTCTCTCTCTCTCTCTCAAAATATCTTGTACTATACTCACCCTTCCTGTGATGATGTGAGATAAAAACATATCTATGTGATGAGATGAAGTTAAATGAATAACATAGGTATTGTGATGTAATATTTGTCTACTATTAACCTTCTGACATTATGTCAGGAGCATCATCTGCTTCCAGACTGCAATGTGATTGACCATGGGTAACTGAAAACATGGAAAGCAAACCTGCAGATAAGGGGGGGGGGGTGTATTACTATATCTAAATATTTCAAGTATCAACAGAGACTTTAAAATAGTAAACAACTAACATTTTTGAGAAAATAGAGACAATAAAGAAAAAAATTACCAGAGAACTGGAATGTAGATAAATACTTAAGTGGAAATCCAGAAATTAAAAAAAAAATTAATAACTGAAATTAAGAACCTTATAGATGGGTTTTAATATCACACTAGACCCAGAAGAAGAAAGGAACAGTGAAATGGAAGATTCATCAGGAGAAAATATCCACTCAAAGCAGTGAAAGAAGAAGAGATGGAAACTACAAAAAGAGGATAAGACTCATATAAGGTATGGTAAAAAGAACTAGATCTGTGCCACTGGTATCCCAGAAAAATATGAGAGAAAATGAAAAAAAGCAATATTTGAAGAAATACTAACCAAGAATTTGCCCAAACTTACAAAAGACATTAAGCCATGGGTTCAAGAGGTTCTATGCACCCCAATAGGATACATACAAAGAAAGCTAGACATAGGCACATCATAGTACAGCTGTTAGAAACCAAAGACAAAGAGAAATATTATAAGAATATGGAAAAAGATGACATATAACTTAAAAGGTCCAACAATAAAATTTAGAGTTGATGTCCCAATAAAAACAGAAACTGAAGACAGTGGAAAGGCATCTTTCAAGTGTTGAATGAAAAATGAAACTGACAATTACACTTCTGTACTCAAAGATATCCTTCAAAAATTAAGTTAAACACATTTCAGGAAGAAAAAAACATTCACTGTCTGAAGATCTAGACTATAAGAAATAATAATGGGAGCTTTTTCATGCAAAAGAAAAATGATCCTAGAAGGAAACATATTGATGTAGGAAGAAATGAAGAGTACTAACATAAGGGATAAATATGTGGATAAATCTACATATTAAGTGTTTAAATACACACACTCACATGTGTATGCATAAATATATATAATACATAGCCATATGAATACAATACACAACATATATACACATATACACTGTATATACAAGAACATATCCATGTGAATACAATACACAATATATATACACATATACACATATACAACTGTATATACAAGAATATATATATGTATATGTGTATTTATATAATATATGTGCTTAAAATATATGAAAAGTAATAGCAAAAGGGGGGGAATAGATTTAAAATATTATGCAAAACCTGTATTACCCAGAAAGTGGTAGAAGTATTCATTTAAATTATAATGTAATTTCTACTATTAAAAGACTAATAAATAGATAAAATAAGCTAATAGAAAGGATAAAAATTAATAATAAAAGATACAAACCCATTTGTAAGATAAGTAAGTCCTGGGGATATAATTTATAGCATTGTGGCTATGGTTAACAATACTGTATTGTGTATCTGGAAATTTCTAAGAGAGTAAGTCTTAAAAGTTCCCATCACACACACCCACACACAAACACACACAAATTTGTAATTCTGTATGATGATGGGTGTTAACTAATGTTATTGTGGTAACAATTTCATAATATATACATATATCATATCATTACATTGTACACCTGAAACTAATACAATGGTATATGCTGATTATATCTCAATTAAAAAAAAAAAGAAAAGGTAGGATAGATGTATAATCTAAACAGAAGCTAAAGACGATTGAGGAGATGGTAAAAGAACATTTAATACTGAGCTACAGAAACAATTCAAATGAGGCTACTGAGAAAAGTTGTAGTAGGGCTGTAAGGCATTTTGAATAAGAATAAAAATTAGAATGAGAATAAGAATAATAAAAACATTTGATTGATTTCAGATCAGGTCATGATCTCACTGTTCATGGGATTGAGCCTTGTATGGGGCTCTCGGGCTCTGCGCTGTGTGTGGAGCCTGCTTGAGATTCTCTCTCTCCCTCTGCCTCTCCCTCTGTCTCTCTCTCTCTGTCTCTCCCCCACTTGCTCATGCTCTCTTTCTCTCTCTGTCTTTCTCTCTCAAAATAAATAAATAAACTTAAAAAAATAGAAAACAAAAATTTTACATTACTTACAAGAAACTATTTTAAATATAAGAATACAGAAATGTTGAAAGTGAAAAGTTTACAAAGTACTAAACAAAAGAAAGTGATATAGCTATATTAATATCAAATAGACTAGACTTTAGGATAAGAAATACAACGAGAGATAAAGAGACCCATTTAACATTTATAAAAAGGGCAATTAAAGAAGTTGGTATACATAGCAATCCTAAAATGAAATTCACCTAAAATCATAGTCTCACAATACATATACAAAAATTACAGAAGTAAAAGGAGAATTAAATCCACAATCATAGTTAGAAATGTAACTTACCATTCAGTAACTAATAAAATAAACAGACAAAAGTATCAATAAGGATATAGAAAATATGAAAATCTTCATTAACAAACTAGATATAATTGATGTTTATAAAACATAACATCCACCAACTGTGAAATACATTATTTATTCTAGTGTATGTGGAACATTTATCAAAATAGACCACATGTTACATCATAAGCAAGTTTCAAAAAACTGCAAAGGACTGTAATCATCCAGAGTATATTTCCTGATCACAATGGGATTAAGCAAGAAATCAGTAAAAGGAAGACAACCACAAAATCTCCAAATATTTGGAAAATAACTAATGTACAAAAAAACCCCATCATAATGAAAATAAAATATTTTCAACTTCATTACTCTCATCCACTGGTGAGACAGTCACTCTAGAACACTGATAGTATCTAATAAAAGTGAAACTACAAATGTTCTGGAAGTTAGAAATCCTACTTTTAATTACATACCTGACATAATTACATGTATAAGTGCATTAGAGAACATGTGCAAGAATGTGTAGAGCACCACATTGAGCATGGAGCCTACCTAAGATAAATAAATATCAATCAATCAATCAGATAAGAAAGATCTAGCATATACAAACTATACTATCTAGTAGTAAAAATTATTATATGCCAAACATGCACAATTCTCAGAAACACAATATTGAACATAAGAAAGTAGAGAAGGCAGACATAAAATAAATTCTTCTGTTATGCTTATATTTATATGAAGTTTAAATACTAGCAAGACTAAGCTATAGTGTTTGAGGCCAGGATGGAAAAAGTACTGATTTGAAGGGAAGAGAGGCACAAGTAGTAACAACATATGTGTGATCTCCTGTACAAGTTCATTGAGCTTTATACTCATAATTTATACATTTTTTGTACATATATATAATATAATACTTATTAAATAAGTGAAACCATTTGTACTAAGTGAATAATAATAACAATACAACAGTTTAAAACATGTGATGTGGCTAAAGTAGTGCTTAGGGGGAAATTTGTAGCCTTAAAAATGAATATATAAGGATAGAATAAAGGTTTAAATCAAGGATCTAGGCTTATCTCATGAAGCTAAAGAATTAAAAACAAAGCAAAAAAGTACAATGCAAAGTAAGTTGAAAGGGTACAGTAGACAGAAGAACAAAAATGAGTCAAACAGAAAATTAACTGAGTAGAAAAAATCCAACAAAGCCAAAAGTTTTTCTAAAGCTCAGACTATAGCTCTGTTTAGGTTGGCTGATATTGGCTAGGGTCACCTCCCAGACTTCTGGGTGGATTTAGTTTGCCATGTATTTCCTCAATCTGGGACCAGCACCTATCTGAGGATAAGTTCTCATCGTAAATGACAGAAGAGACCAAACAAAACCACTCAAATATTAAGCCTCTGCTTCCATCACATATTCTAATATTCCATTGGTTAAATCAAGTCATGTCTAAGCCCAGCATGAACAGTCAGAGAAATATACTCTGCTTACTCTACAAGGGAGAACTGCAATGCAGCATGGTTTATAACTCTACTGGGAATGGGGAGAAAAGACTTAAGGGGGAAAAAAACAAGTATACCAAAGTGCTATATTTATTTTAAAAATTAAATCCATAATTAAAACCATTCCTTTAAAGATATTCTAGACCTAGATAGCTTCACTAGTGAATTCACTTAATCATTTTAGGGACTCACACAAAATCTTTCAGAGAATGTTGAGAGGGAGCTCTCTCCAAATCATTTATGAGGCTAGCATAACCTCGATACCAAAACCTTTTAAGGAAATTACAAGAAAAGAAGCTAATAGGCCAATCTCTTTCAGGAACATAGACACAGAAGCACTAAACCAAACATTATCACGTCAAATCAAATTGGTTGTGGTATAGCAGAATATTATACATTGATGAGAAAGAATATGTGATTGCTACATAAAATAATATGGACAACATATTGTTGAATGAAAATATACGTATTAAAAAGGGCATATACAGTATGATTCCATTTATAGGAAGTTATAGAACAAGCAAACTAATCTAATTTGATAGACTATCTATTACATTTGGGGGTACTGACTGAAAGGAGGCATTATGAAGCAAGTCTTCTGGGTAACTGGCAGTGTTCTATATTTTTGACCAGGGGAGTAGTTACCTTGATTGTTATTTATTTGTAAAAATTCATTGAACTATATACTTGAGATTGGAGCATATATATATATATGCTAGTCTTCAATTAAAAGAAGTTTCCAAAAATTTTCTCACTAATATTTATAACTCCCTGAAGAGATTCTGAATAAATAGTTGTTAATATCGCTTCTAGCTCTAAAATTTGCGATTCTACTGCCAACTTCTGCTAATTGATTAGGACCTTTACTGTCTCCTTAACAACAGATCAACACTAAAAACAGCATTAAAAGATTTATATAATATAGAATACATCTAAAAATAATAATAAGCTTAAGTGAGAAAAACATGTGAATGACCATAAATTATTTCGAATGGTTGGCAGTTTTCTTGAAAATCTCTGTTGTGAGAGGTAAGCCAGTACTTTAATTAGGACGATAGCATATTTTTATACCAGGGGCCAATACAAAACTAAAACTGAAATATTACAAAGCCAAATTGGTAGGCAAAAATATGATATTTCAGGTCTGAAAAAAAGATAAATCTAAATGTCAAATTGTGTAACTGAATGTTTTACCCTCGACAGTTTCAAAGCAATAGAAATGCCAACAGCAGAGTTCCTGAAATTTCGAGACATACAATTTATGACATAGTAGAAAAAGCACAGAATTGAGAGTGTGAAAAACTGTGTACTAGTTCTGGCTATGTCGCTTATTAGTTGCATGATTTTGAGAAAATAATTTAAAGTTTCTCAGTTTTATCCCCTTGTGTATAAAACTGAAATTAATAATATGTACCTCCTGGTATTATGAGGAGACTACAGTACATTTGTAATCTACCAATTATTATTGCTATTTATTTGCCCAGATTGTTTTTCAAGTACTTATCTATAGTTTGATTTTTCAAGGCTCTTGTCCCAACAACCTATTCAGAAACTTCCGAAATCCACATGGATCCCCCTGAGCAAACGGAAATGTATGCAAGTGTTACATTCTAAGCTTATACTTATGGAATTCATCACAGGAGATAAACTGAGGTACTTCTCTTCCTAAAACAGACCAATTCTCCCTAAAGAAAGTATTTCCTCTGAATTTTTCCTTAGAGAAAAGTAAGGGACTACTATAAGATCAGACCAATACAACGTCAGCTAACATCTTGCCAAAATGATTCCCTCGGCCAACTGTGGCATGTCTACAAGAGTTCCACAATTTTCAGTTTGTGTTTTCGCATATCTATATATGGTTTTGAATCCCAAGTCACTAAGTCAATCTCTTCAATCTAATGCCCCTAGCTTCTCCAGACTAGGCTCTCTATTTCTGCCAGATCTGGCTCACCAACAGCCCCAAACATAGCTCTAGAATGCCTCTCCTCCTGTCAGCCTGGTTCACTCCTACTCATGTTCCGAGTCTCAGCTGAGGTGTCATTTCCTCCAAGAAGCTTTATTTAACCCTCAAGCTCACAGAGGTACTTCATCTGTACTCTCTCTGCAGCCTGCATGTCTTTCACAGCAATCACGATGCTATATTGTTGAATGTTTATTGTCTGTATCCCTCTTCCCCCAAAATGGAAAATTCTTAAGAATAACCTTCTTTTTATTCTTTGTATCCTAGCATTCAGTAGGTTCCGCTTGCATCTTCATGCTAAACAAGTGAATAAGTGAATGAATGCATAAGTAAATCCATGAATAAGTAAAATAATGAAATGTATGATTCTCATTCGTTCCAGCCTCCATGTCTTTGTTCTCATGACTTAGGTCTCCCTGATTTACTCCCTTCTGTCTACTCAAATCTTATCTATCATTCAGTTACTGCTGGAGGTTGCACGCACTAAAGTATAAGCATTGATAAGATAACAAAAAATAAGATGTACTCCCTACCCTCAAGGGCCTTACAGTACATTAGGGAAGAGGTAGATGTAAATAACTGTCTACAATGCACTGGCAGAGTGAAGCAATGGAGTCTGAAATCATAAGAGAGGACCAATCCTAGCCTGGTGTATCAGAGATATCTTTGCAAAGAAGGCACTTTCTGAACTATGACTTTAAGGATAGAAGAGGTTTCCAGGTAAAGGTTAAGGATTGGGGATGATGCAAAACATTTCAGACAGAAAAAAATATGGGCATGGGAATAGAGATGTAAAATGGCAGAGTGTAGGGAAGGATCCTAGAATCAAACTAAACAGTAAAGTTATGTAAGTGTTTAGGACTGCACTCTGGTCAATAAAAAAACATGAGACTGGAGCCCAGGCTTCCCAATTCTAGGTCCAGACTACTTTCATTACCCCTGAAATATTAATGTTAGATTGCATATGACTAATTTCTATGACTTTCCAATGGAAAATGCCCAAGTGTGTCTCTTTAGATGGTGGGTTTCACCCCGCAGAACTCCTTTCTCAGTAGTTGTGGCAGATCTCAAGTAAATTTTAGCAGTTCACTCAATGGCTCAAAGGCTGTCATATAGAAAGACATATATAGTTTGCTGAAATCCTGTGAAATCTTTAATCTTCCATAGCAATTTGGAGTCCCAGTAATAACTCAATGAAGCAATGTAAACAAAGCCCAAATATCACTCAATGATGAATTTCTCTGACAACATGTCTTTGTCTAAAGAATGACAACTTGGAGTTGCTGAAAGGAACCCGAGTCATTGTGCATTCTCAAGACAGATGATTTGTCAACCAAGACCCTCAAAAATGTTTCAATTATCCCAATTTTGCCCAAATATCTGAAAAAAATACAATCTACCTACCGTAATACACAGTAGCTAATGCCTACAAAGTTTTAGGCATTCTGCACTCATCAGCATTCTTCCTAACAACTATGTAAATATCAATATCTCTATTATATAGTTGAGGAAGCAGAGAAACATTAGGTCACATTTCTGAGGTTGCAAAGCTTGTGGAGATGGAGTCAAGATTCAAATTTGAATCTAATTCTAAAGCCAGTCATATTTTTGGTAACTCTAATTGTGCAGTTAAGCAGGTCCCCCCCACCCCCCTCAGCCCCCATCTCTTCTCACATCAAATTTAATGACCACGGTTGTGGAACCATGGAGAAAGTCCCAAAGAGTCACAGTACTTGAGTTATTTAACCACTGCTTTTCTGTGTGACCTCATTCCCATTGATAGGAATATGTCTAAATGATTTCTAAGGCTTTTAATAGTTTTGACAGTCTGTAACTCTGTGAGATTTTAAAATATTCTTGTATAACAACTTCCCCATGAAAAGGTCATGGCCCTGTGAGTTGCCTGTAGTGGGCAGATAGGAGGATAAAACCCTTAGAGAAATTGAATTGAATTCTCTAGGTTTATCAAAGTGGAAAAATAGGCACCTAGCTGCCAAAAAGTGAAGGAGTAAGTCCTTGGGAAATGAACTTAGTTAAGGCAGAGATTCTTGTGCATCAACACTGTCAGCAGCAACCTCAGTCAATGTCACAAATGCAGGGAAAACTCCAGAAAAATATATTGTTAGCTTTGCTGAAAATGATAGACCCTTTCAACTAAGTGGTACATTACACTCCACATTAGATCTGGTCTTTGGGCCAGAAGACCCAATATCTTACCCTAGTTATCCAAGCTGGTCAGCATTTTTAATGGTTCCTTCCCTGCCTATGTACAATTCCAAAGGCACTCCATAAAAATTCAAGGCAGTTCATCTTTTCAACTCAGTTTCTCTAGACTCTGGCTCTCACCCTCTTCTTTTCCTATTTTTGCTTGATCCCTAGTTTCTATTCCATTGTCTCACATCTGAACAAGAGAAGCTTGCTTTATTCACTTAGTTTAAAACATTTTACTGAGTTAATATTATATCCCAAAGACAAATTCCTTGAAGTCAGTGATAGCTAGGATAAGATCTGAAAAATTAGTAGAATGCATCAAACAAAGAAACATAAAACTGGGGGCGGGAAACTAGGGGTGGTGAGGGGCCAGGGAGGAGGAGAGAGTTTCAAACAAGTAGAAAAGTCTGGGTAAATGATACAGGTTAAAGAAGAAATGATCAAGAAATTAAAAACAGTGCACTGTGGCTCAGATGGCAGAATATGCTGAGGAAGTTATAAGAGTTGAAACTTAAAAGGTAAGCACAGGATGACAGTGGCTGTGGAACAGAGAATCCTGATTCTGCCATCTAGTAGCTATGTGACCAATCTCAGTTTCTTTATCTGTAAGATGGAGATAACAACTCCTCCTTCCAGTAGCACTTAGTTTCCAGCATTTAGTAGGTGCTTAAACATTCACTGAATCTGAATCCTGGAATGGAAAGGAAGGGTGAAACTGAAAAAGCATGAGACAGTGGGATTGGACAGTTTCCCTATGGGTTGTGCAGGAATAAGAAAAAGTGAATTTTTGGAGTTGTTTAGGTTTTCTAGTCTGGTATCCAATGAGATGACAGGGCCAGGTTAGGTTCAAGTACTTAGTCCTGTGCTTGTTACAATTTCCCAAAATTCAGGGCATAGAACCACCCCAGCAGTTTCCTCAATCATGCTGTGAGTTCTGCATGGAGCCCTAAGAACGTTGTCAGCCATGAGATTCTCTCCCCTCCAATGCAAACACACATGGCACAGGCATATGATTCCCATCTGGATCCACCCCCGACTTCCGGCCAGGAGGCTGCTGTGTAGGCAGGACCGTCTGCCTTTGAATTTGCCAGTCTAACCTAGTACCCTGAGCCAGCCCTCTCCAAGCAGTAAAATACAGACTTGGCAAAATTCACACTTCCATAAATTCCTTTCAAGGGCTTATCTATCTCTATCTCTTTCTTACTCTGTCAGAATAGATTGACCTGGGCTGGAGATAAGTTTGCTCAGACTAAACAAATAGGTTTCTGTTTCTGGAAGAAAACAGGCAGCTTTTCCTTTAATCCAAGGAACAGATGCTGGCCCAGGAGGAGAATGGGCTGAAAGTCCCACCCATCACCCTAAGGCCTTAGGGCCAGGAATTGTTATTCAAAGAATCAGACACCCCCTTCTCCCCTCAGGTTCCCTGATAGCACTAGTGCCTGGCCACTGCAGAGTTATTACCATCATCATCTCTGCTGGATTCTATGCCCCGGTCAAATTGGCAGCATTCCTTCTATTTGCAAACAGATTGCAAAATAAGAACCCCAGGAAGGATGCAAGCTGGCCAAGCTCCAAGGAACCTTCAGCAGCGGTCATGCTAAATCAGGACTGCATCCTACTCCCTGAACAGCAGCAGGTGCTGGCACTGCTTCCTAGTGGCCTTGGGTCACTAAGGTCCCTGGCCTCTCCTCCCTCCTTCTTCCTGACTGGAATAATCATCCTGGGAAAAGGTAGAGGACAGAACCTCCTGGGAAATTATAATCAAGAATCTACCACTGAGATCCAAACTATTCATAAGTTTCCTGACATGGGGGCTTTATCTCCATGAAGACTGGCCAGGAACATAGGACCAACGGAAAATTTCTTTGACTCATTTACCTCCAAAGTTCTAAATTTTTAATTTCCTCTCTGTCATTCATGGTTCTCTACAATCTTGCCATTTGTTTGTATATCCAGCCTTCTCTCCTGAACTGATCCTTCTTCTCCTGCCCATAACCCTTCATTCAGTCCCTTGTTCATTTATCATCAAATAGGACCAAAGGATAAAACAATAATAACAATGGCCACTGCTATTTAAGTGTTTATTGTGTGACAGACTCAGTGACAAGTGTTTTACGAGTATTTTCTAGTTTAATCCAAAAAATAAAAATAAAACCCAAGAAGTAGGCTCTATTATTATCTTCATCTCACATTTGAAGAAACTGCAGCTCAGAGATTATAAGTACCATACCTAAGAAAACAGAATTAGTATGTGATATGTCTGGATTGAAATACCATTATTGCTTGAAACAATTTTTCTAAACTAGGTCTTACTGTTCCCATTTTACAGATGAGAGAACATGTCCAGAAATTTAGTAACATGCCCATGGTCATATAGCTTGTGGCACACTGGAACTCAAAATAAGACCTATTTGATTTCAAAGCCCTTGCTCTTAACCATTACTACTCATCTACAAAATAGATTAAATTACAGGAAGAAAGAAAACCCATCTCAATGACTCAAGTAAGACAGTTTCAATGAAAACACATTGTAAATAGTAAGGCAACATTTGAAGTTAGTTATAATTGATGTTACTTACTTCATATGATAAACATGTATTTTATTCATTTATTTTAGTAGATAACTTGCTTTTTCTTCCTTTCCAAACTGTAAATATTTTGTTCCCCTTTCATCTTTTCACATTAGCTAGGATTTCAAGTATGTAAAATGTGGAATAGGAAAGGGAAAGGGACATCTTTGCCTTGTTACCTGATCTTTGGGGAAAACATCCAATTTTCCCACTACAAAGTATGATTTTAGCTACAGGATTTTTGTAGATATTCTTTATCAAGTTGAGGGAATTTCCCATTTAGTCCTAGTTTACTGACTTTATGACTTTATTTTAAAATCATGAATGGGTGGGGCGCCTGGGTGGCGCAGTCGGTTAAGCGTCCGACTTCAGCCAGGTCACGATCTCACGGTCCGTGAGTTTGAGCCCCGCATCAGGCTCTGGGCTGATGGCTCGAAGCCTGGAGCCTGTTTCCGATTCTGTGTCTCCCTCTCTCTCTCTCTGCCCCTCCCTCGTTCATGCTCTGTCTCTCTCTGTCCCAAAAATAAATAAAAAGCATTAAAAAAAAATTAAAAAAAATAAATAAAATCATGAATGGGTATTGAATTTTGTCAAGTATTTTATTTTCTTTAGCCTATTGATGTGGTAGATTATATTAATTTTCAAATATTGAACCAATTTTGCATTCCTAAAATACCACTTGGCTGCAGTATATAATTCTTTTTATACATTGTTGGATCAATTTGCTAGCATGTTATTCAACATTTTTGTTTCTATGCTCACAATAGATACTGGTTTATAGTTTTCCTTTTTTGTAATGCTTTTACCTGGTTTTGGCGACAATTTTCTTTTATCATATAGTGAAGGTAAATATTATTTTTCTAACCCTCTTTTAGCAATTTGTGGACTTCCTTAGAAATCAAAGTTTGGGAGTCAAGTTCCAGATCTAGCCTGTAGTTGCAGATGTAGCAAAGGGCAAGAGCAGGGACTTTGGGGTCACAGAAACCTAAATTTGATTCCTAGTTTTGCCATTACTCTGTGGCCTGAGTCAGTATTTAACTTCAGCAGACTTCTGTGTTCTTTAATTGGGAAAATGAGAAACAATAATTTCTTCCTTGCAATGTTGAAAATGTAAACAAACAAACAAAACAAAGGCTAGATATATAGTAATAAAAACAATAAGATATGGACATTTCTGTGCCATTATTTTTAAAATATAATTTGAGGAGCGGCTGGGTGGCTCAGTTGGTTGGGCGTCTGACTTTGGCTCAGTCATGATCTCACAATCTGTAAGTACAAGCCCCACGTCAGGCTCTGTGCTGACAGCTGAAAGCCTGGAGCCTGCTTCCGATTCTGTGTCTCCCTCTCTTTCTGTCCCTCCCTGTTTGCACTCTTGTCTCTCTCTCTCCTCTCAACAATAAATAAACAAAAATTTAAAAAATCTTTTAATCTAATTTGATAACAAAACTGGAGATGAGTTGGTATGGTTTTTTATAGCCCCTCCCTGAAGAGAAGGCCCACAGGCCTCCATTAATAGCCTCAGCATAATACCAGGGCCACGATTTTTTCCACAAGACAATTATGACCTTGTATCATCCCTTCTGAAACCCTTTGAACTTCCTATTGTCTTCAGAACAAATTCAAAGTTCTTTAACACAGCAATTGGTGCCCTATGTGATCATCCCTGCCCATCTCTTAAGACGTATCTCTGCCATTTGTGTGCTCCAATTCAGCCATGGAAATGATGGCTAGCTCACTGTGCTGTTCTACATACACTGCTAAAAATGCCTTCTTGGAACTCTGTGCCTGGGTAATTATTTTTGAATGCTCACAATTCAACCTATTATCCCTCTCCTCCTGGGAGCTCCTTGAGAACAAGGACCATGTCTTATTCATTTGTGGTACAAAATAGGTGCTCAGATAATGTTTACTAATTATTAACAAAAGAAAGGTCCATAGATGTATCAATACCCATTGTAAAGTGGACATTCACTAATCAATATCCCTCAATTCACAGGATTATTTCTATTAGGAGCTCTCCTAATTACTCCTGGCTATGGAACAATTAGACTTTGTTGATTTCCTCTCCAGAGGAAAAGCAGACAGTCACCTCACTGAAAGGTGAACCTTCCTCTTTTCTTCCACCCCTTTCCCCCTTTCTTTGTAGAGCAAGCCAATGAAAGAGTAGTAATTAAGAGAAAATCTACACTATAATTATGGTAGCATTTAACATTGTATTGGCATCTGTAAAAGAAAGAACTCTGGAAATTGATGAACAATGATGTTTTTTCCTATCTTTCAAATGCACTTTTTTATTTTACTTTAAAAATATCATCACTTTTGACACATGTCTTAACAGTTTTTAAATATCTAGATTTTCTATTTTGGGGGTAATTCTTACAAAATAAGTGGTATTAAACTGCTAGAGTTAGAAGGAAACTTAGAGACAATTAGCTTAACTCCCTTATTTTATATTAGTGGAATTGAGGTTGCAATGGGGAGATGTGACTTATCTAATGTCACACAGAGTTAGGGGAAAGAGTGTCAGTGAAGAGAATACACATACAGGCTTCAGAAGATCTTGGGCCTCATGGCCTCTCTGAGGGTCAGTTCTCCCTCTATAAAGCTGTTAATAATACCTATATATTGTAAGGATTAAGGGAGTTCACCATTCAAGTGACCTAACACCAACTAATTTAACTCTATAATGATAGTTATTTTTATTACAATTTATGGTAAATAAGGACTAAAACTTTTCTGCTATACAACAGAGTCTTTTTCGGTAAACACAACATTTCTACCAGAGGATAGTAGCCAAATCCAAATGGGAAGAGAGCAACAGAAAAAGAGAGAGAAGGAAAGGGGCAGGCACGGGGTGATGGAGAGAAGGGAAGGAAAGAAGTAAATGAGATTTCAGCTTAAAGATTTATATTTGACACAAGTCTATTGTATTGCTCAAACTAAGATTCCATACAGATGAATACTCATGGACTCCATCCGGTCTGAGCTACTTAGCTAGAAAACCTGTGGGAATTTATCACTTGAGGAGTCTTTGAGATGGTAGCTGAAGGAGATAGGCAGCTACAGGGGAGCAATCCATAGGTTACCTGGTTATAGATGGTTTCCAATGCCCAACTCTGCCTAAAATATAGGTAGGTGGATGGGGCTTAGAAAATAAGCAGAAGCCACAAAGGAAAGTCATCTGGATCACACTCTGAACCACTTTATTTTATCTAATAGCCTACAAGTGCTAGGTAGGATGAAGGATATTTAAGTTTAGCCACCTGTCCAAAATAACTCCAGAATAACTGTTGTTCTCCTCAATGAACCTCACTTTCAATATCTGAAGAATATGGGCAATGAAAAATCAGTAGGGTTATTGTGAAAATGAAAATTAAAATAAGTAGTGTATATAACAGGACTTTTCATGTTATATAAATCAAATTACAAATGTTACACATAATTATTACTGAAAAAATTGTTTTTCAGGATTTTTGTTCAATAATGGACTCCAATGTTTTATTAAGTTGAACTAAATTTACTAATAGCACTGACATTGACTGAGCACCTTCTATGTGCCAACACTACTCTAAGCACTTTATAGAAAGTAACTAATTTAACCCTTACACAATGCTATAAAATAGGTACTGTTATTGTCATTTTTTTTCAGATTAGGAAACTGAGGCCAGAGAGATTAAATAACCAAAAGTTATTTTTATTAGAGCCAATACATGAACCCAAGATGTCTGGATCTAATCTCAACTTATACAATAAACTATATTTAATGAAATTATTTAATTATAATTTCTAGAATTACATTGGCACCTATTTGAAGCTTCTCTTTGATTCAATAAATTGACATGTGTAATGAGTTATGTATACATTATAGGAAATGTACTGCTTCTTAAAAAGCTAATCATTATGATGTCATTAAAGGAGATAAGAAGAATATAATCAACATCTACTTTATTACATAGTTGATATTTTCATTACTGGTCTCAGAAACTAACAAAGTTCATTATTTTTATGGCACAACATTGAGTTAGGTTTAGAATTCATCTTTCTGGTCCCTACTACCCAGGTCAGTAAAAGTCCTTTCTATCCCTCTTGCTATAGACTCAAAATTTCTGCCTGCCCTCCAATTCATATGTCAAAATTCTTTTTTTAAGTTTATTATTTATTTTGATAGAGATATAGAGAGCAAGTAGGGGAGGGGCAGAGTGAGAGGGAGACAGAATACCAAGCAGGCTCTGAGCTGTCAGTGCAGAGCCCAATGTGGGGCTTGAACTCGCGAACTGTGAGATCATGACCTAAGCCAAAATCAAGAGTCAGATGCTTAACTGATGAAGCTACTCAGGCACCCCTCATATGTTGAAATTCTAACCCTCAAGTAATGGAATTAGGATGTGGGGTCTTGGGGGGGGGTGATGAAGGATTAGTGACCTTAAAAAAGAGACCCAAGATGGGGCTCCTGGGTGGCTCAGTCGGTTAAGCTTCTGACTTTGGCTCAGGTCACGATCTCACTATTTGTGAGTTCGAGTCCCACATCGGGCTCTGTGCTGACAGCTTAGAGTTTGGAGCCTGCTTTGGATTCTGTGTCTCCCTTTCTCTCTGCCCACCCCCCCCTCTCTCTCTCTCAAAAATAAATGAACATTAAACATATTTTTTTAAAAAAGAGACACCCAAGGAATTTCCCCTGCCCCATTCTGACAAGTGATGTTACAAGTGAGGACACAGCCATCTATGAGGAAGCAGGTCTTACCAGACACCTTATCTGCTGGAGCCTTGATTTTGGACTTCCTGACCTCCAGAACTCTAAGAAATACATTCCTATTGTTTATAAGCTACCCAGGTTATGGTATTTTCTTACAGCTGCCCAAAAGGACTAAGAAGTAAAACTGATACCAAGAATGGGATGTTGCTATAATAAATACCTAAAATTGTAGAAGTGGTTTTATAACTGGGTACTGGGTAGAGGCTGGAAGTTTTGAAGTGCACAGTAGAAAAAGCCTGCACTGCTGTGAACAGACTGATAAAGGCTCAGAGGAAAGAGAAGAGCTGTAGTGAAAGCCTCAGTCTCCTTAGAGAATATATAAGTGGTTGGGAACAGAATATTGGTAGAAATATAGACAGTAAAGTCATTCTGATGAGGTCTCAGACAGAAATGCAAATATGTTACTGAAAACTGGAGGGAGGCTGATCCTTGTTATAAAGTGGCAAAGAACTTTACTGAATCATGTCCATGTCCTATTGTTTTGTGGAAGACAGAATTTGTAAACAATGAAATTTGTGTTGAAAGGGTAGCTTGGTTCCTCCTGACCATTTATAGTAAAATGTATGTAGAGAAATGACTTAAAAATGGAATTGTTAATCAAAAGGAAACAGACCTCAAAAATTTGGAAAATTCTCAACCTATCCATTTTGAAAGGAATGAGAAAACTTGCTCAGGAAAGAACACAAGACTGTGCCAAATTTGATTAGGAGATTAGTATGGATCAGCCATTTAAACAGATGCCAGGAGCTGTTGTCCAAAACAATGGAAGAATGACTCCAAAGGCATTTTGGAGATCACTGGCACTGTCCTTTCCAACACAAGCTCATAGTGCAAGGACTTACTTTCAAAGAAGGGGCCACTACTGTCCCTGTGTCACATCAAGCTTCATGTAACAGGTTCCACTTCCCACATTCCAATGCCACTCTTCTTGGCTGCCCCCAGAAATAATTCCAGCAGGCCCTGGTGCAGCAGTGAGTTACACCCAGCAAAGCACAAGGATCGTGGCTCCTTCCACCTAGATTTTTTTAATATAAATATTTATTCATTTTAGAGAGAGTGTGTGTGAGCAAGAAGTGGCAGAAAAGGGGACAGAGGATCTGAAGTGGGCTCTGCCCTGACAGCAGTGATCCTGATACAGGACTTAAACTCACAAACTGTGAGATCATGACCTGATCTGAAGTTGGACACTCAACTAACTGAGCTGCCTAGGTGCCCCTACCTTCACCTAGATTTTGAAGGAAGGAGCCACCTTGAGAGTGCTGCAGCAGGGGCAAGGCCACCACGGAGAACCTCCAATAGGGCATAGGCTAGAGGAGGAGTAGAGAATGAGATGCCCTGAAAACCCCAAACTGGTAGAAACACCAGCACATGATTCCAGCTTGGGAGAGCAGGAGCCATGCAATTTCATGCTATGAGAGCTGCAGCTTGGGCTGTACCCAGCAAAGTCATGGAGGCAGGGCCACCCAAAGCCATGGGAACAGAGCCACCAGAGCCTTGGTGACCCAAACCTTGCTTCAGTGCGTCCAGAAAGCAGGAACTCTTCCCCAGGGGGCCTGGGGCAAGAGCCTTGAATCAGAGATTATTTTTCAGCCATAAACTTTTGGATTTTCTGGGGACATGTTACCCCTTTCCTCTTACCTATTTTTCCCTTTTGGAATGAGAATGTCCGTCTTACACCTGTCCCACCATTGTATTTTTAGAAGCATATAATTTGTTTGATTTACAATTCCACAGCTGGAAGGGAATTTGCCTCAGGGTGAATTTTACCTTGAGTCGTAACATGCCTGATTTAGATGATATTTAGATAAGACTTTGGACTCAGACTTTTAAGCTGAAGTTGGAGTGAGTTAAGACTTCTGGGGCTATTAAGATGGAATGAATGTATTTTGCATGTGAAAAGGACATGAAAGGGGGGATAGGGACAGAATAGTATAGACTGAATGTTTGCCTTCTCCCCAATTCCCACAAAACTCATATGTTGAAATCCTAACCCTTGAAGCGATGGAATTGGGAGGCAGGGCCTTTGGGAGGTTATGAGGTCCTGAGAGCTCTAACCATAGGATTAGTGCCCTTATAAAAGAGGTTCAGAAAGGTCTTTTGCTCCCTTCTGCCAAGTGAGGTTATAATGAGAAGATGGCCATCTATGTGGAAGTGGGCCCTCTCCAGACACCAACTCTGTTGGAGCCTTCATCTTAGACTTCTGGCCTGCAGAGCTGTGAGAAATACATTTCCATTGTTTATAAGCTACCCAGTCTGTGCTATTTTGTTATAGCAGCACTAATGGAGTAAGTCACCTTTCATGTGAATGTTTGATTTACATAGCAGGCTTTTAAAAAGCAAGGAAGGGATCTGTTCAGTTACTGAGCGAGAAAGATCCATAATGAAAGCTTAGGAATTGTTGGCTTGTAAAGATCAGAAACCCACTCAAGCTCCTCTCAGAAAAGCGGGGTTTATCTTAAAAATGTTAAAGATAATCAGCACTTCCCTGCACCTCAAATGGACTTCATGGTTATTGGAAAACAGCCAGGTAGTTTCTCTCTCTCTCTCCTTTTTTGTGGGGGCGGGGGGATATTTCACTTAAAAAAATTTTTTTGACAAAGGTTCGGAAGCAATTTATTTGTTTGTTTGTTTTCCCACTATAGTTACTTTATTTTTGGAGGAAGCAAGGAGAAATGGTGAACACAGCACTCCCCTTCATTTAATTACAAAGATAGCCTCCAGTCTCTTGTTTCTGATATGTGTTCACTTCATTCTTGTCCCTCTTCATTAGACTTTTCTACTCAACTACTTCCATGTGGATATCATATCCTTTACAAAGTTGGCCTTAGGCCCAAATCAATCAGACTTTCTAGCTGTTTTTTATAGTCAACCAACAAATTCCCTAATTTCCAGAAAAAGAAAATGAGACTGGTTTTAGCTTGGATCACATAACTAACGCTAATCTATTTTGGGGTTGAGATCACATGGTGCATAGGGTTGTTTCTTCTAGGTTGTGACAAGTTCTTCTTGAAGGGTATGTGGGGATAGAGAAATGATAGGTCAAATACAGTATTATTCATCTGAAAATTTATTTCCTCTGTTCCTACTGTTTATTTCCTATTGTTTAATTCTTCTTTCAGTTTGAATTTTCTTGAGAATATGTGTCTGATCTTACCAAGACTGATTATCCTATGGGGATACTATGGCAAATTTCATCATCATAATCCTTTACAGTTTGTCCCACTTTTCAGATGATAAAGTAGAGGCTAGTGAAGTTTACATCACTTACATAAGGGTAAAATGAATTCAGATTCTGTGTCTCTCACTACATGTGCCTCAAACGTAGCTACATTCTCTTTGAATATCTTCCAAGTCAGTAACTTTAGAGTGTGCAAATATTCAGTACCAGATGAGGCTGGGAAGGAAGAATTTCTCTGGAAAGAGATTCTTATGTACTCTTGAACCAGGTCATCTTGTAATGTGTTCTCTCATGACAAATGAAAATTTCCATATATGGCAAGTTTGTCCGTTTTCCAAAGGCTCATCCAGAAAATACAGTCTCTGTCACTAATCACTCCTACCCAACACCTTGACCCTCAACAAGGAAATACAGCTGTAGTCTATTTGATAAACTTTAAAATCATCTGATGAGGTAAAAGAATGTAATTTTTGCAGAGAAACAGACCTGGGTCAGAATTCTGGCTTCAATATATATAATCTGTTTGGCCTCTACTTCCTCATTTGCAAAATAAAAGCAATGAATGATCCCAACATAATAGGGTTAAATGTAAAGACAAAAGGTACTACAAGTATAATGCCTGGAACCACAAATCCTATAAATTCTTTTATGTTACCCAAATTCATTATTCTGTGAGTGTCTACTACTTAGTGCTAGCCCAGTAGCCTAACAATGTGCTAGGCTCCCGATGTGCACTGTTATCATGTTTTGAGATGCACACCTGCCTCTCTAGCCAACCATTCTGTTTGCAGGTGATAGATTTTACCTTCATTCCTCCTGAGGACTCTCAGGTAGGTCAAGAAGACAAAATAAAGAAAGACCTCCCCAGTCTGATGAGAATCATCATCTGTGCTCCTATACTTGCATGAGGATACATATACAACTACCATTACTTTTAATTTTACTATGCTTAAGTCATTTAAAGGGATGAAAATAATGTAGCTAAATGTTCTATTGATTAGACACAAATATATATGTCAAATATTATGACATGTATTGGGGAATATATTTTGGGAACAGCAAGTGATGCAAAAAGGCTGAAGTTTAGTCTAGAATCGGCAAGAGTCTGAGAAAATACAAAGGGATATTAACTGTATTGAGCACTCTGTACTAGACTATGTGATACACTGTATACAGTTTGTCTTATTTGAACATAGAGATAGCATGTAGGTTATACATCTCAGATACATATGAGAATAAGTGATCATTTTAAGGGCTGAGTACATAGGAGTTGGTATTAGTAGTCTGATAGCAATCAATTCAATCTGATCACAATTGCAAATTAAATGGGAAGGAATACTATGATGACTAGGTGTAGCAGGAAAAAAAAGGCTGGATGGTAGGAAATAAGTTCTGGTCTAGGTTCAACTTTCTGTGTGACCTTTGACAGGTTACTTCGTTTGCAAAAATTAACTTAATTGCTATGGTAAACTTTTCCACTGTTGATGACAATGCCTGTTATGTTGTTCAGAATTTCTTATGTGTATGTACCTCTGAAGGTTGTAAACTTCCTTGTGCATAAAAACCACCTGAGGAGGGGTGCCTGGGTGGCTCAGTCGGTTAAGCATCCAACTTCAGCTCAGGTCACGATCTCACAGTCCGTGAGTTTAAGCCCTGCATGGGGCTCTGTGCTGACAGCTCAGAGCCTGGAGCCTGCTTTGGATTCTGTGTCTCCCTCTCTCTCTCTGCCCCTCCCCTGCTCATGCTCTGTCTCTATCTCAAAAATAAATGAAAACATTAAAAAAAATTTTAAAAACCACCTGAGGAGCTTGTAAAAAATGCAGACTCCTATGTGTATCCCAAGGACAAAATATGCTGATACAGTGCATCTGAAGTGGAGCAGGAATCTATATTAGACAAGCACCTTTGATCATTCTGATATTGATTATCCATAGACTGTGATTTAGCAAGAATTACTTATTCAATACATTCCCTTTTCTGCCTTGGCTACCAGGAAGCACAGTTCAGTTTTACATTCACTTTTCCTTTCATTTCTTACCTCTGATTATCTTATCCTTGTTTCAATGGTCCTATTGTATCATTATGGGTTTTTTTTTAGTATTGTTTTTTCATTGTTTTTAATGCAAATATTTTGCATTCTTCCCAGGAGTGGTAAATATAAATAATAAAGAAATAAAAGCACATGGTCATAAACATTTTGGAACATAAAAGTTGTATGTATAAGATAATCCCTATGCGACTATCAAATTTGGAATTGCATTATTCTATAATGCTAACAAATGCACTATCACAATCAATTTTAAATATTAAGGACCTACTCATACCATGTACTATGTCAGTGAACAAAACAGACTTATAAAATTGAGTGCTATAAAAAGTAGAGAAGGTCACAGAAAATGAGTGTGGTGTAAGGGGCAGGGGGGATAGAAAAGTTTCCTTTATTAAACAGAGAGGTCAAAGAAGTTTTCCCTTGAAAGTTGGTTTACAGCAAATATTTAAATGAGGGAATGGAATTAGCCAATCATATATCTGAGGAAAGAGTATTCCACACAGAAGGAACAGATCCATAGGAGGATCCCAGAATATTCAAGGAAAGGTAAATGGTCAATGTATCACGAACAGGATGAGGGACAAAGTAGCAAGACATGAGATCACAGAGGATACAGGGGGCCAGATTAAGTAGTTTGTTATAAATTATTTTAAGATCCTCTTATTCTAAGTGAAGTGGGAAGTATTGGAGAGTTTTGAGCATAGTCTTGGCTACTGTTTGGCAATAGACCAAAATGAGGCAAAAGTAGAAGCAGAACGACCCATTATGAGGCTATTGTAGTAATCCAAGTGAGAGATGATAGTGGTTCAGACTAGAGCAGCATTGGTGGAAAAGCCAATTGGATTTTCTAAATGATTAGATGTGGCAGGTAAGAATTTAAGAGATATAGGGCTTCTGCTCAGACGTTGGTCTAACTGATGAGAAAATCCTGTCTAAATTATGGTCATGATCAATGGAATTCATATAAGCCTCTCTTTAATCTGGTTACATAAAACAAACTTTGAAAAATAAGCTGGATTTGATTAAGGAAGAGTGATTCTGATCCTATAGCATTCACTTAAGCCAATAGGGTATCCTGTAACACACATGACTCTATGACTCTATGACTATCACAGAATTTCTGCCCTCAATGGAAGAAGCACAGGTTGGTCAGTTGGCTCATATTTATATATCACTTCTACATCTATTCTAAACACCTCAAAAAACCACAAAACATAAAAAAAACAAAAAAGTACTTCTGTAGTACATATTATTATTATTCCCTATATTATGAATAAGGAAACTGATGCTCAGAGAGGTTAAAAAATATGTCCAAGCTCACATAGTGAATATATTGGGGAGTTGGAGTTCAAACCCAGCAGCCAGGCTCCAAGATCTCACTCATTAACTGCTATAGTATATAATTCCTATAAACTTCCCCAAGCCTCAATTTTTCATATGAAAGTTGGGATAATAATAGTATTTACTTTATAAGATTTTTGTGAGCACAAGAAGAATGATTATTTAGTCCTTACATTAATAGTAAATAGCTATCAGCATTATAACAATGTTATTGTTGATTTAAAAAGTTATGACCATTATTTTTGTCAGGTCCTCAGAAGGTTATTCCCACTCTACCTATTAGTAAATTGGAGCTCAATGATGATTATATGATTTTCTTAGTCATAGAAGTGAGGGACAGGATTTTATTTCAGATCTCATGTTTCTAAGGTCTTTTAAAATTCTTTTTCATTGCCTCAGTAGATGAAGGATACAGAGATGTGGAGGGGCACTGAATGATGCTTACAGTTTACAGAAACACTACTTAAAAGCCTATATAAAAACCTGTAATATAAAGGGAATCTACAAAAAGAATAAATAGCTTCCCCATATATCAGCAAAACCCAGTTCCAAAATATAATAAAAAATATCTAATGTTCACTAGCAATAAAATAGAAACTACCTCCAAATATACTTAACAAAAAATAAAGAACTTGCATAAATAAGGTTACCCAAGCTCTACTATGGATAGAAAAAGATGAAACATACCATGTTCTTATATGGAAAGTATTATTAATATTATATGTCAACTCTGCTTAAATTATTCTATGGATTTAACACAACTTCAATGAAAACACCAAAGATAATTTTAGAATATGAGAGAGTAATTCCAAAAATCATCTTTCAAAACACATTACACATTAAAAAATACTTAAAAAAAAGAGTAGCAAAGGGGGCCTTAGGTTAGAATAGTAAAATATATTACAAACTTACAAGTATTAAAACAATATTCTAATGGTATGGAAATAGCTATAAAACAGAACAGTACAGAAAATCCTGAAGAACTCATTCATTCATTTATTATCCCACAGAAATTTACTGAATGTCTGCTGTGTGCCAAAAACTATTCTATGCTCTGTGAATACAGAGAAATAAAAAGATAGAATTACTACTCTCATAGAGTTTAAATTCCAGTGACCTAAAGTAATGAAAGAAATATCTAACATGATAAAAAAAAAACCTTTTCATGGAGAATTAATAGATTTTTCAACCAATGTTGGATAACTGCCTAAACATAATCATTGAGAAAGAACTAATGTTAAGTCTCTATGTCTAACCTTACTAACCAAAATAAAGTAGATTAGAGATTGTAGAAGAAGGAAATGGAAGAAAACTCGGTGGAGGAGATAGAGAGGAGAAGAAGAGGAAGGAAAGAAAGGTCAAGCCAAGCTACAGAACCCTTAAAGAGAGTATAAATTAACAATTAGTTACATACTCTTAAAATGAAAGGGTCTTTCCTTATCTAGCTATAGAGAAATAAGAACCAAAGAAAAAAATTATGGATATGACAATTTGAAAATCAAAACTTCTGAATATCAAAAATAATATAAAGAAAACTGAAAGGTAAGTAATAACATGGGAAAATATTCAATTCTATAAATAGAAAAAGTTAATTTACTCAAAAAGTTTGCACTGGAGAAAATGAAAAGATATGCCACAAACTGGGCATATTTTACAAATATTTTCCGGTATTCAGAAATGAACAAAGTATCTAAAATGCACAAATACTTAAAACTCAACAATAAAAAGCATCCCAATTAAAAAATGGGCTAGAAATCTGTAAAGATATCTCAGCAAAGAAGATACAGATGGCAAAATAAGCATATGAAAATATGGTCAATATCATTTGTCATTAGGGAATTGCAAATTAAAACAACAATGAGATGCTACCTAATAGAATGACCAAAATTCAAAACAAATGCTAGTAGAGGTATGAGCAGTAGGAACTCTCATTCTTGCTGATGAGAATGAAAAATGGTAAAGACACTTTGGAAGACACTTTGGTGGTTTCTTACCAAACTAAATGAATTCTTACCATACGATCCACCAGTCATTAGTATTTATCCAAATGAGTTGAAAATGTATGTCCACACAAAATCTGCACAGACATGTTTATAGAAGCCTTATTCATAATTTCTGAAACTTGGAAACAATAAAGGTGTCCTTCAATAGGTAAATAGATAAACTATGATATTCTACACAATACTACTCTGCAATAAACAGAAATAGATCATCAAGTCATGAAAAGACATGAGATAAACTTAAATGCACATTGCTATGTGAATGAAGTCAACCTGAAAGGGCTACATACTGTATAATTCCAATCCAATCATATGACATTCTGAAAAAGGCAAAACGATGCAGACTAAAAGATCTGAGGTTCCTAGGGGGCTAGGGGAATGGAAAGAAAGAAGGATGAGTAGGTGGAGCACAGTGGATTTTAGGGGTAGTGACACTATTATTCTGCACAAAACTGTAATGGTAAATATATGTCATTTTACATTTGTCAAAATGAATAGAATGTACAACACAAAGAGTGAACCGTAATGTAAATTATAACCTTTAGTTAATAGTAATTTTGTCAATATTGACTTATCAAAATTAATAAATATACGGCACTGATCCAAAAAGTTTTCTAACAGGAAAATTGGAGGGGGTGAGTAGCAAAAGGATATGGTAACTCTCTGTATTATTCACTCATTTCTGTAAACCTAAAACAGTTTTTTAAAACAAAAGTCTAGGGGCACCTGGGTAGCTCAGTGGTTAAGCATCCTACTTTGGATCAGGTCATGATCTCAGGGTCCATGAGTTAGAGCCTCCAGTTGGGCTCTGTGCTGACAGTTCAGAGCCTGCAGCCTGCTTTGGATTCTGTCTGTCTGTCTGTCTGTCTGTCTCTCTCTGTCCTTCCCCTGCTCATAGTCTGTCTCTGTCTCTCTCAAAACTAAATAAACATTGGGAAAAAATTTTAAGTCTATCAATATAAAAACAATATCTCTCACAATCAAAAAAATCGCCATTATGAGAGGGAGGGGGAGAGAGAGAAATGGAGGGAGAGAGAAAGGACATGAACCAGAGAACTGCTAAAGAAAAAAAAATCAAAATAAAACAAAATTAGAAATTTCCATTATTCTAACATAACAATAAAGTTAAATAATTAACAAAAGGGCACTATTTAGTTTTGAAAGCAGTGATAGAGTCTGGCATATTTATACACTGCCTGATAGAGTATTAAATGACAGAACTTGGAGGGCATTTTATTAACAGGGCTTAAAACTATTTTAAGTATATATAACTTCAATTCCCGTGTTTGGGAATTTGGCCTAATGAAATAATCATAGGAAACACAAAACTATTTACTATAGCACTGTTTGTTGTAGAACTTAATTGTCCAAAACTAAGGGATTGATATAATGAATTATGATGCATCCGAACAATAATCTCCTGAGATTCTTTAAAAGAATCTTATACAAAAAAGTTAATATGTGGAAAATATTCAGACTGTATTGACAAGTGGAAGATAAAGCATGTATAAAAATGGTTTCATATTATCTCATTTTTAAGAAAAATATATGTACACAATTTTGCTTTTTTGTTTCTTTCTATACATGTGGGAAGAGAAACAACAAAAGTAAAATTATGCCAACATGTCAACAATAATTATTTCTTTTTAATTGGGTTACAGGAAATTTTTGTTTTCTTCATTTTGGTTATCTGTATTTTCTATTATTTCTATAAGTAATATGCATTGCATTTTTAATAAGAAAAAATATAGTGCAGTGCTTAAGAGAAAAGGTTCTGAACTCATCTTGGCTGTAACTTGAGATACTTACTTTGCCTTCCCAAACCTCAGTTTGCACCTCTGTACAATGAAAATATTAGTTATTTTGAGGAATAAATATAATAGTGAACTGTTTTTAACATAGTGTTTGTCCCATAATATATGATCAACAAGTACTAATAAGATATCATCATCATCATTATATAGAGAGGATATCATCATTAAAAAGAGAGCTGAGAATTAAGTGACAAGACTAAAACACATTTACCTCTAATGAGAAATCACATCCCAAACTGAGAGGAGATGGGAAATAGACATAGAAATCCCCATAGTTACACAATAAAACAACTGCTAGCCCATGTGGGTTTCTGATTCTATGAACATAAATATCTCAATGCAAATTAAAAATAATCTCCAAACAAATCCAAGGAGACACAAAAGAGCAGACAGGAATCTGTGTGTTTCATCAGTTACACAGTGATAATTAAGAGAAGACATCTGAAACACCTACTTCAAAAATCTAACATCCTTAATATAGGGTAATATACCACTTAACTTTGTAAAGATGTCAGCCTCACCTAATATTATAATTACTGTAAATGTATTTCTCTAATGAGGATTTTCATGTATATTGGCCTTAGTGATATCTTTGTGGATCTGACTCCAAAGGTAAAGGAAACAAAAGTAAAAATAAACAAATAGAACTACATCAAACTAAAAAGCTTCTGCATAGTGAAGGAAATCATCCTCAAAACGAAAAGGCAACCCTCAGAATGGGATATTTGCAAATCATATGTCTGTTAAGGGGTTAATAGCCAAAATATATTTAAAAGACTCATATAACTCAAGAACAACAACAAGAAGAACAAAAAGACTTAAAAAAAATGGGCAGAGAATCTGAATACACATTTTTTCAAAGAAGACATACAGGTGGCCAACAGGCACATGGAAAAATGTTCAATATCACTAATGATTAGGGAAATGCAACTCAAAACCATCATGAGGTGTCTTTTCACACCTGCTCAAATGACTACTATCACAATGACCAAAAATAACAAGTGTTTATGAGGATGTGTACTCTTAGTGGGGATGTAAATTGGTATAACCACTATGAAAAACAGTATGGAAATTCCTCAAAAAATTAAGAATAGATCTTCCATATAATCTAGCTGTTCCACTTCTGGGTATTTATACAAAGAATATGAAAACATTAATTCAAAAGATATTTGTGCCCCTGTGTTTATTGCACATTATTTACAATGGCCAAGATATTGGTAAATAACCTAAGTGTTCATAGATGAATAAATGCGTAAAGTGGATTTGGTACGCATGTATGTATGTATTCACACACACACACACACACACACACACACACACACACACACACACTGGAATACTCCTCAGCCATAAATAAGAATGAAATCTTGCCATTTGCTACAACATGGATGGACCTTGAAGGTGTTATTATGCTCAGTGAAATAAGTCAGATGGAGAAAGACAAATACTGTGTGATTTCACTCATATCTGCAGTCTAAATAAACAAGACAAATGAACAAACAAACAAAAATACCAAAACAAACTCATAGACACAGAGAACAGATTAATGGTTAGCATATAAGAAGGAGGTTGGGGTGGAAGGTGAAATGGCTGAAGGGGTCAATTGTGTGGTAATGGATGGTGACTAGATTTTTGGTGGTGATCACTTTGTAGTATACACAGATGTTGAATTACAATGTTGTATACCTAAAATTTATGTTATATATCAACTTTAACTCAGTAAAAAAATTTAAATCACATCACCAAAAGTCAATTAGTTAATTGTTTAAACTATAATAAGATATTTTCTCACATTTCCAGATGTGCAATTGCTCAATATCATTGGGCAAATGCAAGAAAATAGATTAGACATAAAATAAAAAAAAAATAGATCTGTCTTAACTTTGTGGAGTGAAAAAAAAGTGTTTTTTGAAGTTATGGAGTTATGGAGACTTAGGATCAAATTCCAACTTTTCACATAAAAATACTTATTTAGAGCTTACTATGAGTAAGACCTTCTTCTATATACCTTTATATAGCTGTATAATATTGAGCAAATTATTTAATCTTCTTGAGCCTCAGTTTCCTCAACTATAAAAAAATAATAAAGCTTCTATTCATCCTAATATTAATATTTGGACAAAAATATGAATGCATTAGCTTATTGATACACAAAGTATAGGATATTTAAATGCAGATAATGATGATAGCAAACACATGGGCTTACTGTGTGTCAAACACCTTTCTAAACACTTTAAACACATAAACTAATTTAATCCTCTTAACAATCTGAAGAGTAGAAAACTGAAGCACAAAGAGTTTGGATAACTTTTATAAGGTAAGGGCTAATAAGTAGTGAGCCAGATTGAAAGACAGGCAATCTGGCTCCATGGTTGGTATTCTTACTCACTAGACCATAGAGCCACTCTGTTATAATTGGTCTTATCCTTTATATGGAGCTGTGTTCCTCACCATTTGTTAATACCTTGTCTTCTAAGTACCTTGCTTGCATAAAATTAATTTTTCCTTGTGTGTTTGATTCTGCCTACTTTTTCCATTTTCCCTAGTATTCATTAACTAAACCAAGATTTAGAAAGACCAGAGAAAGGAGAGTTGAATTCTAATTGTCTTCAAAGGCTATGTCAACACCATACCTACTAGAATTGACTTAGTGGGAAATGCAAGGTGAGATTTCTTTAATTATGAAAAAAAATAGTAGTAATAGCCTTCATTTATGAAATATGTGCGCACTATGCTATGTATTTTATATGCACAATCTCATTTAATTATCGTGAAAATCCAATAATAGCACTGTTTCCAGCCCATGTTACTGTTGGAAAAACTGAGGGTTAGAGAGGTTAAATAACTTGCCCAAATCTGCACATCTAGCAATTGGCAGAGCGAGGGTATAAACTCAGCTCTACTTGACCCAGATGCTCTTAAACATTACTCTGCTTACTGTCACAACAAGTCATGTGAGATGGAACCTAGGATGGAACTGGAAATAGAGGGCCAGGACTAGGAAGCTGATTAAGGAGGACAATGACTATACAGATCTAGAGGTAACAAAGATCTATCAAGTTTACATCTATATAGAAGTGGGCAACATTTAAAAGTGGTAAAAACAGGGAATTTTGGAAAGCCAAATTAGAAGTAACAAATAGTTTGTCTAGGCCTGATTTTACATTAATTTCATGTTTACTACAAAAAATTTGTTCACTGTAAAAAAAAAAGTGAGATAAAATAGTAAAACACAAAGTAGAAAAAACTAAAATATGCTCCAAAAGGAAAATACTTAATACTTCAATGTAGCATTTATATACATATACTTTTCCACCAAAGACAAATGTCTTTGTCACTTAATAAAAAATATAAAATGTTTTCCCATGCTATTTTATACTCTTCAAAAGATTATCCTGGAGATAAGTGGTCTAATAGTAGTCACCTAATAAAGTAAGAAATCTGCGGGGAACCTGTCCAAGTTTACTTTACCTGTTGGCAAACAGTTTGTGCTTTTAAGTGCTTGTTTCCCCCCAATGGCTACCTGAATAAGAAAAGAAATGAATGTGTATGAACACTATCCATCTCCATCTCCACTCAACCACTGAGTTATTTAGTTAATTAAAACAAAAATTTCTGAGTCCAAACATGGTATCTATTATTTCATAGGTCTATATACTACTTTCTGGATATATATTTAAAGACTTATTTCCATCTTGTTGCCACTGCCACTAAATCTTCTCACCATTTCTCTTATGGACTATTGCACCCGCCTCTTATCCCGAAATTTCTGATTCATCCTCTACTTATAGCAGAGTGATACTCCTAAAATGGAAATTACTTTTTATCCTTCACTATTGTCAGCACCTAATTACAGGGTCTGGTACAACGATGACTGAAATATTGACTGACTAAATGAACAAATGAAAAGGAACCGTAGTAACACAAGTGTGCAGGTGAGAAAAAGCAGTTTCTTTGCTTCTTATTCGGGGATAACAAGACTGCCTACATTATACAGTGGTTACAAGCACTAATGAGATAGAAAAAAGATTTCTGTGTCAGACCAAGTTTAAGTAACAGGAACCAGAGTTACACTTCCACATGAAAAAGCTAAAGAACAGGACAAAATATATGAAATAATGGTTTTCAAGACAATGGAGGTAAAAAAAAAAAAGACATTAGAGGTCAGGCAATGAAGAACAGTGCATTGCTTATAAAAATGTAGATGGTACCGACATTTTAGAAAATGTTTTGGCAGTTTTGTAAACAATTAAGCATTTACCTACCATCTTACCCACTCATTCCTCTGCAAGGTGTCCACTTGAGAGAAATGAAATCTTATATACACGTGAATACTTGTACCTGAATGTTAATAAAGCCTTATTTGTAATAACTAAAATGGAGAGGGCACTCAAATGTCTATCAGAAGGTGAAATATAAACAAATTGTGGTATATCTATATAACTGAAGACATATAAAATATACAAAAAGGAATGAAATATTGATACATGCAATGACAATGAATCTCCACATAGTTATGCTGACTGAAAGAAACAAGATAAAGACGAGTACATAGTATGCACTTCCCTTTATATACATCTCTAGAAACAGAAACCTAATTTATAATGAGCCAAAGAAGATTAATAGTTGCCTGGGGAGGAGATGGTTTCATAAATGTGCACATATGTCAAAACATCAAATTGTACACTTTAAATGTGTGTGATTTCTTTTATGTTGATTATGCCTCAATACAGTTGTTTTTAAAAGTATAAAAGGGAAATATAAAGAATATAACATGGTGCCTATCACATAGCAAGTACTCAGTAAATGTTAGTTACTATTATTATTAAAGTATAATGAGATAAACATTTTATATATCATACTATTAAGCTAGCATTAAAATTCCTTTCATGGTTGGGAAAATACAGACATTTGAGTATATGCAAAACCTGGATGGCAAAAGCCCAAGCAATAAAAACAGTTGTAGGTTTTGATGTCAGCAAATGAGCAGAATTTGACTTTCCATCAAGTAGACAGAAAAAGAAACTACAGAGATGGTGGTAAGTACAAGTAAGGATGATTATATGCAGTTAAGAGGCTAGTAAAATTTGCTTGTGGTGGGATGATTAAAAAATATTTTAAGACAATAACCTACTTGGTTTTAATTTTTGGATGTAAATAATTTCTCCAACACCTCCAACTTCAACTAATTTTAATATACTTAACAAATACTTTAAGGGAATTATGGTGTTGGTTTTATATTTTGTGTATGTGTGTGTATCCTCCTCCTTTGGGAATGAGTACACCTGTGAGAAACAGGAAAATAATTACAGTGTCTTAAACACAATAGTTTATTTTTCTCTCATACAAAAAAAACCCAAAAACAAAAACAAAAACAAAAAAACCTGGGAGTGCCCAGGTGGCTCAATAGGTTAATCGTCCAATTCTTGATTTCAACTCAGGTCATGATCTCACCATTGTGGGATCAAGCCCTGAGTCAGGCTCTACGCTGACAGTGCAGAGCATACTTGGAATTCTCTCTCTCCCTCCCCCTCCCCCATCATAATAGTCTTCTCTCTCAAAATAAATAAACTTAAAAAAAAGAAGAAGAACCCAGACACAGAGGTTACCATGAAAATGTGAGGTCTTCCCCAAGAAAACTGCACAAAAATCTTGTGTGGTACTGTGGTACTGTGACTTCTACATGGTGTGAAAGAGTGACCTAAATTACTTTAGCTAGGTCTCAATATACTAAAAGACATACCTTATCACCCACCTCTCAATACATACCTATCATTATAGGTTATAAAATGCTTGGGGAGTAGTGTGGTTCAGAGTAAACAATGTCTACCTTAGGAATTACAGCATAATCTTACTCATTAATGCTGTCTCTGAGATCACATCCTCTTTGAATCCCTCAGGGCCTGCATAACCTACTTGATGATCCCTCCTGTCTTCCAACAGATCCCAGGACCAGATTTATTGCTTGAAATCGGAAATTAATGCTATATCCCTAGCCCCTAGCATAGCTTCTGGTATATAGTAAGTGCTTAGTAAATATTTGTTAATTCGACAAAAAAATTACCTATCTATCTATCAATCAATCAAGATGTTAAACCTAGTCATTAGGGAAGCATTAGTTAAAATAATAATGAGATGTCCTTTCCACCAAACTGATGAAAATTAAAAAGCATGACAATGTTAAAGGCTGGTAAAAATGTAAGGAAAATGGTATTTTCATATACTGCTGGTAAGAATGTAAACTAATAATATAGTTTGGAAACAATATGGTAGTCCCTACTAAATAAAAAACATGCATAGTCTCTGACCCAACAATCCAACTTCTAGATATAGGAGTTGGAAGAAATGTTCACATATGGACAAAAATTACCACATACCAATGCCAAATGCAGCATTATTAGCAATTTCAAAAATGGAAACTCCTCTAATGTCCATCATATGGTATATTTGCCTAAAACTAATATAATGTAGTATATTTATACGATAGCATAATAGGAAAGCATCTCAGATTTCCATTGCTCATTGTAACTAGTTCTCCTTTTCTTCTGGACATACACCTATATACCTCCTTTGCATTTAGGTGAGTCATGTGAATATTTCTGGCCAATAACTTATGAATGGAAATGACACTTCTACATTGAAGCATTTAATTACTTGTGTGAAATCACACAACTTTCTTTTCTCCTGTTGTGTTAGCTGAGGAAGCCTTGGTTTTCAGATGGTGTGTGACCAAATTTGTGAAACTTCTTCAACCTGGGTCCTGAGTGCATTTGTAGAGCAGAACATGCTACTGACCCAGGTGGTTATATAGCAGGAATATAAATAAATATTTTGTGTGTTAAATAACAGAGATTTTTTGGTACCTAGCCTATCCTGACTAATAAAAAATAATTTAATAGAAATAGATTAGAGAATAGCTAGTTTTAGTTCCCAAAACTACACAGTTCTAAAAATATATAACATTGAAATAAAAAGGCAAATTTCAGAATAATTTGTACAAGATGATGTCTTTGTAAATCCAAAACTATATACACATAGAGAAAATACCAAATGATTTTATATGAATGAAAATAAATGATGTAAAACAAAATGAACATAGACAAGAAGGAAACGTGCTATCTTTAATAAGTAGGGATAGGAAATGAGACTTGATTCTTTGAATAAAAGGAATTTCAGCTGAAACTATGTAGTAGGTTGTATGGTATCCCCCCAGAATTTATGTCCACATCCAAGTCCCTGGAGCTCATGAATGTAACCTTGTTTAGAAAAAGGGTCTTTGCATATACATGTTAACAATCCTGAGATGAAATCATCTGGATTACCCAGTGGACTCTAAATCTAACAAGTGTCCTCATAAGAAACAGAAGAGGAAAAGACTCACACAGGAGAGAAAGTAACGTGAATATAAAGACAGAGGTTGAAGTGATGTAGTTACTAGCCAAAGAAGTCAAGGGATGACTAGAGATACTGGAAACTGAAAGAAACAAGGAAGAATTCTCCCCCTAGAGACTCCAGAGTCTAGGCCGCAAGTGTGGCCCTTGATTTCATCTTAATTTTATACTTCTGAATTCCAGAGCAATGAGAGAATAAATTTTTATTGTTTTAAGCCACCCAATCGAAGGTAATTTGTTGCAGCATCCTGAGAAAACAAATACAAATTGCAATGCCTTCTTTCTTAAAAAGCAAAAAACAAAACTAGAAATAAATATAACAAAATATTGATGGCTATTAATTCTGGGCAGCAAATAAGGGTATTTGTAATGTTACTCTTTGTATTTTCCTATATATTTTAAATTTCTCACAATAAATTTTACAAAAATTAATTATAGATGAAGGGGATTAAGAGTACACTTATCTTGGGGCAGCTGAGTGGCTCAGTTGGTTAAGCATCCCACTTTTGATTTTTGGCTTAGGTCTTGATCTCATGGTTCATCAAGCCCCATGTGGGGCTCCATGCTGACAGCATGGAGGCTGCTTGGGATTCTCTCTCTTTCTCTCTCTCTGTCTGCCCCTCCCCAGCTTGCACTTGCTCTCTCTCTCTCAAAATAAATAAATAAACTTAAAAAGAAAAGGGTACACTTATCTTGCTGAGTATGAAGTAATATATGGAACTATTGAATCAGTATATTGTACATCTGAAACTAATATGACACTGCATGTTAACTACACTGGAATTAAAATAAAACGAATATACACACAAATGAATTATACTGAATTTTATTAATTATTAAATTAATTACAGTGTGTTGTATATCTTTTTTTATTCAGTTTGTAAATACTTAAAACCCTGAGGGGGAGAAAACCTGGGTCGTTCAGTAAACACACTCATTGCAGATAATTCACCATTCTGAGGACTTTAAATGCTCTTGACAATTGACCTCCAACTCATTTCATAGTCTTAACTCATATCCTACTACTTCCCGACACACACTCTGTGTTCTAGATTACCTATAGTTAGCCAGCCAGGAAATTTTTAAGTCTTCATGTCTTTGCTCCTATTGTTTCCTTCAATTAGAATGGCTGTAAGGCCTGGGGAACTACTTTTTCCCCTACATCCAATTCAAATAACATCATCAATAAAGACTTCCCAGATTCCTGAGATAGAATTAATTAGTTCCTCTTTTGTGCTCAATCTGCATTTATTTCAAACTGAATTCTCATAATTGTCACTTCATTTTAATTTATATTTCTTTGCCTGTCTTTGTCTATAAATGTAGACTTGGCTGAAAGTACAATTAGTTATATTTATATCCCCAATAATGAACACAGTGGCTAACAATGATTAGGATCTCAGTAAATGCTAACTGAATAAATGAATGAATGACTTTATTTCATAATTCAATGCTTTTTATCCTGGACTTCTGTGTAATGCAAACATTATAAGATATTGCTAATTTAGGGGAGAAACCTATAGGAAAACAAATTAACCCAATAGACCCAAGAAGCAATTTCTCTTTAACACATTAATCATCAAACAATACCTTCTTAACCTCTATCACAACAGAAGGAAAAACAGAAACTAACTGCAGAGTTGCTTTAACAACAGAAAACGCATCTCACCTCTTGACTATGATCTCATACCCACTGCACTGTGTTCAGTCCAGTAACCAGTACTCTAAGGGCATCCTGAGTCACTCTCTGACAGAGCTTGGCCCTCTCTCCAGCAGTCTGACCCACCACTAGCATTCTGACAAATCTGAGTCAGGGATACCTGGGTGGCTCAGTCAGTTAAGCAGCCAACTTCAGCTCAGGTCTTGATCCCATGGTTTGTGAGTTTGAGCCCTGCGTCAGGCTCTGTCCTGTCAGCCTGTATCCTGTTTTGGATTTTGTGTCTCCTTCTCTCTCTGCCCCTCCCACACTTGGGCTCTGTCTCTCTCACTCAAAAATAAATAAATATTTTTAAAAATCTGAGCCACTTTTGTTCACCTTATTTGAGGGAGAGAGAGAAAGAGAACACACCAACCATTCCTTTCCTCTTGGCACCGAGGTTTCATGGAGGACATCCCAGATGTCCTTATCTAGAGGGCACTAGAAAATTGTGTATTTGTTTCCTTAAAGAAAATGCTAGAAAAGCAGGCCTATAGGAGTGACTTTAGGCAGTACAGAACCAAGAGAAAATCATATCATCTAACCCCATCCCTCCATTCTTACAACCACCAAGATGTTTGTTGCAGAAATCCCTAAGGTTTAGTGCCAATTAACTTCCTTATTCAGAAACCTTCACTGACTACTACCATTTGTTCATTAATGTACAACTCTTAACATTAGTCTCAATCTCTGTATATCCAGGGCCTATCACAGTGAGCAGCGTATAGTGGGAATATCAACATTTGTTGAATGAACAGTCATATAGGCCCTATGTTAAGAGTGTAAGGAGGAGTAAGGAGGAATGTTGTCAAATTGAACCCCATATACAAATAATCTCAAGGAATTTATCCAAAATTTTTCTCTTGATATATCAACACATTTTCATTTTCACTTTTTTCTTTTTTATCAAAGATAACTGACATACAATAAAGTACAAAAAAACTCAAGTGTATAGTTCATTAAAATTTTTTAAAAGTTTTATTTATTTATTTTGACAGACACAGAGAGAGAATGGGGGAAGGGGGAGAGGGAGAGACAGAATTCCAAGCAGGCTCTCTGCTGACAGTGTAGAGCCTGAGTGAATTTTCTCAGATTTTGTCTGTCTCCCATTTTTGAAGGATATTCTAAGAGTGGAATTCTAACTGTTTTTCTTTTTCTTTTTCCCCCCTTTTAGGACTTTGAAGATGTCATCTCAGGGCACCTGGGTGGCTCAGTGGGTTAAGCATCCAACTTCGGCTCAGGTCATGATCTTGCGGTTCATGGGTTCAAGCCCCACATCAGGCTCTATGCTAGAGCCTGCTTCGGATTCAGTGTCTCCCTCTCTCCCTCTCTGCCCCTCCCCTGCTCATACTCTGTCTCTCTGTCTCTCAAAAATAAATAAATGCTAAAAAATTTTTTAAAAAGATGTCAATATTGTCTTCTGACTTTTATGATCTCTACTCAAAGGTCATATCTATTGTACTTTTGAAGATTATTGGTCTTTGGTCTATAGTTGTATTTAAATTTTTCTCTGCCTTGGTTCTCAATTCTCCAAGGATAGATATTTATAGGGAGTCTAAGGTTTAGAGAAGAGACATCTTTGGGAATCATTAGCATAAAAGTGAAAAGTAGGAGTTTTGAGGGGTGAATATTAGGGACAGTATGAAAAGGAGGAAAGAAAAGGGAAGCAAGGAGATGGAAACGAAAGAGAAATATATTCAGAACACAATAAATAAGAGATGGAGCCCATAACTGACAAAATGATCAGAGCAGGAAGAGGTTAAGGAGCATCTACTATCTTAGATGCAAAGGGAAGAGAGTCACAAAGAAATAACAGGTCAACAGTGTCAAGCAAGATAGGGCTCAGTTACATGTCTATAGAGTGCATTCTTTACATGTGGAAAAACAGAAATCACTGGAAAAATTACCTGCTGTATAACTTTAATGTATCAGCTTCCTTTGCTTTTGTAACAAATGACCACAGACTTAGTGGCTTAAAACAATGCCAATTTGTTATCTTATAATTTTAGAGGTAAGAAGCTCTAATTTCAGGGGTGTCTGGGTGGCTCAGTCAGTTAAGCATCCAGCTTCAGCTCAGGTCATGATCTCATGGCTCATGGGTTCAAGCATTGCGTTGGGCTTTGTGCTGACAGCTCAGAGCCCAGAGCCTGCTTCAGATTCTGTGTCTCCCTCTCTGCCCCTCCCCCCTCATGTTCTCTCTCTCTCTCTCTCTCTCTCTCTCTCTCTCTCTCTCTCTCAAAAATAAATAAAAATTTTAAAAATATATATTTCTTAAAATTCTAATTTCAAAGTGTGGGCAGTGTGACATTCTTTCTGGAAGCTCTGGGATGAATCTGTTCCGTTGTCTTTTCTAGTTTCTAGAGGTCACCTGCATTCCTTGGCTTGTGGCTTCTGCCTCCATCTTCAAGGCCAGGAGCATGGCATCTTCAAATCTGTCTCTCTCTGACCTCTCTGCTTCCATCACCATGTCTCATCTGACTCTAAGCCTTCAGACTTCCTCTTTTAAGGACCTCTGTGGTTATGTTGGGTCCACTTAAATAATCCAGCATAATCTTTTCATCTCAAAGTCCTTAACTACATATGCAAAGTCACTTTTACCATGTAAGGTAACATATTCCCAGGTTCTAGAAAGTAGCGTATGAACATCTTTGGAGAATCCTTATTCTGTCTACCATAATCATGTCACATAACCCATTATCTGTGTCTCAATTTCCTTATTTATAAGATAGGTAAAATTATACGGATCACACTTGGCTACTGAAATAATTCATTTAGATTAAATTAAACCCTGATTCACGGTAGACAGGCATTAATAAACAGTGGTTAAAAGTGAATTTTAATTTCTCTGTCACTGGTGGGAGAAGGCTGAAGGAGGTGGAGTATAAATTAGGAAGCATGTCAAGGCAAATCTCCTGGCAGAGGAAGTAGTGAGTATGTTCAGGACAGGGTTCCCAGCAGCCGAGGAAAAGGGGAAATTCCTGTTTTGAAAGATGAGCCATATATTCCCTAGCAATATTTCAAATGTCTTTTAGCAAACTGTCCTCCAAGAAAAAATTAGCAAAAGAAAAAACAAAAAGCAAAACACACACACACACACACACACACACACACACACACACACACACGAAGTAAAACTTAAGGGGAAAAAATTAAAAAGCTGAGAGACAAATAAACCCATGTGTAATCACCTGGGAATGTGCAGTCCCCTGATCCCCAGAGGCCATGCCTTCTAAGATGAACCCAAGAATTGCTGGGCAGAAGTGATTAAAAATAAGGAAAGCAATATTCTCTTCCTGTACATGATTTTGGTTTCCATTTCAAGTTTCAATTTCACTTGAGCAGCTATAGTCCTCTGTTGCAGAACACCTAAATTGGTTGGAATAAGTATTAGTGGAAGAAGGGGGGCTATGAACTGGGAGTGAAGAGACATGGGCTCTGGTTCCACTGAATTAGTGAATAGTTTGCAGCAAGTTTTTTCTTCTTTCTGGGCCTCAGTTTTTCCCATGTATACATCAGGAACTAGACTGAGCTAACAATGCCATAAACTCTTTCATTAGTGGCTCTTGATTTTTTTGCTCTTGTCCTCTCCATCCCTTAGAAACCTTTCATTACTTTGATATTACTTCCTTACTAATAACTCCCAAATCATGCTATCTTCTCATTAGCAATCAGAATTATAGCTTCAACTATCCACTAGTCATTTCTACTTGGTCATTTTGCCACACCTCACACAACATGACAAAACCTTCATTACTCCCTTTTTTAAATTTTATTTTAATTCTAGTATAGTTAACATACAGTGTTATATTAGTTTCAGGTGTACAATATACTGATTCAACAATTCTATACATTACTCAGTGCTTATCATGATAAGTGTACCCTTTTCTTTTATTTTTTTAATGTTATTTTTGAGGGGGGAAGGGGAGAGAGAGGAGGAGACACAGAATATGAAGCAGGCTCTAAACCCCAAGCTGTCAGCACAGAGCCTGACACAGGGCTCAAACCCACAAGTGATGAGATTACGACCTGAGCCTAAATCAGACTGAGCCACCCAGGCCCCCTTTGATAAGCGTGGTGCCTCTTGATAGCATACGATTAATCTCCTTCACTTATTTCACCCATTCCCCCACCCATCTTCCTCTGGTGACCATTAGTTTATTCTGTACAGTTAAAAGTCTGTTTTTTCGTTTGCCTCTTTTTCTTTGTTCATTTATTTTCCTTCTTAAATTCCACATATGAATGAAATAATATGGTATTTGTCTTTGACTTACACTTAGCATTATACTCTCCAGATCCATACATGTTGTTGCAAATGGCAACATTTCATTCTTTTCTATGGCTGAGTAAAAACCTCATTATTGTAATATTCAAATCCCTTCTTAATCAGTGTGCTATCTAATTTTATTTCTTACTAGTCCTCAATACTTTACACTTCAAGGTAAGTGGATGGCCATTCACCTGGTCCCACCTACTCCTTGTTACCCACCTCAATATTCCAAGAATCTTTATTTTGTCTATGTTATCTCTGCCTGTGTGTGATGCTCTCTCCTCTTGGACCACCATAGAGATCTCAATTTTCCATAATGAATACAAATTATGATAAATAGGCATATAATAAATTACCTTTGCTATTAAAGGAAGAAACATAGTTCAATGCAAAGAACATCAGAATAGAAGTGAGGAAGAGGTTGCATTCTAAATCTGACTCAGGAACTGACTTAGTGTGTAACTCCCAGATCAGCTATATAACCTCTCTCAACTATAGTTCCCCCATCAAAAAAATGCACACATGAATGTTCCTCATGCTATTTCCTTTGTCTATCAAAATTCATTTTATTTTTCAAGCATAGCCCCGTTAATGCCAGCTATATGAAATCTTCCTGACTTTCCCATCCATCATAGAAATACACTGATAGCTAAAGTGGGATGTTTTTCTTCCTTCATGTCCTGCATTTCTATAATATCACTAGCTCTGTCTTGTATTACATTTACTTGAGAACATGTGTACCTATCTATCTTCCACAAGTCAGAAACCACGTATCTGTAGTGTCTTGCTTGGTGCTTGTCAGCAAGGAGGCAACTATGGAATGCTTGTTTAATAAATGTGTGATCCAGTGGAGAAAGAGAGAATGACAGAAAAGGTGGGGAAATTAGACATCTATGTTTTATACTTATTGTGACATTTCCTTTTGGAACCAAAAATGTAGCTACATAAATTTCTTTAAGATTCTTTTGAGAGGAAAAAAAATCCCATTATATAAAAGCATTTAAATGAAGTTTGGAGTTTCATTTGTCTTTTAGACTCCAAGTCTAATAAAGCTACTTAGCATTTCTATAGTATTTAACATTTTCAATGTTAATTAGTTAATCCTAACACTCTGTAAGGCAGGTCAATATTATGATATTCTCTGAAAAGTTAAGAAAATGAAAATTCAAAGGTATTATGGCTTCCCTTTTCAAGATATAAGACATGGCTGAATGTTATTACAAATATAAAGTAGTATTTTGGAACAGAAATTAGCAAAATATAGAAATGAAACAAAGGAAGTTGAATCAAGTTCTTCCTTTCACTATGGGCCAAAATATAAAAGACAAAAAGAGATCTGGGTATTAGAGTCCTCAGCTAGTCGTTTTAGACCTAAACAGACTGGCTTCTCATCCCAGGAAGAAGATGAGAGGTTAGGCAGAGAAACTGAGCATGAAATTCAAGCTGACTAGATACCAGATTCATGGCAAAATAGATTTCAGAGCCCACTGATATGTTGGTGGGTTGAGTTATATGATAGACCTCCTGGCATGATCAGGATTGGCTCAGGGACTGAGGATCACTAGAAGGGTCAAGCTTGTTGCTCCAACTTTCAATAACTGCAGCTGAGAGGCTCTAGATAACAGTTTCCATAACTTTCCCCCCAAAAACTGTACCCTAAAGCTACAGCTCCACTTAGCAAAAAGAGAGCAGACCTGGAAAGATTCCATTTGGTCAACTACCTTTGTGCCCTTCTCCCAAGCAGCCTTCTTATAACATTCTTGCAAATTGAATGGTGGATGACATTCAAAATGATTGGAAATCTTTTTCTCTTAGAGCTGTTTGATATACAAGAAGCAGGGAGGCAATTCACCCCATAAGATAATAAGTCCAAGAGGGGAAACATAAACACCAGGGGCTAGTGAATAGATCAAAGAAGCTCATTTTGATTAGAGAGAATAAGCGTTTGACAACTCAATATAACTAAATCCATTCATCCATTGCTTCATTTATTCACTCATTTCTTCAGCAAATTGTTGAGTACTTCCTCACAGAAAAATTAAATAAATAGGACACCATTCCCATACTCAAGGAATTCAGAATCTAGTTAAGGGTTCCTCAAAGTATGGTATGAAGGGCATCAAAAAGTAGCAGGTACTACATGAAAACTAACTGAAATGCTTTTCTGAAATGCAGATTCTCAGGTCCTACTATAGACCTACTAAATACAACTAAACATTTATGGTGGGCCCCAGAAATTCTTTTTTTTTAACCAGGTATATAAAGTGATTCTGATGCACATTAAACTTTGAGAACCACTGGAAGAAAAGACAGGAAATTACTCAGACCAAGAAAGTGGTATAATAAAAGAGTCCAAGCTTTAAGGGTCAATAAAATCTGTTTTCAACTTGACCACTTCCTAGCTACATATCCTCTCTGAGCTCTAGCTTCTTCATCTGTAAACAGGAAAATACAACATTTGCTCTTAGTGGTGGGGCATAAATTAAGTGAGTGTGTGTGTGTGTATATATTATTACATGAGTGTATATATATTAAATGAGTGTGTGTGTATATACATATACATATATATGTATATACACATATATATATGATATATATGAAGTGTTTAGTATATAATAGGCAATGACAAGAGAGGGAGGAAGGAGAGAGGAAAGTTAGTTGGTTGTTTCTCTCCCTCCTTATTTGACCACATTTGAATGCCCTTTTGAAAATGCCTGCTTATACAACATGAAGGCAAGTCTTACAAGTGAGAATTTTTCAGTATGAAATGGTGACATTCTGATTGACAACACTGATTGATGAAATGGACAAATTCCCTAAAATATATAATTTACCAAAACAGCTTTAAAAAGAAATAGAAATGGGGTGCCTGGGTGGCTCAGTCAGTTAAGCATCTGACTCTTGATTTCAGCTCAGATAATGATCTCACATTTCATGAGTTCAAGCCCCAGGTTGGGCTCTGCAATGACAGTGTGGAGGCTGCTTAGGATTCTCTCTCTCCCTCTCTCTCTGCCTTTCCTGCCCCTCCTCTCAAAATAAACAAATAAACTTAAAAAAAAAAAGAAATAGAAATCCTGAATAATAATTATTAACTAATAACAGTTATTAATAACTGTTAATAATATTTAAGAAAATGAAGTGGGAATTAAAAGCCTTCCACCAAATAGAATATCAGGCCAGATTATTTTATAGATGAGTTCTAATCAATTTTCAAGGGACATACTACTCAGAACAGAAAAAGGTAGACTATTATCTGATTCATTATTCTATAAAGCCTGCATGTATAATTCTGATGCCCAAACTAAGAAAGTGAACATGAAAGAGGAAAATTACCAACCCATTTCACTCACACATTTGAGTGCAAAGATTTTAAACAAAACACTAGTATAGCATATTCTCACTATGTAATAATATATAATAGTGAAAATAAATTAAATGAACTATAGTAAAACCCAATGATTTGAATAAATCCATCAAATATAAAAAGCAAGTTTCAGAAGGCCACTTACTACATTATACCCTATTTATGACACCCTAATTAACAATGAAAATTAAACAATATGTTGTCTAACCATATACATGTATTTGATGAAACAATAGTTAAAACATAAAATATGTTTTAAACATAATTATCCTGGAGGTAAAGACACAAGAATAAGAATCAAAAGAAAGATGTAAGTTATTGTTAATGTTCTTTCTTTGCATTGGACAGTAGGTTCTTGAGTATTAATTATATATTTTTTTAAATAATAAAGAATAAAATTAAAAGGCCATACATAATGACATCACATATGAAACAAGGATTATGATTAATCTTTTTCAGCACATGGAAAGTACTTATTAAAAAATTAAAATTAAAGACTAGGGTTTTTAAGGCCAGGAACACTATGGGCAAGATTAGAGATGGGAATCAGGCCAAATCTCGTAGTTCAGTTTGGCTATGGCCAATTCAACCCAGCTGGAAAACACCAGTGTTTAAATTTGCTGGAGCTCACTTAAAAAAGCCTATCATAAAATCTGGGCAAGAGAATAGTGGTTAAGCTTGGATTCCCTCAGGCCTCTCAGACTGAGTGCGAGCAGATGCAGTACCCACCAATGGGCCAGGTAAGAAGTCTAGGTTTAATTCTGTCAATCCACTATCATCTCATGGTTGTACATCCCTGAGTACTAGTTACAATTACAACCTTCCCTGAAATTTTGCACAGGCTGTTACAGTTTTGAAAGTATTTTTATACACATTATTTCCTTTCCATACTCACAAATTTGTGCAGTAGACATGGAACTAGACATTGCAAGTACTGTGCTCAAGTATATAAATTAGAAAACTGATGCACAAAGAGTGAAGGGGAATAAAAGTAAAACCAGAACTCAGTCAAGTTTTGTCTGATTCCAGGTCTAATCCTCTTTCAACCTTAGCAAGCTATCTCTAATGTATCTTCTCTTTTCTCAAATTAAAAATTTGGAGGGTTCTTTATGTCTTTGAAAATATCTATAACCTTTGATTCATTAACCCCACTTCTGGAATTCATACTCAAAGATTTAGCCCAGAGGCGCCTGGGTGGCTCAGTTGGTTAAGTGTCCAACTCTTGATTTTGCCTCAAGTCATGATGTCATGGTGTGGGATCTAGCTACTGCCAGGACTCTGTGCTGGGCGTCGAGCCTCTTTGGGATTCTATCCTCTCTCTCTGCCTCTCTCTCCACTCATTCACTCACTCTCTCTCTCTCAAAATAAATAAACTTAAAAAACTTTTTTTTAATGTTGTATTTATTTTTGAGATAGAGACACAGCATGAGCAGGGGAGGGGCAGAGAGAGAGCAAGACACAGAATCCGAAGCAGGCTCCAGGCTCTGAGCTGTCAGCACAGACCCTGACGCAGGGCTCAAACTCACAAACTGTGAGATCGTGACTTGAGTCGAAGTCAGACACGTAACTGACTGAGCCACCCAGGCGCCCTGAAATAAACTTTTTTTTTTAAAAAAAAGATCTAACCCAAAAGGAGACTAAAAAACATTACTATCATCATCACTATTATTAATGATAATTATCATGCGTGATTACCAAATGAGATATTACTGTAAGCACTACGTAGAGTGTCCTGGTTAATCCAAGTGTTACTATTCCCCCATGATAAATGAGTAAACAGGTGCAGAGTTTTGAGTTAAGATTTGAAAAAGATTACATGGCCAGAAATTAACCACATGCACTGAATGTGAAGCTCATGCTATTCAACATTATATTAAGTAGAACAATCATGACCACAAGTGACTCTCCTTAGAAATTAAGCTCCTGGCTTCCCCACTAACTCCTTTGCAATATAGCAAGACAGCTAGAAAAGTGCTAAAATAACTCCATCTCTAGCCACACATGTAGGGACAAAGAGGGATCCAGGGGATGTTAGTCAAGTATGCCAAAAGAAAATTCCTACCATAGGCAGATTTTGTTACTGAGCTTAGTTTTATGCCCAACCTACAGTCAATTCCAGTTTGGGGCTAGTGAAGGCTTGTTACAGTTTTACATTTGACAAGCCATTTGATCTCTGAATATATACAGCCTCTGATTTCCAGATGTATATTCAATTGCCCACTTGATATAGATACTTTATTGTCTAGTAAGCATCTCAAACTTAATGTGGCCAAAACCAAAACTTTTGATATTTTACTCTCAAAATCAGCTCTGCTCCCAGCCTTCATTTTAGTAAATGACACTTGATTCACTTGGTGGGTCAGCTCAAAAGCCTCTCAAACCACACCTAAGCAAGTCATGTTAACACAACCCCAAAATACATACAAAATCTTTCCATTTATATTTCTACTGTTCCTCTTGTCATGCCAACAACTACCACCTCTCATCTGGACCACTGTAATGGTCTTCTAACCAATGGTCTTTCAATTTTTCTGTATATAATCCATTCTCCACATACCAGGCAAGGTGAGTAAGATTGTGTTCTTCCCCCTTCTGATGGCTTCCTTTCAAAGGTAGAATAAAATCTGAACTTTTTACATTGGCTTATAAAGGCCAATGAGATCTGGCCTTTCTTTAACTTTCCAATATCATTTATTTTATTTTAATTTATTTTAGAAAGAGAATCTTAAGCAGGCTCCAGGCTCAGCACAGAGCCTGACATGAGGCTCGATCCCACAACCCTGGGATCATGACATGAGCTGAGATCAAGAGTTGGACACTCACCCAAATGAGCCACCCAGGTGCCCCTCCAACCTCATTTCTGACCTTTCTTCCTGTCACTTCTTCCCTTTCTCCCACAGTTTGTGGGTTCTTTTTTCTGAAAGGCACAAAGCTTATTTTCCCCCTACTGTTTATTTACTTTGTGTTCTCTTTGCTTGCAATAATAATCCCTTAGATCTTTCCAAGATTGTGCCTTTCTTGACATTTGAGTCTTAATTCAAATGTTTCCTCATTAATGAGTCCTTCCATAATCACCCAATCTAAAGGACAGCTTAAGTCTCTCTGCACTTAATAGGTATTAAACATATACATTTGTATATTATCTCCTCCTATTAAAATGCAAGGTTCATGAGAGGAGGAACCATGCTTGTCTTATTCAAAGGTGTATATCCAGTGCCTAAAATGGTACCTGGCCTACGGGAGGTCCTCAAAAAAGGTTTACTAAATGACCAAACTTGTAAGGTGGGGATTGTACTATCTACCTTACAAGATGGGTTTAGAGGGTCAATAACATGTTGAAATAAATGCTTGGTGTAAAGTAGGTGCTTGGAAGATACTGTCCTCAATAATGAGATCGTGAAATACTTGAAGCCAACATTAATATTTGTCCCACTAGCTTTTCCTACTGAAGCAGACATCAGTGTTTTTGTTTCTCAGTACCTTGGATATTAATCTGTAAAATGAGGATTTAAAAGTCCTCCTTACAAGATTTCAGAGTTTAAAGGAGACTGCATATAAAGCACCTGCACATATCAAGTTCCCTTCTGCCCTTAGTTGTCATAGGGATTAAATGGGATAGTTGTAGGAAAAGTGTTTTGTAAAATGTGAGGAACTATTTTACTCTAGGTTTGATATTCTCAAGCAGGAATCTGCAGACAGACAGATGAAGTCAGATTCATTAAGTTCTGGCTGTCAAATAAAATATGTTTTAAAATATAAATTTTGGACTCTCCGGAATCAAACAGGATTCTCCCTGCCAGCAAGCAGCACAAGGCTCTGCCCAAAGCCATTAACACCACACAATCCATGCTTGGCAAAGCTAGCCCTCATATTGGCAGATAGGATTTTCAATTAACAGATGGGGATCTGGCTCGTAGAGCACTTTGGGCAAGGATTCAGAGGTGATATGGGTGAAACACTTGTGTACCCAGTAATCCACTGGTCATCATATCCTTATTTCCTGCATCTGCTCATCTAGGTGGCTACAGCTCTTCAAAGAGGAGGGAAGGTGAATCCCCCATGGCATTATCCATGATGTTTAATACTTTCCCCACTGCATAGGCTTCTATTTAGCTAGGAGAACTAAATTATTAATTAGACTTTTTCCTACAAATGCGTGTGGATTTCAATGATGAGAATGGTGCATAGTCTGTGCCTTCTTTGAATTGCAAAACGTGATTATCAGTAAAGGCACACTTTGTGAGCTTCTATTTCTACTGCAAAGTGCCAATCTCCACTGGGTCCTATTTCAACAATTATTTAACATTTATTGAGCACCAATAATGCACCGGGATCATTCTCTCTCTAATCGTGTCATTAATGATCCAGTAGGCTCCTGTGGGTGATAGGAAGGAAGAGGAACAAGTTAATTATCAGTATGGCGTTCAGTCTGAATCAGTTAAATTGCCCGAATTATTGAGGTTTAGCTACTCAAGTAAAATGGTGACCAAATTTCTGCAGTGAAAACTAAGACATCTATCTTATTATCTTTAAAAAGCCAAGAGAAGAGACAAATAGGAAGGGAAAAAGAAAAACATAAAACAAACTGTTTTGGCTGTTAAAAAGGAAGTCATAGATGCCTAAAACAGGAAATAATCAGACATTCCTCCTTCAAAGGAATCTGGAATATATAAATTCTTAGCCTTTATTCATGATGTTCCTTCTACCTGGAACACACTTTTTACCATACCTCTGCATGTTAAAACTTTATTTAGTAAGATCAAGTTTAAATTCCAACTCAACTCTACAATGTAACCTGGAATAACCTTAGTGTCTTCCTAAATATATTTTTCCTTTATCTTTAAAAATCCAGTAAGTTTCCAAGTCCTGTCATTCTATCTTCTTAATACCACTCATAACCTTTATTTTAAGAGTAGATACTGTTTTAGTCATCTCAATATCTCTGTCCTATATCCTTTCCAAGACAAATGGAGGCTGAGAGTCTTGGCTCAGGTTGCATTCTGCAGAGCCTACCCAGGCAAAATAGTGAGGCTGGTTCTTAGTTGTGAGCCTATGTCAAAGAACAGTAATTGACTAGGACCAGAACAAGGTGACAACAGGAAGCATGTCAAGGCCAGATCCAAAAGGAGGTGTCTGCTCCAGTGATCAGAACCTGCTCCAGTAAATGTGTTCAGGAGGGAGTGCCTAGAGAAGTGCTCTGAGGCTGGCGGAGGGAACCTTTATTAAGGTGCAAGCCACAGAATTAAAGGGCAGGAGTCCAGGGCTCTCAGCTAGTCTAAATATACATCTTTAGCAAACATCACTATGTCTGGCACCTATTTGGTCTTCTGTACTTTTGTTGTTGTTGTTGTTGTTGTTGTTGTTGTTGTTTTCTTGTTGTTGTTGCTATTGTTGTCATTTTTGATGAATATTCTGCCACAGAATTTGTCAGCCCCTAAGGTTAGGAACTTTCTGGAAAAGTATACTCATCATAACCTGGGTCCAGAGAACCAAGCATCTTACTCAAGAGAATAACTTGGGCAAATTCAGCAAATTGCTTTTGTGTGATTTCCTCCTTGAATTTAGATCTTGTATTTAGAATTGATAATGGCCAAGAGATGACCCCTTTGAACCACTTAAGGCAGAGCATATTGTTACTGGTGGCCTTTATCTGGATAATCAAATAATAAAGTTAAACTGGCAACCAAAGGCGAGCTCCCAAGCTAACTCTAAAATACATTCAATGTTATTTGTTCAGTAAACTGCAGAACATTAAATTTCTATATTAAGTAAATTATAAGGAAGAGTGCACTTTGCAAAATTAAAAAGTTCTTGGTTACTTTATCTATTATTCCACTGGGAAAGTTTCCAGAGTGTACTTTGTACAATTAGATAACTTTTTGCATGGATGGTGGATAGTGGAAAAGGGGCACTTAAGGCTTAGCACATGCAGTGCCAGGAATTCAGCTACAATTCCACAACTTATTTCTGGGCCCTGAGGCAGAAATCTTTGATGACAAGCACTCAGTTCTGAGATGCATTCATGATTTTACTCTGCTTCACATTAGGAATATCAGGAAATCAAGAGATGAATTATATGAGACACAGCTAAAAGGGCCCATCAAGATAATTTCGTTCTAAGATTTCTAAACTGGGTCCTGGACCTCCTCAGAAGCTCTCCCAAAGTATCTTCTTAGGGTTTACCATGCTTCAAAACTCATGTGTTCATCTCTTTTACACATGCTAGAATTCTTTATAAAACTCCTATTATAGAAATATCTCTCAGAAAAAAAAAACAACCTTGAAAATCAATGATATGTAAAGGAGTAAAAGGTACTATTATTGGCTCAAGTCTGGCTTGGTTCCTTGGTAGTGTATCATTACTCCTCACTTACTATAGAATCTTAGCCAAGTCACCAAAGAAAAGTTTTTCATCTGTAAAATGACAATATTATGGCAGATATTGGCTAGATGTTCCCCAACACCATCTTCTCTTCTATAAAAGACTATATGTCCCAGTATACCTGGCAATTCAGTTCTAAGTGACAGGTACTGTCCAGAGGAATATTGATGGAAATAATGTATTTCATTCCCAGACTTAGACATAAAATCCTTTATGAAATCATGTATGGTTTTTATTTTTCACCTTCTGCAGTAACCTTGAGGGCACCAGGATGAAGATGGTAACATTCTAAAATTGAAGGATCCTAGATCCCTGAGTTACCAATTGAAAGAGAACTACCCACTGCAACTTTGTGATTTGGTCACTCTGTGATCTTTATGAGAAAAAAACTATTGTGTTAAGCTACTGGAATTTGGGCTAGCATTATTTATGCTGACTATCTACTTACACTCAAAGTTTTAGGGGAACATTATATAAATATATGCAAAAGCAGAATAATACATGTCATGTGGAATGTATTCAATAAATCTTAGCTGACACTTTATAATATATACAGAGAGAACCTAGAACTAACTTAAAGTCACAGAGCAAAATAGAGGCATAATTTAGGACTAAACTAAGCTAATGCTCTTCCCACTAAGAACTGCCTATATTCTTTGACCTTGATTAAGTTGAGTCTCCCTCTGAGTTGCAATTCTTCTACCTATTACATAAGAGAGTGTGTTCATGCACTAATTCAACAAATATTTATTGAGCATCTACCATGTGCCATGTACTCCTCTTCAGGGTTTTGGGTATACAATTTTATTAAAACCAACAAGGTACTGCCTTCATGAAACTCATATATTCAAGTAAGGGGAAACAAATAATCAAAAATTAAACATGTATTCAAGAAATTATAACACTAATAAGTGTTATACAAAAGCTAAAACAAGACAATATAATAAAACAGAGTGACTAGGTAGCTACTTTGTATTGAATGTTCAGAAAAGACTTGACTGAGGAAGTAACATTTAAGTTGAAACCAGGATAACAAGAAGGAACTTAGCTTTCAAGGGAAGAGTTTTCGGGTAGAAGTATAGCAAGGGTAAGAGGCCCTTGGGCAGTAAAGATTTTAGCTAGCCTATTCTTACTGACAGGACTGAAAAACTTTTTTAATTGAGGCACAGACTCAGTGAGTCTAAAGATGGAAGGGATTTTGAAGATACACTATCCAACTTATTTTACCTGCTTTCCTCCCATAAGGTTGACCTTGGAGTTTAGATCTGAGTTCAGCTCACATATATGGCATTTATTGACTTAATTGACTAGCTTTAAATAGTTATTTAATTTTTCTAAGACTTAGTTTCTTCATATGTAATATGGGGATAATCCATATACACAATATAGGATTGTTGAGAGAGTTAAATGAGATCATGCATATGGCATGCCTATGGCAGTGCCTGGCATCTAGCAATGCCCAACAGCTAAGAGAGGAAGAAGGATATTACTAAGGTTATAAAGGCAATATAGTATGCAATTGAATGGAAGCCAAACTCATGTATTCTGACTCTCTAGTTTCATAGATCAGAAAAAGCACCCGCCTGGCCATTGAGTCCTCTGTAGTTTTTCTCTAGAATAAGCAATGTGTCAGCAAGAATTTGTTGCAAATACTGACATTTGTATCATTCGTGTCACTTGGCCCATCCTACTATGTGACCCTGCATGTAATTTAGGTAGCCCTTACATCAATGTCTGATTCTCAGGTGTCTTCAGTCTCATCTCCACATTCAGTTTGGAAATCCTTATAGAGCAGGAACAAAGATGAGAGAGGAAGTGACTGTTGACCTCGGTCAATCCATCTCATATCTCCTTTAGCCTATATTCCTTTCCTGCTCTCAACACCCTCCCAACACATGAGGTAGGTGAGATAAAAACCATTATTCCTGTGTAACAGGTAAGAAACCACAGTCAAATGGGCAGATCTGGGACTAAAATTCAGGTCTTTTGACTCCATGCTTCCTCTAGATCCAAGGTATTTTTGAAGGAATGATCTCAATTCTTTCTTGATATCTTTTTCATTTATTTAGATTTCCCAAATAGGCACCAGGACCTCAACTGTGGAACACTTAAACTACTGTGAAACTGCTTTGATCTCCTGCCTCACTTCATGGTCAGCAGAATTAGTGCCTCCCTTACCTAAAATTCCCATAGTTCAGAGCTGTGTAGCATATTAACCTCATAACAATTCTGATAATACTCTGTTGAAATTATCTGTTTTTGCATTTGTCTCCTATCAGAGAATGAGATACACTGGTGTATTCAAAATATAGTTGTGTTCAGTACACAAAATATACAGAATTATGGGATTTTGGGCAAGCAGTTCCCCTCTACCTGATTCTTTCCTGCCCTGTTCCCTGCCACCTTTGTTCTCCTCCTTCCCACATCACTCTTTCCTAATTAACTCCTCCTACATATGTTTGAGATCTCAGCTCATATATTTACCTTCTCATGTGCTTTTTCTGCTGTACCTTCCTCCCTGATATAGAAGAACATGCCTCCTTACATGTTTTTGTACCATGTACCTCTCTATTATAGCACTTAATAGAGTTCATATTCTGAAGTCTATTCGTATAATTATTGTGTAAATTTCTGTGTCCCTACTAGACTGTGAGTTTATTAAATACAGTATTATGGGCTGAATTGTGTATCCCCCCAAAGTTATGTTAAAGTCCTAATACCCACTACCTTAGAATATGGCTCTATTTGGAGATAAGGCCTCTAATGAGGTAATCAGGATAAAATGATGTCAGATGGATGAGCCCCAATGCAATATGACTTGTATCCTTCTGCAAAGAGAATATTAAGATACATACGTGTGTGTGTGTGTGTGTGTGTGTGTGTGTGTACACAGAGGAAAGACCATGTAAAGACAAGGAGAAGATGGTCATCTCTAAGCCAAGGAAAGAGGACTCAGATAAAAATCAATCCTGCTTACACCTTGGTGTCAGACTTCTACTTTCAGAACCATGAGAAAATAATTTTCTGTTGTTTAAGCCATTCATGTGATAGTTTATTATGGCAGCCTTAGAAAACCAATACAAACAGGAATCACTCTGTTCTCATTTACTAATGTTTCCCCAGTATATGTCACAGTGCTTCACACATAGCAGTCCTTAAATGAGTATTTGTTGATAAATGAATGAAATGTTTGTTTAATTGAATTTATTGAAACAGGTATTGGAGTGGTTTTGTTCAATTGTTTTGGTTCAGGACCACTTAAAGTATCACAAACACCCGAATTTTATAACAAACAGCTGAGTGAGAGGGTAGCTCATAGCTTAGAACAATGACTTAAGTCAAGTCAACTTACAACTCAAGTTCTGGCAACTTCAGCTTCTACCAGAAGTCTGATCCTGATCTGTTCATCCCTAGAAGATAACCCCCAGGGCAGAATAATTTACTAGTTTCATACCTCTTTTATAAATTCTAGGTTTCCAATCATAGTGGAAAATAACAAAATATGGGGAATGTAATAATATATAAAAACAAAACCATAGATATGATTTTATATAATAATTAAGCTGACTATTCTAAAGCTTATTTATGGAAAAAAAATTCCCAATTATTTAAAGTGGGCACGAGATTAGTGAAATCCCAGTCTATTCTCATCCAAATCAGTTGAGCTCTAGGGAAGAAAGGTCTAAGATCCTAGCTGCCTTTTGAGACTGTCTATAACTGTTCCTTCTTAACCACAGAAATCATGAGACATGGATAGAAAGGTCACTGGCCTGGAAGTCGGTAAACTTTGGTGCCAGTCTAAATTGCTATGGATACCAGCCAAGTTATTACTGTATCTGAAACTCAGTCTTCTCATCTGTACAATGAAGTGTTTATACTGATACCCTCTGTGATGTGATATCTTTTGACATCATAAGCTATCATGACTCATGCCGAAATTCCGAAGCAGAGCATTTGGGTTTCTTTGATAAAAAGCTTGTCTCCCTGCTCTTTCTCTCTTTTTTAAGTTTATTTATTTATTTGAGGTATTGCACAATGTGCATAAGTCAGAAGGGGCAGCGAGAAACCCAAGCAGATTCTGTGCTGTCAGCGCAGAGACTGAAGTGGGGCTCAGGTCATGATCTCAAGAACCATGAGATCAAGCCCTGAGTTGAGATCAAGAGTCTGATACTTGGAGGAGCCAAGATGATAGAACACCATGAAAGTCTTTTTTGTGTCTCATGTCCATGAAATACAGCCAGATCAACACTAAACCATCCTGCATACCTAGAGAATTGATTTGAGGATTAACACAACACTCTGCACAACCTGAACCACAGAACTCAGCAGGTACCTGGAATGGAGAGGTGAACTGGAGGAGAGAGAAGCCATGGAGGGTAGAGAGCTGTTGTTTCTTGTGGAGAGAGTATGGAGATGAGGGAGAATACAGGGGGAAAAAACCATCCAAAAGCAGCTGGAGAGAAAGTGGAAAAGTGGAAACATCCACAGTGACTGAACAAAAAAGGGAGAAAGGAGAAAGGAGAGGGTTTACATTCCATTAAAACTCTATAAACATAGGGAGCACAGAAACTGAAACTCCACAGCTTGATAACTGGCAGTGCTCTGGTGGGAAGGGTGAATCACCAGGAGCAGAGTGAGGTCCAGACAGTACTTGGGCCACATGGGGAGAGGCAGTTCCCTGCTGGGAAGACATTTGGTAGAGTCCGTGCAGCCACCCCAGCAGATCCCAGAGAACAACCATATTCACTGGTGCTGGAACAAGGTCATGAAGGGTGAAGCCTGGTGCCAGGTGTGTGTTGTGATTTTCCTTAATCCCTGAAACGCTTCTGCTAAATGGTCGAGTAAACTTGTTTTGGGGAAGGCTAGCAGCCAGCTATAGTCTCCAGGCATTGGCAGCAGCACAGTCCCGCAAATGTTCCTGGATGCATCTGGCACCTAGCCATTGCTTGGTGAGACCCTCCCCCAGAGGGTCAGAATGGGTCAAAACTGCAGTCCCTCGGAAGTGAAGGGTTTGGAAACAAAGCCACATCTGAGATAAAATTCAGGAGGGAGGTGCCACCTGGCAAACTGGTGGCTTGGTCACGGACAGTTTAAAAGCAGGTGTGGATGGAAGCCAGAGACAAAATATGGGTGTGTAAACCCTGACTGGGGGGAACAGAGTTCTAATACTAGAGAGGGGTACTTGGGTAACACCATTATCACCCCTCCCACGCATGTGCATATACACCTACAAGCACCACAACAATCCACACCAGTAAGCTAAGCAGCGTCATTTAGTGGAGAACAAAACCATTAAACTAAGCCACACCCAACTGTTCCAACCTGGCTATTCAGGAATACCACAAGTCTCTCTGTCTGCTTAGGTTTTGAATGATAAAGTGCTTCATAGTTTGACTTCTAGGGGAAAACAATGTTATTTCAATCATATTTCAGTCTGTTTGCTGGTCCATCTAATTAGTCACTTTTTTTTTCGTATTTTGTTTCTTTTCTTTTTATTGAATACAGAAAGAGAAAAAATTATTTTTATTTTCAATTTTGATCAGAAATATTTTTATCTTTTCTACTATATTTTTAATTTTTGTAAGTTTTTCAAATTCTATTTTAATTCCATCATTTCATTTTATTCTATTTCTTTGATTCATTATTTCAAATTTTTTAACATTTTCTTTTTTCTTTCTTTTTCCCTTTTTTTTCTCTAATCTATCAAGCCCCTTTCAACACCCACACCAAGACACACCTAGGATATAGCACCCTTTATTTGATTTGTGTGTGGGGGTGCTGTTTTTAATTTTTTAATTTAAATTTTTTTTTGCTTTATTAATTCATTTTCTTCCTTCAAAATGATGAAATAAAGGAATTCACCCCAAAACAAAGACCAGGAAGAAACAACAGCCAGGCACTTCATCAACACCGATACAAGCAAGATGTCTGAACCAGAATTTAGAATCACGATAATAAGAATACTAGCTGGGGTCGAAAGTAGATTAGAATCCCTTTCTGTGGAGAGAGAAGAAGGGAAAGCTAGTCAGGATGAAATAAAAAATGCTATAACTGAGCTGCAATGTTAAATGGATGCCACGGCAACAAGGATGGATGAAGCAGAGCAGCAAATCAGCAATATAGAGGACAAACTTATGGAGAATAATGAAGCAGAAAAAAAGAGGGAGACTAAGGCAAAAGAGCACAATTTAAGAATTAAGAGAAATCAGTGATTCATTAAAAAGGAACAACGTCAGAATCATGGGGGTCCCAGAAGATGAAGAGAGAGAAAAAGGGAGAGAAGGGTTATGTGAGCAAATCATAGCAGATTTGCTATGATTTCCACCCAACCTGGGGAAAGACACAGACATCAAAATGCAGGAAGCACAGAGGACTACCATTCGATTCAACAGAAACCCACCATCAACAAGGAATACCATAGCCAAACTCACAAAATACTCAGGCAAGGAAAGAATCATGAAAACAGCAAGGGAAGAAAAGTCCTTAACCCACAAGGGAAGACAAATCAGGTTTGCAGCAGACCTATCCACAGAAACGTTGCAGGACAGAAAGGAGAGTCAGGATATATTCAATGTGCTGAATCCGAAAAAGATGCAGCCAAGAATTCTTTATCCAGCAAGGCTGTCACTCAGAATAGAAGGAGAGATTAAAATTTTCCCAGACAAACAAAAATGAAAGCAGTTCACGACCACTAAACCAGCCCTGCAAGAAATTTTAAGACTCTCTGAGGGGAGAGAAGACGGAAAAAAAAATAAAAAAGACCAAAAGCAACAAAGACTAGAAAGGACCAGAGAACACCACCAGAAACTTCAACTCTACAAGCAACATAATGGCAATAAATTCATACCTTTCAGTACTCACTCTAACCATCAATGGACTCAATGCTCCAAACAAAAGATAGAGTAACAGAATGGATAAAAAACAAGATCCATCTATATGCTGTTTACAAGAGACCCACTTTAGACCTAAAGACACCTTCAGATTGAAAGTAAGGGGATGGACAACAATCTGTCATGCTAATAGTCAACAAAAGAAAGCTGGAGTAGCCATACTTATATCAGACAATCTAGACTTTAAAATAAAGACTGTAACAAGAGATGAAGAAGGGCATTATATCATAATTAAGGGTTTATCCACCAAGAAAATCTAACAATTGTAAACATTTATGCTCCAAATGTGAAGGCACCCAAATATATAAATCAATTAATCACAAACATAAAGAAACTCATTGATAATACCATAATAGTAGGGGACTGCAACATCCCACTTACAACAATGAACAGATCATCTAAACAGAAAATCAACAAGGAAAAAAATGGCCCTGAATGACACACTGGACCAGATGGACTTAACATATATTCAGAACATTTCATCCTAAAGCAGCAGAATATACATTCTTCTCCAGTGCACATGGAAAGTTCTCCAGTATAGATCACATACTGGGACACAAATCAGCCCTCAACAAGTACAAAAAGTTGAGATCACACCATGTATATTTTCAGAGCACAACGCTATGAAACTAGAAATCAACCACAAGAAAAAATGTGGAAAGGTAACAAATATTGGAGACTAAAGAACATCCTACTAAAGAATGAATGGGCTAACCAAGAAGTTAAAGAGGAAATTAAAAAGGACATGGAAGCCAATGAAAATGATAACACCACAGTCCAAAAGCTCGGGGGCAGAGAAAAGGTCATTGTGCGAGAAAAGTATATAGCAACCACGTCTTCCTAAGGAAGGAAGAATGGTCTCAGATACACAATGTATCCTTACACTTAAATAGCTGGAAAAAGAATAGCAAATAAAACCCTAAACCAGCAGAAGACAAAATACTAAAGATTAGAGCAGAAATCAATGCTATCAAAACCAAAAAAAAAAAAAAAAAAAAAAAAAAAAACCAAAAAAACAGTAGTACAGATCAATGAAACCAGAAGCTGGTTCTTCGAAACAATTAGCAAAATTGATAAACCACTAGCAGTTTGATCAAAAAGACAAAGGAAAGGACCCAAATAAATAAAATCAAGAAGGAAAGAGGAAAGATCACAACCAACACAGAAATAAAAACAATAATAAGTGAATATTATGAGCAATCATATGCCAATTATAATGGGCAATCTTGAAGGAATGGACAAATTCCTAGATACATATAAACTACCAAAACTGAAGCAGGAAAAAACAGAAAATTTGAACAAACCCATAACCAGTAAAGACATTGAATTAGTAATCAAAAATCTCCCAAGAAACAAGAGTCCAAGGCCAGATGGCTTTCCAGAGGAATTCTACCAAACATTTAAGGAAGAGTTAACACCTAATCTCTTGAAGCTGTTCCAAAAGATAGAAATGGAAGGAAAACTTCCAAACTCTTTCTATGAAGCCACCATTACCTTGATTCCAAAACCAGACAGAGACCCCACGAAAAAGGAGAACTGTAGATCAATTTCCCTGATGAACATGGATGTAAACCAAAATCCTCAACATGATATTAGCCAACCAGTTCCAATAATACATTAAAAAAATTATTCACCACGACCAAGTGGGATTTATACCTGGGATGCAGGGCTGGTACATCCACAAAACAATCAATGTGATTCATCATATCAAAAGGACATATAAAAGAAAGGACAAGAACCACATGATCCTCTCAATAGATGCAGAGAAGGCATTTGATAACATACAACATACTTTCTTGATAAAAACACTCAAGAAAGTAGGGATAGAAGGATTATACCTTGAGATCATAAAATCCATATATATGAAAGACCCAATGTTAATACCATCCTCAATGGGGAAAAACTAAGAACTTTCCCCCAAAGTCAGGAACAGGACAGGGATGTCCACTCTCGCCACTGTTATTCAACATAGTATTGGAAGACTTAGCCTCAGCGATCAGACAACACAAAGAAATAAAAGGTGTCCAAATCAGCCAGGAGGAGATCAAACTTTCAACTCTTCACAGATGACATAGTACTCTATATGGAAAAACCAAAGGATTCCACCAGAGAAAACTGCTAGAACTGATCCATGAATTCAGCAAAGTAGCAGGATATGAAATCAATGCACAGAAATCGGTTGCATTCCTATACACCAACAATGAAGCAGCAGAAAGAGAAACCAAGGAATCGATCCCATTTACAATTGCACCAAAACCCATAAAATACTAGGGATAAATCTAACTAAAGAGGTGGAAAATCACTGAAAACTATAGAAAACCTGTGAAAGAAATTGAAGAAGATACAAAAAAACTGAAAACTATAGAAAACATATGAAAGAAATTAAAGATACAAAAAAATGGAAAAATATTCCATGATCCTGGATAGGAAGAAAAAATATTGTTAAAATGTCAATACTATCCAAAGCAATCTACACAAATCTACACATCCAATGCAATCCCTATCAATATAACACCAGAATTCTTCACAGAGCTAGAACAAACAATCCTAAAATTTGTATGGAACCAGAAAAGACCCCAAACAGCCAAAGCATGGCTTCTTGAAAAAGAAAACCAAAGCATGAGGCATCACAATTCCCGACTTCTAGGTGTACTACAAAGCTGTAGTCATCAAGACAATATGGTACTGGCACAAAAACAGACACTCATATCAATGGAACAGAATAGAGAACCCAGAAAAAGACCCACAAATGTATGGCCCACTATTCTTTGACAAAGCAGGAAAGAATATCCAATGGAATAAAGACAGTCTCTTCAGCAAATGGTACTGGGAAAACTGGACAGCAACATGCAGAGGAATGAACCTGGACCACTTTCTTACACCATACACAAAAATAAATTCAAAATGGATGAAAGACCTAAATATAAGACAGGAAGCCATCAAAATCCTCGAGGAGAAAGCAGGCAAAAACCTCTTTGATTTTGGCCGCAGCAACTTCTTATTCAGCACATCTCCGGAGGCAAGGGAAACAAAACCAAAACTGAACTATTGGAACCTCATCAAAATAAAAAGCTTCTGCACAGCGAAGGAAAAAATCAGCAACACTAAAAGGCAACCAGCAGGATGGGAGAATATATTAACAAATGACATATCAGATAAAGATTTAGTATCCAAAATCTATAAAGAACTTATCAAACTCAACACCCCACAAAACAAATAATCCAGTGAAGAAATGAGAAAAAGACAGGAATAGACAATTCTCCAAAGAAGACATCCAGATGGCCAACTGACACATGAAAAAATGCTCAACATCACTCATCATCAGGGAAATACAAATCAAAACCACAATGGGATACCACCTCACACCTGTCAGAATGGCTAACATTTACAACTCAGGCAATAACAGATGTTGGCGAGGATGTGGAGAAAGAGCATCTCTTTTGCACTGCTGGTGGTAATGCAAACTGGTGTAGCTACTTTGGAAAAAACTATGGAGTTTCCTCAAAAAATTAAAAATAGAACTACCCTAATACCCAGCAATTGCACTACTAGGTATTTATCCAAGGGATACAGGTATGCTGTTTCAAAGGCACACATGCACCCCAATGTTTATAGCAGCACTATCAACAATAGCCAAAGTATGGAAAGAGCCCAAATGTCCATTGATGGATGAATGGATAAAGAAGATGTGGTATACACACACACACACACACACACACACACACACACACACACACACACACACACAGAATGGAGTATTACTCGGCAATCAAAAAGAATGAAATTTGCCATTTCCAACTACTTGGATGGAACTAATGGGTATTATGCTAAGCGAAATTAGTCAGAAAAAGACAAATATCGTAAGACTTCACTCATATGAGGACTTTAATATATAAAACAGATGAACATAAGGGAAGGGAAGCAAAATAATATAAAAACAGGGAGGGGGTAAAACGTAAGAGACTGTTTAATATGGAGAACAAACAGAGGGTTATTGGAGGGATTATGGGAGGGGGGATGCACTAAATGGGTAAGGGCATTAAGGAATCTACTCCTGAAATCATTGTTGCACTATATGCTAACTAACTTGGATGTACATTAAAAAAAAAAAGAATTTGTTAAGAATGTAAATCTTATGTTATGTGGAAAGAAAATAAAGAGTCTGATACTTAATGGACTGAGCTACACAGGTGTCCCTCCCCTGCTCTGTTTTTTAATCTCCATTCCTTCTTCCCTAAATAGCCTGTGTATGTGCTGCCTGCATACATTTGCATGAAATGTAGTTTCCCTAATTATCCATCCATCTACACATTATTTATCCTATAAGATCCAGCTTAAACTACACCCATCCCAGGAAGTTTTCTTGCCTTCCCTACTCTACATTCCCACAGCATGCTGCTTGAATCTCTGCTGAGTGGTCAGTTAACTGTATTGGAAAATTATCTGTTTCCATGTCTGCCTCCCTTTCTAAACCAAACTCCCAGAGTTTGGGAACTAACACATTGCCTGGCATGCTGAAAACAACTTATCAAACTGCTAGTTTGAATGAAGCATTCTCAGTCTTAAAGTTATTTGGCCATATTAATTCAAACATTTTCTTTGCAGAAAGAAAGCTTTAGTATGAGTCTTTGGGAAGAGGAGAAACAGCCTCAGCAGTGGCTGCCCTGATGGGGACTGCTTGATCTGGACAGAGTCCCTGAGGCACAGAATATCAGCTCCAGGCAGTTTTAAAGGCCTTACTTCCAGTCTGCCAGGAGGCAAAGCTGCCATAGATCTGGAAGCCACAGGTCTGACAGTAGTGGCCAAAGACAGGAACAACAAGCCTCTGGAGAGAATGACTTGATCTAGGGCTGCTGGAAGTACACCCATAGCACCGAGAGAAGAAAAATGAAGACAGATAAAATAATAATAAAGAGCTATTGTGTATTGAGTGTCTATCACACATCAGACAAAAGCTGAGCACTCTAGATATGCTATTCCTAATCCTCCTAACTTATCAATAGGACACATTCATTGTCCCTAATTTATAGATGAGGTTGAAGAAGGTTAAGAAACTTACCAGAGTTCACATGATACTGGTAGACAGAGTTTCAATCCAAACCCAGGTCATGTTGGTCTTTTCTCTATAACACCACCTATGTCTTCAGGATCTTGTGATTCTCCTTTCCCAAGTTTATCCTCCTTCCTGCATCTAGGTGACTGTGTTCCATTTCTTAAGGGTTTGAACTTGAACTATTTTAAGTATTACCACATTCATAGGATGTTTTCATTTAGTCATAACCAATTAAAGGTATAAAATCTTTGAAGACCCATAGGAATTAATCTTATACGATGGAAGAAGTGGCACAGAGGTCAAAGAACACCTCTGACCTGTGAGGTCTGAGTTCTACTTCCAGCTCTGAGGTTAAACTGCTGTGTGTCCTTTAGCAATTCACTTTTCCTGTCAGAGTCTTAGGTTCTTCATCAACAAAATAAGGGCACAGGACTAAGAGCCCTTCTAGCTCTGGCATACTAGGGCATGTAATCAAACAGGCTTTTGTGGATTCCTGAACAGAAATAAACTGCTAAATATGGCCTATTCCTAAACTGGGAGTGGCTTCCACAAGGAGAGTCCAGAAAGCAGTAAATGGGTAATTACAAGAATGTAATTAATAAACATACAATTACTGCACACCCTGTGTCATGCATGGTCCACAATACAAGGAGGACTGCAGCCTGGGAGGGAGGATGGAAAAGACATCAACTGATCAATGATCAGTTCTCATCTTATTCAATCGTTAAAGAGCATTTGACACAGTTTATCACTCTTGCCTTTCTTGAAAGCTTTTTTCACTTGGCTTCATGTCATTATACTTTCCAGCTTTCCTTAGCTCACCAGTCACTCTTTCGCAGTTATATCTGTCAGTTTCTTCCTCTCTTCCAGACTTCTAATGTTGAAGAACCCCTAGGGTTCTTCTCTTATCCCTCTCATCTTCTCTAGCTACACTTGGTCCCTAGGTGTTCTCATCCATTCTCTTTAATTTAAATATCATCTCTATGCTAATGACTAATATATATTTTAAGTCCTAACTTTCCCTTGAAGCTCCAGATAATTATCCCAACTACTTATTTGATATTTTGTCTTATATGTCTAATTGGTATCCCAAATTTACCATGTATAAAATTGAACTCATGATCCCCACCTCCCAATTTTATTCTTCCTCCTTATTACATGGATTTTAACATGTTGTCCTCCTCATTTTAATTTAGTTCTCTACAAAAGTTCACCTCCTGGGATGCCTAGGTGGCTCAGTTGGTTGAATGTCCAACTCTTTTTTTTTTAAGTTTATTTATTTTGAGGGGGGTGGAGGGCAGAGAGAGAAGAGAGGGGGAGAGAGAGAATCCCAAGAAGGCCCCATGCTGTCAACACAGAGCCTGATGTTGAGCTCGAACTCACTGACCGGCATAAACTCACAAACCATGAGAACATGACCTGAGCCGCAATCAAGAGTGGGATGCTTAACCAACTGAGCCACCCAAGCACTCGCAGCATCCCACTCTTGATATGACTCAGGTCGGGATCAAGCCTCGTGTTGCTTGATGACATACTCAGCATGGAGCCTGCTTAAGATTCTCTCTCCCTCTGCCCCTCTCCCCTGCTCTCTCTCTCTCTCTCTCTCAAAATAAAAAAAAGTTAAGAACAAAACAGTTCACCTCCTCAGAGAGCAAATGCCCAATGTTTTTTCAAATGAAGGAGGTATCAACTGATGACTAATTCCCCTTTCCAGTATTGCCCAGAGAGTTCAACCTGAGAGAGTTCTCCTGAGCACTCCTTCCTTCATGGAGCCAGTCCTATGTGAGGGAAGATTTCTCACTATAATGAAGCAATTGGGTCACTTAAGAACAAATATCTCTGGGTATTATGAACTGAATGTTTGTATGTCCCCAAATTCCTATGCTGAATTCCTTACTTCCAAATGTGATGATGTTGGGAAATGGGGCTGTTGGAAGTTGACAAGGTCATGAGAGTAGAGCTCTCACAAATGGGATTAGTGCCCTCATAAAAACAAAAAACAAAACAAAACAACACAAAACACCAATGTTCTCTCATTCTTTCTACCATGTGAGGACACAGTGGTGAGAAGACAACAGTTTATGAATTAGAAAGCAGGCCTTTACCAGACACCAAAACTGCCAATATCTTGATCTTAGGCTTACCACCTCTAGAACTGTAAGAAATAAAGGAGTTTTGGGTTTTTTTTGTTTGTTTGTTTAAGCCACCCAGTCTACAGCAGCCAAAACTTCTGTTACAGTAGTCCAAGTAGACTAAGACACTGGATATAGTTCTTAAATCTTTAGAAATATAATATAATTTAATCTCATTTTATGCTTCTATAAAAGAGAACATGAAAAAGAAATTATGAATCAACCACAAAGATCCTTCCAAAGTACTCCCCCCAAAATCAGGATGCTGGGGGGTGGAGGGAACCCATCTTATATCACTATATTTCAGAAAACTAAGACTCCTCTATTGTTTAATTCAAATCTCTCCCTCACTGATCATGCCTTCCTTTCCTAAAGAAGAGAAAACCTGATTTTTAATTCCTGCCTTGAATAGACATTCTGATAAGCCACAGACACAGACATCTTCACATACTTCCAAATGTCCCAAAAGAGCATTAATCCAATAAACTAGATGTCCAGAAAACAAACGACTGATTAGCCAAGCTGATTTGTTGATGTGTTTCCTAAAGCAGACAAGTGTTATTTTCAGGCAAGCAAATGGATCTTCTATCACCTTACATTTTTCAAATACTCTCTCCTCACTAGCTCAAAATGTTGAAAAATAAGACACTATCAGCACAGCAACAAATGCCAAGAATTCCTTTTATGGTTTCATTTCAATTTGCATGGCAAATATAAACTCCGAGCAAAATGACCTTGGTTATAAAAAATAAGGAGGCAGCATCAGGATTGATGAAACCCAGTGTAGGTATTTCATTCTTGACAGGCAGGAAAGAAGTATGTTGATCCTGAAGGTTTGTTGAGACGTGGTTCTGAATGCAGGCCAAGTAGGAAATACCTTTCTAGGAAGAATTATTTGCATCTAAACAAAGGGAGCTTTCTTGACACCTGGTAGTTACGTAAACAAAATAACTACTTCCTAACAAGGTCTTTTAAACTCAAACCTTAACAATAATCTTCTTCTGATTGACCTCAAAGCCTATGCCCAGTAGACTTATTCCAAAGTATCTGTGACTCTGGAATGTAATGATGAATAGCACGTTCATCAAGAAATGTAGGGACTGCTGACTAGAGCACATGTCCAGGTCAAGATAACTGTGCACAAGAACTAAGTTATGAAATGGAGGGGATGTCAACTTTGACCTAATGGTCATGGGTGGCACATAAAGTGATGGGTTAAGAGTTAGGGCTAAACCCAGACAAAAGGGGTTTACAAAGGAGATTGGTACCCACCATTACCTATTAGGCAGTTTCTCTCCTTCCTGCCTCTCTGTGCTCTCCTGCAGATGCTCATCCTGTGTACCTGCTTTGCTCTCAGCTAAGAGTCAACAGCTTCACAATGAGACTGCTCCTTGATGATAAGTTATGATGGTAGCTTCTTAGAACCATTTCCTCAGGCCCTGCAAGCATTAAAGATGTCCTATCTGCAGTATAAAGACAGGCCCAGGCCTTGTACCTAGGAGAATCAGACCAAGTTGTAAGTATCAGGGGTCCTATCCTAAGAGTAGCATGGGAGAGGGCCTGAAATGGGCTCCATTGTCCTAATCTAATTCTGTGAGAAATAGCATATGTATCAGAAAAAAACAGGCATTAGATTCAGAATATTCAACTTCTACTTAATATTTACTATATATCAGATTCTGTGAATTTATCCTCTTAACTACTCTATAAAGCAGATATCAAACAATCCTCATTTGACTGATGGGGAAACTGAGGCTAACAAAACATAAGGAATTTGCCCCATAGTCACAGAACAAACAGATAGCTTAGTCTCTTCTTCAGTAAATAGGGAATAATAACTTCTTTAGAGTGTTGTAAGGAATTAGGAGAAATGGTCCCTGTGGCACATAGTGGAAGTCCTGTTGACCTGTACAAATTCATGTCTTGCTACTTCCTCCATCTCAGTTATACAGCACGACATTCAGTTGTCTTTCTTGTCACTGGGACTCTTGTTCCACTTCATTCCTTATCCAAATTCTACACATTCTGTAGGTCCCATGTCCACTTCTTCAGACTCCTCTCTCTCTCCAATCTCCCTGCCACTATCATCCACTCCACTATACTCAGTATCTTTCACCATTCCAAAAGTGATGACCATCCTTCACTTGAATACTTTTACTGACAAGCTGTCATTTTCCCATGAAATAGTTCATTTGAGTTTTGGTTGGTACTGTAAGTTTTTTTTTTTAAATAGAACTTATACATAAGAAATGGTGCACAGATTTAGTTACAAGAATGTCCACTCCTTATAATTGGAAACTTCAATGTCTGACCATAGAAAGTTTATTATATAAGGTGTGAAACATTTTTACAATGGAAAATGATAGAGCACTTAAAAAGGATGGTAAGATCAATACTTATTGAAAAGAAAGATATTCATCAACTATTGATAAGTGAGAAAAGCAGGTTACAAAGCCTAGTATGGTTTATATAGCTCTAACACTTCTGAGAATATTCCCCATATGATAGGTTTACATATGTTTGTCTTCATCACAAGAGAATATGTTCCTTGAGGACAAGACCATGACTTATTAATTCTTTATTAATTTCAAAAGGCCTTCAGTGAGCACCATGTGTGAGTACACATGTTAAGAGCTAGAGGTTCAGACATGAATCAGACACTGGTCCATTAGTGTCTACTGCACCTCTAGTCACAAACAGGCTTTGGTAAGTATGTGTTCAATTACACTGAATTAGAGTGGAATTGGTTGGATTAGATTAAGTAGCTTTCTGTAATTTAGGCTACTGAATAGGATTTTAGAAGAAGGCAAAGGGAACTGGACTGGAGTCATAAGATTAAAATACAAAAAGCAGCTCTGCCACTTATTAGCAAGCCTTAGTTGCTTCATTTATAAGACAAACAAAATGCTGCCTACTTCATAGATGTAAGGTGATACTAGACATAAAAAGTGTGTAAAAATTATTCATACAATCCCTGGCATGTAATAATACATGTTTAATAAATGGTTTCAAAAAGGACAATAACTCAAAAAGCAAAGCAAACAAAACAGACAACAATAAAAATACTGAAACTGAAGGCCTAGCCTTTGCCAGGAACTGGGCTTGATTTTAGGGTCCCAGAGATTAAATCATCTTTCCAGGCAATCAAAAGGTGGCCTCTTGCTCTTCCAGGGATCAATTTGCCTTCATCACATGTACTGAGAACACTGGGGACAAAAAGTTGTAAGCAAAGTAGATACTGTCTCCATGTGATCTCCATGTGATCACAGGATTGATCAGGTGCTGGCATTACCTAGACCAGCACATAGAATGAAAGTTAGTTAGTTTCCTTCTGCACCTTGAGAAAGGGCCATGTACTTACAAGCTCTGGCTCCCAAGTTTGCACTCCACTTACTGTCATGTATTACTGGTATACTTAGTGTTATCAACTATCCCACTTTTCCCAGCACTGACAGGTTTTCTAGAACACATTACTTTCAATGCTAAACTCAGGGAGTCTCAGGCAGATAGAGACAGTTGGTGTCCACTGAGTGTGCAAACCCACAATAAAATACCACTTCACACCAGTCAGAATGACTAGCATCAAAAAGACAAGAAATAACAACTGTTGGCAAGGATGTGGAGAAAGGTAACCCTTATACGCTGTTGGTGGGAATGTAAATTAGTGCAAGAACTTTGGAAAACAGTATGAAGGCTCCTCATTTCTATTAAAAATAGAGAACCCATATGATTTAGTAATTCAACTACTAGATATTTACCCAAAGAATATAAGTTTTTAAAAGGCAGCATGTAGGTCTATGTGTACACAAGTGAATGTGAGGCCAACTACCAACCAATTTCTAAACATACCTAGGAAAGCTCAGTATTCTAATTCAGACTAAAGGCCACCTGTCCATTACATGTCGATAATTAACAATGTCCTATATAGTATAAAAACAGAAATTAAGCAGAAAGAAAAAATATGTAGAACAAAATACCAGGAGCAAATGAACCCAACCGCAAGTTATTGTGGTTGTATTTAAATGGTGGTTTCTTCTCCTTCTATGTGGATTTTCTCAATATTCTAAAGTGAGCATGTTAATTTAATGATTTTATATATTTTTTAATTTTTTTTAATAATTTAATGATTTTAAAAAAGCTTTTGATTTTCAAACTCCCTTTGAGAGCCATTAGCATTCCTAACTGCCCTCTACCTAGTTCTCTATCCTTATCTATCATTCCTCCATCACAGAGCCAAACTCAAGAGTTAAGTCCTTTTTAAAGTATCATTTAAAAAAGTTTTAACGTTTATTTGCTTATTTTGAAAGAGAAAGAGAGCTCATTTGGGCAAGAGCAGGAGAGGGGCAGAGAGAAAGGGAGAGAGAGAATCCCAAGCAGGCTCCATGCAGAGTCCACTTGGGGCTCGAACTCACAAACATGAGATCATGACCTGAGTGGAAATCAAGTCAGACACTTAACCAACTAAGCCAACTGGGCACCCTTAAAATATTCCTTTTAGATTATAAGGCACCTTCAAATGTGCTAAATCAGTTAAACACCAAATAATCCTCTTAAAAAATTCTCATTCATCATTTTATGGGAAAGAAAAACAATACTTAAGTCCCTCCACACACATATACCCCCCCCCACACACACACACACACACTCACATACCCATCACTCACTCCTCTTCTGTATTTCCTTTGTTGACTTCATCCAGTCTCATGGTTTCAAATATCACATTTATGTTGATAACTTTTAAAGTTTCCCTCTAACCTTGGCCTCTCTCATTCCTTCTCCATTTCCCCATGATAGTAAGTGGCACTACCTTCCATCCAGACTCTCAAGAGAAAAAAATCAATAGTCATCCTTGATTATTTTCCACTTGACATCTCCCACATCCAATCTATCCCAAGTCCTAACTATCTCACTTGAATGGTGCTGTTGTAATCTGATTGTCAGTGCTCTCTGTGTAGCAGGCACTTATAGACTGATCCTCTTGGGTGGTGAAGATGTGGGTTTCACTTGCAAGATCCTTCAGAGAACCCAGTACTGCATAGTTCATTAATATAGGTAGTGGGCCTTGGCTAAATATGTGCAATATCCCTCAGATTCTGTCCCCCAGTAACAACACCTCACAGCAACTTACTACTGGCATGTCATCACGCAACAAGCTCTCCTTTTGGGAGCAATACCCTTAAGAAAGCTCAATCTAGACTACTTTTCACCATTGTGTATACACTTAGACATGAGAAATTCATGATTTTCTTGCCTCCACAGAATTAGTGGAAATCAGAGATGCCCCATTGTCTCTCTACTCACCTACATTCACAAGTTACTCTAGTCAGCTTCCCAAATTGGTAATTCTAAAGCAAGTCGTAAGCATTAACATCTATGTTCCTATATGATCCCACACGCTGGTACACCTGTAAAATTGTCCAAAGAATTCCAACCACCTCTAATGACAGCCTAAGAGGTTTGGCAAAGTTTCTGTGACTCAGTAAGCTTCAGGCCAGGGAGTGAGAAGACAGTATTCTCTTTTTGCAGGTATTCCCACTTTTTTCTTAAGGGTCTTCTAGGATCCACTCCACTTATATATGCTTCCCTAAGTCAACAAACTTAATACTTCAATAAGTCTGCTCTGAATTTCTAGTCTTCTCTTTATATAGTCTGGAAACAGATGATGGGATGAAGATCTCAGGGCCAATTCAGGCACCATTTGCAGGTCCTAAAGTGATGTATCTAGCAGCCCTTCTTTAGAATGTGACTGTATCTACTGCATAAGGACTCACTGTTGGACCCTTAAGTGAAATTTTGAGACAAGAGGAAATGTCCTTGCAACATTCAATTATAGGACAAAAAAAAAGGTCTGGAGATGGAAGAAGATAATGAGCCAAATTTCAGATGTGTTGAATTTGAGGTGTCTGGGATTTTTTCCAGTATATTTGTCTAGACAGTCTGCAGCTGCATACATGGGTCTGGAGCTCAGGAGAGAGAGCCTGGTTAGAGATGAAGAGGAAAGTCATTATCATATAGATGGCATATGACCCATGAGAGTGGGAAAGAGTACAAACTGAGACAAATAGAAGCCTAAAGATAGTTTTGGGAAACACCAAAATTCAAGGACTTGTTAGAGCTCACAAAGGTGACAGAGAAATGGGAGAAATTTCTCAGAAATATAAGGGAAAAATAACAATTAAATACGGCATTCACACCCTCATTTTCCCAGAGGTTCACATTACTCTGCTCTCTTCATAAAGCAGGTTCTTAATGATGTCAAATGAGCTTTGTCTAATGAGGGTCCAAAAAGTACACAGACTTGGCTGGTATAGAGAGCCCAGAAGATACTATTTAAAATTCTCCTGTGTTCTTCAATAGGAAGAGATGGTGTGTCATTTCCATCTTTGTAGCAAGCACTAATGATACTTGCACAGATGACAAATGTCTTCTCTGGTGAAAAATTAATGCACCACAATAATTCCCCTACCTGGGGTTAATGAAGATGTCAGATGCTGAAAATGAGTTGTTTGAAACTAAATTACTATAATCTATATTTAGAAGATTGCCACAGGGGGTGGGGGGAGGAGGGGAGTTATGGGTGTATGTGGGTGGATATATTTAAAGTTTTCTTTACCGTTGGTCTTAATTTTTTCCAGGTCTTTAAAATACTTACTTACTCAGTAGTCTCACATAAAGAAGAAAAATGTCATCCCATATTCTATAATGTTGGCTAAGAACTCTCCTGAATAATTATTTTTATTCATTCATTCATTCATTCATTCATTCATTCAATATACTGGACACTCATTATGTGCCAGGAGCTCTGATATGTACTAGAGATAGAGATGAATAAGACATGAAGGTCTACTTGCCCTCAAAGAGCCCATAGCTGTGCATAAAAAAATTAAAATTTCGAGTAACTATACTATGACACATGGGGCAAACCTGGGGTGGAGGGGAAAGGGGGATTGGGATTTACAGAGATAGGCTATCTAATCCACCTGGAATCCTTTTGGGAGGCTGTGATACTTCAGATTGAATCCTGAATGACAAATAACTTAGGTAAGTGGAGAGAAACTACTGCAGGCAGAGTAAAGAGTTATGCAAAGGCAGGGTTGTGAGTAGGGAGTCTGTACAGGAAACTGAGAGCTTTTATAATGTGTAACAGATTGATTAATGGAAGACCATTCACATTAAAAAGGGCTCATATTTTAAAATACGTTTAATAAAAGTACTTACTGCCTGTTAATAGTAGGGTATAGGGTAAGAGGAGAAATTGTGAACCATGCAGACTTGCATTCTAATTCCAGCTCCACACCTTGACTATTTTGGGCTAAATCTTTCTAATCCCTATATTCTCTCTAATCCTCAATTTTCTCATCTGTAAAACAGAAATTACCATTTACAGAGTACTTACTATGTGCTAATCACTTTAGGGTTATCTAATTTAATATTCAAAACCACCATTAAGAACAATTACTTGACCCATTTTACAATGAAGAGTTAAGACAGAGAAATTAACCCAAGCTCACATAGGTGTTAAGTAGTAGAGCTGGGATTCCAACCCAGTACTCTGACATCAATCCATGCTTTTTTAACTATTATATGCACCTATTGTATTGTATGGTTGTAAGCTCATAAATGTAAATGTTAACATAGCATTTGGCACCCAGTAAGTACTCTATACTATATAAACTGTATAAACAAGTATAAATGATACCTATTTTATTATTATTTTAATATGGCTGATAAGAATTATTATTAGTAATTATTATTATAGAGTGGTTTCTATGTAGGCCAAATAAGAGAGTAGACTTGAAGTACTTAGAAAACTGTGAACTACTAAATATACACAAAGGATTATTTTTCTGACAGTATGTCTGAAATAGCAGGCCATGGGTCAGAGACATTAAAGAAACAGCATGAGTTTGGAAGTCAGACAATACTGAGTTTGAAATCTGCTTCTGTCATTTAGTACTATGTGGTTTTGTGCACATCAGTTCAAAGCTCTGGCTTCATCCCTACCATGGAAATCATAGTAATAATTTCAATATAACAATAATACACACAGCATAGTGCTATTTGAAGGAGTCAATGAGATAACATCTAAAAAGAACCTATTATAATACCTGGCACAGGGTAGATTTTGAAACAATGGTAGCTGTATATTTGTTATTATATTTATAGTAATCATTATCATTTTCATTATAACTTAGGCCTCCTGTGAAATAGAAGTAATAACTCTTCAAATACATGTTTGTCTTTCCTAGAAACTCCTGTGGGTGATAATTATGATTTCCAGTGGCTTATGCCACAACCCTCTATTTCAATTCCTTGATGCAACTTTTTAAACACTGATTATCTTTGTTTTCTTTGTTTCACCAACATAGAGAGAGGACAGGAAGAAATAGAATTGACTGCTTAAAACAAGATGTCTGCATGAAGGAGGAAAAAAAAAAACAGCTCATTCCTCCATTTTGACACATCAAGTAATAATTTTATCTACCATGGGAGAGTCTAAACTGCACCAGTACAAGAATCTTAGTGGGTGTAGGAGTTACAACTGTCATAAATGACACTTTTTATTTCCTTTGAAAAATCTTCCTGATTTATTACATTTACTTAGAAATTGTCACAGCTTCTCTTTCTGAGACACTTCCTCTGTCCTCTCCAATATTCATTCCATTAAGTGAGCAAGGTGGTGGCGTGGTGAGAGAAGCCAGATCAGAGCGCTAACACTCCAAATGAGTTCTGTTCAGGCTGCGCTCCTGTTGGAAAATAATTTGATTTCTTCCTGTCTGCCCACATCCTATTCACAGGAGATGAGGGGTGGGAGTGGATGAGTAAAACAATGTCTCTTACATTTAATAAAAATGGAGATACCAGCTCCAAGGAAATAATTTAGAGATTGCACATAAACCATGACAAAGCATAAAGCCAGGTAAAGCCCTGAGCCTGCCAGATAGGCTCCTTCATGCCTTAAGGTCTTTGTATGTGCTACACCTTCTGCTAGAAAACTTCACTACCATCCCCCATCCAATGCATGCACGTGTACACACACAGACACAGAGAGATGTACCACTCATCTTTCACATGTCAAGTGTCTTTCTTCTCATTAACATTTTTTCCCCACTCACTCTGTTTAGGTTGCCTGTTCTGTAATAAAGAACATTCATGGAAAGTTGCATGCTTTATAGTAACTATCACATGTATTATAAATTCTGTGCTTCTTTCTAGGAAATTAGAGCACTATAATAAAAAGAGCATGGACTTTGGACTCAAGGAGATCTGGAGTTGAATCCTAGCTCTGTCACTTTCCAGCTAGTAAACCATGAGCAAGTTACTAAACCTCTTTGAACCTTTGTCTATAAAATGGAAATGATAAAACCCACAAGGCTGTTAAAGAGAACTGAATGAGACAGGAAGCAAAATTATCAAGAGAAAGCATTTTCTAGTAGTTGGAAGGAAAGACAGAGATTTTAAGTATTCAAAGTCCCCTCTGTTTCCCATGCTTAGACTCTCCCACACACCCACTCCCTTCTCCATCAGCAATGGTAATTAAACTCAACCTTCAATGTTTAACTCAAATATCATCGCCTCTAGGAAACTACCCTCTTTCTTCTAGAAAAGATGAATTCCTTCCTCCTCTGGGTTCCTTAAAAACAGATTATGTCTATCTTGACCACTGCTATATCCCTAGGGCCAACAGCAAATGTAGATGCTCAATAAATAGTTGATTGATGAATAGATGAGTGAATGGTGAGTAAATGAATGGTTGGGTTTTTCCCCTCTTCATATCCCAGCACTGTGCCTGGCATAATGCTTGCAAAAAAAATGCTTAAAATGTCCATTAAAAGAACAGACACCTATATCATTATATTTAGGCTCAATCTGACCTCTTCCTTCCTGCTACTTTTCAAATTTACTAGATCATAGAGTCTTGCCAAGATTTTCTAGACATGGAAAGGTCCTCCTTTGGCTACATACAGCTGAGCCAAAGTTTTTGCTGGAGCAGATGGACTGAACTATAACAAAAAGCATACTGGATCCAGGAAGCTCTGAGAGAAAGCTGACATCCTACTGGCATGGCAGGAGGGAGACAAGCTGGGTAAAACATAAAGACAGACATTTATACCTTTCAGAATTCTTGGCTTTAGCATGCATGATCACTGGCAATTTTGCTACCTGGCATGGTGCCCTCTGGGAGCCACCCAGAACCGGCACAGGGAAGGATGGTTAATGGCTAATAAAAGAGGTCCAGTGGACGTCACTTGCTGAAAGAACCAAGCTTGGGGAGAAGCATAATATGTTCCAAAGATCCACCATCATGTACAAGCCAAAGGCTTGTTCAATTGACTGTATGAACAAGACCCTAGAGTATGAATTCTTAGGATAGAGGGAAAAAAAACAACTTTTACTAACTTCCTTTTATGTGTTACTGTGGTAGAAACACAAAACATAAAATTTACCATTTTAATTATTTTAATTTGTACAATCCGTGATACTTAATATCTTCACACAGCTATATAACCATCATTAGTATCTAGTTCCAGAATATTTTCATCACCCCAAAAGTAAACCCCATATCAATTAAGCACTCATTCCCCTCCCCCCTTGGCAAACATTAATCTGCTTTTTATTTCTTGAATTTGTCTATTCTGGGCAATTCATATAAATGGAATCCTTTAATACGTGGTCTTTCATGCTTGTCTTCCTTCACTTAGCATAATGTTTTCAAGGTTAATTCATGTCGTAGCATCTATCCATCTGTCATTCCTTTTTATTGCTTCATAACATTCCACTGTATGAATATACTTCATATTGTTCAACCAGTCATCCACTAATAGGCATTTGGGTTATTTCCACCTTTTGGCTATTGTGAAGAGAGCTGCTATGAAAATGTGTACAAATTTTCTTGAACATCTGTTTTCAATTCTTTCTTTTAAATTTTTTAATGTTTATTTATTTTTGAGAGAGAGAGAGACATGCAGTGCATGTGGGGGAGCCACAGAGAGAGGGAAACAGAATCTGAAGCAGGTTCCAGGCTCTGAACTGTCCACACAGAGCCTGATACAGGGCTTGAACCCAGGAGATGTGAGATCATGATCTGAGCCGAAGTCAGCCACCCAACCAACTGAGCCACCAGGCGCCCCTGTTTTCAATTCTTTGAGGTATATTCCTAGAAGTGGAATTGTGTCATACAGCAACTCTATGTTTACCTTATTAAGAAACCACCAGTTTCCCACAGTGGCTGCACCACTTGACATTCTCATCAACAATGTATAAGGTTAACCTCCTTTAAAAAAAGTATTCATATAGAAAGCAGTTTATTCATATTTCTACATTTTACTCTCCCATTAATTCCATGAAGAAGGTATTATTATTATTGCTTGTTTTTTTTCCAAATGAAACTAAGGATTCAGTAACTTGTCAAAACCCAGGTCTCTGAGGCCATAAAGCATAGACTTTGGCCCACAAATTTAGGCTTCTTTTCAAGCTCAAGTGCTCTGGCTGCTCTCCTAAAGAATGTAATAAGCCTCAGAATACATTCCTGGCTGTGCCTATCCCCACCCTTAACCCAACAACCTGTTGGTCCTTTCAACTATCCTAAGAGTTTATGGAAGCACCTGGATGGTTTAGTCCATCAAGCATCAGACTCTTGATTTTGGTTCAGGTCATGATCTCACAGTTTGTGAGACTGAGGGCCCCATTAGACTCTGCACTGACAGCATGGATCCTGCTTAGGATTCTCTTCCTCCCTCTCTCTCTGCCCCTCCCAGGCTTGCTTGCTCTCTCTCTCTCTCTCTCCCGCCCTCCTCTCAAAATAAATAAATAAAATTAATTAATTAATTAATTAAGTGTTCTAAGAGTCTACATACTAGGTATTTTTACAGCTGGTGTTAGATTTAATTACCATTCTAGAAAAATTGAGGCTAAGAGGTAATAAGTTGTTTATTCAAACTTTCACAAAATTTGTAGCATGAAAGAGTTTAGTGAAGTCAATACTACTACTCTTTGTAGCAGGGGATAGATTTAACCTCTTGCCTTAAGCAACTATAAAACTGGACAAAACAGTTTTCAGATATTGCAAAATAGGCAGGAAAAAAAGGGTGATACCCGAGAATAAACAAACAAGGTGACTCTTCAATTACCCAGTTTACTATCTAAAGAGAGTTTCCAGGCCACGGCACAGACAAATAAACCAAAGTAGATCCTATGAGTCTGCCTGAGATAAGAAGATGAATTTGGGGATATGTGGAGGCCAAAGTTGCTAGAGATCACAGGGTCCCCTCGAATCTTCAGCTGAGTACAGATCAGTACTTACATGTGTGTGCAAAGAGTGGGGAAATAATCACTGGAAAGAAGTAGCATAAAAAGCCTCAGAGTTCAGGCGAAGCTAGGAATAGTTCTCATTACCAATTGTGATAGCTAATTTCATGTGTCAGCTTGGAGGGTGTTTGGGGATGAGATTAACATTTAAATTGGTGAATCTGGGGTAAAACAGATTGCAGATTGCTCTCCATAATGTGAATGTGCCTCATTCAATCAGTTGAAAGTCTGAATAGAACGAAAATCAGGAAGAAAACCAAAATTGCTTAAGCACTACTATATTCCTGAACTTTGCCAAGTGTTTTACTTACATTATTTAATTTATCTCAAACATCCCAATAATATAGTTATTACTGTCCTCATTTTATGAAAAAGGAAATTGAGATTTGGAAAAGTTATATAATTAGTCAAAGGTCCCAGGACTAGGAGTATTAGATGTGGGATTGATACCCAGTTCTGTCTGACTCGAAAGTCTAGAGTGAGATACCATAAAAGAAAATAACCCCAAGAATCATTTTAGGGGAGAGGAAAAGACTCCAGGGCCATTTGTCTTTTATGGATGAACTCGGAAATTCAAGTATGTAGCGCCTCATGATCATAAGAGGCCCTGTATATGGTATTAGGTTAAAACTTCTCCATATCTTGTCATAGTTCAGATCATGTTTTGAACTGAAGGCACCCTTTCTGATTTGTATTATAAATATATTTCTCAATCAAAATCATAAAGTCATATCAACAGCTATCAGATATTGAGTATTTCTATAAATCTGGTACTGTGCTAACCACTTCAGATATACTATATCATTTTAGAAATAATTTTTATATATTTCAGTATTTTCCAGAGTTAGTAGTGGGCCTCAGTCAAACACATAGTTTCTGGGGCGCCTGGGTGGCTCAGTCGGTTGGGCGGCCGACTTCAGCTCAGGTCATGATCTCATGGTCAGTGAGTTCAAGCCCCGCGTCGGGCTCTGTGCTGATGGCTCGGAGCCTGGAGCCTGTTTCAGATTCTGTGTCTCCCTCTCTCTGACCCTCCCCCATTCATGCTCTGTCTCTCTCTGTCTCAAAAATAAATAAATGTTAAAAAAAAATAAAAAAAAACAGATAGTTTCCTCCATAAATCAATATCCCATCACTTTTACAAAAAAGTTTTAGGTTTCACCCACGCATTAATTCACAGCTTTTTTTCTAGCAAATATTCGCTAAGTGTTAGTTTAGGTGTTGCTCCTGTATCTAATGCCAGGAATCCTACTCTTCTAGCTTCTCTGGTACCAGAACCTGATACTTCAACACCCTAAGATGAAGACATTTGGTTAGAATCCAGAACATTTTGTCATTTCTCCATAATTTACTCTAACTTGACCCTAGCCTACCATTCACCTGTACCATCTCCATCCATACTCTCCTGCTTTAGACATGCTGCTAGACTTGCCCCTCACTGTTTCTCCCCAAAGACCTTCAATCAACACTCAGTAATCATTCCCTTAGTGCCCACTCTGCTAATGCATAGGGAGGCTATAACTATAATGAAGGATGTAAAAGTGAATAAAGTATACTCTCTGCCTTCAAGGAATTTAGTCAAGTAGGAATCAAATTTGACCCTTCTTTTCTCCTTTACCTTCATCATTTACTTATAAACAACACCATATTGCATCCCCTACATGTCCTACATATTGCTCATAACCAAACACTTAGTTCCATCCTCATTCACACTGGCATAGAACAGGCAATTTCACTAACCTACTCCCTAAACTTCATCCTGTTTCATTTTTTACACTAAAATCAGAATGATCTTTCTAAATCTTATAGCATACCCACACTCAAACTTATCCAACAGCTTCCCAACAACGATAAGAAAAAGTCCAAACTTCTCAGTGGGATTTTAAGGCAAAGTCAATTCTATTTCTGACTATTTCTATTGTTTCATCTTTCACCAGCCTCTCTTCCTCCCTAAGAAAATACTGTTTTCTTTAGTCTTATCAAACTACTTGCATTTTCTAACATGAACCATGCTCTCTCATGCCTCTGGACATTTGCTTAGGTTATTTCCACTGCCTGGAAAGCTGTTATTCATTCAGGAAACAATTTCTGATCAACTACTGTTGGCTAGGGCATGTGAGAATATGATATGATTTAGATATGGTACCTGTCCTTAAGAAGCTTGCCAGTGGGTAATAGCCCATGGGAGAAGGTCCCAAGTGTCTTCTGCCATGGATCCTGCATATGCTTCTTTGTGTCTTGCATATCCAGTTATAGAACGTGCCATTTATCCTTTCCCATGGCATTGCTGCCTGTCAACTGAATGAATGAATAAAACTCCTCAGGGGATGTGATTTCTGAGAAGTGATGATTTCTTTTTAAAGGCCACCTTTACCCACCTTGATGGACTGTTTTAAAAGTCATGGTGCCCTTTGATGCCGTCCTGTAGGACAAAGGAACCCAGAGCTTATCTACATGTAGATATTCTATTAATATGTAATGACTCTCAGGACAGGAAGGAAATAGAACTGCATTTCCTTTTTGGACATTTCCAACAAATACTGAAGAAGGAAAATGGCCTCATCTTAATGAAAGAGGCTGCTCTTGGGAATGTGTTTAAGGGAAGGTTACAGAAGCAATCTTTGAAGGAATATGGAGAAAGCACAATTCATCATTTCTTCCCAGGAAAGTGATTATCAGGAGAAAGGTAGCTTCAAGGCCAGCTCTGCCCTGCTTTACAAAAGATTCCATTTACATTTCAAGAAAGGACAAGAAAGAATACCCTACAATGAGACTATTTTACACAAGGCCTTCCCTATCTTTCCTAGGCAGTCTGACCCATTTTACTTCTAATGACATTGCCCCTCTCCTTGCCTATGTCCTCAGACCATACAAGAACAGAAATATCTCCCTCCAAACCCCAGGAAGGCTAACTTTCTAAGACGCAAATCTTATTGTTACATCCTTTGCCCCTGTAGCCACATCTCCCTATATACTGTAAGTGAGTTTAAGCTCCTCAGCCTGGCATTTAAGATCCTCCACATCCTAACCCCACCTACCTCTGCAGCCAGCAGAGGCTGCCTTCTCGTTGTAGGCAGACTCCAGTCACATCACTGCTATGTGCTCCTGTCCCACCATTTCACATGCTTGTGCCTTGCTGCTGCTGCCTCTGCCTGGAATACCTTTGTCTGTTCCTATATGAATTATTCTCTGTTTGCCCTTCCAGATCTATTTTCTACTCTTCTCAATAAGCCTGTGTCCTGGGGTGCTGGGAGGATGACCTCTACAGATCATATCAGGTGAGATCCCTTGCCCCTTCTCTTCCTATTGGATTAGGCCTATGGAAAGCACTAATAGGAGATTGGAGGGCAGGAGGAAAGAGAGGCTGGGATATTTATTCTGTACCTTCCCTTCACACCAGCCACACAAGAGAGTTGTTAGCTATAGTTTTTGCAGGATTCTAGGAACAGCTTCCTCCCCCAGCCCTTTAGTCTTTGGGGTGGGAATACCTTTTACCAGTCCCTAGATGCTCCTCTATCCCTGATGATTCTCTTAAATCTCCACTCATTTTTTCTAAACAGTCTCTTTAAAAAAATTCTCTTCAATTACCTTTTTGGATGTACCATCTATTTCCAGCTGAGACTGACAGAGATAATGCTTCTTCATCTTTCAAGATCAGTTCATGGGGTATCTTCCCAGGAATCCCCAGAGCTAGGTTCCAGAGCTAGTTGTTTCCAGATCCTTACTTGTAATAGTATCATATACTTAACATATTGGATTTTAAACTGCCATGATAAAATAACTCATTGAGAGAAGGGAACTTGCCTGTATCATTTATGATATTTATCCAACAATTAAGATGATGTCTGGCATATTTTAAGTATTCAATAAATGTTTAATGAATGCTTATTTAAAGCAAAAGTAAGTTTATTCTCTCTATATTCTTGGCATTTGGCTCAGAGAAGATATTTTATAAATACCTACTTGAGTTAAGCTTTTCTTAAAAGTAAAGAAAGTAATATTTCATGGGTAGGTATGGGAGAGGAAGAAGAAAACTTTTATTGATAAGAGAATATAAACTATTAAGTCTCATACTTCCACCTATTTATTTCCATCATAGGGGATCTGGGGCTAGAATAGAAGGAGCATTTAGAAAATGACACAGAATCATAACACTAGAGACATTAAGATAATAATAATCTGACTCTGTACTCATAGAATACCTTCTATATTCTAGGTTCTACGTTATTGGCATTCAAATCATTATTGTGCCCATTAAATTCTCCCAGCAACCTGGTAAGGCTAATATTGTTATCTTTATATTACCAATGAGAAAATTCATTTCAGAAATGCTAAATAACTTATTCTTGGACCCAGAGCTAATAAATGGCAAAGCAAAGAATCATACCTACCTAGGACTGTCTGACTTTAAGTGTAGTGCTCTTTGGTCTCAACCTACAGACATGTCCTCAGACATTATTTCTGGCTACCTCCAAATTGTTAAGAAGTGTGAAGGATCTGAGATTTTCACCCTACTTGCCGGCTAACAAAATAACTTGCCATAGTTTCATGGGCACTGAAAGAAGATACAAGACTAGTGGATCACAAACAAAGGACAAACAGCAATATCAGTAGCTACAGTGTCAGTATTTGCAATGGTTCCCCAAGCCCCACTTCCCATGGGGCAATACAAAGAGGGCCAGGTGATACCTGCACATAGAGTGGGTTGTGCTACAGGAGAAGAACTCTGAGCTACAAGAATTCGAATCTTTTTTACTATGTAGCAACCAAACCTGTTCACTGCTCCAGAGGAAGACAGTGTCTCTATCTTCCAGAATGAGTGCTATAGAAACATCCCATAAAAGGTGGTTTGCAATAAAGGCAATCAGTTTCCTTTCGTATGTGAGGTATACAAAAACAGGAGATCTACATATATTATCACCTAACACAAACCTCCTCTCTGACCTCTGCATAGATACTTCCAGTGACAATTATCTTATCATCTTAAGGTCATCAATCCAGTCATATGGCAATTTAAACTCTCTATAAAGTTATATTAAGTAACATCACTTCCCTTATAAATTTGCTCATAGACCCGGTAAATGAATGTAGTAGATGATACTATTATTTAATTTTCATGTTATGGACAAAGGAACTACAGGTCAATGGGATTCAGTAATTCGCCTAAGAGAAAGTGGTAGAGCCAGAACTCTGGTTCTAAAAGTGTGTATTCCACTACAACCAGGCAATATAGAAAAAGGAGAAGCCAAAAGTTATGAGTCTTCAGAAAGACACATTGAGAATGATAACAAGGGAAAGTAGTGAAGTCATGGAAAGAGAAATAACAGAAGTGTAGCATTTGGCCATGGTTGTGGATTATATCCTATATGTAGGCTTCTCAGAAGCAGGAACTGTATTTCATCATTATACTCCTAGTGTTTGCTATTGGGTCTAACATATAGAACCAATAAATGTTTGCTGAATAAGAAAAAATGTTACCCAAGTCATTAAATGTTTCTCTATTAAAATTTTTCTAAAGACCTCATAATAACTAACATAGATCTATAGTTTTTAATGAAAACACTTAAAGGAGATATATGACTATAATTACAGGTAAATGGAGATGTGAATGTGAATGAATCAGTTTCAACTATTCATTTATTTGACAAACATTTATTAAGCTCCTATTCTGTGGTAGGCAGCCTTACTACACTATGCCCAGATAATAAAATAGAATTTATTAGTTATAAAGGTAACTTAACTGAGCTGCAAGTTAAAAATAATTCAATTTTTTAAAGTTATAGAAAAGGGAGGAGTCAAAATGGTGGAAGAGCACAGAAGTTTTCTTTGCATCTCACATGAATGAAATGCAACCATATCAACACTAAACCATCCTGCACACTTACAGAACTGATTTGAAGATTAACAAAACAATCTGCACAACCTGAACCACAGAACTCAGAAGTTACATGGCACAGAGAGGTGAACTGGGGGAGAGAGAAGCTGTGAAGGGCAGAGAGCTGTTTTTGCTTGTGGAGAGAGGACGGAGACAGGGTGAGAGTACAGGAAAAGCTCCCCCACACACACACACACACAAAAAGCAGCTGGAGAGAAAGTGGAAAAGTGGAAACAGCTGCAGGGACTGAATTAAAGAGAAAGAGGAGGATTTAAATGCCACTGAAACTCTTATGAACAGGGGGAGCACAGAGACTGAAACTCCGCAGCAAGATACCTGGCAGTGCTGTGGTGGGAAGGGCGAATCCCCAGGAACAGAGTAAGGTCCAGGCACTCCTAAGGACACAGGGGAGAGGCAGATTCCCTGCTGGGAGGACATTTGGTAAAGGCTGTGAGGCCACCTCACAGGCAAAGGTCCCAGCAGACCCCAGAGAAATACCATATTCACTGATGCTGGAACAAGGTCATTGAGGGTGAAGCCTGGTGCCAGATGTGTGTTGTAATTTTCCATTATCCCTGAAACACCGCTGCACATGATCATGCGATCTTTTCCTGGGGTGGGCTGGCACCCAGCCACGTTCTCTGGGCATCGGCAGCAGCAAATTCCCACAAATGTTCCTGGGTGCAGCCGGCACCAGGCCATTTCTTGGTGAGACCCTCCCACAGAGGGGCAGAACAGGTCCAAGCCACAGTCCCTCAGAAGTAAGGGGTTGGGAAAAACAGCCGCATGTGAGATAAAACTGAGGAGAAAGGTGCCACCTGGGGCTTAGTCATGGACAGTTTAAAAGCAGGGAGTGGACAGAAACCAGAGACAAAGGACAGGTGTGTGATTGCTTATCAGGGAGCATAGAGTTCTGATACTAGAGACTGGGTAGCTGGGGGACACCATTTTCACCCCTGCCACACATGTGCATACACACCTACAAGCACCACAACAATCCACACCAGTAAGCTAAGCAGCACCATCTGGCAGAGAATGGAGCCACTACACTAAGCCGTGCCCAACTGGGTCAAACTAGCTCTTCAGACACCACAAGTCTCTCCCTTGCTTGGTTTAATGACTATAAACTGCTTCATAGTTTGACTTCCAGGGGTTAAATGCAGTAACTTCAGTCGTATTTCAGTCTGTTCGCTGGTCCATCTATTCATTTTTTTTTTTAATTTTTAGTTTCCTTCCTTTATCTTGAATACAGAAGGGGAAATTTATTTTTATTTTCAATTTGATTAAAAATATTTTTATTTTTTCTACTATATTTTTTTAATTTTTGTAAGTTTTTCAGATACTATTTTAATTCCATCATTTCATTTTATTCTATTTCTTTGATTCATTATTTCAAATTTTTTAACATTTTCTTTTTTTTCTTTTTCCCTTTCTTTTCTCTAATCTATCAAGCCCCTTTCAACACCCACACCAAGCACACCTAGGATATAGCACCCTTTATTTGATTTGTGTGTGGGGGTGCTGTTTTTAATTTTTTAATTTAAATTTTTTTTTGCTTTATTAATTCATTTTCTTCCTTCAAAATGATGAAATAAAGGAATTCACCCCAAAACAAAGACCAGGAAGAAACAACAGCCAGGCACTTCATCAACACCGATACAAGCAAGATGTCTGAACCAGAATTTAGAATCACGATAATAAGAATACTAGCTGGGGTCGAAAGTAGATTAGAATCCCTTTCTGTGGAGAGAGAAGAAGGGAAAGCTAGTCAGGATGAAATAAAAAATGCTATAACTGAGCTGCAATGTTAAATGGATGCCACGGCAACAAGGATGGATGAAGCAGAGCAGCAAATCAGCAATATAGAGGACAAACTTATGGAGAATAATGAAGCAGAAAAAAAGAGGGAGACTAAGGCAAAAGAGCACAATTTAAGAATTAAGAGAAATCAGTGATTCATTAAAAAGGAACAACGTCAGAATCATGGGGGTCCCAGAAGATGAAGAGAGAGAAAAAGGGAGAGAAGGGTTATGTGAGCAAATCATAGCAGATTTGCTATGATTTCCACCCAACCTGGGGAAAGACACAGACATCAAAATGCAGGAAGCACAGAGGACTACCATTCGATTCAACAGAAACCCACCATCAACAAGGAATACCATAGCCAAACTCACAAAATACTCAGGCAAGGAAAGAATCATGAAAACAGCAAGGGAAGAAAAGTCCTTAACCCACAAGGGAAGACAAATCAGGTTTGCAGCAGACCTATCCACAGAAACGTTGCAGGACAGAAAGGAGAGTCAGGATATATTCAATGTGCTGAATCCGAAAAAGATGCAGCCAAGAATTCTTTATCCAGCAAGGCTGTCACTCAGAATAGAAGGAGAGATTAAAATTTTCCCAGACAAACAAAAATGAAAGCAGTTCACGACCACTAAACCAGCCCTGCAAGAAATTTTAAGACTCTCTGAGGGGAGAGAAGACGGAAAAAAAAATAAAAAAGACCAAAAGCAACAAAGACTAGAAAGGACCAGAGAACACCACCAGAAACTTCAACTCTACAAGCAACATAATGGCAATAAATTCATACCTTTCAGTACTCACTCTAACCATCAATGGACTCAATGCTCCAAACAAAAGATAGAGTAACAGAATGGATAAAAAACAAGATCCATCTATATGCTGTTTACAAGAGACCCACTTTAGACCTAAAGACACCTTCAGATTGAAAGTAAGGGGATGGACAACAATCTGTCATGCTAATAGTCAACAAAAGAAAGCTGGAGTAGCCATACTTATATCAGACAATCTAGACTTTAAAATAAAGACTGTAACAAGAGATGAAGAAGGGCATTATATCATAATTAAGGGTTTATCCACCAAGAAAATCTAACAATTGTAAACATTTATGCTCCAAATGTGAAGGCACCCAAATATATAAATCAATTAATCACAAACATAAAGAAACTCATTGATAATACCATAATAGTAGGGGACTGCAACATCCCACTTACAACAATGAACAGATCATCTAAACAGAAAATCAACAAGGAAAAAAATGGCCCTGAATGACACACTGGACCAGATGGACTTAACATATATTCAGAACATTTCATCCTAAAGCAGCAGAATATACATTCTTCTCCAGTGCACATGGAAAGTTCTCCAGTATAGATCACATACTGGGACACAAATCAGCCCTCAACAAGCACAAAAAGATTGAGATCATACTGTGCATATTTTCAGACCACAACACTATGAAACGTGAAATCAACCACAAGAAAAAAATGTGGAAAGGTAACAAATGTTGGAGACTAAAGAACATCCTACCAAAGAGTGAATAGGCTAATCAAGAAGTTAAGGAGGAAATTAAAAAGGACATGGAAGCCAATGAAAATGATAACACTATAGCCCAAAACCTTGAGGACACAACAAGGTCATAAGAAAAAAGTATATAGCAATCCAGGCCTTCCTGAAGAGGAAGAAAGGTAGCAAATACACAATCTATCCTTACACCTTAAATAACTGGAAAAAGAACAGCAAATAAAACCCAAAATCAGCAGAACACAGGAAATAATAAAGATTAGAGCAGAAATCAATGCTATCAAAACCAAAAAAACAGTAAAGCAGATCAATGAAACGAGAAGCTGGATCTTTGAAAGAATTAATAAAATTGATAAACTACTAGCCAGTTTGATTAAAAAGAAAAAGGAAAGGACCCAAATAAATAAAATCAAGAAGGAAAGAGGAGAGATCACACCAACATAGCAGAAATAAAAACAATAATAAGAGAATATTAGGAGCAATTACACACCAACAAAATGGGCATTGTGGAAGAAATGGACAAATTCCTAGAAACATATACACTACCAAAACTGCAACAGGAAGAAATAGAAAATTTGAACAGACTGATAACAAGTAAAGAAATCGAATTAGTAATCAAAAACATCCCAATAAGCAATAGTCTAGGGCCAGATGGCTTTCCAGGGGAATTCTAGCAAACATTTAAGGAAGAGTTAACAGCTATTCTCTTTAAGCTGTTCCAAAACATAGAAATGGAAGGAAAACTTCCAAACTCTTTCTATGAAGCCACCACTACCTTGATTCCAAAACCAGACAGAGACACCATGAAAAAGGAGAACTATAGACAATTTCCCTGATGAACATGGATGCAAACAAAAATCCTCAACAAAATATTAGCTAAGGGGATCCAACAAAACATTAAAGAATTTATACACCACAACCTAGTGGGATTTATACCTGGGATGTAGGGCTGGTTTAATATCTGCAAAGCAATCAATGATTCATCACATCAATAAAAGAAAGGACAAGAACCACATGATCCTAAATAGATGCAGAGAAAGCATTTGACAAAATACAGCATCCTTTCTTGATAAAAACCCTTAAGAAAGTAGGAATAGAAGGATCACACATTGAGATCATAAAAGTCATATATGAAAGACCCAACGATAATATCATCCTCAATAGGGAAACACTAAGAGCTTTCCTCCTAAGGTCAGGAACAAGACAGCAATGTCCACTCTTGCCACTGTTATTCAACATAGTATTGGAAGTCTTAGCCTCAGTGATCAGACAACACAAAGAAATAAACAGCATCCAAATCAGCCACAAGGAGGTCAAACTTTCACTCTTCGCAGATGACGTGACACTCTATATGGAAAACCCTAAAGATTCCACCAAAAAACTTCTAGAACTGATTCATGAATTCAACAAAGTTGCAGGATATAAAATCAACACACAGAAATTGGTTGCATTCCTATACACCAACAATGAAGCAACAGAAAGAGAAATCAAGGAATCGATCCCATTTACAATTGCACCAAAAACCATAAAATACCTAGGAATAAATGTACCAAAGAGATGAAAAATCTATATACTGAAAACTATAGGAAATATATGAAAGAAACTGAAGAAGATACAAAAAAATGGAAAAATATTCCATGTTCCTGGATAGGAAGAAAAAATATTGTTAAAATGTCAATACTACCCCAAGTAATCTACACATCCAATGAAATCCCTATCAGAATAACACCAGCATTTTTCACAGAGCTAGAAGAAACAATCCTAAAATTTGTATGGAACCAGAAAAGACCCTGAATAGCCAAAGCAATCTTGAAAAAGAAAACAAAAGCAGGAGGCATCACAATCCCAGACTTCAAGCTGTATTACAAACTGAAATCATCAAGACTGTATGGTAATGACACAAAAATAGACACTCATATCAATGGAACAGAATAGAGAACCCAGAAATGGACCCACAAACATATGGGCAACTAATCTTTGACAAAGCAGGAAAGAATACCCAATGGAATAAGGACAGTCTCTTCAGCAAGTGGTGCTGGGAAAACTGGACAGCGACATGCAGAAGAATGAACCTGGACCACTTTCTTACACCATACACAAAAATAAACTCAAAATGGATGAAAGACCTCAATGTAAGACAGGAAGCCATCAAAATCCTCGAGGAGAAAGCAGGCAGAAACCTCTTTGACCTTGGCCGCAGCAACTTCTTATTCAACACATCTCCAGAGGCAAGGGAAACAGAAGCAAAAATGAACTACCGGGACCTCATAAAAATAAAAAGCTCTGCACAGCAAAGGAAATAATCAGCAAAACTAAAAGGCAGCTGATGGGATGGAAGAAGATATTTGCAAACAACATATCAGATAAAGGGTTAGTATCCAAAATCTATAAAGAACTTATCAAACTCAATACCCCAAAAAACATATAATCCAATGAAGAAACGGGAAAAAGACAGGAATAGACACTTCTTCAAAGAAGACATCCAGATGGCCAACTGACACATGAAAAAAATACTCAACATCACTCATCATCAGGGAAATATAAATCAAAACCAAAATGAGACACCACCTCACACCTGCCAAAATGGCTAAAATTAACAACTCAGGCAACAACAGACATTGGCAAGGATGCTGAGAAAGAGGATCTCTTTTGCACTGTTGGTGGGAATGCAAACTGTTGCAGCCACTCTGGAAAACAGTATGGCGGTTTCTCAAACAACTAAAAATAGAACTATCCTATGACCCAGCAATTGCACTACTAGGCATTTATCCACGAGATACAGGTGTGCTGTTTTGAAGGTACACATGCACCCCCATGTTTATAGCAGCACTATCAACAATAGACAAAGTATGGAAAGATCCCAAATGTCCATCGATGGATGAATGGATAAAGAAGATGTGGTATACACACACACACACACACACACACACACACACACACACACACACACTGGAATATTACTTGGCAATCAAAAAGAATGAAATCTTGCCATTTGCAAGTACGTGGATGGAATTGGAGGGTATTATGCTAAGTGAAATTAGTCAGTCAGAGAAAGACAAAACTCATATGACTTCACTTATATGAGAACTCCAAGACACAGAACTGATGAATATAAAAAAGGTGAAGCAAAAATAATATAAAAACAGGGAGAGGGACAAAACATAAGAGACTCTTAAATATGGAGAGGAAACAGGGTTATTGGAGGGGTTTTGGAAGGGGGGATGGGCTAAATGGGTAAGGGGCATTAAGGAATCTACTCCTGAAATCAATGTTGCACTATATGCTAACTAACTTGATGTAAATTTAAAAAAATACCTTAAACAATAATTAATTAATTAATTAATTAATTAATTAAAAGTTATAGGAAATTTACACAATGAGCCTTTTTCCAGCCTATATATCCATATAACCTTATTTATTTTAGGTCTCATTCTTGATTTCTACCTTCTTTGACTCCCACTCTCCCCAAGAATTCCTGTTGCATTTGTTTCAGGAGGCCAGAAGTCAGTTCCACAATTCACTGACTCTAGAAGACATGGTGGGCTTAAAATTGCCTTCTTAGGATTAATTCCCTACAGGCCTACATAAATACTCTAACCAGTGAGTGAAGTAAAGAAATAAAGTATACAATCTCTTAGCCAAAACTCTTGGAATCCGAAAAGTTTGGGAATTTAAGGAAAGAAATAAACTTATTTTTTGAATACATATACATTATTTAACACATACAGTAGATTCCAGAACAGTAGTCAATAATAAAACAATATTTCTGTAGCAAAATGTATGAATATTAACACTTATTGTGATAAATACCGACTGTCACCTCTCATCATAACACATATCTTGATAGGTCAGCTTCACTATCAAATAAGTTTAACATTACTTAAAAATACATCATTTTTGGATTTCAATATTAAAAATGAAGGATTGTGGCCAAATACAAACTTAAAAGTCAGAGACTTCATCCAGTCATAATATAAACAACACTGTCTGCTTCTGCACCCCAAGTCTCATAGTCAGGTGGGGAACCTAAGATCTCTGACATTTTCCCAGGAATCATCCTCTAAACTATGCTTAGTTTCCCATAGCTCTGAATATAAAACTCAAACTCCTTGTAGAAGGAAGATTAGATATTACAGATGAAAAAACTATAACTGGTATTTTCTGAATGCCAGTGTCCCACAAATTCATAGGTTGAAATGTTAATCCCCAAAGGTAATGGAGCATTTGCAGATCAGAGATTCTGAGGGCTGATTAGGTCATGAGGGTGGAGCCCTCATAAATGGAATTAGTGCTTTTATAAAAAATATTCTGACAAAGTTCCCTATCCCCCTTCCACCATGTGACTATACCCCAAAAAGTCTGTGGCCCAGAAGAGGTCCCTCATTAAAACCTGACTGTGTTGGCACCCTGATCCTAAGCTTCAGCCTTCAGACTTATGAGCAATAAATGTTTAAAAGCTACCCAGTCTGGTGTTTTTATTATAAGTCATCCAAGAAGACTAAAACAGTAATAAGAATAGGAACTGGCTACATAATTTGTGAGGGGCCAATGCAAAATGAAAATGCGATATCTCTGTTTAAGACTTATTAAGAATTTCAAGAAAACACTTAAACAAATGCAGTTCTACTGCACAACTCACACACCCATGAAGGTATTCCATCTATTACCAAGACCTTAAGAAGAGGGCATGTTGCAAGATGTTGCATTGCAGAAAACACAGGGATTGATGTTTAGCAGGCTAGGTTGCAACTGCCAGGCTGGCCGTTTGTTTTCTGCATGACGTTTGGAAAATCACTTAATCTATGTCATCCTAAATGTCTACAACTAAAAAGTATAAATAATATCTGCCTCTAAGAACTACTATAAATGTGAAATGAAATACTATATGTGAAAGTACAGTTCAAATATGACCTAAATGAGTCTCCTAATAAGTTAATAAATATTTCAGAGTAATGAGAGCTCTTTGTGTTTTGTTGTCTACATTTTCCCCTCTCCAATGAATAAAAGATAATCAGGCTTTTGTGTTCTCTTGCCTTGAGAGCCCTACAGGCCTAAAAACAGAAGTTGCTTGAAAACAACTTCTGTGCTTAGCCATTATAAATACATAACACTGTTGAAGAAATATAGTAGCCTTAGTACCCACAGCAAGAGGTCACTGCCTCAAGGTAAAATTACAGAGAGATAACCCTGGGGAAAGGGAGCAGTTGTGTCTCCCCATTTTCTTAGTTCACATCATTTGACAAGAAAGAACCATGATAGCATTACATCTACTAGAGAGTTTTTGAGAGGACTGTCTGAACTGTCACATGGCAGGAGCAAGGCAGGGAAAGCTTTCAAACAGAAGTGTAGGTCTGGAAAATGTGAAAGGAGAAAAGAAAGGAAGAATTGGATAGGAAGAGCCTCAGGCTCCAGTGTAGTTCTGAAAAAGTCTCATCCAGGCCAGTGTGGAGTCTGAGAACAGTTGCTCTTAAAAGTCTCACCTCGGGCACTAATGGTACAGCCCTAGGACCCCTACCATACTTAGTCCAATGACTGAGAGTAGCCCAAGGGACATGTGGTCTGGTGTGTCATCTGAAGGTTGCCTGTCAACTATGCTGTACAGAGAAGGCTTTCTTGAAGGAAGAGATGAGTAACAGGTCATCATGGACACTACACACATACCAAACGGGAAGAGGACTGAGGCCTCTGGATAAGGGCAATGTGGTGAGCCTAGGGAGACTAAACCAGGACAAAGATTCCCATGCACTAGTGTAGTGTGGAAGTTGCAGAGCTCTGAATTCGGGGCCTTTGCAGGTTTGTACTTCTCTACGATCACATTTCTCATCCTTAAAAGCTCAGTTTAAATATACCACTGTCTCTATGATGCTTTCCCTGATTTTTCATGATTTCCTAATTTTCAATTCATTTTTCCCACTTCTAGAATCCTATGATACTTTGCTTACAGAACTCTTGTATTTGCATATTTGTCCTGCCTATTGGACATTTGCTTTCTCAATAGCAAAATATATGTCTTATTTAATGCAGCATAGAGTTGGCTGGCACAAAGTGGGAATCCATCCTTCTTCTTGGCTGTATGGCTTGGTACAACATAGCAGCATTTCTTCAATATCAGCATATATCCATTAAGAAACAACAAATTAAAGTTCCCCGAGCCACTGAAACACTCACTACTTTCTCATAAGAGTATGTAGACAAATCCATAAGAACCCTTCAAGTATGAATGTAAAGGGTATCTCCACTAAACATTGAGAAGTATTTAGCATTTGTTTTTACATTTGTTTATCTCTTGACATATACTTAGAATTTTAACTGTAGTAAAAGGAACAAGAACTAGGTCAAGAAAAGAAAATACATTTTTATTTGTTTATTTTGTCAAGTTTTGAGTCCCTGCAGCTCATTATCTACCAAATGTACCTTAGAAGTTAAGCAATGCATGCTGGAATACAGGGATGGTTCAATGCATGAAAACTGATCAACATAATATACCACACTGTCAGAATGAAGGATGAAAAACACATGATTGTCTCAACTGATGAAAAAAAAAAGCATTTGACAAAATCCAATACCTTTGATGGCAAAAACAAACAACAAAAAAACTAGGGGTAGAAGAAAATTATCTCAATGTTATAAAGGACATGTAAGAAAATTCCATAGCTAACATCATATTCAATGGTGAATAACTGAAATCTTTCTCTTTCAAATTAAAAACAAGGTAAATCCCACTCTCTTTACTTCTTTTTTTTTTTTTCAACGTTTGTTTTATTTATTTTTGGGACATAGAGAGACAGAGCATGAATGGGGGAGGGGCAGAGAGAGAGGGAGACACAGAATCGGAAACAGGATCCAGGCTCCGAGCCATCAGCCCAGAGCCTGACGCGGGGCTCGAACTCACGGACCGCGAGATCTTGACCTGTTTCAAGTCGGACGCCTAACCGACTGCGCCACCCAGGCGCCCCCCACTCTCTTTACTTTATTCAACATAGTACTCAAGTCCTAGCAAGAGCAAATAGGAAAGAAGAAGAAATAAATGGCACCTAAATCAGAAAGGAAAAAATAAAAGTTCACAGATTGCATGGTTTTATACATAGAAAACCTTTAAAAGTACACCCACACACACACACACCCACACACAATTAGAACCAATAAAAATTTCAGTAATGTTTCATGACACAAAATTAACGTACAAAAATCAGTTCGGTTTCTATAAATGAACAACGGACTATATGAAAAGGAAATTAAGAAAATAATCATATTTACAACTGCATAAAAAATATTTTAAAATGAACTTACCAAGCAGTTGAAAGACTTGTACACTGAAAACCACATATCACTGATAAAATAAACGAAGAAGACAGAATTAAATGATAACACATCCCATGTACATGGATTGGAAAACTTAATATAGTTAGAATGTCCATACTACTCAAAGTGTTCTACAGATTCAATGGAATTCCCCTGAAAATCCCAACGAAAATTTTGCAGAAATAGAAAAAAAATTCTAAAATTCACATGTAATCTTGAAGGACCCTGAATAGACAAAAACAATCTTGAGAAAGAAAAACAAAGTTGGAGATCTCTCACTTCCTGATTTTAAAATATTTTACAGAGATACAGTAATCAAAACTGAATGGATATTATAGTACTAGCACAGAGACACATGGACCAAAGGAACAGAACAGAGAGCCCAAATATAATCCCTCATGCATATGGTCAAATGATCTTTGACAAGGGTGCCAATGCTACACAAGAGAAAAAGGATAATCTCCACAACAAACAGTGCTTGGAAAATTGGGTATTCACATGCAAAAGAATGAAATTGAACTTAACATTACACCATGTACAAACATTAGCTCAAAATGGATTAAAGATCTTAATGTAAGACCTAAAACTATGAAACTCCTAGAAGAACATAAGGGAATAGTTTCATGATACTAAAATTGGCTATGATTTCTTAGATATGACACCAAAAACATAAGCAACAAAAGTAAAACTAAATAAATGAGACATTAAATTTAAAGACTTTTACATAGGAAAGGAAACAATCAACAGAGTGAAAAGGCAGCCTAAGGAATGAGAGGAACTATTTTCAAAACACATATCTGATAAAAGTTGATATCTAGAATATGTAAACTCAAGAGCAACAACAAAATAATCCAATTAAAAATGGTGAAAGAATTTGATGAAACATTTCTGCAAAGAAAATATACCAATGAGCAAGAGGCAAAAAATGCTCCATTTCAATAATCATCAGGGAAATGCAAATCAAAACCACAATGAGATACTACTTCACACCCATTACATTAGCCACTATTAAAAACAAAACAAAACAAAACAGCAAAACAAAACAAAGCAAATGTTGGTGAGGATGTGGAGAAATATGAACCTTTGTGCACTGTTAGAAATGTAAAATAGTGCAGCCTCTATGGAAAACAGTATGGTCGTTCCTCAAAAAAGTTAAAACCAGTTACCATATGGTCCAGCAATTTCAATTCTGGGTAGATATCCAGCAATATTGAACACAGGATCTTGATATTTTTACACTCATGTTCACTGCAGTATTCACAACAGCCAGAAGTTGGAAGCAACTTAAGTCTCCACTGACAGACAAATGGATAATGAAAATGTAGTACATGCATGCAATGGAATATTATTCCAATATTATTGTCTTTAAAAAGAGGCAAAACCTGTCATATGCTGCAAATGGATGAACCTTGAAGCCATTATGCTAAACGAAATAAGCCAGTCACAGAAAGTCAACTACTGAATGATTTTACTTATATGAGCAATTAAACTTATATGAATGATTTTACTTATATGAGCAATTAAACTCATATATTGTACACCTGAAACTAATATACTACTGTAGAGTAACTACATTGGAATTAATTTAAACACTTAATATGAAAAATAAAGTGATTAAACTCAGGAAGAAGAATGATAGTTGTCAAAAGGTGGAAGGTGGGGGAGAGGAGGAATTGTTCAATGGGTATAGAGTTTCAGTTTTGCAATATGAAAAAGTTCTAGAAATCTGTTGCACAAATATATGCATCTAGTTAACACTACTGTACAATATACTTAAAAATGGTAGAGATGGTAAATTTTATGTAATGTGCTTTTTACAACAATAAAAAAGAAAAAGACATTAAGTAATACAGATTTATTGAATGGATGACTAAAATAATTTCCTACTAAAGGAGTTCCAAACTCTCTATGATGTATCAAGGAGGGTTCCTATTATTTCTTCTAAAATATGTGCCTATATAAAATATTCCTAAATGAAATAAAATGAATGCATTGAAACTGTATTTAATGAGAATTTTCATGGTTAGCTCCTTTATTGTTTTTTTGATGTAGATTTATTTTGATTATTGGTTACAATATTAAGGGAGGTTATATATTAAAAAGATACATCAACATTTGAGGGAATCTTTAATGAAACTTCTTTATATCTTTTACACAATTTTCTAAGTGAAATTATTTTTAGCCTTAATATGAAAGAAACTGAGACAAGAGAAGGCATAAATATTGCAAAAAATCTTAGGTTTTGAAATCGCTTTCCTTTTGTTATCACTCACAGCAGGGCATCTGCAATTTTTTATAATCTGTGGCCTAAACTTTGTCTATAATATGCTAACCCAAAGGAAATATAAATATCTTGTTTAGGCAAAAATTAGATATAAATCTTTGAATCTGGGTTACAAAATATCACCTTTGCTACATATATGCCAGGTATCTAAAACATCCAGCCATTTACTACATTAGCAAAATCTGTCAAATATATAATGACCCCCAATGCGGTAAATTGTTTCCTATTTTATACATTCAGGCACTGTAAATCTGTACCATCCGTCTTGCAATTAATATAAAAATATATAAAAAAACAAATAACATTCATACCCTTTGAACCAGAGATCTTAAACTATTTCCCATATTATTTTTAAATAAATAATAAAAAGATTAAAAACCACTACGTAACCCTAAATATTGGAAGATGCTTATTAGCTGTATTAGTTTTTTTTAAAAAAGCAAATGTACATATTTGTGTGAGGGCAACAAAGAGAATGAGGTAAATTTTGGTATGATTACGCAACTGAATAATCATTGATTATTAAAGTTGTAATTGCAAAGACTATACATGGAATGGAATATGGGCTGACATTGGAAGATTATATGATGTTCTGATGTTAATAAAAAAGCAATATATAAGCTCACATTACCATGGATGGTTTCATTTCAAATGTATATACCTAAGGAGAATATTGGAAGGAAACAGGCAATAGTGGGATTAATTGTGATTCAATGAGAGGATTAGTATTACATTTTTTTCAAGATTGATTTTGTTTTTATTATTGTGAGAAAACAAAATGTCAAATAAAATGAAACACATAAATACCTGTTGACTAGATAATTATCTCTTTTGTCTCTGGCCAGTGACTTCCAATACTAAATTTTGTACCAGGTCATGCTGACAGTCTGATCGAGACATTTATTTCAGACTTGGAACAAAGGGCTGTTCACCTCTATTGTGTCTGATTTTGGAACTGTACAAGGAGCTTCAAATTGGCTTCATAGTCTCTCTAGCTAGTTAATTCAGGTCAAAGCTGTGAGACCTTGGGCAAAATTTTTAATCTCTTTTAATCTCAGTTTTCTTAGCTATTAAATGAGGGTAATAATACCTAGCTCATGAAAATTCAGTGAAGTAACACCTATGTGATGGCATCTAATATAGTGGATACCACATAGAAAGGCTTCAATAAATGTTACATGAATGACTCAATTAACTTTTAAAAATTAATGAATGAATGGATGAATAAACGAATAGACAAGTGAATGAGAAAGAGGTCAATTATAGAGTTCTAGTTCTGGCATATATTAACTGTGTGGCCTTTGGCAAATAACTAAATGTTTCTCAGCCTCAGTTTTCCTACTTACGTACTGAAGGAGTTAAATTAAAAAAAAATCTTTAAGGTTCCTTTTAACTCTAAAATTCTAGAAATTCTATATGGATGACAAGTGTGATATTAGTATTACATGCAAAGAAAGGGATATATATTTTGTTACCATTTTTTTGTGTGTAGCTGATAATAAGATAACCCTTATGCTCCTTCTAAAAGAACCTCTCAATAATCATTGCTTTTATGCCACACGTTTAATGAAGTAGCCCAACCTACTTTATTAAAATTCTGACTATTACACAGTTAATGTTAGAATATTTTCAAAAAACATAGACTGGGGGAACAATCAGCCTGTCAGCTTATAGACTCCTTTCATCCTATCTTTTCACCATGCATGATTCCACTGAGATTTTAAGCATTGAACTAATAGATACCTAAACTAAAGAAGGTTGGTGTGTGCTGACAAAAATGTGGTGCCGATGTCAAAACATTCAAAGACTCAGTAATCCTTGCTATTCAATCCTCATCAGTCTGTTAGTTTTTGCTATTATCTGTCTTTATATGTTTCCAAAGCACTGATCCTGCTGATATGTTTGAACTCCTTTCTGACGTTAATGTATTCATAATGCTTGTTAAACTTTTGTACCCATTATTAAATTGATCATATACAACTTTTCAGATCTTAGTTAATGCTTTCCATAAAAGGCTTACCTTTCCATAAAAGGTAAGAATTACGATACTTAAAGTCATACCTATGAGAGGCTAGATGGTATCAAAGGAACATAAATTTTGGAATCAGATATCTAAGTTTCAATCCTGGCTCTCTGCCAGAGTAGCCTTGGTAAAGTTACTGAGAGTCAGTTCATTTTGTAACATGGACATAATAAGATATCCAACATATGGCAGTGTTATAAAGATTAAACAAGAAAAACCATAAGAGACTCTTAACTGTAGAGAACAAAGTGAGTGTTGATGGAGAAAAGGTGGGTGGGAGATGGATGGATTAAGTGGGTGATGCGTATTAAGGAGGGCACTTGTTGCGATGAGCACTAGATGTAAGTGATGAATCACTAAATTCTACTCCTGAAACCAGTATTACACTATATCTTAACTGACTAGAATTTAAATAAAAACTTTAAAAAAAAAAAACAAGAAAATGTATGAAAAATATATAGGACAATGTTTAACATTGCCAGGTGCTCAATTAATGTTCACCAGTGAGTTGATTAGACTTCTTCCTATTAATATACTTCAATATCATCATCATATGCCTATTCCTAAAATAATCCTTCAAGGGGTACCTGGGTGGCTCAGTCCATTGAGCGTCCCACTCTTGATTTCAGCTCAGGTCATGATCTCACAGTCTGTGGGTTTGGGCCCCATGTCAGGTTCCATGCTGTCAGTGTGGAGCATACTTGGGATTCCCTCTCTCTCCCTCTGCCCCTCTCCTGCTGTCTCTCTCAAAAATACATAAATAAACATTAAAATAATCCTTATATTAATTCTAATAGCAAACACATATTCATATCACACAAGGATTAGCAAACATTTCCATAAAAGGATAGGAAATATTTTAGGCCTATAGGCCACAGTTTCTTCTGTAAAAGAAAATTTTTAAAATTTATTTATGTTTTGAGACACAGAGAGAGAGTGTGAGTAGGGGAGAGGCAGGAAGAGAGAGGGAGACACAGAATCCAAAGCAGGCCCCAGGCCCCGAGCTGCCAGCACAGAGCCCAATGGGGGGCCCGAATCCATGAACCATGAGATCATGAACTGAGCCGAAGTCAGATGCCCAACTAACTGAGCCACCCAGGCACCCCAGGCCACACAGTTTCTATTGCAACTATGTAACTCAAACAAAGTAGTATGAAAGCAGCCAAAGACATAATACATAAATAATGGGCATGGCTATGTTATAATGAAACTTTATTTATAAACATTTCCTGGCCAACACAGAGGCTGGGATCAACAGCCTGCTATCATACTTTTTAAAGTATATAATTTCTGTTACCTTAATTCATCTTCTCAAAAACCTGGAGGAAGGTAGGCTGAATATTCTTATATCCATTTGATAAATGAGAACTAGGATGTGAATAGATTTGTCCAATATCTTACAGTAGTAAGTGGGAGATCCAGCATACAAAAGTGGATCTTCAATTTTTCATTAAATATACTATAATATGACTAATAGGAGTCAAGTTAACTGAAAGTCAAAGCATTTCCACAAATGGATCATTTGTTAGTACATAATATCTGAAGTAGTAACAGTCATGTTAACTTGCTGTAAGTTGTATCACCGAATTTCAAGCTCTGTGTAGGAATCTTGTATAGATAATAAGGAATGGTCCAAAAGATACAGTGCTATACTAGTGAATGCTTCATCACTAGAAGCAGTCAACCAGAAGTCAAATGCCCTCTGTCATGAAAGCTGCAGAAGGGATCAAGGATAGGTAGTGAGAAAGTTACATAGACAGAATGATGGCTAACACTTCTCCTAGAGTGGACAGCTAGATCACATATTTTGGAAGGATCACTTGAAATTAAACCATGTTCCATTAAAAAAACTGTTTACAGAAAGGAAATCGTGGATCACAGTTTAAATGGGGAAAAAATGTTAAGAATGAAGAGGTGATTTAGAAGAAGTTAAAACCAGGTAACTAGAATTGCTTGGTTGCAGGCCCAACGTGGAGGCATCAAGAACCTCTTGGAAGGAGGGTTCTGTAGTTCTGTTAGCTCCTTTCTTCAACTAGAAATGGAGAGGAAAATGATCATCACAGATTTGCTCTCCCGAAGGGAAGTCCCGAAGGGACTCTGAAGGGAGAGGAAAGACTATAAGTGAGAGTATAAAAGTTGTAAGCAATAAAATAGTAAAATTAAGTATATCTGTAAAAATTAGTCAAGGGATTCACAAAATGAAAGAATGTAAAATATGATGCCACATGCCGAAAAAGTGGGAAAGCAGGAGGGGTAAAGAATGAGTTCAAACTTAAGCAACCATCAACTAAGATAGTCTGCTATATGTACAAGATGTTATATACAAACATAATGACAACCATTACAAATAAAAGACCAGTAATAGATATGGAAAGAATAAAGAGGAAGGAATCAAAGCTTATCACTAAAGAAAGCCAAAAAAGCAATGAAAAAGAGCAAGAGAAGGATCAAAGTAAAATTATAAAGACAACCAAAAAAACAAATAACAAAGTGGCAATTAATAAATATCTATCAAAATTACTTTCAACGTAAGTGCACAAAATGCTCCAATCAAAAGATATTTATGGACATAGAGTGGATAAAAATAAAAGACCCATCTATATGCTGCCTACAAGAGACTTATTTCAGACCAAAAGAAACTTGCAGATTGAAAGTGAAGGGATGGAGAAACAACTATCATGTAATGGATGTTAAAAAACATCCAGGGTAAGCAATACTTACATGTAGCAAAATAGACTTAAAGACTGTAACAAGAGACAAAGAAGGACACTATATAATAATAAAGGGGACAATACAACAAGAAGATATAACAATTGTAAATATATACACACCCAACATAGAAGCACACAAATACATAAAAAAGTTACTAACAAACATAGAGGAAATAATCTATAGTAATACAATAATAGTAGGGGACTTTACCACCCTGCTTATATCAACGGACAGATAATCCAAACTGAAAATCAACAAGAAAACAGTGGCTTTGAATGACACACTGGGCCAGCTGGATTTAACAGATATATTTAGAACATTCTATCCTAATACAGCAGAATACACATTGTTTTCAAGTGCACATGGAAATTCTCCAGAACAGATGACATATTAGGCCACAAAACAAGTCTAAACAAATTCAAAAGATTGCAGCCATACCATGCATCATTTCTGACCATAATGCTATGAAACCAGAAATCAATCACAAGAAAAAATCTGGAAAGAGCACAAATACATTCAGGTTAAATAACATGCTACTAAACAACGAATGGGTCAACCTACAAATCAAATAAGAAATGAAAAATTACATGGAAACATGAAAATGGAAATACAGCAGTCTAAAATATCTGTGATACAGCAAAAGCGGTCTAAGAGGAAACTTTATACCAATACAAGCCTGCCTCAAGAAGCAAGAACAATCTCAAATAAACAACCTAAACTTACACCTAAAGGAGCTAGAAAGAGAAGAACAAACAAAATCCAAACCCAAGAGACAGAAGGAAATAATAATTATTAGAGAAGAAATAAATGATATAGAAACTTAAAAAACCCAATTAAATAGTCAGTGAAACCAGGAGCTGGTTTTTTGAAAGGATCAACAAAATTGATAAACCTCTAGCCAGACTCATCAATCAAAAAATGACAGTACTTGAAGAAAGAAAATCACAAATGAAAGCACAGAAATAACAACCAACACACAGAAATGCAAACAATTGTAAGAGAATATTATGAAAAATTATATGCCAACAAATTGGACAACCTAGAAGAAATGGATAAATTCCTAGAAACACATAACCCAGCAAAACTAAAGCAAAAAAATAGAGAGAGAGAAAATCTGCACAGACTGCTTACCAGCAATGAAATGGAATCAGTAATCAAACAATTCCCAACAAACAAAGGTCCAGGACCAGAAGGCTTCACAGGTGAATTCTACCAAAGACTAAAAGAAAAGTTAATACCTATTCTTCTGAAACTATTCAAAAAAATGGCAGGAAAACTTCCAAATTCATCCTATAACAAGCCAGATAAAGATGCCATAAAAAAGAGAACTGCAGGCCAATATCTTTGATGAAAATAGATGCAAAATACTCAATAAAATAATAGCAAGTCGAATCCAACAATACATTAGAAAAATCATTCACCACAATCAAATGGGATTTATTCCAGGGATACAAAGGTAGTTCAAGATTTATAAATCAATTAATGTGATATATCACATCATTTCAATAGATGCAGAAAAAGCATTTGACAAAGTACAACATCCATTCATGATAAAAACACTCAATAAAGTAAGTTTAGAGGGAACATACCTCAACATAATAAAGGCCATATATGAAAAATACACAGTAATAATCATACTCTATGGGAAAAAAACAGAGCTTTTCACCTAAGGTCAGGAATAAGACAAGGATGTTCACTCTCATTACTTTTATTCAACATTGTACTGGAAGTCCTCGCCAAGCAATGAGATGACAACAACAACAACAACAACAACAACAACAACCAGGCATCAAAATCAGTAAGGAAGAAGTAAAACTTTTACTATTTACAGTAACATGATACTATATATAGAAAACCTGAAAGACTCTACCAAAAAACTACTAGAACTGATAAATGAATTCTGAAAGTCACAAGATACAAAATCAATATACAGAAATCAGTTGCATTTCTATAGATTAATGAAGCAGCAGAGAGAGAAATTAAGAAAATAATCTCACTCACAAATGTACCAAAAATATTGAAGTACTTAGGAACAAACTTAACCAAAGAGGTGAAAGACCTGTACTCTGAAAGAAATTAAAGACAACAAAAAGAAATGGAAAGAATTTCATGCTCATGGGTTGGAAGAATAAATATTGTTAAAATGTCTATACTATCCAAAGCAATTTACACATTTAATGCAATCCTTATGAGAATTCCAATAGCATTTTTCATATTACTAAAACAATCCTAAACTTGCATAGAACCACAAAAGACCTCAAGCTGCACAAGCAATCCTCAAAAATAAGAACAAAACCAGAGGTATCACAATTCCAGACTCCAAGTTGTATTACAAAGCTGTACTAATGAAAACAGTATGGTACCAGCATAAGAGCAGACACATAGATCAATAGAACAGAATATGCAGAAATAAACCTACAACTATATGGTCAATTAATCTTCAACAAGGGAGGAGAATATATGCAATTAGAAAAAAAACAATCTCTTCAATAAGTGGTGTTGGGAAAACTGGACAACTACATACAAAATAATGAAACTGAACCACTTCCTTACGCCATACACAAAAATAAACTTAAAATAGATTAAAGACCTACTGGATTATTTATTTTTGGGGTGTTGAGTTTAATAAGTTCTTTGTAGATTTTGGATACTAACTCTTTATCTGATATGTCATTTGCAAATATCTTCCCCCATTCTGTTGGTTGCCTTTTAGTTTTGCTGATTGTTTCCTTTGCTGTGCAGAAGCTTTTTAAGCTTTTTATTTTGATGAGGTCCCAGTAGTTCATTTTTGCTTTTGTTTCCCTTGCCTCTGGAGACGTGTTGAGTAAGAAGTTGCTGTGGGCAAGATCAAAGAGGTTTTTGCCTGTTTTCTCCTCAAGGATTTCAATGGCTTCCTGTCTTACATTGAGGTCTTTCATACATTTTGAGTTTATTTTTATGTATGGTGTAAGAAAGTGGTCCAGGTTCATTCTTCTGCTGTCTAGTTTTCCCAGCACCACTTGCTGAAGAGACTGTCTTTATTCCATTGGATATTATTTCCTGCTTTGTCAAAGATTAGTTGGCCACATGTTTGTGGGTCCATTTCTGGGTTCTCTATTCTGTTCCATTGATCTGAGTGTCTGTTCTTGTGCCAGTACCATACTGTCTTGATGATTACAGCTTTGTAGTAGAGCTTGAAGTCTGGGAGCTTGTGATGCTTCCTGCTTTGGTTTTCTTTTTCGAGATTGCTTTGGCTATTCAGGGTCTTTCCTGGTTCCATACAAATTTAGGATTATTTGTTCTAGCTCTGTGAAGAATGCACCCAAAAAACAAATAATCCAGTGAAGAAATGGTTAATGAATAGACATGGATAGGCACTTCTCCAAAGAAGACATTCAGATGGCCAACCGACACATGAAAAATTACGCAACATCACTCATCATCAGGGAAATACAAATCAAAACCACAATGAGATACCACCTTACACCTGTCAGAATGGCTAACATGAACAACTCAGGCAACAACAGATGCTGGCAAGGAGGTGGAGAAAGAGGATCTCTTTTGCATTGTTGGTGGCAATGCAAGCTGGTGCAGCCACTCTGGAAAACAGTATGGAGGTTCCTCAAAAAATTAAAAATAGAACTACCCTACGACCCAGAAATTGCACTACTAGGCATTTATCCAAGGGATACAGATGTGCTGTTTCTAAGGGACACATGCACCCCCATGTTTATAGCAGCACTATCCACAATAGCCAAAGTATGGAAAGAGCCCAAATGTCCACCGATGGATGAATGGATAAAGAAGATGTGGTATTTATATACAATGGAGTATTACTCGGCAATCAAAAAGAATGAAATCTTGCCATTTGCAACTATGTGGATGGAACTGGAGGGTATTATGCTAAGTGAAATTAGTCAGAGAAAGACAAAAATCATATGACTTCACTCATAGGAGGGCTTTAAGAGACAAAACAGATGAACATAAGGGAAGGGAAACAAAAATAATATAAAAACACGGAGGGGGCAAGACAGAAGAGACTCAAATATGGAGAACAAACTGAGGGTTGCTGGAGGGGGTGTGGGAGGGGGGATGGGCTAAATGAGTAAGGGGCCTTAAGGAATCTACTTCTGAAATCATTGCTTCACTATATGCTAACTAATTTGGATGTAAATTTTAAAAATAAAGTTAAAAAGTTTTTAAAAAATGTAAAAAAACAAAAAGAAAAAAATAGATTAAAGACCTAAATGTGAGACATGAAACCATTAAAGTCTTAGAAGAGAGCACAGGCAGTAATGTCTCTGATATCAGCCATACCAACATTTTTCTGGATAGGTCTCCTGAGGCAAGGGAAATAAAAGCCAAAATAAACTACTCTAACTACATCAAAATAAAAAGTTTCTGTACAGTGAAGGAAAGAGGCAACAAAAGTATACAACCGACTGAATGGGAGAGGATATATGCAAATGACATATCTGATAAAGGGTTAGTTTCCAAATTATATAAAGAATTTACATAACTCAACACTCAAAAACAAACAATCCAATTAATAAATGTGTAGAAGACATGAACAGACATTTCTCCAAAGAAGACATGCAGTTGGCCAACAGACACATGAAAAGATGTTCAACATTACTCATCATCAGGGAAATGTAAATCAAAACCACCATGAGATAGCACCTGTCAGAATGGCTAAAATCAAAAACACAAGAAACAACAAATGTCAACAAGGATGTGAAGAAATAGGTGGGAATGCAAACTGGTGCAGCCACTGCGGCAAACAGTATGGAGATTCGTCAAGATATTAAAAGTAGAACTATAATATGATCCAGTAATCACACTACTGGGTATTTACCCCCAAAATACAAAAACACTAACTCAAAGGGATACATACACCCCTATGTTTATAGCAGCATTATTGACAATACCCAAACTATGGAAGCAGCCTGACGGTCCATTGACAGATGAAAGGATAAAGAAAATGTGGTGTGTGTGTGTGTGTGTGTGTGTGTGTGTGTGTGTGTGTGTGTGTTACACACATGATGAAATTTATTCCACCATAAAAAAGAATGAAAATTTGCCATTTTCAACAACATGGATGGAGCTAGAGTATTATGCTAAACAAAATAAGTCAGTGAGAGAAAGACAAATATCATATGATTTCACCATATGTGGGATTTAAGAAACCAAGCAAGTTAGCAAAGGGGGGAAAAAGATATAAACAAACCAAGAAACAAAGTCTTAACTATAGAGAACAAACTGATGATTACCAGAGGGGAAGTAGGTGGGGATAGATGAAAGAGTTGATGGATTTTAAACAGTACACTTATTGTGATGAACACTGAATAATGTATAGAATTGTTGAACTACTATAATGTATACCTGAAAGTAACATATCACAGTATGGTAACTATATTGGAATTAAAATAAAAATCTGAAAAAAGAGAGAGAGAATATTGGAACAAAAGCAGAATACAGAGGAAAAGAAATGAACTTAGGACAGTCATTCAGCATTTACTGAGCACATACTGTGGATAAGCTCTATTATGAGAACTGGCTATTCTAGATGTAATTTAATCTTAACATCTGTTACTACCACAGTGTGCCCAGATGGTGAACTGACAGATGCTACAGCTTTGTCTGTCGCATACAAAAGTCCCTAGCTACATGTGGCTAATGAAATTTAAAGCAAATTATATAAAATTTTAAATTGTGTTCCTTAGCCACACTAGCCACAACTGAAGAACTCAATAGTCACATGTGGTTAATGGCAACATTTCCACCACTATATAAAGTCCTACTGGACAGTTCTGCTATAGATATTTGGCTTTAGAATAGCTAGTTGGACATCATTTCTTCTGGAGTATAACAGCCTCCAGAACTGTCCAAATGGTTCCTATGAACAATATGGCTAAGCAGGGTACTATGTTGTTCAGAATGACTTTTCCTGTGTGGTTTTGGGTTAATGTTGGTCAATGAGGCACTTGCACATGATTTGGAAGGGGTAAATAAAGGAGCAGTCATTAGTCCCTGCAGATGTTTGCTTATACAGATGCTGTAATATCAGACACAGAGGTATCCTGAAGATGGCAGCTTGTCCTTCCTCTCTCCTGCTCTCATTTCAGCTTTCTACCCTTAAAGCTGGTCCTACTGACTGGAGACCCTAGACCCACCACAAGATGTCTGGGTGCAGACTTCCATCATCAGTAGTACACAGATGCAATGGCTTTCCATAGATCTCCCCACGATCACACACTATCTCACTTTGACATCATGCTTCTCAGGTTGACAGGCTGGTGATCCTTCTCTGATCCTCCAACTCTCCTTTCTTAATTATCACTTCCCCAGATCCTCCCACATTAATTCCTTTAATGAGACCTCTATCCCCTTACACTCATAATGATGTATTCCATAAAATGTCTCCATGAAATAGAAAGACCTCTATTCTGGTAGCTGGAAAGCCTCAGAAGTACGGTACTGCTAAAAGAACACAGACTTTGGAGTCACTTAGATAAAGATCCAAATTCTGATGCTGCCACTTATTAGATGTTTCCAACTTTGAGCAGATTATTTTATCTCAGTTTTCTCTTCTCTATAAGGGAGATAACACCTTTGTCTTAGAGAGTCAATGAGAGTATAAAACGATAAAATAAATGGTAAGAACCTAACATAGTGTGTGGCCAATGGAGATGCTGAACCAATAATAATGCTTACTTCTTTGCCCTACTAAAAATTAGAACAAATGACTTTAACTTTCTTAGACTCAGGTTTCTCCTTAGACCTGATCAAGTTTCTAAAGTGATATACATCTCAGGCTCCTGAGTAGAGAATTAATAGATACTGGACTGTAATCCAGTTAATATAACCTCGAAGTCTGAATCTTTTTCAAGGATTGGGCTTTCACCCAACTCTAAGAATGGCTTTTCTTTTTCCCCAATAGAGAAAATTCAGTCAGTTGTTGAAATTCATTTCTTCTCCCAATGGTTTTTATGCCATCCTTCAAAAACTCTAATACCTCCAATGAATTAAAGTTACCTAACTCTGGCACTTGGAGGAAACAAATTGCTGGTATGAGTCAGAGCCCAAATGTCTCAAATGTATTTGTGATAGGAGCAGTCCCTGTGTAGGTGAACTATAATGTACATGAGGCTCAGATCAGACAATGGCAGAATTACAGCCTCCACATACTAGTTTTGCCACCATGCCAATTTTATATCTCAACTAATATGCAGTCACCAACGGTGCATACATACATACATATGTAAATATACTTGAAAAATAGAGAAAAGAAGATAGAGAAGATAGAAAACCATAGAGAAAACACTTAAAGGAAATTCACAAGCATGTTATAACATGGGTTCTTTCTGGTTAGTAGAATTATGAGTGATTTTACTGTTGTTTGTTTTCTTTGGAGGTCTCTGGTCTCCATGTCTTTCATGAGGTTGTATTATTTTTAATTATAAAAAATTATTTATTTCTAATAAAACATGCATTTTTTTCTTGGGTTCAAAGTAATTGGTATAACGAATGAAAAGTTCATTTTTTAGGAACCGGAAATCAAAATACTGGAATTAAATTCCAGTTCTATCATATTCTAGCTGTGTAACTTCAGACAAGTTTCTTAGCCTATGAGCATCAATTCTCATCTCTGTGCAATGAAGATAATAACATCTAACTCATGTGGTTGTTTTGAAGATTAAATGCAATATGTAAGTTAAATTCTTAGAGCCTAACACACAGTAGGGACTTGATTAATGGTAGCATGGTTAATTGAGGTAGTAATCAGGATACTACCTGATTAAGGGGATAGTAGTGGTATTACTAACTGCAGTTAAAACAAAATAACAAATATAGCAATAATAATAATGACAAGAGGGGCACCTGGGTGGCTCAGTCAGTTAACCACCTGACTTTGGCTCAGGTCATGATCTCACAGTTCATAGGTTCAGGCTGCACATCAGGCTTTGTGCTGACAGCTCGGGGCTTGCTTTGGATTCTGTGCCTTCCTCTCTCTCTGCCCTTCCCTTGCTCTCACTCTGTCTCTCTTTCTCTCTCAAAATGAATAAACATTAATATATTTATATATAATATATGTATATATATGTATATATATAATGACAAGAATAATAATGCTAAAGTACAAGTAAATTTTAGTGATCAGTTAGGCCCATTGTATCACTTGATTAAGACACTGAGGTCCAGAGAGCTAGACCAAGATTATATACACTTGGGTGGAAAAGTTCTTTCCCAATCCTGTGACTTTTATCTCAGAAAACTTGGTTTGTAATGAATGTTAACTTAGTTCAACTGAGATGTTTTAATACTCTCAGTGCTGATGAGACAAATTCTTGCTTCTGATGGAATTCACAGTCTATCAGAGAATCAGGCCCCCCCATACCCATTTTGAAAATACTGTGAAGGACCATAATAAAGGTACAGAAATGTGCAGTGGAACCACAGAGGAAGAAACTACTAGCCCTTCTTGGCTTGGGACAGGAGACAGAAAATTTTCACAGAAGTGACCTCTGAGCCAGCTCTCAAAGGAACAAGAATATTTTGTTAGGGAATTAGGCAAGAAAGTTCATAGCACTGTGTGAATGAAGACCGGAAGCCTTGAGGGTGTATTATTACATAGGGAGAAGTTAGATGTGGATTCTCAAGGACAGATTCATTTATTCAACACTCAAAACAATATTGCTGAATACTTCTCTGTGCCAAGCAATGTGCTAGGTGGTATATGAAGGGTTCTGATTGCCAAGCCAAATAATTGGGGGTTTATTCTATAGACAGTAGAGATAATAGCTTTTTAAAACAAAGAAAAACAAGATCAAAGCTTCTGAACCTTTTTAAAATCTGATTATGCTACTGCTGACTGGACTCTTTCCCCTAGGTAGGACCTATACATTGGGGATCAAAAGTGCCACTGGCATTAAAACAAAAAGTTCTCTAAGGGCTAGAGCTGAATCTGAAGCCGACCTTTCTGGAGCATTTCATTTTGTGTCTGGTGCTGTGGCACAAGGAAGTATCAGCCCTTCACCATTGATTTTCTGGTGGCAGCAGCAAAACTACACTTTGAGGAGAATGACCTCTAGGTTGATTAAGATTTGAAAAATGTTGAATTTATGCTATAAATTCTGGCTCAAGATGAAGAGGCGCTAATGTGATTGGAACTCTTGCAGTAACTGTCAGAGGCAAGAGATCGATCTGAAATTCATGTTCAACAATCCTGCTTTACCCATTGAGCCAAAACCGGTTTTTAAAAGTGGCCAGCTTCTTTAAGAAACACAGAACATAGGGTCAGCCTGTTCCCAACCATCCTTGTTGCTGTTTCATATTCCAGGCACATCATGAGTAAGTAATATTTTAACACTTAAATGAGTTGTAAACACTTCCTCTGTCTCAGAAAAAAAGAAAAAAAAAGGAAGAAAAAGAAAAAAAAACATGAAGATGAATTAAAAGTTTCTGAAATTGAGAATTTCCATGGCAAAGATATATATGGTACAAGGAATTCACTATATGTCAGTTTAACCTTCTCTCTGCTCCAGCATTGCTTAAAATTCACTAGCTAAAGTGTTTTGTTTCAGCAATAAGTTCACCTTGGCAAGGAGGATGGGTTGAATCAATGAGCAGTTTCATTTATACCTACACACTCTGCTTGTCAATCCCCAAATGATTCTGGACCCACAGTACAGAAAATCAGGTATTTATTGTCATTCTGGTCTCTCTGCCTAATGTTTCACTTCAAAAAGAATAAAACTTACTAAATTGTAAAAGAAAAATTAAGCTAAATCATCAATCTTGCCTGTTCTAGAGTGACACAAGAAGGAAAAAAAAAAGCCAGACACACCAAGCCTTGTATGCCAAGCCCATAAAAACACATTTGCTATTACAGAGGTATTATTTGGTATGACCATAATCCATCACCTGTGGGAGAAAAAATGTATTTATTTTAATATGTTTGTACTGAAATATGCATACACATTAAAAAGTTATTAATGTGAATTAAACATTTATTAAGTGCTCAGCCCCAAGTTAAGTGTAAACTTTAATGTGCTCCCATGGTACTATAGGCTACTTTGATCAGAGCACTGATCAACGTAATTGTTCAGGTACAGATACCACCTTGAAGGAAAAAAAAGGACTTTTATTTTTTTTAAATAATTATATTCCCAGTAATTGGTTTAATGCCTGAAACATGTTAGGTATTCAGCAACTACTGAATGAATGAAAGAATGTCCAAATGAGATTGAGAGAAGTATAAGGAGAAAGAGATTAAAGAACAGGAAAGAAGGAAGAAAAGAGTAGAGAAAAGAAAGGATATGGAACCTATCTCACAAGTAATGTTAAAATTATATACTAAATTATTATTATATCTATCTCTCTATCTATATAAGTGACCACCCCCCAAAATATAATCTTGTAAAACAGAACATCTTCCCTAGCCACCCCCCAACGACTGGAAGAAGGTAGGAAAACATTGTCTATTCTCCCTCTACTTATCCCAGACTTAAAGATCCAGAGTCTACTTAAACCAAATTGTTCATTAACCAGAAAAGAAGACAGCTACTCTTCTCCACCAGGCAACTTTTTGAAGGAATATTGTCCTCCCTATCATAAACCTCACCTATCTTCTTCTATCCTTCAGAGATTTAAGTCCCAGAAAGCAATATGGAAAAAAATACAGTAGAGGACTACTAGTAGCATAAAGCATCTTGGAATCTGTTTTCCCCACGTTTCCTAAGGCAAAAAAGATACCAAAACCAGGGAACCATACAAACAGAAAATTATGGTGTTCTACATAATATACACTATATTTATAAGTACCAAAAAATGAAGAAACTAAGGTAGAGGTGTGTGTATGAATGTGTGTGTTTGCATGTGTGTGTACGTGTTTGACAAGTAGCGAGAGAAGTGAAATAATCCAAATGCATATTTTATACCCATTGGCTACTTTTAAGAGCCTCTTATCATTTTCCCAGCTCAGATTTCTCCTCAGTAAATCCATTTTCCACACTTCAAAAATAATTCTGTTTCTACAACAAAAACTTGCTTATACCAATCTTTCAAGTAAAATTCTTCAATGCCTTCCCATTGCCATTAAAACGTAACCCAGACAATAGTGATAATGTATATCTTGATTACATGTCCAAAGTCTATCAAAGTTTTGTGTTGCTTAATTACTTGATTGACTAAAAATAAGTTAGTATAGTTAACAATATTATACACTTGAAAGTTGTTAAGAAAATAGATCTTAAATGTTCTCACCACAAAAAAAGAAATGGCAATTATGAGACATGATGGAGGCGTTAGCTAACACTATGATGTTATTCATGTATATATAAGTGTATCAAATTAACACAGTATATAATATTAAACTTACATAATATTATACATCAATTATATCTCAATAAAGCTAAAAAAATAATGAATTAGTTCTGTTATGCAATGACTTAGTACTGAAAACTTTTATGTTCCTTTAATAAATTTTTTTGTAAATTTCTAGGAGTTTCCTCAAAACAAATTATACTAAAAATCTCCCTATGTGTATACATAAAATGAAACAAATTAAAAAGAAATAAAAGTTTATATAAAATCAATCCAATGCAAGTATATAAAATGTGTATAAGGACCTTATTACATGATCTTTTCTTTTTACATCATTTCATAGTTAATTTTATGTCTACTTGGAGGGTATTTTTAGATGATATTAACATTTTAAATGTTACTTAATGAACTCTGAGTAAGCAGATTGCCCTCCATAATGTGGGTGGGTCTCATCCAATTAGTCAAAAGTATGAACAGAATTTCTAACAACCAGGTCCCCCAGCAAGAGAGAATTCTCCAGCAGACTGCCTTCGGACTTTGTCCACCCCATCAGCTTTCCTGGGTCTCTAGCCTATGGGCCTTCAGAGGGAACTGCATCATCAACAATCCTACATCTCCAGGCTGTCAGCCCACATTGCAAATTTTAGACTTGCCAGGCTCCATAATTGTGTGAGTTAATTCCTTATTAATCTTTGTCTATATATTTATACATCCTACCAGTTCTGTTTCTCTGGAAAACTCTGACTAATACACATACACATGTTCATAGGTGGTAAGAAAGAGCAAGTTACTTCTGAGAGGATGTGCCCTCAAAGTAAAGTAGAACTCTAGGCCTGGGGGTATAGCTTAGGGGTAGAGCATTTGACTGCAAAGTAAAGTAGAACTCACACAGTAAGCAAATGAGGTTGATTGTTCTTTATCTTTTTTTTTAAAAGTCATGTTTTCAAATGAAACCAGAAAGGATGACAACTTAAAAAAAATATCAATGCTCAAATAGCTTTGGTTCCTGTGTGAATTCAGCTCCAAAAACCCTACAGACCACTGCTGCCTGGAAAGTGATTTATGAGACCCATCTGAAAAGCAGTTTGATAGTCAGATGGATCACATCGAAATGAAAACATCCATGTAATGTTCATTTTGACCCAGGTCCTTATTTAAATAAAGCCAACCATAGTTAATTGCAAACAGCCAAACCTATCCCAGAAAATTGCCCCAGTCTACACTTGGCTCATCCAACTCTCAGGTTAGAGACTTTCATATTTCTGAAGTCATATTTCCAGATCAGATACCCCTGTTTAGACAGTCTGTTTATTTTTTTGGCCAATCAAACTCTGGCTTCTACTCTGTGTTTTGAGTTTTCTTGTCCTGTTCTTTTCCCTAATTTCAGGATTATGGCAGCCTCAGGCAAGTAACTGCTTCCTCCAATTCCTGTCCTAGACTCCATGGAACCCAGGACTCTCACACAAATAAAGAAGATTTCAGACTATGGAATAACAATCCATGTTCCAAAATAGTGAGAAACAAGAAAGCATGTGAAAACACAGTTATTTTTAAAATGCTGAATAAATGTTATTGGTAAAAATGTACTATTGTAAAGCATTTTGCAATCTGTAAAATACTTTCACACCTTTATCTTCACTGATCTTACGCTAACTTTGTGAGGAAGAGAAGGCAGAGATGAGTCTACTTATAATTAGGGGAGGAAACTAAGGCTCACAGAGGTTAAATACATCCCTAGTCCCAGGCATCATTACATATGTCATGAGTCTAACCAAACTCTCACTTTAAATCTTCTTCCCCTCCCTCCTCCCTCTCTTTCACTCCCTCAAACTGGCAAAGTAATAAAATCAGCACCAAAACTTTTTTGTTGCAAGCCACATGTGTGACTTCTTTACACTGTTGTATACCGTGAAACAAAGACATCTAGTGTCTATTTTTAGAAAATTATGCAATTCATACCTAATGAGGATTTGGGGGAAGACATTAATCAGAAAGTGATACTTTAAGTGATCAATGTCATATAACCTATCCCAAAGCAAGAGCCAAAAGGAGAGACACCTTTGGGGCGGGGAAAAGAGGGGGAAATGAGTAGTGGGGATGGGGAGTAGATAATTTATACTTCCTTTGTGAATATGGAAACAAACACAACCCGGAGACATTGAGGAATGCTCAGCTGAGAAGTAAAGAAGACAGGTGATGCAGCTACTGGGGATTACATAGTAAAGCACAAATTAGGCCAACATTTACAATCTTGCCCTGGGGCCTATGAGCTTTTTGACCTTGCTTAAGTTATTATGGTCACTGATTATTAATATCTCAGCTTCTTTATTTGTTAGAAGACATTAATATATACTTCAGAGAATTAATAAAAATTAATCAAGAAAATGAAGTAAAAGATCAATAAATGCTACTCCACTGCCTCTGAGTGAATGACAGTTCCAGTTTTCTTCGATACAATTTCAGCTTCTCTGCATGCGAGGAAAAAATTATTTCAAATTCCCTAGTTGAAGATCATCCCAGTCTGATATATTCAAGCTCAAATGAAAAGGGCCAGGTCCAAAAGACAGAGGTAGGGACTAGAAGACAGGCAGAACTGAGGGCACGTTCCCCCTAAAACTAGGTAAACAACTCTGTAGAATTTTCTATAGATAGAGGTTTAGATTCCTGAGTACTAAGCTGTAGGAAACTGGTACAGAGGTGCCTAGACCCCTCTATCAGCCTCTCTAACTCTTGTTGGATCTAAAGCTTCTTGAATCTATTATGGATACAAAATATGGACTATGGGTACAAATGCACCTGTCTCACACACAGGGAGGGCAAAGCTGGCAGTGTCCCAGGATAGGGCCATGTTGTGCTCAGTCAGCTGAATTCCCAAGCAAGACTAGAAACCTGTATGCAGCAACTTATTTTGGGATTCTGCTCACTCTGAAGACAATATGTTCTTAGCTTTCTTCCCATGATATTTCCCTTCTGTAAGTTTTAAAAACCAACCACTGTTTTGATGAGCAAAATTATAGGGTCTCAGAAATCCTATCCTATGTATCTGAGGGGACACAAACCAAATATGACATATGGTGGTGGGGGTGGGGGGAGTACTTCTTCAAGGTTTGTGCTATGTATTGTACATACAGTGTCCATTTTAAGAGCTTTATGAGTTAAGTAATATAATCAAGTAAACTGAGGAGCCAGGATTTGAGTCCAGCTGAGACTGACCATGCTCTTCCCTCTGTAATAGCTGCACCATCAATTAGTCAAAAGGTACGATAATTTCAAAACCATATGAGGCTTACTGGGGCAGTGGGCAAACTCCGTTTAGTTAGGTTCTAGCTCTCTTGATTTGCCATCTTTCTCACAAGCTGTGTAAGTCTAAACAAACCTCTTCCTTTTCCTGGATCTATTTGAGAATATTGTATATAAAATCTAAATTGAGCTAAGTAATTAAAATCCCTGATACCTCTGACAGGCTAGGACCTCCCACATGTGATGATGATGATGATGATGATGACAATGACAAAGATGAATATAACAAAGAAATGATGACAATGACATTCACTGCATTTATCAAATGCTTACTATATGCCAGACACTTCTAAATGTTTTATAATGAGCTAGACAGGCAGAGGAGGAAAATTAAAATGAAGCATTTCAGACAAATAACAGTACATATAAAGGGCTGGGATAAGAGAATAGCAAGGTTCTCTTAAGGAGCTGAAGTTCAAGAAAAAATGTATAAAATAAGAATAGTGAATCAAGGACTGATATTTCAATGTGATTAGAACATAGGAAGGGACAAATTTTGAAAGTAACCTAAAGAGTTAGTTTTTTTATTTTATAGAAAAGTGAGGTAATTGGAGAGTTTGAGCAGGACACTGACACAACCAAATTTGCTTTTTTAAAAAATAATTTTGGCTATTAATTATATGGATGACAGATTAGATGGGAGCAAGTAATCTAAACAGGGATAATAAAGGCTTGAATAAAGGTAGTGGCAATGAGGACAGTGGAAAGTAAGAAATATCAGACATGCAACATATTATCATTATTAGCTGTTGTGATAGTAAATTACAGTTGTAAAGAACCTAGCAGAAAGTTCTTCTAGACCCATAATTTCTTCTATTTCATTCATTCACTCATTTATACATTCAAAAATGTTTATTATGTACCTATTTTATACTAGGTTCTTTTTTTTTTTTTTTTTGAAAACAAAGTCTGCACTAGTGAGATCAAATGAATGTCTCTATTCACATTCACACCCAAATAGGCTAGAATCTTTCTGAGCATTATGCTTTTATTCCTACCACACTCTCTGCAAGAAATGTCCTCCCTGTCCTTTCTACTGCCCGGCAGATGTTTGGAAATATGAGCTTAAACCTCATAAGAATATCTAAGAATGAAATGATAGATCCAATATGTATTAGTTTATAGATGATAGTTAAAGTCATAAAAATTGAAAAGTATGAATGAGAAGAGCAAGAAGATTATGTGAAAAGAGAAGGATGGAACCCTAGGAAATTCTAACACTTAATGCTCCTTTAAAGAAAAGAAGTCCAAGGAGAATGGGAAGTACATGGAAATATGAGAAGTATACTGAGATAGATGTTGCCAGGAAAGATAAGAGAGGAGATGGAAGAAGAGTGACCAACAATGTAAAATGCTGGAAGTCATGTGGGATGAGGTTATAATGTTTCAATGTTTTAAAGTTTATCAAAGAAGGAATGCCAATAGAGTGATGGAGGCAGACACTAACATGCAATAGGTTAAAGACTGAATAAGAAGTGAGGAAATAGAAGCAGTAAATATATGCAACTCTCAAAAATTTTGGCCATGAAGTCCTACAACATGACAGTGTCCTTCCTTACTATCTCATTGAGTAATTATGATTCAGTGAGGTTCAAGAAGCAAAAACATAGGAGTATCCAGAATAGAGTCTAGCACTAGCACTGAATTGGTACTTAACACTTTGTACTTTTATGGATTTGATGTTTATTTAACAAATATGTATTGTTTAACATATTCTAGTCATTGTTCTTAGCAATGGGGAAACAATAATGAATGAAAACAGATGTGGCCTTAGCCTCAAAGCATTTATGGTCTATAGTGTGTGTGCTGGGGTGGAGAATAAATAATTAAATAAATTATTAATTTAATAATTAAATAAATTAAATTAATGACTAAATTTATAAATAATGATGAGTAATCATTAAATAAATAATGATAAGTAATCATATAAACACAGCAAAACCACAACAGAAATAAATTTCGATGAACTGTATATAAATATGAATAAGGAGGGTCCCTCCTGGCAAGGACAAAGTAGGCTGGATCTAAACAGTCAATGCCTTTTCCTAGACCTGAGGATGAAGCCCAAGGTGTAAAGAGGAAAAGCTCACTGGGAGCTCCCCTGACATAGGCCTGAGCATGCTCTCTCTGCCTGCAAGAGCATCTGGCTTGTCTTTCTTTGGATCTTGCCAAATGCAACTCAGATTCAGTAACCCTGCTGATCTAAGCCTGCCTACAGCCACAGGGATTCTAGTTTGCTGGATCTACCTATTCCAGGCTTAAATAAAATCATATGTAAAAAATGCAGGGGAGGCACTATGGTATAGTAAAAAGAATAAAGACTTCAGAATCAGGGAAATCTGATTTGAAGTCCTGGTTCTTCCCTTTTTAGTTGTGTGGCCTGAAACAGCAAATTTTCTCTCTTTGAGGCTCGAATTCTTCAACTTTAAATGGAAAGGATAATTAATGCCCAGTCTAGTTCGCTGCACAGTTGAGGTCTCAAGGCCTCCAAAATAAAAATAAGATCACAGAAATTAGAATCTCTCTATTAGAAAGGATCATAAAGGCCTTTTGACCCAACCATGGTGAATATGAAAACTTTGGAATGCAGAATGAGTGATAAAAGGTGAATAAATTATTCCTAACATTCCATACATTCTCCTCTAAAGCCTTAAATTTAAATGTGTGTATGTGTGTGTTGTGTGTGTGCATGTATGTATGAAGACACATTCATATATATATAAACCCACAGAATATCATATTTTATAAAACTCACATTAATAGGAAGGAATCCATTTCAATTATCATGTTTATAGATTGGTAAATAAAGGCATATACATTAAAATGTTTAATTGCACTATTCATTTTATTTATCTATTTTGATAAGATCTACTTGACTCCATTGTTGATCATGCTTGTAAAATACTAGCAAAGAGGCCATGTTCTTGTTCGTAAAAAGTCGTCAACAACATGCACATTGGCTCCTTAAATATTTTTTTGATGTGGCATTATCTGGAATAAGGATGATTACCACTGATTCCAAGAGAGAGAATCACTACTTCCATCAGGGAGTATGCACTGAAGATACATGCATATGACTATTTACAACTTATAAAATCAAAGGAATATGACCATGTGATTTATGGCAAAATTAATGCTCCAGTCTGCATGCAGCTAAAGATTTGGGCACCAGTGCTGTAAGAGCAGACAACTTTAAGAAGCCACAAACAACAGTGGGGAAAAGTACCAGTTCTGCACATATAAAAACCTAGGTGCAAATCACAGATCTACACTTACTTAACCTCTCCCTACTCCAGCTTTCTAACCTGTATGATGGGATGAAAATAATATGTTCTTCATAGGGTTATTGTGAGGGTGAGGTGCATGTAAAGTATTTAAAACAGTGACTGGTACATAGAAAGCACTCAACTAATGTTAGCTGTTATTTTTGTTTCAGAAGAGTACTCCACGTTAGCTATAAGGATGATGATAATATTAGAGCTCACTTCAGTCTCAGGCATCATCTGCTATTCAAAACCCACCATTTTTTAAATGCAGAAACTGAGGCCTAGAGAGGGGAAATGATTTGTCTGAGGTCACATAGAAAGTTCATAGACCAGAATCAGAATCCAGGCCTCCTGACTCCCAATATTGGGCTGTTTCCTAGCTCCTCACTAGCCCAATGACTCTGTCTTTATACTCTTCCTCTGATATATGTTACATTATGTCAGAAAAGACATAATTCTACTTCTACTTCTACTTCTAATTCTACCTGAATTAGAATCTATTTTTTTGTCTTCATCTCTCCCAGTACGTTGTGAGCTCCTTAACAAAAGGGGCTGTATCTTACTTAGATTACACAGTGCCTAGCAGAGTGGTACAAAAACAGTATTAACTGATTTTTTTTTATTATATAGCATAAGAAAAGATCATATAGCATCAATGCTCTGCAGTTAGCAACTGGAATCAGCTTCAATAACAAGTTACTTCTAGAGATAACAATCAGCTTCAAAAATAAGTTACTCTAAGTCAATTAGGGATGGTGTTAGAACAGAAAAAGTATTAAATTTAATGTCAGAGAATCTGGGTTCTAAGCTTGAACCTGTAAATAACTAGGTGAACTTCAGCTGAAGTGCCACTCAAATATAGGGAAGATGAAGAAAGTTTGAGAGGGATAAAACTAGAAAAATAGGTTATGAAGAGCTTTAAACGTCAGGCTAAAGACTTTGAACTTTATTCTTAAAACAAGAGAGACTGAGAGATGAATTTTAAGGAGGTTAATGACATGATCTGGGCAGTATTATAGAACTATCACTTTGACAACTGTGTGAAGAGAAAATTAGAGGGAGAAAGCCTAAAGGTCAGAAAATTACTTCTTTTTAACATATTAAAATACTGATATTTAGATAAAGAAGTTAGGTGAAAATAATTTGCTGAAAGTCAGACATGGAATCAAGATTCAAAATCAGGTCAGGTGATGCCACAAACTGTGTCTACCTACCATACCCCAACATGTCTCAAATAAACGACTCAGAGGACATGTGGAAACCAGGGAGTTGCATGGAGCAATATTCTGCACAACCCTGCCTTTGGGGAGTACTCCATCTGGTTAAAATGGGTTATCCTTAGATCTAAACTCCAGGGATCAATGTCAAAATGTTAACTTTCCAATAAAGTAAAATGTGATTATGTAAATATAGTCTTTGTTAAAAGCATAACAAATGATTTACTGGTTTTTTTTCAAAAGACTCATCACATCTTGTGATGCTTATATATTAACTAAATTAAAAATTAAAAATACATTCAGATGATAATTTATTTACATGTGTATTAATATAAAGATATATATAAATATATATGTGTGAACACACACATACACACATATGCATACAAGGTTGTGCATACCTGTAAGTTAAATCAGATATAAATTTATTCCTAGAGCTTGAATTTAGAACATCAACTCTTTGATAGAAAACTTCTAAATTTAAAATCAGTAATTTTGGTTCATATCTTAGTTCCACTTCTTTTTGTGATTTGCAGCATATTCTTCATATCTTGGAGCCTTTATTTACTCATTTGTAAAATGTGAATAATTATGGGATTGCTGTGGAGACCAGAAGACATATGTAAACATGCTTTGTAACCAGACTTAGAAAAATGTAACAAGATAATATTCAAGAGTGCAGTCTCTAAAGTAGGACTCAGTCCTAGTTCTGCTAGTTATCAACTGCAGGACCTTGGGCAAGTCATTGAGTCTCTCTGATCTCCAATTTCTTCATAGGAAAAATGAGGATTATAACACTTTTTACCTGTTAAGGTTATTGTAAAGATTATATTAGTTGATACACAGTATGTACATTAGTCAATACAGATCTAGACAAGGCTTGGCACAGAGTAAGCATTCTTCATGTTAGTTATTAAAATTTTTATCATATGGGCACAGAAGGCTGCTGACTCATACCTGATGGCAACAATGGCAAAACAAATACAAGACAACTATAAACAAACTAAAGAAAGTGAATGTGGTTGTTGCAATAATGAAACTGAAAAGACTAGAAAAGTCAGAGATATAAAGCTCACTGCTCCATGACTCAGCGATCTAGTCGACTAATATCCTTACCCACTGTGTTCTGTGGTAAATAAATGATGCAGATGTCGTACAACTGACAATAAATCAAAGTTTTGGTCTATCCCTTTAGGTCTAAAGAGAAACAAGTAATATAGGCTATGACTAGAGAAGGCATCTGAAGAGACATGTGCCCTGAAAAGTATACCCTTGGAATTTTAAGGCAAAAATAAGCAGGGTGGTTTTCAATGATAAAAAGTTAATCAAAAAGTTCATTAAAATAAGGAGATGAGAAAAGGAGCAATCAGAGGAAGAGGAGTAGTTATGGAGAATAGGAAGCTCAATAAAAACTAGCTTGCTATGGAGAGACTTCTTGCTATGCCAGTAAGGTGTTAAGGAGAGAATGAAAGAAACCTCAACTGATGCAAAAACTGTGTCCATATAAGGGAGAAGGAGAAACTGGATCAACTGGAATTCATTTGCAAAGATTGCAAAAAATGAGGAAGAGTCAGGGAGGATGGTTAACTAGTCTAGTTTTAAGAAAGTGGAGATATATAAAATGGTATGGTATAAAATATACCAATGTAAGATCTCTTCTAAGAACTTCATAATGATGGAAACAAGAAAGTAAATGAGATTTTGAAATCGTATATTGTGCCCCATTCTTCTCTAACTTTGTAAGTAATTGGAATGATGTACCTTACGTTAAAATAAATTGCTTTTTATGAGTCTTCATATAGTTGAGTTTTTGATTTGACATGTAATCAACTATAAAAAGCCATCTTGCCAGAGAAATCAACTGAGTAGTCAGTAGTTTAAAGCCATGCAAAAAAGGAGCTCTTATTGAAGCTTTAGAATGACACATTTCACTTTAATTTTCTAAATGGGGCCCCTGGATGGCACAGTCCATACTAGAAAGGAAACTTTTCTGCTTTATTTCACTTGAATTCACAGAAAAGGCCATTCCAAGACTTCTTTTGGATTAGCTTCTTCTGAGGTTAGTCTAGCAAGATTCGAGATTTATCCCCTTTGGGTAACTCCACAGTTTCATTTCTAAAATTCTGCCTTCTTCTTCTTTCTGATCCAAGCCAAATCCCTCGCTATGAGGGACTGAGCTAACCCAAGCTGTTTGACAAATTCTGAATTGAAGTGGAAGGCACAAAAGAAAACCAACATTTAATGAGTACCTACTGTGTCTCTTCACAGTAGTAGGAGCTTTCACCTCATCATATGTAATGCTTTCAACAACTCTGTGAAATAGACATTATCATCCCTATCTTATAGATGGGGCCAGTAGGGTTCAGAAAAGTTAATTAACATGTCAGAAGTCTCCGTCATTCTTGGTGTCTATCCTTTTAATATTGGTAATGTGCTCCAACTACCCATAAGCTCCTAAATTGCCTTACAAATTCATAGCTTTTCCCTAGTTAGTGTTAACTAAGGCCTATAATCTGGCTTTCTAAACCCAATTCTGGATTTTTGCTCCAGGGCTTCATTCAAATTCTCCTTTATCGCAGTGATGATGAATCTGTCTTGTTCTTACCTGTTTTCCTCATAAGGATCTAGACTCCAAACCTTGACTCTCAGATCTCTTGCCCAAACATTCATGTATGTCTCAACCACCTGTCAGGACACTGCTAATTTATCTCAAACATGCAAGAGTTACTGGTAGTTTCAATGATATCTACAGGGATAGTGTCTTTACACTGCTGGCTGGATAGCAATAAGTGTTGGCTGAGGCCCGCACTAACCATTGTGTCTTGTCTGTGATACTTGCTGCCCGAGCTGGTTCCTTAACTAGTTTAAGTCCCTAGACCATAGATGGCTCTCATTTCTAATATTAAGCTCTTTCTTTCTTTTCTTTAAAAGCTTACTTATTTTTGAAAGAGAGAGAGGTGGGGGTAGAGAGGAGGAGGACAGGCAGAGAGGGAGAGAGAGAGAATTCGAAGCAGGCTCCACACTGTCAGTGCACAGCCCAACTCAGGGCTCAATCTCACAACCCTAAGATCATGACCAGAGCCAAAATCAAGAGTCGGACGCTTAACTGACCTAGCCACCTAGGTGCCCCAGTTTCTGGTTTCTGACTCTGCCTCTTTTCCATGTATCAGTGTCAAACTTTTCTGACAGTGCTCCTATGACCTTCTCTTAAGAACATCTTTTTTGCTATTGTTGCCCACACACAATGATAATTCCTGGATTAAAAACCATCAAACACAACAAAAAAGTGCCAATATGACCATGTTCTTCTTATGGTTAAAATAATCCAGTGGCATCATCTACTTACCCCCCCCCCCAAATTTTTTTTTTATAAGAAGGTCCAGGCTCCTTAGCCCGGTATTCAAGGCCTTTCGTGATCTGAACTCTACTTACATCTCTAGCCTTACCTGTAGCCACCACTCCTTAAATACTATGCTCAAAATACACTAAACTAGTACTTCCCTCAGGAGAAAGATTTATCATATGGCTGTATCTTAACATTTGTGTTTCTTCTACCTGGTATGCCTTCTTCCCAGCTTCTGACCCACCTCCCCTTTACTAACTTTTACTCACCCTCTAAGAAAGTGATATCTAAATTATGTTCTGATAAGCCTTAATGTTCACAGATGGAATGGGGAGGGAAAAATTAATTAGTTTGTGACCCTATCTCCCACTGGATTAGAAGTATGTGTCAATGTTTGTTTTAGAGTCTCTGAATTCCAGAATGCAGTTTAGGACTTGAAACCAAGTAGATATAAGAGAATATTTGCTAGGGCACCTGGGTGGCTCAGTCGGTTGAATATCCAACTTTGGCTCAGGTCATGATCTCACAACTTGTGAGTTCGAGCCCCGCATCGGGCTTTGTGCTGACAGCTCAGAGCCTGGATCCTGCTTCAGATTCTGTGTCTCTCTCTCTGCCCCTCCCCTGTTCACGCTCTGTCTCTCTCTCTCTCTCTCTCTCTCTCTCTATCTCTCTCTTTCTCTCTCTCTCTCAAAAATAAATAAAAATTTTTTTTAAAACTTAAAAAAAGAGAGAGAGAGAGAATATTTGCTGAATTGTGCCTGAGCCAGGTTCCCATTACTAATGTAGTACACCTTTAGACCTTCTAAAAAGACATGTCACCAAGACAAAGACCTCTAATAATGCCTACAGATCTGTTCCCTGATTGGAGATTCCAGGAACCTTAGATTCCAGTCCTTGGTCACCCAGATAGAACCTCTCATGTGAGTCCCAGCAACTAATCTGCTGCCTTTATACATGAAAGAAGGCAGATCCAGTGCTAGAAGTCAGTCTTGGATATTCTAAAACAGTACTCTCTTCAGCTTAAATCAAGTTCAGCACACACCTCCAGAAAGCTGTCAGTCTTTCCTCTTGAGTCTAAACTACTTTGCTGCAATCAAAGAGTTCATAGTTCTTTTCCCAGATCAGGGCATTAGTGTTTGACCACTTTAACACATTTCATTGTTCCTCAGCTTCCTGATCTAGAGTATTGGCTAAACATGCAGATTCTTGGGCCTTACCCCAGAGTTGCTGAGGAGAGACCTGGGAATTTGTATCCTTAATAAGTGTTCCAGATAATTCTCAGGCTCAGAAAAATTGGGGAAACACTGTGCCTCAGGAGATGATTGCTGCCTTAATCTATCCCAGACCTTTGTCTCAAATTTTCATGGTTTATCCTTATTCAAGAGTGTAAGAGTACCTGAGAATAGGAAACCAGTCTTTATTATATAATAATACTTTATACAATTAAGCAAATTAGATATTTCTCTATGTACCTTTCCTACTCCTGCATTTTAGGATCTGAATAAGATGCATATTGTAAACTGGAATATAGGTAAAGGCCCAACATAAGAGTACCACACAAAGGCACACAATCATGCTTCCTGACAAGCCAAACTTGCTTGGCCTACCCTCCACTGTCCCTTTCACAACAATCTGAAGTTGGGCAGCTGAAGAATAGAGAGAACATTTGACTTATATAAATCAGTTAATCTAGACTTTGCCAAAAAATGGCTGTGCAGAAAATAGTTTCAAACAGAGAGGGAGGAAAAACATAAGAGACTCTTAAATACACAGAACAAACTGAGGATTGATGGGTGATGGAAGGGAGGGGAAAATGGTTAATGGGCATTGAAGAGGGCACTTGTTGGGATGAGCACTAGGTGTTGCATGTAAGCGATGAATCATGGGAATCTATTCCTGAAGCCAAGAGCACACTGTATACACTGTATGTTAGCTAACTTGACAAAAAATTATATTTTAAAAAAATGGAGTTTAAACTATTTTACAAGATGGATTTAAGAGATATTTAAGGGAAATAATTTATATAAAAGTGCAAAAAATGTAATATACTGTATACTTGACTATAAGGAAATTATCAAAAGAATTAATAACAAAGTAATAATATGAATTAGTTAATGCAAGGTTTGGATTAATGTTATACCAAAAGCATTTATACTATGTAATATTGTGAATTTATCCAATATTTTATCAATTCTGTGAATATTTGTAAGTATTTCTATGTACAAATCACTGTGCCAGAGCTGTGGTCAGAGTAATGAACAAGATACATTTAAGGACTCTATCTCAGGGAGCTCATATTCTACTTGAAAAGGATACTGACTGAATAATATAAAAATAATCTAATCACAAATGTACTATGTAGCAGGTAGTATGAGAATATATAACAACAACAACAAAACTCAGGCTCAATCAGTGGAGTCATGGACAATTTCCTTGGGGGTACCTGATAGTGGAACTAAAGTATGAAGGCTTTTAAAGTAGAGAATGGGTTGTGCAATTCAGGCAAAGAGAATAGCCTGTGTTCCCTCCTGTGCCTACAAGGAACATGTTCCGTTTGAGGGAATGAAAGAAAGTCAGTGGTACCAGCTAGTATGCAAAGATCTTATAAGAGAGAGGTAGGAGATAAGACTAAATAAACAGGCAAGTGCTATTTCATTAATGGCATTGCAGGCCTTGTTAAAATTTTTTGTCTTTGTTCAAAGTACAATGGGAAGGCACTGAGGCCTTTAAGTAGGAGAGTGACGTTATCAGATTTTTAAATTTTTATTTATTTCATTTTTCCTAATTTTTAAAAATTTTTTATTTAAATCCAAGTTAGTTAACATATACTGTAATAATGGTTCCAGGAGTACAATTTAGTGATTCATCACTTACATAAAACATTTAAAAAATTTTAAAGCATCACTGTGGCTTTGTCATAAATAATAGATTTGAGAAAGTTAATAGTGGTTGAGGGAAGATAAGTTAGGAGGCTATTAGGGTAGCACTGGTGAGATAATATGGTTTTGATTAGGAAAGGGATGGTAAAGATGGAGATGAATCTGAGAGATAATAGAAGGTAAAAACAGCATAGCTTTGGAATTGATTGGATAAGTGGATGTTCTTCTTTGCAATACTAAAGCAATATACAAAAATATTAGTATAATAATATTTTACATGTTACAGTGTTCCTCCAGATAGTTTCTTTTTTGGGCCATCAGTAACTGGTGAAATTCATGATCTTATAGAGGGGATATGGCATTACCTGTAATTTTGACAAGTTCTGTAAGGTAGGTAATACGCTTTGCATTTTATAGGTGCAAATGCTGAAACCGAGAATTCTTGTCAAAGGTAGCTCAGCTAGGAAATGGCAAAGACTCCCAGCCTCTTCTCTTCATGACTTCCCCAGTGCTTTGTTAGTTCTCAGAATGAAAGAGGATGCTCTCTGGATCCCTGCTGATCCCTTCTGGGACCCACCAATGCTCCTAAAGGCATTTATCTAACAAATGGAATTGCAAGTAGTCCCTTTGGGAGATTTTACATTTCAGTGGGAGGTAGACAGCATGTTGTGTAGTCTATCTGGATGAAAAAATAATGGATTATATCCTTTTCCTCAGTGTTCAAATCCCTGCCCAAGTGACTGTAAGTTTATGTGATAATTCTCTGTGAAGTAAAAATGGTTACTCAGAAAAATAATGCTAGTGTAAATCCTCTCTTTGGGGACAAGGCATGGAGTGGGGAATATCAAGAATGGGTTAGCAGACCACAAAGGTCCTACTGTGCATGGGTGATATAAGGCCTTGCTATCTAAAGCCTTGCTATTCAAAGTGTAGTTCTTGGGACAGCAACATCAGCAACACATGAAAACTTGTTAAAAATGGAGATTCTCAGGCCCTGTGGCAGACATACTGAATCAGAATTTGCATTTTAACAAGATCCCCAATGACTTGTATACACAATGAAGTTTGAGAAACATTAATATAAAAGTACACCCGAAGGAATCTCCACCTCTGACAGCCCAAATAACTTGAAATTCTATTAGTAATACTTGGTATTATTTCTATTTATCAAATATTTGGTCTTTGAATCTTACTCCTGCAAACATAAAAATCTCTCTGGCTTTAAAACAGCCTGATAATGATGAAAAAACAAGAAATGTGGCGCATCTCACATCTACAGACCTGTGGCATCCCAGGTCTACATCCAGAGTATGAATTTTGGCATTTGCTGAGAACCTCTGAGACTCAGTTTGCCTCACTCCAAAATAAAGATAACAAACCAGCATTGTCAGAGCTAAAATAGCGGGGTTAGGATAAAAGAAAATGGATGGTAAAGTGCTTTGTATTTATTTATATAGAATTCAATTATCGTTGCTATTGTTATTATCAAGAATAATTGTATTCATTCAATCAGTCACAGCGCTGTATAGTGAGAACCTACTCTGTGCCATACTCGGTTCTACATACGGGAATAAAAAGGTGAATAAGACAGCTGTTTCTGCCCTCAAGGAGTTCTCAGGCTTGTGGTAAAGAAAATAAGACATCATAGTATTAGCAGTGGCCTAAAAGAGGTGAAGAGCAATGTTAGAACCCTATCTCTCAGTGATATCCCACTGTTACTTCTCATCATCATAAATTCCAAGAAAATGTGATGTGTTCTGGTGAAAAGATTAGGAAGTCAAGACAAACAGGATGGTTAGAATACTGACTATATCGCTTACCATTTTGGGCAATAGTCTTAATCTTTTCTAAGCCTTATTGTTCTTGTTTGTAATAAACTTATATGGCTGAGCTTGCCTGAAAATAAAATGGAATGTGAAAGGGCTAAGTAAACTGTAAGTTATCTGCCATTCACTCAAATATACAAGTATCTATTCTGTGCAAAGCACACAGTAGTCTTCTCCCTGGGAATACAGGGATGAAAAAGATTTTGTTGCTATTTTCAAGGAGCTGCTAGTCAAGTACAATGTTGTAATAAATGTTCAAAAGGGAAAGCCTAGGGGTGCCTGGGTGGCTCAGCCATTTAATTAACTCTTGATTTCATCTCGGGTCATGATCTCATGGTTCATGAGTTCAAGCCCCGTGCTGACAGTGTGGAGCCTGCTTGTGATTCTCTCTCTCTCCCTCTCTCTCTCTGCCCCACCCCCACTCTCCCTCTCTCTCTCTCTCAAAATAAATAAACTTAAATTTTTTTTAAGTAATACAATTTTTAGGGGTGCCTGGGTGGCTCAGTTGGTTAAGCATCTGACTTCCGCTCAGGTTGTGACCTCATGACCCGCAAGTTTGAGCCCCATATTGGATTCTGTGTCTCTATCTCTCTCTGCCCCTCTCCTGCTCATGCTCTGTCCCTCTCACTTTCTCAAAAATAAATAAACATCAAAAAATTAAAGTAATAAAAATTTATTTAAAGGGAAAGCCTAAGTTATGTGCTATGGAATGGGAGAAGAACAAAACCTTGCCTGAAGGGAGGTGGAGAGGTTGGGTTAAGAGAGCCAACTTTGAGAAATATACAGCATCAATGTAAATACTTTTAATGTTTGTTTTCAAGAAGTTTAAAAATTCGAATGGGGAAAAACAAGAAATAGCTTGAGCAAGAAGAGGAAATACTTTGCATTAACAGTATCTAATATAGCAAACCACTAATAATAGTAATAATAATAATAATAATAATAATAATAATAATAGCTACTGTTTATTGAACACTTGTTAGGTGCCAGGTATGGTGTTAAATGCTTTAGATGCATTAGCACATTTAATTCTACCTATATTGGTTTTACTGTTTGTGGTCTTGCCCAGAAACTTATAATACTCTCTCATCTCTTGACTTTCTCTGCTATCTTCCAACCACAAAATTTTAGATTTGTCTGCCAAGTTTCAAGATAAACACTATTGGTCCTATTTTAACTTACTTCCCTCCTGCCTTTCCCCTAAGCACTTTTTGACGCCCACCCCACCTCCAGTTCTATCGATATGAATTCCATATTTAGATGTACTATTCATTTTTCTCATATTTAAAAATGGTCCAAGAAATGTGTCTTTCAGTGCAGTAACTCCTGTTTTGAAATCCCTATGTGAGCCAAGAACTTTATTTCCTCTTAAAAGAGATTCTTAATGCAGACAGATTTTAGTCTTAAGTAACAGACAGACATTTATAAAATTTAAGAGCTCTAGGGCACACCAGAGCCCCAGACTTTGTTACCCCAATATCAACAATATAGATTAAGGTACAGAGATGATTATATTTTAATCCAAGCATTATTATATAAACTGTTCTTCAATGGAGCCACAACAAAACATCTCTGAACTACAATAGAAAGTTTTGCTCTCAACTACATTACAGAAGAAAAATGCACCAAACTGTGCTTCTCTATACATCCTTAAAATATATACTTTCTGTATCTTCACAGATAGAGGGAGATACAATTTTCAGGGAAATTCATTTCCAAGTTCTTTTTCTTTTTTGAATAAAGTTCTTAACTAGGTCGTGCTGGCTGCTTGACTTTCAACTAGTTTGAAAAAAATACTTCTTTGATTTTGAAAATTGGGCAATGCATTTTTGATCAGAACAATTGAATTAGTATGTATCAGTGTGATCCAGAACAGCTACTAATCTCAGAATGGATGATGATCAAAAGTCTCATGTCTCTCATCAAAGTGTAAGATCTAGATGTAAGTCTTTTGAGTCATAAATTCTCTAAAGTATACACCTCGCTATTTCATGCTTTCCTGCTTTTGCTCACATCCTCCCTCCTACTTCAACCCCCCCCCTCTTCTTCACCTAGCTAACACATCCTTTAAAAGTTAGTTTAAGTGTCACATACTCTAAGAAGCCATTCCTGATTCCTACCCCAACTCCAGACCGCAGACTAAGTTAAGGATTCCTTCTTCTCATAATCCTCGTGTTGATTTTTGTCACAGCACAAATGACCCTATATTAATAATGCACCAAATTTAATGTTATGTGTTCACCAGACTCAATTCCTTTCCCTCCCAGGCATAGAGTTACACTACATTTCTCAGCCTTCCCTACAATTGGGGAGCACTATGGACTGAGGACAGCAAAGGAAATGGGCATGGAAGAGATGTTCACTTCTTCCAAACCCAATCTTCCACCCCCTTTCTCTCCTCTCCTCTGTCAGTTAGATGCAGAGATCTGGGTCCCCACTTGACTGTGGAGCTAAGTCTCCCTAATAACCAACATACATTATAAATAAATGAGAAGTAAACTTTTACATTAAGCAACTGAGGTTTTGAGGTTGTTTGTTGTGGCTTATATAGACTAACAGAATAATCAATAATAATGTCCATCTTACTTTCTATACTATGAGCTTCCTGAAGTTAGTGGCTATTCTATTTTTCTGTTTTTGTAACATTTAGCAGGATGCTGATGGATAGTAGGTACTCAGGAAATAAATATTTATTCCTGGAGTATTTCTCATCATTACTTTTCCTTACTTCCCCAGGGAAGCTACTAATAATTTTTGGTTCCTTTTTTATTTAACAGGACAAAGAAGAGCATTTTGGATCTGCCTGAGGCAGGAGAAATACATGAATAAAGATAATGTAAGTTATCTGGAGCTTGCTGAAGCCAGGTTTCCCAAGTCAGGTATTAGAAGATGACAGAACAGAATATTCATGAATTATGTGATCAACGACTTGATTTCACATTAGAAATCAAATTGATAGAAAAGATATCCACCAACTAATTACAGCAACTAATGTACTTCATTTCAAAGACAATTCAGTATTAAAAGTCACAGCCAAGCTCTCCTGCTCATTAGAGAATAAAATAGGCAAAATCCCTAATGTCAATGAGAAATTATTTTTTAATAAGGTACAGGTACTGGTTAATGCCATTTTGCATCCTGGATCTTTTCTCTGCCTTTATCTGGCCTGTTCTGTACCCTGGGAAGCACTTATATATAATGCACACCCCAAAATACTCTTTGATCTGAGGGGCATGAATCCTAGACTAAGACATTTGGACTCTATAGGCAGCAGTGACCTGAACTATGCCTTATAACAGACTTTGGGAGAACAAGATCTATAAAATATATTACCAACCTATTTCTAACAGTTTAGCAGTTCATGAAATACAAAACTCTATATTTGAGTCCATCTATACTTAATGAAAAAAAAAAGTTAAATAAGGCCAACTTCTTCACTTAAAAAAATGGTAAATCCTGGATGTTTTCCCCTTTTCCTCTCTTAGTGATGGCCCTTACCAGGAGGCAGCTATTATTAAGAAAGCCACATTAGTCTTGCTTTAAACATAGCCAGAATGCTCTGCTTTGTTCTGTTATATGAAAGAAAAACCAAAAATTACTAGTAATTTCACTGGGGAAGTAAAGAAAGTAATTGTGAGAAATATCCCAAGCAGCCCAGTGAATAATTATAACACATGACAAAGCTTAAAAATAAGGGTACTTATTTTAATTGAACATCTGAAATGTTGTATTTATACAAAGAAATAGTGTGAGGGAAATGAATGATCCCAGCTCCAACAAGGCTGCATATGTTTGTGGAATAACCTCATCTTCAGGGCTCTGTCTTCTGTAACTAGGGTAGCCAGTGTTTTAAAGTCTGGAAGTTTACAATGTGTACTGCTATTTATACATACTTCAGGATCAAGAAAGCACTTGGGTCCTAATTTAGTCACTGAGGGGGAGAATATAGGCTCTCAACATCATTTTGGGGGGAGAGACAAATCAGGGAAATTAATAATCTGTGCCTGGGGTTAGAGTAGAGCTTACTTACTGGGTTGGTATAAGCCCTGGTGAGGAAATGAGGATCTGACCATAGGAGAAGGAAAAGAGGAAACAGATAACCAACTAATCTGTAGTTAGCTGTACCCTGAAGCTAATGAAATCAAGCTTGGTGTGTGGCAGTTGGGGTAGTGGGGGATATAAAAGTTCCCTATTTGAACAGATCCATTTTAAGGACCTCGGATGGGCCCAGGTAATGTGGTTAATGGATGTCAACAATCAAAGGGAATTTAAGATTAATCATTGCACCAGAAAATATATGTTCTAAAGCCTTAAGATTTATGTATGAAAAAACTTGGTAAGAGGTTTTTCCAAATTTCACAGCAATTCTGAATTTTACATAAGATTACCAATAATGAGTCACGACACTGAAATAAACCTTTTAAAAACCATCAATAGATAAAAAACTATTTTATCAACAGGAAAGACTAAATTAGCTTTCTATTCTTTCTTCAGAAAATGATATTACAGACTCATATTTACATGAAGAGGAGATAAGAGAGTATGCAGCCAAAATGTGTGTGTGTGTGCAAATGATTATACAAGTATGTTAGGAAGTTAATCAATAAAAATAGTACTCAATTTAAAGATATTTCATGATGTCTGTAGCATTTAAAAATAATTTAATAATTTGTCAGCTTTAAACAAATTTGTAATTTATGATGCTTTGCTTTCTTATTCTAACTTAACACTAGCTTTCATACCAAAGTTTGATTTATAATGTCATATGGTCTTAAAGCAGCCCACCAAATTGATTAAGCTTAAGGCCCCACAAACATGGATGCATCCCAGCTCACAAGCACTCATCACTTGGAATGTAAGATCCCTCTGCCAGGGCCCAAGCCAATTTAGCTAGAGTCTGTCTTATCCTTGCCTTATCAAACCAGAGACCAGGGGAAAGGGGGTAAGAGGAGGAATTCTGGGCTGAAGTCAGCATAGGCAGAGCAACATGGTATATAGCACAAAGGGTGCAGAGTTTCTGTCAGATAGAACTGGGCTTGAATCCAGACTCTTTCACAAATGTTAGCTCATCTGTTCCCTTATCATCTCTGAAGAAACTGATGCCTGTGACCCTTGGGAAGTTCTTTTCTTTTAATTTGTTTTAATTTTTTAAATCAAGTATCATTAACACTGAGTGTTACATTAGTTTCATGTGTACAATATAATGATTCAACAATTCTATACATTTCTCAGGGTTAGTCACAATAAGTGTATTCTTAATCCCCTTTTATTTCACCCATACCCCCATCTACAGCCTCTCTGGTGACCATTAGTTTTTTCCTCTGTATTTAAAATCTGAGTTTTTATGTGTCTCCTTTTTCTTTGTTTGTTCATTTGTTTTGTTCTTAAATTCCACATATGAGTGAAGTCATGGTATTTGTCTTCCTCTGATTGCTTATTTTAGTTAGCATTATACTCTTAAGGTACATCTCCGTTGTTGCAGTTGGCAAGATTTTATTCTTTTTTATAGCTGAGTAGTATCCATTGCACATATATACCACATCTTCTTTATTCATTCATCTGTTGATAGACGCTGGGGTTGCTTCTATATCTTGGGTATTGTAAATAATGCTGCAATAAATATAGAGGTCCAAATATATTTTCCAATTAGTGTTTTTGTTTTCTTTGGTAAATACCCAGTGGTAGAAAACTGGATCATATAGCAATTCTATTTTTAATTTTTTGAGGAACCTCCACACTATTTTCCATAGTGGATATACCAATTTGCATTTCCACCAATAGTGCATGAGGGTTCCTTTCTATCTGTATTTTCACCCACAATTGTTATTTCTTCTGTTTTTGATTTTAGCCATTCTGACAGGTATAAAGTGGTATCTATGATCTCATGCTTCAGTTTGTGTGCTGACATCACTGGGGAAGTTGAATGGATCACACAGGGCTGCTAGCTTCAAGTCAACTAAGATTTACTTAGTATTTATGATTATTTTTAAAGTCCTTATCTTTCAGAAGTGTATGCTGAAGTATTTATGGATTAAATTATACAATTTGGGACTTACTCTAAAATAATACAGTGGAAGAGAGGTAGAAGGAAGTGAGTAGCAATAAAAATGAAAATGGATTGGCTGAGTTGATCACTAATAAAGCTGAAATATGAGTACATGAAGTTCATACACTATTTGTTTATGTTGTATTTTCCCGAGTAAAAAGTGAAAAAAAAATGAGTTACTGAACACCACCCTAGATGCACTTGGGACTTTCTTCCACCCCTTTCTCAATTTGCCTCCTGGCATTTATTGTTTGCTCCATTTAATTTCAATTTTTCTGATAACTATATAAGCCAAAAATCATTACTGTGTGGCAATATTATTAATGGTAAGAACGATAGCTTCCATTTTTAAGTCCATATTCTATGCATGTACTAGTACAAAGTAATTTACTTTCACTGTCTCCTTTCATCTTCATAAGAACTCTATGAAGTATGCACTAGTACTTATTTTATGGCTGAGGAAACAGAGGTTCAGGGGGATTAAGCAACCCGACCAAAATCTACAGTAAGTAATATGTTCAAATCTTGTAGTACCTTAACCACTATGTCACTTGTTTCTCAGATTCTGCTTTATGCTCTAAGAAGATACCAAGCTATAGCAGCAGGCCACTACCTAGCTGGAGGAAGAGACAATCATATGAAAGTGGCTGAAATGACTCTAAGTTTTCTCTATCATCATACACCAAATCTAAAAACCAGACATTACATGTCTTTCTTATACATGCTGTATCATGCAAAACTAGAAAGATTCACATCTTTCCTTTTATGAGTGTAAATCCAAAATAAGAAAACATAAATGTCAACAGATGTAATGAGGCATTTATTTTTGACATAAGAAGAAAAAGAATAAAACAACAACAACAAAACAAGTATACGGGAAGAGAGAAAAAAGATTGAATACCAACTGTAATTGGTACTTGACATATGCAATATATTGCCATTTATAATCCCAAGTTCTATACAGAAGATGACCCTTAGGTAAGCAGATGTTTGTTTGGTTCTGCTGAGCACCTCAAAGCTGGGCCTTGAGGGGAATAGGGGCTAGGACCTAGAAAGAGCTGAACGAACTGCAAACAGAGGGAGTATTTGGCAATTGAGAAGGAGGGATAGTCTGGGAGGATGGAAAAGGCACAAGCAAAGAGTGAAGCCTGGAATACTATTAAGTGAAATGTGGAAAATGAAAGAAAAAAAAACTTGTGGCAAAGTAGCTAGCTAATAGACTATTTCTAGTTACTGGTGTGTGTGTGTGTGTGTGTGTGTGTGTGTGTGTGTGTGTGTGTGTGTGTTTTACCACGTAGAAACTATGTGGATCTTGCCTGTGAACCTCAGGGTATGACTACCATAAGTAGATGGAGTCATAGACTCATAATGGGACAAAGGGGAGAAAAAAAATATAATTTTGAGCTAATCACAATATTATAAAGCTAGATATTCTGAAAATATTCCAGATGGCTAAGTCTGGCTTCTGGTATAGCGTTTCTAATAAAGCAATGAGAACACCACTGGTAACTGAGGGAAGAAGAGAAAATGACCAGAGGTCCTTATAAAATAATGATCCTTATAAAAAAAATGATGTTTTGGGCTGTCTTATTACAACAGCAGCAGAGGTCTCACCTGCTGAATAAATCTAAACTGGCTGAGAGGCTCTTATGCCCAGAGCTTTAAGGGCTATAAAGTCCCTGAATCTTCTGTCCAGAAGCTCCTCAATTCCAAGAAACAGATTCAGATTGTTAAGATGCAACAATCTGGATATGTAGAGGACAAGGTTCTACCATCAGGTGAACACTAAAAACATTTTCAGTTTATGGATAATGGATAATGGAATAATGGAAATGGAAACCTCAGAACAATAGAAACCTATGGTGTCATTCTCATTGGATTAGGTCAGTGAAGAGACTCAAAGCCAATCTGGTTCACTTGGACCAGGAAGCAGTTACATTATCCCTTGTCCACAGCATTCCAGTTTTCTTTGGGTTGGCTGCTATGAAATCATCTCCTGCCACCTGGATATTTGTATAATAGTGATTTTTTTTCCAAATTTCCAGCCATTCTGGTCAAAGGGACTTTTATAAGATATCACTAGTTAGTTCTGTATGAGGTACCATGGGACTGATGTATGTGCTGGGGTTAGCTGGAGAGTTACATTTTAGAGTTTATGTCCCAGATTGGAAGAATTCAGAGTCCATTTTAATTAAAACTTCATGTCTTTCAGTTTTTCTAATAGTACTCATTAGAATTCCAGGGTTTCTTTACACTTTAGGCAGAAGAAGCCAAACATTTCCTTTAAAGGGCCAGATGGTAAGTATTTTCAGCTTTGTGAGTTACATAGTCCCTGTCACAACTATTCAACTCTACCACTGTAGCACAAAATCAGCCATAGACAATTTTAAACAAATGGTTGTTGCCGTGTTCCAATAAAATTTTATTGACAAAATCAGGCAGTGGTTTGGATTTGGCCCATAGGCCATAGTTAGTTGACCCGTGTTCTAAGATGTAAGTAGAAAACTGCCTCATACCTTTAATTGGTAGCTTCTTTCCCTCACTCATTCTTAATGACATTCTTCAGAATATGGTAGGCCTCATCTTCAAAACTCATGGCTTTCTTGACGTTTGGAGGATCAATACAAAGAACCATGAGTTCCTGAATTGCCAATTTTTACCATTGTGAGAGCTACCATGATTCACACTAAATACTAGCAAGATGACATCTGAACTGTCATCCAGGTCAGCAATGTGGTAATATAATGAAACTCCATCTCTAGTATATCTAGTCTTTAAAACAGTAAGAGACTCCTAGTGTGAATTTGCATGAATCTAGATCTATTCTTGCTGTCATTCTTTTTTTCTCCTATGCCACAACACTCAATGTTTTACTGATATCCTCAGCAGTCTTGCAGATACATTGTCCCATAGAGCTGGGGTTTTTGTTGTTGTTTGTTTTTGTTTTTGTTTTTCTCTCCCTGATATCTAGAGAATCACAAAGACCAGCTGAGCCTAGAAGCTCTTAAGAGATTTATCTAGTATAAAAAAATCTACATCAATAGACAGGGTTACATCAGAAATCAAGGATCTCTCTGGCAATAATCCTGAGAACAGGCTTAGTTCTAGCCTACATTCTAGGCACCCAGGAAGAGGCAGAGGGTGCTGTAGAGTAGTGTTAATTCCTCCAACTGAAGAATTTAAGAACAGACAGGCTTAATGTTGAATTTGAAATTGTCTGTGGTACAATATAAGCCTCCTGCCTATTTCCCCAAATCTTAAAATTAGCTGCATGTTCAAATACATGCATAAGTGGCCAGGGGAAAGTGGCAACCTTAGTTCAGGTTTTCATTATTTCTTCAGTTAATTCCTCACTGATCTCCCTGCCACTAGTCCTATCTCTGTAAAATTTATTCTCCCTACCAATGCCAGAGTAATTTAAAAAAAATAAAATAAAATCCTATCATGTCCTTCCCCTGCTTATATCCTTACTAGATTCCCTTAGGCTTCAGGAAAAGTCCAAACTCTTCAGCACAATATTCAAAACCTTTTGCAATTCTAAAGCCTCATATTCTGCCATTCCTCCTTTTCCTCACAACCTATATTCCTGACATACTATTTGCAGTTCCTTGAAGACACCACCTCTTGCTTATCTCAGATACTTCCTAAATGGAGTTCCCTCCATTTAGAATGTGCATTCTATTAGTTTCTGTGTAATTGCTTATTTTTCAGTCAAAATTCATGTATCACTTGTCCCAGGGAGCCTTTTCTGGTCACCAAGTCTACACAGCCTAGTTTGGGTATTCCTGTTTGATTTAGCAAACTCCTTGTACTTATTTCTATGTGCTCTTATGCATAATTTGTCATTTCTCTGTCCTCATCCACCCATATTGATTCCTTGAGCACAGGGACTCAATTTTCTCTCCTTATTTTTATTATTTTTTTGGTATCAGCAGGCCCTATTATACACCGAGATAAAGTACACAATATGAAATTTTGAATAAATGAATTAAGTTAATGAGTTACTTCAGGTGCCAACAGCCAATACCTCAAAATCTACAAGAGGAGAGTTAGGAGATATCTAAAGCTATGCAAGTAAACATCTATGCTTGAGGTACATTAATTAATATGAATAAAGAAAAGTACATATATCATAAGTTTAAAATTCAGTCTGAGCATATTTGTGAAACAAGCATTCAGATCCCAAACCAGAATACTATTAGCACCTTACATATCTTCTGCTCATGCTCCCTTCACATGACTACCATATCAAAGGTAAACACTGCCCTGATTTCTAATGCCTAGGTTAGTTTTGCATGCTTTTGAACACAAATGTAATCATACAGCTTGTACTCTTTTGTGTTGGCTTTTTTTACTCAATATACCGTCTGTGAGATTCATCCAGATTGTTTCATGTAGGTATAGATCACTCATTCTCATTGCTGCATAATATTCCACTGTGTGATTATAACACAATTTATTTATCTAATCTATAAACATTTTAGTATTAATGGGCATTCGGATACTTTCCTTGGGCCTTGGGGCTATAGTAAATACAGCCATAAAATGTCTTTTGGTAAACACACATATACATTTCGGTTGAGGATAAACTAGAAATATAATTTTTGTGTCACAAAGTATACATATATTCCACTTTAGAAGACACTGCCAGAGTTTTCCAAAGTAACTTCACCAACACAGAACTTCTTTTAATTCAAGAAGTATGTGGAGCTCATAGAAAATCTCTATGTAAATACAAAGTACTGTTATTAACTCAATGCTTCATTTGCACAAGATCATCTTGTTCTATAGCAATTAAAAATAACATCTTTGATTAGATGAAATCAAATATCTACTGGGATTTGCATTTATAATCTGATGTGTCACACTCTTTTAGCTAATCAAAATTAGATTTTGACACGCTTTCAAATATATCAGTGGAAATAATGTTGGTATTCTGATTTTAAAACATACTAGGTCATATATGTTAGGTATATCAACATTTTCTTTAGAAATGCCCTGGTTTGTCAAGTGATTGGAAAGAACACTTACAAACAAATCCAGTAATTTCTACATCCTCGTTGTACATATTGCGATATTCATGGATTTCTAAAACATCTGATCCATCAATCCCTAGAATTTGTTATTTTGAACATCCCATGGGATAAATGGTTCTCTTCTTTGCATTAATTATTTGAAACTGTAAATTTATTATACTAATAACAGTACATGACAAAGCTTGGAATAAAAGAGGAAGTACATAGTGTAAAGAAGATAAATATCACTGTTAATCCTACTTTTTACCAAAAATTGTTAAAACTTCAGTGCTTATACCTCCAGAGTTTTCCTATATATTCCTTCATATATGTACGTATTTTTAAAACAAAAATAGAAACATATTATATATATATATACTTTACCTGGTTTTAGTTTTTATATCATAAAAATCTCTCCATATATATTTACATAAAATTTTAAAACATGTTAACAAAATGGCATAGCATGTTAACAAGTATTTACCATTTTAAGCAACAGATCAATTCCCACTCTTTCACAAATACTATGAAAGCATAAAATTCCCACTACTCTTGGTTACATGATATAGTTATTAATATCATGTCACTGGGAAGAATATCATTTTAAGGACCAGGTGAGCTGGATTTGAATCCTGGCGTTACCACTGTGTTATTGGGAACCATCTACTTGGTATATCTAAGCCTAAATTTACTCATCAAAATATTGAGCGATAGGGCTCCTGGGTGGCTCAGTCGGTTAAGCGTCTGACTTCATGTCAGGTCATGATCTCGCGGTTCATGGTTTGAGACCCGCATTGGGCTCTGTGCTGACAGCTCAGAGCCTGGGGCCTGCTTCAAATTTATCTACCTCTCTCTATGCCCCTCCCCTGCTCACGCTCTGTTTCTCTCTGTCTCTCAAAAATAAACAAATGTTAAAAAAAATTAAAAAAATATAGAGAGTGACAAAATACACTTCACACGTTTGTCATGACAACTGGGTGAAATAATATATAGGGAAATTTTTGACATGATGACAGGCACATGAAAGGTATTCAATAAATGTGCTGGAATCTGAATCTGTGGGAAGTGCAAAAGTTATAAGAAACTGGCACTATTCTTTGGAAATTCATAATCTAGGGGCACTTGGGTGGCTCAGTCACATCAGTGTCTGACTCTTAATTTTGGCTCAGGTCATGATCCCCGGGTTGTGGGATTGAGCCCTGCATCGGGCTCCGCACTGGGCATGGAGCCTGCTTAAGATTCTATTTCCCTCTGCCCCTTACCCCGCTCACGCCTTCTCTGTCTAAAAATTTTTAAAAAACAAAAAGAAATAAAATAAATTCATAATCTAATAGTAGAGTTGGGGTAGTTATACAAATCAGTAAGCAGAGGCAATCTATTTTCTTTTTTTTTAATTTTTATTAATGTTTATTTATTTTTGAGACAGAGAGAGACAGAGCATGAACGGAGGAGGGGCAGAGAGAGAGGGAGACACAGAATCTGAAGCAGGCTCCAGGCTCTGAGCTGTCAGCACAGAGCCCGACGTGGGGCTCGAACTCACGGACCGTGAGATCATGACCTGAGCCGAAGTGGGACGCTGAACCAACTGAGCCACCCAGGCACCCCAAGGCAATCTATTTTCATTGATTAAATGCCTATTCTGTGCTCAGGGCCATGATGAGCTTTAAAAAACTCTCATTTTTAGTTTTAAAGGGCATCACTGCATAGGGAGAATGAAATTATCCCTGGAGCAAGATGTTCCTATCCCTGTATCATACACTTCTTACAGAGACTCCTGGCAAGATTGCTAAACTGGTGCAGCAAGGGTCTTTAAAGATTTGATGGGAAAATGGGCATGATTAGAAGCAGAAACAAGAAAAACTATCTTTTCATAACTTACGGCTTTTTTCTATTTTGCAAAAGTACAGATCTGAATTCCACTTTATTGAATGTCATTCTTTGTTCTGGGAAGTCTCCCAAATGGGCCTTTTGGTTGGGTAAAAGTAAAGATGCACTTTTGACCTGTAAATGTTGTAGAGATTATGGCTAGGTTGAGAGAAATTGCTCTATAAGTAAACAGTTTTTATGGGGAACTTTATAGAAAGTGGCTGGGGGCGGAGCAAATATTTGTCTTTATCTACACAGCACATATCACAGTTTATTATATATTTATTTGAATGTTTATTTAATGCATATATCTTCTATGATTCTATATGCTCCATGGTACTTATGTACATGTACTCCATGGTACATGTACTTATTCATAAAATCAGTGCTTGGAATATTATTTGGCAATTAAAAACGTTTATTGAATGGATGCACTCATCCAATCCAGTCTTGTGCATAAAAATGGTTGCATTATTTATTATGTTTATTATTTCTCTCATCTTATCAGTGTATATATAAGATCCATAAAGAGCAGAGATTCTTAATTTTTTTCCATTGATCTATTCCTAGCACCAAGTACACTGCATGATGCAAAGTATATGTTCAATAAATATTTTGTAAATTAATAAATGAATGAACGGGTATCTATGATTAGGCCCCTTCAAATTACTTCCTGGTCAAAGAACATTTACTTTTGGGAACCAAAGACCAAGAGGAGAAACATGTCAGAAGGCACATGGGATCTGAAACTGACAGACTGGTTTGAAAGCATGTGTAAGATATCCTCTTAAGGGTTTCTGAAAATATCCAGGAGTGTTTCTAAAGAGAGCTGAGAGTTTTGCTCAGGACAAGAACAAGAACTCTGGGTTCTCTGTGTGGTTGTAAATTGATTTGTATCTGGTAACTCAGAAGATTTGGTAGCTTGGGCTTAAGCCAATTCTACAAAGTAGATGTTTTCATTTTTTAAATGAAGAAACTAGAGCTCAGGAAGATTAAGTTACCTCAAGCCACTACACACCTAATAACTAGGGAGCTGAGAAAATGAATTCTGGCTTGTCTGTATATAAAACCTATACTTTTTTTCTAATATGCTCTCTTCTTTTGACATGAAAAGATATAGACCTTTATTTTCCAAAAAATTGTGGTAAAATACATGAGATTTACCACCTTAACCATTTTAAGTGTACAGTTGAGTGGCATTAAGTGCATTCACATTATTGTGCACCCATCACCACCATAACAGTTATAAGAGAAGGCTATGTGGACTAAGTATGTCAAATGTCCTTGTTCATAATATATGCTATTGGTGCTACTGGTGTTTGGGAGAGGGAGAGATTCATTCTGATTGATATGATTAGAGAAGAGTTCCTGGTGAATATAAAATTTTAGCTGAACCATATGAATCAAGCATTATAACAGATGAAGGCAGTAAGGAGAGGGGAAGTTTTAGAAGTTGTGCCAGTGAAGTAGAAGTGTAGTGAGGTTTCAGAACATAAGCAAGGATACAGCATCGGCTAAATATAGGAGTCTGAAGGAGAGCAGACACCTAGAAAGGAGATGAGCAGAGCAGAGAGTGTCCCCTTAGAGCTTGAGGACAACAGAGAAATGAAATTGCAAAAACATCAAGATTAAAGAAAAATGTCCTCTTAAATTCTAACATACAGAAAGACACATTGATCATATATTATAATAACTAGGCCAATAGACAGAACTCTTGTTAGCAATAACAGATACTAGAAAACAATTCTTCAAAGTAATAAAAAAAATTCTGTCAGTTTAGAATATTCCTAAACAATCATTCAATAGTTAGGGGAACACAGCAACATTTCCAGATACACAGTAACTAAGAGAATTTATCATCCATATATCCTCATTTGAAAGTACTAATGAAGTATTTACTTCTATAAGAAAAAACTGAAGCCAGAGAGAAGTGAGATAGGGAAGCTGAAGGACTCCATAAAAACCTGCTTTTTGCTCCTCTTACTGCTTCTATTCTGCTAGGACAGGCACCCCCCACTTTACACATGTCTCAGAACGCAATAGTGTATGTCCTCCCTGTGAAGGACAAGGAGTAAATGAGTCCTTTGAAATAGATAATATCTAAGGAAGGACCAGGTGAGAATGACTAGATGAAGCTATCATATGTGTACTCCAGACCATCTGCACTATACATCTCAACACTAAGACCCTCTGGCTCCAAGGAATAACATCTGGGCCCTTGTCTTTGTTCTAATAGGTTCCTGGATGCCTGAGTACACCGTGTACACATGTACACATATACAGCAGACCACAATCCTCAGTAAAAATCCCCAGACCCGAAGCAAAAGTGAGATTCATGTTCCTTTCCTTTCCAACTCTCCCGGACATTGCATCTGTATCTACTCTTTAGATCTCCAATAAACTCTGCTCTCACATCCTTCTGGCTTGTGTCAGACTTCCATACTGTGCAAAGCCAAGGACCCTCTTGGCTGGTCCTGCAGGACCCCCTCTGGGTCCTCAGACCTGACCTGCTGGCATTATAAAGACTGGGATTGCAAGAACAAAGGTGAGAGAAAAAAGGGTAAAACATGGTGGAAAATCTTTCTTCTAGCAGTCAAAATAATTACTTGTTTTTTACTTTTAAAAATGTTTAATTAAAATTCTTAGGAAAGGAAAGGGGAGTAGTTCAAAGAACAGTTTATTTAGGCAAGCTAAGATTCTTGCCTTGTTCCCAGGAAGAGGATAAAGGTATTGAATAATTTTCAACTTTGTTAAGAGAAACACATGGTTAAGAATGAATGTTACAAATCTGAAGTTACAATTACAAAAATATAAATATAAATTTCTGCTCCACAACAGGAATAGAAAAAGAAATTAACAATCCAACCTAATGTGGCGGGGGGGGGGGGGACAATTAACAAAAAATACAGTGGCTCTCTTACTCTTACTCTTCATTCCTTTTCTTCCTGAATAATTCAGTCCTCAACCCTTTAGGTGAGGAAGTACAAGACAGAAGTCCATGGTTGGAGAGGGGGCTCTGGGAGCCCAGAGACTGGGGTATCAGAATCTAAGCAGGATGAGGAATTCATGGGAGTACAAGGGTGGATGCAGCCTGGGTTAAAGGACTACCTACACTGCTTTTTTTCCATTCTATCCACTGGGAAAAGCTATCAATCTTCCCCTTCTCAGTATTTTGGAGTAAATGGTTTGGCTTTCTCTTATTCCCTACAGGAAGTCAAACCTTCCAATACACAAACCCTTTCTAAGTTAAAATCATGTTTTTCCCATTTTACAGTGATTCCCACCTCCTAATTATCTCTCAAAAGAAAAGCATTAACTGTATTCTCTAGCTTACAGGGCTATCTGGGAAGAAAATTTAATTTTAATCCTTTTATGCTCATCTGGATAAATGGTAGTAATATGTGCTTTAGTCTATCACCCAGAGTGAAATTACAAGACATGATAAACACTTAACTTTGCAGTGAGAACACAAGAAAATGAAAATCTGTGTTTGAACCTTGGAGAAAAGGAGGCTTTAAGACTATTTGAAATGTAAGCAAAAATATAGTTTACCTAAATTAAGAAATCCTATGGAAATTATTAGAAAAAGATCATACATAAATGTTAGTATAAATGGCATTTGTAGATACATGTTTTTAGTCTGAAATGACTGAGAAGTTCTTGTTTCCAAGCTCTTGCCTGCTGAATGGTAAAGAAGCTTATCTTATATTTATTTAATGTTTTCCCATTCCCCTTTTTTATAGTGTTCACACACTGGGTTTTATTTAAGGCCAAGTGCTATTTTTCCAAGTTTTTAAGCCATAAGAGCAGATCCAGACAGGCTAAGTGACTGGTTCTATATTATTTCTTTTATCCTCACAACTACAGTGTGAGGACTATGTGATTTAACCTCATTTTACATGTGAGGAAATTGGCTTAGCCAGGTGATCTATGCTCACGGCCACATAGAATCAGGATCTAAAACCAAATTTGGCTAACCTACAAATTAGACTCCAATGCCTTTACCTTATTTACAAGCATCATCTGTGTTGGACTTACCAAGTTTGGTCTCCTCTACATAGTTGCCTCTTAGATAAACCACCTCCTAATTATAAATACTCACTAAGGTTATGCTTACTTCCCCCCCATAAAGAAAGCAGAAATTCTTGTACCTTCTTTTGGTGATTTGTGCATTATTTTACCATGAAAAAGGGGGGGGGGAGCAAAGGAGAAGCTCAGTAGGAACTCATAGCTCCTTGGTAGGAAACTGATAATCTGTGTGCCTTCTCCCAGAACGAAAAATTGGTTGCAAGGTACAAATCCCAGAATAACCCACAAACATAAACTAAGAAGAAAGAACAATAGAACGATACAAGACAGGGGGACCAATGGAATAATGCTAAGTTTCTAAAACTCAGATTTCTATCCATAGTCTCATCCCTGCAGACATACTGAAGGAACAAGAAGGATCTTCATTCATTAAGCAGCAGTCACTAGGCATTTGAGAGGAGAGATGGAGATGAACAGTATCTGAGTCCTTGAAATTCTCACAAATAGTAAAGACAGACAAACAATTTTAATTCAAAGTAATAAGAGGAAGTATACCCAACCCAAGTTCCAGAAGTTTTCTTAGAGGAGCACAAAATGAGTTCATGCTTGATAGATCAGTAGGATTTTGATCCTACTGATAAATAAGAAAGACAGATGAGATAAGTAAGAGATCAATGAGATAAATGAGAAAAGAGGGAAGAACAAGTACAAAACAGAGGCTTGTGAAGGTATGGTAATGACCATAGGTAAGTGTGGCTAGAGGGCAGGATGCATGGAGGGGAAGTATGTTCAGTTGTTTAGTGACTACTATTAAATAAATGAGAATCATTCTTGTCCCCTCTATGTACAAGGCCTTCAGGGTTGGAAATCTAGCTAAAAATCTAAGTTCTGAAAACTTAGCTTTGTTCCATTGGTCTCTGTGTCTTCTACTATTCTTTTTTCTTTATGTTTTGGGTTTGCACAAATAACTTTTCCCCCTATGAAGAGGATAGTGTCAGAGACCAGTTACTAAAAGGCTCTTGAATAATCCAAATAGGACGGGAATAGTCTGAAGCAAGATGGTGGGAGTGGAGATGAAGGCGGGATTGAGGGATTTTTGAAAGGCAAAAAATTTGTAGAGTTTGGGTGATAACTAGTGCAGCAATTAATTCATCTTTTTTTTTTCCTTCCACAGAAAGTGACACAGTCTACAACCTCTCGGGGGTCAGAGAAGAAAAGTTGAGCTGAGCTGTAACAGAAAGCAGGTATGATTCCAGTAGCTACAGCAATCTTTCTGATGCTTAGGTGGCAACAACTCACATCATAGTGACGCTTAGGTGGCAACAACTCTTAATTCTTTTCCTATCTGGGTCTATGAAGGAATTTCAGAAATAGGGGGATAAAGGAGGGCAGTAGAGGGAAGGAACATGATATATTAATGATGACAATGTATCTATTTATCCTTTTTGGAAGTATTTAGTTGTTTGGGTATTGAAACTATTGCAGGAAAGTGTTGAAAATTAAGTATGAATACAATTTTATTGCTAGAGAGATGAGAAATTTGGGCAAATTGCTCAAAGAGAAACCAAGGCAATTAAATGCAGACGCTTAGAAAAGCCAGATTTCCCTAAGGATTCATCATAGGCTTGTTCTAGACGCCCCCCCCCCCCCAAATGAGGATGGGTTCAGACAACCAGAAAGTACACGTAAAATCAGCCTAGGAAGTGGGAATAGAATCTATAAGTATTTAAAAACAGAAATGTGCAAGGTATTTCCAAGATTTACTAATGTATTCTTAATGCTTAGCATAGGATATAAAACAGAGTAACACTCCATAAATATTTGTTAAATTAACACAAAATTTTTCTATGAGGAGAAAGCATAGATGGGGATTAGTAGAAAATGGTACAAAATAAATGTTGAAATTTACATTGTAAAGAACTTGGAATATTAAGGTAAGGAGCACAGACTTCCTTTTGTAATCAACGAACTATTAATTAACTCACCATGACCTTTCTCAGTGGAGCTACATATGACCAAGACCCAATTACAAGAAACCTAGTAGTGTCTTGCTTAAGCTTAAAAGTAGTTAACTCATATTTAGTGAGTAGATACTCTTTGCACTCTGCCAGGCTCTAAACTGGGCCTGATAGATAGAGCAGACATAATCCTACTCAAAGAGTTCATGGTTTAGTGTGAAAGGCAGGCATATATGTAAAAATGACAATGCAATAGAAAAATTCAATAATGGAAGAGTTGATGGTGGTTGAAAGTGGGAAGACTATTCCAAGGAGAGGAATATCATGAGCAAAAACATGGAGGCATTTACAGATAGGTGATTCTTGTAGGTTTATGAAATAGTCACAAATTTTAGTCGGAGCAAAATCAAGTGTCAGTCTGAATGCACCTCTCTCTCTTTCCCCCTCTCTCTCACTCATACACACACACACACACACACACACACACGTACACATGTACATATATGTATGTACACACATGTACATGTATGTGTATACATGTATATATGTATGTTTATGTATATACATATATGTATGTGTATATATAATTTATGGAGTCAATTTATTTGAGAATATATTGAAGTTTTCAAAGTCGTTTTTCTTTTGAGGAAGCCTCTGTACACTGGAATGTGACTAATAGTACGACTTATTTTACAAAACCTTCAGAATGCAAATGCAAAAATATCTTTTGAGACAATATCCTTCAAAAATCCTTTTAACTTAGTAGATTTTAAGTCAACTCAGATTGTGTCAATGCCTAGTCTGCCAGGTAATACTGTCAACATCTCTACCTGTCTGCATAAGAAGCATCTAGGCAGCAAAAAACTCAGACTATTAGGGCTGGAAGAGAAAATCAAGTCCAGCCACTTCATTTTCTAGAAAGAGAAATTGAAATCACAGGAGGAAAGCACTTGTCTAAAATCCCACAGAAAAGTGGAGACAGAGCTGGTCCTTCTATCTTACATTAACCACAACAGGCTCAATATCAAATATTTTTGTATCCATAGGCCCCTAAATATAACTACACCTGGAGTCTGAAACTCAGAAACAATGTTCTGTTCTAATCCCAACTCTGTTTCCAATGGACACAACTAAGAATTCCCTTGAATATGCTCTAATTCAAATCACTATTTGAGTTTAAAATGACCTTCACCATTAGCATAATCCCAATATCAGGTCCAGAAGAAAACCTCAAATAAGAGATATAAGTTTGGAAAATATCTTTAAGATTAATACATGTGTATTATTCAGAAGTCTCTCATTTGCATATGACAGAAAGCCAACTACCAACTCTTTAAATAAGAATACGTATTGGCTCTTATAATTAGAATGAGCAAATTGAAGAACTGGATCAGGGCCTCAAATGATGCCCTCAAAATTCTTTCTTTCACTTCAGATTCTGTCTCTATATAGAACTCATTCTCTCAGTCTCCTTCATGAGGAAGGAAATGCAACTGTCAGTAGCTCCAGGCTTCCATCCTTTTATGGCTTATAGTTCAAAGAGAAAGAAAGACCTTTTCTTTCCACTTTTAGAATAAAAAAATCCCAAGAGATGACTCTTAATGGTCCCTCCAACATGTGTCACTTGCCTACCAGTGAACTTAGCATTGTGGCCAAGAGGCTGAAGAACCATAACAGGTGAAACTGGGGTTATATGGTAGTCTCTGTGATTAAAGGGGTGGCAAATCAAAATTGAAAACCCCGTTGAAACCACAAGGCCTGAGCGTAAAACTATTCTGCAAAGGTAAAAATATCATTAAACAAAGGGAAAGAAGAATACCAGCAACCTAAACCAGGAGAGATCCTTTACAAATGGTATTTATAGTGAAGGTTATTTAAACCGAAATGAACATTTGCAATAGAATATATTTAAGACTGAGATAAGAAAATTAAAATAGATGTTATTTAAAATTCAGTTGGGATCCTTTTTTGCCACAACCTTGCCAACACTTGTTATTTCTTGTCTTTTTGATTCTAGCCATTCTGACAAGGGTAAAGTGATATCTCATTGTGGTTTTGATTTGCATTTCCCTGATGAGCATCTTTTCAGGTGTCTGTTGGCCATTTCTGTGTCTTCTCTGGAAAAATGTCTACTCTGGTCCTCTACCCATTTTCAACAGAATTATTTCTATTTTTGGTATTCAGTTGCAAAAGTACTTTGAGTTCTTGCCATTTGCAACAACATGGATGGACCACAAGGGTATAATACTAAGTGAAATAAGTCAGAGAAAGACAAATACCATATGATTTCACTCATATGTGGAATTTAAGAAACAAAACAAACAAAAAGCAAAGAAAAAAAGAGACAACAAAGGCAATCTCTTAAAATACAGAGAACAAACAGGTGTTTGCCAGAGGGGCAATGGGTCAGGGGATGGGTGAAATAGATTAAAGAGTTTAGGATTACATTTCTCTTGGCGAGCACTAAGTAATGTATAGAATTGTTGAATCATGATATTGTACACCTGAAACTACTATAATATACACTGTATGTTAATTATACTTCAATATAAAAATAAATAAAAAGATTCAATTGGGACATGTAAGATAGAAAATAATTAATACAGGGATTTAAAATGGGTAAATTTAAGGTAATTTTAAATATGTGGTCAGGGGCGCCTGCGTGCCTCAGTCAATTAAGTATCTGACTTCAGCTCAGGTCATGATATCACAGTTTGTGAGTTCAAGCCCCTGATCGGGCTCAACACTGACAGTGCGGAGCCTACTTCAGATACTCTGTCCCCCTCTCTCTGCCCCTCTCCCACTCATTCCCTCTCTCCCTCTCTCTCTCAAAATAAATAAATAAACTTAAAAAAAATAAGTATATGTTAAGAGACAGAAATACTATTTAAGACTGAAGTAGGGTATTTAATGTGAAGACATACAAAATTGATCAATATTTACAATGAAGATTGTTAAAATGAAAAAATAATATAAATAATTTAAAACTTAAATTTATTCATAGGTGAGTTATATTAAATGTGATTAATATGTAGTTTAAATTATAATTATATTCTTACTATACTTACTGTAAATGTTCTTTTACATACACTACATATACTATACTATGTATACATGATATACTATATTATAATACTATAAATAGCATATATATAGCATTTTATATAATAGACATTATGCAGATGAAACATGGAGAGGAACTGTGTTTTCTAGAGGACAGGATATTGCTGTTGGTGTGAAATCCCAAGAGAATTTTTCTCGGGGAGATGGCCATTAACATTAGGAGGAGATGCTGCCACATATCTGCAGATATGTGCAACAGGCTGTATGGTGGTTTTTCCTTGAAAAAAATCAACCTATACTTTTTACATTTCTGGATTTAATTGGCTTCATCTATTCATCCCCAGAGAACAAGTCCCTCTCTGTTTGGTATTTATGACATTCAAATTCTTAAAAGCACTGTCTGCGTCATTATTCATTACTCCAGCATCACCTCTTAGTCAAATTGGTAATCTTAGGTTTCTTGCCTCCTTCCTCAAAACCCCAAATCTAAATTTTACTTCAGAGACTAAGGGACACTACAGAATAATTCTGAAATTCAGATTATAGGCAATGCCAGGGAATCTACTCCCAGCAGACTGGTCACCCTACCTGGCTGTTAGCTAGTCTTACACCCATGAAAACTTTCCTAATCATCTTCCAGGAATAACTTTTGTTTCAGATTAAAACATTTGATAAAAGAAAATATTTATTTTTCTTTCCCGGAAATACCTTTTCAATTTAGGACTCTCTAAAGGGAAAAATCAAAGGAGTAGAGACTAGATCAGAAAATCTAAGGTCTCCATTTAAGTCCTGGTTTTATTCAGGTTCTGATACAAAGCTAGACACAGAATTTTGAAAGTCATCAGTTGATAAATAGCCATTAAAGCCATGTCATTATATGTACAGAAAAAGGAACCCTTGTGCACTGTTATTGGGGATACAAACAGTAGAGCAGCTGTGGGCTGCTCTACAAGAGTCTACCAACACTTTTTTTTTTCCACATAGCACCTTCCACCTTCAAGCTGATAACAGCATGTCAAATCCTTTTCATGGTACTTTGAATCTCTGACTTTCTCTATCTCTGACCTCTACACCCAAGCCACTGTGAAAAACAGTATGGAGGTTCCTAAAAAATAAAAAAAATAGAACTACCCTATGATCTAGTACTTGCACTACTGGGAACTTACCCAAAGAATACAAAAGCACTAATTCAAAGGGATAAGTTTACTGCAACATTATTGGCAATAGCCAAACTGAAGCAGCAGCCCAAGTGTCCATGGATAGATGAACATATAAAGAAAATCTGGTGTGTGTGTGTGTGTGTGTGTGCATGCACACACACATATGTATATATCAATGAAATCTTGCCATTTGCAACAACATGAATGGATCTAGAAAATATAATGCTAAGTGAAATAAGCCAGTTCAAAAAAGACAAATACCATGTGATTTCACTCATATATAGAATTTAAGAAACAAAACAAATTAATAAAGAAAAAAATAGAAAGCAAAAGACAGACTCTTAACTATAAAGAACAAACAGATGGTTACCAGAAGAGAGGTGGGGGTGGGGGCGGGATGGGTGAAATAGGTGAAGGGATTAGGAGTGCACTTGTCTTGATGAACACTGAGTAATGTAGGGGAGTGCTGGATCACTATATTGTACACCTGAAACTAATATAGCACTTTATGTTAACTATGCTGGAGTTAAATTTTAAAAATACAAGCCATGGTATTAGATAAGGACACTCAGGAGAAAGAGAAAGTGAGGAGAGCAAAGATCCCAGAACAGAACCCCCGGAAACACTAATACTTATTTTTTTCAAATACTAATATTGCAAGGTAGGCAAAGTAGAAATATTCCAACATGGGAAATAACACACATTATATAATACCAGCCAGTCTTACTTTATGTAAGACCATAAAGTCTTACATAAGTGGTTGTCGTTCTCCATATAGCTTGAAAAATTAATCACTATTCTTTCAGATCTTTCAGAAATGTTTTATGGGGTCATTCATTTATTCATTTAACATATATAGTCTTGGGAGCCTATAAAAGGCAATAACAAGGTGAACATCTTTAATTGTGTAACTATTAATCTCAAAAAGAAGTTTTTGATGAGGTATCTATGTAATAGAAATAATCTGCAAAAAAAAAATAAACCTTCCAGTAAATCTGCCCAATTCTAAGACTGCTCTATAAAAACCAAGCCTCCAAGTGTCACTAGGGCAGATTCCGATGCAAAGCCATCTGTAATAGTTTTCCATTGCTATGTAACAAACCACTATAAACACAGGAGCTTAAAATAACATTCATTTATTAGTTCACAGTTCTGTAGGTCGGAAGTGTGACATGGCTGCAATTTCTGCATGAGTATCACAAGGCTGAAATCAATTCGACCAGAGGCTTTGAGGGAAAATCTGTTACCAAGCTCATTCTTGTCTCTGGCAGAATTCAGTTCCTTGTGTTTGTGGAACTAATGTTATTTATTTCTTTGCTGGTCATCAGCTGTGGGCTGCTCTACAAGAGTCGACCAACACTTTTTTTTTTTTTCACATGGCACCTTCCACCTTCAAGCTGATAACAGCACATCAAATCCTTCTCATGGTACTTTGAATCTATGACTTACTCTATCTCTGACCTTTAAACCCAAATTTAAGAGTTTCATTTTGCCATATAAACTCACATAATCATGGAAAGTGATTTCCCATCATATTCAAAGATTCCACCTATACTCAAGGAGAGGGAATTATCTAGGGTGTGTATATCACAGGAGCATAGAGAACGTTTTAGAATTCTGCAAAACACACTATCCTAAACTAGTAATAATCAAGGCAGCCACACGTTCAAACTTCAGCTCAAGCAGATCTACCTTCCCTCACCCAGGTAAAAATAGTTACTTCTAACTTTTGTTAAAGCACCTGTTAACACTTTAGTTCATGAACTTGTTTATACACCCATCTTCCCTTGTAGACAGCAGCTTCTCAGGGACACAGACTAGGTGGGATTCACTGTTACACCTTGAGTTACCAGTATGGGGATTGACACGGAGCAGGTATTCAAAGACTACCACTGGGTGGATGACAAAATGATATAACCCATTGGTGAGCCAAAATGATATAACCCTGTCTTTTGAAATAACTCAAAGGTACGGCTGGTAGGCAAGGCAGGTATGGCTAAACAAGAAGGTGCAAAAGATAATGAGGCCTATAGACACACAACAATAAGACAAAATTTAGATCACATTCTTCTCTTCCATTTCTCCTTTTTCCAAGTACTAACCCTTCATCCTATATTCTGATTCCAATCCTTCCAGTCTCTACCAGGACATCATCCACTTTTCTTCATAAATATTCAATCATGTGCCCTCCATTACTTTTTTCACATCAGCCTAAAAACACATTCAATTTCTATTCAGCCCAAATCTTCCATTTGATTTTGCTTCCAACTCAAGGTAGAGTCCCTTTCCTCCATCCCAACTGATGTTGTTCTAGTCTACCTTTTATCTGGATGAATTGATTTCCCTTCCTCCAGTCTTGCCCTACTTCAATCCGTCTTTCACAATGATACCAGAGTGAACTATAAAACACAAATAAAAATATGACATTTCTATGCTTAAAAATCTTTAAAATATTCCTATCACTCACTGAGTCCAGGTCAAGGTCCTTAATATGGCTTTGGAAACTCTGTGTAACCTGTATTTCTGAGATATTTCCTGCTGTACTCCCATCTGTCACCCATTCCACCACCTCCACCCTATGATTATATGAGGACTCAGTGGTCCCTAAGCACACAGCATGTGTTTTAACCAACGTCTATATTTTCTCATGTTATTTTATCTACCTGAAATGTCCTTTCCTAATGTCCCCAAAGACAGAATTAATTGCTCTCTTTTCATGCACATGTGTCTATTTTAGCACTTCTTAAATAAAACATGTTCTCTTCTGACTGTGAGTTCTCTGGTTTTGTATTAAAGATTAGTTCCTAGAACAAACAGGACAAGGATCCTTTAAAGGAATAGCTACTCATGCATTCATTCTCTTCCTCAAATGTTTGCTGATTCCTCTGTGCCAAATACCATGCTGTGTATGCAGTGGAAACACAGGGGAAGCACTCCCAAGATTCTCAATGGCAATGATTTCTACTATCCCTCATTGCCACTAAAATAGTCAGGCGCAGGGTAGATGCTCCTGTGAAGGACACATGCCAAAAAAAGTCCAGTTCAAGATGAATTAGCTCTTCCATTTTCATCTTTGTGTCTACAGCATCTAACAATGAGTATGGCAAGTAGCAGTGCTTAATAAATGTTTATAAATAGAAGACAAATTAATGATACTACACAGATGGAATAAGGCAGCTAAGGCCACCAAACAGACCATTTTCTTAAGAGGCACTATCCATAGAGTGTCACCACACATTGACACATTTTTTAAGATGTGATTTTTAAATAATGTTATATCCTTCCTAAGCAATTAACAAAACAATGGGAAAATAAAACCTATAAATTCCAATTCGAAATTGGCAAATACTATGCCACTAATATACACTTTATGATGATTCTTTCACAGGCAGCAGATGTACTGTAGAATTAATATGGCTACTCAACTACTAAGTTATGATATGATATGGCAACTAGCAAAGACATCTATCCAGAAATAATCCTAAATAAGAGCCTCTCTCCACTTGACCCTGCCTTACTCTCTCTAGTCAACTTTAATTTTTTTTACATTTATTTATTTGTGATAGACAGAGACAGAGCACAAGTGGGGGAGGGGCAGAGAGAGAAGGAGACACAGAATCCAAAGCAGGCTCTAGGCTCCAAGCTGTCAGCACAGAGCCCGACACAGGGCTCAAACTCACAAACTGTGAGATCATGACCTGAGCCGAAGTCAGACGCTTAATCGACTGAGCCACCCAGGAGCCCCTAGTCAACTTTAGCTAACAGCAAGGAAAACAATAAAATAAGTAAAATAGATCTTTATCATACTTTCAGAGCAATAAAGTTAATGATATGTTGCCACTAAAATTTCTCATTTTCTTTTATGTCACAGTTTGACCATAAATGAAACAATAGAAAAGTTACAACCTCTTCAAATGTGCCCAATCAGATAAAGAACATTTAATTAATGAGGCTGCATGAAAGATTTCAAAAATTCTTCAAACCTTGTGCATAGAATCAGAGAAGGGATAATGAATATTAAATTCATTCTCATGCATTTCACAGATAAAGGATTTGAGGCCTATAAGAAGACAGACTTTCCCAAGGTTACATTAAAAATGGAAGGCAGAGCTAGACTAAAACCCAAGTTTCCTACCACCCACATTGGTTCTTTCAGGGCTTTCTAAATTAAAAATGACCAGTCCATTGGTCTTCTAAAACTTATTGTTGATCATGAAGATGACTTGGGTCTATTTAATTCCAGTACTCCCATTCAAACTAGCCAGCATGGAAGAATGAGAATAAACTAAAATGGGAAATTTTCTTTCATCTCTTGGAGATGAGAAATTCAGGAGATGGAATTTTTAAGAAAGACTACAGAAAATAGTGACAGAAGGCAGAAAAAAATCCTACCACACCAGACAATGATATTCCACAAATTGAGGGGAAAGGGGGAACTATCAGAGCACTGAGATGGCAAACAGAGACAAAGCAAAATTCTGAAGAAGATGCTCCACTGCACAGTTACTATTTACAGCTTCTCAAGTTTACTATATATCTGCAGGTGAAGGGAGGCTGATTCCAAGTCAATATTGGTAATCATTTTCTTATCATAAAGATTGATGTGGAAGAGGCTGCCTTGTGAAGTCAAGATTTCCCTATAAATGGGACAGAGGCTGGGCATTATAGAAAATAGTCTGTCCATTTGGTGGAAAGCAATTCATGAATATACTCCATGATTTCAGGTATCCTTTATAATCTTAAGACTATTATTTTAGAGTGGAACTTTATAAGTAAAAAATGACTTGGGTTGGGATTGGGAAGATTTCTGGTGTCTCCCAAATTATACTGTATAACTAATTTCCCATGTGCTTCATTAAATGAATTCAATTCACTAAGTACTAAAGAAGTTGATGTGTATAATATTTGTTGGCTGTTAGAAACGTGAGTGAAGGTTATAGAAGTGACCATAACATGGTCCTAGTCATAAGGCCTGAGTCAACTATACAGTGGAAAATAAGCAGTTGTTGTATCTACCTGATGTTATAAAAGCCAGAGTAACTTGCTGAACAGTATGATATACATAAAAGAACGTGAATTTACTATCATGAAACACAAAACATATATAATCTCATTGGCCAATATTTATTGAGTGTTTTCTCTGTGCCAGGACATGAACAAAGGTATTTTTCGGCATAATCAAGCCTCTACAGTAGGTAATATTATTATTCCTTTTTTAAAATTTCAAATTATTTTTTTAATTTAAATATGATTTACATACAATATTATATTAGTTTCAAGTATACAAATAGTAATTTGACCTTTAAGTCTAGTTATCAGTCAACACCATAAAGAGTTACTACAGGTATGGGGTGCCCGGGTGGCTCAGTCGGTTAAGTGTCTGACTTCAGCTCAGGTCACGATCTCACAGTTTGTGAATTCAAGCCCTGCACTGGGCTCTGTGCCAACAGCTCAGAGCCTGGAGCCTGCTTCAGATTCTGTGTCTCCTTCTCCCCTCTCCCTCCCCCCTCCCTCCCTCTCTCTCAAAAATGAATAAATAATAAATTTTCAAAAAGAGTTAATACAATGATTCTTCACTATATCCCCCATGCTGTCTGTACATTATAACCCCATGACTTACTAATTTTATAACTGGAAGTTTGTAGTTCTTGATCCCCTTTATCCATGTCACCCCCCAACATCAATCTCCCCAGTGGCTACCATCAAACTGTTTTCTGTATCTGGAAGTCTGTGTTTTGTTTGATTTTCTTTGTTTTGTGTTTTAGATTCCACATATAAGTGAAATCATGTGGCATTTGCCCTTCTCCATCTACTTTCTTTCACTCAGCATAATACCCTCAAGTTCCATCCATTTTGTGCAAATGGCAAGATTTCATTCTTTGTTATAGCTATATACATACATCTTCTTTATCTATACGTCTATTGATGGCCACATAGGTTGTTACCATATTATGACTATTGTAAATAATGCTGCAATAAACATAGGGGTCATTTACCTTTTCAAATTACTGTTTGCATTTTCCTCACATAGTTACCCAGCAGTGTAACTGTTGGGTCATGTGGTAGTTCAATTTTTAATATTTGAAGAACCTAGATACTGTTTTCCATAGAGACTGCACCATCATTCCCACCAACAGTGCATGAGGGTCCCCTTTTTTCTTGATAATAGCACCAAATAACTCTTCCAAATTAAATCCTCTTTGAAATATTGGCAGAATTTACCAGTAAATCTGTCTAAACTTCTGTTTGTTGGAAGGTTTTGATTATTAATTCAATCTCCATAAGTAATCATTCTACTCAGATTTTCTTTTATTCCTGATTCAGTTTCAGAAACTTTTGTTTTTATCAATTTATCCATTCCTTCTGGATTATCCAGTTTGTTGGCATATTATTGTTCACAGTAGCCTCTTACAATCCTCTGTATTTCTGTGGTACTGGTTGTAACTTCTCTTTAATTTCTGATTTTATTTGAGTCCTTTTCTTTTTTTCTCTTGGTGATCTTTTTAGTCACTATTTCATTGACTTCCACTCTGATCTTCATTATCACTTCCTTCTACTAACTTGGAGCTTCATGTTTTTCTAGTTCCATTAGGTGTATGGTTAGATTGTTTGAAATTTTTCTTTTTTTGAGATAAGCCTGTATTGCAATGAACATCCCTTTTAGAACCACTTTTTCTGTATCACACAGATTTTCCTGTCACCACAGATATTCCTATGTCATATTTCTGTTTTCATTTATCTCTGTGTAATCTTTTTGTGTCTCCTTGATTTCTTCTATGATGCAATAGTTGTTCTGTAACATGCTGTTTCATTTCCATGTGTTTGTAGTTTTTTCAGTTTTCTTCTTGTAATTGATTTCTAGTTTTGTAGTGGGAAAAGATGCTTGATATAATTTGAATCTTCTTGAATTTTTTGAGACTTATCTTGTGCTCTACTATTTGATCTATTTTGGTAAATATTCCATATATACTTGAAAAGTATGTGTATCTGTTGCTTTTGGATGAAATGTTCTGTATATATCTATTAAGTCCATCTGGTCTAATAGGTCATTTAAGGGCAATGTTTCCTTATTGATTTTCTGTCTGTATGATCCATTATTGATATAAGTGGGCTGCTAAAATCCCCTACTATAATAGTATTGCTTTTAATTTCTCACTTTAGGTCAGTTAATATTTCTTTTATGTATTTTGGTGCCTCTATGTTGGGTGCATATATATTTCTAAATGTAATATCTTCTTGCTCTATTGACCCTTGTATCATTATGTCTTGCCCCACTTTGTCTTTTATTAAAGTCATTATTTTTAAGGCTATATTATCTGACATAAATAAAGCTACACCAGCTTTCTTTTTGTTTGCATTTGCATGGAATATATTTTTCCATTCCTTCCATTCCAGTCTGTGTGCCCTTAATTCTGAAGTGAGTCTCTTGTAATCAGTATAGAAATGAGTCTTGTTTTTTTTCTTTTTGTTTATTTTAATCTATTCAGCCATTCTATACCTTTTAATTGGAGGATTTAGTACATTTACATTTAAAGTAACTATTGATAGGTACATTTGGCCATTTTATGCAGTTCCTCTCTGTTTCTTCTCTTTCTTACCTTATGATATGACAGATTCCTTTAGTGTTATGTTTAGATTCATTTTTTTTTTGTATATTTACTATAGGTTTCTGCTTTGTGGTTACCATGAGGTTCACATATATCATTATATATATGAAACAGACTCTTTTAGTTTAATAGTAACTTAAATTTGAACACCTTCCAAAACTCCTCCCCACAATGTTTTCCTTTCAATGTTACATTTTACTTCCTCTTATTGTACGTATATCTTAACTAATTATTGCAGTTTTAGTTAATTTTACTACTTTTGTCTTTTAACCTTCATACTACTCTTATAAGTGATTTTACCACTCCCTTTACAATATTGTTACCTTTTCCACTGAGATTTTTAACTTTCCATGTTTTCTTGTTGTTTATTAGTGCCATTAGTTTTCAGTTTAATAAAATTTCTTTGACATTTCTCATATCAATTATTGTAAGGCCAGTTTAGTACTGATCAAACCTTTTTGTTTTTCTTATGGAAAATTCTTTATCTCTCCAATTCTGAATGATGACCTTTCTGGGTAGAGCATTCTTCATTGGAATCTTTTCATTTCAGCACTTTGAATATGTACACTCCCTTCTGGCTTGCAAAGTTTCTCCTGAAAAAATCTGCTAAAAGCCTTATGGGGTTTAATTTGTACATAGCAAGTGGATTTTCTCTTGCTCCTTTTAAGATTCTCTGTCTTTAACTTTTGACGTTTTAATTATAATTCTGGTGTGGATCTCTCTGGATTCATTTTATTTTGAAATCTATGGGCTTCCTGAACCTGGATGTCTGTTTTTTTCCTCAGGTTAGTAAGTTTTCAGCCATTATTTCTTCAAATAAATCTTCTGCCCCTTTCTCTCTTCTACTTCTGAGACTTGTATAAGGCAAATTTTATACTGCTTGATGGTGTTCCATGACTCTCTTAAATTTCTACCCTCTTCCCCCTCTTCCCCTTCTTCTTCTTCCTTTTCTTCCCTTTCTCCTACTTCTTCTTGGCTATACTGTCTAGGTGAGTTCCAATGGTTTATCTTTCACCTTGATGATCTGTTCTTCTGTTTCATCCAGTCGTCTATTGGACTGCACTAGTATATATTTCAGTAAAATTATTGTATTCTTCAGCTCAGTGATTTCTGTTTGGTACTTTCTTAGATTTTCTATCTTCTTATTGAAGTTCTCACTGTGTTCTTCTATTTTTTTCTTTCCTGAGTTCACTGTGAATCTTTATAACCATAACTATAAATTCTTTATCAGATAGATTACGCTTCCCTGTATTAGTAAGAACTTCTTCTGAGGCTTTCTCTTATCTCTCATTTAAAATACATTTCACTATTTCCTCATTTTCCTTGATTCTCTGTGTTTGTTTCTATGTATTAGACAAAACAACTACATCTTTCAGTTATGAAGGTACATCTTGTGTAGGTGATAAAGCTTCATGTTCACTCTTGTTCTTGATTGTGTCTCAAACCTTTGTGATTTTCCAAAAATATGATTTATTCTTCATATGTATTCATTGTTTAGGGTGTGCCAGGACCTATAGGTATTCCAAGGGGAGGAATCTCATTTAGCATCTAGTTTTGGGCTGATTGGAGGTCAGATCCTCAGGCAGAGGATTTTAAATTATGCAAATAATATACAGTCCATCGGAGTTGCAATGTATATCCTGCTAGACTCCATATTTGGAGATTTGGAGCAGTTTCCTGCGCAACCAGTTGGAAAAAATCAGGACTCCGTACAAGTATATAAGCTCCTTTCTAGGAGGTCTTGTTGAATTGTGGTAAGGCCAAGGGTATGTTCAAGAATGTTGTCTCCCTGCTTACATTTATTGAGAGTACCTCTTTAGCCTTTAGATGTGTGGAAGACTTAAAGTTTGTCCCTCAGGCTGAATCTCCAGGCTAAGTAAATAAGCCTTTTTTCAAAAGAAGAGCTGGGGTTGTGCTTCTGTATATTGTCTGTGCAATGGCCCGGCGAGTGGTGCACTGCCAAAAATTGTATTTCCAACTGCTGCATGGAGCTCAGAAACATGAACCACCTTGCCCACTAGGGCCAGGTGATTAAGGGGCATTCCCTGTGTGGATTCTGTATGCTCTACATTGGTTGTGTGGCTAAACAGCTTGAAAATAGAGAAGGCCCTGCATACTAACTGACTTCAGAAGGGCAGAGGGAAAATGTCTTGATGTGTACCCATGGGCTTTAGGAAAGCAGCAGACAACTGCCTTCTCTGTGACCATCCACCAGCTTTAGGCTGGGACCAGGAGAATGCTGTGATGTCTTGCACTTGCCAGCCCCAATGTACACTCCTTACAACTTCTCAGAGTCTCCAACATCAATAAGACAGCAGGACAGTGCAGCCACCAGTTGCCCATGCCTGTCTCAGCTCAGCAGAGTGAAGGTATCATGCCCAAGCATACCTACATATGCTAGCAGAGTAGGTGGAGAGCCCACAAATTATGTTCACAAGGGCATCCATCTCTGGAGACTGCCCCAAGTGTCACCTACCCCTCCAGCAGATGCCCCTACACCAGCCAATGGATGGATCTCCCTCATATACAGTCCAGGATATACATATATAGACTACAAAGGACCAGAGATATCACATCAAACATGAAATATAAAGATAACAAAATGGCACTAAATTCATATCTTTAAATAATCACTCTGAATGCAAATGGACTAAATACCCAATCAAAAGACATAGGTTATCAGATGGATTAAAAAAAAATATCTACCTATATGCTGCCTACAAGAGACTCATTTTAGACCTGAGGATACCTGCACATTGAAAGTGGGGGATAGAGAACCATCTATCATGCTAACAGATATCAACCCGGAGTAGCCATACTTCTCAGACAAACTAGATTTTAAAATAAAGACTGTAACAAGAGATGAAGAAGGGCATTATATCATAACTAAGGAGTCTATCCATCAAGTAGAGCTAACAATTATAAATATTTATACCCTCAATTGGGAGCTCCCAAATATATTAAAAAATTAATTACAAACTTAAGCACACTTACTAATAAAATACTGTAATTGTAGGAAACGTTAATACTCCACTTACAACAATGGACAGATCATCCAGGCAGAAAATAAATAAGGAAACAATGGCTGTGAATGACACATTGAACTAGATGGACTTAATATATTCAGAACTTATCATCCTAAAGCAGCAGAATACACATTCTCCTCGAGTGCACATAGAACTTTGTCCACAATAGATCACATACTGGGTCACAAAACAGCCCTTCAAAAGTACAAAAAGATTGATCACACCATGCACATTTTCAGATCACAATGCTATGAAACTTGAACTCAATCACAAGAAAAAATTTAGAAAGTCCCCAAATACATGGAAGTTAAAAAACATCTTAAGATAGAATGAATGGGTTAACCAGGTAATTAAAGAAAAAACTAAAAAATACATGAAGAAAATGAAAATGAAAACACAAAACTCCAAACCCTTTGGGATATAGCAAAGGCAGTCATAAGAGGAAAATATATTGCAATTCAAGCCTACCTCAAGAAGCAAGAAAGGTCCCAAATATACAACCTAACCTTACACCTACAGGAGCTGGGAAAGCAGCATGAAATAAAGCCCAAAGACAGCAGAAGAAGATAAATAATAAAGATTAGAGGAGAAATAAACAATATGGATTTGAAAAAAAAAAGACAGTAGAACAGATCAATAAACTAAGAGCTGGTTTTTTGAAAGAAATAAGAAAATTGATAATATCCTAGCCAGACTTCTAAAAAGAAGACAGAAGCCCCAACTAGGTAAAATCACAAATGAAAGAAGAGAGATCACAATCAACATCACAGAAATATAAACAATTATAAGAGAACATTATGAAAAATCATGTGCTAAAAAACTAGACAATCTGGCATAGACAAATTCCTAGACACTCCTAACTACCAAAACTGAAATGGAAAGAAATAGAAAATTTGAACAGACCCATAACCAGCAAAGAAATTGAGTCTGTTATCAAAACTCTCCCAACAAATAAGAGTCTTGGGACAGATGGCTTCCCACGAGAATTATACCAGAAATTTATTTTTTTTTTAATTTAAATCCAAGTTAATTAAAACATAGTATAATAATGATTTCAGGAATAAAATTTAGTGACTAATCACTTATATATAACACCCAGTGCTCATCCCAACAAGTGTCCTCCTATTATAATGTCCCTTGACCATTTAGTCCATTCCCCCACCAATATCCCTCCAGCAACCCTCAGATTGATCTCTGTATATAAGTGTCTCTTATGGTTTGTCTCCCTCTTTGTTTTTATATTTTTGCTACCCTTCCCTTATGTTCATCTGTTTTGTATCGTAAATTCCACATATGATGGAAATCATACATTTGTGTTTCTATGACTGACTTACCTCACTTAGCATAATACACTCTATTGATGTTGTTGCAAAAGGCAAGATTTCATTCTTTTTGATCACCAAGTAATATTCCATTCCATATATATATATATATATATATATATATATATATACATACATATATATACATACACACACACACACACACACACACACATACACATACCACATCTTCTTTATCCATTCATCAGTCAATGGACACTTGGGCTCTCTATATACTTAGGCTATTGTCAATACTACTGCCATAAAAACTGGGGTGCATGTGACCCTTCAAATCAGCACTCCTATATCATTGGAAAAATACCTAGTATAGCAATTGCTGGGTCGTAGGGTAGTTCTATTTTTAATTTTTTGAGGAACACCCATACTGTTTTCCAGAGTGGCTACCCCAGGTTGCATTCCTAACAACAGTGCAAGAGGGTTCCTCCTCCACATCCTCACCAACATCTGTTGTTGCCTGAGTTGTTAATTTTAGGCACTTTTACCAGTGTCAGGTGGTATCTCAGTGTGGTTTTGATTTGCATTTCCCTGATGATGAATAATGATGGGGATTTTTTCATGTGTCTGTTAAGCCATCTGGATGTCTTCTTTGGAGAAGTATCTATAGATGTCTTCTGCCCATTTCTTCACTGGATTATTTGTTTTTCAGGTGTTGAGTTTTGTAAGTTCTTCACAGATTTTTGATACTGACCCCTTTATCTGACACATCATTTGCAAATATCCTCTCCCATTCCATCAGTTGCCTTGTAGTTTTGCTGGTTGTTTCCTTCACTGTGCAGAAGTCTTTTGTCTTGATGAGGTCTCAATAGTTCATTTTTGCTTTTGTTTCCCTTGCTTCCAGAGACAGATCAAGTAAGAAGTTGCTGTGGCTAAGGTCAAAGAGGTTGCTGTCTGTTTTCTCCTCTAGGATTTTGATGGTTTCCTGTCTTACATTTAGATCTTTCATCCATTTTGAATTTATTTTTGTGTATGGTGTAAGAAAGTGATCTAGGCTCATTCTTCTGCATATTGCTGTCCCGTTATCCCTGCACCATTTGCTAAAGAGGCTGTCTTTTTTACATTAGATACTCTTTCCTACTTTGTTGAATATTAGTTGGTCATATATTTGTGGGTCCTTTTCTGGGTTTTCTATTCTACTCCATTGATCTGTGTGTCTGTTTTTGTGCCAATACTATACTACCTTGATGATCACAGCTTTGTAATGTAGACTAATGTCAGGGATTGTGATGCCTCCAGCTTTGGTTTTCTTTTTCACCTTTACATTGGCTATTTGGGGTCTTTTATGGTTCCATACAAACTTTAGGACTGTTCGTTCTAGTTCTGAGACGTATGCTGGTGCTATTTTGATAGGTATTGCACTGAATGTGTAGAGTGCTTTTAGTACCATTGACATCTTAACAATATTTGTTCTTCCAATCCATAAGCATGGAAGAAACAATGATTCCTTGATATCTCTTTCTGTTGCTTCATTATTGAGGTATAGAAATGCAACTGATTTCTGTACATTGATATTATATCCTGACCCTTGCTGATTCCTGTATCAGCTCTAGCAGTTTTTTGGTGGAGTCTTTCAGGTTTTCCATGTAGAGAATCATGTCATCTGCAAAGAATGAAAGTTTGAGTTCTTCTTTGCCTATTTGATGCCTTTATTTCATTTTGTTGTCTGATTGCTGAACTAGGACTTCCAAGACTATGTTGAACAACAGTGGTGAGAATGGACGTCCCTTTTGTGGTCCTTATCTCAGGGGGAAAACTCTCAGTTTTTCCCCATTGAGGAATGATATTAGCTATGGGTCTTTCATATATGTTTTTTATGATGGTAAGTTAGGTTCCTTCTATTCTGACTTTCTTGAGGGTTGTTATCAAGAAACAATCAGCAAAACTACAAGGCAACTGATGGAATGGAAGAGGATATTTGCAAATGACATATCATATAAAGGGGTCAGTATCAAAAATCTATGAAGAACTTACAAAACTCAACACCTGAAAAACAAATAATCCAGTGAAGAAATAGGCAGAAGACATCAATAGATACTTTTCTAAAGAAGACATCCAGATGGCTAACAGACACATGAAAAAATGCCAAACATTACTCATCATCAGGAAAACAGCGAAGGAAACAATCAACAAAACTAAAAGGCAATGGTCGGAATGGCAGAAGGTATTTGTAAATGACATATCAGATAAAGGGTTAGTATCTAAAATCTGTAAAGAACTTACCAAACTCAACACTCAAAAAAAACAAATAATCCAGTGAAGAAATGGGCAGAAGACATCAAAATTACTTTTCCAAAGAAGACATCCAGATGGCTAACAGTAATGTGAACAGATGCTCAACATCACTCATTATCAGGGAAATACAAATCAAAATGACAATGAGTACCACCTGACACCTGTCATAATGGCTAAAATTAACAACTCAGAAAACAAATGTTAGCAAAGATGTGGAGAAAGGGTACCCCTCTTGCACTGTTGTTGGGAATGCAAATTGGTGTAGCCATTGGAAAACAGTGTGGAGGTTCCTAAAAACATTAAAGTACAGAAATACTATACAACCCAGCAATTGCACTTCTAGGACTTTATCAAAAGGATGCAAAAGTGCTGATTTAAAGTGGCACATGCACCCCAATGTTTACAGTGGAGCTATGAACAATAGCCAAATTTTGGAAAGATCCCAAATGTTTCTCAGCTGATGAATGGATTAAGAAGATGTGGTATATATACACAATGGAATACTACTCGGCGATGAAAAAGAATGAAATCTTGCCTTCTGCAACAATGTGGATAGAACTAGAGGATATTATGCTAAGTGAAATAAGTTAGAGAAACACAGATATTATATGATTTCACTCATATGTGGAATTTGAGAAATTGAGCAGATTAACATGGGGGAAAGGGAGGAAAAATAAGAGAAAAACAGAGAGGGAGGCAAAACATAGGAGTCTTAAATACAGACAACAACCTGAGTGTTGCTTTAAGGGGTGGGTTACATGGGTGATGGGTATTAAGGAGGGCACTTTTTGGGATTAGCACTGGATGTCATTTGTAAGAGATGAATCACTAAGTTCTACTCATCAAGCCAAGAGTACACTGTATGTTAACTAACTTGAATTTAAAAAAAGGAATAGTTAATGAAGAAAAAAAAAAGAAATCCTAGTAAAGAAGTAATGGGTCAACCATTAAATTAAAGAAGAGATACAAAAAATAAATGGATGCAAATGAAAATGAAAACACAACAGTCCAAACTCTTTGGGATGCAGCAAAGGCAGTCCTAAGAGGGAAATATATTGCAATTAAGGCCTAGCTCAAGAAGCAAGAAAAGGTCCCAAATATAAAACCTAACCTTACACCTAAAGGAGCTAGAAAAGGAAAGGCAAATAAAACCTAAAGCCAGCAGAAGAAGGGAAATAATAAAGATTCTAACAGAAATAAATGATATAGAAACAAAAAAAAATATGGTAGAACACAACAAGGAAACTAAGACCTGGTTCTTTAAAGAATTAACAAAATTGATAAACCCTTAGCCAGACTTATCTAAAAGAAAAGAGAAAGGACCCAAATAAACGAAATCACAAATGAAAGAGAAGAGATCACAACCAACACCACAGAAATACAAATGATTATAAGAGAATACTATGAAAAATTATATGTCAACAGAATGAGCAATCTGTAAGAAATGGACAAATTCCCAAAAACTCACAAACTACCAAAACTGAAACAGGAATACATAGAAAATTTGAACAGACCATAACCAAAAAAGAAACGGAATCAGTAATCAAAAATTTCCCAACATCAGGCCTAAAAAGAATTTTATCAGACCCTCACCAACTTTTCTCCCTTCACACCTGAATTTGATTAAAATTTTAGATAATTGGTCATTGTATACGTGATCAGCTGCTAGGCTCTTGGGCCATCCATTTAGAGAGGTTCAAGAGGTGTTTTCGGAGCCTCTGTTTAATGAAGTACATTTTATTTTGATTTATCACAACTACTCCAAGTCTTGTCTAGAAATTTTAAGCCATTATAGTCAGTTTTTGCATTCTAAATGATTTCTAGCATTTATTTTTAATCTTTTCATGCCAATTTCCTGTTGTAAATCCTTGAATAAGCCATTTCCCTATCTGGGCCACAATGGCTTCACCCACTGTAAGCCCATGCTACATATATGGCATAAAGAAACATTAACTCTGGATAATTTTTCTTCCAATGTTCCCAAAATAACCTGCCTAATTTTGGCAAAAATTTCATTTTTGTTTTATCAAAAGTAACTAACTTTGGGGTGCCCAGGTGGCTCAGTCAGTTAAGCATCTGGCTTAATTTTGGTTTAGTCATGATCTCATAGTCCGTGAATTTGAGCCCTGCATTGGGCTCTACACTGGCAGCATGGAGCCTGCTTGAGATTCTCTCTGCCCCTCCCCTGCTTGCTCTCTCTCTCTCTCTCTCAAATAAAACAAAAAACAAAAACAAAAACAAAAACAAAAAACAAAACACACAAAAAAACCCACAAAAGACTAACTTCAACCTTTTATTGTTGTAGTTTCAAAAAATAGGGCATCATAGGGGCGCCTGGGTGGCTCAGGTCATGATCTCATGGTTCGTGGGTTTGAGCTGCCTGTCAGGCTATGTGCTGACTGCTCAGAGCCTGGAGCCTGTTTGGGATTCCGTGTCTCCCTCTCTCTAACTACCCTCACCCCCTACCCCCGCTCACACCCAGTATCTCTCAAAAATAAATAAAACATTTTAAAAAATTCAAAAAAATTAGGGCATCATAAACAACAACCTTTAGAGGCTAGAGCAGTTCCAGGAGGTCCTTACACAACAGCCAGCATTACTATTACTTTCAGTCTATGCTCTATTTTGTACTCTCCAAAAACAGGATTCATGTCTATAACATCTCGATAATCCACCACATGTCAGTCATAGTCTGATACCTGCTTATGCCAATGAAGGAAGTGCAGTATGGAGGAAAAATAATGAATTTGGAGTACAATTTTCAGAACTTACACCAAGACAAGTTAACTAACCTCTCTAAGACTCAGGGTTAAAATGATTAATAATAATACATTCTTGCAGGAACACTGTAAGGAGCAAATTAGATGACTGGTATGGACCTGTAAACTCTAAAGTACTATACAAAATGTTAACTGTGATAAGCGTGATGGAGTGGTTATTTTTAAGTTTACAAAGGTAGAGGGGAAATGATTCTTGGGGGAGGGGATGAAAAAAATCTGGGTCCTAGCCCTAGCTCTGCAGCTTATTTATTAGCTGTGTTATTTTGTACTAGTCATTTTCCCTTTCTGAATCTAAGCTTCCTTGTCTATATAATCAGGCAGTTGGACTAGCTGAATGCTACAGCTATTTACAGCTCTATCATTGAATGACCAATAGCTCCTTGAAGGCACATACTTTTTTTATCTTTGTACCTTCACTGCCTAGCACATAACACGTAACAGATGTTAAAACAGCATGTAATGAGTGCCTAGTTCATAGCATGTAATAAGTGTTAACACTGTTGATTTCAACTAAATGCATCTATAAAGCAGAAAGAATAAGGAAAAGGGACAGTTTCAACATATGCTAAATAGATAGAATCAATAACATTTGGTGACAGATTGGTAAGAGAGTGAGTGGGGAACCAGATTAATGAATTTCAACTGATCAGATTCAGGTGATCAGATTCTAGCAAGAGGAACTATCAGTGACAAAATAATTGCCAGCATATCCTTAGAAAGTTTTGTTTTAAAGAATCTAGTTATTTAATATGAGGAAGAGAATACTCAGAATCAGCCACCACAAGCTCTTCTTCATTCAATAAATAGCTTAAAGCTTGGATCAAAGCATTAATGAATATTTCATGTCACTTTTGAATATTCCAATTTCTGTGATATTACAGAGTTAGAAATGTAAGAGTTAATTAGCTTTGGCTATACTGGTTCTGAGAGATGAGTACAGAATGTGACTGAGATCTGGGAAAGGCCTCCTAATGTAAAAATTATAATCTCTGAACTAAAAGATGTGATACATGGTCTGCTGGACATTTTGGGGGATGTTTTTCATGTCAAGGATATGTGTGACATCTTCTACAGATATGAAGATGCCCAAGACAATTTGGAGGTTTATGGTAACAAGGTAATTTTAAATTGGGCTATTGTAAGAAATCCAGGGAAAAAAAACTGACTGGAGTATAGAGATCATCTATTTGAATCCTGCCATTTGACTGATAAGAAAATTGGGAAAGTTGTCCAAGATCACACATTGGATTAATGGCAAAGCTGCTATTAGGGGAATTAAAAAGAAACGAAAGTAATATTCTTTGAGCATCTACTATGTGTCATGTTGTGTTAGGCAGCTTTATATGTGTTATCTCAATTAATGCCATATACACAGGGGACAGGCTTAGTAGCTTCATTTTACAGATGGAGAAATGGATGTAGAGAGTTCAAGTAAATTGTCCAAGGTTATACTGATAGTAAATTTCAGAGTCAGGATTGATTTCAAATTGGCCCACAGGGTCAAATCCTTGATCCAGGTTTAACACTATGCTATCTCTCTATTACTCACTAAGGAGAATATTCTATCATGGTTTGCCAGGGACAGTCCTAGTTATGCATATTTTCCTGGTAATTTTCAATAGTACCACCTTACACAAAAATTTCAGGTTTGGAGATAAATTATATGACCAACTTACTTTTTACTTATGAATTGAAAATTGTAAAGCATTGTTCACTTTCTTTCAAAAAAAATTTGTGACTCAAAAGTTGGGTGCTCTTAAGTTTCCTTTATTACTAGTGGATCTTCAGAGAAAACTGGCTTTGTTTTAAAATAAAGAAAAAAATGTTCTTCTCATTGCTACTTTTGAGGTTTTTCTCTCATCCATAGGTCAAATATTATTAATAAAGAAAGAAAATTCAAGAAAAAGAGATGGGGAATACTTAAGCTAGGAAAGGTGTCTATCTAATAGTTAGACAATTAGCAAGTCACAAGCAGGGAGAGGGCCACATATCCATTTAAAGACAAATGGCACAGAAGACTCTGAAAAGATTATATTGGATATGGATCAGATCCTTGTTTCAATTAAGCATATTAAGAGTATAAATAAAAACATGAATAGACACTTCTCTAAAGAAGACATCCGGATGGCCAACAGGCACAGGCTCAACATCGCTCCTCATCAGGGAAATACAAATCAAAACCACACTCAGATATCACCTCACGCCAGTCAGAGTGGCCAAAATGAACAAATCAGGAGACTATAGATGCTGGAGAGGATGTGGAGAAACAGGAATCCTCTTGCACTGCTGGTGGGAATGCAAATTGATTCAGCCACTCTGGAAAACAGTGTGGAGGTTCCTCAAAAAATTAAAAATAGACCTACCCTATGACCCAGCAATAGCACTGCTAGGAATTTACCCAAGGGATACAGGAGTACCGATGCATAGGGGCACTTATACCCCAATGTTTATAGCAGCACTCTCAACAATAGCCAAATTATTCAAAGAGCCTAAATGTCCATCAACTGATGATTGGATAAAGACATTGTGGTTTATATATACAATGGAGTACTACGTGGCAATGAGAAAGAATGAAATATGGCCCTTTGTAGCAACATGGATGGAATTGGAGAGTGTGATGCTAAGTGAAATAAGCCATACAGAGAAAGATAGATACCATATGGTTTCACTCTTATGTGGATCCTGAGAAACTTAACAGAAACCCATGGGGGAGGGGAAGGAAAAAAAAAAAAAGAAGTTAGAGTGGGAGAGAACCAAAGCATAAGAGACTCTTAAAAACTGAGAACAAACTGAGGGTTGATGGGGGGTGGGAGGGTGGGCGGTGGGTATTGAGGAGGGCACCTTTTGGGATGAGCACTGGGTGTTGTATGGAAACCAATTTGACAATAAATTTCATATATTGAAAAAAAAGAGTATAAATAATTAACATCCATTAGCAGTCTACAGTTAACAAGTAGCTTCATTCACTTAGGTGTTTATTCACTTTTCAGTCATTCATCCAATAAACACTCAGTGAGTCCTATTCTGCGCTGAACTTAAGCTACATACTATAACTTCTTGAGGACAGAGGTAATGTGGGTCTGCTTGCTAAACTCACAACACTTGGCACAGTTGTTGACATATAATAGGTGGTCAGTAAACATAATGAGGATGAATATGCATGAATACTAAGATTACTAAGAGGCTGTCCAAAAACTCCCTGTGTAGTAGAAGAGAAAGACAAATTAAACCTGAAAATATAATGCCACAAATATAAAACAGAGGGAACCCATGGAACCCTGAAAACCTGAGAAGGCAACTAAAACAGCCTGGAGGGTAGGGGTCAGAGAAAACATCCTGGATAGCTTATACTTAAACTGAATTTTGAAATAACCATTGGCAATATAGAGTCTCACTTGGTTATAATTACAATCCAAAAAGTAGAAATTTTTACTACCTTCCAAAGAAAGAAACTAAGTCTCAGGAAAACTAGTGATTTGTCCAAAGTTACACTATTTTCACATTAATCTACCCCTTTATTAGCTCCAAGGAAGTCACAGTGCGAGGACAGGGACCTTGGCATTTTGATATTTGAGGTTTGAAGAAGAAATCCTAAAAATGAGTATACCTTCTTTGAACAAAGAGGAACTAAGTCAGGGCCAGAATGGAGGAAACTTTAAGAGGAAGAAGCAAAGGTAAGTTTAACAGTGCATTAATGCATTTTTTCGTTCCCAGATCAGATATTTGTTGAGAACTTACTATGTATCAGGCACAGAAGACACACAGATGAAATACATATTTCTGATTTCAAAGAACTCAACGTCCAGTAAGGTAACACAGGCACATACCAGCAGAGGAAGAGAAAAGAAAGATTTGGAGCTGATACCTAATCCAAGAATGAAAAACAACAACAACAAAACATCATTTTCCTACGTGAAAGCAGATTAGTAAAACAGGAATACTAAACCCAGGAAGTGGGGTTCCATGATGAGAGAGACCATGTCTGACACTTTTATCACATTCCACAACAAATGCCACCCTCTTCTGGTACCCCTATTCTGGTACTGAGCTCAAGACCAGGCATGAGAAAGGTTTCTAATAAGGTTTGCTGAGATGAATAAACTAATGAATGAATGAATAACAAGTAGCAGATGAAGATGTGCCTCCCTCCCAAAGACCACTGACATTTTAATACCAGGTAGATAAGCTGCGGAGACATTTTAAGAAAATATAATTTTTTTATCCTTTCACATAGGAAAACAATAATTCCCAGCCCTGATTGCATGCCCAACCCTACCCTTACACATACTCACACATACACATGCATACGTGACAACATGCAGGCTGACTCAGACTGCTAGGAATTATTGATTATTATTATTATTCCCAGTGAATTCCTCTAATTTTATTTTTAAGTGACTTTGGGTAGGTCACTTTCCCTCTTTGAGCCTGTCTTTTCATCTGTAATACTTTCAGAATAAGCACTGCTTTAGCTACCTTACAAGGCTGCTGTAACGCTAACATGAGATAGATGACATAGATGTTACAGTGCTGTAGAATATTCCCTTGCCCCATGTCCACTATATAAGCAGATGTGACCATCATGTCTATATCCCACTGTCTTGTGTACAAAGATTGCTTGATGACTTTGCCAAGTGAATGAATGCATATCATGATTATTCTAGACTGTAAAGAGAATGGCAAAAAGGAATCCAGCAGCCTGATCTAGATGGTTTTGCCATTCCTAGGAAACACTAAACTAAAAACTAAACAGAAAGGAGCCTACATATAGAAGAAGTGGTCTGGTAATAAATCACACATTTACATAAGCTATGAATCATTCTGTATAATTAGAATAAATAATTTTCCTATAAATCAAGGCCTGGCAGCTATGAAGGTCTGATGTTTATCCCCCTCAAACCATCTAATTATTGTGAGAAGATAACAAATGATTCTTCTTTGAAGGAGAAGAAGTCAAAGGAGGAGATTTTGAGGGACAAGCATCATTGAATCAAATGGTTGAAATGAAGGCAAAAGAGACGAAATGAAGGCAAAAGAGATGAAATGATTCCCAATGATTCATCTTTTTGCTTCAGTACTGTTCCTGGGCTTGGCAAGGCATTGGTGGACTAGTATTTTGTGCCTGAGAAGGAGATGTTCACAGTAATCCCAAATTTATATGTCTGAATTATCACAGTTTCTGGGTAAACAGTGGCTTCCCAATGTTTTGGCTGTTTCCTTGTGTGATTACATTCTAAAAATATCTCAAGGATTTGGTCTCCATTAAGTTCAATTCAGGACTCATCTTTGCCAGTCTAGCTTCTTGAGAATCATTAAAAATATTCTGGATTCTCCCAAAATGAGCCACTACCACCCACAGAAGGTACAGAAAAAAGACTCCTTAGGCATAAGTAAATGTGAGCTATGGGCAGCAGAGGATTCAAAGTTGGAGGACTCTCAGGTTCATCTAGTCCAACCTATCACTTTACAAATATGGAAAGTGAAGCTTGGCCCAAAATTCCAAATACATAAATACAGAAGTAAAACTTCACCAAGACTTCCCAAAAGCCCATGTTCTTTCAATTACCCCACACTTCTCTCCACTAGACCATTTAAGTCTTAGTTTCCCTTTTTATCAAATGAGATGAAGTATTGGAGGGCTTCTAGGCCCATAACTATATTTTTGGGTAGCCAGAGAACAAGTAACTCTTTTATTTTAATACTGCCTTAATCCTAGTTATTCACTAATCAACAATGCTACATCTATAACAGCTTAAGTGTCCTAATCTCAATTTTTCCTTTCACTAAAATGGGGATATTAATACCTCTGTTACTGAATTGTCATAACGGCTAAGTGATACAATGAAGTAAAAGTGCTTTGTAGGCAATATAGTAACCACAACAATGATAAAGGAAGAGGAAGAGCAAAGAGAATATTTCCTTTCCTCCAGTCACATCCTTTCTCCTTCATTTGTTAAAGTGCCTACAGGAACTGTATCTTTTTCACAGGAGTCAAGATCTGACTGAACTCACAAGTTAAGCAACAGAATAGGGAATAAAATCCATGGGATCAGAATGCAACCTCATCACTTTTGTCTCCTGTCGGGTTTTGTTAACCACCATCAGAGGGAAAATCAACAGAGGCAGTGAGTGGGCCTCTTTCTCTAAAAAGGCCCTTCCATCTGGTGCAGTACTGAAACCATCAGTCCTGTAATTAAAATGCAATTGCCATCCCCTGCTGCAATCCCAGGATGGCCATTCCATCTGCATGAGATATAGTGGGGAAAGCACCATTTTTTGCACTTCTCTGGCTCCATTAAGTTTATTCTCTTTCTATTAATTAATCTAACTACACTAGGGGCTCCTTCTTACTCTGTAAACCAAGGTGGCACAAACCACACATGGGATGTCTGAAACTGCATGAATTTTTAAAACTCAGTGCCCATCCCAGTTACAGAAAGGCTTAATTACTTCTGACTAAATCTGTAATTAAAATATATCACTGAAGCAGATTCACCTGCATGTGTAGGTGTTGGCATTCACGCCTGTGTGACGGGCAGAGATGAATCACCTAGAGACTGTGTGCAGAGAACAAAGTTGTGCTAGGTGGCAAGATGCTTCTCAGGGAGGACTTGAAAAGGAAAGTCAGAAAAAATCAGAGAATATGTAGAAGAAATACTGTTAAGTTTTACATTAGAAAGAAAAATGATATCATGTCCAATAGCCAATCATGACAGGTAAAGGCCTTTGCTAGAGTGAAAGAAAATTAAGTTAGGAGGGAACAGGGAATGGGGTTGAATTGTGGAGGCAGTCAAAGGTAGAAGGAAAAACTATAGTGAAGGAAAACCAGGATTGTAGTTAAAAAAATTTTTGAACCTAGGTGAAAAGGCAAAGCTAGAAATGGTGAAAGGGTTGAAACCTAGGATAGACAGATTCAGGAACAGAGCTATGAACAGTGTGCATGCTTAGGTCTCTGTGCTGCTAGGCATTTATCCAATGGATACAAAAATGCTTATTCAAAGGGGCACATGCACCCCATGTTTATAGCAGCACTATCAACAATAGTCAAATTATGGAAAGAGCACAAATGAATGGATAAAGAAGAATGATACACATACACACACAAACACACACACACACACACACACACAAACACTGAATACTACTCAGTGATCAAAAAGAATGAAATCTTGCCATTTGCAACAACATGGATGGAACTAGAGTGTTATTATGCTAAGTGAAATAAGTCATTCAGAGAAAGACATAATGATTTCACTCATATGGAATTTAAGAAACAAAAAAGATGAACATAGGGGAAGGGAAGGAAAGATAAGGTAAAGACAGAGAGGGAGGCAAACCATAAGAGACTCGTAACTATAGAAAACAAACTGAGAGTTGCTGGAGGGGTGGTGGGTGGGAGATGGGCTAGATAGGTGATGGGCATTAAGGAGGGCAGTTGTTGAAATGAGCACTGGGTGTTATATATAAGTGATCTATATATATATAACCCACCGGGTTCTGCTCCTGAAACCAATATTGTACTGCATGTTAGCTAACTTGAATTTAAAGTAATTAATTAATTAGCTAATTAATTAATTAAGGTTGTCCAGAATGTGTTCTGAAGATAGGAATGAAGAATTAAATGACATATTTCAGACTTGAAATATGTAAAAAATAAGGTACTGAATGATAAGAAAACAGGGGTCCAGCACTGCTACAGTTAATGTGTCTAATCTTGGATACATTACTTTCACTGTAGGCCTGTTTTCTTATCCATAAAATAAGGTTGATAATACCAGTCTCATATACTGAGCCACTGTGTACAGCTAAACAACTGAGGGCACCGTTTACATCAATTATAAGGTGGACAGTGCTCCCTGGAGTTGTACAATGCAAGATTATTGTGAAAGTTTAATATGACCTGAAAAAGGAATGTTTTTCTGCAATGGAAAATTATTACAAATATGTTGTAAAAAAATACATAGTATTTTTAGTTGCTATAACATTAAGCCATATACTGTCTTTTGTTCTGAGTTTCCTTGTCTTATTTTTTCATTTTTTTAATTTTTTTTTTAATTTTTGACACAGAGAGAGACAGAGCATTAGCAGGGGAAGGGCAGAGAGAGAGGGAGACACAGAATCCAAAGCAGGCTCCAGGCTCTGAGCTGTCAGCACAGAGCCTGACATGGGCCTCGATCTCACGGACTGTGAGATCATGACCTGAACTGAAGTCAGACACTTAACCGACTGAGCCACCCAGGTGCCCCAAATGTTCTGAGTTTCCTTGTATTGAAAGTTAAGATGTTGAACTACATAATTTTTTAAGGTATTTTTAGTGTTCTGACTCACTTGGACTTCATTCATCTGTTTATTCAACCAAATTTCAACTGGGCCTCAAGTCAAGTGCTGAAAATTTAAAAATAATTGAGATATGATGTGTTTGTTCACTTCAGAGCACAGAGTTGAGTGGAATTTATACATATGAGGTCCTTCTAGGTTAGACAATTGTGCTTTTCAATTGTATTTTCCAAGGCCCTCATATTTAAGCACAATAACTGAATTATAACACTAGAAATATTAAGCTAATAAGAATAAGAAATTTTAAAACTGAAATGACATATTAAAATTAGGCAAAGTTTTATCTTTAGACAAACAGAATTATTCTGAAAGTCTTTAGATTGTTTTAATAGGGAGTACAGGATTGGGATTCAGATAAATTGGGCTCTAGCTCAGCTTTACTGCTAGTCACTTATGAAACCTTAGTCAAGTCACTTAATCTCCTATGGTATCAGCTTCCTACTGATCAAACAAGGGATTAGTTCAACTAGATAATCTTTGAGTGTAAAACTTTGAGGCTCTATACTTTAGCTAGTCAGTTACCAAATTCTTTTTAATAATTTTACTATAGAATACATATGTGCATGCGCGCATGCATACACACACACACACACACACACACACACACACACACACAGTGGCAATATACACTTATACCAAAAAAGACCAAACTCTTGCTGACATCTTATAAAACACTCCTAAGTACTACAAATAATTAATACGTCTTGCTAAACCAAATAGAGGTGGTATATATGAAACTCACAGGAAGATTAAATTGCCATTAAACCAGTTCTTTCAAACTTCTTTGTCATAATTTTCATTTAAACTGCTTTGAGAAGCTGAACTCACTGATTTGAGTTTCTTTATGTGTGTTCATCTCTATTTACTGCCTTCTTAACACATATTTCACATCCATTTTCTCTTTCAAAAGCAGATTGGCTGGAGCATAGGGTCCATATAGGAAAGGAGTAGGAGACAGGATTAGATATAGAATACCAACTCTGACACCTTCAATTGTTTATTCTTGGGCGAAGAACTTCATCTCCCTGAGTGTTAGTCTCTTTATCCATAAAATGGGAAAATTATCAGTTATTCCAGTTATTTAAAAAGTTAAGAGTAATATATAGATTTCTAGTACAATCTCTGGTACACAGTAGGTATTTTTAATATTATTTTTCCCAGAAAGTAACATTGATTTAACCTGAAAATTATCTTCTAGATATGTGAATATTAAAAAAACTACATTAAACATGCACTATAGATACCCTAGAAATAATGCATCAGATTACACTTAGTCCATGCACTCATCAAAGAGACTAACTTGAGAGGCGCCTGGGTGTCTCAGTCGGTTAGGCGGCTGACCTCAGCTCAGGTCATGATCTTGCGGTCTGTGGGTTCGAGCCCTGCATCCAGCTCTGTGCTGGCAGCTCAGAGCCTGGAACCTTCTTCCGATTCTGTCTCTCCCTCTCTCTCTGCCCCTACCCTGCTTGCTCTCTGTCTCTTTCTCAAATAATAAACATTAAAAAAAAGAGAGAGAGAGAGAGACACTAACTTGAGAATTCCTGCCAATTCAACCGTTGCCAAACACTCATACCAAATATTACACTCATACTAAATATTCACTTAAGATATCCAGTATTTGAAAAAGACAACAGGAGGAACTAATTTACTATCCACTCCTCAAGATTTCTAACCTCTAGACAAGATAAATACTAAAAACCAATATATTTGGATTTTATCAGCTTAACTACCACTAGAAATATCACAACCAAGTAGGTTATGCCTTCAGCATTTATGCTGAAGATGGTTAGTCTAATAAATGTTCACCTATGAGAAATATTCTAATATTTAATAAAATCCTAGCTTAAAAATATCCAACCATTAATTTAAACATAGCCTCCTAATTGAAGAAGACACATAATAATCCCTCTGAGAATGCAGGACTAGGAAACACTTCTTTCTCATTCAATAAATCTACTTCATTTTCTCAAAAACATAAAAAGGAACAAATATAAGTCATTATGTTACTTCTGCTTTGGATTCTAGAAAGCTTAGAGCTATACCTAGTTTTGAAATGCAATAGCTATCTCTCACGTTTAAATGATTTATGTTGCCTACCAGCACCATCACAACCCCATTTGCACTATTTCCATTCAGAATCTTTTAAATGCTTACTTTACTTTCAGTCTTGCTCCTCTTCAAACATTCAGGAACTTTTTTAAAAAGATATGAACTTGTACTCTCAAGAATATGGAGTACATTTGTTTCCCTAATTCTCCTGTTCAATACAACTCTCCATAGAGCAAACTAAGAACACTCTCTCAAGTGAGGAAAGAAACAGAAGACTGATTAGGTACCTGAGGACTCAAAGAATGATATGGTAATAAGTACTGTAGGGTCTCTTTTTGCCTTATATATACCAGAATGGGAGAAGACAAAAACCCTGAAATGCCAACAGGTGCAGACAAACAAAACTCAACAAAAAACTCTTCTCTCTAAACAAAGGACTAGGAAATGGGCAGCCTAAACACACAGAAAACTTTAGTAAATAAATATTCTACTATGGGCAAACACTACAGGAAAAAAAAGTTGTAGCCCTACCATATATATGCCATCAAAGGCTGAGTGAGGAACCTAGACTTCTACCTTCTCCAGGCTATAACAAGATACCCCAACTCCAATGCCAGGGTGGTGTCACAGAAGGCAGAAGAGGGAGCTGAAAATTTCATCTCTGCTAGGTAGTAATTAACTCCCCACCCACCTACCCACACACTGTGGTTTCAGCAGAGACAATGTAGAACACCTTGACTTTTACTCCCCCTGGCATAATGAACAGTCCCTCCTACTCATAGCTGGTGTGGTGTTAGTGTAGTTTTGTGAAGAATCATAGACTTTTACCACAGTCAGACTCCCACTCAAAAATAACAAGGACCTCTTTTGTCACAGCTGACAACACAGACCAAGTGGGGAACCTGGACTTCTGCTTACATCTGGCAGTAAGAAGGTAATAACATCCCCCTTCTCCTTCTAGAACATTGTCTCAGACACCAGACAATAGACTTTTTAAATTTTTTTAATGTTTATTTATTTATTTTTGAGAGAGAGCAAGTCGGGGAGGGGCAGAGAGAGAGAGAGAGAGAGAGAGAGAGAGAGAGAGAGAGAGAGAAACCCAAGCAGGCTCAGTGTGGTTAGCACAGAGCCCAACACGGGGCTAAACTTATGAACCATAAGATCATGACCTGACCCTAAACCAAGAGTCAGATGCTTAACCACCCAGGCACTCCAAAACAGACTTTTAAAGTATGATCCAAAGTCTCATAACTTGATACCCAAATTTTCAAAGTTTCAACAGAAAACCATTCATCATGCAGAGCCAAAAAGATTTAAAATGGAGTTAAAAAAAAAAAGATCACAACATGGAAATGAAAAAGATGTTTATCTGACAAATATTTTATTTTTTTAAACTTTTAAAAAATATTTCTTTATTTTTGAGACAGAAAGACAGAGTGTGAGCAGGAGAGGAACAGAGAGAGAGACACACCGAATCTGAAGCAGGTTCCAGGCTCTGAGCTGTCAGCACAGAGCCTGATGCAGGGCTCGAACTCACATACTGCAAGATCATGACCTGAGCTGAAGTCAGATGCTTACCCGACTAAGCCACACAGGCACCCCTCTGACAAAGATTTTAAAGCAGCAATCATAAAAATGCTTCAACAAGCAATTATAAACATGCTTGAAACGAATAAAAAAATAGAATCTCAGCAAAAAAATTTTTAAGTCTCAGAAAAGAAACAGAAGATACAAAGAAGAGTGATTAAAAGGAGGAAAGAATTTCTAGAAGGAAGCAAAAACACCCACGATGGTCCTTAAGGCAAGATAGGTATTACTGAAAGGCAGAATGCTTATCAGGACACAAATGGAAGTTAAGGAGCCTTGATGCAGCCCAAGTTGTTCAGATCTCAGTTCTGTAGATGGAAAAACCTGGTTTGGTTTTGCTTTAAGCATAGAAAGGATTTGAACACAGTAAAGGATTTTACAGAGTAAAGAATGTCCATGGAGATATGAAGGGTCAACATTAAGGAGTCAGAGAGAAGGAGGCCTATTACAACAAGTAAGAAATGATGAGAGTCTGAATTAAGTTTTGTTCTCTAGAAAGCCAGACTAATCTATGAGATACTCAATCTACATTCTGGACTGCATCAGTTTCATGCACCATGGAGGAAAAATAAGAAAAATGGAGTTGTATCAATGCCTTAGTCTTAAAGACAGGCCTATAGTCAGGCAAATGGGAAAGTTGGGTGAAAGCTGGAAAATTTTAAGTTCAAAATTCAGCGTGAGACAGTAAGATAAATAAAGGATTGCATATTAAGAAACCAAGAGCCAAATCAAATTCTCTGACTGGAAAGTCATTAAGTCTCTGCAAGTCTCAGTTTCCTACCTAGAAAATGAGATAATAAATCTCATTTTACATGATTGTTAGAGGATTATATGAGATGGTATATATATGTGTGTGTGTGTGTGTGGGTGTGTGTGTGTGTGTGTGTGTGTGTGCTTTGTAAACTAAAAAGAGTGTGAGAAATTATAATGAACAACAAATACCCTTTTGCAAATGCTCTGCATCAGACCATCTGCAAAATTGCTCTTGGGGTGGATATATTTCAACCTTGCTAGTCAGTGACTTCTTTTCTTGTTTTCAGTACACAAGTGGAAGAGACAAAAGATGGAAGAAAGAGAGCATAACTACCATTCATGGAGTCCCTACTATGTACCAGGAATTGAACCATGTGCTTTAACATATATTATGTGATAATGTCTCTCTCATTTTATAGCCAAAAAAAGTCAGGAAAGTTAAGTAGCTTGCCAACTTTACATAGCAGGAATTCAAAGACAGCTGGATGTAAAAGAGCTAACACTGTCTTATTTCTATTCTTTTGTTCTTATCACCACACCAAACTGTTTCTTTCCCAAGGAGCTGTGCCTAAGAATAAACTTAGGAAATTTAAAACCACATGAACCTGATATGTGACAATCTAAGTGGTACCATTGTGTCCTTAGTGGCTCACATGTTGCTTAACCCTGTGTCTAGAACATAGTAGGTATTAAAAATATTATTATTATTATATTATTATTATTCTCAAGTTAGTTAACATACAGTATAGTCTTTTTTCTTTTTTTTTAATATGAAATTTATTGTCAAATTGTTTTCCATACAATGCCCAGTGGTCAACCCAATAGGTGCCCTCCTCAATGCCCATCACCCACTTTCTCCTCCCTCCAACCCCCCATCAACCCTCAGTTTATTCTCAGTCCTCAAGTGTCTCTTATGGTTTGGCTCCCTCCCTTTCTCACTTTTTTTCCCCTTCCCCTCCCCCATGGTCTTCTGTTAAGTTTCTCAGGATCCACATAGTAGTCTTGACTTCAGGAGTAAAACCAAGTGTTTTATGTCTTACATAAGACATACAGACATGCAGTGCTCATCCTGAAAACTGCCCTCCTAAATGCCTGTCACCCATTAAATCCATCCCCTACCTCCCATCCCCATGAACCCTGGATTTGCTCTCTGTATTTAAGAGTCTCTTACGGTTTGCCTCTCTCTCTATTTTTATCTTATTTTTCCATCCCTTCCCCTATGTTCATTTGTTAAGTTTATCAAATTCCATGAGTGAAATAATGTATCTTTCTCTGACTTAGTTCACTTAGCATAATACCCTCCAGTTCCATCCACATTGTTGCATGGCAAGCTTTCATTCTTTTTCATCACCAAGTAGTATTCCATTGTGTGTGTGTATATACGTATGTATTCCATTGTATGTGTGTATATATATGTATGTATCCATTCATATGTATTAATCTATTCATCAGATGATGGACATTTGGGTTCTTTCCATAGTTTGGCTATTGTTGATAGTACTGCTATCAACATTGGGGTGCATGTGCCCCTTCAAATCAGCTTTTTTGTATACTTTGGATAAATTCCTAGTAGTACAACTGTTAACTCATAGGGTAGCTCTATTTTTTAATTTTTTGAGGAACCTCCAGAGTAGCTGCACCAGTTTGCATCCCCACCAGCAGTGCAAAAGAGTTCCCCTTTCTCCATATCCTCACCAACATCTATTGTATCTTGTGTTGTTAATTTTAGCCATTGTGACAGGAGTGAGGTGGTATGTCATTGTGGTTGTGATTTGTATTTCCCTGATGATAAGCAATGTTGAGCATCTTTTCATGTGTCTGTTTGCCATCAGGATGTCTTCATTGGAAAAGTGTCTATTGATGTCTTCTGCCCATTTCTTCACTGGATTATGTGTTATTTGGGTGTTGAGTTTGGTAAATTCTTTATGGATTTTGGATAATAACCTTTATCCAACATCTCACTTGCAAATATCTTCTCCCATTCTGTTGGTTGCCTTTTATTTTGTTGATTGCTTCCTTTGCTGTGCAGAAGATTTTTATCTTTATGAGGTCTCAATAGTTCATTTTTCTTTTATTTTGCTTGCCTCCAAAGACAGGTCAAGTAAGAAGTTTCTGCAGCTGAGGTCAAACAGGTTGCCGTCTGTTTTCTCCTGTAGGATTTTGATGGTTTCCTGTCTTACATTTAGGTCTTTCATCCATTTTGAATTAATTTTTGGGTATGGTGTAAGAAAGTGATCCAATTTTTCTTTTCTGCATATTGCTGTCCAGTTCTCCCAGCACCATTTGCTAAAGAGACTGTCTTTTTTCCATTGGATACTCTTTCCTATTTTGTTGAATATTAGTTGGTCATATATTTGTGGGTCCTTTTCTGGCTTCTTTATTCTACTCCATTGATCTATGTGTCTGTTTTTGTGCCAATGTCATATGATCTTGATGATTATGGCTTTGTAATATAGGCTAATATTGGGCATTGTGATGCCTCCAGCTTTGGTTTCCTTTGTCACCTTGACATTGGCTATTTGGGGTCTTTTGTGGTTCCATAAAAATTTTAGGATTGTTTGTTCTAGCTCTGTGAAGACTGCTGGTGCTATTTTGATAGGGATTGAATTGAATGTGTAAAGAGCTTTTAGTAGCATTGACCTCTTAACAATATTTGTTCTTCCGATCCATGAGCACAGAATATTTTTCCATTTCTTTGTGTCTTCCTCAATTTTATTCTTAGGCTTCCTATATTTTTCAGCATATGGATCTTTTACCTCTTGGGTTAGGTTTATTCCTAGGTATTTTGTGGTTTCAGGTGCGATTGTAAATGTGATCAATTCCTTGATATCTCTTTCTGCTGGTTAATTATTGGTGTATAGAAATGCAACCAACTTCTGTACATTGATTTTATATCCTGGACTTTACTGAATTCCTGTATCATCTATGGCAGTTTTTCTGCTAGCAGTGGAGTTTCAGGTTTTCCATGTAGAATTCATGTCATCTGCGAAGAGTGAAATTTTGACTTCTTCTCTGCCATTTTGGATAACTTTTATTCGTTTTGTTGTTTGATTGCTGAGGCTAGGACTTCCAACACTATGTTGAACTACAGTGGTAAGAATGCACATCCCTGTCATGTTCCTAATCTCAGGAGGAAATCTCTCAGTTTTTCCCCATTGAAGATAATATTAGCTGTGGGCTTTTCATACATGGCTTTTATGATGTTAAGGTATGTTCCTTCTATCCCAATCTAAAACAGTCTTAAATAAAACAGAGATAGAATAAATGACAAAAAAATACATCAATAAATGAATTAGGAGTCCTTGAATTCCCCCAAATTTCCTAATCCCTCAAATTATTTCATCATATCTAAAGTACAAGTTATGTGCTGAACACATAATTTTTTTAAATATGAAATTTATTGTCAAACTGGTTTCGATACAACACCCAGTGCTCATCCCAACAGGTGCCCTCTTCAATACCCATCTCCCAACCCCCACATAATTTTTAATGAATAAATAAGTTATGTCTTTTCCTTTTATGTTTAAGGTGTGTTTCCAGTAGGAAACCTTATGAAAGAGAGATCTTCTATTGATCTTTACACCTTGGTCTCAAAGATATACCAGTAGAGCTTATCCTGGGAACACCTGAGAAGGGAAGAGAAGAGAGAGCAACAGGACTCCAGAGTTTTCAAACCAAAGAAGTAAGTGAAAGGACAGGAAACAAAAGGGAAAAAGACAGGGAGAAAAGGTCAGAGCAACTGAAGATAAACTACTGATCTTAATTATTTTACCTTGAGTCCAGACAACATATTATAGAGCAATCCTGATTTGTACTCATGTACTCTCATCTTAGTGATTACTTGATAGTAGTAGTAATAAAATACCACTTTATGATTTTCAAAGGATCGTGACAATCATTATCTAATTCCCTTATTATGATTTCAAAAAAAAGGCAGGATAAGGACCATATTCCCATATTCCCATGTTTCTGATGAATATACTGAGGCTTACGGGAAAGTAAGACATCTATTACAATACAGCTAGAGAATGGCAGAGTTAGGAGTTGAACCCAAGTCTTGTTTCTCAAAGTCAGAGCACTTTCTACTATAATGTATAGCATGTATATTTGATAAATGAGCAGAGTATACCTTTCTCCCTAATTTTCCTCTACTCTTATAAACAGAGATTCAGAGAAAGCAAAGAAATGCACTGGCTTCACTGACAAAACAGCACTTTCTCCTGCTGGGAGTCAAGTAAAAGGACTCAGGAACTGGGTCAGAGTCCTTGGAGTTCCTTCAGTGCCAGGAGAAGCAAGTTGTTTTCTAGAATTCTAGAACAATAAAAAATAATTTTTTTATGTCCAAAAAGTTATGGTGTTATGAGACATGGTCTCAGAAGACTTGAATTTAAATCCTAGTTCAACTATCCACTTTTTCTTTATGATTTCCTTTAAACTTCATAGCATCTAGAAGCAGTGTGATATTACAATGTAGTGTGGTATACATGTGCTTTCACAGTCTACATATAGCTTACTTTTCCTGGGTCATCTCCTATCACTCTCTCCCCATGTCCCTAGGCATTCAAAGACCTAGCTAAACTTGACCACTAGAAATTTTTGGAATATTATTTTCATGGCTCTATGTTTTTGCTTATGCTATGCTCTCTGTCCCAAAGGGCCGACATGTCATTTACCTGTTTCCTCCCCCACCCCACACTCCTCAATAGAGAATTCCTATCCATCCTTCATGATACTTGCCAAATACTGAATCTTCTATAAAGTCATTCTCAACTAGAGCCTAGGACAAGCAACCAATATGAATTATCTTATTTTAATCAGAGCATCATAAGAGATAGGGATTAAAATATCCATTTTCAGATAGGAAACAGAAACTCAAAAAAGTAAAATGATATTCCTTCTCACAAATCCAATTAGTAGTGAAGATGGGATTTAAATCAGGTATGTGCATCTGACAAAAAGCAGAACTTGTGGGCAGAAATTACAGAGAGACCCGCGGCGCCTGGGTGGCTCAGTCGTTTGGGTGTCCAACTTCGGCTCAGGTCAGGATCTCACAGCTTGTGAGTTCAAGCCCCGTGTTAGGCTCTGTGCTGACAGCTCAGAGCCTGGAGCCTGCTACAGATTCTGTGTCTCCCTCTCTCTCTGCTCCTCCCCCACTCACACTCTGTCTCTCTCTTAAAAATAAATAAACATTAAAAAAAAGAGAGAGAGAAATTACAGAGAGACAGGCTTCAGTTTAATGTGAGGAAGAACTTACCTGTCATTAAATCAGCCCAACAATGAAATGGACTGACTCTATAAAAAGTGAGTTCCCCACAACTAGAGGTATCTAAAAAGAGGCTAAACAGCCACTGGACCAGTTTTTAGAGGAAATTCTTGCTCTCTTAATTATCTTCCAGCTGTAAGATTCTTTATCAACATTCATGTGACACAAACAAAAATTGCTCAGAAAAAAATTCTGGATTTCTCAGACCTTATGCCTGTCTTCTGATCAAGATCAGTGAGGCAGATTTTTTGACCAAAGATGCTAGATTCTCATTTAGAAAACCTCTTAGAATAATTTAGTTCAATCTTCCAATTCCTTCATTTGGTAAATAGGAAAACAAAGTGCTGGGAAAGGAAACAAACTCCTCAAGTTCAAAGAGTGAACTACAGTCAAAACAGAAACTAGAATTAAATTGTCCTAATGCTCATGTTGGTATACTGTACTGGGTTGCATATCTTCAAAAAGAATCAAACATGTGTAGAAGACAAACTTGGTTATCCTTAAATCAGTAGCTTCTTCTTTTTCTTTTTTTTTTTTGACATACTACTGTTTCTTTAATGTATTGATATAACACCATTTTAAACAAGTATAGCTTCAAGTTATACTTTGAAAGAAGATAGAAATCCTTCAACGCAAGTGACTTTCTGCCTCATGTTCAGTGCAGCTTTTTATTTTTTCTTATTTATTTTTGTTGTTGTTTCAAGTTTTTATTTAAATTCCACTTAGTTAACATACATTGCAATATTACTTTCAGGTGTAGAATTTAGTGATTCATCACTTACATACAACACCCCATGCTAATCACAACAAGTGCCCTCCTTAACCCATACCCCCACCTTCCCTTCAGGAACCCTCAGTTTGTCCTCTATAGTTAAGAGTCTGTTAAGCATTTGTCTTTCTACTTTGCCTATTGGGAATATCTCCAGCAAGAGCCCTCAGTGGGATGGTCTTGTTCAGGTACGTTTGTAATGAACTAGCCAAAGGGACAGTGAAAGCAGTAAGCTAATGCTTTGCTGTGTATGACCTCCCAATGATAATGATGAAATGTTACCTACACTGGGCCTAGTGCCTGGTGAAAGGGTTATATGATCTGAGTCAAGGCAAACCTGGTAGGAGAATTTGATCTGGTCTAGGAGCATAATGGAAATTGCAACAAAACATAAAGGACAAAGTCAGAACCAGAAGGAGAAGATGAAGCATCAGATATAAAATGTTAGTGCTAAGATGGAAGACAAGCATTGAGGCAAAAGGTAAAGAATTGATACAGGTTAGGAAAAGGAATTTCAGTCAGGTGAGGCTTCACATTACACAATGAGAGCCATGAACTAAGTAGAGGGGAATCGATCCCAGAATACTACATTCCAGAAGAAGCACAATTGTGAGTTTTGTGCAGGTCAGAACTGACCAGGGTTTCTTATTTCAGGCTGTGGAGATTTCCTATCTTCCCAGATAGACTTTCATAGACTTTGCTGGCTTCTAATCCTATGCCTAATCTTTAAATGCTGGCATTCTCTATGGCTCTTTCCCCGGCCCTCTTTTCAACCAGCATGCCCTTACCAGGCAGTGTCTATCATTCATGGCTTAAACACTGATGGTTCCCACTTCTGTATCTCCAGCCTAGATCACTCTCTTAAACTTCTGTTCAATATAGTCAACGGTTTACTAATTCTAATTGATATTTTGCAGGTACTTCAAATTCTAAATGTCCAAATTGAAATCATAATCTTCTCTTCAATCTTATTCTTCCACTGTTCCCTATTCTCAAGGCATGAAACCATAATGTACATAGTTGTACAAGTCAAAAACTTGGTTGACATTTTTGATAATGTTTAACTACTGTCTACAACTAATTCATTGACAAGTTCTGCTGATTCCACCTCCTAAATAACTCAAACATTTCCACTTTCCTCCATCCCATTGTCTTTATGCCAACCTAGGCCCAATCATCATCTCTCAACTGAAGGACTGTATTTACCTCTTAACTGGTTCACACTACATCTTGATCTCCTCCCGTTTTTTCCTCACCCAACAGCCAAAATGATCTTTCTTAAATTAAATTTTGAACAAGTTGCTCTTCTGAGGAAACTTTTTAATGATTTCTCAGGAAATTTTTCTTTTAATTATTCACTCTCAGAATAAAGTTCATATTTCTTAGCTTACAAGGCCTTCTATGATATGGCTTCTGCAAACCTCTTTACCCTCACTTAATACCACTCTCCTCCCTACTTCTCCCCCCCCGCCACCCATGTATCATAACATGACAGGGCAGCAGGGTAGGCCTAAGATGAGGCAAATGAGATGCCAAAGGCATAAAACTTAATGAGGCACTCACTCTCATATAACAACTCTAAACATGTACAACCCTGAAATTAAGTGTCTCTTTATGAGTGAGGTGCCTAGGTTATAAAATTTAAGAAGGCACAGCCTGGTGGCTCAGTTGGTTAAGCATTTGACTGTTGGTTTTGGCTTAGGTCATGATCTCATGGTTTATGAGTTTATGAGCCCACATCGGGCTCCTTGCTGACAGTGGGGAGTCTGCTTGGGATCTTGGGACTCTCTCTCCCTCTCTCTCTGCCCTTCCCCACTCACTCTCTCTGTCTCTCTCAAAAATAAATAAATAAACTTTAAAAAAAAATTTTTTTTAAAAAGGTGGCACAGCTTTGCAACGGTAAGATTTTTTTAACTTTAGTTTAAGAGATGAGAAAACTAAGACTCAGAGAGTTTAATTTAAAATTGTCCAAGGTCATATAGCTAAAAAGTAGAGATTCTGAACTCCAAAACCCTTTGCTTTTCATACTATACCATACAGTCTCCAACTTTTTTCCATTTAAAGAAAGAATAATGATAAAATATGAGCTAGGGCACAAAACTATAGTTGCCCACATTTATTAGGAACGATTCATTAATACTAGATTAACTATAGTAAGACAAGGAGGATTTACTCTGTTTTTAAGCACCAGGAAATTTTTAGTTTACTCTTTTCCTTCAAATTATTCCATCTCTCTGTGGAAACACTGAGATTATCAGAAACTCCTTGTTTCCTTCCTACGAAAACGTATTTGCACTTATTTAAAAATAAATTAGTGACTACGTATGATACCTCTTGTAGGTTAGTACAAATTGCATTACCATTAGCTTGTCAATTTCCTCAAAGGATTTGTCAATCATGCCTGTTATAAAAACAGAATACACTAACTCTTGGCTCTGTTTTCATCATACCATAAAATTTGGCACATCAAAATACATTCCCTTTATTCAAACCTGAGGGAAGAATTTCATGAAAACATTCCTTTCATTTGATTAGCAATTGGAGGCCCTGCTATTAGAGCTGCTCTAGGCTGATGACTGCTTTGGAAGGAGTAGAAGGAGTGAGCATCCTATCCTCTCTTCCCAGTGCTCCAATTAGACCCCAGAGTCCTGATAATTTACCCTGAAATCAGATAGCAAATCAGAGAGTTCACAAGCTCTTTCTCTGATATGTGCCAAATTCACTCTCATCTACCTTTGTAGAAAGAAATAAAAAAAGAATCCTCACCTCTTGTTCAGGAGTAATCTAAGAAAGAGGCCACCATATGTCTTGCTCTCTTAAAACAGTAATACTCAACAGATTAATGAGTTCACCTCTCTTTAGAAACAGTACTCACCATCACCTGGTTTAAATACACTCAAGCCTCTGATGTCATGCCACAGAGAACACACAATCTCGATAACCCATTCATAGGGAGAAAGTCCATCCCAGTTTATGAACTCCAACCCATCAAACTCCCTTAACCAGCCACTACATGTTCCTTATAAGATCCAGCGGTGGGGTACCTGGGTGGCTTAGTCAGTTGAGCGTCCAACTTTGGCTCAGGTCACGATCTCACAGTTCATGCGTTCGAGCCCCACGCCAGACTCTCTGCTGTCAGCATGGAGCCCACTTCAGTTCCTCTGTTCCCCTCTCTCTGCCCCTCCCCCGCTTGTATTCTCTCAAAAATAAACATTAAAAAAAAAAAGATTTAGCCATACTTGGTTCTCTTCATCCAGTTTTCAGTGTTTCCTGTCCACCCTCCTCAGACTGCAGACATAGCCAGACTTCTCCTGCTGGCTCATTGCCCCAGCTACATACTTCACTCATGGTTATGCATTCTCCTTTGATTTCAGCATCACCTTTACTTATAGAGGAAGAGAAATCTCATAGCCAGCCCCCATCTCTGAAAAAAAAAATGCCTAAATAAATAAACATTTCTTCATGTGTTGTACACATGTCCTGGAAATCTGAGGGAAAAGTGTGTTACTCCCACATATAATCAGAAGTGGAAGGGGCACCTGGGTGGCTCAGTAGGTTAATCATCTGACTTGGGCTCAGGTCACGATGTCCCAGTTTGTGGGTTTGAGCCCTGCATCAGGCTCTGTGATGACAGCTCAAAGCGTGGAGCCTGCTCACATTCTGTGTCTCCCTCTCTCTCTACCTTTTGCCTGCTGCTCACACTGTCTCTCTCTCCCTCAAAAATAAATAAACATTAAACAACTTTTTACAAAAAGTGGAAGAAGCACCCTTGGCTCAAAACAGCCAACTCCATGTATTTGTCCTAAGTTAAGAAACAGAAAATATCAGTATGGATAATTATTTTTTTTTCTTTTCTGTTGTAGGCAATAGTTCCTATAATTCAAGCTCTGATGTAACAATGAAGAACTACAGTCTTTTCCTCTAATAAGTATAAATGTTAGAAAAGCCATACATCAAATGTGATCAAAGATACTTAATTCAACACAGTACCTGGCAAAATTTAGACAATTAAGTAAATGTTCAAAAGCAAGCAGTGTGTGGGTATGGAGAAGTGAAGATGGAATTAAGATTTATGAAAGAAGGGCACCTAGGTGGCTCAGTCAGTTAAGCATCCAACTCTTGATTTCAGCTAAGGTCATGATCTCATGGTCCTGCAATGGAGCCCCGCGTCAGGTTCTGTGCTGAGCATGGAGCCTGCTTAAGATTCTCTCTCTCCTTCTCCCTCTGCCCCACCCCCCTCAAAACAGAACAAAACAAAAAAGATTTATGAAAGCACTAGTAAGTCCCAGGCACTATACTATGAGTTTTCTCAGATTATTTCATTCAATTCTTATAATAACCTTGATAAGTTCAAAAAGTTTAACCAACATCTAACATTTATAATGTATTTACAGTGTATCTGATATTACACCAATGTTTTACATGAATTATCTTATTTTATCCTCAGGACAACACCAAATGTTTGACAGCATTATCTTTTTTTATCCTTGGCACAACTAAATGATATAGGTGCCATTATCATCTTAGTTTTACAAATGAAAAACCTGTGGTTAAGAAAAGTAACTGCGAGTGGGGTCTGATAACTAGTAATTTCTTAAGGCAGGATGTGAACCCTGGAACTTTTGAACTACCAAACCCATGGTCTTGACTATGTAATCAAAGGATAGATTTAAACAATTAAATAAAAGCTAAGATATCAAGAGTAACTAGAACTAAGGTTTCTAATATCTCAAAAATTAGATTTTTTATGACTAAAAAAATATAAATTAAATATCTCTGAACTCAATACCAAAAATTACATTATTTTCAAAGGCCTGCAATACTAGTTTACATTTGTTTGAATTTTTAAATTTTGTTATGAAATATTTAAGTATACTGAAACTCCAAATTTAACTCATGTTAATATTTTGCCAGCTTCAGATCTTTAAAAACAAATAAAAAATATTTTTATATAAGAACTTTATATTAATATATAATATTAATATAAATGGTTTTTCTTAGAACCATTTTTCCCCAAAAAACTATTCTCTTCCTTTTTGTCCCTGAAATAACTACTATCTTGCGGTTGTTATATATCCTTCATTTGTACATTTTTGTACTTTTAGAAATGTATAATCTTTGTATATTAGCCTAGTATTCAGAAGTCTTTTGTAATTACTTCTAACAGCTAAAGTGTAGATTTTCTATTTATTGTCTCTTGGATTTTCTATGTAGATGATCATACCATCTGTAAACTCCAAGTAAATTTGTTTTTTAAAAATAATTATATTTCTCAATGCTATTTCTTATATATACTGGCTAACGCCTCAGGTGTAATGTTGAATAGACATGTGGGCAGCAGACATCCTTTTCCTGTTCTTTTTATTCTAAGAAAAATTTTCTAAGTCTTCAACAATAATTTGGGGTTTTAATAATTATATCTGGTTTAGAGAAACTGCTTTCAATTCTTACTTTCCTAGAGGATTTAATTCATAAATAGTTATTGAATTTTATCATACTTTTCTTCATCTATTGAGATAGTCACATGGGTTTTGCTACTTTAATCTATTAATGTGGTAAATTAAACTAATAGTAATTAAAATACCATTGAATATTTTTTATAAATCCTACTCCTTTTTAATTATGTTGTCTGTATACTGCTGTATTTTTCTGTACATTGACAAATTTGGTTTGTAAATATTTATTTTGGATTTTTGTATCAAAATCTATAAGGGCAATGGACCTCTAAATTTTCCTTCTGGTATCATTGTATATGGTTTTCTTTTCAAAGTTTTACCAGTCACTTTAAATGAGTTGAGTTTGCTTTTGTTTTTGTTTTAACTTGCAGATGTACCTCCTGCACATGTCAGGGAACATCAAAGCCAACAAATCCAAAATTATATAAGGAGACTTCACCGTATTTCCTTAGTTCCTACCTGAAAAATCTTGGGGATTATCTCTTATTTGTTCTGCTTAAACCAACCAACTGTGGTTTAGGCAGTTCCTTTACAAACCACATGGCTGGACTAGGAAATGGAGCATTTCTAAGAAGAAAGAAGGGATTCTAAGGAAGAGTACTGTAGCTGTCTACATGTCTTCCCAGTTCAGTTCTAAAAAGAAAACATAGTAAGAACAAATACCTGATTAAAGGAAAGAGAAAAGGGAATGAAGCATAGCTTCCTCCCACCTATGGTAGTAGTATAATTTTGCACCGATTTCAACTCTCTGAGCCCCACTTCCCTTAGCTATAAGGAAAGAAGAGAAAATATCCACCTCAGAGGCAGGAAGAATTGAATGAGCATGCCTATGAGCTACTTGAATAGAGATGCCATGTCTGTATTTCCAGTACTCCACACAAGAAGCTCAGTGACAGGTTAATGAATGACTGATGGAATGTACAACTCACTTAAGGCACCCAACCCTATGTTTAATTCAGTCTCAGTTACATACTCAGTTCTTAGTCCTTACTCTGTACATACTCTCAAAGAGGCGCACAGTAATATTGGCTTTACTTGCTTTAAAAATGCCTCCCGCCTGCGATATTTTTTGGGACCTCCCCAAAGATAAAGCCATTCTAGTTACAACCAAATCTCTGAAAATGTCTGGGTCTCCCTTCCAGCTTACCCACATTAAATTACCAAATAGTGTGAAGGGTAAATGCAAGAAAAGGGAGTTAGTTCTAAATTGGCTATCCTAATTCCAAAAAAAAAAAAAAAAAAAAAAGTCATAAAACTGTAAGAAACTAGAAAAGCTGCACTGGCTTTGAAATGACATATTTGACCTTACTTCTGGACACATATCAAGTTTTAGTCATTTATCTTTTCCAGAAGGAATTACCATGATTCAAAATCCAGAGACTGTGAGTATATGCAAAGGGCTAGACACAAGCCAATGTTTAATGAAACACTGGTGAAACCTTCCCAGAAAAGGCTGGCTTAGTCAAGTTAATCGAATTTCTTGTGAAAGCAAATTCGCTACAACAACAGCAGCTGCCATTTATTGAGCACCTTCTAGGTGGCAGAGCCAGGATTAAAATCCAGATCTGTCTGATGCCAAAGCTCATGCTCTTTCCAATATGCAGTATTGCTTTCTAATCAAAACAACTCTGAATTTCACTAAAAGGCTTTCTTGCAGTTGCATCTGTGCTCATTTTACCACATGTAGGTTTAATCACTGTATTGGTAGGATTGTCAGACTTCAAGTCTCCTCACTCTATGAGTGACTTAAGTGAGTAGATTCTAGAAGCTTCCCAAGGTAGGGAGAACTATTATCTCAGGCCTACATTCCTCATGGGATTCATCAGCTGAATCCTGCCAATGAGCTATGAATAAACTGTGGAAGTACACAGAACTTCATTGCCATGGAAACTTAGAAGAGCAATTTCATATTTGTTGAGCATTTACTATGTGTCAGACTTTATCTGATAAAGTCCTGTACATATAGGCAATGCTCACCATAATTTTCTTTAGTAATTATCATCATCATTTTATAGAAATAACCACACTAAGAGAGATGAACATACAACTTCTAAGTGCGAATGGCATGACTGGAAACCAGTTTATTATGCCTGTTGAGTCCAAGCTTACCTCTCATTGAGTTCAAGCTTACCTCTCATTTCTTACAGAGGAAGATTTGAGTGTCACTAAGGAAGGGGAAAATGGGAAAGATCATTGGAGACAGCAGATCCTAGAGGCAGGTAAGGAGCTCTAAGGACAAGGAAAGGACAAAGTTCCTAAAAAGCTCTATTAGTCATTGTCATTAATAGGTGTGATCAAGTTGCTTTGTTTTTTTTTTTAACGTTTATTTATTTTTGAGACAGAGAGAGACAGAGCATGAATGGGGGAGGGTCAGAGAGGGGGAGACACAGAATCTGAAACAAACTCCAGGCTCTGAGCTGTCAGCACAGAGCCCGACACGGGCTCAAACTCATGGACTGCGAGATCATGACCTGAGCCCAAGTCGGCCGCTTAACCGACTGAGCCACCCAGGAGCCCCAAGTTGCTTTCTTTAAAAGGAAACTAAAAAGGCAATATCTATGGTCAAACACTTATCATTTGCAAAATGTTTTCACTATTCCCTTTTCCCATGCATCCTGTACAAACCCCAGATCCTCAGTAGAAGAAGCATCCCTCTAATTATCCCAATCCTCTTTAATGAGATTTGCTTGGAAAATTTTAGTTACATTCAAAGAGAAATCAATGGGGGATGCACTTCTAGGAGTGAGGCAGAGATGGCAACCTCAGCTTTGGAATATCAGCAGGTAGCACATCTCACAAACAAATGAAAGGCAAAAAGAATAGAAACAAATTAACACAAAAGAAAAAGCCATTTTTAGACATAGAACTGAGGCAAAGAAGAGGGGCAAGGAGGAAAAGATCATGACTGAGCACATGAAGCTGGGGTGACTGTGGGTCAGGAAGGCAGGTGAGTCATGGAGACTATTAGGACTATATAACCAGTTTTTACTTTCTGAACCTTGGGACTAGCTAGCTTGATCTCCACTAGTCAGAATACTAATCTAGAAATATGGAGAATAATACTTGTCTTTGTCTAGCTATGATATTTAGGGAACTGTCTAGCACATTGGGGAGACCCTGTTACTATAAGTAATGAACCTAGTAATAGTCTCTTTCTCTCTTCTGAGTTTCTACCACAAATAAACAGACTGCTCCTGCTCAGGGACCTTGTCACGGTATGCAGGTTATTTTATGCAAGCAGATGTAGGTAAACATCACTCTGAAAAAAAAAGATATTTATAATGATTTTTTTTAAAAGGTGAAGATGACACTAGCAAGGATAGTATATTTCTCTTGGGATCATAAATTTCCTTTATGGAACATTAACATTTTCTATAAACATTTTCTTTCTATTGATTCATTTAACACATTTACTGACTGCCTACTGTGTACTATGGAGTGTGTTAGGTACTAGGGTACAATGTTGGGGACAAAAAATATGGTCCTTGACCTTGTAGAGCACACAGTTTAGTAGAAAGAGAGATAATCATATACTCACAAATGTAAATGACAATATGTATTAAGAAAGAGTGCAGAATAATTTGAAGGATTTAACAGTGGGATAATATAGAATTAGTGCCAGGTTTATCTCATAAAATGCTATTTGCCTAAGATCTGAAACTTGAGTGGGCACAATAGACAAAAGGTATGTCTGCAGGGGTGGTAAGAAAGCTTTTCAGATAGAGGTAGAAGCATGCACAAAATCCTTGAGTCCAGAGGCAGCATGGAGATTTGACAAAGTAAGAGGACCAGGGTGACTAGGAGCACAAGACAAGAAGAACAGTGTGGGAGGAGGGTGGAGCATGCGCAGGAGCCCCACCTCTTACAAGATCCTGTGGACAGACCACTGTGGTTCGCAGATGTTAGTCACCGGGTTCTAGCTTCATGATGTCTGACATGTCTCTGCATCATTTTGACAAAAATATTCTGTTTAAATCAATCCCACTTTATTTTACTTAAGTAAATTGCTCCTTTAGTAAGTAAATAAAGTTTATTTCAAAAAGGCTAGGCTAATACAGAGAAAGACAGATACCATATGTGTTCACTCTTATGTGGATCCTGAGAAACTTAACAGGAACCCATGGGGGAGGGGAAGGAAAAAAAAAGAGGTTAGAGTGGGAGAGAGCCAAAGCATAAGAGACTCTTAAAAACTGAGAACAAACTGAGGGCTGATGGGGGGTGGGAGGGAGGGGAGGGTGGGTGATGGGTATTGAGGAGGGCACCTGTTGGGATGAGCACTGGGTGTTGTATGGAAACCAATTTGACAATAGATTTCATATATTAAATAAATAAATAAATAAATAAATAAATAAATAAATAAATAAAACACTTATGACTATTAAAAAAAAAAAAGGCTAGGCTAGTACAGCCCCCTTTTAAAAGAATACCTAAGCAAAGGTGTTTGTATACATGCTGGGGGTTAAATGGGGAGGTGACAACATTCTTCTGATGACAGCAAGGATCAGTGGGAGATGCTAGAAAGGTGAGGATCACACTATGGGAAAAAGGGCCACCAGTCTAGCCCTGCTCCCCCCTTCCTCCAGAGCTTACTCAGTCCTAACCTCAATTCTTACAGGACAGGCTAGGGTATATTTTAATTAAGGGTGTTCATTTCCTCATAACTCTCACCCAAATCTTAACAAAATAAAATCCACAGACGCTTGCTCACACTGAAATTCAATTTTAAACTCCTAGTGCTAAGAGACACAATATAGTGTATGAGCTATGGCTTTAGACTTGGTAGTCTATTCCTGGCTTCATCATTAACATGGTGAATATCTTTGCTTTGAGATTTTTAGTACAACTTTGATATACTTTGTCATTTTTGTGGTATGAATTATCTTATTAAAATATAATTTTCAAGAAGTTAAATTTATTTACTTAGAGGTCTATTCTCTCCTCAATATGCACATTCTCAGAAGTCAACTCACATCTGCAAATGGGTGGAGGGTAATAGACCCCTTAGCATAATAACATCTAATTACAGGACTGCATTAGTACACTCAATACCTGTAATCACATAAGAGTTTACTGAGCACCAAGAAATCCTGTGCTGATCTCTCAACACTGAAGCCCTTAAGATATGAATGTTAGGCCAGACCATGGTTGCCTATGATCCATGTGCAGGATCTTTGATTTCAGAAGAAAAAATACAGGTTTCAGAGGTCCTGATGCAATTATCTTAATCAGTGATGAAGTATAAAGATTTCCAGAAATAACAATAATTGTAACAAAAGTGATAATCATGTCAATAATATACAATGAGAGGTTTAATGGTTTTCAAATGCTTTTCATATAAACTTTTTCCTTTGATCCTCACAATTAAACCAGGGTAGAAATTATTAGCCCTACTTAATGAATAAAGAAATTAAGGAACAAAAATGGCCATATTTGGGGGAGTATCAAGAAATGTTCCCACAGAACACAAGCAAATCTTAGAAGGGCACTTTTCCTGGTATTTCCTATTAAAAAAATGAGACCTTGGGAAGTCACTGAAACTCTCTGGCCTCAATTTCTTCATCTGTAAAATGGTCTAAATTATAGGGTATGGATATAGAAGGCAAGAACAAAACATTACATTTCACTGCAAGGAAGAACTCTTGTAGGTGAAACAGGGTTTGGGCCTCTCATAGACACTTGTACACAGGACAAAGACTGCCACCAAGCCCAGACTCAGGAGAATGAAAGGTCTGTTCCAATGAGATCCCTTAAAATTCATCAGAGAAAGCAGCATGGTGGAACACAAAAATATAGGCATCAACATCAAACAAAAGCAAATCCTAAGAGATTCCCACCTCTGCTTGACACTGGATCTTTTTGATTCTCTGTTTCCTTATCTAAAAATGAGGATAGTAATATTTCTCTGCCAGGGATATAATGAGGAAACAATAGGTTAATGAATGTGTCTTATCTACTAAAAAGGTTGGCAAACTTTTCCTGGAAAGGGCCAGATAACTGAAATAAATATCAAGTATATATGTACTTATATAACAACAGAGAAAACAAATTTCCACAAAATTTTTATTGGCAAAATGTAAAATATAACAATAAACTGAGCTTCTTTTTTTTTTTTTATAAAATAAAGGTTTACTAATGAATAGAATGGAATTTTCAGGGGTGAATAACAATTCACTAAACTGAGGTTCAAAGCTAGTGTTGCCTCTTATCAAATCAATTGCAAATGTGCATCTGTAAAAATCATTTTTACTCAAGGGCCATACAAAAACAGATAAGCTGGATTTGATCTGGGGGCCACAGTTTGCCCCCTTCTGGTCTATGACACTAATGGCCCCCAATGAACCACACCTCTCCATATCCATGCTGTTGTATAATCCTCTTCTTTTGAATCTAGGCAGGCTCTGTGATGGGCTATTCATTAACGGAATGTAGCAGAGGTGATGCTGTACCAGCTCTAAGACTAATTTTTAAGAAAACCTGGCAACCTCCACTTTTACATTCTTGGGTGTCTTAAGTCACCAGGTAATAAGTCCAGCCACCCTACTAGAGGTGTCATGTGGGAAAGGCACATTAAGAGAAAGTGGTTCTGAGACAACAAGGGGGAAGGAGGAGGTTATATTAGTTATAACTGGTTATATTAGTATCCCAGCTGGTTACTAATGCCTGGTTATATTAGTATCCTAGCTGAGCCTATTTTTCAGCAGTCAACCTGAATTAACAGCCAGGCATATGAGTGAACCATCTTAGATGTTCCAGAACCAATGGAATCCGAGACCTCACCACAGCCACATCCAAAAACCTGTATGAGGCTAGAAGAAAAACCCAGCTGTGCCTAGTTAATCCAGAATAATGTCATTGTTGTTGTTTTAACCTGCTAAATTTTGCAGTGGTTTATTACACAGCAATAGACGACTGAAACAGTATATACAGTGTCTAGCAAATGGGAAGTTCCCTTTCTGCACAGGCTTGTTTCACTTTTTCATCACCATTACTCAGGCTCCAGGGAAATCATCCCACAACTTAGCATGGATAAGAGGCACCCATAACCAAACCTCTCATGTAACCTAAGACACAGGCCACATCACAGAACCAGCTCCTGGTGAAGCCAATCAATACTCCTCAAATATCCCTGTGCTCCCATGCATTTCTCACCCTTCTTACAGTTTGGTTTGGGTCATGGGACTAATTTAGGCCAATGAATTTTGAGGAATATTTACATGTGTCACACCCAAGCTAAGGAAGTTAAGAACCAATGTGCCCTTTCTGCCACAGGACACATAAAAGCCATATGTTTAGATGATGGCATCACCATATGGAGTGGCCTTAGTCCCCACACAAATGTGAGCCCTCACTCACCTATGTCACACCAATACCTTTCTGGCTTTGTACCTACATTATTCTGCTTTGCTGTACTACTTAAACTATCAAGCTTTAATATAGACTTTGTTGGGAGGTCGCTATGTTGTTGTTGTTGTTTTAACTATTTAATAAAATATATTCCAAAAAGTTCATGTATAATAAACATGCAGGCTATTATGTTTTCACAAAATGGGCACACTCATGTAACCAGCATACGGATCAAGAAAGAGAATATTACCAGTATTCCAGAACCACTCCTTCCACCCTCATGCTCTCTTCCAAATAACTTCCCCAAGTGTAACCACTACCTAACCTCTAACAGCACAGATTAGTTTTGCCTATTTGGGATCTTTTTAAAAGTAGAATCATACATGATATACTCTTTCCTATCTGTCTTCTTTCAATCAACATATGTTTCTTAGATTCATCTATATTGCTGGAAATGATTAAAGCTGTAATTCTCATTGCTGTGTGGTATACCATTGTATGAGCATACTATATTCATTTTACTATTGCTTAACATTTAAGTAATTTCTAGCTTTAGGTAATTACAGGTAATTAATTTAGAGAGTGGTACGATGATTATTCTCACAGGCGTTTTTGTGAATACATGTATGTACTTCTATTGGCATATAACTAAGCGTAGAATTGCTGGGTTGCAGGGTTCTATCTGTTCAGGTTTAACAGATATGGTTAATTTTCCTAAGTTGTTCTGTCAATTCCTGTTAAGAGTGTATGAATGTTCTATTATTCTATAACTTCGCTAAGGCTTAGTATTTTTCTGTTTAACATATTCTATTTAATAAAAAGTTTCTCTAGAGCTGGAAGCTGGGGAAATTCACCCAAGAACTCAGGTATTTCTGGGAGGAAAAAAATAATCATTGATAAATGTTCTTAAGTTCTTGCCATTGTATTTTATTACTTCTTAAAAGGAATCTTTTATTATTAGTTATGTATTTAAGAATTTAATTAATTCTCATGACTAGTAGTGACTTTTGGAGAGAAGACAGACTACAAGGATTCAGGAGTTTATTACTTTATCTGCTTATGCCAACAACACAAGAGCCAGGAGTTACAGGTGTCAGAACGGTTCTGCCATTAAATAACAGTTGTTCTAAAGCAAGTCATTTTTTTCTTGGCTTTGATTTAGTAATCTATCAAATGGAGACTATAATTGCCTTGTAACCTCACATAATTCTTCGTTTGATCAACAAATATTTCCCGAGTACCTACTATGTGAAGGTTCTGGGTATACAACAGTGAGCAAAAACAGACATAGCCTCCATCATCATGGAATTTAGAGCCTAAACATTAAACACACACACACACACACACACACACACACACACACACACAGAACCAATAAAAGCACACAAATAAATATAAATTTAAAAGTAAGTTGTGAGCATCAGAATCACAAAATCAGAACCTCAGAATTAAAAGAGATCATAGGCACCATCTAATATAATCCTCTAATCTCTTCTTCAAGATACAAAAAATACGAAAGGTTGATTTTTGAAAAGTTAAAAGCTCCAGATAATTAAGAAGTGGCAACATTATTGTTATATAATTTCAGAAAGACAACCAGATGTACTTCTGCTCCAACATTTACCATTAGAAACCAAACATAGCTTGGGCTCAGCATCTATAACCTCTAATGTGGTTCACAGTAGAAAAGTTAATCATGATCTCATTAACCAAAATACGGTAGACTCTGATTGTGAAAGTGATAGGCTGAGAAGCCAGCTAGAGGGCCAGAAATTAAGAAGAAAAACACATTTCACTGTCCCAAAATGGGAGAGGTATCTGGGTCTCTTAGGAAATTATTACATTTAGAATTGGCTGGAACCTAGATATAGTTTGGCTTTTATCAGTTGAGTGACTTTAAGCAAGCCTTATGTTCTTCCTGGGTCTGAGTTTCCTCGTCTGTAAAATGAAGGAATTGGCCAGGTAATACTTTATGGTTCTGACTTTCAATGTCTCTACCAAGGCTAGTAGATCAGATGGTATCTCTTTTTATTAATAAACAGAAATAACACCAGTGAAGCAGAAAGTCATGTAGACATGGGTTCAAATCTCTGCAACCTCCTAACTATGAAACCTTAAGCAAGTCACTTACCCTCTTAGATCTAAGTTTCTTCATCTGTAAAATGAGAATAAAAATGACTATATCATATGATTGTTGTGAATATTGAAACAAATAAGGTATATAAAGCAGCAGGCATGGCATAAGAATAGTGTCCTTCTGTTCTCCTTAGTCTGGAGATAATAGTACCTATTACAGGCAATTTTAAGCTATTGATGATATGATTCAGTCTCATCAGCAGGTACCATGTGTCCAAACACAATGGTTATCCTAAGACTTGAGGATGAAGACTTGAGAGAAGAAGTACATGGCCCCTGTTCAAAGTACCTATAATACACTAGGGAGTATGGACTAGATACACAAATACCCCAAACACAAGGCCAAATATGATAAGCTTGATGTACCAAACTGTGCTAGAATTCAAATGAAAGTACATACTTTAGGATGGGATGGCAGGGGGCAAGGATATAAAAGACTTCCTAAAGAAGCTGCCCTTGAAAAAGGTATTGAAGGATGGGTTAGATTCTGATAGCCAGAAATGTGAGGAAAAGCAGTCAAGGTAGAGAGGAAAAATAAGCATTTGCAAAAGAGGAAGGAAAGTGTGGGGCAGATGAGTTTTAGCTGGAGGATAACCAAGTATTTTTAAAACAATATTGAGTGCCTCTATATATCAGATTGTGTATTAAGCATTTACAAGCTTTATTTTCGATTACCTGTTCAGACAAGTTTTATTATCCTCAATTTTTATTTATTTTTTAATGTTTACTTATTTTTGAGAGAGAGAGAGACACAGAGCATGAGCAGGAGAGCACAGAGAGAGAGAGACAGAGACAGAGACAGAGACAGAATCCAAAGCAGGCTCTGGCCTCTAAGTTGTCAACACAGAGCCCGATGCAGGGCTCAAACCCAAGAATCGTGAGATCATGACCTGAGCAGAAGTTGGACACTTAACTGACTGAGCCACCCAGGCACCCCTATTATCCTCAATTTTTAGATACTTAAAAAAATAAATTATCTTATCCAAAGTTTTCACAGCCATTTAATGGCATTTAAAACATGCACCTGTGACTTTAAAATCCATGTTCTCTCTAAATAATGAGTAATGAGAATAATAGCTAAAAATAAGGACTGGGTTGACAACAGGGAGCCCTCTAAATGACAAGGTGAAAAGTTTGCATTTTGAATTTAAAAAGATAGAGGGAGCCATTGGAAGTTTCAGAGGGGGAAAAGGACAGAGATGAATATTATATTCCCTAAGAAAATATAGTAAAGTAAAATGTTTAACATCTTAGAATTCACAGCTAAAATACCTAGCACTGAATTCCAGTTCTACTACTTACTAGCTGAATGGCGTGGGAGAAGTTACCTAAACTTTCTGTCCCTTAGCTTCCTCATCTGTAAATAAAGATAGTGATAGTACCTACCTTAGAGTTGTGGGGACGATTAAATTCATTGATACACATGAAGACCTAGAATACTTCCTGGCATTTAGTAAGCACACACTAAATGTTAGTTGCTGTGGTTGTGGTGGTTGTTATTGTTGCTATTCTGTTGGGAAAGAAACTGCTAGGGCAGACAGAACTCTTGCAACCCAATCTGATGATTCAGCCTTCTTCAACTCAAAGTCGAATGAAGGGTTAATTGTATACTTTCAATGAAGGCAAGGCTTGCTTTGTGAGTTAACAGCAACAACAAAAATCCAGGAGGAATGATTAATCTAGTTAAGGGGGTAAATAACTTGTCATAGCACCATCTGCTAGTTTCTATCCATAAGAATAATTAGGACTTCAGTTTCCTTAGATGGGGCCCAAACTGGCAGAATATGCACTGCAGTGGAGAGAAAATAGCAAGTCAGAAGAGTTGGATTCCAATTTCAAACCTGCTATGACTCATTCTGTTACAATGAACCAATGACTCTCCCCTTTATGTCCAAGAGTCCTGAACTGTAAATAAAGAGTAAAACTTGTCCTCCCTATAGATCATCATGAGAATTAAATGAGATATGAGATATGCAAAGCCACTTTCATGTGAATGGTGTTGTGCACATAGTAGGCACCCACACACTTAAACGAAGTGCCTATTATATTTGAAAAGTGGCATTTGGAGGTAAATAAAGCAAAACAAGTGGTGAAATTGTTCTACACTTCAGCCTTGGGAAAAGTAAAAAAGCTCTATATTGAAACAATTCTTTAAAATGTAGAGGAGGAAGCTTAGTATAATGGAAAGAGCCTGAGCTTCCAAATAAAGCAAAACTATGTTTAAGTCATGGCTGCAGTATTTATTAGCTATGAGATCTTCAACCTACTACCTGAGCCACTGAGTCTTCAAATACAAAACTAGAATATTAATACTTACCTAATAGGGTGGTTCTGAGAATTAAACGATGGAGTCTTAGCAATATGCCTGGCTCAAAGGTGAAAGCAGACACTCCTACTACCACCACCACTATCAATAATAACAATGGCAGTTAATTTTAAATGAGTGTTAACGTCCAGGCACTATTCTAAACATTTTACATAAATTATCTCATTTAATCCTTACTTATTTAATAAATTAATACGACTTGTTTTGGGGTGACTGAGTGGCTCAGTCGGTTGAGCTTCAGATTCTTGGTTCGGCTCTGGTCATGATCTTGCAGTTCCTGGCTTCGAGCCCCACACTGGGCTCTGTGACTGAAGGAACGGAGCCTGCTTGGGATTCTCTATCTCCTTCTTTCTCTACCCTTCCTTGACTTGTGCTCACTGGCTGGCTCATGCACTCACTCACTCTTGTGCGCTCTCTCTCTCTCTCTCTTTCTCTCTCTCTCTCTCTCTCTCTCTCTCTCTCACACACACACACACACACACACAAATAAACTTAAAAAAATAAAGACTTGTTCTATTATCCCTCCAGATTTTATCGATGAGGAAACAGAGGCACAGAGCAAACAATGTTACCCTAGGTCTCAGGACTAGAAAGTGACAAAGCCAGAATATTGCTACTATTATTTTTCTCTCCTCCATATGTTGGATTTTTAAAAACATCTTGTATAAGGTTCCAAAGCACTTTCCCTCCCATTATCTCATTTTTATCTTATCCTTAAAGCAACTTTGTGATGTAGGCTGACCAGGGCTAACTATCCCCATCTTAAAAATGGGAAAAGAGAAGTTTAAAGAAGATAAATGACTTACTCAATCTCATAAAACAGTAGTCACACTGCAACTTCTGCCATGTGGCAGAACTGGAAAATGAATCCATATCTTGAGAGCCTAAGACTAGTATTCTTTCCAGAGAGAAAACCGAAATTCTCACATAAAATTCCAGAATGGAGACTTCTCCTTAATTCAGACTCTTCCCTTATTAATCTAAACTAATGATGTTTTTCTGTTGCTATTATTTCTGAAATGCATGTATTGGGATGCTTCCTCAATCAAGTGCCAATGAACTCACTTAGAAAAGCTTTTCCCCAGGGCTTGAAGAGCCTGTGCTCCCTAGTTCAAATGATCAAGTTTCCAACCTCTTATTATTTGGCATCTACCCTTCCCCTATGCATCAGCATGGATTACATTCTCATAAATTGAGTAATTAGCAATGATTAAAGCACTATTTAAAAAAGACAGACATATTCTCAGGAATAAGGAAGGCCCTTTTTAATTACAAAGTAACACGCCTAACTCCAACTAGGAATACATATTTGCATCAGGCCAGAGTTAGTATCCTGATTTGATTACTGTGTGACTATAAGCAACCTTCTGTGCCCTTCTAAATTTCAGTTTCTTTATCTATAAAATGGGGATAATAACATCTAATCATAGGATTCAGGAGGAGAATTAAAGAGCAAAATGTAGGTAAAGTTCTAGTACATAGCAGGTCTTCACCAAATGGCTATTTTCAACACGGAAATATGAAAGTCTGCTTAAAATAATCACATTGGTTAAATTCTGTTTCTCACACTAAAATATAAGAGCTTTAAAAAATATATTGCATTTTGATAGTACTTTACAGTTCTCCTTACCTCTTATCTTATTTGATTTTCACAACAGTCCTGTGAAGACAGTATTATTATTCCCATTTTGCAATTTAAAAAGCTGAGGTTCATGCAGGGTCAAAGACTTTTCCAAGGTCACTGTATTTGTCAGGAAAGAACCAGCTAATGCTAAAGAATAAACTCCCCCAAATCCCAGTGTCTTAACATAGAAAGTTTATTTCTTAGTCATGTAAAATCCATTGTAGGTCTTAGGGCAGCCATCCTCCCCGTAGGTAGGTAGGTAACTAATGTTCTACAAAAGGCAAAGAAAGAGCTGAAAGGTCATGTAGGCGCTTTTTCTTAACTCAGCCTGGATGTGACAAATGTCACTTCCCCTCATGTCTTCTGAGCAGAACTGGTCTCACAGCCCCACAAACTTCAAGAGAGTTGGGCAATATAATCATCTAAGAACCCAGGAAGCAGAGAGAGTAGGACCGGATATCAGACAACACTAATAAAGTCTACTGAAGTCTTGATGATAGAAAATGGTGAAACCGAAGTTTGAACTCAGTGTTTTTATTCACTGTTTTCAACACTATTTTCTATTCTAGCAAAGTATTTTTCACATTTTATGAGTAAAGACAAAATACAGAAAAATAAAGAAGCTCTCAAAGTTGTAGTTTATCCTTCTCCACACTGCTTCTTAAGTAGTTATCTATTGTTTCCCTGTGCTGACCAGTTTGGATAAAAGGCTAATTAATACACTACTATTGAGATACATTGACTATAGCTTTGAAGAAAAATGGGCAACTCACACAGAGCATGATACATCTTCAGTATACAGGTAATAGAAACTAATATAAATTCAGAGCCTGTTTATCTACTGGCTGATGGCGAGTATCTTCCACTTTTACAGCTTTTCCTATGTTTATAGAAAGACTTGTCCCAGAAACATTCCCTTTGTTAAAGATATTGCAATTCAACAGTCTTCTCTATAATGAGCGATTTACATTTTCTTCTTAATTTATAGGTGTTGTTATAAGGGCCAGTTTCAATTGCATTTCAACTTTTCCTGCTTTCAACTGACTGCTTAACTGATACATTCATCATTTAACAAACATATCCTGAGCACTTACTGCACACATTGTGGTGGACCTGAGCACAGTTGCTACATTTAGAGTGTACATTACACAGGCACTCCCCTGTTATGGCTAACACTGGCTTAATAGAAAGGGTATGTTTTTCTAACTCAAAGGTTCATTAGGAGCAAGCTGTAGCCCTGATGCTGGGATAAAGGAATGGATATGACAGTATCTTTATCTCCAAGGATATCACAGTGTAATGAGGAAGATATATATAAATAAATATGGAATTATACTACAAGGTCGTAAATGTTATTGTAAAGGAAAGTAAAAGATGCTATAAGAATACAGAAAAGGAGCTTCTAACCCAGTCTGGAAGATCAAGGGAAACTTTCCAAAAAAAGTCACAATTAAACTGAGCCCTAAAATGAGCAGGTGTTTAAGGAATGCTTTTAGGTAAGGACAGGGAGTGATAACTCCCAGAGAAAGGAAACAATTTTGGGGGAAAAACATTGGAAAGAAATTCCACTGCATGTGAGAGGAAACCACAAACATCACTGTTGGATAAACATTGAGGTTAGAACCTAGAGATAAGGGGAGAGAGGAAAGGAAGTAAGCAGGACCAGATACTAAAGGTCATGTTAAATTCGGGAGCTTATTTTATTACATAACGTAAGAAGTGGGAAGCCAGTGAAGGAGATAAAGCATGAAGGCACATAAGATTATACTTGCATTTTATAAAGACCCTTCTGCCATGGGGGAGCACTGTGTCTAGAGCTTTCATATAACGCCATTAGAGGTATTCCAAAGAATAATTTGTTAAGTAATCCAATTTGAATTTCCAAAGCAGAGAGGAAAAAAATATACCCTTAGAAATGTTCATATGACTCTCACTTTGCTAGGCATGGATGCCAAGTAGACAGACATTTCTATCAGAGATGCAGATCTCTTTTCTGAATGACTTTATAAAGCTCAAGCTTGTTTCATATAATAAAAACGATAATCGAAACATAAATTTTAATACAATAGGCTATATTTCAACAGATTCCATTTTCATTACCCCTGCATAAGGCATTATTTATGACAGTGCATGTACACCTAATCTTGATGTTGTGAAGGTGACCCAGGCATGCTAGGTGGGAAAGGGAGCCGAGCCAGTGAAAGCATTTACACATCACCTCAAGTGCTCAGAACTGCATGAAGGGCAATTTGGACTGTGAAGAAACAGAAGACTAAATAGAGGACAATGAGACTACTGAACTAACATATCCGGTACCAAGGCCCAAATTCCATTCTCAAAGGAAAACATGCCCCAAGGGGGAAAAGTAATATGAATTCTAAAACTCTCTGGAGATGAAAGCAAAAAAAAAAAAAAAAAAAAAAGAGTATCACCACAGTGGAAATGGGTATAATCATAGTACTCATAGCATGGTCACACAACACAAATTCAAAGCTGAATTTTCAGATGACACCAAAATGTCATTCGCTTCTTCCTCATGCAGGTTTTTGCTGAAATGATCAAAAGTTCAGTGACAGGACAATGAGGATCAAAGAAGCATAAGGGCAAAAGAGAATGAGGGTCATTCATTATAATTCATTCACTCAATAAACATTTACAAAGCTTCTACTATAAGCCAGGCACCATGCTAGGAGCTTTCTTTCACAAGTACTATCTCATTTAATAAAAGAAAGGACTACACTCTTATTTTGAGGATAATGAAACTGAGGCAAGTAGAACTTAAGATTTGGTGGAGAGTCCATATGTAGTTTTTCTTTAAGCACAAAGTATTCCTTTACCAAAAAGAGGAAGACTCAAATTTATTAGACGTATTCAATTTAACAACATTTTAATAACTTTTAGAAGCATTTAAACCACAAACGTAAACAGACTATTTTAAAAGGCAAATATACCATGGAAAACTGATGCTGCCTTTCTTACCAGCCTAATGTTGAATCAGACTTAATTATGTAAATATTTCCGTTAGAAACTCTGTTCCTTTCTCAACAATTTACCTATATTGCTGTTGCACACTGAGTCATATTACTTGTTTATTCATTCAGTCATTCATTCCTTCTACAGATATTTACTTGGTGTCTATCATATGCCAAGCTCAATGCTATAGACTGGAGTACAACGGGACATCTGCTGTCAAGAGATTCACAGTTTTCAAGGGAAGTCAGACAACTAAACAAATAATTACCCTCAAAAGTGATTAAGTGCTATGATATAAGGATGTTCAAGGGAGCTGTGTAGCACAGTCAGGTTATGTGCTTTCAATCTGGAGGTTGATGCATCAACGAAAACCCGGGGCTATAGCTATAAAAAATTTTTGAAATCCAACACTTTTCAGAAAGACTCCCATCATCTTTCTATGGAAAGCTTCTCCTCATGAACTAGGAGAAGGAAAAAAAATATATTTCTAGCATGTTCCCAAGCCACTCCTTCACTCAAACAATATTTAATGAGCAACTCCTATGTGCCACAAACTATGTGCTAGGCACTGAGGTTACAAAGCTGAATAAGCAGATATGTTCCTTGCTTTCATGAGCTTGCAATCTGACAAGAATGAAAAGAAAAGAAAAGAAAAGAAAAGAAAAGAAAAGAAAAGAAAAGAAAAGAAAAGAAAAGAAAAGGAGGAAGGAAGGAAGGAAGGAAGGAAGGAAGGAAGGAAGGAAGGAAGGAAGGAAGGAAGAATCTACTATAGTCTTTGAAAAGATTGCTAAGTTATGTCACTCAATATCACTAAACAACTTGACTTTTGCACACCCTTGCTATAGGACTTTGAACAAGTTATTTCACTTCACTAGTCCTTGGTCTTCTCATCTGTCAAATAATAATAGTATTTTCCTTATTCATTTCACAACATTATTTTCAAAATCATATAACATCATAAATGCAAAAACACCTTGAAAACTACAAAGGTATATGAAAATATAATGAATTTTATTTGTCATCCTCATGATTAAATGGAGCCTCTGATTTAATTAAAATTATTAATCATATTTGAAAATAAATGGAATTGTATTACTTTCTAATACCTGTAATAACTACTAACAGATCAATAAACTATCATTTAGTAAAGATCATTTGGAGGATCACTTAAAGGCACAGATATAAAGTATTTGTACAAGTAGCTGCTTCTGAACTATTCAAAAGCAGTCAGATTACTGAGGGACTATAAACAATCTCTCTTGCAAAGAAGTTTATACCATTGTTTGCTCTACTAGGAATAAGAAGAGAACATGCAAACATTGCCAAATACTTCAATTTTCATATTAATTGAGACTATACTAATAACTTTCCACCATTTTAAAACTAGAAAATGGTAGTGATATGCCATAGTAGAAAGAAACATAATCTTTCTTCAGAATACCAAACCTGAGTTTTGGTTCTGCCATATGATGCCTATGAACTTGGGTAAATCCCTTAAATGATACTCAGTTTTCTAATCTCTAAAATATGGAAAATAAACATAGCCACAGGACAAATTCACTGTGAGAATTAAGTGAGACAGCACATCTGAAAGTGCTTTGCTTTTAACATATAGAGCAATTTTAAGTTGCTAATTGATATTAATATCAGTTTTAGTATATATATTTAACTCTATTTATTGAATGATTTTCAAAGGAATAGTTTTTTACTTGATATCTGAGTTTATCGTATTTTATAGATGAAAACATTGAAAGCTAAGAAGCATAAGCCCAAAAAATAGCACAAGAGTAGGGATTATAAAATGTGAATTCTATTATTTCTGCCACCAATGGCTGTGAAGTCCTATGCAATCACTTGCCTTTTTTGTACCTCAGGATCCACTTTTGAAAACTGAGGTAAACACTCTACTAGATCACTTATATAATAAAGGCATCAAAAATACAATGTGATAAGTAGCAACTCTGATTTCCTCAGTGTTTTTCCAGGCCCAAGCCATATTAAACAGTCCAAAAGAAATTCACTGATCCAAATGAGACTACACAAATTTGATGAGTCTATGAAGCTGAGCTTGGCAAAGACTAAGAGTCTAAAAACGGGAAGCATTGAGTGAGATCTAAACTGTTGAAGAATAGACAGTTCCAGAAATTAAGTTTTGTTTGTTTTGTTTGCTTTTTAGTCTAGTCCCTCTGGCTGTTGGGGTGGGTCAGGAGAGGGTGGAGGTATTTTTAAAGATACATCTGAAGTGTGGACATATAAGGTCTTGCTCAACCTCTAAGAACTTGAACAAAGCATAATCTACCAATCCCTTGGTAATGCTAGGTCAATGTTGGATACAGGTGACCCGATATATCTATTAATGCCTCACTCTTTATTCTAGGATCTCTAAGTCACCATGACAACCTGCTCATTACTCCTGTATGGTAATACTTGACTCCCTCTTCTTGTTATGGCTCTTTTATCCTCTGGGTGCTAAACTCATGGTGCTCAGAGCTAGAGGCTCTCAAGAGTCTATCAAAATGTATTGAGGACTGAAAAAAAATTGGCTCAAAAATAAAACAAACTTGCAAAATCAAACTTGTAAATAAGAATTAAATAACTACAAAAATGTCAACCAGCCAAATGAAGCTTAACTTCTTTTTTTTTTTCAATGTTTATTTATTTTTTAGGTAGGGGGCAGAGAGAGGGAGACAGAGGATCTGAAGCAGACTCCATGCTGACAGCAGAAAGCCCGATGTGGGGTTCAAACCCATGAACCATGAGATCATGACCTGAGCCGAAGCCGGACATGTAAACAACTGAGAGCACCCAGGTGCCCCGCAACTCAATTCCTTTTAGAGGTATATATTAATTTGATTGATTTGACTTCAGAGGTCAGTACATTTTCATGTTTGATAAGGTAAGTGGTGGAACTCAAAAGTAAGAAAATCCAGGGCTTAATAAGTCCCCTTATTATTAAAAAGTCTTAATAAGGTCCTATCTCTGGTTTCCATCTTCATAATCTGGAAGGTGGCAATTGTCATGGAGGTAGGAAGTATCCTTTCTAGTCTAATTAAGTCCCCAGCTTCTCCCCACTAACCTTCATCCCACCCTCCTCTTTTACACATTCCCTTTACCTTAGGGCTAAAGTAGCTAAATGCTCAATAACAGCATAGAATGAGTAACGATACAAAAACTCAGAGGAGCTCTTGAGTCCCAGAGGAGGGCTGCAGTAGTCAAGGAAAGATTAGCACTAGGGTAGATGAGACCTCAGTATATTCATTTGTTTGTCCTTTCAGCAAACATTTAGTGAGCATCTTGTATGTTCTTGTATGTGTCAGGCACTCTGTTAGGCATTGATTATCATATGAATGATAGTCTCCCTACTCTAAAGCAGATTACAGTCTAGTGGGGAAGCCAAGATACATGACTAAATAAATTCAGATATAATGAGATTAAATGCAATAAAAGGATATTCAAAATGCTGAAATACACAAGAGAAGAAATCATTGTCTGGAGAATCTCAGTGGAAGTAACAGCAGGACTTAGAAGGAAAATGGAACTTGGAAAAATGGGGGATTGTTTCAGGCAGGGTAAAATTATGTAAACAAAGGCTTAAGGATGGCAAAGTGCTTGCTATGATATATAAAGAGGGAGCAATTAAGGGACTAATTTGGCTGATGGCATTCAGTGGGTGAAGCAAAAGCCATCAGCTAACTCTGTGGAAATCACCAAAAAGTCTAGTTCACTGGCTGTTTTTCAGTTGTATTATGAGGACAGATCTAGCAACTCTGTGTCTTGCCATATGCTTGAAACTCTCCACTACACCCCTTTCCCTCATCATACCATTGCAATGAAGAGGAAACCCAGGAGGCCTACTCCTTTGCCTGACCTGAATGAACAAGGAGGAGGAGCCCCTAGCTGGGCAGAGGGAAAAAAGTTTGCTAGAGTGGAAAAACACTGTGGGTTCACATCAACTCATCTGTTCATTGTGAGTTTTAGCTTCCATCCCCTTCCTTGTTGGTCATAGGTCAGTCGCTGGTTTCAGGGCTGCTTGATAGGTCAGCAAAAATTTTCCATGCTGGCTTAATTCTACTATGCCGGATACATTCTGACACAAAAGACACTCTGCACTCTTTACACAAAAGACAAATCCTCAAATTAGACTTACTATGGGTTAGAAATAACACAGAACAGAAAGAAAAACTAGAAATCACTCATTTTAATGTTCTTATTTTATAGATGGTGACACCAAGGCCCAGAGAAGAAAAGGGACTTGGTTTAATTCACATAGTGAATCAAGAGCAAAGTATGTTTCCCCAGTCCCTTTGCAAGTACTCCTTTCCACTCCACCAGACTACTAGCATTTTTTTCTCTGCCTAGTAAAGAACAACCTGTCCCTAGAAAATGTTCAATACAGAGAAGAAAGCAGGGTATACCTCAGAGGCAAAATGGGTACACAGAGACGCACAGCAATTTATGGGGGGAGGGGGGTTATAGCACTGTACTCATGCTGCAAAAATCAACCGTGATCATCTTAAATTCCTCAATTAAGCTTAATCTTAGGAGTACTTAAGCTTTTTCTTATCATTAATAGTGTCCCATTAACCCTTCAGATGATGATTTCACCTATATTTTCACAATGATCAGTAAGAAATATCATCCATAAATTGGATAGTGTGGTAAAGGGGGTATATCTATCACTGGAAGACATTAAGTTTGTCAAGAGATCTTAGTGAGGCAGAAAGACACAATGGAACAAGCACGGGGTTGAGAATCAGAAGATTTTGGATCTAGTCACACTGCTACAGTTTACTATATGTATGCCCCTGGACAAGTCCCTGGAGTCCTTTGTGTCTTGGCATGATTTCCTCACCACAGAGCCCTGAGTTGTGAGGAGTAAATAAGCAGAAGTAACTAAGGAACTCAGGCCAATACTTGGCTTAAAATTGGACTTTAAAAATATTGACCCAACTTCTGTCTCTCAAAAAATAAATAAATGTTAATTTTTTTTTTAAAGGTTGCCTGGGCGGCTCAGTCGGTTAAGCATCCAACTTTGGCTAAGGTCATTATCTCGCGTTTGTGAGTTCGAGCCCTGTGTCAGGCTCTGTGCTGACAGTTCAGAGCCTGGAGCTTGCTTCCAACTCTGTGACTCCCTCTCTCTCTGCCCCTCTACAACTCATACTCTCCCAAAAAATAAGTAAATGTTAAAAAAAAAATTTTTAAATATTGACCCAACTATAGGCTTCTTTATCTGAATTAAAAAACAAAAAACAAAAAACAAACTGGTATTTGTTTGGTTTCTTTTAAACTGAGCCTATTTTCCCTAAATTTAAGAATATGATAAATAGGAACCGAAATAAAGGGAAAAGGCTGTTCAGAGCAAATCCTCAACATGTGAATAAGGCTGATTTCAATCCTTCCATTTGACTGTCAAGTCAAATTAATATAATGTAAAGTCAGATAACTTCATCTCACTAATGAATGAATCAATTTAATATAGTTATCTTGCAATCACATAGTGTTAGTATTGAACACAAAAATGAATAAAGCATGATCCCTGCACTCAACCTGAACTCACATGTAAGTTCTAAGTGGGTTCATGTCCATCTTTTTCATGGTTATACACCCAGTGGCTAGCCAAATGCCAAACAGCAAGAGGTTCAGTCATGCTGGACAGGCCTGGGATAATGATAAAACTATCATTACCCTTATCATGAAGCTAGTACTAACCATTTCCTGAGGGCACACTATGTGGCAGGCACTTGGCATGTATTCTATCTTTTAAAACACCAGTGCTGCAAGGTACAAGTGGATTATGTATCTTCTACAGCTCTACCTTGCCTCATCACCAAGGTCCCCACTCAGCACTCAAGTTTTGGTATTCTAAGCACACACATTCAACTCCCCACTACTACTATTAATAATAATGAATAATTGTTGTGTAATGGGTTGTATTCTACACATATTTGTATTTACTTATTTTATCCTCACAACAATCTAGTAGGTAAATATTATTAGTATCCTTATTGTATAGAAAGAATAAGTAACTTCCCCAAGATCACACAATTAGCAGAGCCTTGATTTGAACACAAGCAGTATGGAGCCAAAGTCTGCACTCTTAATTACTCTGCATGTTCTGGAAGGTGAGGGGAAGAGGAATCACTAAGCTAAAGCCATCTGGAGTTCTGGCCATGACAGCCTGGTGGCAGATGAGGTTAAGGTTCCTATATCTGGCTGTGAGCCAGACCACAGTAATATGCTAGAATATCTGACATGGGGCCTTAAAAACAAACTCCACATGGTCACTACAGTCACAAAGAACATTTCTTTTCTATTATTAAACTTACATTATGGTGTCTCTCTTCTTGACATCCTCTCTACCCCTCTCTGCCTGGAATTTTCTTTAAAGTTACCTCCACAAAAAGCTTATCTTCACCACCTCTTTGTAACATGACAACAATGTATCCAAACTTTATTAAAGAACCTATGACCTCAGATACTGCAGAGATTTATAAACTGTTTTATTCTTAATGTGATGGGAAGTAGTGAAGGATTTTCAAATAGACAAAATCTTGATTTGATGCATTAAAAGAGACTAGCACACTATCTGGGTAAAACACTGATTATAATTGTAGGATATGAACTAGTATTGGATCCTCCAGAGATCTATTGTGAATAAAATATTGTTTGAGTAACAGCTATGTGCAGGTCATTATACAGTGTTCTAGAAGTAGGAATTGAGAATGATGTTCCAAAATTGCTGATGAAAGAATATCCCTCCTTATTCTTATAGTGTTCTTCCCAAGCTAAGTTTCATTCTTTTAAGAGATATCAAAAAAGGCTAGTGCCCTGTCTGGCAGGATCAGATAATCTGGCTGAGCCCTGTGTCTACTTAACAGAAAGTTATATCCTGTCAAGAGACCTGAACAGTATCCAAAAATAAATGGCTTAAATTCAAATCATAAAGTTCAAGGCAAGAAAGACAGTGATCCAAAATGTTGTTTCCATTGATTAATCTATCTTTAAAGGGAAGAAAAGCATCTCAATTTTAGGTCTTAGTTTCTGGTGTTATTATTCTTACTCATTAAATGATTTCTTTCTAAGTAAGGAAGTTATTTTTGATTTTTTTAATGTTTATTTATTTTGAGTGAGAGAGAGAGAGAGAGAGAGAGCACGTGCAAGCAGGAGATGGACAGAAAGAGAGGCAGACACAGAATCCAAAGCAGGCTCCAGGCTCTGAGCTGTCAGCACAGCTGAACACGGGGCTCGAACTCACAAGCTGCAAGATCATGACCTGAGCTGAAGCCGGACGTTTAACCTACTGAGCCACCGAGGCATCCCAGTAAGGAAATTATTAACTAGAACAATATTCCTTTAAAAAGTGTGTGTTTTCTTTTAAAGCTTAATGTTTCGCTTGCCTATTGAAAATGGCTTTGCACTGTCTACAGGATAAAAACCAAATTCATGGTTTTGACAAAACCCTTCATGACCTAAGCTTGCCTCATTCTGCAATCTCAGCTCTGACAATGACTGCCACATAGCCATGATAAAATGGTTCTTGATATGTGCCAGATGCTATTCGAAATGCATTATATGTTCTATCTCATTTACTCCTTAAAACAACCCTGTGAGGTAGATCCCCTTAGCAGCATCTCCATTTTATGGATGAGAAAATTGAGGCACCAAATAGTAGTAACTCACTAGAACTAGTAAGTAGTTAAGCTGACATCAAACCCTTACAGCTTGACTCCAGAGTTTATGTTCTTAACCAGTGGGTCCCACAGCCTCATGAATTACTCACTATTGCCAGGGGGTGACATCTTCTTTCCCACTTCTGTGCTTTATGTTAGAAAAGAGCCATATCCCTCTTTGGAAACTTATCAAATTCCTTCTCAACCAGCTAAAACACAACTGCCTTTCTGAAGTACGCCCTAATCTCTCCAGTTAGTATTAGCCACTCCAATCTTGATATCTCATGTCATTTTCTATGAACCCAATTATAACACCTGATACTTCACATTGTAAGTATTTGTTTATGAAAGTCTCTCCTACAAGACTATAAGCTCTTTAAAGGCTGAGACTGTTATCTTTGTTTTAACCTATAGTTTAAACCTATATAGGGCCTGCCATAGAGCAATGACCAGACACACACACACACACACACACACCCCACACTTCAATGTCTGGGAAAGATGACTGCATCCTCACTAACCATATCTCCAAGGAAAAGTTCTTTGAATTAGATCAAAACAGGACCTTGGGGCACCTGGGTGGCTCAGTTGGTTGAGCGACCAACTCTTGGTTTTGGCTCAGGTCATGATCTCACGGTTTTATGGGTTCAAGCCCCACACTGGGCTGTGTGCTGACAGTGCAGTGCCTGCTTGAGATTCTCTCTCTCCCTCTCTGCCTGTCCCTCCCCTACTCATGCTGTCTCTGTCTCTCTCAAAATAAATAAACTTAATTTTTTTTTTTAAATACAGGACTTCAGAGTAAGGACTATCCTGGTGATAAAGAGAAAGAGTAGCTTAGAATGGAAGATCTGAGAGTGTTAGAGGATCTTTTCTTCCTGTAATTAATCTCTTCTCTCACTTCCATGCAGCAGAAATGATAAACAGGCCTGAAATAGTCTCTTGTCCAAGCACCAAACTAAGGGTGCCCATGAGAGGGAAGCACAAAGCCAAGCTTGCCTCTACTTCACCTAGATCTTATGTAAAAGAGAAAAAGGAACCCTCCCTGATCACCAGGAAGGAGGCCAGACAGAAATTAGTAGTATAAGCCTCACTAGGAAGAAAGACTATGTCACTGGCCCCAGCATTTCCTAGAGAGGGACTCCACAGAAATCCAGTGTGGCAGAGTAGATGGCTACAGGAAGATCAGGCTCCTGACCTTCAGAATTAGCAGCTGTTCACTAAATATCTATTAGGTGAGCAAATGGACTTTGCTGCATAGCAAGCCTTTGCTTTCACAGTTTAGGGAGATAGCTTTGATCAACAACACTATCTTACTGAAAATTCTATGTTAAACCATTACAAAAATATAAAAAGAACAAACTACAAAATCTAGAGAGTCTAGCCTACTTTACTACTTTTGTCCTTGATTTTATATTTTCACTTTGTATGTCTAGGAATGCTCATTTCAGAAATGTTTCACACAAATAAAGACAGAAACTTCTAAATTGTGACCAGAACAATGCATTGAAAGCTGCATAATATAAATCTCTTTTGCTTAAGAAAAGAAGTAAAAAAGGAGTATCTAATCATTTATGTTTACTGACTGTTGGGAATCTCCACTCTTTGGACAACCAAACACCAAATAGATAGGTGGGTACCAAAGATACCAGATGCCAGTGTCTTTGCATCCACTATGGAGCATTAAATTTAAATGCATCATTAAAAATAATGCCTCATCGCTAGTGACAAATCAATGTCTAGAAAGAAAGTCAAATAGCTGTTCAGTAGAGGATGACACAAAGTTTAGAATATACAATATGACAGAGTTCTTTCCATGAACATCAATTACAACAGAGCAGCAGTTATTATGTCTGGAAGAAATATTTATTCTCCGTACCTGACAATGTACATGGTATCTAACTGACCAGTAATAGCATTTTCTGTGCAATTTTGGAGTTACTTTTTAAAGGTAAAAGTGGTAGTGAAAGGGTATTTTCTTAAACAAGTCAGGCAGCAGCCATATATATTAGAAAGCAAAATATATTTTAACTTGTACATGATTTGAAAAGAAAGCAGATATTAGATTAATATTTTTATACTTGGAAATGATTTATCCTTTCTTTCATTTAAGTAACACTGGTTGAGCAACAACTATGTTCCAGATTCTGTGCTAAAAACCAGAAATACACAAATAAAACCTGTCTCTGACTACCAGAAACTTACAGGGTAGACATACTCTATGCAAAAACTGTTCTTCAGTGTTTTCAGTCCTCAAAGAAAGAAAGGATCCAGGTGCTAAGAAAGAATACTGTTCTCTTTCTCTATGCTCATTCCCCAAGGCCCCACCAAGTAGCAGGTATTAGAGATCTGTAATCTATAACTTAGTCTTACCCAGTCATCAAGCCCATGAACATATATATATGAAGAGTCTCGTCCATATCAGAGTGGGATATGGAATTAAGCTTACAGTGCTGAATTAACTGCTCAGGGATCAGTGACTGGAAGCAGGTACCACTTATTCATTCATTAATTGGCAAACATTAACTGAGTTTTTATTAGATGCTGGGTCCTGAGTTTCCATTTACCTACATCTTATATGTCTTTTTTCTGACCCCCACAGGTGCCAAATTCATTCCATTCAAGTTATGCCAAGTTTTCATTTTCACTTTAGATACCAGTAAGAATCCTGTGACAGTGAATTCCTGCTTTAAACCGCATCCCATTTGATTGAACTGGTTACAACTCTTGTAACTCTTGTCCACTCATCCCCTCAAGGCATTTGCCACTGTTCCCTCTGCCTCATCGACTATCTCTAACGGTTCTAATACATAACTTTAGCCAGAACAGAGAGACCACTAACCATGAAATATGCAAAAAGCTTTGCTTCAACCTAGAAATACTTTTAGATTGCCCTACTCAGCACAGAGGAAATATTTGAGATGCATTTCCAGCTCTTCATTAGCAATAATTAGACTTCTGGCCACCTGATGAAAAGGGGTGTACCAGTGGCGGCAAGTTTGCACTGTGAATCCTGGCCCCAAGTTACAGCTGATTGAATTAAACTAACCATATTTTCTTCAGTAGGAAATCAAAATTAGGAGAAACAGCTCATCTCTGGGTGTTCATCCCCTCACAAAATGATTGGTTTTAAAGATGCTGAGGAAGAATTTTGTTTGGGGTTGATGACCAATATGATGCAGAAGGCAGATTATAAAATAGAGAGTTTTTGTATCTTTTAATACACTCCTTTAAATAAACTGGCACTCAAGCTAGTTTGGTTCCTGTCACTTGCAAGCAAAGAATTGTAATTAATGCAGCCCCTCTGTATGACTTAGCCCCACAAACTTGTTAGCGTCTTTAGCTGTTCCACACTCCCTCCTCTACCCTAATGACACAAGCCTCTCAAGTACTAACATAACATAACCTGGCTCATTCATTCATTCATTCATTCACTCACTTACTCTGCAACAGGTACTATGCTAAATGATAGAGATGACTAAAATATAATCTCTGTCTTCATATTGCTCACTGCTCTAAGGGTAGATAATAGATAAGGAAGCAATTATAACATACAGTGACTGGAGTTAGAAAACAAATGAAACATACAGCATGGGAGAACAAAAGGTTTAGATGGTATCCCAAAATTTAGCTTGTCAGGAAAAGATTCCCAGAGGAATGACATTTATAAGATGAGTAAGAGATTGCTAGACAAAGAAAAATGTGGGGGTGGGGGGATGATATTTCAAGTAGAGGAAATAGAATGTACAAAATAAGGAAGTTAGAGATCTTTTAGTTAGTAGTTAGGGAATAACAAGTAGTTCTCTATAGTTGGAGCTCTGTATGTGTAGGCCTAAAAAGGAGGGAGTAAGTGATAGGAGGAGATGAATTTAGGGAGGGAGACAACATCTAGGTCATACAGAGCCTTGTATACAAAGCTACAAAATTTGACCTTTATTTTGAATGCTATAGAGTCATTGAAGAATTAAGGACTGAAACATTTAAAAATCAAGTTGTTATTTTAGAAAAATTGTGTCAACAATTTGGAGGATGGACTGAAAATTTGGGAGTGGGAGGCAGTAATGAGAAGAAAAAACTATAAACACAGGAAGCCTAAGAAGAAACTCAAGTAAGCCAGTGAAAAAGAGGTAAAAGCCTGAAACTGTAGTACTGGGGTTGGAGGATAGGGATTGTCTTTGGGAGATAATGAAAATATACTTTGGGAGATTTGATAAATATTTAGATATTGGGATGAAATAAGGAAGAATCTGTAAAGACTCATGTTTCCATATTGGATGACAGCTGGGAAGATGGCACCCTGAATGAGATATGGTATAAAAGAAAAACAGCAAGTGTAGGGAAATAATGAGTTTACTTTTAGACCAGTTGAGTTCGAAGTATATGTGAAATGCCCAAGTATACATGCGTAGTAGGCAGTTATAAATAGGGGTATAACTCCCAGCAGAGAGTTTAGGGCTAGAGATAAAAGATTTGGGATCTTGCTGAAGTTCTGAGTGTATATGAGGACATAAAAGGAAAGTGCATAACATCAACAGAGGTGGAGATGAGAGAACAAGCCTTGAGGAATACTGGTATTTATGGAACTAAAGGCACAGAGGCATAAAAAGAGCATAGCATGCTTTTGGAAATACAAACCCACTAAGATGGATGAACCTAATGTAGGGTAAGAGAGATACAGGAGAGGGGACTGGAAAGGAAGACAGGGCCAGGTCATGGAGACGCTTTGTGTTATGGTATTTGGCACATAGTTGGGCTCAGTAAATACTTATTTAAACAATAAGGGATTGCTGCCTGACTCTGTATATGATAAAAACTATGGAACATTTCCCAGTAGGAATTTTACTTTACTGAACCTAAATAATCATCAACAACATCATCATCATCATCATCATCATCATCATCATCATCATCATCATTATTATCACTCTCCCTTATATACGGTTTGGGTGTTTCTGTTAAAAAGAGTTTCCATGATTATTTCATTTAGAACATGCAAGAACTCTCTAAAATAGTTTTTTTTAATATTCCATTTAAATATGTAATGTTGAGGCTTAGAAGGGTGAAGTACCTAGCTAAAAGCTAGTAAGTATAAGAAAATCCTCAGAGTCTCAATCTTCTAACTTCCAGTTCAGTGCTCATTTCAATATACTACTACCACCACTCTGAAACAGTCTAATAAAATCACATTGTGTTTTAACTTTTGAAAAACACTCACATGCATTGTCATATATGATAATACATGAGCTCACATGGGATAGCATATATACCTGGTTTGAAAGGCTACCTGGGACTCAGGACTTCCAGTGCTAAATCTGTGAAAGTCCCGGACAAACCTGACAAGTTAATCACCCTACAGATTTACTATCTTCCTGAAAAGAGTAAATACAATAAAATGATTAAGAACAAGAATTCTCCATGTCAGACTGCCCAGATTCAAATCTTGGATCTACCTCATACCAGCACAGTGATTGGACAAATTACTCAGCATTTTGGTGCAAGAACAGTTTCATTTATAAAACAGAGGAAATAAAAATACCTGGATTTTGAAGATTATGTAAATACTTAACTGAATACCTAGCACAGAGCAATCAATGACTTCAAATTGCTCGCCTCACATGTATTCTGTCCTCTATTCCCACAGTCTGCCTCTTCACTAAATTTGGGCTAAGATTTTTATTTTTCAATTTTGATATCAAGAGAGAGTAATTTTGTGTCTCTGGAGAGTGACTCTACTGGGATAAGGAATAAAAGGTCTCCAGCATCTAAATCTCTGTAAGTGCTAGTGCTATGAGACCCTGAGCTGCTGAGAGCAGTGCCCTGGGCTGTGTTTAAGTCCAGCTCCCTTGTCTTTATAACATTAGGCATGTCACTTGTTCTCTCTGGGTTTAAGTTTTTTCATCTGCAAAGCAAAAATATTTGACTAAATGATCTCTAGGGCCTCTCCTTCTATAATGTCTCCCCTAGACTCTACTGAAAGGATGACAAAAGGAACCAACCCTACTACAGCAGCCCTTTTAACTTCCAAAGCCTAGAGATAAAAACTACAAGAATAGTTTGTGGGGCAGTCACAAAACTAAAATGAGTGTAACTTTTACCAAATAAGAAATAACTTCAATTCCTTATACATCTTCTTGGTACAAAGCATTTTTACTGTTTTATATAGATCATATTCACATCATATTCTAATTCTTACAACAACCTTGTGAGGTAGTAATTGTTATCCTCATGTTACAGATAAGGAAACTGAGGTTCTGACAGGCTCTGTAATTTATCAGAGTCACAATCTGTCAAGACATGGAGGCAGATATTTAATCCAGTTAAGTGTAAGTTAAATAGCACACTGCTATTAATGATTAATTATTTCATCCCATAAAAGAATCTGATTTTTGGATATAAGAACCAGAGGAGATACAAGCATGATTTCACAATATTCTAAAAAAAACTATACATACACTACAAACATGAATGCTTAATCTTGGTGATTACCTAAATGTTTTATCCCCACTCACATGATGGTCCTTTCCCAGTGGTCCTCAATATCCTTGTACTTATTTTTTTTTCTTGCACACTTCTTTATTTTTGCCTAGAGTGAGTACCTGGTGTCTCATTTGCTTTGCTTGTTGTGTTTTTTATCACAAATTCACCCCCACCCTCTCTACCAACTGTGAGCTCTTGATATTCAGCCAGAGCAGGTTTATTAACAGCTTCTCCTCTGAGGAGAGGGCAGGACAGGAGGTGCAGCTTTCAGTGCCTACCTGGCGCCAGAGATCTCCCTTCTCCTTCTACCTGGGGTTCCTTCCATGTCCATCCCCTGTTCTCTGAATCCCATTCTGACCTCAGTCTTCATTTATTTCTTCCATGATTGTCAATGGAGAAATGATACACAAGAGGTAAAAAATTTCAAATCCTCACATGCTAGATAAATCAGCTGAGTACAGAAGACCAGTTGACAGTAGTTTCCCTTTAGAATTTTGGTGAAGTCTGAAGATGTTTTGATTCCCGATCTTTCATCTGTGATGTGTAGCCTCCCACTGCATCCAGATCCCAAGTGTGTGAGATCTCTTTGTTGCTGGTATTCTGTCCGACTTGTTTTTATCTGTTACGCTACTATTGGGCCCTCATTTATAAATTCATATCTTTCAGTTCTGGAGAATTTTCTTGAATTATTCCATTTTCCCTCTTCTCTCTTTTGGCCCTTCTGTTATTCATATGGCCAATCACCTGCATATCCTCTCATTTTCTTATCTTTTTTTCTCCTGTTTTTCAACCGTTTGTCTTCTTGCTCTACTTTCTGAAAGCTTCCTGCATCTTTATCTTTCAACCCTGACATTGAGTTTTTGTTTCTGCTTTCTTTTATTACTCAAGAGATCTGTGTTTGGAATGTTTACTTTTTGTAGTAACTGTCCTTGTTTTATGGGTGTTGTATCTTCCATTGTAAAGATTACAGTGGTTTTTATTAATATTTTCTTCTTCCTACATACTTTGTTTTGTCTGAGCTGCTTTTTCCTATTAGATCCCTCTTCGGCATGATATAGGCATCCTTTGAGTGCCTAAAAGTCATTGGTTGTTGGTTCATATTCAGAAACTCAGGCTGGGGGCTGTTAGCATGTGAGTGTCAGTAGCTGGCTATGAACTTCATTGTAGGATAGGCTGGCTGAGTTTCACACAGACCTTCAGCTCATTCTTATTCTAGACCCTCTCTTCACCACACTCAGTGTCCCACTTATTCTGAGCCTTTTTATACTTATTCTCATTTCCATGTTCCTTTCTCAGAAGCCCAGCTATAGTAAAGCTTCAAGCACTACCTTAAAGTCTAAATTAGATGACTACTAAGGTCTCTTCCTATGCAGAGACTTTAAGATTCTGGGTTATAATGCCAAAAATTCCTTAGTACTGGGATCTCCAATTTATTAACCTGCTATCTTTGTTCTACTCACTTCAATTCCTGAGGATTATCACTATCATAAATATCTTATCAAATTTCTATTTGCCTGACTGGTATAGCATACAGATTTTTTTTAGGATCTTAAGTGATTCTTAGGCTCATATTTGCCTGCTTCAGCATCCATGGATTCCTTCAGACACTTGTCTCCTGGGATCCTGACTCTGTTTTACCATGACTTTCAATTTGAACATATTCCTAAATTCCTAATTTTGGCATGGCTTTTAACAACTGTCTAGCCTCAACATGAGCCCTGTACAACAGGGAGTTACACTGTGTACTAGGCACAGAATTGAGAAAGAGGGAAAACACAAAATCTACAGATTTGGGAATTTCACCAAAGAGCAGGATCTATTGTGTCTAAAGAGGATATCTCCATAATGTTCTCCCAAATTCCTAAGTATAACCACAGCTATCATAAACATTTCTTGCACACTGACTAAAGTATTCTTCTATTGCTTTGTATTCATTAACTCAGTAAGTCCTCACAACAGTCCTGTGATGTAGGCACCATTGCTATTTAAACAAACAAACAAACAAACAAACAAAAAACGAGCACAGAAATCATTTATGGGCATAGAATTGACATCAAACTGCCAAAGTATGCCTAAGATAACAATGTCTTCATAAGGAATTCAATACATTTCTTCAAATTGGTTAGTCTGAAAAGTAACTTACAAAAAAGTGAAAGAACTACAAATAAAGACAGATTTACACCACCCACTCTTTCGGAGATAAAAGGGTACGATATTTGCAATCTCAACAATGCACTCCCATAAGGCTATGACTTCAGTTCAGCTGATACAGCCAATTGGGCCAGTGGCTTTTTCTCCTACCTGCTCCACATATGCCCCTCCCAAAGCCAAGAATGTGATTAAGGAAGACAACCTTCCTGAGAGAAAATAAATCTTCAGTGAAGTGTTTCAAAGTAGCACATGACCCAAAAGGAAGATGTTCCTAAACAGAAGAGGTCTGGTTTTGGTCAAGGATATACATGGTACCACAAATTAATCAAAAGGACAACTTTCCCAGAGATAGGAGAACTAATCTCAGGTCAAACAGGTATGAGAGCCCCTGTTTGCAGAGGAAGACATTTCCATGCAGAGAAGGATCTTGGAAGGGTTTATGAAGCTGAAATCTCCCTACAAGATCCCCAACTAATTTGGCAAGACCTCAACTACTTAGTACAAAAGTCACATTTCAGTCCTTCAGGAACCAGAACCAGTGGATCACATCATGAAGCTGACAGTACTGTTGATGGTTAAAATGTTATTTAAATGGACAACCAGAAAAATCTTGTAATCCCTATCAAAATAACATCAGCACTTTTCACACAGCTAGAACAAACAATCCTAACATTTGTATGGAACCAGAAAAGACCCCAAATAGCCAAAGCAATCTTGAAAAAGGAAACCAAAGCTGGAGGCATCACAATCCCGGACTTCAAGACATATTACAAAGCTGTAATCATCAAGACAGTATGGTACTGGCACAAAAACAGACACTCAGATCAATGGAACAGAATAGAGAAGCCAGAACAGAATAGAGACCTACAAACATATGGCCAACTAATCTTTGACAAAGCAGGAAAAAACATCCAATGGAAAAACGACAGTCTCTTTAGAAAATGGTGTTGAGAGAACTGGACAGCGACATGCAGAGAAATGAACCTGGACCACTTTCTTACACCATACACAAAAATAAACTCAAAATGGATGAAAGACCTGTCCTGTCTCAGGACAGGAAACTATCAAAATCCTAGGAGAGAAAGCAGGAAACACTTCTTTGACCTTGGCTGCAGCAACTTCTTACTCAACACATCTCTGGAGGCAAGGGAAACAAAAGCAAAAATGAACTATTGGGACCTCAACAAAATAAAAAAGTTTTCCTTCTGCACAGAGAAGGAAACAGTCAACAAAACTAAAAGGCAACCGACAGAATAGGAGAAGATACTTGCAAATGACATATCAGATAAAGGGTTGGTATCCAAAATCTATAAAGAACTTACCAAACTCAACACCAGAATAACAAATAATCCAGTGAAGATATGGGCAGAAGATATTCATAGATACTTTTCCAAAGAAGACATCCAGATGGCCAACCAACACATGAAAAAATGCTCAACATCACTCATCATCAGGGAAATACAAATCAAAACCACAATGAGATACCACCTAACAGCTGTCAGAATGGCTAATATTAACTCAGGCAACAACAGATGTTGGCATAGATGTGGAGAAAGAGGATCTCTTTTGCGCTGCTGGTGGGAATGCAAACTGGTGCAGTCACTCTGGAAAGCAGTACAGAGGTTCCTCAAAAATTACACACACACACACACACACACACACACACACACACACACACACAGGAATACTACTCACCAATGAAAAAGAATGAAATCTCGCCATTTGTAGCAATGTGGATGGAACTACCGGGTATTATGCTAAGTGAAATCAGTCAGTCAGAGAAAGATATCACGTGATTTCACTCCTATGTGGGATTTGAGAAACTCAACAGAGGAATATAGAGGAAGGGAAGGAAAAGTAAGATAAATAAAAAAGGCAGGGAGGAAAGCCATAAGAGACTCTTAAATACAGAGAACAAACTGAGGCCTGCTGGAGAGAAGAGCAGTAAGGGGATGGGCTAAATGGGTAATGGGCATTAAGGAAGGCAGTTTTTGGGATGAGCACTGGGTGTCATTTGTAAGAGACAAATGACTGGGCTCTACTCCTGAAGCCAAGACTACACTCTATGTTAAATAACTTGATTTTGAATAAAAATAAATAAACAATAAAAAATAAAAACATGGAACCACAAAAGAATGAGAAGAAAATCAGGTGTCTACTTATACAGTTATGTGGGAAAAATTCTAACTATAACAGCAAATCAGGCAACTTAAAAAGAAAGGATCAACTAGGGTGCCTGGGTGGTGCAGTTGGTTAAGCATCCAACTTCGGCTCAGGATGGAATCTCAGGGTTCTCAGCGCAGAGTCCACCCCAGATCCTCTACCCCCCCACTCATCCCTCCCCTGCTCATGCTCTCTTTCTCTTTCTTTTTTTCTTTCTTTCTTTCTTTCTTTCTTTCTTTCTTTCTTTCTTTCTTTCTTTTTCTTTCTTTCTTTTCTTCTTTCTCTCTCTCTCTCCCCCTCTCAAAAATAAACAAACATTAAAAAAAAGGAAAGACCAACCAATTTTAGTACAAAGTATGTTAACATCAGCAGAAAAAAGGGTAATATTTAAAAAGTAAAAAGCAAGCAAACCAGAAAAAGATTTACAAATATATAATAAGTGATTATATGATACTTATATGCTAGCTTTTTGGCTGCCATTAAATTTTTTGGTACTAATATTCTTTTATTGATTATTTGATCAACTTTTCGTCCATTTTAAGTATAATAATGTTTCAGAAGAATACATTTTAGCAACCAATTTTTAAATTCCTTTTTGTGATGGTTGCCTGGTTTAAGCATCTGACTCTTGATTTCAGCTCAGGTCATGATCTCATGGTTCACAGGTTTGAGCCCCGTGTCTGGATCTGCAAGTACAGAGCCTGCTTGAGATTCTCTCTCTGTCTCTGTCTCTGTCTCTCTGTCTCTCTCTCTGCCCCTCCCCCGCTTGTGCTCTCCCTCAAAATAAATAAACTTAAAAAATAAATTCCTTTTAGTGGTTATAAGCAATTTTTGATTAGTTACAACTTGTAAAATGCTTACTTAATTTTCATTGTCTCATTGGTCTACTCTTAAATAAATATAGATCTACTGCTTGAGTTCCTTAAGCTATAGCACAATTTGCAAGCAGAATACTAACAACAAATAACAAGAAAAATTAACTAGTCCTTAAGCAAAATAAAAGGATGCTTGGTTGTGATCATGTCTCAATGATATAGTCTTCAAGTCCCTCTTGGTGTTTTTACTCTATGTTAGTAGGAATTCTGTGTTGTTTGAAATAGTAGACATATCATAGCAGCAGAGAGCTTAAAGTTGTATGTGTGTATGTTTTATTTTTTTGTTAGGGTTGTGAAACTGTCTAAATTTTTTATGTATGTGTTATTTTTTTATTTTTTGTACTCTGAATAAAAATAAAAGTACATTTATCATGATGAGCGCTGAGTAATGTATAGAATTGTTGAATCACTATACTTTACACCCAAAACTAATATAAGACTGTAGGTTAATTATACTGGAATTAAAGTTAAAAACTTAATTAAAAAATAAGTTAACATTAGCTTTTATCAAGCACCACACAATGACTGGCAAACGAATTTTTCTCAGAAAGGGAAAAACCCAGTCAAACTAGTAATTACCATCAATAGCAAAATGACTGAAAATCATGAATGGACAATTCATCAGGAACATGTAAACTTATATGTAAAAATATTCAAACTTGCCAGTAATTAAAGAACTGTAAAAAAATTTAAAAGCATAAAAATACTGCTTTTCACCTATCAAATTGGTAAGGAAGCAAAATAGTAATTAATTACTAACATTGTCAAGGGTTGAGGAAAAACATTATTTTCATCCAGTGCATAGTGAGTATAAGTTGACACAAACATTTCTAGAGGGCAATTTGATAATACATATTTTAAAAAGTCTTTTAAAGTACAAATCACTTGGCCCAGCAACTGTACTACACTATACTTTAACATTTAATTTTAGGGAAATAATGAAAAGTGCACAAATGCATTTGTATGAGGATGGTTCAGTATAGTGTTGTTTATAGCAAAAATTACTATAAGGTACAAAAAAACCTAACCTAAATTTCAAATAGTGTTTACTTACAAAGTAATACAATATAGCTATTAAAAACTTATAATGGGAGTGCTCAAGTGACTCAGTTGGTTAAGTGTCCGACACCTGATTTCAGCTCAAATCATGATCTCAGGTTCTTGTGATTGAGATCTGTGCTGGGTGTAGAGCCTGCTTAAGATTCTCTTTCTCCCTACATCTCCCTCTGCTCCTCCCTCCTCACTCTCTCTCTAAAAAGATGAAGTCCTGGGGATGTCACAGCATAATGACTATAATTAACAATACTGTATTATACATTTGATGGTTCCTCAAGAATCTAGATCTTAAAAGTTCTCATCACAAGAAAAAAAATGTCTAACTATGTGTACAGACTGATGTTAACTAGACTTACTGTGGTGATCATTTTGCAATACGTACATAAACTGAATCATTATGATGTACATTTGAAACTAATACGTTATACAACATTTATATCTCCATAGGTGTAGAAGTGTATTTGTTGACATATGACACATGACATAAAATTGAGCAAAAAAGTTACAAAACATATAGTATAATTTCAATTTTGTAAACCATCATTCATATCTAAATCCAGAAGGATATTTAGCAAAACTTTAACAATTATATATATGCAGATGTTTTAAAGAACTTGTGCATTTGCTTTTCACTTATCTGTATCTCAAAAATTTCAAAACATGTACAGTAAAATCTTGGATTGCAACTTGTTCTGCAAGTATTCCATAAGACAAGCAAACATATCTAGTAAATTTTAACTTGATAAACGAGCAGTGTCTTGCAATATGAGTAGTACACGACGCCAAATGTCACATGATCACAACTAAGCCAATGGTTCTCTCTCTCTCCCTCTCTTTCCCTCCCCCTCACTTGCTCGCTCGATGCAGGATTGTGGGTGATTGTCAATGCAATGTCACATTTCCATGAAATCCTCAAAAGGAGGCAAAAGCAAGTGTCATTGGATAGGTTCCTTGTTAAAGTTGCACAAGGAAAAAGATTTCATTGATCCAATATACAGCAGTGATTCTGTTAGTGACTGTGAAAGTTGTACACAATGAAAGTCGTCCTATACAATAACCCTCCTCTCTAGTCTCCTTCACACCAGTCATTGAAGGTTTTCAAAGGTAAGTACATGTTAATTTGTTTTTCTTTATATTTTCTTTATTATTTTGTATTATATTACAGTATTGTAATAATTTTTATATGAATATTTTTGGGGATGTGGAATGAATTATCTGAGTTTCCATTATTCCTTATGGGGAAATTCAGTTTGATATAAGAGTGCTTTGGATTACAAGCATGTTTCTGGAATGATTTATGCTCACAAACCAAGGTTTTTCTGTATTTAATTTCAAAAATTAATTTTTAAGGGCATATTACTGGGTCATTATCTAAGAAACCTCAGAATATGCAGGTTTTCTTTCCATTAGGTCCTGAGTTAATCCTCCACACATACCTCAAATCTCCAACCCTGCAATTGTTTTGACTTTTGTCAATGACCTTCTGTTCAGCTTTACCCTCCAGTCTAGCAATATGCACCTTTGACTCCCTTGGTCTTTGACTTTTTTGTTTTGCTTCCTGAATTCTTCCTCCAGGATTTCACAAGAAAGGATCTACACAACAAAGTCCCTTTGACCTAGTTCTAGGAGCCCCATATTTATGTATTACAACCCTCACACTTTTTATTTTTCTGCCCTTTCCTTTGTTTAGCTTAGCCTCTGGTAGAATTCAACAAAATAAAAATGAGCTAAGGCTGTGAGTGGCCAGGAAAGGTTCACAAGAAGGGGAGCCACCTGATCTGGGCTGGGGAGGATGCTATAGGGTTTGAGAAGTGGAGGAAGGGGAGAAAGAATAAAAACATTCCAGTGTGCAGAGCAGTGGCAGGAGAGAGCAAATAAATCAGCCACTTGGGAGTGGAAGATTCATACTGGGGGAACATCCTGAGAAGTATGGTTTTAAAAAAAAATTAGTGCAAATTTTGAACTCTGTTTGAACTGTGTCATGAGTTATGAGCAGAAAGGGGAAAAAAGCAAATAGAAAGTAAAAGCAAGCTAAATATCAAGAAAAAAATAGATTCACTTGAAATATTGCAAGAAATAAAAATGTTTTTCAACTTATGCCAAACAGCTTATATGCGGTTCAAGGCCCTTCTCAAGTTGGTGTAAATTTACCTTCCTAGATTAATCTTCCTTTACTTTCTTTCTCCATAAACTCTATGTATTATGTTATAATTAACAAATACTTAAATATATCTTATCTGCTAAACTTCCATGCCTCTGCATATTACTCACTCTTTTTAGATCATCCTTTTCTTACTTTTCCAACAGGCAAAATTGTTTCTTCTTAAAGACCCAACACAATGTCAACTCCTCTTTGAGGTACTGCCCTGATCTCTCCAGACAAGAGTAATGAGTTCTGTCCCTGTGTCTCCTAGAATCTGTCCATTCAACTTATTCCAGCAGTTAGTATTCTGTTATGGTTACTGTAAATATGTTGATTCTTCCACCTAGACTAATACCTCTTAAATAACCAGGGTAGTCATCATTTGTTCATTAGAGATGAGAATAAACAAATGTTCATCTCTAAATCCCAAAATTTCACACACAGACTAGCACGTAGTAGGTACTCAATAAATGTTTGTTAAATGAATACTCTAAACTTAGGAAAAGGATAGATACTATATAGCAAAAGAAATTGGGTTATAGAAAAATTATATTTGAAAATAAAAGTATGAAGGAATTAGAAATTTATCTCTCATTTAATAAAAGTAAATTTAAAGTAAATGGGTATTTTAATTGAACAAAGTTTAATTGTACTATTTTGTTTTCCCTAATTTTCTGCTAACTTTTGTGTACCTAGAGTGGGCAGCATTATTTAATGTATAGTGATATTTAAGTATCATTTTTATATCATTCAAATTAATTTCTTTTAATTAATAAATGCCTCTTAGGTTCCTGGCCTTGCAAATAACATTAAGCTAAATATAATTTTCATAAATCAGTTAAGTCCATAGCATAATGAATAGATTGGCTTCTTTTTTCTCATAGTAACACTACTGGGGGGCCAAGTTTATGATATAATAATTCCACTATACCAAAATACAGAAGAAATAAGGTTCAGAGAAACCAACAGGTAACTGATTCTATTTTTCTAAAGTGGCTTTTGCCACACACAAAACAAAAGACAAATCAAACAGGTGTTAAAATGTAGTTTCCTTTTTCCTGAAATGGGAATAGCAACTTACATATTACAGAGTTTACATGAAATCTATATGTAACAATGTATATAAACTACCTAGCACCGTACTTAGATCACAATGGACCCTCAATAATCTAGAGTTGTTATGAGTTCAACAACTCTAGGAGCTAGAATCTTCCAAATATGAATGGTGTGATTGAATCTTTGGCATTCCCAGGTGCCAGACAACCATCTAATCTACATATGGCTAATATCTCCTACCAACGGCCATTGTCTGATTACAACAAGAAGAGAAGGTTGTTAACTTGTACGGCTGATTCTGCACCGACCCAACTATAGTTTCACATGACTTTGTCATTGCCCATCCCCTGTCCAGTATTGTCTCTCTAGTCTAGATTTCTAACACATGATTCTATGCCCTACTCCCTAAGGCATCTCCTCCAGTAAACTTTCCACAACTACTAACCATCTCTCTTGACAGTCTTGTGGATGCTGGGAAGGGCATCAGCCTAGTGGAGAGACTGATGAACTGACTGGTAAAGGATCTAAATTCTAGACCCTGTTCTATTCTTTATTGGCCCCTGCTTTATTTCTTACCCTACCCCTTCACTTTGCTGTAGGTATAAGATAGAGGATACAACACACTAGGAGAGAAAAAAGGAACCTGTAACAATTTGTACAGAGGAGCAAGAGGTTTTAAGTATTATATTCCTGGTAAAAAAGGCACATAGAAAAAAACTACACTCAGGCCTTTCAGTAATCTGGGACTACCTGTTATAAGAAGTAGTTGAGATTATTGTGAGGAAGCTATCTTAATACCATCAGTACTCTGAAACATAATGGAGTTTTTCTGGTAACAGGTCATCTTGGCCAAAGCCAGGGCAAAGGTAAGAGTGTATTAGCCTGTAAAGGGGATGGGACTTCTGGTTTCCTTCAGGATGCCATACGTGTGCAAACTAAGTGTGCTGTATATTGCCCCGGTTCCTCCTTGAATGTCCTAGTTACTAATGTCATCAGCCATAGTAAATGCTTTGCACAAGCAGAAGCTAATATGTGGATAAATAAACCCCAATTTTTTCTGTCCTTTGGTTTCCTAATCTATAAAAGAAAAGAGAAAAATAATAATCCTAAAAGCACAGTAGAACTAGAAAGATGTTTTTTTTAGTTACCATCTAAGAGTACTTTTTCTGTCTGAAGAATAATCATTTTATGGATATTTTCTTATTTATATCTCATTATATTATATTCCCCTTTTACAGATGGGAAACTGAGGCTTATTGAAGTCTACTGGGCAAAGCTAGCTTTGTAGTTCAAATATGACTAATTTCAGAGAATACCCATTGGGTCTTTAATAAATATTGATTCAAAGAATGAGTGAACTGATCTCCTGTATTTTCCAGTTTAATTAGGCCATGAACCTGAATGAAGTTTCATTGGATTCAATCACAATATGGATTACAAAATAGCAAATCAGACTTATAAGGTTCAAACCATGACTCAACCACTTACCAATTATGTAACTTTGGATATATTACCTAACCTCTCTATTCCTTATCATCATTTCCTATAGTGGGAGCTCCACGATCACATCCTACGTCATGATAAAGCATCTTGAACTGACAGTGAACAAAGACTCCTCATATTGTGGATGGGGAGAATACTGCTCCCTTGCATTTCTTACAACAAAACCAAGAAGGTAACAAAACTCACAATATTGAAAAAAATAACCCTCTAAGTTTATAAAAGCAAATGGTTTATTCATAATGATAGCTCAAGTCTCCAAGATGGTCTATAGTATTTTTTTGTTGATTTGCTCTCAGAACATACCCCCTATCAACATTTCCCTAGATGTCTCATCCCACCCTCCAGCACCTCACTAAAAGCAGCTGGATACAACCAGCTAATTTATTTCACTAAAAATACTCAGATTTACTGATTTATATTTTAAAAAATCACTACCAATATATCCTTACCTATCTCAGAAAAAGTAATATACTCTATAACAAGACTTTTCACTTTTAATTTGAAAAAAAAAAGTTGATTGTATGCATAATTATTTTTGAATGAGATTTGCTCATTTATAACCATCTTCCCATGATGTTTATAAATTAAAATTTTAATTTTCTTCCCACACATTTTGAATTTAAAGCTAAATGTTGATTATATACAGAAAAGGGAAAACTACTACATATAACACAAAATGAAACTGATACACAGCTTATGGCTTTTGGGTTAAACCTGCCAACACTTGGCATCTGTAAACTTTTCTCGTGTTCAGGGTGTTGGCATAGTTCTTTTAAATCCCAGTGTGTAGAGTTAATTGTAATTTTATTCAGAATAAAATTTGCTCAGCAATGAATTTGTCTGTAAATGGAGTCACCTGCAATAGTTCACACCAATATTTCCCTAGGTCCTGTGCTTTACCTTAGGACTATAGAGATGAAAGCCTAGCCACCACCAGCAAGGATCCCACAGAAGCACAGAAGGTAGATGTCAGTGAAGATAATCACAGCACAATGTAATAAATAAAAAGGCATAAAGAAGCAGAGAACCAAGTGGGAAACCCAAGCTGAAAGGTTTGGAACAGCCTTCTTAGAGGAGGTAAAGCCTCAGCTGTTATTGTCATCATCTGCTTCTTTAATTTCCTTTCCTTAAGTGATTCTATTTTTTTAAACTGACTTTTGAATGATGAATAATAATTATCCAGGAAAAGAATGAGTATCAGACAGAGGATTTCAGGAAGTATGAATAATTGGAGCAAGGCATAAAAATGTGAACAGCATAGATGCTTTGGAAAATAAAAGCAGGTGAATGATGAAACATTAATGTTTATAGTGATAAGAAATATAGCTAGAGAACTAGACAGAGCAAATAGCTAAAAAGTAGATAAGTGCCAAGACACCAACACTGAAATGACTGTAGCATGTTGAGAGACAAACAGAAGGCCAGTGTGGCTGAAGTAGAATATATGAAGAGTCTAATGAGGGATATGAGGTTGAAGGGGTAAATAGGGTCACATCGGATTAAGCTTGATTACCCTTGGCAAGGAGGCAAGGGGTATGAAATTCACTCTGGTTGTACTGGGAATCCATTGAAGCATGGTAGGCTGGGAACACACCGTGTGTGTGTGTGTGTGTGTGTGTGTGTGTGTGTGTGTGTGTATCACTAAGAATGTTATATAAAGAACGGTATGTACAGGGGCAAGGGGCAAGAGTGGAATCAGGGAGAACAGTTAGAAAGCTGATCATAAAGGTTGGAGATAAAGGTGGCTGATGGCTGAAACTTTGATTGAAGCAGTGGAGGTGATGAAAATGGTTAGATTCAGAATACATTCTTTTTTTTTTTAATGTTTTATTTATTCTTGAGAGAGAGAGAGACAGAGCACGAGCTGGGGAGGAGCAGAGCAAGAGAGGGACACAGAATCTGAAGCAGGCTCCAGGCTCTGAGCCATCAGCACAGAGCCTGATGTGGGGCTCGAACTCACAGACTGCGAGATCATGACCTGAGCTGAAGTCAGACACTCAACCGACTGAGCCACCCAGGCACCCCGATTCAGAATACATTCTAATCAAACGTCCTGATGGATTCAAAGTGTGGTATCAGGACAAGGGAGAAAGTACAGGTGATTCCAGGTTGTGCCATTTACTGAGCTGAAGAGAGCTTAGTGCAGAGAAGACTTAGAGGAAAATCAGAAGTTCTAGTTGGACCATGTTAAGTTTGAGGTGCAGATTAGCAGCCAAATATAGATGCTGAAGAGGCAACATACAGAATAGGGAAGAGATTTGAAAAATATTTAGAAAGGAAAATCTGTAGTACTTCCTGACTGCATGTGGGCAGTCAGATAAAGAAAGGAACCAAGAAAATCATCCCTGATATCCCATTCCTTGGTTCTTGGCTTCTTTCACTTCTTTAAGACATTTTGTTTTATTTCTAGCACTTGGACACCAAGGGTCATATCTTCAAACTCTAACTTCACCTACAGAAACATGTTCATTAAAACAATAAGAAACCAAACTGAAAATAGAGTATAGCACCCAATATCACTTACTGATGAGAGATATAAAAAAAAACAGTTCTGCAATTTGCTTAATTACTAAGTGATATCATTTGGTTCCTAGGCTGACCTGTTACTTAATCTTTCTTATCTCATTAATACCAGAAGTGTTATTACTAAAAGGCTTTTTAATGAAGCATGATGAAACATATAGTTGCCATTGCTATCTATAATGCTAGTATCCTTACTCTACAAGGAAAATAAAGAAAGCAAAAGGTGAACATTTTGTCTATGGATCCTTAAAGTCTTGCAATCATATTTGGCAATTCTCTACCTTTAATAAGTTGATAATCACAAACTCTAAAATGATACCTTTGCTTATTCACAACTAATAGGAATTTACTATTCCTTTTTGGTCTCTAGGAGATTTTCTCAATAACAGATTTTGTTTCAGTCCATTAAGATAACCTTCTCATATGTAACATTATTAATATGAAAATTTTAGGATAGTACTTTAGAATATACAAAAATATTCACATTTAATCTAATGTAATCCTCAAGACAACCTTGTAAGCCTGAAATTAATACCCCATTTTCCAGATGTAGAATTAAGGCTCAGAAAAATTAGTAAACTTTAATTTCATATAACTAAATCAATTTAATAAAAGAGGATATACTGGGGTTCCTGGGTGGCTCAGTCGCTTAAGCATCTGACTTCAGCTCAGGTCATGATTTCACGGCTGGTGAGTTTGAGCCCTGCATTGGGCTCTGTGCTGACAGCTCAGAGCCTGGAGCTTGCCTCGGATTCTGTGTCTCCCTCTCTCTCTCTGCCCCTCCCCCACTCACACTCTAAGGTCTCTCTCTGTCTCTCAAAAACATTAAATAATAAATAAATTAATTAATTAATTAATAAAAAGAGGATATCCTCCTCACCATGAACAGTTTCCAGCATGCAACAGTCATCAACAATTGTTTAGAGAATGAATGAATGAATGAATGAATGAATGAATATCCTTTTTAAGAAATATTTGATTCATTTTTTAAAGCAGGCTACATACCAACATGGAGCTAGAACTCATGAACCCCAAGATCAAGAGTCATATGCTCTATTGATTTAGCAAGCTAGGCACCCCTGAATAAATGAGTATCTTATTCCAAGTGCAGTCTTATTTTCATTATAGCAGCACCTCCCTGAAACAAATCAGAATTTAATTCTGAGTACATGGTCCCCAGTAACCAGTATCATAAAAATAAAAGTTCTGTAAATCAAAAGGAAAAACAATTGAATTACATTAAGTTACTTGTACATACCCCAGAGTCTCCCTCAGTTCTATGCCTTTACTCATCCAGTTCTTTCCATCTGTCATCCAGTTAGTAGACACCTTTTCCCCTCCTTCTTTATTGGCTCATTTCATTCCCACTCAACCTTAAAATCTTGGTTCATAGATCACCTACTATTAGTACCTCCAGATACTCCTTAGTCTGTGTCAGAGTCCCCTTTTCCATGCTACTATAGCCCCTGCTGCTTATCACTATTGTTGCCCTAATCTCAGCATATGGTAACTAATCATTTATTTGCCTTAAGATTAGCTCCTTCAGGGCAGAATTCTGTTTTATGCAACCTTTTATCACTTATACCTAACACAGTGTCTTTACATAGCATGCATACATTTATCTACCTGTCTATAAATGTTTGTTTGAACTAAAGACCCCCTGACTAGAAATATTCAAAAGGTTCTGTTCTTTGCCACTAATTACAAGGGGAGTGAAGAGCAAATATCTGAATTGAAAGTCTGGCATCATGTTACTAAACAGTTCTTTGGCAACCCAACAGGTATATATAATGAGGAAAATAGCACAAACACCAGATTTTAAAATATTAGTCCCCACAACAGAAACTTGTTGTTTGCAAACCTCAGCTCTGTCAGTTTCCTTCTCCTTCTGGCCCCCAGCCTCATAATCAATCAAGGAAATTATTTTATTAGATAAATACAAAAGAGTCAGATTCTGAGGTTTTAATATTTCTCATGACAAAAATTAAATAGGAAGGATGTTGTTAAATCTTGAATCTGACCATATTGCTTCCCTTTTTTTAACATTTCAATGGCCTTTTAACACCACCTCCTCCCCTCCCCCAATAAATACTTGATCCTATTTTATGTATCCTGCTTCATTTTCTCACCAGGAACCACACCCCTCTTTTAAACCATATACTGGAGCCAAGCTTAAATAGCATTTGTTTCCAAAACAAACAAAGCTGTTTCAAACCACTATGTCTTTGCTTACAACCCTTTTTCAGCTTAGAATGCACGTGCACTCCTTATCTAAGCCCAATAAAATCTTCCTTTCTCAGAGCAACACTTTCACTGGGGTATAGTATCCCAGGTCTACCTACCTCTGTGCTTCCCTGTCCTCTGATATACTTCTTTTACACTCTCTGTGATGCTGTAGTACATCTATTTGTGGATGCTGCAATCCCAACACAGAGTTCCTCAAAGCCAGAAACTGGATTCATCTCATTCATTATTATATTATCAGCACCCAGTACAGATGCTAGCATAAAGCAAATACTCAGAGAATTTTGTGAATCAGTGAATCAACAGACTGATGACTATGAAAACACTGCTCAAGGTCTGGGAGGGATTAGGAATTTTTCCTGCCTGAGACCCAGTCAGAATCTCATCTATCATCATTGACATTCCACAGGCAGTTCTCCAAAGACTGGTGTATAAAACCAGTTTATATTGACCTACACTAAATGAGAGATCCTCAATCCTTGACCAACAACCGCTCACTCATACACCCAACCCAGACATTTTGGGTCATACCCTCACATATGCCTATATCTTTCTTGAATTTAAAATTCAACAAGCACACATTAATCACCTACATACACTACACACTATGCTAGGTACTGGGGGTTTACCATTAACAAAATGTAATATGTACCCTGAAGGAGTTCCTAAGAGATAGTATCTATCATACAATCATCACTGAAACAACTGGTATTATAATCCCAGGATACTGACACACACATGAATTTATCAACTTAACCAAGACCACATGATAAGTTTGTGAGGCTAGGTTGTGCTATAAAAATATATGGTACAACTATGTTAGAAATATAGGTGAAATCAGGGTACCTTTAAGATAGTATTTGTCCAGAGGTATAAAATACATTCTAGTGCTACCCTCAATAAATCATTCCATTTCACAAGATTCTGGAAAAAGATGTATGCACACAAGAGACAATTACAATCAAAGGTGGGAAAGATCTTTTATTATTAGCTGTGGCTTAGGTCCCTAACCCCAAAATAGAAAAGTCCAGTAAGCTGGGATGAAGGAGAAGGAAGAATCTTTTTTTTTCTAATCTTTTACAACATGAATAGCTTCAAATCATAGCATGATATCTGGCCTACTCATTCCATTGTTCCCAATCCCTAAGAATCTAGATATGAATTCCCAATCTTAATTATAGGACTAAAGGAAAAATTACAACCAGGGAAGTATCACTATACCATATACCAAAAAGGAAGCTTGCTTTCAACCATTAGTTTCTTTAATAAATATTAATTCCTCTTTTCATAATACCATAGCTACCTGAATAAAATTACCTATGGTTGAAAAGTGTATAACTGCTAAAATCATTAATTCATATGGAATCAAATAGCACAGTATTCATTTACCAGTATCATAAAAGCTCACATTGGCATTTATGGGGAAAGTACAGAATTTGTATTCAAATTGCTACAAATGTGCATCATTGAGAACAATAAAACATTAAAGTGGTAATTACAGGATCTTTTAAGACAGTAGCATAGGAAGATCCTGAAATCATCTCCTTTCAAAGACATACCAAATCTATAGCTATGTAGGGATCAATTCCTTCTGGAGAAGATCTGAAAACTAGATGAAATGGTTCCACATCAAAAGATAAAAGGACCACATCAAGATGGGTAGGAGAGGCAAAAACAGGGTCTTAACAAAAACACCACTCTTGGCAACACACAACAGGGAGGAATCTCACCATACAGACACTGACTGTCCCAGGGTAGTGAAAGATTGGTACGCCACAAATCAAGCCCCAGACCCCTGCGATCTGCACCACAGAGACAATCCCCCAGAACATCTGACATGGAAAACCAACAGGGCTAACATTTGAGGATGCCAAAGTGCTATAGAAAACTGAGATTCCACTTTGGAAGGCTCATATATGGTCTCACCAACAGACCAGTTAACAGTTTGAAAAGAACCTAGACTACATATGAGAAATGTTCATTTTCCGAACAGGGGCCAATGGCTGTAGTAGCAAGAGACAACCAAAATACTCTCTGAAGACTGAAGAACTAACAAATACCATGATTGTATTCTCTAGATATCCTGCTAGCAGAGGCAAGCAAGCTCAGATGCAGCATCTACCCACTGTCTAGCTGGGATAGTTGAAGGTGAGAGGTCATGGAAATTGCTGAGGTCAGATACCACTCTATCATTCCCTGGGAAGGGCAGGTAAGCAGGCATGCTCACAGAGTTCTCATGATGCTTAGAGAATATGTGAACATGGCAGACAGCAACACTCCCATGCTTCCTGGCAGAAGCTGGCAAGTATAGGAGTTGTGGCATTCTTCAACTTCCAGCCTAAACATACACTACATACACACAAAAAAGTGAGAAAGAAATCAAAACATAACACTACAGAAAGACATCAAAACACAAGAGAAGAAAGAAAGATAAAAAGGAAACATGAAAGCTACAAAAACAGAAAAAGATGAACAAACTGGCAATAAGTACATAACTATCAGTAATTACTTTAAATGTAGTTTAAATTACATTTACTAAATTCTCTGGTCAAAGTCATCAAGTGGCTGAATGGATTAAAAAAACAAGACACATCTATATATTGTCTATAAGAGACTCACAAAAGTAAAGACTGAAAGTAAAGAGATGGAAAAATATATTTCATACAAATGTAAACAGAAAGAAAGCTGGTGTAGCTATGCTAATGACAGAAAAAAATAGACTTTAAAACAAAGATTGTAGGGGCGCCTGGGTGGCTCAGTCATTTAAGCATCCGACTTCGGCTCAGGTCACGATCTCGCGGTATGTGAGTTCGAGCCCCGCGTCGGGCTCTGTGCTGACTGCTCAGAGCCTGGAGCCTGATTCGGATTCTGTGTCTGCCTCTCTCTCTGACCCTCCCCTGTTCATGCTCTGTCTCTCTCTGTCTCAAAAATAAATAAACATTAAAAAAAAAAAAAAAACAAAGATTGTAATAAAAGACCAGGGCACTACAAAATAACAATAGGGTCAATAAAAAAAGATTTAACATTTATATGTATATATGCATCCAGCATAAAAGAAGCAAAGTATATAAGGAAAATAGTAACAGACCTAAAGAGAAAGATTGGCAGCAATACAACAATTTAACACTCACTCTTATATCAGCAATAGATCATCCAGACAAAAAATGAATAAGGAAACATCAGTATTAAATGACATATTAGACCAGATAGACTTCACAAGAGAACATTGTATCCCACAACAGAACATTCTATCCCAAATCACCAGAATGTACATGAAACATTCTCCAAGATAAAATACAAGTTAGGCCATGAAACAAGTCTCAATAAATTAAAGAAGACAGAAATAATATCAAACATTTTTTTCAACTAAAATGGTATGAAACTAGAAATAAATTACAAAAAAAAAAAACTACACAGTAGAAAAGGAGGATTGCTCAACATGTTACTAAACAACTACTGGATCATAGAAAAAAAACAAAGGAGAAATTTTAAAAAAATACCTAGAGACAAATGAAAGCAAAAATGCAAGATACCAAAAGCTATGGAATTCAGCAAAAGCATTCTTCAGGGGGAAATTCATAGCAATACAGGCCCATCTCAAGAAACAAAAGAAATCTCCAATCAGCAACTTAACACCTAAACCCCTGTTAACACCTACAGGAACTAGAAAAATCAGAACAAATGAAGCCCAAGGTTCGTAGAAGAAAAAGGTTCAAAAAAATAAAAATCAGAAATGAAAGAAAAGTTACAACTGATATCACAAAAATACAAATGATCACAAAAGAACTACTATTAACAATTATACACCAACAAACCAGACAACCTAATAGAAAGATAAATTCCTAGAAATTTTAAATTTTCCAAGACAGAATCAGGAAGAAATTAGAAAATCTATATAAACTAAGGACTAGTAAGGAGATTGAATCAGTAATCAAATACCTACTAACAAATAAAAGTCCAGGACCAGACAGTTTCACTGGTAAATTCTGTCAAATTCAAAGGAGATTTAATGTCTATCTTTCTCAAACTCTTCCAAAAACTTGAAGAAGAGGAAGTCCCAAAACCATTTAATGAGGCCACATTATCCTGTTACCAAAACCAGACAAAAACACCACTAAAAAGAAAATTACAGGCCAATGTCTCTGATGAACACAGTTGTAAAAATCCTCAACAAAATGTTAGCAAACTGAATTCAACAATGTATTAAAAACATCATGCACTACTAACAGAATTTATTCCAGGAATGCAAACATACTTCAACATCTGCAAATCAATCAATGTTACACACCACATTAACAGAAGATAAAAAACAGATGATCATCTCAATTGATGCAGAAAAAATGGTATGAGATTGATTGCATGTATTGAAATTCAACATCCATTTAAGATAAAAATGCTCATCAAAGTGGGTATAGAGGGAGTGTACTTCAACATACTAAAAGCCATACATGACAAGCCCACAGCTACTATCATACTCTATGCTGAAAAGGAGAATGCTTTTGCTCTGAAATCAGTAACAACACAAGAATGCCCACTATCCCCACTTTGATTCAACATAGTATTGAAAGTCCTAGCCACAGTATTTTGGCAAGAAAAGGAAATGAAAAACATAAATTAGAAAAGAAAAAGTAAAATTATCATGATTTACACAAGATGTGATACTGGATATACAAAAACCAAAAGACACCGTCATAAAAGGACTATAAATAACTAATGAATGCAGTAAAGCCAAAGTATACAAAATTAATATACAAAAATATTTTGTATTTCTATACACTAATAACAAACTATCAAAAAGAAAAATCAGGAAACCAGTCCATTTACAGTTGTAAAAAATAAATAAATAAATAAATAAATTATCTAGGATAAATTTAACCACGGAGGTGAAAGACCTGTACACTGAAAACTATGGCACTGATGAAACTAAAATGGATGCAAATAAATAGAAAGATAGCCTGTACTCATTGGAGAATTAATGTTAAAATGCCCATACTTCCCAAAGCAATCTATAGATTCAATGCAAACCCTATCAAAAACGTAATGGCAGTTTTCAAGGTTAATAAAAAAAAAAAAAAATTCTAAAATTTGTATGGAACCAGAAAAGACCATGAATAGCAAAAACAATGTTGAGAAAGAACAATGCTGAAGGAATTGTGCTTCCTGACGTCAAAATATATTACAAAGTTGTAGTAATCAAAGCAGTATTGAATTTGATTTTAAAAAGACATGTAGATCAATAGAACAGAATAGAGAAAACAGAAATAAACCCCTGTATATAATGTAAATTCATTTACAACAAAGAAGCCAAGAACATACAGTGGGAAGAGGGTACTCTCTTCAAAATGGTTTTGGGAAAACTGAACAGGTGCATGTTAAGAATGACACTGGCCCTATCTTATTTTTTTTAATATGAAATTTATTTTCAAATTGGTTTCCATACAACACCCAGTGCTCATCCCAACAGATGCCCTACTCAACACCCATCACCCACCCTCCCCTCCCTCCTACCCCCCCATCAACCCTCAGTTTATTCTCAGTTTAAGAGTCTCTTACTTATGGTTTGGCTGCTCCCTCTCTAAACTCTTTTTTTTTTTCCTTCCCCTCCCCCATGGGTTTCTGTTAAGTTTCTCAGGATCCACATAGGAGTGAAAACATATGGTGTCTGTCTTTCTCTGTATGGCTTATTTCACTTAGCATAACACTCTCCAGTTCCATCCATGTTGCTACAAAGGGTCATATTTCATTCTTTCTCAGTGCCATGTAGTATTCCATTGTGTATATACACCACAATTTCTTTACCCATTCATCAGTTGATGGACATTTAGACTCCATCATTTGGCTATTGTTGAAAGCGCTGATATAAACACTGGGGTACAAGTGCCTCTATGCATCAATACTCCTGTATCCCTTGGGTAAATTCCTAGTAGTGATATTGCTGGGCCATACGGTAGATCTATTTTTAATTTTGTGAGGAACCTCCACACTGTTTCCCAGACAGGCTGCACCAGTTTGCATTCCCACCAACAGTACAAGAGGGTTCCCGTTACTCCACATCCTCGCCCGCACCTATAGTCTCCTGATTTGTTCATTTTAGCCACTCTGACTGGCGTGAGGTGGTATCTGAGTGTGGTTTTGATTTGTATTTCCCTGATGAGGAACGATGTTGAGCATCTTTTCATATGCCTGTTGGCCATCTGGATGTCTTCTTTAGAGAAGTGTCTATTCATGTCTTCTGCCCATTTCTTCACTGGATTATTTGTTTTTCGGGAGTGGAGGTTGGTGAGTTCTTTATAAATTTTGGATACTAGCCCTCTGTCCAATATGTCATTTGCAAATATCTTTTCCCATTCCGTTGGTTGCCTTTTAGTTTTGTTGATTGTTTCCTTTGCAATGCAGAAGCTTTTTATCTTGATGAGGTCCAAATAGTTCATTTTTGCTTTCAATTCCCTTGCCTTTGGAAATGTGCCAAGTAAGAAATTACTGAGATCAGAGAGGTTTTTTCCTGCTTTCTCCTCTAGGGTTTTGATGGTTTCCTGTCTCACATTCAGGTCTTTTATCCATTTTGAGTTTCTTTCTGTGAATGGTGTAAGAAAGTGGTCTAGTTTCATTCTTCTGCATGTTGCTGTCCAGTTCTCCCAGCACCATTTGTTAAAGAGACTGTTTTCCATAGGATATTCTTTCCTGCTTTGTCAAAGATTAGTTGGCCATACTTTTGTAGGTCTAAATCTGGGGTTTCTATTATATTCCATTGGTTTATGTGTCTGTTTTTGTGCCAATACCATGCTGTCTTGATGATTACAGCTTTGTAGTAGAGGCTAAAGTCTGGAATTGTGATGCCTCCGGCTTTGGTCTTCTTCTTCAAAATTACTTTGGCTATTTGGGGTCTTTTGTGGTTTCATACAAATTTTAGGATTGCTTGTTCTAGCTTCGAGAAGAATGCCGGTGCAATGTTGATTGGGATTGCATTGAATGTGTAGATAGTTTTGGGTAGTATTGACATTTTAACAATATTTATTTTTCCAATCCATGAGCACGGAATGTTTTTCCATTTCTTTGTATCTTCTTCAATTTCCTTCATAAGGTTTCTATAGTTTGCAGCATACAGATCTTTTACATCTTTCGTCAGGTTTACTCCTAGGTATTTTATGCTTCTTGGTGCAATTGTGAATGGGATCAGCTTCTTTATTTGTCTTTCTGTTGCTTCATTGTTAGTGTATAAGAATGCAACTGATTTCTGTACATTGATTTTGTATCCTGCGACTTTGCTGAATTCATGTATCAGTTCTAGCCGACTTCTGGTGGAGTCTATCAGGTTTTCCATGTATAATATCATGTCATCTGGAAAAAGTGAAAGCTTGATTTCATCTTTGCCAATTTTCAAGCCTTTGATTTCCTTCTGTTGTCTGATTGCTGATGCTAGCACTTCCAACACTATGTTAAACAACAGCAGTGAGAATGGACATCCCTGTCATGTTCCTGATCTCAGGGGGAAAGCTCTCAGTTTTTCCCCATTGAGGATGATATTAGTTGTGGGCTTTTCATAAATGGCTTTTATGATGTTTAAGTATGTTCCTTCTCTCCCGACTTTGTGGAGAGTTTTTATTAAGAAAGGATGCTGAATTTTGTCAAATGCTTTTTCTGCATCAATTGACAGGATCATATGTTTCTTTTCTTTTCTTTTATTAATGTGATGTATCACGTTGATTGATTTGCGAATGTTGAACCAGCCCTGCATCCCAGGAATGAACCCCACTTGATCATGGTGAATAATTCTTTTTATATGCTGTTGAATTCGATTGGCTAGTATCTTATTGAGAATTTTTGCATCCATATTCATCAGGGATATTGGCCTGTAGTTTTCTTTTTTTTGCTGGGTCTCTGGTTTAGGAATCAAATTAATGCAGGCTTCAGAGAATGAGTCTGGAAGTTTTCCTTTCCTTTCCCTTTTTTGGAACAGCTTGAGAAGTATAGGTATTATCTCTGCTTTATATGTCTGGTAGAATTCCCCAGGGAAGCCATCTGGTCCTGGACTCTTATTTGTTGGGTGATTTTTGAAAACTGGTTCAATTTCTTTGCTGGTGATGGGTCTGTTCAAGTTTTCTATTTCTTCCTGTTTGAGTTTTGGGAGTGTGTGGGTGCTTAGGAATTTGTCCATTTCTTCCAGGTTGTCCAGTTTGTTGGCATATAATTTTTCATACCATTCCCTGATAATTGCTTGTATTTCTGAGGTATTGGTTGTAATATTTCCATTTTCATTCATTATTTTATCTATTTGGGTCATCTCCCTTTTCTTTTTGAGAAGCCTGGCTACAGGTTTATCAATTTTGTTTATTTTTTCAAAAAACCAACTCTGGGTTTCATTGATCTGCTCTACAGTTTTTTTAGATTCTATATTGTTTACTTCTGCTCTGATCTTTATTATTTCTCTTCTTCTTCTGGGTTTGGGGTGTCTTAGCTGTTCTGCTTCTGTCCTTTAGGTGTGCTGTTAGATTTTGTATTTGGGATTTTTCTTGTTTCTTGAGATAGGCCTGGACTGCAATGTATTTTCCTCTCAGGACTGCCTTTGCTGCATCCCAAAGCATTTGGATTGTTGTATTTTCATCTTCATTTGTTTCCATATATTTTTAATTCCTTCTCTAATTGCCTGGTTGACCCATTCATTCTTTAGTAGGGTGTTCTTTAACCTCCATGCTTTTGGAGGTTTTCCAGACTTTTTCCTGTGGTGATTTCAAGCTTCATAGCATTGTGCTGAAAGTGTGTATGGTATGATCTCAGTTCTTTTATACTTATGAAGGGCTGTTTTGTGACCCAGTACGTGATCTATCTTGGAGAATGTTCCATGTACACTCGAGAAGAAAATATATTCTGTTGCTTTGGGATGCAGAGTTCTAAATATATATGTCAAGTCCATCTGATCCAATGTATCATTCAGGGCCCTGTTTCTTTATGGATCCTATGCCTACATGATCTATCCATTGTTGTAAGTGGAGTGTTAAAGTCCCCTGCAATTACCACATTCTTATCCATAAAGTTGCTTATGTTTGTGAGTAATTGTTTTATATATTTGGGGGCTCCCATATTCGGCGCATAGACATTTAGAATTGTTAGCTCTTCCTGATGGATAGACCCTGTATTTATTATATAATGCCCTTTTTCATCCCTTGTTATAGCCTTTAAAGTCTAGATTGTCTGATATAACTATGGCTACTCCAGCTTTCTTTTGACTTCCAGTAGCATGATAGATAGTTCTCCATCTCCTCACTTTCAATCTGAAGGTGTCCTCAGGTCTAAAATGAGTCTCTTGTAGACAGCAAATAGATGGTCTTGGTTTTTTGTTTTTGTTTTTGTTTTTGTTTTATCCATTCTGATACTCTATGTCTTTTGGTTAGAGCATTTAGTCCATTTACATTCAGTGTTATTATAGAAAGATATGAGTTTAGAGTCATTGTGATGTCTGTAGGTTTCATGCTTGCAGCGATGTCTCCAGTACTTTGTGTTCCTTGCAACATTTCACTCACAGAATCCCCCTTAGGATCTCTTGTTGGGCTAGTTTACTGGTGATGAATTCCTTCAGTTGTTTGGGAAGACCTTTATCTCTCCTTCTATTCTGAATGCTAGACTTGCCGGATAAAGGATTCTCGGCTGCATATGTTTTCTGTTCATCACATTGAAGATTTCCTGCCATTCCTTTCTGACCTGCCAAGTATCAGTAGATAGGTCTGCCACTAGTCTTATGGTCTCCCTTTATATGTTAGAGCGTGTTTATCCCTAGCTGCTTTCAGAATTTTCTCTTTTCCTTGTTTTTTGCCAGTTACACTATGATATGTGGTACAGAAGATCGATTCAAGTTACATCTGAAGGGAATTCTCTGTGCCTCTTGGATTTCAATGCCTTTTTCCTTCCCCAGATCAGGGAAGTTCTCAACTATGATTGGTTCAAGTACACCTTCAGCCCCTTTCTCTCTCTCTTCCTCTTCTGGAATTCCTATTATATGGATATTGTTCCGTTTGATTGTATCACTTAGTTTTCTAATTCTCCCCTCATACTCCTGGGTTTTTTCTCTTTTTCTCAGCTTCCTCTTTTCCCATAATTTTATCTTCTAATTCACCTATTCTCTCTTCTGCCTCTTCAATCTGAGCTGTGGTTGCCTCCATTTTATTTTGCAGTCATGTATAGCATTTTTTAGCTCCTCATGACTATGTCTTAGTCACTTGATCTCTGTAGCAATAGATTCTCTGCTGTCCTCTATACTTTTTTCAAGCCCACCAATTAACTTTATGACTGTTATTCTAAATTCTTGTTTCGTTATATTGCTTAAATCATTTTTGACCAATTCGTTAGCTGCCACTATTTCCTGGAGTTTCTTTTGAGGAGAGTTCTTCTGTTTCATCATTTTGGGTAGTCTCTGGGGTGGCATGGAACTGCAGAGCACTTCCCCTGTGCCATCTGGAGTAACTTGTGTTGGTAGGCGGAACTGCAGTCAGACCCCATGTCTGTCCCCAGCCCACTGCTGGGGCCATAGTCAGACTAGTGTGTACCTTATATTCCCCTCTCCCCGGGGCAGGACTCACTGTGGAGTGGTGTGGCCCCTGTCTGGGCTACATGCACACTGCCAAGCTTGTGGTACTGCTTTGATGGGATCTGGTGTATTAGCCAGGGTGGATCCGCAAGGTGCATAGGGGAGGGAGGGCAGGCTCAGCCTGCTTTGCCATGGGTGTTCCCCTGTGGGAGGGGCCCTTCAGCACCTGGAGGGAGGCAGACTGTCGGAGGGATGGATCCACAGAAGCACAGCATTGGGTGTTTGGGTGGTGCAAGCAAGTTCAGTGAGGGGAACTGGTTCTCTTTGGGGTGTCGGGTGGGGGATGGGAGAGGGAGATGGCGCTTGTCAGTGCCTTTATTCCCCTGCCAAGCTGAGCTCTGTCTTCCAGGGCTCAATACCTCTCCTTCCTGGTGTCCTCTCGCCCTCCCACTCTCCAAGCAGAGCTGTTGACTTAAAACATTCCAGATGTTAAGTCCTGCTGACTGTCAGAACTCATGCAGTCCAGCCCTCCACTTTTGCAAGCCAAACTGAGGCCTTGCCTTGCCTGGTGGGCTGCCCCTCCACCGCCCTGGCTCCCTCCCACCAGTCCGTGTAACATGCACCGCCTCTCCACCCTTCCTACCCTCTTCCGTGGGGCCTCCTGTCTATGCTTGGCTCCGGAGAATCTGTTCTCCACTTGCTCTATCTTAAACTGCATGCAAAAATTAACTCATTATTGATTAAAGACTTGAAATGTAAGACCTGAAACCATAAAACTAATAGAAGAAAACACAGGAGATAAGCTCTTGATATCATTGTTAGTAAGTTTTTTTTTTTAAGTTTATTTATTTTGAGAGAGGGAGTGTATGTGAGCAGGGGAGGGGCAGAGAGAGAGAAAAAATCCCAAGCAGACTCTGTACTGTCAATGAGGAGCATGACACAGGGCTCAGATCTCATGAACCATGAGATCATGACTTGAACTGAAACCAATAGTCAGATGCTTAACTGACTAACCCACCCAGGCACCCCAGTAAAGTTTTCTTTTTTTTTATCTGACTCCAAGAGCAGGGAGAAACAAAATAAAAAATTAACAACATTAAACTAAAAAGTTTTTGCAATGAGAAAGAAACTATCAACAAAATTAAAATGCACTCGACTGAGCGGGAGAAGTAATTTGCAAATGGTACATCCAATAAGGGATTAATACCCAAATATATAAAGAATTCATATATCGGTAACAAAACAAACAAACAAACAAACAAACAAAACCAGAGGTATCTGGGTGGTCAGTAGGTGAAACATCGACTATTGACATTTGGTCAGGTCATGATCTCTGGCTTGTAAGCCAATTCCCCCAGGCAGGAGGGAGTCCCTACTTGGGATTCTCTCTCTCCCTTTCTCTCTGCCTTTCCCCTACTCACACTCTCTCCCCCTCTCAAAGTAATTAAATAAACATGAACAAAAATCAATTAAAAAATAGGTAGAGGATCTCAATAGACAGTTTTCCAAGAAGAAACAATGGGCAACAGGCACATAAAAAGATGTTCAACATCACTAATCATCAGAGAGATGCAAATGAAAATCACAATGGGCTAACAATATATACCTGTCAGAATGGCTATTATCAAAAAGACAAGAAATAACAAGTGTTGGTGAGGATGTGGAGAAAGAGGAGCCCTCATACACTGTTGGTTTGAATGTAAATTGATGCAGCCATTATTTAAAACAGTATAGATATGCCTCTAACAATTAAAAATAGTGGTACCATATGACCCAGCATTTCCACTACTGGATATCTATCCAAAGTAAATGTAAAAAAACCACTAATTTGAAAAGGTATAGGCACCTCTATGGTTCACTGCAGCATTACTAACAATACCAAAATATGGAAACACTCTAAGTGTGGATTGATAGATGAAGAAAGAAGATATAGTGTGTGTGCATGTATGTATGTTTGTGTGGGGGTGTATATATGTATATACATATATACATATGTACACACACACATATACACAATGGAATACTAGTCAGTCTTAAAGAAAGAAATCTTGCCATTTACAACATGGATGGATTTTGAAAGTACTGTAGTTGGTTAAGTGAATCACACATAGAAAGATAAATATCACACAATTTCACTTATATGTGAAATCTAAAAGATAAAATATACAAGCAAACAAAACAAAACCTAGACTCATAGATACATACAACAGACTGGTGGCTGCCAGACAGGAGGAGGGTTGAGGGGAGAGAAGGCTAGGAGGATTAAGAAATAAAAACTTCCGGGGCACCTGGGTGGCTCAGTCAGTTAAGCCCCCAACTTCAGCTCAGGTCATGATCTTGCTGCTCTTGGGTTCCCGCCCTTCATCAGGATCTGTGCTGACAGCTCAGGGCCTGAAGCCTGCTTCGGATTCTGTGTCTCCCTCTCTCTCTGCCACTCCCCTACCTATCCTCTGTCTCTTTCTCTCTCTAAAATAAATAAACATTAAAAAAAAAAAGAAACACAAATTTCCAGTTAGAAAATAAGCAAGTCATGGGGATATAATGCATACCATGGGGAATATAGTCGATAGTATTTTATTAATTGTTTAAGGTGACATGTGGTAACCAAACTTGTGGTACAACAATTTGTGGTACACAAATGTTGAACCACTATTTTGTACACCTGATACTAATATACTATATCAATTATACCTCAGTAAATGTTTTAAAAATGGAAATTCTATTTAATAGAATCAAGTTTATAAGTGAATGTAATTGGAAAATATATCTATATTTGCACTTTTTGAATGTTGCCAACAAACCTAGTTTATTACTGAGACAACGAAATGGGCAGTATCTCTCTTACGTGAGAAATTCTGATTCCCAGTTAAGGTTAATTGACACTTGCTGAGAGAATCAAGAAAGCCCTGTTTAGCAATGAACACTTACATTTATATAAATAAGAAACAGTTCACTAGTCCTTATTTTTATTCATGTTGTGACAACTGGATCCCATAAGATGCCTATCTTGACTCTTACTTGGAAGAGTCACTCCTGTAGTAAGGGGTTGATGCATGTTCTTTTGTACATCTCATGACCCTGACTATAAAACAAAAGTATACTTCTTACAGAATTTGAAAGCAGTCCTTCTGAATATCATATATATTGAAAGCGAGAAAATTACATTTTTAAAACGCATATAGAAATATATTAAAAGCAATTTATGCATTGACCCAGAAATTCTAATTCTAAGAGGCTATTGTTAAGGAGAAAAGACAAAATGAGGACATGTGTTTCATTGACCAAGATGCTCACTGTGATAGTATTTATGGTAGAAAATGTTGGAAACAAGCTGAGAGACCAACATCAAGAAAAATAAATAAATAAACAATGGCACATTCAAAAATTAAAGATAATTATCAAAATTCGGTTCACAAAGAATATTTAACATAGAAAAAATCAGAATACAATATTCAATGAAAACGCTAGAACAAAAAATCTTATGCAGAGTGCAAAACATCAATATAAAAGGATATGCACACAACAGGAAAAAAGAAAAGGAGCTTCCTTTTCAGCACAAGACAAGTACTTGTTTAATCAACTGCCCATTGAATAGAATAGAGGATGGGTAGAAAAAAAAGATAGGCACTAAAAAGTCCACAGGAATTATCTCTGTTGGAGAAATTAAGGGAGGTTGATTCTGTTTCTATTTCTTCATAATTGACATTTTTTACATTAAGAAAATACAATCAAAATCAGTAAACAGAAAAACTAATCTAGAAGAAAAATTAGTATAATAATGACAAAACCATCTAATATTCTCATGAAAACTCACTCCATTTCAATATCTTCCCACAACTAATATTATCTATGAATTAGTGTTCCCATTAAAGGAACAAATACATGTTAAATAATTAATAAAATTTCACTCCTTGCATAAGGGATATTCATGGGCAAAAGATCATCAGCTGAGAATTAAATTAGAAATAAACAACAGGAAAGAACTCTGGAAATCTCCACAACGTAAAATAATGTGATTTTAAAAAACCCATGAGTCAAAGAACAAATCTCAAGAAATGTTAGAAAATATTTAAACTGACTAAAAATGAATATAAAACATATAGTATTCATGGGATGAAACTTAAAAACTGCCTAGAGGAAATTTATACCTTTACATGACTGTATCAGAATATAAAAATGGTCTCAAATCAATAAGTTAGACTTATGCCCTAAAAAAATCATGAAAGTGCAAAATAAACTCAAAATAAGAAGGAAAATAATAGAGATTGGCAAGAGGAAAATCAAAGAAATAGAAAACAAAAGAAACAAAATGAATAGAGTGTCAACGAACAAAGTTGGTTTCTGAAGATTCAACAAAATTGACAAATTTTAGTGAGACTGACCAATAAAAAAATTACACAAATTATTAAACTAACAATGAAATTAGTATCATCAGTATTAACAATACAGAAATTAAAGTTATAAGGAATATTATGAAAATGTTTAACAAATTGGACAATTAAAATTGACAAATTCTTTGAAAAAATACATAGACTCAAGAAGAGACAGAAAATGTGAATAGACCTATATCGAGTAATAAAAATGATTAGAGTATTAATTAGAAATTTTCCCCTAAAGAACATCTCAGACCTAAATAACTTTTACCAAATGTGTAAAGATAGAACAATACCAATCCTTCACATTCTTTCATAAAATAGAGGAGGGAACACTCTTCACCTCACTTTATGAGACAGTAACACTATATTGCAAAAGCAAGGGAAAGACATCACAACAAAAATAAAATACAACCCAATATTTCTCACGAAAATAGTAATAAAGTTAAAGTGAAATATTAGCAACCCAGATACAGCAACCTCTAAAAAGAATTATACTCCAAAGAAGGGGGTTCAAGATGGCAGGTAGAAAGAGCCAAAAACCACTTCCTCCTACAGATACAATAAATTTACAGCTACATGGAATAATTTACTCTAAAAAAGACATGAAAATTAGATAAATAGATTCTCCACAACAAAGCATAAAAGCATAAAAAGCATAAAAGCATAAAAGGATCAAAATAGAAGGAGAAGCAGAAACACAGCCTCCTCAAAAAAAACCCTACCCAAGCACAGTAATCCACAATAAGGAGGGAACCCCTCTCACAAAGGTAAAACACCTTTCCCCTGAAAAGTGAAGCGTATGTGCTCCACATCAGGCACCCAATCCCTAGATCCTGTACAAGACAGACAAGGTCCCCAAAATGGTTAGCTTTGAAAACCAACAGGGATTATATCCAGGAAAACCACAGACCTGTAGCAAAGAGGGAACCAGCTCTTAAAGGACTTGCAAGCAGACAACTCACTCCAGGACCCAGTGCAAAAATATCACTTTAAAAAGCACCTACACCATATGAAGGAGACCCACTTATTAATCTTAAAACATTTGCCAGAGAGGCAGGAACTTGTTATGACTCCCTCCAAGGTGGCAGGCACCATTTTTGTATTCTCATTCTAACTTGTTAAGGAAGGCACTAGTAGTAGCTAGCATGGAACTCTCCCACAACCCTGTTAGTAGCAGAAGGCACCGCACACTGAGGGCCCCACCCATCCCTGCATCACAACTAGGCATCTCAACCAGAATGTTTGAGGAACCCCAGATAAGATGAACCAAAAGAGATCCACATTAAGACACATTATAATTAAAATGGTAAAAGTTAAAGAGGGAATCTTAAAATCTGCATGAGAAAAACAACTTGTTACATGCAAATGAAACCCTGTAAAACTATCAGCAGATTTTTCAGCAAAAAAAAATTGCCAGGTCAGAAAAGAGTGGCATGACATATTTAAAGTGTTGAAAGAAAAAAAAAAAAAAAACTTCCAAGATTTCTCTTCCCAGAAAGGATACCATTCAGAATTGAAGAAGATATTAAGAGTTTTCCACATAAGCAAAAGTAAAGAAGTTCATCAGCTACCAACCAATCTTAAAAGAAATGTTAAAGGATTTATTTAACCTGAAAAGAAATGGCACTAATTAATAACAAGAAGACATGAGAGTAAAAATCTCACTGGAAAATATAACAATATAGTAAAGATGGTAGATCAATAACTTAAAAGGAACCATGAAGGTTAAAAGACAAAATTAGCAAAAGTAATTAAAACTGCAAGAGTTAATTAAATATTCATAAAATTAAAAGATACAAAATATGACATCAAAACTATAAAACATTTGGGGTGTAAAATTTAAAGCTTTGGAATGTGTGTTTTGTATTTTATTTTTAGCAGTATGTGTAAAATGCAAAACAAATAGGTCCTGTCATTGATTTCTAAAAATCCTCCCCTCCTCTCTTTAGCTTCTAACCTCAGTTAGGCCTCAGCTTCTCTTGCTTGGACTTTTAGAGCAGCTTTTCCCCTGGTCTCTCTGCCTTCACTCTTAATCCATCCAAGCTACTTCGATTTTTCCTAGGACAACCAGAATAATCTTTCTTACACAAAAATCTGATCATGGTTCTTCCTTGTTTAAACACCATTCACTGACTTAGTTTGTGACCAAATCACCTAGACAGTGTGGGGTAGTAGTCAAGCACAATTAAGGTAGATGCTTGAGTGTATGGTACAGTTCTGGTATTTACTGTGAGATTTTAAGCAAATTAACGTTGTGCCTCTATTTCTTCATTTGTGGAGCAGAAATAAATGCACCTACTCATTGTGTGTTTGGCAAATTAAATAAATTTAAACTTGTAAAGTAATTTCAACAATTCCTGTCATACCACAAACATTTAGCTATTATTATTATTATTCCCAGGCCCTTCACAATTTGGGTGCCGTATTACTCCTAAGTTTTGGAATATGTAGTTTTGGAAAGATAGTCTACACTCATGGATTGGAAGAATTAATGTTAAAATGTCCATACCATCCAAAGCAATCAACAGAACTTACATAAATAACTCTAAACTTTGCATGGAACAACAAAATATCCTGAATAATAAAAGCAATTTTGAGAAAGAAGAACAAAACTAAAGGTGTCACACTCCCTAATTTTAAACTACTCTACAAGCTATAGTAATCAAAATAGTATGGTATTGGCATAAACATAGACACATAAATCATGGATCGGAATTGAGAGCCCCAAAATAATTCCACACGTATACAGACCATCAATTTATGACAAAGGATCCAAGAACATACAGTGGAGAAAAGACAGTATCTTCAATAAAGACTTTTGGGAAAACTGGACAGCCAAATGCAACAGAATAAAACTATGTCAGTATTTTACACCACACACAAAATTAACTAAACATGGGCTAAAGACTTAAATGGAAGCCCTGAATCCAAAAATTTTTAGAAGAAAAACATAGATGGTAAATAACTCCTTGACAGCATTCTTAGCAATGTGTTTGTGGATCTGACTCCAGAGGCAAAAGAAACAAAAGAATGAATGAATGAATGAATGAATGAATGAATGAATAAATAAATAAATAAATGGCACTACATCAAACTAAAAATCTTCCACACAGGAAAGGAAACCATCATCAAAACAAAAAAGGCAATCTACTGAATGAAAGAAGATATTTGTAAATCATGTATCTGGTAAGGGGTTAATATTCAAGATATATTTAAAAATCACACAACTTATATATGTATATATACATATATATATACGTGTGAGTATACACACACACACATACATACACTACTACATTTGCATATAATATTACTCATTTGCAACAACATAGATGGGCCTTGAAGGTATAATAAGTGACATAAGTAAGATGGAGAAAGGCAAATACTTATGATTTCATTTATATGTGGAATCTAAAAAAAAAAAATAATAATACAAAGACAAACTCATAGATACAGAAAATAGATTGATGGTTACCAGAAAGGAAGGTATTTGAAAGGTAGGTGAAATGAATGAAGGAGGTCAATGGATAGTGATAGATGGTAACCAGACTTTTGGTGGTGATCACTTAGTAGTGTATACAGATGTCAAATCATAAATTTATATACCTGAAAAGAATGTTATATAAAAATCTTACTTCTATTAAAAAAAAGAATTATATACCATGATTAAACAGGATTGATCCCAGGAATTCAAGGTTGGTTCAACAATTGAAAATCAATTATAGGAATATTACATACTGATAGAATAAAGATATAAATCACAATTTCACCTAAATAGATGCTCCCAAAAAAGCATTTGATAAATTCAATACCCAATAATCATAAAAACTCTCAAAGATAAAGGGCATCTATATAAACCTATTTCTTAACAACTTTCCTATATCCCTTATAGCAGTGTAAGCTATAGTCATCGTGTTTTACATTACATGTTGTACTTTATAACTTGTTGAGAGTAGATCCTATGAATTCTTATACAAGGATATATATTTTTTCTTTTCTTTCTATTGTATCTATATGACATGATGGATGTTAACTAAACCTATTTTGGTAATCACTACACAACATATAAAATAAACCACCATGTCATACATCTTAAACTTATACAGTGATATGTGTCAATTATTTCTTAATAAAGCTGAAGAAAAAAAAAAACCTCCCAGCTCATGCCATAACTAATGATTAAGACTAAAACCTTTCCCCCTAAGGTCAGGATCAAGGAAATGACGTATGCCTCTGTCACTTCTATTCCATTCTAACCAGTAAAATAAATCAGAATAAATGGATCGGTTATTTGCAAATATTATTATCATTATGACATATATTATTTAATAAGAATAAAACAATAAAAATAAATTTAACAAAAGAAATGCAAGACTTGTACACTGAAACTTACAAACAGAGCTAAGAGAAATTAAATACAATCTAAATAAGAGGGAAAATATTCCACGTCTGCAGATTAGAAGGCTCAATATTATTAGGATAGCAGTTTTTCCCAAATTCATCTATGGATTCAACATAATAACTATCAAAAACCTAGCAGGCTTTTTGCTGAAAATGACAAGCTGATCCAAATATTAATATGAAAATACAGAGAACCTAGAGAAGCTAGAACAATTTTCAAAAAAAAAAATAACTTTTTACAATTGACACTACATAATTTTAAAACTTAAATCTACATTAACCAAGACTGGTATATTAAGAGCAGTTCAGGTATATAGATCTATAAACAAGATTGAGAGTTCAGAAATAAAACCATACATGTCCAGTCAGCTGATTTTCAGCTGTGTCAAGACATTTCAATGGGAAAAATATAATGTTTTGACTAATGGTGCTGGACCAAGTAGATACCTACATTCAGGGAAAAAAATAGATCTTTATCTAATATCATGAACAAAAGTTACCACAAACTGGATCAAATACTTATATCTAAGAGTTAAAACAGTAAAACTCTTAAAGGAAAACATAACCTTGGGCTAGCAATGAATTCTTAGATATGACATCAAAAAACAATCCATAAAAGAAAAAATAAATCATAATTTATCAAAATTCAAAACTATTGTGCTTCAACAGGTAGTATTACACAAATGAAAAGATAAACCAAATATTTGGAGAAAATAATTACAAATTATATAGCTGATAATGAATTTGTATCCAGAATATATAAAGAATTGTTTCAACCCAATAAGAAGTAGTCAAATCTATTTAAAAATGGGCAAAAGAGGGGCACCTGGGTGGCTCAGTCGGTTAAGCGTCCGACTTCGGCTCAGGTCACGATCTCGCAGTCCGTGAGTTCGAGCCCCGTAGGGTTCTGGGCTGATGGCCCAGAGCCTGGAGACTGCTTCTGATTCTGTGTCTCCCTCTCTCTCTGCCCCTCCCCCGTTCATGCTCTGTCTCTCTCTGTCTCAAAAATAAATAAACGTTTAAAAAATAAAATTAAAATAAAATAAAATAAAATAAAAATGGGCAAAAGATTTTAAAAGATATTTCAGCAAAGAAGATACACAAATGGCTAGTAAGTACACAAAAAGGTGCCCAGCACCATTAATAATTAAGGAAATGCAAATTAAAATCATAATAAATCAGTTTGATGAAAAAGCTTTAAAAGTAGAATAAATTATCTATAAGACACAGTAATCACTAGAATGGCTAATATTCAAAAAGACAATAAGTGTTGGCAAAGATATAGAGAAAGTATAACCTTCATACATTGTTGGTGGCAATGAAAACGGGTACAGTTACTTTGAAAATTACTTTGTAAGTGACTTTGAAAGCAAAATACAGGCCCTGGGTAGCTCAGATGGTTGAGCGTCTGAGTTCTGATTTCTGCTCGGGTCATGATCCCAGGGTTGTGGGATATGTATGTGTATATATATACATGGATGTAATGAACTACCAGGTTATATTCCTACATATATACTTGCTCATGTATAAAATCACTTTTGCTCAGGGACAGTCATCGCAGCATTCTTTATAATGTGAAATAGTTAATACAAATGTCCATACGTTTGTTAAATAAATTATAATACATTCCTATAATGAATAAATATGCACATATTATTAAAAAATAAATCAGAACTAATTTAATCACACATCATGGTAAAGAGGTATAGTGGTTGAAAGCAAAGGCTCTAAAGCCAAACTGTCACTGTTTGAGGCCAGCTCTACAACTTACATATGAGAGTCACATAACCTCTCTGTTCCTGTTTCTCATCTGAAAAATGAGGATAAAATAATATATATCTCACATAGCTATGATAAGTCAATGCATATTTCATGCAAAGTCCTTCAGAGTTCTAGCTCATAGAAGTGATCTGTAAATGAGGCTATTACTATTCTCTAAAACATGACCTTGCTAGGTGAAGATAAAAGAGCAAGGGTGTAAAATAAGATGTACAGTATTACATTAAACATTAATGCTTAAAAAAGGATCATATAAATGAATATACTTGTATACAAATACATCTGAAAAGATATATAAGAAACCCCTATCATTGGTTGCCTCCAGGGAGGGGAATGGGATAGCTGGAGGATGAGAGGGGAAACTTACTTTTCTTCATATACCATCTCATACCTTTTGAATTTTGTTCACTGTGCATATTTTTAAAATTAAATGATAAATTTACTTTTTAGATGTTATAGTAGAGTAGCTTTAAGCTTTGTTTAAAGCTGCATTTTCTCAGCCTATTTATCTATAAAATATTCTTTTCGAGGAACACCAAAAAATCACCCCTTGTTCCAAACAACACCACTTTAGAGACACTGCTGCAGGCTAAAGAGAGGACCTGAAATTTGCAGAATAGAATGACATATTCAGAGCAGAGATTTGGGACATTTTCCCTTTTTTTGATAGTGTTCTTTTTTGGACATGATAGGTGTCTTCTTTCATTGGATATCCAAGTTTGAACTGCAATTACTTTATAGCATGTGTGAGCAAAAGAAAACAAGTTTTAGAACGCATGCTTTGAGAATAAAACCAAACACACAAATACACCTTTTGTCAGCAACAAAATATTTTTCATTTCACTAACTCTGTAAATATGTCACAGTCCTAACAAGATTACATAGTGATGTTTTCCTTCTACAAATTCAACTATTTTTCCCAGAGCAGTTTAGCCTGGGGGACTCAAAACTGGATTCTCATTTCCCAGACAGATACTGAGGGACCTCCCAAGATCTCTCATCTCTGTTCCTCTTCTCTATTTGCAAACAGCCACAATACCTTATAACCTCACTCTACAAAGTGAGGCAGTTGCCAAGCGCAGAAAGAATGGGAATTTTGGCCAAAATCCCCTAGGTAACAAGTGATGGAGCCAAGACTGTCTCCAGGCTGTCTGCCCTGAGGAGCTTGTGACCTTCTCCACAACACTATACTCCTCCAGAAAATGTTTTTGTCTGTCTTCATATATGAAATATCATACATAAACGTTATGACCTCAAAGGATCTTCAACATGAAAATTTTAATCATTCTAGAGTTATAGAGTATGATAGTGGAAAGGCATCTATTTTCTATTTAAATTATTTCATCTATTTCTATTAAAAGTTTTGAATGTTTAAATAACCTAGCTGGGTTATTTAAAATGAAAGTAGAAGAAAATTGTGTTACTCCTTAAATCAGTGTTGCCTACATGGTTTATATTCCACTAAATGTTAACAGGTGTTCAGGCAAAAAGGGTATCAGTGATAAAATACATTTTGCAAATACTGGATAAGCAATGTTGGCCCATTTTCATTACTAGCAGACTTCTTAAAACCTTAAAAATGTCCATACTCATTGTGACTCTCCTAGAGGGGCATAAGGTATAATAAAATGCTTCTCATAACCATTAATAGCTCTCAGACTGGTGTTCTATATCACAAGCCATTTGGGAAATAATTCCTTAGTGAAATAAAGATAGCTTTTAAAAATGAAAAGCAAGCGTGCATATTAAAGTACATGCATTCCTGCTTTTCTCGCAACCTAGACTTAAATCACTGTTTATCAACTGTTTATTAAGTACAAATTACTAAACTGGACACCTAACATCCCTGGAACCATGGAGTGCATCCACCCTATTCAGATAGCACCAATTTTCACTTGAATATTGTTAAAAGTCAATCAACTAAGAATCATTTATACAACCCTTCATCCCAGGCACTCAGCTAGGCATTAAAGAAACACTGAACAAAATAGACATTTTCTCTGCCTCAAACAGTTTACAGCCTTGTAATAAATATAGGCATTAAGTGAATGATTTCAATTAATGAAATTATTGCAAGAGGGCAAAATGCTGAAAAGGAAAAGTACAGGAAGTGATGAAACCCTAACAGGGAGGTCATTACTTAGTTTGCAAGGTCAAGGAATTCTTCTCTGAAGAACAGTCATCTCAAGCTAACATTTGATAAATTTAGTCAAAATTTGGCAGAAAAAGAGAAAAGCCATCTTCAGCAGAGTGAATTACATTTTGAAGGATCCAGAGGAGAGAATATGGGACATTCAAGAAGCTGGAATAAGTTCAATATGACTGGAGGACACAGAGGGAAGGACGAAGCGATGCCACATGCTGGGCATACACATGGTGCCAGGTTCTACAAAGAAGGCAAAGACAAGAGGGTGGCATCATGTGTCTTCAAGAAGCTTGGGAGGCAATTATAAAAGTCCATTTGAAAGAGAAAGGAAGTAACTAACTTTTACTGATTACATAACAAAAGTTAGATCTTGTGCAATGTACTTCAAATACATTAACTCATTTAATTCTTACAATGACCCTTAAAGGGTAGAATCATTGCCTATTTTATAAATGAGGAAATAGAGAATCAAGAATATTACAAAGATGGCTTTCTCAAGATTATATACCTAGGCAAGGGCAGAGTCAGTATTTGACTTCTAAGTCCTTGCCCATAACAGCTAGTTCCTCACCTAAAGGTAAAAAGAACAGGAATCTGGGTGGCAAGCAGTGGGGGAGGAGAGATGGTGAAGAGGTAAGAAACACTGTGGATGGTCTGGCCACTAAGGATGTATCTGCAGAAAATAAAGTCTGTTCTGATCCCTGCGGACTAAGATGTTCTGTAATAAACAGAAACCAACCAAAGAAATAATACCTGACCCCGGAAAAGGAAAACACTCTTTCCGGCATGGAGTTGCTTCACTGAAGAATCCTTTACAGCCTATGGGAACTCAAATAAACAGAATAGAATGGTAGCTTCCAGGGACTGGGGAGTGGGAGAAACGGAAAGATACTGGTTGGATACACTTTCGGTATCCAGAACATAATTATGTATATTTCTGGTATACCAGAACATAATTATGTTCTGAAAATCTAGCACAGCATGGCAACCACAGCTAATAATACTGTGGTATAATGATATAATATAATATAACACAATATAATGTAATATAATATATACATAATATAAATATAAATAATATAATAATTATATACATGAAATTTGCTGGGAATATATCTTAAGTGTCTTATCACCCTCCCAAAAATATCTTAAGTGTGGGATACATATGTGTTAATTAATTTGATTATGATAGTTATTTTACAATGTATACATATATTATCAAATCACCACATGGGACACTATAAATATACCTTTCATTCTTTAAATATACTGGTCACACTTTAAATTCTACTAGTCAATTATATTTCAATATTGCAGGGGAAAAAATGGTTGACATTACAGTTTTATAACCGAGATGCTAGCTAAGGCATTTCTGTCTCTTAGAGATCTAGGCAAAATGGACAAAATTGCTGCCACCAACACCCTGCCTCCTGTTTCAGACTATGAAGTCCACATGCTTTTCCTCTGAATTCTCAGACATTTGCATCTTTAAGGAACTCTCTCATTTCAAGAACTGTATCAGCACTTGCTGATTTTATCTTGCCCATGTCAATCAGGTTATAAAATTCATCTACTCTCCCATTTTGCTCTCTTATACACAAACATCCACACTTCACTTCCACAAGCCATTTCATAGATTTGTCCAATAGCACAAAACACCTGGGAGTTGCCGGAATGTGTCATTTAGGTGGTGCACACCTTTTCTCCATCTCACTAGCTCAACCTGCTTTCATTCCTCCATTCCCCTGTTTACTTTTATTCTCTTTTACTCTCTGAAACCAAAAAGCAAGTTTGTCATCTCTTCTCAGGAATAATACATTTTCCTTGGAGTTTCATTATTCATCCCAAGAAGTTTACCAAATAATACCTTCCAAACAAACAAAAGCTCTCAATGAAAGTAATTTAGGGAATATTATTTTCTCTACTTCCTCATAATTACTGTTATTATAAATAAAAGATAACTCTATTATCTACTGAGCACAGATCTTGTGCCAAGCATGATGCCAAGTACTCTAAAAGCAGTATCACATTTAACATGTGATATGTGAACATGTGAATTTAACATCCTCACAAAAGTTTTATGACAAAGGTATTGTTTTATCTTTATCTTACCTATTAGAAAACTGTGGGTTAAATGAGTTGCACAAGGTCACACAGCTAGGGAATTAGGAAGCCTGCATTTTTATCCAAGATGTACTGGTGGTATTTTCTCCACCATTGTACCCTTCGTCTCAGTCTTCTACAGACTCAAATCATGAGAGGGTGGACAAAGGCACAAAAGAAGATGCCAAAATTCTACCTAAGTAGGAGGATAGACTGAATTTCTAGGCAGGACAAACAGTTTTCCAAAAATCTTTTGTTGAGTTTGTAGGTTGGGATGATTGATCTCCTGTGTGACAGTTTCCTAAATTGCATGTCACCCAGTAGAAATGTATAGTTTGATGGGTCCACAGAAAAGGGGACGGGGTTGGGGGAGGAGAAAAGCCATTGAAAGAAGCACAAAATTTAATTAAGGAAAACATTAGGTCAATTATGACTAAACGGTGGTATAAAACATTAAGGTAAAATGTATTAGTGTGACATTTGCATTTTTATGAAGTATGAATCACAAAGAAATAATATATGCAGCTAAATTTCAGTTAACTTCCTTTTAAAAGTCTTGTTACCATGGCAATGCCAAGAATGAGTTTTCACAGGATGTAAGATATGGATTTTTTGATTTCTTAAAAGCAGTTTAAATAAAAACTACCAACAGGCATGGCTTCTTTTCATTTCTCTTACATGACCAAGGGCCACAGAAAATAAGAATCACCTAGTCGTCTATTCCAAAAATTACACAGAAGAAAAAAATATTGAAAATTGAACTGGATTTCTCTGTTATATTTCTTTTATTTTTTATTCTCTTTTAGCTTCTAGTATATTTTTAATAGTTTCATTCTGAAAGCTATGCCTAACAAAAACATTGTAATTGTGAGACAAACAAAGAAGAATATTGTCTCTTCTTGGCACTTTCTATAATCCTACCTCTGCTGGTTTAATTAGGAAGTTTTTAATAACAACTACTCTCATTACTGAGATCAGTTAAAATTCCACTATAAAGGCTATCTTTGACACCAGCAGCTAAATGGTTCACCTTCTGAATTCCAGATCTAAGAAAAGTTGCCTGAGTCTCTAATGAATAATAGGGGATTGAGGTTTCTAGGCTACAAAAATCCTGTTGTGGCAAAAAAGGCAGAAACCTAACTCCAAAATCAATAGTGTATTACTCTCTCCACAGGCAAGAGCTGCTGGGTCAGGGGAATCATGAAAAATTCATAGCGGAGGTGGCCAAGTCATCCATAAGACAGAGAAAATGATGCTATACCTAAAGATCCCCTGAGCAATCGAAAGCACTTTATAGATTTCACTGTGGATAAGTGCTGGTGTGTTTCATCTGGGTGCCTTAATGCTACGGCGATCTTATTTTTGACAGTCAATGAGGATGTTTTGATCTATATTTATAGGGTCCTATTTACAGACAGTTGGTAGCCTCTTTACAGCACTTGGACAGTAGTAGTCACAGAGATGTGGCCTGAAGCTGCCTCAGCCTTGAAGATTCCTCTTCCTGGACCTGTCCTAGCTGTCTTCGCTCACTGCACTTCTAAAGGGAATAAAATTTGTTAGACTCTACAAATGTATTTAATTCTCATAACAACCCTGCATATTAATATTATTATTTTTATTATTCCCATTTTATCCATCAGGAAAATGAAGTCCAAACAGATGAAGTGATATATTCTAGATCGCATGGAAAGTAAAAACATGAATCAGGCAGGATTCTAGCCCAGGTATTTTTTAATCCCATGGCCCCTTGAAATTCAAAAAACAAGTTTACTTGCTTCAGAGGGCCTTAATATCCTTCATTTAAGGTAATTCAATCATAACCAGTCAATCCACATTCAGGGCATCAAAGTACCAGACAAGGCTCTGTGTGGGCCCAGGCAAGGGCTATTTCCTCTGGCCTTCCAATCCATTTTATACTCTCTTACTTTCATCTCAGTTTCTCAACAAGTACCTACATGTTAAACACAAAATTCCTCAACCTGATAGTGTATCAGTACTTTACAATGTAGTTCAAAATATACTCTATGGTTTTCATACAAATACAAGGTTGTTAAGATCATAAACTTTCCCTAATATGTCAACACTCCCATGTCCTTGATAGCCATCATCCCTTGAGAGTGGTTGAAGAACTGCAATGTTCTGTTATCCAACTGCCCCACCTCTTCCCAAAAAAATCTGAAATCCAGGAACCAGCTTTATTTTATTAAACCACTGACTTATTTCTCAAGGCTGCTGTTTAGGACAAAGCCAAAACTTCTCAGGCAGAATTCAAGCTTCAGTTTTCCTTTATTTTCTACTTCAAGACATTTTATTATGATTTAAATAGGCATTTTTAGCAAGCAGTGTTAGGCACAGCAAAACTGAGAGAAGGTACAGAGGTTTCCCATATAACCCATACTCTTCCACATATCAATATCCCCTACCAGAGCGATACATTTGTTACAATTAATTAACCTACCTTGAGGAATCATTATCACTAAGTATACAGTATACATTAGGGTTCACTCTTCGTGTTGTACATTCTATGGATTTGAACAAATGGATAATTACATGTTTCCACCACTATATCATACAGAGTATTTGCCTGAAAGTCCTCTATGCTATGCCTATTCATCCCTTCCTCCACTCCACCCAATAATTGGCAACCACTGATCTTTTTACTGTCTCCTTTTGGCTTTTCTAGAATGTCATATAGTTGGAATCATATAGTATGTAACCTTTTAAGACTGTCTTCTTTCACCTACTAAAATGCATTTGGGGTTCCTCCATCTTTTTTCATGGATTGATAGCTTATTTCTTGTTAGCACTGAAATACATTTCATTATTCAGACTTACTACATTTTACTTATACATTCAGCTCCTGAAGGACATCTTGGTTGCTTCTAAGTTTTGGCAAGTATAGATAAAGCTGCTATAAACATCTTTGTATAGGTTTTCGTGTAGATGTAAGTTTTCAACTCATTTGAATAAATATCAAGGAGTAAGACAATGGTAAGAGTATGTTTGGTTTTATAGGACTGTCTTCCAAAGTGACTGTACCACTTTGTGTTCCTGCCAGCAATGAATGAAAGTTCCTCACCCTCACCAGCATTAGGGATTGTCAGTGGTCTGGATTTTGGCTGTTTTAATAGCTGTTTAGTGGTATTTCTCTGTTTTAACTTAAATTCTCTGATGATACATGATGTGGAGCATCTTTTCATATATTTATTTGTTATCTCTGTATCTTCTCAGGTGAGAGGCTATTCAGCTTCTTTGCCCGTTTCTTAGTTGGGTTGTTTATTTTCCAATTGCTGAATTTTAAGAGTTCATCATATATTTTGGATAATAGTCCTTTATCAGATGCATCTTTTGCAAATATTTTATCCCAATTTATGGCCTTTTTATTCTTTTGGACAATGTCTTCCACAGGACAGAAATATTTAATTTTACTGAAATCCATCCAGTTTATCAATTCTTTCTTTCATGGATTCTGCCTTTGGTGTTGTATCTAAATGCCATCACCAACCTAAGGTCATCCAGATTTTTCCTTTCTTATCTGCTAAGAGTTTTATAGTTTTGCATTTCGTATTTAGGCCTGTAATCCATTTTGAGTTAATTTTTGTTAGAGGTATAAATTTTGTGCCTAGATTCAGTGTTCTTTTTTCTGTGTGGATGTCCAGTTGTTCCAGCAGCATTTGTTAAAGGGACTATCATTTCTCTCTTGTATTGCCTTAGCTCTTTTGTCAAAGTTCAGGTGACTACATTTATATGTCTCTATTTCTAGACTCTCTATTATGTTTCATTGACCTATTTGTTTATTCTTTTGCCAACTTCAGACTATCTTGATTATTATAGCTTTATAATAAGTCTTGAAGTCAGGTAGTGTCAGTCCTCCTACTTCACTTTTCTCCTTCAATATTGTGTTGGCCATTCGGTTTTTTCCCCTCTCTATATAAACTTTAGAATCAGTTTATTGACATCCAGAAAATAACTTTCTGGGATTTGTATTGGAATTGCATGGAATCTATAGATCAAGTTAGGTAGAACTGACATCCTAACAATACCAAGTCTTCCTATCCATGAACATGGACTGTCTTTCCATTTATTTAGTTCTTCATGACTTCTTTCATCAGAGTTTTATAATTTTCCTTATACAGACTGTATACATATCTTATTAAATTTACATATAAGTATTTAATTTTTTAGAGTGCTAATGTAAATAGTATTGTGTTTTTAATTTAAAATCCCCCTTCTTCGTTGCCAGTATTCCTTTACATTTTTATTTCCTATTTTCTTCTGTGTTTATAAAACAGTAAATATGTATTTTATTTGCTCCAGATACTTATGTCACCACATAGTCCCCAAATGAGTCCTACATATTCACCAACATTCTTTCACATGTATCATTCTCTTTACCTGGGATTCTCTGCCCTTGGTCTCCTTTTAAGTTTTGTTGAAGTCTTACCTCTTCTAGGAGGCATTTGTTGGCCTGACTATGGTAATCACTCCCTCTCCTATAAGTCTACTGTATCTTTTTCAGCCTTTAATTACACTCTGCCTTAAATAAACTCTACTTCTCACTGTGTCTTTAGTTTACAGCAAGAATATGATCTCCTTGGGGCACCTGGATGGCTCAGCCAGTTAAGTGTCCAACTTCAGCTCAGATCATGATTTCATGGTTTGTGGGTTCAAGCCCCACATCAGGTTCTGTGCTGACAGCTCAAAGCCTGGAGCCTGCTTTGGATTCTGTGTCTCCCTCTCTCTCTGCCCCTCCCCCACTCATGCTTTGTTTCTCTCTGTCTCTCAAAAATAAATAAATGTTAACAATTTTTTTAAAAAAGAATATGATCTCTTTAAGCCAAGATCATCTCGTTCTCACACATCTCTCAGTTTGTAGAAGTGCCAGGAACTGTGTCATGTAGGTTCATATTCAGATCGCATTTAGTTTGAATTCTCCAGGCCAGCTGATAATTCTCTTTTAGCATGATCTTTTATTGCTTTCTACTAGTGTCTTGAACAAAAGATAAATTCAACCAGTAATCCCCAGAACAGTCTTTAAGGGAAGCAGAAGTCATTGTGGCTGAATTACATGGGAGAAGTGAGACTTTCTACTCTTAGATACTGTGAAAATATCTGGGTTAGCCTTACGCATTTGTCAAATGCCTTTTATATGCCAGGTTCAGTGTTAGGCAGTGAAGCAGATACCAAGATGAGAAAAATACCCTGCTTCTAAAGGGGCTCACAGTCTAATGAGAAAGCTTCAACAGAAATATTGGGGCTTATATTTTAAAAAGTTAGGAGGAGGTCACTAGAGAAAGAAGAGGAAGGGGGCACCTGGGTGGCTCAATTGGTTAAGTTTCTGACTTTGGCTCAGGTCATGGTCTCATGGTATGTGGGTTCGAGCCCCATGTCGGGCTCTGTGCTGACAGCTCAGAGCCTGGAGCCTGCTTCAGATTCTTGTGTTTCCCTCTCTCTCTGATCCTACCCCGCTCATGCTCTCTCTCCCTCTCTGTCAAAAATAAATAAACATTAAAAGAAAATTTTTTAAAAAAAGAAAGATAAGAAGAAGAATCAACGTGAGTAAAGATCTGGACTTTGGTAGGATATTACCCATTCTAACACACTGCCCATATTCCTTAAGTACAGATTTTTTTAAAATTCTTCTCTCACTAAATATTTTCTCATCCTATTCTAGATTGTTTCTGTTTATACTTCCATAAAAGAAATGAATTAGAAAGTCATTGGCACCAGAAATTTCTCATCCTTGGCAAGCCTTTTTATAAGTACTTAGAGCTCTTGGTAACAGGGGGGAAAAAAGAGGCCTATGGAGCCTAGAGAGACTGTTAGGTAAGTCTTAATCTCTGTGAGAGAAAGACTGCATTGTAACCAGACGAATCCAGGCCTCAACCTGCTGAGGTATACTGAGAGGCTTAATCCTACAAATTGCCTTAAAATACCCAGTCAATACCATCACCAAAGCAGAAGGCATTATGGATCATAAAGAGAGCCAAGCAGAAAGAACAAAGGAGATTTTTCACACTGGGCACCTCTAAGATGCTGTGTCTTTTGAAATTTGTTTGGCAATGGTCTGGCCAAACTCCAAACCCAGTAACTATCCTATTCACTACTAAATGCATCTAGTGGCCTGAACAAGAACTCAAAAAATAGGATTCTTTTGTGTGTCTTCTAATAATAGTAAATGGTAATAATGATAATAAAAATTACTATTTGTTATAAATCTACAATGTGATATATTATATATACTATCACATCTAATTATCATAAGGACTCTATAAAGTACATAATTCTTACCACCCATACCCTAAATCCACTGCCCTCACCATTTTAAAAATGAGGAATCTGAATTTTAAAGGGCAAGTTTAACATTACCTTGCCCAAAGTCACACAGCTACTATAAGGCAGACCCAGGATTTAGACCCTGGCCAGTTACAAAATGACGCTGCTGTCACCTCTACTTTACTACACTGCCTCTCATGAAGTGTTCCTATATTACCTAACATTAGGAAAAGTCAATATAAAAACATAGGGCTATACATTGAAGGACAACAACTATGCACAGGACTGAAAAAAAAACAAAAGCTACTGTCCACATCAGAAATTAAGACCAGATCCACAAAACAATTCTGAAAGAAATGAAATATAAATGTATTGGCCCCCATTCTATGCTTCTTAGTTGTGATCATTTTCACATTTTTATGATTATGGTCTCTGGAGAAAAACAGTCAATGAGAAGGGATAAAAGTTGCATAAAATTAATAGCTAACTCACCAAAAAGGAAGTTGGTAAAGAAAAAGATAGACATAACTTACAAATCACTTAAAATGATATGAATTCAATAGAAGTGAATCAAAGGATAATGTATTCAAGAAGCAAAACAAGTCTATTATGGTATAACAGAAATGAAGGGGATTAGAACCTGAGTTTGTCACGTTTCATTACTATTTAGCTCTCTGATCCTAAAAATTAATTTCTCTGCCCAATTCCCTCATCTGTAAAATGAGAGAAACAATATATTCTTCCTTTTCAGAGTTATAAGGATTAACTATAATAGCATGAGTAAAATTTTTATAAATTCTAAAAACACAAACAATTTTTAGTTATTTTTAGTATTTCTCTATGACCCATTGCTCTGAGAAATTCAGAGTAAATTCAGAAAGGCACAGTTAAGCATCCAACTTCAGCTCAGGTCATGATCTCGCAGTTTGTGAGTTTGAGCCTTGTGTCGGGCTCTGTGCTAGTGGTGCAGAGCCTGACTGGAATTCTCTTTCTCCCTCCCTGTCTCTGTCCCTTCCCCACTTGTGCTCGCTCTCTCTCTCTCAAAATAAATAAAGTTAAAAAAAAAAGTAAAGCAAGACATTTAGAGTGAAACATCTAGAAAACAGATTCAAAGGAACATATAAATGCATGATAACATGAAAACAAAAAGTTAAATATGATAAAGCTGGTCAGAAATACAAGAGAAAAGAAAAAAAAAACTGACATTTACTGAGACCTAATTTAGTGCCAGAGTTTTTGACAACATTATTTAAGAACTAACAACTTTGAATAGGAGCACTTTCCCTGATTTTATAAAGAAGAAAACTAGAGTTCAAAAATATGCACAAATTTACCCAAAGTCACATAGCTAATAACGTTGGGGTTTTAATTCAAAACCAGATTTCTTAGATTCCAAAACCCATATTTCAGAGGCAGTAACTCTTCAGCTGGATCCTGAACAAAGAGCAGAGTGAGTGCAGCATAACATGGAAAACAAACCAAAACCACACCAAAATCTAGTCTAGCACATCATTCAAGGTCTGGCTGGAAACAGATGGCAAACTCAAACAAGATAAATGAGAGCATAATAAAGGAACAATTTACAAGAGTGTGAACAGAGTAAGGAAAACCAGCCAGGGATAATGAAATATCCCAGTTCTAGCAAAAGCAAAAAGCTTCAACCTTATGCCCATGGAGGTTGAGGCTTATTTAAGTCCCTTTAGTAATGAATGACCATTGGGAAAGAGTTGTTACCCAAACCTGAAAAATGTTAAGGTGGCTTTTATAGAGGAGGAATAACCATTCCAATCTCTTTCTTTTCCCACCTTGTGATATCTTGACTGTGTCTCTCATTGGTATTCAACTACCAGCCACAGTATTAAGAGAGCCTGGTAGGGGCTCCTGGGTGGCCCAGTCAGTTGGGCATCTGACTTCAGCTCAGGTCATGATCTCATGGCTCATGGGTTCGAGTGCCATGTTAGGCGCTATGCCAACAGCTTGGAGCCTGAAGCCTACTTCAAATTCTGTGTCTCCATCTCTCTCTGCCCCTCCCCATCTAATACTGTCTCTTTCTCAAAAATAAATAAACATTAAAAAAAATTAAAAAGAGAGGCTGATAATTCAGTCCATAAAGGTCAGTCTCTTGGGACTCTAAGCAGGGTAGGAAAAGAGCAGAGAGTGAATCTAAAGGGACAAATGGAAAATATCCAGAACACTAGAAAAATGGTCCAATGGATTTTAGGTATCAGCCATACTTATAAAGGTAGACTCTTGCTATTACCAACAACTATGACTACAGAATAGAATACTTTATACTGAAATCAATGCATCTAAGTAGGTATGGAACATGAAGAGAAAGTATGGCTCACCTCTAAAGTCTACAATTTGACCTTGCTTTTGTCCTGATTTCCCAGAAAATACTTAAAAAATACAATGTGTTGGATCATATTAAATTGTTGAATATGATGATAATTTTACCAAGTACTTTCCAATATTTTATAAATATCTTTTTCATGACACTTCTATGGAGAAAGATGTCAAAAAATGTTATCTTTCTGAGAAGGCAAAAGGCCTTATAAAGTTAAAGTTCTGTGTAAAATAAGATTTTATGGTTTGGTAAACTCACTTCAATTCTCTGAGCCCCTCTGAAATCATGCAAATAAGTGTCTCTACAAATTCTGTACGCATGTGTGCATGTGTGTATGCATGTGCATGTCTGTGTTGTAGATAATGATCTAATCTATTTATTCAACATTTAGTGTATGCTTCTTTGAAAAGCTCTGTGCTCCGTAACAGTGAAACAAAGATATTAAAAATACAGAGCCTGCAAGAAATCTCAAGCAAAAGTTTTTGTCATTTTGACTTGTTCCCATAAATAAAATACTTAAATGTGTAGGAAAATAACTTGTTTATTTCCATTATCATTTTCACAATGTTTACCACTTTAAGAAATCATACCACATAGTAAGTAAGCATCAACAGTGTTTACTGAATGAGTGGAAATGAATATTAGAATCACAGCATGTAAGAAATGAAGAACATTACCATGTTCTTTAAGGCTTCTAACCTTTGTACATGCTCTTTTTTAAATGTAGAACATCCTTCCTTGCTGTGATCTCCCATTCATTTTGGTATATAAGCTCTGTATTGAACTATATCATAAATACATAGTAGTGCACAAATTGCAAATGCATAGCTTGATAATCTTTTTAGAAACCAACACATATGGATATGCCACCTTCAGATCAAGAAACAGAACAAAGCCAGAACTCCTGAAGCCCTTTTCCAGGCATAGCCCACTCACCAACAGTAACCACTACACTGACTTTTAATAATGATATTTTTGTTCATTTTTAACTTTATATAAATGAAAATATATGGTATATACTCTTTTGTTTCTGTCCCCTTTCTCCATATTATTTTTGTGAGATTCTTTCATGTTGTTGCACATAGCTATAGTTCACTCATCCTCAATGCTGTATGGTATTCCAAGATATAGGCAGGACTGTAATCCAATTTATCAATTCTACTATTTGTAGCAATTTGAATAATATTCATTTGATTATTACAGATAGTCAACTAAAATTATTTTATATGCCTTTTTGGAGGATTTTGTACACACTTCTGGGACTAAAAACCTAGAATTATCTACTAGAGCAAATTGATCTACTAGAGCATATTAGCTCTATAGTACTTTTATAGTATTTTTATAGTATTTTTCTTTAAGGTATTTATACCAATTTATACTACCACCAACAGAATATAAGAATTGCAGTCTAAATAAATTTAAATATTCAGTTTAAGCTAAGTTATTTCATTTTGGAAGTATTTCCTGATCACCCCAGTCCATCAGTTGCCCTTTACCTATGATGTTAAACTATATTCCATTTTGCATCACCTCTTATATATACCCTTATTTGCATTATTTTTCTTCTGTCTTCACTTCTAGTATACAAATGTCTTAAGGGCAGAAAGTATACCTTGTTCATATTAACAGTCCTAATAGCGCCTGGTACACAATGGGTGCTCAGAATATTTGTTGAATAAGTGAATGAATAACATTATTTAATCCACTCCTTTTCTATTATATAAGACAAGTGAGACCTAGAAGAGTGAAATGCCTGGGGAGAAGCCACACAACGCAGCACTAGTTCAGTGACACAGCTGGGTTTAGAGTCTGGGGTCATGCCTCCTAATTCATTGCTTTTTTCACTACATTATGCCAGTTTCCTTAAAAATCTGACTCTCACAATAAACTTGCAAGTAAGTTTAGTTGCATTTTCGCTTTCAAAGGAGAAGTCACAGGACAGTATAAATCTCCTGACAGCTGATGATAAGAATATAGAACCTTCCTATATGCTGTGACAGAAAAAGGGAAACCATATTTCATGACAAACAAACATGCAAGGGACAAAATAGTTAGGCATAAAGAGCTCCGGGGAAAACCTTTTAAATGCATATCCAAATATTCAAAAAGGCTGGAGATGGTCTCAATTTATAAACCCCATAAAATATTCTGAATTATTGAATGGTACAGTATCTGATTTTAAAGGATTATATAGAGACATGAAAAGATGAGACAGCTGACAGATATACCCTGACAGTTTGTAGTTATGGCCTGATGTTACAGAAGTCTGCCAAATAATATTCTACTACAGAGATTTATGTTGAATTTTATAAAGCACCAAAGCAAATACACTGAGAAAGAAATGGATAAAACAGTCAGGCAAAACAGAATGAACACAGAGTATCAGTGCAATTCAAAAAGAAAGGGCACTTAGATCATTTGGTTTCTCATAGGACAATCTAGGATCCTTTCGTAAATTATTTAAAGTAGTTAGACCAAAATCATTTAAATCAATTAATCCTTTTTTAGCACTGTCTATGTACAAAGCACTAAGGAAGATACAAGGAAATGCAGGAACTTCTATCACGATGTTTTCCTGATCATAAATCTTCAAAGTATCTTCTTTTGGTTAGAAAAGAAAGGAGTGTCCACTCCTAAATGAACTGGTTTCAGCCTATTTCCCCATCATTTAAGTAGACTATTGTCTCTCCAAAATTAGACTCTTGATATTTCTTCACATACCTCTTAATATCATATTTCACTGCCTTTGATCTTGCTCTTTCCAGAGGAGGAAAAGGGATGGGAGGGAAGAATATATATAAGGCAAATTATGTGCCTGATACTGAGCCATAACATAACCTTAACCATTATATCTTTTAATCTTCAAATCAGTTGTCTTCAACTTAATCCAGTTCTCTTGACCTCATCCACTGCTCTTGTCAAGATTCTTGATATCTTCCACATTGCTAAATATTGTAATCAATTCTTGACTTAACAGTAGTGTTTGGAACAGTAGATCATTGCCCTTAAAACATTTGCATCACTTGCTTTGACCATACCACACTATTGTTGTTTTCCTCAGGCTTCACTGGCTGCTCCTTCTTTTTGTAAGATTCTCTTCATCTCCTTAATCTCTAAATATCTTCTTCCCTAGCTGGGTTCAATCCTTGAACCTTTTCCCTTCTCAAAATACACCCATTCCCTTAATAATTATCTTAATCAGTCACATGGCTTTAAGTACCATCTATTTACATTGATAGCTCTTAAATTTATAATAGAGTTTAGACATTTCCTTGACTCATTTGCCCAACTTCTTATTCAAAGTCTCTATTTGGATGATTAACAAACATATTTGAAATAAGTCTCCTGATTTTTCCTCTCCCACTTATTCTTTCCAGATTCCCATCTTATTAATAGCAATTTCACTCTAATACATGTTTGGATCAACAAACTTTGAAGTCTTCCTCAATTCTTCTCATTCTCTCACATCCCAAATCTATCAGTAAATGTATTGGCTATTGTTCCAAATATTCCCAAAATATGACTGTGCTTATCACCTCTACTGTTAGTACTCTGATCCAAATCACCATAATTTCTTGTTGGGATTATTTCAATTACTTCCTAACTGGTTCCTCTGCTTCTGCATTTCTTCTTCTAAAGTTTATTCTCTCCATTGAGGACAATTAATACAAATCAGATTTTAACACTCCCATGTTCATAACCCTCTAAAATTTTTGTCATATCACCCAACACAAGCCCTTACACTGACTCTTAATAGCCAACACGATCTGGACCACATTACCCCTATGACTTTATTTCCCATCAATCTTCCTTTCATTCACTGTTTCAACCATAAGGAATTACTTGCTTTCCTAAAATATGTCAGCCATGCTCTAACTCAAGGCTTTTGCATTTGTGTCCTCTGATCCATAACATCTTCCCTAGATATGTAACTGGTTCACCTGCTTCAGATTTTTGCTCAAATTATACCTTTGCAATGATATCTTCCATGAATACTCTACTTAAAAATTGTAACCTCCATCATTGTCCGGCCTAATCCTCATATATGACTTTTTAATCCCCCCATAGCAGTTTTTACCATCACTCTCCAGCCTAATCCTCATACATGATTTTTTAATCCCTCCGTAGCAGTTTTTACCATCTGTCATGTTTTAGTTATTTACTTCTACACTCCCTTTTCTCCCCACTAGAATGCAAACTCCATGAGGTAAAATTCAGGCTTGTGTAACTCTAAAGTTTATGTTCTTTTAACAACATAATTGCCTATAATTTCTTGTCATCATACTTCCATATCTACATATACGAATCATATCTTGATTTAAAGGCCCAGTCCAATGTGGACACTCAAGAAATATTTCATGAATTAATGAGATGTAGTTTGGGCCTTCAAACTCTTTATAATTTAGCTACAGGGATAATGAAAAAAATGAAAATAAGAAAGTAACAGAGATATCAAAAGGTATACATTATAGGTAGTAGAGTATGACAGACCTAGGTTCAAATTCTATCACTGAGTGACATTAGGAAAAACACAAGTTCTTTCAGGCTCCATTTCCACACCTACATATGAGGAAATTAATAACCACCTAACAAATTGTGCAAGGATTAAACAAAGTAAGGAATACAAATCACCTAATCAAGTGCCTGGTGAATAACAGCACTCATCAAATATTAGTTTCCTTCTCCCAAATGAACTAATTTTTCTTGCAGAATAAGTATTTTCTGTATCAGAGCTACAACATTAAGCCAAATCCTTTTGGTAATTACAATGGTACCAGGATATATGTGAATTTAGACAATCCAATAATTCTAAGGCTACTAACTGCCTCTCCACCACCAAAATAAAATCACAGGAATAAGACTTTCACATGAATAGTGCTTATTCCTAAAGCAACCCGAGCCACTCCTGAAAGGGACAATGTTTTCACTCCTGATATCTAAGCAGTTTCCCCCAATCTCTGAAGGGCAATACACTTGTTATTCTTGCATGCCATAGCACCTTAACTACTCTCTGATATAAAACAGGCAATCTGTGTGTGGATTGCACAGATTCTGTTTGATCTCTCAGAATTCTTTCTCTCATCTCTAGTGGTACTTGACTGCCAAGAGAATAGAGATTTGGAAGCTAACAAAGACATATTATCAATTCGTTCAGTTTCCTTATTCTCTTTATCTTACTGTTACATTCACATAAAACTATCTGTGTCCTAAATGGAAAAGACCCAAGAAATGCTACTAATAAATCCAGAAGTATTGCTAGAACCAAATACCACTGAGTCTCTATGATGTGAACTGTTGATTTTACTTATTATTTGGCTTGCTGAGGCAATACTGAATTTCATTCAAGCGATCGTAACTCTAGTAGTCTCTCTTCTGGTAGCTTTCTTCGGCAAATTTTAAACATTCTTAATCTAGCACCCTAAAATGTAACCAAACAACTATGCATGATCAACAGGTCACAGGCTTTGGAATAAAAAAGAATCTTGCCTATGTAGTTACTAGCTATAACAACTTAGACAAGTTACTAAATCTTGTTGTGCCTCAGTTTCCTAGTTTGCAAAATGGAATAATAATACCTACTCTGCAGGGTTATTGTAAAGATCAAATGAGGAAACAATTAAAATCCGAGAGGAGAACACAGGCAGAAACCTCTTTGACCTCAGCTGTAGGAACTTCTTAGTAGATGTGCCTCTGGAGGCAAGAGAAACAAAAGCAAAAACATGGGGCCCCTGGGTGCTCAGTTGGTTAACCTTCCAACTTCGGGTCAGGTCATGATCTCACAATTTTGCAGTCCCTGAGTTTGAGTCCCGTGTAGGGCTTGGTGCTGACAGTTTGGAGCCTGGGACTTGCTTCGATTCTGTGTCTCCCTCTCTCTGCTACTCTCCCACTCTTTCTCTCTCTCAAAAATATATAAACATTAAAAAAAAAATTTTAAAGCAAAAATAAACTTGGGAATCCATCAAGATAAAAAACATCTGGGGGCGCCTGGGTGGCTCAGTAGGTTGAGCATCCGACTTCCGCTCAAGTCATGATCTCACAGTTTGTGGGGTGGGTTCGAGCCCCGCGTCAGACTCTGTGCTGATGGCTCGAGGCCTGTAGCCTGCTTCAGATTCTGTGTCTCCCTCTCTCTCTGCTCCTCCCCTGCTCACACTCTGTTTCTCTCTTAAAAATGAATAAAGATTTAAAAAATTAAAAAAAAATCTGAACAGGGAAAGAAACAATCAACAAAACTAAAAATCTACCTTCAAAATGAAAGAAAATATTTGCAAATGACATATCTGATAAAGGGTCAGTATCGAAAATATGTAAAGAACTTATAAAACTCAACACCCAAAAAACAAATAATCCAGTTAAAAATATGAGAAAACTTGAGCAGATATTTTTCCAAAAAAAAAGACACACAGATGGCTAACAGACTCATGAAAAGATGCTCAACATCACATAATCAGAGAAATACATATCAAAACTACAATGAGATATCACCTCACATTTGTCAGAAAGGCTACAATTAACACCAGAGGAAATGGCAGGTATTGGCGAGGATGGAGAAAATGGGGAACCTGCTTACAGTGTTGGTGGGAATGTAAAGGGGTACAGCTACTCTGGAAAACAGTATGGAGGTTCCTTAAAAAGTTAAAAATAGAACTACCCTATGATACAGCAACTACTAGGTATTCACCCAAAGGATACAAAGGTATGGACTCAAAGGGATGTAAGAGGTGAAATCGCTAAATTCTACACCTGTAAATAATATTACACTGAATGTTAACTAACGGGAATTTAAATAAAAACTTGAGGGAAAAAATATCAAATGAGAAAATCATTTAAAGTTATCTACCAACAGTGGTACACACAAAGAAAATGCTGAAACCATGGGAGAAATCATTATCTTTATGGTTACCCTCAATATACCATGCTATCTTGTGCCCCATTCTCTTTGTTCAGACTCTTCCCTGTCTGGAATGCTCTTCTCCCTGCCCTAACTTAATAAAACCCTGTTTTATCCTTTTGATTCTCTTCAAGTGTCACCTCCTATTGCTCCTCCACCCCACCAAGCTCCTCTGCAATATTTCAGGTAAGTTGCAGGTAGATTACAAGAAATGATCACATATCCAAATATGGATTATGTTTCTAATTTAATTAGTGAATGAAACCACACAGAGCAAGAGCAGCAGATGCAACATATCTTTCTTACTCTTCGTTGGACCCTCAGTTTCCTAAGGAATCACGCACTTGCTGGTGATAGCTCCACAAACGCTCAGTCCTGCCAGAACTGCCCAAATTTTTGCTCCCTTTTTATACTCATGGTGTACATTACCATTTCGGAATAATTTGCATTAAAATGTAAACACTTCCATTATAAGGAAACTTTTACAACATCTAGATCCTTTGATTCTAGAACAAAACTCAGCCTCAGAAAGTAGAGTTGAAACAAGTCTGTTAATAATATCTGTATCCTCAGTATCTCAGAAGCTTGCTCCTTAGAATTATACACCTTTCGTTGAGCTAGCTACTCATTTACCTGTTTGCTTACTGATAAAGTAGCAAGCTGATTAAATTTTGACTGCTATTACTACTAATGCTGAACATTTACAAGATACTTTCACCTGAGTGGTTCAGCTATTGAATTTACATCCAAGGACCAAGCATATAGATCAACTTCCCTTGAATAATCAAGGTAAATTCTGTGATCTCATTACAACTTGATAAACCTCAAATATTTTGTTTGTAAAATGACAATGCAATTGTTTATATATGTAACTGTCAAATGACGGGATTGTGATCTCCTTAAGAACAAGGACTACTACTTTTTACTTCTGTACAGCCTTGGCTTGTACAGCACTTAAAATACAACACAGTGATTAAAAGCAAGGACTTTGCATTTAAAGCTTAAATGGTAGTCTTGGTTCTGCCACTGACTAGCTATGGATGTTTGGGCAAGTTACTTACCTGGTCTTAGGTTCATTTTCCTTCTCTGTAGAATGAGAATAAAACTTTCACCTCTTATGGTTTTCATGAGTACTGGAGTGTGTGTGTGTGTGTGTGTGTGTGTGTGTAGAATTAAAATTCTTAGAACAGTAATAAGCACATCATAAGCATTGAATAAATTTGAGCCATTTAATTATTTATTTTTAAAAGTTTTAATTTAAATTCCAGTTAGTTAACATACAGTGTAATACTAGTTTCAGGTATACAATTTAGTGATTCAATACTTCCATACAACACCCCATGGTCATCAAAATGCACTCCTTAATCTCCATCATCTATTTCACTCTTCCCCACCCCCACATCCCCTCTAGTAACAGTATCTATAGTTAAGAGACTGTTTCTTGGTTTTTCCCCTCTTTTTTTTTCCACGTTGTTCATTTGTTTTGCTTTTTAAATTCCACATATGAGTGAAATCATGATACCTTTCTCTGACTGACTTATTTTACTTAGCATAATACTCTCTAGCTCCATCTATGTCATTGCAAATGACAAGAATTCACTCTTTTTTTATGGCTGAGTATATATACACTACATCTTCTTTATCCATTCATCTATCCATGGACACTTGGCTGCTTCCACGTCTCTGCTATTGTAACTAATGCTGCAATAAACACAGTGGTGCATGTATTTTTTGTTTTTGTATTTTTTGGGTAAATACCCAGTAGTGTGACTCCTGGATAGCACTATAGGGTTGTTCTATTTTTAACTTTTTGAAGAACCTCCATATTGTTTTCCACAGTGTCTGCACCAGTCTGCATTCCCACCAACAGTGCACAAGAGTTCCTTTTCCTCAACATCCTCTCCAACACCTGTTGTTTCTCAGTGTTGTTGATTTTAGCCATTCTGAATAGGTGTTGCCTGACATCTCATTATAGTCTTGATTTGCATTTCCCTGATGGTAAATGATGATAAATATATTTTCAAGTATCTATTGGCAAAAGACGTCTCCTTTGGAGACAACATGGGGTGTTGTATGGAAGTGTTGAATCACTATATTGTATACCTGAAACTAATATTACACTGTATGTTAACTAACTGAAATTTAAATTAAAACTTTTAAAAAACTTCTGTCCACATTTAATTGATTATTCGTCTTTTGGGTGTTGATTATTGGGTGTTGATTATATCATCTTTATGTATTTTGGGTACAGATAAGCTTTATCAGATATGTCATGTGCAAATATCCTCTCCCAATCTGTAGGTTGTCTTTTAGTTTGTTGATTATTTCCTTTGCTGTGCAGAAGCTTTTTATTTGACGTAATCCCACTAGTTTATTTCTGCTTTTGTCTCCTTTTCCTCAGGAGACATATCTAGAAAAGAATTGCTATGGCGACATCAAAGGCTAGTGCCTGTGTTCACTTCTAGGACTTTTATGGCATCAAGTCTCATAGTTAGGTCTTTAAAATATTTTGAATTTATTTTTTATACATATCTGGTGCAAGAAAGCAATCCAGTTTCTTTCTTTTGCATGTAGCTTTCCAGTTTTCCCAACTTCATTTGTTGAAGAGACTGTCTGTTCCCACTGGATATTTTCCCTGCTTTGTCGAGATGAACTGACCATACAATTGTGGGTTCATTTCTGGGTTTTCTACTCTGTTACATTGATCAATGTGTCTACTTTCTTCCCCCAGTAACATGCTGCTTTGATTACTACACCTTTGTAATATAACTTGAACTGTGGAATTGTGATGCCTTCAGTTTTGTTTTTCTTCTTCAAAATTGTTTTGGCTATTCAGGATCTTTTGTGGTTCCATACAAATTACAAGATTGTTTGCTCTGGCTCTGTGAAAAAGTTGGTGGTATTCTGATAGGAATTGCATTAAATATGAAAATTACTTTGATTAATATAGACATTTTAACATTTATTTTCAGACAGTCCATAGGCCTGTGCTGTCTTTCCATTTGTTTGTATCAATTTCAATTTCTTTCATCAATGTTTTATAGTTTTCAGAGTATAGGTCTTTTAGTTTTTTGGTTAGATTTATTCCCGAGTACCCGAGTATCCTTTTTTGTTGTTGTTGTTGTTGTTGGTGAAATTATAAGTGGGATGGCTTTCCTACTTTCTCTTTCTGCTGCTTCATTAAGGTGTTATGGAAACACAACAGATTTTGTATCTGGTGTCTTTACTAAAGTCTTTACTAAATTCAAGTATCAGTTCTAGCAGAAGTTTGGTGGTGTCTTTGGAGCTTTCTATATATAGTATCATGTCATCTGCAAATAGTGAAAATTTTACTTCTTCCTTACTGATTTAGATACTTTTCATTTCTTTTTGTTGGCTGGCTGCTGGTAGCTAGGATTTCCAATACTATGTTCAATGAATGTGGCGAGAATAGACATCTGTGCCTTGCTCCTGTCCTTAGGAAAAAAGTTCTTGGTTTTTCCCCACTGAGGATGATATTAGCTGCCGTTTTTTCATACATGGCCTTTGTTATGCTGAGATATGTACCCTCTAAACCTACTTTGTGGAGAGTTTTTATCATGAATGGATATTGTACTTTGCCAGATGCTGTTTTTGCATCATTGAAATGATCATATGATTTTTATCCTTTCTCCTATGGATGTGATGAATCGCACTGATTGATTTGTGAATACTGAACAATCACTGCAACCCAGGAATAAATCCCACTTGATCTTGATGAATGATTTTTTAATGTATTGCTGAATTCGGTTTGCTAGTATTTTATTGAAGATTTTTGCATTTATGTTCATCAGAGATATTATACGTAGTCTCTTTTTCAGTGGTGTCTTTATCTAATTTGGGTATCAGGGTAATTCTGACTTCACAGAATGAATTTGGAAATTTTTCTTCTTTTTTTCTATTTTTTGGAATACTTTGAGAAGAATAGGTATTAACTCTTATTTAAATGTTTGACAGAATCTGTCTGTGAAGCCATATATATGGTCCTGGGCTTTTGCTTATTGCGATTTTTTTTTATTACTGATTCAATTTCTCTCATGGTTATTGGTCTGTTCAAACTTTCTTTTTCTCCCTGTTTCAGATTCAGTAGTTTATGTCTTTTAGGAATTTATCCGTTTCTTCTAGATTGTCCAATTTGTTGGTATATAGTTTTTCTTAATTCTGTCTTATAATTGTTTGTATTTCTGTGGTGTTAGTAGTTATTTCTCCTCCCCCATTTATGGTTTTATTTCTGAACCCTTTCTCTTTTTTTCCTGATAATTCTGGTTAGATGTTTATCAATTTTATTTATTTTTGTCAAATACCAGCTACTGCTTTTATTGGTCCATTCTATTGTTTTCCATTAGTTTTTACATCATTTATTTCTACTCTAATCCTTATTATCTCCTTCCTTCTGCTGGTTTTGTTTTGTTTGTTGTTCTTTTTCTAGCCCCTTTAGGGGTAAGTTTAGGTTGTTTTTTTGAGATTGCTCTTGAGTCTGGAAGTAGGCCTGTTCTGCTATAAACTTCCTTCTTAGAACCTCTTTTGTTGCTTTCCACAGGTTTTTTTTCCCAATATATGAAATTTATTGTCAAATTGGTTTCCATACAACACCCAGTGCTCATCCCAAAAGGTGCCCTCCTCAATGCCCATCACCCACCCACCTCTCCCTCCCATCCCCCATCAACCCTCAGTTTGTTCTCAGTTTTTAAGAGTCTCTTATGCTTTGGCTCTCTCCCACTCTACCCTCTTTTTTTTTTTCCTTCCCCTCCCCCATGGGTTTCTGTTAAGTTTCTCAGGATCCACATAAGAGTGAAAACATATGGTATCTGTCTTTATCTGTATGGCTGATTTCACTTAGCATCACACTCTCCAGTTCCATCCACGTTGCTACAAAGGGCCATATTTCGTTCTTTCTCATTGCCATGTAGTACTCCGTTGTGTATATAAACCACAATTTCTTTATCCATTCATCAGTTGATGGACATTTAGGCTCTTTGAATAATTTGGCTATTGTTGAGAGTGCTGCTATAAACATTGGGGTACAAGTGCCCCTATGCATCAGTACTCCTGTATCCCTTGGGTAAATTCCTAGCAGTGCTACTGCTGGGTCATAGGGTAGGTCTTTTTTTAATTTTTTGAGGAACCTCCACACTGTTTTCCAGAGCGGCTGCACCAATTTGCATTCCCACCAAAAGTGCAAGAGGGTTCCTGTTTCTCCACATCCTCGCCAGCGTCTATAGTCTCCTGTTTTGTTCATTTTGGCCACTCTGACTGGCGTGAGGTGATATCTGAGTGTGGTTTTGATTTGTATTTCCCTGATGAGAAGCGACGTTGAGCATGTTTTCATGTGCCTGTTGGCCATCCGGATGTCTTCTTAAGAGAAGTGTCTATTCATGTTTTCTGCCCATTTCTTCATTGGGTTATTTGTTTTTCGGGTGTGGAGTTTGGTGAGCTCTTTATAGATTTTGGATACTAGCCCTTTGTCCGATATGTCATTTGCAAATATCTTTTCCCATTCCGTTGGTTGCCTTTTAGTTTTGTTGATTGGTTCCTTTGCTGTGCAGAAGCTTTTTATCTTCATGAGGTCCCAATAGTTAGTTCATTTTTGCTTTTCATTCCCTTGCCTTTAGGGATGTGTCAAGTAAGAAATTGCTGCGGCTGAGGTCAGAGAAGTTTTTCCCTGCTTTCTCCTCTAGGATTTTGATGATTTCCTGTCTCACATCCAGGTCCTTTATCCATTTTGAGTTTATTTTTGTGAATGATGTGAGAAAGTGGTCTAGTTTCAACCTTCTGCATGTTGCTGTCCAGTTCTCCCAGCACCATTTGTTAAAGAGACTGTCTTTTTTTCCATTGGATATTCTTTCCTGCTTTGTCAAAGATTAGTTGGCCATACGTTTCTGGGTCTAGTTCTGGGGTTTCTATTCTATTCCATTGGTCTATGTATCTGTTTTTGTGCCAATACCATGCTGTCTTGATGATTACAGCTTTGTAGTAGAGGCTAAAGTCTGGGATTGTGATGCCTCCTGCTTTGGTCTTCTTCTTCAAAATTCCTTTGGCTATTCGGGGCCTTTTGTGTTTCCATATGAATTTTAGAATTCTTATTCTAGTTTCGAGAAGAATGCTGGTGCCATTTTGATTGGGATTGCATTGAATGTGTAGATAGCTTTGGGTAGTATTGACATTTTGACAATATTTATTCTTCCAATCCATGAGCAGGGAATGTCTTTACATTTCTTTCTATCTTCTTCAATTACCTTCATAAGCTTTCTATACTTTTCAGCATACAGATCTTTTACATCTTTGGTTAGATTTATTCCTAGGTATTTTATGCTTCTTGGTGCAACTGTGAATGGGATCAGTTTCTTTATTTGTCTTTCTGTTGCTTCATTGTTAGTGTATAAGAATGCAACTGATTTCTGTACAGTGATTTGTATCATGTGACTTTGCTGAATTCATGTATCAGTTCTAGCAGACTTTTGGTGGAGTCTATCGGATTTTCCATGTATAATATCATGTCATCTGCAAAAAGCGAAAGCTTGACTTCATCTTTGCCAATTTTGATGCCTTTGATTTCCTTTTGTTGTCTGATTGCTGATGCAAGAACTTCCAACACTATGTTAAACAACAGCGGTGAGAGTGGGTATCCCTGTCGTGTTCCTGATCTCAGGGAAAAAGCTCTCAGTTTTTCCCCATTGAGGATGATGTTAGCTGTGGGCTTTTCATAAATGGCTTTTATGATCTTTAAGTATGTTCCTTCTATCCCGACTTTCTCAAGCGTTTTTATTAAGAAAGAGTGCTGGGTTTTGTCAAAGGCCTTTTCTGCCTCGATTGACAGGATCATATGGTTCTTCTCTTTTCTTTTATTAATGTGGCGTATCACGTTGATTGATTTGCGAATGTTGAACCAGCCCTGCATCCCAGGAATGAATCCCACTTGATCATGGTGAATAATTCTTTTTATATGCTTTTGAATTCGATTTGCCAGTATCTTATTGAGAAATTTTGCATCCATATTCATCAGGGATATTGGCCTGTAGTTCTCTTTTTTTACTGGGTCTCTGTCTGGTTTAGGAATCAAAGTAATACTGGCTTCATAGAATGAGTCTGGAAGTTTTCCTTCCCTTTCTACATTCCACAGGTTTTGAACAGTCATGTTATCATTTTCATTTCTATGTAGTTTTTGATTTTCTTTTATTTCTGGTTGACACATTCATTGCTTAGTGGCATGTTATTTAACCTCCATGTATTTGTGGAATTTACAAATTTTTTCTTGTGGTTGACTTCTAGCATAGCACTGTGGTCAGAAAAATGCATGGTAGAACTTTGATCTTCCTGAAATTCTTGAAGCTTCTTTTATGGGCCACTATGTGATCTATTCTGGAGAATATTCCATATGTACATGAAAAGACTGCGTATTATCTTATTTATAATGGTTTGTTTTAAATATTATCTGTTAAATACATCAGTTCTAGTTTGTCATTCAAAGAAATAGTTTGTTTGATTTTCTGTTTAGATAATCTGTCCCTTGAGGTAAGTGGGGTGTTGAAGTCCCTACTATTGTATTATTATTGATTTATGTTTATTTTTGTTAGTTATCAACTGTTTTGGATCTCCTATGTTGATTGCATAAATATTTATAATTTTTATATCTTGTTGTTGGATTGTCCCATTTATTATCACACAGTATCCTTCTTTGTCTCTTAATGCAGTCTTTCTTTTACAGTCTGTTTTATCCAATATAAGTATAGCTACTCAACCTTTCTTTTGGCAAGTTTTAATTTGCATGAAAGATGTTTCAGCATCTCATTTTGAATCTGCAGGTGTATTTAGATCCAAAATGAGTCTCTTGTAGGCAGATGGGTTTTGTGTTTTTTACTCATTCTGTCATCCTGTGACTTTTAATTTGAGTATTTAGTCCATTTATATTCAAAGTAATTACTGATAGATATGTATTTATTGCTATTTATTATTTTTTTGTGGTTGTTTCTGAAGATTTTGTCTGATCTCATCTTAGCTCTTTCGTGTTTCAATGATTTTCTTTAGTGATGCATTTTGATTTCTTTCTCTTTATTCTTTGCATATTTATTAGTCATTTTTAAAATTTTGTTAATGTTTATTTTATATTTGAGAGACAGACAGACAGACAGAGACAGAGAGTGAGTGGGGGAGGGGCAGAGAGAGGAAGACACAGAATCTGAAACAGGCTCCAGGCTCTGAGCTGTCAGCACAGAGCCAGATGCGGGTTTTGAACTCGTGAACCACGAGATCATGAGCTGAGCTTAAGTCGGATGCTTAATTGACTGAGCCACCCAGGTGACCCATTAGTGATTTTTGATATATAATTACGATTAGGTTTGTATAAAACCCTTTCTGCATATAGCAGTCTCTATTAAGTTGATGGTCACTTAAGTTTGAACCCATTTGTTTTTCCTCTCCTCCCCATGTTTTATGTATAAATTATTGTATTTTACATACTTTGGGGGAGTTCTGTGACTGGTTTTTATAGAAATATTCATTGTTATGTTCTCATCACAAAGAAAAATTAATTATGTGAAGTGATGGATGTGTTAACTAACCTTATCATGGTAATCATTTAGCAATATATACCTGTATCAAATTATCACATTGTACACATTAAACTTACACAATATTATATATCAATTAGATCTTTTTTTTTAATTTTTTTAACGTTTATTTATTTTTCAGACAGAGAGAGACAGAGCATGAACGGGGGAGGGGCAGAGAGAGAGGGAGACACAGAATCTGAAACAGGCTCCAGGCTCTGAGCTGTCAGCACAGAGCCCGACACGGGGCTCGAACTCATGGACCGCGAGATCATGACCTGAGCTGAAGTCGGACGCTTAACCAACCAAGCCACCCAGGCACCCTTCAATTAGATCTTAATAAAATGAGTTGAAGTAGGCAAGTGTAAAAAAAAGAAATATTCATTTTTACTTCTTTTGTGTTTCCTACCTTTTACTGTCACTTTTGGTCTTTCCTTTCCACTCAAATATTTCCCTTTGATATTTCTTGCAGGGCTGCTTTGGTGTTCATGAACTTCTTTAGTTTTAGTTTGTCTGGGAATCGCTTCATTTCTCCATCTAGTATGAATAATAGCCTTGCTGGATAGAATATCCTCGGCTGCAGATTTTTCCCATTCAGCACTTTGAATATAGAATGCCACTCTTTTCTGACTTGCAAAGATCCTGTTGAAAAATATCCTATTGGCTTTATGGATTTCCTTTGTAAGTTACTGACTCTTTTGTCTTGCTACTTTTAGGATTTTTTTATCACTACATTTTGCCAATGTAATTTCAATGTCTTGGTGTGAGTCTGCTTTTGTTTATTTTCATAGGAGTTATCTGTGTCTCCTAGATTTGGATATCTCTTTCCTTCCCCAGATTAGGGAAGTTTTATCTATTATTTATTCAAATAAATGTTCTACCCCATTTTCTCACTCTTTTTCCTCCAGGACTCCCATAGTACAAATGATATTATGTTTGTTGGAGTCACTGAGTTCCCTAAGACTGTTCATTTTGCATAATTCTTTTTCCTCTCTTTTGTTCAGATTATTTTCCAATTTCTAGGTCACTGATTTGTTCCTCTGTTTCTTCCATCTTGTTGTCCATTCCATCAAGCATGTTTCTCATTTCATTTATTGTGACCTTTTCTCTGCTATGTTACTCTTTATCTCTGTGTTAAGGGTCTCATTTATGTCATCCACTCTTTTCTCAAGTCCAGTGATGAATCTTGTGATAATTTCTGTAAAATTTCCATCAGGCATGTTATTTATATCTGTTTTACTTAGATCTCTGGCCATGGCCTTGTCTTGTTCCTCCACTTGATATCAATTTCTCTGTTTTATCATTTTGTCTGCCTCTCTGTTTTTCAGTTTGTTAGAAAAGTCAGCTATGTCTTCTGCTCTTGAAAGTAGTGACTTTATGAAGAGGACCTCCTGGAATGCCATGAAGTGCAGTGTCCCATGTTCACCAGCACTTGGCACTTTAGGAGAGTATCCTACAAGTATCCTGCTGTTATGTCTGAGTCACTTTTCCATTCAGTGCATTCATCTGCACTGATTCTCTACCTATTGTGGGCTGTGCTTGTTCTCTGTGGTATTAGTGGGATCCAGGCAGACCAGCTCTTACTGGGCGTGCCCAGTGGGGACCTTGGAAACAGGGCAGTGATGTTACAAAATCTGCACTGGGCCACTAGTCCTTTGCTGGATTCCTTGGAGTGCTGCAGCAACTGGTGCTACACATCAGGGCTGCTGGGAGCACAAGGCTAGGCACCAAGCATGGTTATGGATGGGCACATCTAGGTCTGGCACAAAATAGTGGCTGAGAGCACCTGTCTGGGTGATGGAAACTGTGCATCTGGTGACTGGGCAGGTCATGGGCACTAACAAAATTTGTCTTGAGCCCAAGACAGGGGTAGCAGGCTTGGAGTGGGGAATCCTCAGTGGGCATGGTGCACTGCTAAAAGATCTGTTAGCAACTATCTGTGCAGCACCGGCTTCCACAGATGGCTCTGTGTTTATATTGGGGGGTGAGGGAGGAAAACAGCACCTGCCAACACCCTCATTTTTAGAGAAGTCCCCCAAAACTCTTTAAAATCAGTATGAACAGATATGTCTCCTTTTTGTCCCCTGCACTGTGTAAACTACCATTTTTATGTTGCCTCTCCATGCTGGCTGCTCTCTGAGGGTGGTGACACAGTTACCTCTTCTACTACAGGCTTTCCCAGTACCGGGTCAGCTGACTTTTAAAGTTCCAGGCTCCAAGTCCCACTGCTTTTAAAAACTCACAGAATTCAGTCCCTCTGGTTTTTAAAGCCAAATGTTATGGGGATTAATCTTCCCGTGTCAGCTCCCCAGTGTAAGGGCCCATTTCTCTGTTTTCTGCACACAGCTCCTTCCATCCTGCAGGCATCTTCCCTCCATCTTTCTGACCTTCCTAAAATTTCAGATGCAGTTTCTTTTGTATATTTAGTATTGGAGTTTGTTCTGACAACCTTATAATCACTCTCCAGTTTATTGAATTGGATGTAGATGATATCTAATTGTAGACATGGGACAGGAAAAGTTCAGGTCCTTCTACTCTATCATCCTACCAAGCTCTCTAAGCCATCTTTAATGATTACTGTCTTCTTCTCCTTCTCCTTCCCCTTCCTCTCCTTCTCCTTCTCCTTCTCCTTCTCTTTCTCCTTCTTCTTTATCATTATCACCATCATTTTTAACACTCAGTAAATATATGCCAAATATTCTTTCTGCAAAGGATATTATTTCTCCTTTATAGGGTTATTATATTAAATAAACTCTTTAAAGAATAAAGTTCAATGCCTAACACATAATAAATGCATTCAAGTGTTATTTCATATTATTTATTAATCCTAAAGTAAAATTTAGGGCTGACAGGAATCTCAAGAGGCAGACTAATGGGTCCCTTGCTGCAACAGAAATTACTAGTTTCTAATCCAATATCTCTTCTTCCTTACTAATGGAGGAAGTAAAATATTGTTGGGGGTAGCACTGTATCAAGCCAAAATATGAAACAACAGATAGCAGTAGACAGTCAAGTTTAAGAGGAAGTTACTGGGTCGAATGCTAAGGTTAAGGATCTTTAAATACAACTGACTCTGTTGGAAGGCATGCTCTTTACCTTTCTCCTTTTTCTATTATGCTGCCTAAAATTGGGAACAGAATGGTTGGACCTGTTGTAGCCACTTTTTTTAATTTTAGTTTTTTTTAAATTTTTTTAAGTTTATTTATTTTTGACAGAGACAGAGTGGCGAGCATGAGCTAGGGAAGTGCAGAGAGAGAGAGAGAGAGAGGGAGACACACAATCTGAAGCAGGCCCCAGGCTCCAAGCTGTCAGGACAGAGCCCGATGCAGGGCTCTAACTCACGAACTGTGAGATTATGACCTGGGCCGAAGTCGGACGCTTAACCGACTGGGCTTCCCAGGCACCCCGCGTTGTAGCCACTTTTTAACCAAAAATTAACCCTTGAAGACAGAAGAAGCCAAGAGCTCTGGATGGTAGAACAGAAAAACAGAAGAACCCTGGGTCTCTCATGACCTCATGAAGGCTTGAATTCCATAATATCAGACTTTTTTTACTCTTTATGTGAGAGAAAAAGAAATCCTTATATTGTAAACAAGTATTATTTTGTGTTTTGTTGTTGTTATGTGTAGGCAAAATTAATATAAACTAGTATACTTACCTTCAATTATACCATAGCCAAAATAAGATTTTTCCCTCTTAGTTTATTCCCTACAAAAGGAAACCCACAATAACCTTCGTGCTGTGGTCCAGTAACTTCTGCTCACACAGAAGAAGAGATTGATAATTTTTTACGGTACATTTTCCCTGTAATTTTTTAAGGTACATTTTCCCTGTAAGGTTAAACCAATTAGGGTCAGTATCAGTAATATTTGACACCAAAATTGATCTCTTTTCACATCAACAGTTTATGTCCTTTCTCTAAATGACTATGGCTGTCACCATCTAAGCCACATCATCTAACATTTTATTTTAAAATATTTTCTATTTTCTAGTTCTCCCTTATGTCCATGTCAGTTTGGAGATAAGAGAGTCACAAACATCTGGGTACTAACTCTGGTTCTGGATGTACTAGCTGTGTAACTTTTGCTTCTTCATCACTAAAATGGAATAATATCACATATCAGGGCAGGTGTGGAAGTAAAATTAAATAATATATAACGCATATAAAACACCTTGTAGTGATTGGCAAAGATAAAGCATTTATTAAATCTTAGGGTTTTTTTTTCTTTCTGTCACCACTCTTCTATTTTCTGTTGAACTCAGAATTTCAGAAGAGAAAGGACTTCTCCAAAAGGTGTCTCCATGTCTCTATTCCTCTTTCCTTGACTATGTAGACTAAAGGCATAGCTCATCTTATTCAGTTCATAATGTAAAGTAATTTTTGGCATATGTTCATCTCCTTGTTGGTTTATTGAAGAAGTATGATGCTGGAGGCCTGAGGAGGCTCCCATAGGAGCTTGATGAAATTTTCTGAACATGTTAAGACATTAGATCTCTATTGCTAGAAACCCCAAGAACACAAATCATTTTATCCAAAGACTTAGGAAGCTAATAGTTCATTATGAACATGGCTCTAGAGAGCTGAGTTTTCAAAAGAAAAAAATCTATGTCTTATAATTCATTGCCTGAAGACTACTGTAAGAGTAGTAAGAACCTTGGAAGAGTAGAACCTTGGAAGGAATTATTCATAATGGCCCCATAATGCCCTTCTATTCGGAGTCCTGCTTAGCTGGAGTAATATACAATTCTATTATCATTTCAGGGGAATCTAAGGACCATGTAGCTGCATTTATATGAAACACCACCAGAGAATAAACAGCAAGAATAAGAATGTCAGGAGAGAATAGGAACTTGCAAAGTCAGGGAATTCAAACACTCTCCTCTTCTCAAAATGTTCATCCAGAGGATAAGAGAAAACACCAACCAGCTGATAGTAATGTACTTTAACTACTGGATAGGACTGCCCTTTATTAACCATGTTCTATATTACAGACAACAAAAAGGCACAATATGTACATAATTTCATTGCAATCCTATATAATACACATGCTTTGCATTTTGCAGCTGAAGCCAAAATGAATGCAGTATCATGCCAAGGTCACACTATTAGCTCATACAAAAATAAGTATTAGAGTCAGTCCTAACATATGTCTGTCTCAGAATAAAGTTGCACTCTTCCCAAAATAACCAGGTTGAAAAGGCAACCATATGATGATCTCCTACATACCTAAATGAAAACGAATCCTAAAAATTTGGGGAAAATTTAGCTTTATCCTGGACTCAGAATAGCAGAAAGTGTTTCTGTATGTGTCCTATGTTAGTATTAAGTGTTTGATCATGAGTCTTTACCGAGGACCTCTTTGGTTGCTGAAAAGCAAATACCAAGATGAGATCAGACATGCAAGAGATGTATTAAGGGAAATGTCTATAAAGAATAAATAGAAAGAATAAGAAGTAGGTTCAGAGATCCTTTGGATTGCAATGCAGGTCTGACATCTGTGTAAGGAGAGAGAGAAAGGGGGATTGTGTAGGAGGGCCTTGGGGTGCAGCATAGGTTTAACAAATGGGCAGACAAGTAACCCTGCTGTGCTCAGTTGCTGGATGGTAGTAGCAATCTTGGAGTAAGTAAGGTATGAACACAGTGCTGGATCCAGAGGAGCAGCACTTGGGGCTTTGAATCAACATTATACTTCCGTGGCAGGAAATATGAGTATCATCTTTCCATAGCTACAACAGAACAATGCCTGGAATTCAGAGATCTCTTTCTTCACACAGGTTCAGGGAACAGCTCCTATATAGTCCCTCTGGGCTTCTATTCCTGAGCAGAAACTTAGAGAAAGGGGGTTAGTGAGATGAACTACTTTCTCCATCACTGCAATTGGTGCTTTAACGGTTATTCATCCTTTCCCTCCTCCAGTAACCATTCTAAATTCTCCTCATTCTAAATTCCTCAACCCTCACTTCAGGAGACTGTACCATCTTACCTACTGGTATGCCTAAAACCTTCATTCCTGAGAAATTTGGGTCTTTAGTAATTATAGCCTTTTGCTGCAGAAATTTCTACACATGGCCATTTTACCTTTATATGGAGTATCAATGGTGATTAAACGGAATACCAAGAAGTGTCTGAGATGATCACATGGGTTCCAAACATTTTCCTCTCTACCCTCACCATGTAAAAACAACAATAATTCATCTTGTTGATTAGGATCAATTACTCTTGCAAAGAGAATAATTCCATTTGGAGCCTGCTTAGTTCTGTACACAAGAAATGCAAAATTCCCCAGTGTGGCCATAGCCTTAGTTCAATGGGACATTTACTGTGTCCCCTGACAAGAGTATACTCCCTTTACAGATTAGGACTGCCAATCTTCAGACCCCCAGAGATGCAAGGACAGAAACATAAATTTGCCAGTAGGTCACAGGGAGTAATGGTATGTGGTAACACTCCAGCTTCTACTCTTTGGTTCCTGGATACATATATTCTTTCCACTGGGAACTCAGTGCCATTAAGATGTATAAATAAGAGGTCTCTTATTTAATGCATATTTATTGACCAAAAAAAACCCATCCTTTCATAGCATTGCATCCAAGCTGTTTTTTCAGCTGTACCTTTAAAAGGCTGTTCTAATGTTCCTAATTCCAGTTCTGAGTGGAACACTCTACGATATAATCAGTAGATTCAAAGATGATGGGCACACTCCCACACTTCTTTTGCTGTAAAGTGGGTACCCTCTTTGAATACTATGTTTTGTGGGATTCCAAGCCTGGGAGCCAAGTGTTCTGTAAGATGCTGCATGAGGGATTATGAGCAAGAAAGGCAAACTCATATATAGAGTAGACATCTAGAGCATGAACTGTTGGCTCTTCCTGGTTGGAAGGGGCCCAAAGTGGTCAAATTGTCCTTAACTGGCTAGATGGTCTCCTTGAGGAATAGTGCCATACTGGGGACTCAGCATTGGTCTATACCTCATAGGTTTGACATTGAGAGGAAGCAATTGTTAGGTCAGCTTTGGTAAGTAAGGGCCCACGCTACTGAGATAATATATAACCCCTGTGGCCACTCCATTCATATGACCACAGTGATTGTTCCAGGGTATCTGATAACAAAGGCAAGCTGATGTCAACTGGCCACATCATTTGGTCTACTGGGTTAATTAGTACTTTTCCATAGTGGATGCTTCCTGGAGGGCATTAACATAGAATGAAAAATATTTTTTAAATAGATTTACTAAAACAAACTCATCACTCAGATATACTATAACTCCCTATCCTCTGATGAAGCCTGGTGTTTCTCAATGCCATCTGCTATTCTTCATGGACCATAATCAGAACTGCCCAGCACTGGAAACAGGAAGCATTGGGATCATGACCTGAAGGCAAAAAACTGTAATTTGCTGGTCTTGTTCATGGCCATGCCTGAACCCTGCTGATGTCTGCAATGCTTGTGAATGAAGGTATCCTCAAAAAGTATGTATCACTGTAGCTCTACAGAATATTCTGAGTGTGACCATTTCCACTGGTCCAACCATATTTTCCTACACTACACATCTTTGTCTCCCCTCTTTCATTCTTTCTTTCAGGTTCCTGATAAATTGGCAATAAGTACTTACTTCCAAGGAATCTATATATATTCTCACCTCAAAAACCATCTCCTTCCATACAAAGTGAATGGCCAGGTACACTGCTTGAAGTCCCACATATTTGGGGTCATTTTCCCTCTCCACCTTTTATAGCCTCCTTATATATGGCCATAATGCAGGTACAATACATTCATGGCTTTTATCCACATTCTGCAATGACATGTATACATAAACTCAGCCGAGTCTTCCTCCTCCTCTGCCAGCTGATCTTATAGGATCAGTCCATAAGGCCATATGCAAGAACAAGAGAAGGAGAGCTGATGCAATTGAGGTAGGTGAAACAGAAGTCTGGGTGACTTGATTATGCAGTTTACTTATCACTTCTGGTCCTGTTCAAATCCAATCCCAGATTAACCATTTCTATCTTCCAATAAGCCTGTCCAACTTTCTGACTTGGTGTGTTCAACAGAACCCAGCTTACAGTTGACAGTTTCAGATGCATGGTCACTTCATACCTCATTGTACTTCTCTATCAGAGGCCACTAACATGCCAGGAGCTATTTCTCAAAAGGTACGTAATACTCTACTGTGGATGGTATGGCCTTAATCTAGAATCCCTGTGGCCTAGGAAATGATTGTCCCACTAAGACACACTATGTTACATCTCACTTTGCATCTCTTTTCAACAATGACACCTCCAACATCAACGAGTCTGCCAAATTATATGACTGAAGTGTAGCAGTACATACACCACAAGCTTACCTTCTGTAGGTCACATTAAAAGCTGACAAATGTGATGTGTAAAGCAGTATAAGCATCAGAGCAATTATACTGCAATTATATTAGGTATGAAATGTGTTGTATCCAGAACCCAAAGAGGGTTCTGTATCCTTCTTTGTGATACACACTGAAAGATGTAACTCTTGGTCTTTTACTTTAGAAGGGATATTCAGCTATGCCTCTAACCACTGGAATTCTAAAAAGTACACTGAAGAGGAAGGACTCTGAATTTTCATAAGGTTAATCTCCTAACCCCTAGCAAACATGTGTCTTAGCAAAGCATCTAAAACGAGCAAAAGTTGTACAAGTTAATAGTAAACTGGATTCTACTGAACACACCAAGTCATAAAGTTGGTTAAGTGGCCAACCAACTCTTCTTGATCATCCTGTCCATCCAGCATGATGTCACCGATGAAACAAATTAATGTTATGTTCTGCTCCAGTCAGTCTATATATCTTAGACTATGTTATGAGAGAAAAAAAAAGAAGGTAAAATAGTCTTGGGGCAAAAATGAAAATGAATATGAATACCGTTTTCCATTCCATGTAAAAGAAAACTATTTCTTATCCACTTCTCTAATTGACAAAGAAAACAATATATTTGTTAGGGGTGCCTGGGTGGTTCAGTCGGTTAAGTGTCTGACTTCAGCTCAGGTCATGATCTCATGGTTTGAGCCCCCATCGGGCTTTGTTCTGACAGCTCAGAGCCTGGAACCTGCTTCGGATTCTGTGCCTCCCTCTCTCTCTGCCCCTTCCCCTGCTCACGCTCTGTCTCTCTCTCTCCAAAAATAAATAAACATTTAAAAAATTTTTAAAAAGAAAATAATATATTTGTCAAATCATACTATGTACCAGCGTAATTTTCTCTATCAATGATACCACATTGAACTCAGCAGTTACAATTGAGGCAACTATTTGATATGGTCTATAGCAATCTATAATTATTTTTTAAGATCCATCTGGTTATTTCAAGGGCCAGATTTGGTGAATAAAATGGAACCATGACAGAGACCACCACTTTGCATCCTCTAGAAAACAGTCATTAAACTTTAACCGGCAGGTCAAATCCAGCCACCTGTCACATTTTATAAATAAGCAACTCAGTTACAAGCAAGATGTCTGAACCAAAATTTAGAATCACAATAATAAGAATACTACCTGGAGTTGAAAAAAATAGAGTACAATCCCTTTCTGCAGAGATAAAAGAAGTAAAAAAATAGCCAGAATGGAATTAAAAATGCTATAACTGAACTGCAATCACGGATGGTGGGCACAGCAGCAAGGATGGATGAAGCAGAACAGAGAATCAGTGATATACAGGACAAACTTATGGAGAATAACTAAGCAGAAAAACAAGAGGGAGATTAAGGCAAAAGAGCATGATTTAAGAATTAGAGAAATCAGTGACTCATTAAAAAGGAAAAACATCAGAATCATAGGGGTCCCAGAAGAGGAAGAGAGTGAGATAGGGGTAGAAGGGTTATGTGAGGAAATCATAGAGGAAAGTTTTCCTAACCTGGGGAAAGACACAGACATCAAAATCCAGGAAGCACAGAGGACCCCCATTAGATTCAACAAAAACCGACCATCAACAAGGCACATCATACTCAAATTCACAAAATACTCAGGCAAGGAGAGGATCATGAAAGCAACAAGGGGAAAAAAGTCCATAACCTACAAGGGAAGACAGATCAGGTTTGCAGCAGACCTATCCACAGAAACTTGACAGGCCAGAATGGAATGGGCAGGATATATTCAATGTGCTGAATCAGAAAAATATGCACCCAGAATTCTTTATCCAGCAAAGGTGTCATTCAAAATAGAAGGAGAGATAAAACATTGCCAGACAAACAAAAATTAAATGAGTTTGTGACCACTAAACCAGCCCTACAAGAAATTTTAAGGGGGACTTTCTCAGGGGAGAAAAGATGAAAAAAAAAATATATATATATATATATAAATACCAAAAGCAACAAAGATTAGAAGGTCCAGAGAACACCACCAGAAACTCCAACTCTACAAGCAACATAATGGCAATAAATTCATACCTTTCAGTACTCACTCTAACCATCAATGGACTCAATGCTCCAATCAAAAGACATAGGGTAACAGAATGGATAAGAAAACAAGATCGATCTATATGCTGTTTACAAGAGACCCACTTTAGACCTAAAACTAAGGTTTTGGTTTTGAAACTAAGGGGATTGAAACTAAGGGGATGGAGAACCATCTATCATGCTAATGGTCAACAAAAGAAAGCCAGAGTAGCCATACTTATATCAGACAATCTAGACTTTAAAATACTGTATCAAGAGATGCAGAAGGGCATTATATCATAATCAAGGCACCAAGAAGACCTAACAATTGTAAACATTTATGCACCAAATGTACCAGAACCCAAATATATAAATCAATTAATAACAAACATAAAAAACTCATCGATAGTAATACCATAATAATAGGAGACTTCAACACCCCACTCACAGCAATGGACAGATCATCTAATCAAAAAACCAACAAAGAAACAATGGCTTTGAATTACACACTGGACCAGATGGACTTGACAGATATATTCAGAGCATTTCATCCTAAAGCAGCAAATATACATTCTTCTCCAGTGAACATGGAACATTCTCCAGAATAGACCATATACTGGTACACAAATCAGCTCTAAGTAAGTACAAAAAGATCAAGATCATACCATGCATATTTTTAGACCACAACGCTATGAAACTCAAAATCAACTACAAGAAAAAATTTGGAAAGGTAAATACTTGGAGAGGGTCGAACATCCTACCAAAGAATGAATGGTCTAACCAACACTTAAAGAGGAAATTAGAAAGTATATGGAAGTCTATGAAAATGATAACACCACAACTCAAAACCTCGGGGATGCAGCAAAGGCGGTCATAAGAGGAAAGTATATAGCAATCCAGGCCTTCCTAAAGAAGGAAAAAAGATCTCAGATGCACAATCTAACTTTCTGCCTTAAAGAGATAGAAAGAGAACAACAAATAATCCAAAACAAGCAGAAGAGAGGAAATAATAAAGATTAGAGCAGGTATTAATGCTATCGAAAACAAAAAAACAATAGAACAGATCAATGAAAACAGAAGCTGGATCTTTGAAAGAATTAACAAAATGATAAACCACTAGCCAGTTTGATCAAAGAGAAAAAGGAAAGGACCCAAAAAAATAAAATCAAGAAGGCATGAGGAGAGATCACAAACAACACAACAGAAATAAAAACAATAATAAGAGAATATTGTGAGCAACTACATGCCAATAAAATAGGTAATTTGTAAGAAATGGACAAATTCCTAGAAACATACACACTACCAAAACTAAAAAAAGGAAGAAATAGAAAATTTGAACAGACAATAACCAGTAAGGAAATCGAATTAGTAATCAAAAATATGCAAAAATCTGCAAGAATCCAGGGGCAGATGGCTTTCCAGGGGATTTCTACCAAACATGTAAGGAAGAGTTAACACCTATTCTCCGGAAAATGTTCGAAAAAATAGAAATGGAAGGAAAACTTCCAAACTCTTTCTATGAAGCCAGCATTACCTTGATTCCAAAACCAGACAGAGACCCCACTAAAAAGGAGAACTTTAGACAAATTTCCCTGATGAACATGGATGCAAAAATCCTCAACAAGATGTTAGCCAACCGGATCCAACAATACATTACAAAAATTATTCACCACAACCAAGAGGGATTTATATCTGGGATGCAGGACTGGTTCAATATCCACAAAACAATTAACGTGATTCATCACATCAATAAAAGAAAGGACAAGAACCATATGATCCTCTCAATAGATACAGAGAAAGCATTTGACAAAATACAACATTCTTTCTTGATAAAAACCCTCAAGAAAGTAGGGATAGAAGGAGCATACCTAGAGATCATAAAAGCCATATATGAACGACCAATGCTAATATCATTCTCAATGGGGAAAAGCTGAGAGCTTCACCCCTAAGGTGAGGAACAAGACAGGGATGTGCACTCTTGCCACTGTTATTCAACATAGTATTGGAAGTCTTAGCCTCTGCAATCAGACAACACAAAGAAGTAAAAGGCATCCAAATTGGCCAGGAGGAGGTCAAACTTTCACTCTTTGCAGATGACATGATACTCTATATGGAAAACCCAAAAGATTCCACCAAAAAAACTGTTACAATTGATTCATGAATTCAGCAAAGTTGCAGGATATAAAATCAATGCACAGAAATTGGTTGCATTCCTATACAGCAACAATGAAGTGACAGAAAGAGAAATCAAGGAATCGATCCCATTTACAGAAAACCCATAAAATACCTAGGAATTAACCTAACCAAAGAGGTGAAAAATCTATACACTGAAAACTATAGAAAGTTTATGAAAGAAATTGAAGAAGACACAAAAACATGGAAAAAGATTCCATGCTCTTGGACAGGAAGAACAAATATTGTTAAAAATGTTAATACTGCCCAAAGCAATCTACACATTCAATGCAATCCCTAGCAAAATAACACCAGCAATCTTCATAAAGCTAGAACAAACAATCCTGAAATTTGTATGGAACCAGAAAAGACCCCCAATAGCCAAAGTAATCTTGAAAAAGAAAACCAAAGCAGGCATCACAATCCCAGACTTCAAGCTATACTACAAAGCTGTGATCATCATGAAACTATGATACTGGCACAAGAACAGACACTCAGATCAATGGAACAGAATAGAGAACCCAGAAATGGACCCACAAACGTATGGCCAACTAATCTTTGACAAAGCAGGAAAGAATATCCAATGAAATAAAGACAGTCTCTTCAGCAAGTGGTGCTAGAAAAACTGGACAGGGACATGCAGAAGAATGAACCTGGTCCACTTTCTTACACCATTCACAAAAATAAACTCAAAATGGATGAAAGACCTCAGTGTAAGACAGGAAGCCATCAAAATCCTTGAGGAGAAAGCAGGCAAAAACCTCTTTGATCTTGCTGGCAGCAACTTCTTACTCAACACATACGCAGAGCAAGGGAAACAAAAGCAAAAATGAACTACTGGAACCTCATCAAAATAAAGTAATGAGTTTTGCACAGTGAAGGAAACAATCAGCAAAACTAAAAGGCAACTGATGGAATGGGAGAAAATATTTGCAAACAACATATCAGATAAAGGGTTAGTATCCAAAATCTATAAAGAACTTACCAAATCAGCACCCAAAAAACAAATAATCCAGCAAAGAAATGGGCAAAAGACTTCTATAGACACTTCTCCAAGGAAGTCATCCAGATGGCCAACCAACACAAGAAAATGCTCAACATCACTCATCATCAGGGAAATACAAATCAAAACCACAATGAGATACCGCCTTATACCTGTCAATGACTAACATTAACAACTCACGCAACAACAGATGTTGGTGAGGATGCAGAGAAAGAGGATCTCTTTTGCATTATTGGTGGGAATGCAAGCTGGTGCAGCCACTCTGGAAAACAGTATGGCGGTCCCTCAAAAAATGAAAAGTAGAACTACTAGGCATTTATCCATGGGATACAGGTGTGCTGTTTTGAAAGGACACAGGCACCCCCATGTATATAGCAGCACTATCAACCATAGCCAAAGTATGCAAAGAGCCTAAAATTCCATCGATGGATGAATGGATAAAGAAGATGTGTCATATATATACAATGGAGTATTACTCGGCAATCAAAGGAATAAAATCTTGCCATTTGCCACTATGTGGATGGAACTGGAGGGTATTATGCGAAATTAGTCACTCAGAGAAAGACAAAAATCATATGACTTCACTCATGTGAGGACTTTATGAGACAAAATAGATGAAATAAGGGAAGGGAACCAAAAATAATATAAAAACAGGGACGGGGACAAAACATAAGTGACTCATAAATATGGAGAACAAACTGAGGGTTGCTGGAGGGGTAGTGGTGGGGGGGTGGGCTAAATGGGTAAGGGGCATTAAGGAATCTACTCCTGAAATCATTGTTTCACTATATGCTAACTAATTTGGATGTAAATTTTAAAAAAATAAAAAATAAAAAAAAAAGGATGCTGTGTTCTGTCAAATGCCATTTTCTACATCTGTTGACAGGATCATATGGTGTCACCTACTACTCATATTGCAAGAAATAGCTCATTTACTAAGTTAAAATTTATTAGAAATGTTTGCTCTACTTGTGGAACACTCACAGAACAAGTTACTCGCAATCCAAGGTTTTACTGTAATTATTTTTTTTAATCTTGCAATTCTATTTTTTAAACTCTTTGTTTTTGAAGTTTATTTCTTTATTTTGAGAGAGACAGACACAGTGTGAGCAGGGTAGGGGCAGAGAGAGAGAGGGAGACAGAGAATCCCAAGCAGGCTCTGCACTGTCATAACCTGAGCTGAAATCAAGACTCAGATGTTCAAACCATGGAGCCACCCAAGTGCCCTGTTATTGACTGATTTACATATTTGGGTATCTCAAATTGGGGGGCACAAAGATTTAGAATTATTAGATCTTCTTGATGGATAGACTGCTTAATTATGATATAATGTCCTTCTTCATCTCTTGTTACAGTCTTTGGTTTAAAACCCAGTTTGTCTGATATAGGTATGGGTACTCTGGCTTTCGTTTGGCATCCATTAGCATGATAGATGGTCCTTCATTCCCTCACTTTCAGTCTTTAGAAGACTTTAGGTCTAAAATGAATCTCCTTTAGGCAGCATATAGATGGCCCTTATTTTTTTTTTATCCACTCTGAAACCCTATGTCTTTTGATTGGAGCATTCAGTCCATTTACATTCAGGATGGTTACTGCAAAATATGAAGTTAGTGCCATTGTGTTACCTGTAAAGTTTGTGTATTTGTTTTTGTTCTCTGTTCCTTTCTAGTCTTTGTTGCTTTTGGTGTTCCCCCTCCCAACTCAGAAAGTCCCCCTACTTACTTCTTGCAGGGCTGGTTTAGTGGTCACAAATTCCTTTAGTTTTTGTCAATTCTGAATGACAGCCTTACTGGATAAAGAATTCTTGGCTGCATATTTTTCCCATTCTGCATGTTGAATATATCCTACCACTCCTTTCTGGCCTGCCAAGTTTCTATGGACAAATCTGCTGGAAACCTGTTCTGTCTTCCCTTAAGGACTATTTTTCCCTTGCTGCTTTCAGGGTTTTATTTCTTCTTTTTCCATGTATTTTATGAATTTAACTATGATATGCCCTGACAATGGCCAGCTTTTGTTGAATTTAATGAAAGTCTCTGTTTCTTGGATTTTGATGTCTGTGTCCTTCCCCAGATTAGGGATGTTTTCAGCCATAATTTTCTCAAATTAACCTTCTGTCCCTTTTTCACTCTTCATCTTCTTGGATCCCTATGATAGGGAACTTATTCCATTTTTTAAAGAGTAGCTGAGCTCTCTAAGTCTACCTTCATAATCCATTACCTTTGTTTACCTCTTCTTTTCAGCTTCATTATTTTCCATATTTTATTTTCTATATCGCTAATGCATTCTACTACTTCATTCATCCTCACTGTTACAGCATACATTTAGGTTTGCATCTCAGTTATATTTTTCATTTTGGCCTGACTAGATTCTAGCTCTTTTATCTCCACAGTAAGGGATTCTCTAGTGTCTTATGTACTTTTTTTAATGCTATCAAGAATCCTCACAATTATTGTTTTTTAAACGTTTTTTTATTTATTTTTGGGACAGAGAGAGACAGAGCATGAACGGGGCAGGGGCAGAGAGAGAGGGAGACACAGAATCGGAAACAGGCTCCAGGCTACGAGCCATCAGCCCAGAGCCTGACGCAGGGCTCGAACTCACGGACTGTGAGATCATGACCTGGCTGAAGTCAGACGCTTAACCGACTGCGCCACCCAGGCGCCCCCACAATTATTGTTTTAAATTCTAGTTCAGACACCTTATTTATATCTCTATTGATTAAATCCCTGGCTGTGATTTCTTACTCTTTCTTTTGGGGTGAATTCCACATTCTTACCATTTTGGAAGAAAAAAAATAATAAAATAAAATTTAAATTTAAATTTAAAAATAAAAAAATAACAGAAGCTAGATTCTACATGTATTTTGGTCTTCTTGTTAAGAGAAGCTTGAAAGAAAAAGGGAAAAAAAGATTAAAAATTAAAAATAATTGCTCTTTATCTACAAATAAAATAAAAACAAAAACAGAAATAAAAACAAAAAACAAACAAAAAAACTAATACACCTTCCCTAGAGGTGAAGTTTTGCAGCACTCTATGATAAATAGACTTAGTGTGTGGGAGGGGTTTGTGTTGATCTTCTAGGGGAGGAGTCTTCTGCTCTGTTTCTCAGATGGACTTGCCCTAGTGGAGATGCCTGGGGCACGGCTTGGTGTAATGGCTCCTTTCTCCACTTGGTGGCACTGTTTAGCTCACTGAGGTCAATCAGTGCTGGTGGGATAGGGGTCAAATTGGCTTCACCCCACTCTCTATAGTCTCAGGAATGGGAAGTCTGCACCCTTACAGAGGCACAGTCACCCCTCCTGTGTCCCTGGCTTCTGTCAGATCCCTACTTTTAGCCTGTCCTTGACTGAGCTGTCTGCCTCCCAGGTGGCACAGCACTCCTGTGTTTTATGTCAGTCACAGATGTGTTTTAAAACCCCACATTTCAGAGGCCTCCTGCACCTCAGACCCAAGCTGATCCTCTGGAGGAGGGTCTTCCTCTACTGTGGCTGGTTCCAGCTTGTCCCAGAAAACAGACAAGTGACCACATGGCAATAGCTGCTCGGAGTTGATGGCAAACTGCAACACACAGCTGGAACCAGGGCTTGCTAAACTCACACTCATAAGGGTGAATGGGGAAGCTCAATGGTGTTTGGAGGGTCTTTTGCCCACTGACAGGCTGTATCACCTCTGCAAAATACACTCCAAACAGGGAAACCACTTCTCCCCATCCAACCCAGGGAATCCTCAGACTGTGCTGCCCACTCCTGTGGCTCTGCCCTAACTGCTTTCTTGCTGGAGCACCACCTGGCACTGAGCTCCAAAACTTCAGACTCTGCGGTCCACTGTTCATAGGCAACTGGCAGTGTTGATACCCTCTCCTTCTTCTCCCATCAATGGTTTTGGGAGATGGTTTCCTTGTGCAGTGCCCTGCACATGTTTTCAATTTTGTTTTCACTCTTTCTCTTTTGCTCCCTTTCTTTCTATGTTCAGGGCTCCATCCCCATCATAGTGCCCACAGCTCTTTTCTCCCACAAATCAACTACCTGAAGTTCCCACATCCCACAGTACTTGCAGACATTGTTTTTTCCATATATTTAAAATATCAGAATACTTGCACCTGCAGGACAATCCCTTCCACTGGCATATTTTCCCAGATCATCACTGGTTAAATCTTCACTTTGGTTGGCATCTTGTGCCAGAAACTGTCTGTGCCCCATGTAACACCCAGGATAGCATACTCTTTGTCTGCAGGGCACTGAGTGTGCCATTTCTAAAACATCTTCTTATTGCCTTTTTGCACAAACCACTCCATTCTCAGTACCACCTGTATTAACTATTCTGAGAAGCAGGTAGCCAAAACAGGATTAGACAGGCAACATATTTATTGAGGTAAATGCCTGTGAAAGAATAAGGGAAAGGAGGCAGGGAGAGCATTCAGACTACACGGCACAGCAAATACATGCAAAAGAATGGGAAAATGAAGAACAACCGGGTAGGGAAGAATCTCAGACTCCAACATGGTTCTAAGGGAGTTTATGCCAAGCCAATAGGGAGTTCTCTCTCCAACATTGGCCATTAGAGGAGTTCTTCATCACAGAAGAATGTTGCAAGCACTAATACTCTTGCCATGCTCAGTCATTGGCCAGGAGCAGTTGACAGGGTGTATGGTGTTAGAGGAAATGTGGTGGTGTATCCAAAAGTGCAAAATTCTGGCTGACAGTCAACTATGCTCCCCAAAGCAGGAGACATGAATGGTGCATTTCCAAAGCTACCACATCTATGTACTTAGGATGCTAAGATGTTCTGACATGAGTCATACCATTAAGGAACTCAGAGTATACTGTTAGAAATTAATCTAAAATGAAAATAAGGGAATAATTTGAATTTGGAGTAAAGAAAGTATGCTGGGTTTTTATCAAAATGAAGATATTAAAACTTAATATTACAGAGGGAGACTAGAATGATGGATACATAAGATCTTTCATCCTACGTAATTACTTTGCTACATCGGCCCAATTATCATATGGGGCAGGGAAACGTTCCTCATTGCCACTTCTGAGAAAAAGAAAGATCTCACTTGCACATCTAATGTTTTGAAATCCTACCAGGATTTATGTGCCAGTAGATTCGCTCTGGCCCAGATGGTAAGATTCTGTCTTAGCAGCTCATCTGGCCTCCTGCCTTTTGCCTTTTTACGTGGAGAAAGCAGCCCCCAGAATCACTTAGGCAATTCATCTTTAGCTCTCGCTATACAAAAAAGATATTCCCATCCCCCTTACTTTGCCAGTAAAACCATTTAGTCAGGCAATACATACGGGTTCCTTCCATAACTAGACCATGTAAATATAGAATTGACTCTGTTATAGTAAGAAATACACTTGACATTACCGCTGCTATACATGAGGAAATAGTCATCAATACCCTTGCTGAGATACTCATATTTGCTCATTCTAGAACAGTCTTAGGAAGATAACAAGTTCTTAGTCACCAAAATAATCCAGAAATAAAACACCAAAACAGATCTATACTAGTTCAGAAGGAAAACATATAGGCCAACAGTATGGATTAATGTAAATTCAAAGTATAGTTTCTTGATCATCAGCATCAGATACACTTTGAAACTTACTTTACATTCACACTTATAATTTTTTCATTAATATCTCTCTCCTTTGCTAACCTGCAAAAGCCAACAAAGCTGAAATTATATCTCTTTAATAATTTAGCACAGACTCTGAAATGCAACAGGAGATTGATACAAATTAGCTAAAATATGAATATTATAATAATAAAACTTTCCAGAAAGACTTAAATTAGATATAAAGAATATAAGATATGGTAGGGGTGCCAGGGTAGCTCAGTCAGTTAAGCATCCAACTCTTGCTTTTGGCGCAGATCATGATCTTGCAGTCATGGGATCAAGCCCTGTATAGGGCACTGTGCTGACAGCATGGATCCTGCTTGCCATTCTCTCTCTTCTTCTCTCTCTCTGCCTCTCCTCTGTGCTCGCTCACACTCTCTCTCTCTAATAAACATTTTTTAATAGAATTTAAGATAATGGTGAGAAATCATTAGAGATGAATAAATGATCAACAATCCAAGAAATGAGGCAGATAAAATGTTTCTTTTCACAAATAGTTATTTCTTCATGTTCATATCATAATACTAAAGAGAAATATTAAAATTGTATATATATATATATATATTTTTTATTATAGTTTGGATTTGTATTTTCCTGATGATGAGTGATGTTGACCATCTTTTCATGTGTCTGCTAGCCATCTGGATGACCTTTTTGGAAAAATGTCTATTTATGTCCTCTGTCCATGTCTTCACTGGATTATTTGCTTTTTAGATATTGAGTTTGATAAGTTCTTTATAGATTTTGGATACTAACCCTTTATCATAGGATAACTATGGAGAGATCCCAATTATCCCAATTTATCATAGGATAACTATGGAGAGAATATTACTCAGCCATCAAAATCAAACAGAATAAAATTTTGCCATTTGCAACAACATGGATGGAGCTAGAGTGTATTATGCTAAGTAAAACAACTCAAAGAAAGACAAATACCATGTGATTTCATTCATGTGTAATTTAAGAAACAAAACAGATGAACACAGGGGAAGGGGATGAAAAATAAGATAAAACAGAGAGGGGGGTCAAAATATAAGAGACTCTTAAATACGGAGAACAAACTGAAGGTCACTAGATGGGAAGTGGATGGATGGGTATTAAGGAGGACACTTGTGAGGAGCTCTGGATGTGATATGTAAATAATAAGTCACTAACTCCTATTCCTAAAACTATGGTTACACTATATGTTAATTAACTAGACTTTAAATAAAAATGTGAAACATTAACAAAATAAAAGAATATATACACATTAGGTATACTTATAAATTATATAGGATTATATATTAAATATAAATCATATAAAAGTTATATTATATGTGGTTATATATCATTATATATAAAGATTTATTACAATATATACTAATAAATGTAAGGATTTTATACAATATATGTATTTAGTAAAATTACAAAATCATATAAAATAAACTTCTATTTGCTGGTATAAAATAGTAGGTTTAAAGAATCTAATGTAAAAATCAGAATGAGCCAGATAAATTACAAAAAAATTCAATGACCTAAAATTCCAAAAAGAGGGCAAACTGTCAGAGGCAAATTCATGACTGTAAATTCTTTTTTTCCCCTCTTGAAATTATTTTCTGAATCTGGATACACACTGAGGTTTAGGGTTGGCCCAAGGAGAAGACCTCTGAAAGAACAACAGCAAAGCTATGTAAAATAATCAAGGGCTTAAATGAAAGAAATGGAAACTTAAAGGGCCTCAAACACACACAGCTCATTTTCCCAATAGGAGATTTGCTAATTTTAGGGGTTGCATATGTCTCTCTTAATTCATACTTCATACCACATACAAAAATGAATTCCAGGTAGAGGTAGATATAAATATGAAAGATAAAATTAGAGAGTTTTCATAGAAAATCACAGGTAAACATTTTCATGAATCTGGAGTAAGTGCACATTTTTTAAACAGGACATCCAAAAACCAAACCTTAGAAGAAAATTAAATGACAAATGGTACTATATTAACATTAAGAACTTACATTCATCAAAAGATACCATTAAAGAGTGAAAAGACAACCTATATTATAGGGTAAAATGAGATAGATATCTGTAATTCATATAGTTGACTAAAGACTAATATCCAAAATATATAAAGAATTCTCAAAATCAGTAAAAAAAATAAATAAGAGCAGAACACCCCCCAAAAATGGGGAAAGACTGAACAGGCACTTCAAAGAAAAGGACATCAAAACTATAAATATATTAAGCAAATGGTTCTCAAACTCTTTAACCATTAATTTTCATGTGGGAAATGAAAAATAGAACCACACTGAGAAATTTATACATACCCACCAGGAGTTCTAAAATGTAAATGACTAAACTTAATTATTGGAAAAAAACAAAACTCTCACATGCTGCTGGAAGAAGGATAAATTGGTACAACTACTTAGGAAATTGATGTACTATTTAAAGTCCAATAAATGTAGGGGGGAGCCAAGATAGTGGAATAGCATGGAAGTTTTTTGTGTGTCTGGCATCCATGAAATTCAACCAGACCAACACTAAACCATCCTGCACACCTAGAAAACTTATCTGAAGATTAACACAATAATCTGCACAAACTGAACCACATAATTCAGCAGGTACACAGCACAGAGAGGTGAACTTGGGGAGCCAGAAGTCACAGCAGGCAGGGAGCTGCTTTTCTGGCTGCAGAGAGGACAGAGACAGGGTGGGGGGGAGCAGGGAATATGGGAAAAGCAGCCCTCCCTAAAAACAGTTGGAGAGAACGAAGAAAATTGGAAACAGGTACAGTGACTACACTAAAAAGGGAAAAAGGAGAAAGGAGAGGGTTTAAATTGCATTAAGACTATAAACAAGGGGAGCGTAGAGTATGCAACCCCACAGCTCGATACCTGGCGGTGCTCTGGTGGGAAGGACGAATCCCCAGGAACAGAGTGGGGTCTGGGAGGTTCTTGGGCCACACAGGGAAAAGCGGTACCACTGTTGGAAGGACATTTGGTAGAGACTGTTGAGACCACCTGGTCCCAGCAGACCCCAGAGAACGGCCACATTCACTGGTGCTGGAACAAGGTCACTAACGGTGAAGCCTGGTGCCAGATGTGTGTTGTGATTTTCCGTAATCCCTGAAGCACTGCTGCTACACTATCTCATGAACTTTTTCTGGGGCAGGCTGAGACCTGGCCACAGTCTCTAGGCAGCTGCAGCAGCAGGGTCCAGCAAGCGTTCCTGGGTGTAGCTGACATTTGGCCATTGCTCTCTGAGACCCTCCACATAGAGGCTGAAAGAGTCAAAGCCACAGTCCTTCAGAAGTAAGGGGAAAACAATCACATTCGGAGACAAAACTCAGGAAGGAGGTACTAACTGGGGCTTGGTCACAGACAGTGAAAAAGCAGGGAGTGGACGAAAGCTGAAGCAGAGGACAGATGTGCGCTTGCTGATTGGGGAGAACAGAGTCCTGATACTAGAGACTGGGTAACTGGGTAATGCCATTTTCACAGCTCCTGTGCATGCCCATATGCACCTATGAGCATCACAACCCACCCAAATATGCTAGGAGGGCCATCTAGTGAAGAATGGAGCCATTACACTATGCCCCACCCAACTGGGCCAACCTAGCTCTTCAAGAACACAACTCTCACCGCCTGCTTAGTTTATGGACTATAAAGCGCTCATAGTCTGACTTCTACAGGAAAACAAAGGAATTTCAGTCCTATTTCAATCTGTTAGCAGGTCCAACTATACAATTTTCTTTTTCTCTTTTTCACTTTTTCTTGAATACAGAAAGAAAAAATTCAGTTTCATTTTCAATTTTTATTGAAAATATCTTTCTTTAATTTTTTTCACTATGGTTTTTACATTTATGTAAATAGTTTCAAATTCTATTTTATTTCTACCATTTTATTTTAGTCTATGACAGTGTATTCACTTTTTCTAATTTTCAAACATTTCTCCCTTTTTTCTTTTTTCTTTTTCATTTCTTTTCTTTTTCTTGAATACACAAAGAGAAAAAATTCATTTTTATTTTTATATTAAAAATATTTTTAATTTTTTTCTATATTCTTTACTTGTGTGTCAATTTTTTTCAAATTCTACTTTACTTACATCATTTCAGTTTAGTCTACTTCAATGTATTCATTTTCTTCAAATTCTCAGATGATTTCCTTTCACCCCCAACTGTTTTCTCTAATCTATCAAACCACTTTCAACACCCAAAACAAAACACACTTAGGATCTAGCATCACTTACTAGATTTGTGTATATGTTTTAATTTTAATTTTCTTTAATTTTTTTTTCAACGTTTATTTATTTTTGGGACAGAGAGAGACAGAGCATGAACGGGGGAGGGGCAAAGAGAGAGGGAGACACAGAATCGGAAACAGGCTCCAGGCTCTGAGCCATCAGCCCAGAGCCTGATGCGGGGCTCGAACTCACAGACCGCGAGATCGTGACCTGGCTGAAGTCGGACGCTTAACCAACTGCACCACCCAGGCGCCCCTAATTTTCTTTAATTTTAACTTTTCTACCTTATTAATTCCTTTACTCCCTTCAAACTGATGAAAAAAAGGAATTCACCCCAAAAGAAAGATCAGGAAGAAACGACAGCCAGGGATTTAACCAACACAGACACACGCAGGATGTCTGAACCAGAATTTAGAATCACGATACCAAGAACACTAGCTAGAGTAGAAAATAGACTAGAATCCTTTTCTTTGGAGATAAAATAAGTAAAAGCTAGTCAGGATGAAATAAAAACTGCTATAACTGAGCTGCAATCATGGATGGATGCTGCAGCAGCAAGGATGGATGAGGCGGAACAGAGAATCAGCGATATACAGGACAAACTTATGGAGAATAACTAAGCAGAAAAAAAAAGAGAGTGTTTAAGGCAAAAGAGCATGATTTAAGAATTAGAGACTCATTAAAAAGGAACAACATCAGAATCACAGGGGTCCCAGAAAAGGAAGAGAGAGAAACAGGGGTAGAAGGGTTATGTGAGCAAATCATAGCAGAAAACTTTCCTAACTTGGGGAAAGACACAGACATCAAAATCCAGGAAGCACAGAGGACCCCGATTAGATTCAACAAAAACCATCAACAAGGCACATCATAGTCAAATTCACAAAATACTCAGGAAAGGAGAGAATCATGAAAGCAACAAGGGGAAAAAAGTCCTTAACCTACAAGGGAAGACAGATCACATCAGTTTTTTTTTGGTGGAATCTTGCAACGTGATCTGTCTTCCCTTGTAGGTTAAGGACACAAATACTCTCCTTAAGTCCTTAAGTCCTTAACCTTTTTTCCCCTTGCTAGAACGGATTCATGAATTCAGCAAAGTTGCAGGATATAAAACCAACACAAAGAAATCGGTTGCATTCCTATACACCAACAATGAAGTGACAGAAAGAGAAATCAAGGAATCGATCCCATTTATAATTACATCAAAACCCATAAAATACCTAGGAATATCTAACCAAAGAAGTGAAAAATCTATACACTGAAAACTTTGGAAAGCTTATGAAAGAAATTGAAGAAGACACAAAAAACTGGAAAAATAGTCCATTCTCCAGGATAGGAAGAACAAATATTGTTAAAATGTCAATACTACCCAAAGCAATCTACACATTCAATGCAATCCCTAGCAAAATAACACCAGCCTTCCTCACAGAGCTAGAACAAATAATCCTAAAATTTGTATGGAACCAGAAAAGACTCCCAATAGCCAAAGCAATCTTGAAAAAAGAAAATCAAAGCAGGAGGCATCACAATCCCAGACTTCAAGCTATACTACAAAGCTGTAATCATCAAGAAAGTATGGTACTGGCACAAGAACAGACACTCAGATCAATGGAACAGAATAGAGAACCCAGAAATGGACCCACAAACATATGGGCAACTAATCTTTGACAAAGCAGGAAAGAATATCCAATGGAATAAAGACAGTCTCTTCAGCAAGTGGTGCTGGGAAAACTGGACAGCGACATGCAGAAGAATGAATCTGGACCACTTTCTTATACTATTCACAAAAATAAACTCAAAATGGATAAAAGTGTAAGACAGGAAGCCATCAAAATCCTCAAGGAGAAAGCAGGCAAGAACCTCTTTGATCTTGCCGGCAGCAACTTCTTACTCAACACATATGCAGAGGCAAGGGAAACAAAAGCAAAAATGAACTACTGGAACCTCATCAAAATAAAGTGATGAGTTTTTCACAGTGAAGGAAACAATCAGCAAAACTAAAAGGCAACCGACAGAATGGGAGAAGATATTTGCAAACAATATATCAGATAAAGCGTTAGTATCCAAAATCTATAAAGAACTTACTAAACTCAACAGCCAAAAACCAAATAATCCAGTGAAGAAATGGGTAAAAGACATGAATAGACACTTCTCCAATGAAGACATCCAGATGGCCAATCGACACATGAGAAAATGCTCAACATCACTCATCATCAGGGAAATACAAATCAAAACCACAATCAGATACCACCCTACACCTGTCAGAATGACTAACATTAACAACTCAGGCAACAACAGATCTTGGCAAGATGCAGAGAAAGAGGATCTCTTTTGCATTGTTGGTGGGAATGCACGCTGGTGCAGCCACTCTGGAAAACACTGGAAGGCACTGACACAAGGGTGAGAGTTAGGGGTCTCTGAGGTGCCAGTAATGTTTTACTTTTTAATATAGTTAATGTTGGTTATACAGATATGTGGGGTAAGTGAGCTATCCACTTTTGATATATCTTCTTTTTTGTATACTGAAGTATATTATACTTAAATTTAAAAAATTTTCAACAGATCATTATGAATATTAATCTGTTACATAGATGGAAAAAAGTCCTAAACCTAAAAGCAAGAAAACAAACAAACAAACAAAAAAAACAAAGAAAAATATCAGCAAACTTGACTACATAAAGCTTGAAGAACCCATATATACAAATCCAATTTTAGTTTGCCACAGAATCCAAACAAAAGAGTTAACCCCAGTAATACATAATGAGGGAAAATTGACATAGATGGACAAAAGACATATTTTAAAAAGAAAATAATGGTCCATAAGCATATGAAAAACAGTATAAACTCTTCAGTAATCAAAGGTATTCAAAGTAATAAAAATAAAATGAAGTTTCAAGTATTCAAATTAGCAGTCTTCTAAAAATGAGATAATACTGATAGGGATAAGATAAGATAAGATAAGATAAGATAAGATAAGATAAGATAAGATAAGATAGGCAGTTTCACACACTCTTGGTTTTAATCAAAATTGGTTATAGAAACAAAACTTAAAAATGCAGAGTATGGACTCAAGAATAACTTGACAATATTTATAATCCCAATGTCCTAACACCCCTTTTTCTTGTAGTTGACCCCTTTTTCCTTGTTACTTTAAGCTGAGTGGTTCTCACACTGCATTCATCTTAACTTTGTTTTAAAAAATTAAAAATTCAAAAGCCTAAAATAAATAATATATCTCTGATAATATAGAGGCAAAAGTTTAGAAGAATATGCTCCAAACTACTGATAGTGCTTCTCTTTAGGATACAGGAATATGAAGTTCACTTTCCATGTCATAATCTTTCTATAATGATCACACATAATTTTATAGTTTCTAAAATATAAATAATAATATCTATTTCATGTAGTCTTCATTCATCTCCTAATTAACTCAACAAATACCAAGAAGATACTACAATGTGCCAGGCCCTGCACAGGGGAAGACAGAGTAAGCAGCTAAGGACTAAATAAAGTAGAGATGACACTGGAGATACAGCCTCTCAGCCAAGATCTGGAGCCCAAGGTCAAATAAGTTTAAGGACTATTCTTCAGGGTTTTGATCAATACCAAGTACCCTAGTTGTCACAGTATGGAAACCAAGCCAAACCATTCATACAGGCTGCATCAGAGAAATCTACCCTATGCAGCAGTGCATATCTCTTCAGTTGAAATTCAGAATAGAACCTCACTCCTGTGAATAGATCTGACAACATGTCAAGCCACCAGAAAAAAAGCTAGAAACCAAAAAATACCAGACATAAGTAGCATTAATTGAGTTACACACAGGCAGTCACACTAATGCCTTCTGAGAAACAGGGAATGGAAAAAAGAGATAAGATTGGAAAGGGAGAAGAACAGTATGTGGAAAATAATATAGATAGTAAACATTTATCACGTGTCTGGCACTTAATTCTACATATTTGATATATATTAAGTCCTCACAACAATCTGATAGGGGAGGTATCTTATTATTTTATATCACAAATGAGGAATAAAGGGAGTTTGAGGATTTGCCCAAAGCCATTCAGCTAGTAAGTGGTAGAACTGGCATCCAAATCCAGGAAGCATGCTTGCACCAGGAAATTCCATTTATTCATTTATTCAACAGACATTACTGGGAACCTACCAACAGCCAGGAAGGATAGACACTATAGTTATGAACACAAATAAGAGAGCCCCTGCCTTCACAGAGTAGCAGAATGGTCATGGGGTGAGGGCAGATGTACACAACATGGTAAATGTGTAAACAGGAATTGGCCAAATACTGTTCCAAAGTCTGAGGAGTTTTACTGGGAAATATCAAAAAAAATTTCACCAATACTATTTCAATTGATCTTTGAAGAACAAGCAGAAAAAGGCAACTTACAAAGGGTGGGCCAAGGCACTTCAGACAGCATGTTCAATATGAGCATATATAACAAAGTACATATATGCATGGAAACATGTCCATTTTGCAGGACTGCAGAATTGAATACATGAGGGAAAGTGTCATAATGAAGAAAAAAGGAAAACCAATGTATCTCCAGCGACATCAATGGGGCTATTGGCATCAAAATAACCACGGTGTGGAGACTAATCCTCCCATGGTTTGATGGAACCACACATGAGGATTTAGTCACTTGTTTAAACCTGCACCAACCTACATTTTTAGCAAAACAGCAGAACTGAAGCTTTACTCATTAGATAACTTACTTCAAGGTAACGTTTGGTAAAATTCAGGTGTTATTCTTGTAATAGAACACTGTTGCCAAGGTGATAAGGACTTAAAAAACAATGAAATAAATATAACTGCAATAAATATGTTCTGAGAAGACAGCATTAACAGCAAGTTCCCTCTGTAAAAGAAACTCAGGGAAGTTGAAACAGCTGAAAAATCTCTGCAAGGTAAGAAGAAGCTCTCACACTACAGCATAAAGGATGTAAGATTTTCAGTTCTTTCTGCCTCAGAGAGTTGTTTGAATTGAGAGCAATGCTTAGCAGTTTAGTATGCAGTTTTTGTTGGCTATACCTATCCTGCTTACTGCAATACCCTTTCCTTATGTAGCACAAACTTAGAACAACTGACATTCTAAAGATGGAAAAGTAGTCTGCTTCAGCAAAAGATAATACAGTATCATTTTACTCTGTGGTCTCCCACCATGAATTTACTCCAGGATTTCCCTTGCTCTATCCTCAAAGAAGAGCTCTAAGAAAGGCTTGGAAGGATATGTTTTTATACTGAAAAATAAGATTAAAAGCTTTATAATCACTCTTTACATATTACCTCATTTTTTTCTACAGAATTTTTTATACTCCCTTGCCTTTTTCTGAGGGGAATATGTATAATCTGCGGTATAACCTTTGTCTATAATTCAGTGCATACTGCAATACATAATAACAGCAGCAATGCTTTGCATTTGCATGGTGCTTTAGAGTTTGTCAAGCTCTTTTGTATACACTGACATATAATCTTTATATCAACCCTTTGATGTAGATATTTATCATAACCTCCGTTTTACAGATGATACAAATGGGGCTTGCAGGATAAGTAATCTTTCCAGGGTCACAAAACTAGTTAAATTCCGGAACCATGCATTGAGTCTACTATGTCTAATGACTTCAGATCCAACGTTCACGCCACAAAACTACAACCTGTCTTGCATTAACCAATATTTGGTTATAACAAGTTAAAAAAAAAAAAGGATTTTATCTGGGGTATAGAGGTTTTTGGCTTTGGTAAACTCGTGTAACACTACCTACATCTTTTAGCAGCAAAAGAGGTACCATCGTAATAGTACACTAATAAATTCCAAATCTATTCCCATCTACTTCTACATCACATATCTTTGTGGAAGGTGTATACATGCAGATGGTCTAAAACCACTATTTGTCTTCAGATCACATTAAATGATCGTTTTAATATCACACACATTTTAAAAATTCATCTTTAACTATGGTTAGTATTAAATCCTGGTATAACATAATGAAAAAATAAATGCTTCCTAATAATTTCCTTTTAACTGCAAATAAAAACAAATAATTTCAGAGATTGCTGGATAGTAAGGAGAATCAAACTAAGGCACAAAAATTGAGATACATTTCAGTCAAAATAATTGATGAGTCAAGAGTTAATATTTTCACCTTTTATATTTCAATTTTAAATTGTTACCTTCTGTAGACCATTGAAATAGCCTTGGATCACCATTGAATCTATATTGCTAAATAGTTCAGGGGTCTGTATGGGCATTCTCAAACTTTATTACCTCAAAATGAAATAATCTATCTCTAAATGTGAGGATGTCAAAATTAGAAAATGAAACTTTATCACAAGCCCAAAGCACTTCTTTCTCATGATGTTTCTATGACAGAACCTAAATGTCCATCACTGCATTGACTCTTTCATATAGATGCTTCTATCTGATGTTTTCAGTATATTTCTACCACAATTGCATAAACCATAAATGAGACCAGCACAAATTATCTTTATTTGCTTATTGTATCTTAGAGACATTAATTATGTCGCACTTACTATATGGGCAGATGAGTGGTCTCCATTTGCTAAAAAATATTAACAGTCTGTTTTTTTCCTATTTTGCAATGTATTTCCTCTTATCTAACCACTGCCTAAAAACCACATAATATTTAACTTTCCAATGATATTATTGCTATTGTTTTTAATGACATAATTATTGTAATTTGCCTATTAACTGCTGCCATTTTTGATTACCTGCTATTTTTCAGGGCACTGAAATAGTCACTTTACGTTCATTATTTAATTTAATACTAACAAATGTACCCTGCACAACAAATATTATTATTGCCAATTCTTGAGAGACTAACTTTTCTGAGGTAACATTACTATTGTGAAGGCATGTTGAACTCAAGACCCTTTTTCTTCCAAACTTCAGGCTTTTTTAGTATCTCATGTTATATTATGGGCTCACATATAAATTCTAAGAAATTTTTAAGAAGAAAAAAATAAAAAGGAGCATTTGAAATGAGATTTGCATTTTAAGCAGTGATATTAACCATATTACCAGTAATGTATGAATACTTAAAGGAAAAAATGTTTTAAAATTTAAGAGTAGGGAAGACATTTTTTTTTCAGTAAAGACATAAGAACAGGGACTGGATTTTATCTTCTTGCCTGAAACAAACGAAAAGAAAATGTAAAATACATGAATCAACAGTTTTAAAGACATTGGAAGTCAGACAACCAAGGACAGCGTTCCTATGAGGCAAGAACAGATGAAAGGTATCCTATGATTGCCCCACCCTACTGCCTGGAGTTTCCATGCTATAGTACAAGGAAGAGGGAAAACCCAGGAAGATCCAAGAAGTCTCCGTAAGTTCAAAAAAGCTGGAACTCAGGAAAGCCAAGATAGCTAAAGATCAGAGGCAGAATAACAGGCCAGAGATGCAGAGGAGAGCTTTGTATATCTGCAGATGATTTCTCTTGAGTTTTCATCTAAATATTGATCAGTATATGCATGAGGAGAAACTACCCACAGAAAGGACCATTGAAAGGATTAGATGAATTAAAACTTGGTATTGTCACAGGGCCAGAAACCATTCTACTCCTCACAAGTCACAGCAGAAATTCTCATAATCCGTGAGTATTGAATAGAGTAATCAAGAGTTTTGTCTCAATAAGGAGAACACAGCCCGTGAGAAAATACTTCTGATAACACTTAACAAAGTTGGTAAGAAAGATCTGAAAGGATCAAGTGTTTATTTCCAAGTAAGTTAACTTCATCCTGAAATAAAACTCAAAAATATTTATATAAGTGGAAAAATATACAATACCCAACAAAATGAAATTCATGATGTCTGGCTTTTGATAAAAAAATTAAGAGGCACACAAAGAAGAAGGAAAATATGGCACACAATAAGGAGAAAAATCACTGATCAAAACTGACTGAGAAATGATGCAAATTATATAATTAATGCATAAGGATATTAAAAGTTAACTGTATTCCATATGTTCAAGAAGCTAGGGGAAAGTATATGCATGCTAAGAGGTGATATAAAAGACATTTAAACCAGCTAAATGAGACTGCTAGAAATGAAAACTACAGTATTTCAGATGAAAAATGCACTAAATAGGATTAAGGCAGATTACACAATGCAGCTGGAAAGACTAGTCATTTTAAAGAATTAGCAAAAGAAATCATGCAAAGTGAAAAAGAACAACAACAACAAAAATATAGTATCAGTGAACAACAGAATGTCAAATGGCCTAATACTCAGAAAAGTAGGCCACAAAAGAAATGGAAAGGGGATAGAAGAAATATTTAAAGTAATAACGGTTGAAAATTATGCAAGTGTAATAAAACAATAAATCCACAAATCTAAGTAGCTCAACAAACTCCAAAGACAAGAAACATGAAATAACTACATCAAAATATATCATGACTAAATTGTTAAAAAAACTGATGAAGAAAAAAAAAAACCTTAGAAGTGGCAGAAGTGGGAGGAGAGAAACACATCATACACACAGTAACAAATGTATAAACAAACATATAAATGCTAGCCAAAGCAAGTGGAGCAGTATCATTAAAACACTCTTAAAAAAGTTTTAGCCCATAATTCTATACCTAGTGATGTCTTTCCAAATGTCTTTCTAAAAGACTTCATCAGGCATATGCATGAACCAAGAGACTAGAAATACAAAAAAAAAAAAAAGTAAATGAAATTCTTCAGGAAGAAAGAAAATTAACTTAGATATAAATTCATATGTAAATAAAAGGATGAAAAGTACTGAAAATGGTAAATATACACATAAGTACAACAAACCTTTTTTTCCTATTACATTTATTTTAAAAATTATGACCTCTTAAAGCAAAACTAACAAAAAATGAATTGCAGACATAGAAAGTACAACACATAGAAAAAAATATACAGCAATATTATCACAAAAGCTAACATGAGGGGGAGAAATGGAAACACATTATTGTAAAGTTCTTATAAAATACTCTAAGTGGTATAATATTATAAGGAGATAAACTGATAAATTAAAGATGTGCACTATAGAGCCTAAAGCAAGCACTAAAATAACACCATGAAGAATTATAATAATTCAACAAAGGAGATAAAATGGAATAATAAAAAACAATCAATTTACCAAAAAGTTAACATTAAAAGAGCCAAAACTGAGTACAGAGTGGAAAGAGAAAATGTAATTAAAAATAAAATAACAAAAGGATAAATATTAACCCAAGCACATCAATAATCACATTGAATTCAAATGTCTAAAAAACTCCAATTAAAAGGCAAAGATTGTAAAACTGGATTAAAAAGCAGATTCAACTGCTGCCTAATAGAAACTCACTTTAAATACAATAATACAAGGAGGTTAAAGTAAAAAGATGGGAAAAGATGTAATACTATAATACTAATTCAGAAAAGCAGGGGTAGATGTAGAAATATCAAACAAAATAGATCGTAAAAGAAACAACATCACAAGAAGTATAGAAGATAATTTCATACTGATGAAGGTCAAATGATCAAGATGACATGACAATCATAAAATCTTATGTACATAATTAAGTTATAAGATATCTTACCTAGGGGAGACTAGGAAGATGGTGGAGTAGGAGGACCCTAGGATCACTTTGTCCCACAGACACAACTAGATAACACATCAGTGTAAATAATCCAGAAAATGACCTGAAGTCTGGCAGAACAAACTCCACACCTAAATGTAGAGAAGAGGCCACATCTAAGAGGGTAGGAAGGGCAGAGATTCATCAGGGAGCTAAACAGACTCATAGGACCTTCCAGGAGTGGGAGGGACTGTGGGCACAGGGAAAAAAGTGAAACAGACTCTCACACCAGGGAGCCTGCACGGGGAAGACAAAACATCATAATTTCTGGCTTTGAAAAACAGAGGGGCTGAATTTTGTGAGTTCACACATGAAGAAGGACTTAAAGCCTTGAAATTTAAAAATCAGTGTACTTGCAGGGCGCCTGGGTGGCTCAGTTGGTTAAGTGTCCGACTTCAGCTCAGGTCATGATCTCATGGTTTGTGGGTTCGAGCCCCGCATCAGGCTCTGTGCTGACAGCTCAGAGCCTGGAGCCTGCTTGGGATTCTGTGTTGCGTTCTCTCTCTGCCCCTCCCCCACTTGTGCTCTCTCAAAAATATATAAATGTAAAAAAAAATTTTTTTTTTTTACATCAATGGACTTGGTGGGGACCTAGGAGGCCATAGGAAACTGAGTCCCAGCATTATAAGAGAAATCACAACACACAGCCCTCTAAAATAAAACAGAGAAGCAGCAGATTGAAAAACATCTGGGGCATACATGAGAGATAGTTGTTTACTAATCTCTGAGCATATCTTGGAGGGACAAATATCCCTGGGAGATTCCTCCAGGAACAAATTAGCTGCCAGGCACCATTTCCCTCCTATACCCCAAGCATAAATACATGGTTACCTGTGGGAACCAGTGGGGAACAGACATTCACCACCCAACTTGATTACACCAAATCCCACCCCCCAGAGCTCCACATATCAGCCCTTTCCAGTCATACTTACCTCAGTCCAGGAGCTCTGAGCTGATTCCTGTCCCACTGAACACCAATACAAACTTTGACAATACCATGTCTCCTGAGCCATGTATTGTGGGCCACGGTCTTAGCAGCACTAGGGTGGTGGCAGCAAGTCCCTTCTGGCAGAGGATGTGTGAGTACCTCCTTAAAATTGAATGCCCTGGAGAGCCAGGGTGGCTCAGCCAATTGAGCGTCAGACTCTTGGTTTCTGCTATGCCATGATCTCAAGGTTTGTGGGTTCAAGCCCTGTGTCAGGCTCTGTGCTGAGAGCTTAGAGTCTGCTTGGCATTCTTTCTATATCCTTCTTTCTCTGTCTCTCCCCTGCTTGTGCTCATTCTCTCTATTCTCTTTGTCTCTCTCTCTCTCTCAAAATAAAAAAGTAAACATTAAAAGAATTAAAAAAAAGACTATGTGCCCTGTCAATGCACACTTTCTGGATCTGCCCCAGAGGCTCCAGACCCTGGAGTAAGTACCACCATGCCTTCTTTCCCATTAGACCAGCATACATCTTGTTAAAACTACATGCCTATACCATCAGGAGTAGTCTCTGCAGCAACAGCAACACATTCCCTCTCTCCAGCACAGTGCATTCCACTCTGAGAACATTGTGGATCCACCCCATCTAATAGGCTTTTGGACTGAGCTCATCCAAACTGGGGCCACAAGCCAGGCAGTATGCAAACATCCCCAAAACTGAGTTCTGATCCAGGGAAAGGCAAAACTAAACACACACACCAATTAGACTGCAGCCCCAGATGTGGGCAGGGGGCAGACAGTTGGTCTAATTGCAGGCCACATCCACCACCAGAAGCTTATCAGTAGACAATAAATGGAAAGTGTCTTGCAGTTTAGTGCTACTACTTCACTGGCAAACATCTGGTCTGACTATACTCAACACCAAGGTGGTCAAGGACTGGTCCACAAACACCACAGAGATTAATCACTACCCAAAACAGGCAAAGAGAGCCATTGGAGAAGACTGAACTGAAAGAAAAAGTGACCAACAATAGGGTACACACAATAAACACAGGAGACACCCCTGAAGCACCAGGTTCCAATGAATAGGAGATGTTATACTACAGGGCACGATACAAGATCTTTTTCATAAAGTCACAGCTTTCAAGAGCAAGAGACATAGCTGACTTTCCTAACAGAGAGAAACAGAGAGTTAGAAGAAATGAGTAGACAGAGGATTATGTCCCAAATTAAAGAACAAGGCAAAACCATAGCAAGAAACATAAGCAAAACGGAGATAAGTAATATGTCTGGTAGAGAATTTAAACTAATGATCATAAGGATACTCACTAGACTTGATAAAAAAATAGAGGACATCAGGGAGACCATTAACAAAGAGATTTTAAACAAACAATCACAGATGAACACAATAAATGAAATTAAAAATATACTAGATGGAATAAATGGCAGACTAGAGGAAACAGAAAAACACGTTAGCAACATGGAAGAAAGAGAAATGGAAAGTAATCAAGGTAAGCAATTCAGAGAAAATAAAAGTATACAAAATGAGAATAAACTAGGGAACTCAGCAACTCCATCAAGCATAAAAATATTCACATTATAAGGATCACAGAAGATGAGAGAAAATGGGGAAGAAAAATTATTGAAAAAAAATACTAGCTGAAAACTTCCCTAATTTGGGGAAGGAAACAGAAATCCATATCTAGTAGGCACAGAGATTCCCCCAACAAATCTACACAAGAAGTCCACACCAAGACACATATTAATTTAAATGACAAAAAGGAGTGATAAAGACTTTTCAAAGCAGTAAGGAAAAAAGAAAAGTTATATACAAGTTATATAAAAGATAACAACATAAGACTATCAGCTAATTTTTCATCAAAAAGTTTGCAAGCCAGAAGTGGCATGGTATATTCAAATTGCTAAAAGGAAAAAAAAGCTGAAGCCAAGAATAAACTATTCAACAGGGATAGCATTCAAAATAGAAGGAGAGATGAGGAGTTTCTCAGACAAACAAAACTTAAAGGAAATCATGACCACTAAAACACCCCTAAAAGAATGTTAAAGGAGACCCTTTAAGTAAAAAAGGAAAAACCATTAAGTAAAACTTAAAAAGTACAAAAGCAGTACAAATAAGTATATCTACAAAATTCAGTAAAATGACTTACAAAATAAAAGGATGTAAAATATAGCATCATATACCTAAAAGGTGGGGTAGGGAGAGAAAAGTAAAGAATGGGTTAAGGGGTGCCTGGGTGACTTAGCTGGTTAAGCATCTGACTTCGTCTCAGGTCATGATCTCAAGGCTCATGAGTTTGAGTCCCATGACAGGCTCTGAGCCTGGAGTCTTCTTCGGATTCTATGTTTCTATGTTTCTCTCCCTCTCCCTCTCCCTCCCTCTCTCTCTCTCTCTCTGCCCCTACCCAACTCGTGCTCTGCCTCTCCCTCTCAAAAATAAATAAACATTAAAAAAAAAAGATTTACCACTTTATTAGAAAAAAAAGAATGGGTTCAAACTTAAGTAAACAAACTTAAGTGAACTGCTATATGAAGATGTTATAAACAAACGTAATGGTAACCACAAATCAAAAACCAGTAACAGATACACAAAAAATACACAGATACGAATCCAATTATATCACTGAAGAAAACCAGCTTATGGTGAAAGAAAAGAACAAGGGAAGAAAGCAACAAAGATCCAGAAAAACAAACACAAAAGAAATAACAAAACAGCAATAAATACAAACCTATAAAGAATTACTTTGAATTTAAATGGACTAGAGTTCCAGTCAGAAGACATAGGATGATGGAATGAATTTTAAAAAAAAACAAGATCTATATACTGCCTACAAAGAATCATTTCAGATGCAAAGACACATGCAATTTGAGTGATGAGAAGATGGAGAAACATTTATTATGAAAATCAATGTGAAAAGAGAGCCAGGGTAGTAATACTTATATCAGAAAAAATAAACTATAAAACATAGACACAAAGACATACACTATGTAATCACAAAGGGGACAATCAAACAAGAAGAAATAACAACTGTAAATATTTATGCACCCAACATGGGAGTAATAGTTAATAACAAACATAAAGAAACTAATTGATAGTAATAAAATAATAGTAGGGGACTTGAATACCGCAATTACATCAAGTGACAGATGATCTAAACAGAAAATCAAAAAAGTAACAGTGGCTTTAATGACATAATAAACCAGATGAACATAACAGATATATTCGGAACATGCCATCCAAAAACAGCAGAATACACATTTTTTTTCAAGTACACATGGAACATTCTCCAGAATGGATCACATATTAGGCCACAAAACAACTCTGATTAATTCAAAAATATCAAAGTCATACCATGCATCATTTCTGACAACACTATAAAACTAGAAATCAAAAAGAAAAAAACCTGGAAACAAAACAAACATACAGAGATTAAATAGCATACTATTAGATGGGTCAACTAGAAATCAAAGAAAAAATCAAAAATTACATGGAGACAAATGAAAATGAAAACACAACAGTCCAAATTCTTTGAGATGTAGCAAAAGTGGTTCTAAGAGGGAAGTTTATAGCCACACAGGCATACATCAAGAATTAAAATAAATAAACAACCTAACCTTATACCTAAAGGAGCTAGAAAAACAAGAACAAACAAAAGCCAAATGCAGCAGAAGGAAGAAAATACTAAAGACTAGATTGGAAATAAATGATATAGAAACTTAAAACAACAACAACAACAACACATAGAACAGATCAATGAAACCAGGTGCTACTTCTTTAAAAAGATCGACAAATTGATGAAACTCTACCCGGACTGATCAAAAAATAAAAAGATAATGAGACAGAGACAGAGAGACAGATAGAGTGATTCCAAATAAATCATAAGTGAAATAGGAGAAATAACTAACACCAAAGAAACACAGGGGAATATAAGAGAATATTATGAAAAATTATATACCAACAAAATGTACAAAAAAGAAGAAATCGATAGATTCTTAGGAATATAACCTTATAAAACTGAATGATGAAAAACAGAAAATTTGAACAGACTGATTACCAGCAAAGAAATGGAATCAGTAATCTAAAAACTCTCAACAAACACAAGTCCAGGACCAGAGAGCTTAACAGGGGAATTCTACCCAACATTTAAAATGAGTTAATAACTAGTCTTTTCAAACCTTTCCAAAAAAATATAAGAGAAGGGAAATCTAACAAATTCATTCAACAAGGTGAGAATTACCTGACACCAAAACCAGATAAAGACATCAAAAAAAGAGAACTATAGGCAGTATCTCTGATGAACACAGAAGGAAAATTCCTGAACAAAATACTAGTGACTAAATCCAACAATAAATTTTAAAACATCATTCACCACAATCAATGGGATAAATTCCCAGGATACAAGTGTGATTCAATATTCCCAAATCAATCAACATGATATATCACATCAACAAAAGAAAGTATAAAAAATGTATCACTCATTTTATTATATGCAAAAAAAGCATTTGACAAAGTACAACATCCATCCATGATAAAAACCCTCAACAAAGTAGTTGAGAGGGAAAAGACCTCAACATAAGTATTGCCTTACATGAAAAACCCAAAGTAACACTATACTCAAAGGAGAAAAACTGAGAGCTGTCCCTCTAAGGACAGTAAGAAGACAAGGATGTCCACTCTCCTACTATTTTTATTCAACACAATACTGCAAGTCCTAGCCACAGCAATCAGACATGAAAAAGAAATAAAAGGGATCCAAACTGGTAAAGAAGTCATAAAACTTCCACTATTTGCAGATGATATGATATTCTATATTGAAAACCTAAAAGACTCCATCAAAAAGCTATGAGAATTAAAAAATGAATTGACTAAGGTCACAGGATACAAGATCAATGTACAGAAATCCATTACTTTTCTATACACTAATAATGAAGCTGCAGAAAAAGAAATTAAGAAAACAATCCTATAGACAATTGCAACAAAAATAATAAAATATCTAGAAATAAACTTAAAGGAGGTGAAAGACATATACTCTGAAAACTATAAAACACTAATGAAAGAAATTGAAGATGATACAAACAAATGGAAAGACTGTTCATGGATTTGAAGAGCAAATATTGTTAAAATATCCAGCACTACTACCCAGAGCAATCTACAGGTTTAATGCGATCCCTATCAAAATGCAAAAGCATTTTTCACACAACTAAAACATACAATCCTCAAATTTCTATAAATCCACAAAAGACCCTGAATAGCCAAACCAATCTTGAAAAAGATGAACAAACCTGAAGGCATCACAATTCCAGGCTTCAGGTTATATCACAAAGCTTCAATATTCAAAACAGTATGGTACTGACACAAAGACACATACACCGATAGAACAGAATAGAAAACACAGAAATAAACCCATAATTATATGGTCAATTAATCTTCACCCAAAACAAAAAAGAATATCCAATGTAGGAAAAAAAAACAGTCTGATCAACAAACAGTGTTGGGAAAACTGAACAGCTACATGCAAATAATGAAACTGAACCACTTTCTTACACAACACACAAAAATAAACTCAAAATGGATTAATTACTTAAATATGAGATCTGAGATCATAAAAATACTAGAAGAGAGCACAGGCAGTAATTTCTCTGACATAAACCATAAGAACATTTTTCTAGATATATCTCCTGAAACAAGGGAAACAAAAGCAAAAATAAACTATTAAAACTATATCAAAATAAAAAGCTTTTGCACAGCAAACAAATAACGAATGAAACTAAAAGGTAATCTGGTGAATGGGAGAAGATATTTGCAAATGTCATATCTGATGAAGAATTAGTAAACAAAATAAATAAAGAACTTACACAAATCAACACCCCAAAAAACCAAATAATCCAATTAAAATGTGCAGAAGACATGAACAGACATTATTCCAAAGCAGACATGCAGATGGCCAACAGACACATGAAAAGATGCTGAACATGACTCATCATCAGAGAAATACAAATCAAAACCACCATGTGATAACCTCACACCTGTCAGAATGACTAAAATCAAAAACTCCAGAAACAGCAAGGATTGACGAGGATGTGGAGAAAAGGAACTCTCATGCACTGGTGGTAAGAATACAAACTGGTGCAGCCACTTTGAAAGACAGTATGAAGGTTCCTCAAAAACTAAAAATAGATTTTTTTTAACTATCATATGATCTAATAGTCACACCACTGCATATTTACCCCCCAAATATGAAAGCACTAATACAAATATGTTTATTGCAGTATTATTTACAATTGCCAAATTATTGAAGTATCCCAAGTGTCCATCAATAGATGAATGGATTTTCTCTCAAAAAATAAGTAAATAAACTTTAAAAAAATTTAGTAAGAATATACATGACGTGACCAAAACTACCAATAAACTTGATCTAACTGACATTTACAGACACTCTCCTCAACGACATCAGAATCCACAATCTTTTAAAAAGCACATAGAACATTTACCAAGGTAAACCATATATTGGGCCACAAAACAAGTCTCTAAAAACTTCAAAGCTTTAAAATCAAAAAGCATATTCATTGACCAAAGAAATTAACATATTAACAAATAACATAACATAAATTTGAAATCACTAACAAAAAAATTATGTGGAAAATGACCAAGTATTTGGAATCCAAATACCATATTTTTTCAAGTTTATTTATTTATTGCAAGAGAGCACATGTGTGCACATGGCAGAGGGGCAGAGAGAGAAGGAGAGAGAATCCCAAGCACGCTCCCTGCAGTCAGCACAGAGCATAAGGAGGGGCTCAATCTGAGATCAAGAGTCAGAAGCTTAAGTGACTTAGCCATTCTGGAGCCCACTAAATAACACATTTTTAAAAAACACATAGGTCCAAGTAAGGGGAAGATGACGGCGTAGGAGGATGCTGGGCTTACCTCATCCTGCTGAGCACTTAGATTCCACCCACATCTGCCTAAATAACCCAAAAAAAACACCAGAAGCCTAGCAGAACGGACTCTCCAGAGGCAAGCATAGACAAGAGGCCCACGGAAGAGGGTAGGAAGGGAACCAGTTCTCATCAGCAAACTTGCTTGCCCTGAGCAAACACCCAACACTGTGCTTCTGTGGATCATCCCTCTGAGAGGTCTGCCTCCCTCCCAAGGCTGCAGGGCCCCTCCTGCAGGGGACCACCCATGGCAAAGTGAGCTAAGCCTGCCCCACCCACCCCTGTACACCTTGCGGATCCACCCCTGTTAACAGGACAGATCCCACAGAAGGAGCACCACAAGCCTGGCAGTGTGCAAGTAGCCCAGACAGGGGCCACACCACCCCACAGTGAGTCCTGCCCTGGGAGAGGGGAAGGTAAAGTACACACCAGTCTGACTGTGGCCCCAGTGGCGGGCTAGGGGCAGACATCAGGTCTGACCCCGGCCCCGCCCACCAACACAAGTTATTCGAGACAGCACAGGGGAAGTGCCCTGCAGTTCCTCGCCACTCCGGACTATCCAAAATGAGGAAACAGAAGAATTCTCCTCAAAAGAAACTCCAGGAAGTAGCGACAGCTAATGAATTGATCAAAACCGATTTAAGCAATAGAACAGAACATGAATTTAAAATAATAGTCATAAAATTAATCGCTGGGATTGAAAAAAGTATAGAGGACAGCAGAGAATCTATTGCTACAGAGATCAAGGGACTAAGAAATAGTCAAGAGGAATTAAAAAATGCTCTAAGTGAGGTACAAAATAAAATGGAGGCGGTCAAAGCACGAATTGAAGAGGCAGAGGAGAGAATAGGTGAATTATAAGATATAATTATGGAAAAAGAGGAAACTGAGAAAAAGATTGATAAAAAAAAATCCAGGAGTATGAGGGGAGAATTAGACAACTAAGTGATGCAATCAAATGGAACAATAGCCATATAATAGGAATTCCAGAAGAGGAAGAGAGAGAGAAAGGGGCTGAAGGTGTACTTGAACAAATAATAGCTGAGAACCTCCCTAGTCTGGGGAAGGAAAAAGGCATTGAAATCCAAGAGGTACAGAGAACTCCCCTCAGACGTAACTTGAATCGATCTTCTGCACAGCATATCATAGTGAAACGGGCAACATAAAAGGATAAAGAGAGAATTATAAAAGCACCTAGGGAAAAACAGGCTATAACTTACAAAGGGAGACCCATAAGACTAGTGGCAGACCTATCTACTGAAACTTGGCAGGCCAGAAAGGAATGGCAGGAAACTTTCAATGTGATGAACAGAAAAAATATGCAACCGAGAATCCTTTATCCAGCAAGTGTGTCATGCAGAATAGAAGGAAAAATAAAGGTTTGCCTAAACAAACAAAAACTGAAGGAATTCATCACCACTAAACCAGTCCGACAACAGATCCTAAGGAGGACTCTGTGAGTGAAATGTTGCAAGGACCACAAAGTACCAGAGACACCACTACAAGCATGAAACCTACAGTTGTCACAATGACTCTAAACCCATATCTTTCAACAATAACACTGATGTAAATGGACTAAATGCTCCAACAAAAAGACACAGGGTATCAGAATGGATAAAAAAAAAAAAAAAACAAGACACATCTATTTGTGGTCTACAAGAGACTTATGTTAGACCTGAGGACACCTTCAGACTGAAAGTATGGGGATGGAGAACTATATCATGATACTGGAAGTCAAAAGAAAGCTGGAGTAGCCATACTTATATCAGATAAACTAGATTTTAAATTGAAGGTTGTAACAAGAGAAGAAGAAGGGCATTATATAGTAATTACAGGGTCTACCAATCAGGAAGAGCTAACAATTATAAATCTCTATGTGCCAAACACGGGGGCCCCCAAATACATAAAACAATTACTCACAAACATAAGCAACCTTATTGATAAGAATGTGGTAATTGCAGGGGACGTTAATACTCCATTAACAACAATGTATAGATCATCTAGGCACAGGATCAATAAAAAAACAAGGGGGGAGGCCTAGGGTGGCTCAGTCGGTTAAGTGTCTTGACTTCGGCTCAGGTCATGATCTCGCGGTCCATGGGTTCGAGCCCCACATTGGGCTCTGTGCTGACAGCTCAGAGCCTGGAGCCTGTTTCAGATTCTGTGTCTCCCTCTTTCTCTGACCCTCCCCTGTTCATGCTCTCTCTCTGTCTCAAAAATAAATAAATGTTTAAAAAAAATTAAAAAAATAAATAAAAAAACAAGGGCCCTGAATAATACATTGGATCATATGGACTTGACAGATATATTTAGAACTCTGCATCCCAAAGCAACAGAATATACTTTCTTCTCGAGTGCACATGGAACATTCTCCAAGACAGATCACATACTGGGTCACAAAACAGCCATTCATAAATATAAAAGAATTGGGATCATACCATGCACACTTTCAGACCACAATGCTATGAAGCTTGAAATCAACCACAGGAAAAAGTCTGGAAAACCTCCAAAATCGTGGAGGTTAAAGAACACCGTACTAAAGAATGAATGGGTGAACCAGGCAATTAGAGAAGAAATTTAAAAATATATGGAAACAAATGAAAATGAAAATACAATAATCCAAATGCTTTGGGATGTAGCGAAGGCAGTCCTCAGAGGAAAATACATTGCAATCCAGGCCTATGTCAAGAAATAAGTAAAATCCCAAATACAATATCTAACAGCACACCTAAGGGAAAAAGAAGCAGACAGCAAAGACACCCTATACCGAGAAGAAGAGAAATAATGAAGATCAGAGCAAAAATACACAATATAGAATCTTAAAAAAAAACAGTAGAGCAGAACAATGAAACCAAGAGTTGTTTTTTTGAAAAAATAAACAAAAATGATAAACCTCTAACCAGGCTTCTCAAAAAAAGAGAGGACCCATATAGATAAAATAATGAATAAAAATGGAATTATTACAACCAATCCCTCAAAAATACAAGCAATTACCAAGGAATGCTATGAAATATTATACGCCAACAACCTGGACAACCTGGAAGAAATGGACACATTCCTAAGCACCCACACACTTACAAAACTCAAACAGGAAGAAATAGAAAACTTGAACAGACCCATCACCAGCAAAGAAATTGAACCAGATCCCAAAAATCACCCAACAAATAAGAGTCCAGGACAAGATGGTTTCCCTAGGGAATTCTACCAGACAGTTAAAGTAGAGATGATACGTATCCTACTCAAGCTGTTCCAAAAAACAGAAAGGGAAGGAAAACTTCCAGACTCATTCTATGAAGCCTGTATTACTTTGATTCCTAAACCAGACAGAGACCCAGCAAAAAAAGAGAACTACAGGCCAATATCCCTGATGAATATGGATGCAAAAATTCTCAATAAGATACTAGCCAATCGAATTCAACAGTATATAAAGAGATTTATTCACTACAATCAAGTGGGATTCATTCCTGGGCTGCAGGGCTGGTTCAACATTCGCAAATCAATCAATGTGATACATCACATTAATAAAAGAAAAGATAAGAACCATATGATCCTGTCAATTGATGAGGAAAAAACATTTGACAAAATTCAGCATCCTTTTGTGATAAAAACCCTCAAGAAAGTCGGGATAGAAGGAATATGCTTAAACATCATAAAAGTCATTTATGAACAGCCCACAGCTAATATCATCCTCAATGGGGAAAAACTGAGAGCTTTCCCACTGAGATCAGGAATCCAACAGGGATGTCCACTCTCACCACTGTTGTTTAACATAGTGTTAGAAGTGCTAGCATCAGCAATCAGACAACAAAAGGAAATCAAAGGCATCAAAATTGGCAAAGATGAAGTCAAGCTTTCACTTTTTGCAGATGACATATTATACATGGAAAACCCGATAGACTCCACCAGAAGTCTACTAGAACTGATACATGAATTCAGCAAAGTCGCAGGACACAAAATCACTGTACAGAAATCAGTTGCATTCTTATACACTAACAATGAAGCAACAGAAAGACAAATAAAGAAACTTATCCCATTCACATTGCACCAAGAATCATAAAATACCTAGGAATAAACCTGGCGAAAGATGTAAAAGATCTGTATGCTGAAAACTATAGAAACCTTATGAAGGAAATTGAAGAAGATACAAAGAAATGGAAAAACACTCCGTGCTCATAGACTGGAAGAATAAACATTGTTAAAATGTCAATACTACCCAAAGCTATCTACACACTGAATGCAATCCCAATCAAAATTGCACCAGCATCTTCTCGAAGCTAGAACAAGCAATCCTAAAATTTGTATGGAATCACAAAAGACCCCAAATAGCCAAAGTAATTTTGAAGACGAAGACCAAAGCAGGAGGCATCATAATCCCAGACTTTAGCCTCTACTACAAAGCTGTAATCATCAAGACAGCATGGTATTGGCACAAAAACAGACACATAGACCAATGGAAGAGAATAGAGACTCCAGGATTGGACCCACAATAGTATGGCCAACTAATCTTTGACAAAGCAGGAAAGAATATCCAATGGAAAAAAGACAGCCTCTTTAACAAATGGTGCTGGGAGAACTGGACAGCAACATGCAGAAGAATGAAACTAGACCACTTTCTTTCACCATTCACAAAAATACTCAAAATGGTTAAAAGACCTGAATGTGAGACAGGAAACCATCAAAACCCTAGAGGAGAAAGCAGGAAAAAACCTCTCTGACCTCAGCCGCAGCAATTTCTTACTTGACACATCTCCAAAGGCAAGGGAATTGAAAGCAAAAATGAACTATTGGGACCTCATGAAGATAAAAAGCTTCTGCACAGCAAAGGAAACAATCAACAAAACTAAAAGGCAACCAACGGAATGGGAAAAGATATTTGCAAATGACATATCGGACAAAGGGCTAGTATACAAAATCTATAAAGAGCTCACCAAACTCCACACCCGAAAAACAAATAACCCAGTGAAGAAATGGGCAGAAAATATGAATAGACACTTCTCTAAAGAAGGCATCTAGATGGCCAACAGGCACATGAAAAGATGCTCAACATCGCTCATCAGGGAAATACAAATCACAACCACACTGAGATATCACCTCACGCCAGTCAGAGTGGCTAAAATGAACAAATCAGGAGGCTATAGATGCTGGCAAGGATGTGTAGAAATGGGAACCCTCTTGCACTGTTGGTGGGAATGCAAACTGGTGCAGCTGCTCTGGAAAACAGTGTGGAGGTTCCTCATAAAGTTGAAAATAGATCTACCCTATGACACAACAACAGCACTGCTAGGAATTTACCCAAGGGATACAGGAATGCTGATACATAGGGGCACCTGTACCCCAATGTTTATAGCAGCACTCTCAACAATAGCCAAATTATGGAAAGAGCCTAAATGTCCATCAACTGATGAATGGATAAAGAAATTATGGTTTATATATGCAATGGAATACTACATGGAAATGAGAAAGAATGATATATGACCTTTTGTAGCAACATGGATGGAACTGCAGAGTGTTATGGTAAGCGAAATGAGTCATACAGAGAAAGAGAGATACCATATATTTTCACTCTTATGTGGATCCTGAGAAACTTAACAGAAGACCATGGGGGAGGGGAAAGAAAAAAAAAAGTTAGAGAAGGAGGCAGCCAAAACATAAGAGACTCTTAAAAACTGAGAACAAACTGAGGTTTGATGGGGGGTATGGGGGGGGGTGGATGATGGGTATTTAGGAGGGCACCTGTTGGGATGAGCACTGGGTATTGTATGGAAACTAATTTGACAATAAATTTTGTATTAAAAAAATAAAAGAAAAGAAAAAACACGTAGGTCAAAGAATTCAGATGTGAAATTAGAAGGTGTTTTATACTCATCAGGAATCAAAAGACAACATGACAATTTATAGCACTAAAATTTTTTGGTCACATTATATTTTATTGGTGCTTATGAGGTGGATTTTGCATTTCAGTATAAGTAAAAGCAAAAGAAAACAACACTATAATGCAATAAAAATATTGAAAATATAACAAAAATTTCCAGTATAACTTAAAAAAATTATATGACAAATTCTATACTGTACATAAATAATTATTTTCTTCGTGATATGTAATCTTAAAGTGAGTGATAATCAGGCCTAAAACATCTTCTACCATTTTATAAATGGTTAAAGAAATAGCTTGGATTTTGTAGTACTTAATATCTATATCAGAAACAAAATATGGTCTCAAGTCAATAATCTCAACTTACATCACAAAAACTAGAAAATGAAGAGAAAGTTAAACTCAACATAAAAAGAAAAAAGGAAATAAAGGCAAGAAATGAATGAATGAAACAGAAAATAGAGGAAGGAATAGAGAAAATTAATGAAATACAAACTTGGTTCTTTGAAAAGCTGTAGTCAGAACAGTAAGGATAAAAAGCAAAGATACAAATTACCACTATCAGACATCACAGAAATTAAAACACTACAGTCTATAAATTAAAAACAAAACTTTAGGCCAATAAATTTGACAACTTGGAAAAAATGTACACATTTCTTTAATAACACTATTCAAAGCTCACTAAGAAAGATCCCTGTATCTATAAAAAGAAATTGACCTTTTAGTTAAAAATCTTCCCACGTAAAACATTCCAGGGGCATGGCTCACTTGGTTAAGCATCCGACTGTTGTTTGAAACTCAGGTCATAATCTCACAGTTCATGGAATCAGGCCCTACAATGGTGTCTGCACTGACAGCATGGAGCCTCCATGGGATTCTCTCTCTCTCTCTCTCTCTCTCTCTCTCTCTCTCTCTCTCTCTCTCTCTCCCCTCCCTGACTCATGCACCCATACTTGCACTCTCCTTTTCTCTCTAAAATTAAATAAATAAACATTACAAAAAAAAAATGAAAGAAAACATCTTAATATGACTGCATTGGTGAATTCTTCCAAATATTTAAGGAATAAATTATATGAAATCTACATAATTACCTTTCAAAAATGGACTAACAAATTCTGTAAGTAAATGTTACCCCAATACCAAACCTAGGAAAAGACCTTTGGGGAAGAAAAACACTACACCAAAGTCCTTGAGGAACACAAATGTAAAACTTCTTATGAATGTTCAGAAATCAAAATCAATGAAAGATAAAAAGGATATTAAATAATGATCAAGTGGGGAATGCAAGGTTGGTTTAAAATTACAAAATAATGGAATTCACCATTTTAACAAACTAAAAGAGAAAAAAATATACGTATTATTACCTAAATATACAGAGAAAAAACATTTGTCCTAAGGCAAGATTTGTTCCTGATAAAAAGTGTTCATTAAACTAGGAACATAAGCAAAATTACTCCACCTTATAAAAGAACTTTACCAAATAAAAACCTCTGCAACTAACATTACATTCATTAATGAAAGATTGAATGCTTTTCCCCTAAAATCAGGATCAAGGCTAAGATATCTTCTGCACTTCTTTCTAGTCAACATTGTAGTGGAACTTCTAATCAGTGAAATAAAGCAGGACAAATAAATAAAAGATACAGAGACTGAAGGTAAAGAATAAAATGAATAAAGTAAATTGGCTTTTCAGGTGTCAAGATTGTGCAGAATACCCTACAAAATCTATTTTTAAAGCTTCTGTATTAAAAAGATACAAGTACTAAAAAGTGAGTTCACCAAGATTCCAGTATAAATGATCAGTATGTACGAAACTACTGTATTTCTATGCACAATTGGAAATTAATTACAATACCTATTACAATAACATAAAAAATATGAAATACTTAGGAATAAACATGACAAAAGATGTGAAAATCCTGTACACTAAAAACTGCAAAACACTGTTTAGAGAAATTTAAAAATACCTAAATAAATGGAAAAATACATTGTGTTCACCAAAAGGAACACTCAGTATATTAAAATGTTATTTCTGCCCAGATTGATTCATAGATTCAATGCAATCCCAAGAAAATCTCAAAAGGCTTTGATATAAAAATAGAGAAGTTGATTTGAAAATTCATATAAAGCAACAATATTCAAGATGGTGTTTCATTTGCATCAGGAAAAAATACATTAATGAAACAGAATAATAGAGAGTCCAGAAACAGGTCCACACCTATGGCTTTCAACCAAGGTACTAAACAAAGGCAATTCAAGGCTGAAAGAATAGTCCTTTCAGTAGATGGTGCTAAAACAACTGGATGTCCATAAGCAAAAAAACAAAGAAAGAATGGAATGGGAAGGAAGAGGGGGGAGGGAGGGAAGGGACAGAGGTAAGGAGGGTCAGAGAGTCAGAGGGGGAGAGAAAGTGGAGGGAGAGACAGAGAAATCTATCTATACTTGCACTATATACAAAAAAAAAAAAAAAACAATTCAAAAGGGATCACATATCCAAAGGTAAAATCTAAAAGTATAAAACTTAGAAAACTCAGGAAAATCTTCTGGATCTTGGGTTAAGCAAAGATTTTTTTGATATATGGCACCAAAATCACAACCTATTAAGAGACATTAATAACTTGGACTTCATGAAGATTAAGAATGAAAAGATAAGCAAGAGTTGGGAGAAAATATTTGAAAATCTCACATTTGATTAACTAGCTTATATCCAGACTATATAAATAATTTCCAAGATACAATGTTAAAAAAATAAACAGCCACATTAAAATGTTCAAAAAGTTTGGGAATAGACACTTTACCAAGAAAGACAGATGATGGCAAATAACAACATGAAAGAAAATTCACCATCATTAGTCATTAGGGAAAGGCAGATTAAAACTCAAAGGAAATATCAATATATACCTATAAAATTATCTGAAATTAAAAAGACTAGCCCTACAAAGTGTTGGTCAACATGTGTGCAATTGATACACTAGTAGAAATGTAAAATGGTTTAACTTTGAAAATCTCTTTGAAAGTTTGTCAAAAGTTATATAAATATACCTACCATATGACTGACTCAGTCAGTGCTCTACTAGGTATTTACCTAAGTGAAATATGTAGACTAGTATGTATGTAGTATGTTCATATCAGCTTTATTTGTAATGCCCCCAAACTGGAAACAACCCAAATGTCTACCAACAATTAAATGAATAAACTAATTTTGCTATATTGATATATGCAACAATATGGATGAATCTCTAAATAATTATGTTGAGTGAAAGAAGCCACAGAAAAAGTTTATAGTGTATGATTCCTTTTACATAAAAATCTAGAAAATGAAAATCAATCTGTAGTGTCAGAATGCAGATCAGGGGTTGTCTGATGATTCATTGGTAGACATGGAGGGATAGCAGCTTGAGAAAACTTGGGATAATGAATATTTTCATTATCTTACTATCATGGATTTACAGATGAGATAGATAAATAGATAGATATTAAAACTTACCAAATTACATACTTTAATAGGGTACATAGTTCCTTATGTGTCAATTGTACCTCAGTTTAACTTTGGCAAATGGAGTATCTGAGTTGTTAACATCAGCTATATAGAAATCTTTTACTTCACCTCTTTGAATTTCTCTAAAACTTTAAAAAACCAGGAAGAAGGCATAGGGAAACATCTTTTACCAATAATGACAAATAAGCTTGACAGCCAACATATTTAGGCAAACTTCCCACGAGATAAAAGATCTATAAAGTAGAAAATAGAATAAGTGGCAACCAACATATTTTGCTACCTGAAGTTCAGCAAAGACAGGCAGTCACATTGTTCTTCAACTTGCTTGTTTTTGTCTTGGAAATGTGCAGTCTCTGATAATCCAAACCCAGAAAAATGTACAATTCATTATGCCTCAAATTCTGTATAGATTCAGCTATATTCAATCCCAGAAATTATATTGCTACATTGTACCCTAACTTATAAAACTCCATAGGCATTGATGAAAATAGGAAAAGTTCTATGTATTCTCCTCAATTTGGAGAATGAAGGAATCAGAGAGCTAAGGTTCTCACCTTTATATAGAAGGCTTCATTAGATTACAATGAAACCAAGCTAAGAACTGTACACACACCATCTTCCCAACTGCAGATCTGTGTAGAGACTCCTACATAACAGTGAGCAGGATCAAAGGCATACCACAAATGATGACTCATGATTGGGTTTAAGTAAATCTCTCTTTGTATCAAGTGAAATAAAACTGTCAACTTGTAAAACAAAGTGGCAAAAAAGGTAAAGGGAACAACATCTGGAAAACTCATTGGAGGACTATAACTCTGAAAATTATTTACTAAAGAAAGCAGAAAATTTAGAACATGTTTGGCACAATCAATACACTGTACCAAGACATGGTAGAATACAGACATCTAGCTGCCCACCAAAATTTCATGTTTCCCTTCCATAGCATAGAGTTGTTGCTGCTCAGCTAGGGCTATATTTCCCAGAACCTCCTGCATCGAAGTGTTGTTGTGCAACTAATTCTTGCCAATTTGGAATGTGAGTAGAAATGATGTGTATTACTTCTTGGTTAGAACTTTTTAAAAGTGGGCCAAATTTCTCCACTTTCTATTTCCCTTCCACTAGTTAAATGCAGAGGGTGCTGAGATCCTATGTGAAATAACAGAGCTACAAAATTGATCCTGGATCCCTGGATCAACATGTGAAGAACAGTCACCTGGCAACTAGGAATCTGCATTGAATTATTCCTTGAGTCAGAACTAGAACTCTATTGTGTTTAGCCTATAAAATAACAAAGTGGATTTGTAACAGCAGTTACTTGTATCTCAATTAAGACATGTTAATACATGTGACCTCTATAACAGGAACAAAAGTCACCAAGATAGAATAACCTGATAGGAAATGTCAACAAAATGAAATGCAATAGTGTAAGTGAAAAAGAAAAAAAGAATTTGATGCCAAAACAAAGTATAAGAAAAAAAGTGTAAATAATATTATTGAAATATCCACTGGGAATAGAAAAAGAGAGAGAGAGAGAGAGAGAGAGAGAGAGAGAGAGAGAGAGAGAGAGGCACCTGGGTGGCTCAGTGGGTAAAGCATCCAACTCTTGATTTCAGCTCAGGTCATGATCTCATGGTTCATGACACTGAGCCCCATGCTTGAGATTCTCTCTCTCCCTCTCTCTGCCACTCCCCAGCTCATGTTCTCTCTCTCCCTCTCTCTGTCTCAAAAGAAATAAACTTTAAAAAAGAGAGAGATAGAAAGAGGCAGTATTGAATAACCAATAAACTAGAGATGACCTAGAGGGAATCAGGCTAAGTGAAATAAGTCAGACACAGAAAGACAAATACCACATGATTTCACTTATATGTAGAATCTAAAAAGACAAAATAAATTAACAAACAACAAAAGAGAAACATAAAGAACAAACTAGCAATTGCTGGAGGAGAGGGTGGTAGAGGGATGGGCAATATAGGTGAAGGGGATTTTTAAATATAAACTTCCAGTTATAATATAAATAAGTCATGGGGATGCAAAGTATAGAATAGGTAATATATTCAATAATTTTGTAATAACTATGTATAGTGACAAATGGTGAGCATTTCATAAGGTAAATATTAGAATCACTATGTACACATGAAACTAACATATATTATATTAATATTTTAATATTTTGCACTAATGTATAATTATTAAAATTACATAAAATATATATTATATTCATATCATTAACTAAACTATATAATATAATTTAAATTACATAAATAAAAATATATAATAATTATGTTATATATTTTATAATATTATGTAATAATTATATACTCATTAAAAATTTTAATAATATTAAAATTGATTAAAAAGAGAGTGGTCTTTCTTTTTTTTTTTTTGACAGTCGTCTTTCCGAATGCAGAAGAAAGGGTAAAGAAACTAAACAACACTTGAAAGCAATGAGAAAGAATATTATTATTGAAGGCAGTGAACAGAATAGGGATTATAAGACATTCTAAGAAAGAGGACCAGAATCACTCAAACAAAAAAACTACTAAAGATATAACTGAAGAAAACTTCCAGAGCAGAAAAACAGCCCACGTATGCAAATTATTTCAGATAGAATTAATGGAATGAGATGTACATGGAGACACATTCTGGCAATATATTTGAATTACAGTGATGAAAAAAATTAAGCATGGGGAGGAGAAAATAATAGGTTATCTACAAAGGAATAAATATAATGGTGGTTTTATGTTTCTCCTCTTTGAGATGAAATGTTAGAAGACAACAGAGCAACAAACAATGAGTACTATCAGAAAAAACATACATCTGAAAGAAAAATCACCCCCTTTTCTTCTCTATACCATACTGTCTTATTTAATATTATAATAATTACTTCATAGGTGATTATTCAATAGACAACATATGTACAGACAATATATGCTACATTTTCAGTTTAGTCTTATAAAGCTAGTACCTATTCTCACAAAGTATTTTTCATTTGTTAATAATTTTCTAATTACAGAAATACTAGATGTCAATATATTTCTTTACCTGGTTGATATTTCAAGAACACAATTAATCTATTGTTATTAATAAATCATTAGCAAAATGAGGATGCCAGTGCTTCTTTCTGATCCTCTCAAGTTAAGGGAATATGTTAATAAGACAAACCTGACATTACATAATAAAACTTCTTCAAAATCTCCCTCTGAAATTGATATCTATGGCTCAAATTGAGTGTGTCCCACATTTCTGACAGCTTACTATGGGAAAACAATATTGTTCTTAGTTAACAAAAGTAGCCATGGATATATAATAACAAGATTTTCACTGCAAATTTGATGTAAATAATGCAAGCCAAACAGCATTCAGTATCCTGGAATATCTGAGGAAATTAAGGAGTTTCAGAAACAAATTTACATTACTAGATGCTATATGTTAAATCTAATGAAAATGTAAATTAAGAAGCATCTCCTTCATGCAAAGATAAATATTTTGGTGAACTGATTATATAAAACTTTTATAATGTATAAGAAGTAATTTATAAAAATTAGTACTTATATTACTTTGGTAGAATTACTTCTAAATGAAAATTAATATATTTTTACAAATCATGGCACATATTTGTTGAAATATTTTGTCCATTTCCAAACAGAAAACCTGAAGTCATATTACCCCATTCCAGATTTTCAATCAGTGCTTATCACATAGAACCTTAATCCAATCCAGTGGTCACACTTCCTCACTATAGTATGCTAGAACTCAAACAATCGTAACAGAAATTTTTCTTTTTTAAAGTTTTAATTTTAATTCCAGTTAGTTAACATGCAGTATTATATTAGTTTCAACTGTACAATATATTCCTAATAGAATTTTAATACAGTAAAGCTACACTAATGCTTAAAGCTGAGATTCAAATTGATTTTTTTTTCTCTGGTTCCAACATAAGATTTGGAGACAGGCATCACTGGGCTTAAAACACAATTCCACAAATTTCATGATGCTAGGCAAGCTATTTTACCTCTTTGAGCCTCAATTCCTTCATCTATTAAATAAAAATGATACTACTTAACTCAGTGTTTGTGAAAATTTATAGTATCTACAAGGCATCTAAGAAGAGATCCATAAGGTGCATGGTAAACACTTAATAAACTTACATTTATTATTTTAATAAATAATATAAGAATTAGAATTGCAAAATTCTCTATTCTGTATCTTTCTTAGAAAAGACTAAGGAAATGTTTCCATGTAAAAATATCACAATTAATCTACCAAACCATGAATTTCATTTGTGTCTTTCATTTTTGTTACCGGATCTCTAAATGGGACACTTTCCATAAATATACAACAATTCTTTAAGTAAAATAATTTTAACAATGACAATAAAAACCCAAAGTCAGTATAAAAGTAAGTTAAATCAAAACACCCATCAAGCAGACCCTCCTAAAGTCAGGTGTTACAGAAGTCAACAAAACTGGTCTCATTCCTATTGTAATTTTCTTGTTCTTAAAAAGAATTAGCTCCTTGAGAACAGGAACTCTATTGTGTATATCCCTTATGCCTCATGTTTAGACAATACCTAGCACACAGAGGCATTTAATACATGTTTATTGAATTAATGAACTGAAAATTTACTTTTAAATGGCTTACAGAGATGGTTTATATAAATTACATGACTATAACTTACAATACTAATGTACAAAAAATGATAACAGCTAACATTTATTGAGTGCTTTCTATACACTGGTTACTATGTCAATCATTTCACATATATTGTCTCATTTAATACAATAAATCTATGAAACAGACAATATTACTATCATCATTTTACAGATAAGGAATTGGAGTTATCAAGACAATTGGCATTTAATTGTCCCAGTTATTAGGCCAATTATTTAACTGGCCCAAGGGCATACAAATGAATCAAAATTTGAACTCAAGAACCCATAGGAATAACCACTATACTGCAGCTACCTCATTCAGTTTAGGTATAGTAGACAGAACCCATACTTAGAATAAGAATCTGTTGATTGTTGGTCTCTGCCACTAATATGTTTTCTGAACTTACACAAGCTCCTCTAAGCTTCAGTTGCCTCATTTGTAAGAGAGAAATAAAGATACTTATTTCAGAACTATGAAAACAACAACACAATTTGAAAAACAAAGAATATAACGCATATGAATGTACTTCACAAACTGTATATTTTTAGATATTGCTAAGGAAGCATTCTTTTCTCATCATATGCAGATTTATCCTTAAAATCTATTAAATTACAGGGAGGGGAAAAAAAGCATAATTATAAGAAAATAATAGTATAGAATATACTTTTGCAGACCTGGTAGCAAAAAATTTCCATTCAGGAACAGTTAAATAACAAAACTTTTAAATCTGCACAACTCTTTAAAAAGTTTTGAAGAGTTTTCCACTCAACATTAATAGAAAAATACCTCATTCCAATTTAGTGATACCAAATTGAACTACAAATAAAAGCAAAAATTCCTTACGTTTGTACACATAATAGTTCTTTAATTTTTTGAATGTTTATTTTTGAGAGAGAGAGAGAGAATGTGAGTAGGGAAGGGGCAGAGAGAGAGGGAGACACAGAAGCTGAAACAGGCTCCAGGCTCTGAGCTATCAGCACAGAGCCTGATGCAGGGCTAGAATTCACAAACAGCGAGATTGTGACCTGAGCCAAAGGTGGACCTGAGCCGAAGATGGATTCTTAACCCACTGAGCCACCCAGGCACTGCCCCAATAGTTCTTTTAACTATATTACTTCATTAGTGTAACTCTTCAAGATCAAGAATATCTGTGAGATTTGACAAAAAGAATGAAGGGGGAAAAAAAAGAATAAAGTTGTGGAAGACAAAGACATGGGTTTTTAACCTGCTCTGCCCTTTACTCTAAGTGGCCTTGAACAAGTTATTCCACCATTCTGAGTTTCTTTATCTGTTAAATCGGAGTAAAATTAGTAATACTGAAGATGCAATGACATAATTTTTATCAGGAATATTATAGACCAAAGCCCATTTTAGGGATTCAATAGTGGTAATAGTTAAATATAGCTGAGTAAACTGAAGCTCCAACTAGTCATAAAACTTGTTCAAGGTCACACAATTAGTGTACAAAAGAAACAGGACTAGCCTTTATATACTTTAATTCTTACTCCAACATTTTTTAATTTTGTCATCAAGTATGTAATTTTCTTTCTTTATCAGAAAGAACTATAAAATACTTATCCCACCTAAGAAACTGTTTAATTTTATCTCCTATGAGATAAACCTAATTCATACAGGCTGTTATTTACCAAAAGATGTCTAAAAAAGCTGATTTTATACTGGAATGCTCATCTCAGAAAACAAGCAATAGAAGTAGAAATAATTGTCCAGTCAATCTCTGGCTTGCTTATTATGGCAGAAATAAATTGAACTCTGCTCTAGCTTTTTGACATGTAATTTTGATACTAATAGGTTCACATCCATTTCTCTCCCTTTTACCTACTAACAGGAAATATTTTGTAATGGTGTGTCAGAAATCTATTGGTAACTGCCTTATGTTTCCCTTAAACAGAAAGCTACTATCTATACTCACATCACCAGTTGTCGACAGTTTACTGTAATGAGGGACACAGCACCAAAATGGCTCTGCTATGAAAATAAGATGCTCTGACCTAAAATCTCACCCCTGTGTTGACTAGAAACACAATAATGAGTCCCTATGCTCAGGAATCTGGGCCTGAACCTCAGTCTTTCCAAGATAGCAACCAAAATGTACATTGTTTCCCTTATGATATTAACAGGTAAGGAGGAAAGCAGAGTTTATTTTGTTACACATAGTTGAGTGTCTTAGATTTCGTTTTGGGTTTTAGTTTTTTTTTTTAGATTAAGGAAAAATAGGTTTGGACTTTAGGAAATTTTAATAGTATTACAAGTCAGGGATATGTTGGGGTAGATGGTGCTAGTGTCATCCATCATCTTTTTATCAGAGTGGTGCTGGGTTAGATTCCCTCATTTGCACTGGAAAACTACAATCAAGGCAATGGAGATATAAATATTAAATAAGATATTATCTCTGCTCTCAAGTATCTCTCTAATCAGGTATGAATGTAATGAGAATGACAGATAATGCAACATAGTGTGCTGAGAGGATGGGCATCTAACTGGAAGATGAATGCAAAATGATCAATAAATGAGGATAGAATCCTTGAATACATACAAAGGGAGCTATATGAGCAAAAGCAATGGAAGATGAAAACCCTGACATAGAGAAATAAAGGTATTACAATACAGTTAAAACCTAGCGGGAGAAGGGAAATCTAAGGGTAGAAAGGTACAGAGAGGCCAACTCATGAAGGATCTTGTATATTATTTTGAGGAGCTCGGGCTTTAATGTGAGGACTGATTTGAAGCTGGTAAGTGGCCTGATCACATGTGTGTTGAAAGAAGTTTTCACCTCATATAGTGAAAAGAATTTCAAACGTCAGCATGTGGACTAATCCACATGATCATTGGCCCACAACCCCAAAATGTAAAGTATGGTATTGTATTTATATATTAATATGCACTGAAAAGAAACCACCTTTTTTGTTCATTTAACTGTTCTAAGTAAGTGTTCTCTGAGCTATAAATGGCATCTTGCTGAATCTATGTGCTTCAAAAATTGCCAAGAGAAACAAAGGGAGGGGAGAGTAAAGAAAACAGTGATTGACTGCTTATTTACCACATATGAGACACTGCATTAAGTACTCTGAATATATTATCATTTAATCTTCTCAGTGAGGTAAGTCTTATTACATCCAGTTTATAGATATATAAACCAAGACTCAGAGGAATTAAATTACCCACAAATACACCAAATACACAGCTATAGTTAAGATCTATACCCAAGGATATCAATCTCCAAGGCTTTTTCTCAATATACCATTCTACCTTCCTGGAAAAAAGGAAAGGGAAGAGTGCAAGTTAAGGAAGGTGCTGTAGAATCCTATAAAATACAGGAATATACAGACAATAGTGTTGCTCTTATCTATAGCAACTATTTTCATTTAAATACAATGGAAGAGATTTCTGGATAGGGCACTGTGAAGAGGTAACTGAATCTTCTCTGCAGAGAAACAAGTACTAAACTAAACAAAGTTGTCCAAAACAGTAATTTCAGGTCTCAGGAAATTGAGCAAAGGAAGACAACAAAATGAGAATCATTTATTCTTGAAAAGCTTTTAAAGCTTTGGATAAGAATAACAGGAATCTGCAGCCTTCCTGCATGGGGCTATTCCTATTCCACTCCCACCTCCACAGATGAAGTTACAGTTGTTTCATCAATGTGGTGATGACAACGAAAATCATCAGCTTTGCTACCAGAGAGACAGATATGTGTTGGGATACAGTGGCAAAAGGCCACAGCTTTGTCAGCTAAAAGTAGTAAACTTAGTAGAAAATGAATGAGGAAAAAACCTATCTGGTCTGAAGTTGCAGCTCCAACTATGGCTATCATGGAACAGTCAGACATTTAAAGAGATCCTGGAAATTAAAAAGTCATTGGAAGACTGAAATAAACTTGCCATATGTTCTCTGTGGCTTACATGGAAATTATGAACATGGATTAGGAAACCTGAGAGATCCTAGCAAAAAATAAAATCCAAGATAGACTTCAGAACTAGCTGCAGCTATGAATGGATTCCCCAACCATCACACTAATCCAATGGCGAGATGGTAGAAGCCTTAATGGCTTTGAGGTATTTGAGAACAAATACGGCACAAATCACTGGCTGACAGCTAAGCAATGAAAACAGAGACATGACTTACAGAAATCCAGGTGAAATAATAAAATTAATATATAATACAGCTAAAGCAGTCCTTAAAGTGAAATTTATAGCTTAAAATGCTTTATTAATTAATTCAATGGAGGGAAGCCTTTCAAAATATATGTATATCAAATCATTATGTTGTATACTTTAAATGTCTTATAATTCTTTCAACTATACCTCAGTAAAATTGTGAAAAATGCTTTATTACAAAACAAGAAATCTTACATCAATAATCTAATCTACTCCAAGAAGCTAGCAAAGAATAAAAAATCCAAAAAACTAGCAAATCAAACACACAGTAAGCAGATTATAGAAAATAATAAAGATTTGACTAGAAATCAATAAAACAGAAAACAGAAAAACTATAAAACCGATAAAACCAAAATGTGACTGTTTGAAAAGATCAAGAAATTTTATAGAGTTTTAACTAGACACTAACTGAGAAGGAAAAATGAAATATACATATTTCCAAAATAAGTAATGAGAGCTGGAACATCACTACTGACTTTAAGAAAGGACAAAAAGTTCACCACTTACTCCAATTTACGTAGTCAATTTCACCACTCATTTCTATAGTATTTAATGGTCTCCAGCCCAGCCACTGGGCTCTAAAGTATCATTTTCCTTAATACAGTTCCAACGAGTTGGAGTAAGTCATGCCTTAAGTATTACCCTAACTGTAACTTCTATCTCCCTATCAAATTTAAAGGGATTTCTTTTCAGAAATCAATAAACTTTAACAATTATTCAGTGAATATTTACAGAGTACCTAATTTGGCTAGGTATTCTGTTAACTGTTGCAGACATTATAATGAACAAAATAGCCTCTGCCTATAAAACAGAGCCCACAGTGCAGTGAGAGATATACAGGCATAAACAAATAAACACGACCATTGCTGTAAAATGCTATGGAAGAGAAAAAATCGTTAATTCTTCTGGAACAGAGGCCAAAAGATGGTATCATGAGCTAGCATTTGAATGAAGACTGATTGATGATCACCTTAATGATCATATGACAAGAAGGAACAGAAAAGAATTTCAGGAAGAGGGGCAATCCTTTGCAGAAGAAACATAAGTGTGTTTAACCCAAGTCTGTTTCCATTACTGCTCATAAAGCTCTAATAGGTGGAATATAAAGCAATCCCATCAGTGATCTATAAGCATCCATAAAATGAAAAGCAGTTTTACCTTTTTAGAACTCTGTTTAAAATCTTAGGGGGAAAAAAAAGAAACAAACCAAGGAACATACTTTTAGCTATAGGGAACAAACTTATGGTTACCAGAGTGGAGGTTGGGGGGATGGATTAAATAGGTGAGGGGGCTGAGGAGTGCATTTGTTATGATGACCACTGAGTGTTATATGTAAGTGATGAATCACTACATTGTACACCTGAAACTAATATTACGCTGTACATTAACTGGAATTTAAATAAAAACTAAGAAACAAAAAAATCTTAGAACAACACCAGCCTTAGGGTAAACTGAGGCTAAACCAATAACCTCACTTGTTGACAATCTCCTATGATTAAAAGCATCTGCTTGAAAAGACCTAGCAAGTAGTCTGCTTGCTCCAAATCCCACACTCCAGCACTCTGGCATGACAGCCCTTCTCAGTCAAACCTGCATCAGTCTCAGTGTGGCAAGACCCTCACCCAGAAGCTCAGTGCAGGCACCCGACACATCATGTCCCTAAATTTTGGAGTTTTAAAAGCAAGCAGGCTTGGCTAGGATAGAGGCCAAAGTATCCTGTACTGCTCTTGGAGAGACATTGTGAAGACAGTGATCTGAAAAATGCTTAGGACACACACACAGAGATTATTCATTCTTCTGGGAGTGCTTCCCTGAGAGCACCAAGAATGGAGACCCTTCTTCAGGGACAAAGGAGTTTGCTGGCACCATTTCCCTTCCTTGCTCTTCAGCATAAACCAGTTTGAGTAAACAACACAGCATCAACACTGGCTATCTAATCTGCTCACACCAAGTCCTAACACCTTGTCCTCTGATAATACTTCCCTTTTTGGGAAAGTGCAGCTAAATCTAAGCATAGTGGGCCTCCTCCCCAGAAGACCAACAGAAACCCCTGCACACGTCTCCTGACTAGGTTCAACAAGGCTTCACATCTAGTGGATGTAGAAGTCTCATTTAATGAGCAGACGAGAGCACACCTCATTAAAAATTACCACACTGTGGCAAAAGTCCAAGCACTGCCCAACACAAGTAAGAGGAACATCTGCAGATGAATGGCCTGAAAGAGAAGTCAAAACACAGCAACAGTGTGCAGACAGCACACACCAGAGACACTCCCTGATGCCAGGTTCTGGACACTACATGACTTCTTCATAAAGCTATTGCTCTCAGGAACAGGAAACATAACAGGCTTTTCTAAAACAAAGAAGACAGAGATTTGGACAAAATGAGAAGATAAAGGAAATCATCCCAAAGAAAGAACAAGATAAAGTCATGACCAGAGATCTAATAGAAACAGATATAAGTAATATGTTATGGAGAATTTATTATTATTATTTTTTAATGTATATTTATTTTGAGATAGAGATATAGAGAACAAGCAAGGGAGGGGCAGAGACAGTGATACAGAGAATCCAAAGCAGGCTGGGTGCTGTCAGCACATGCACGGCTCAAACTCACAAACTGTGAAATCGTAACCTGACCCGAAATCAAGAGTCAGACACTTAACCGACTAAGCCACCCTGGCACCCCTGTGGTGGAGAATTTAAAACAACAATCATAAGGATACTCACTGGGCTCGAGGAAAGAATGGAAGACTTCAGGGAGAACCCCACCACAGAGATAAAAGAGTTACAAAACCATCACTCAGTAATGAAAAATGCAATATCTGAGATTCTAAACTGGCTGGATGTAATGACCACAAGGATGAAAGAAGTAGTGGAATGAATAAGTGATGCAGAAGATAGAATTATGTTAAATAGTGAAGCTAAACAAAAGAGAAAAAGAAGAATGATGGATCACAAGAGTAGACCTAAGGAACTCAGTGACTCCATCAAACATAATAACATTCATATCATAGAAGTCCCAGAAGAAGAGAGAAAAGGGGGGCAGAAGGTTTATGTGAGGAAATAATAGCTGAAAAAGTCCCTAATATGGGGAAGGAAACAGACATCAGGATCCAGGAGGCACAGAGAACTCCCATTGGTCAAAGAAAAAGCATGCCAACACCAAGATATTATAATTAAATTTACAAAATATACCAATAAGGAAAAAATCTTAAAAGCAGGAAGACAAAAGAAGTCCTTAACTTACAAGGGAAGACCCATAAGGGTACCAACAAATCTCTCCACAGAAACATGGCAGGTCAGAAGGGAGTGACATGACATATTCGGTGTGCTGAATGGGAAGAATCTTCAGCTGAGAATACTTTACACAGCAAGCCTATCACTCAAAATACTAGACACAATAAAGAGTTCTCCAGATAAACAAAAACCAAAAGAGTTCATGACCACTAAACAAGACATGGAAGAAATATGAAAGGTACTCTGAATGGAAAGGAAAGACCAAAAGTGATAAAGACTAGAAAGGAACAGAGAAAATCTCTAAAACAACAACAAAACAAGGAATAAAATGGCACTAAATACATATATATCAATAATTACTCTGAATGTAAATGGACTAAACACTCCAATAAAAAGACATGGGGGTGGGGGGTCATAATGGATAAAAAAATAAAAGACCCATCTATATGCTGCCAAGAGACTCATTTTAGACCTAAAGACACCTGCAGGTTAAAAGTGAGATGGAAAACATTTATCATGCAAATGGAAGTCAAAAGAAAGCCAGAATAGCCATACTCATATCAGGCAAACTAGATTTTAAACCAAGGACAGTAACAAGGGATAAAGGTAGATACCAAATCATAATAAACGGGACTATTCGACAAAAGATCTCACAACTGTATATATTTATTCCCCCAACAAGAGAATGCCCAAATATATAAATCAACTAATAAACATAAAGTAACTCATTGATAACAATACAATATATTAGGGGACTTTAACACCACACTTACATCAATGGACAGATCATCTAAGCATACAAACAAGGAAACAATGACTTTGAATGATACACTAGATGAGAGAGACATAACAGATCTATTCAGAACATTTTATTCTAAAGAAGGAGAAGGCACATTCTTTTCAACCACACATGAGACATTCTCCAGAACAGATCACATACTAGGTCAATAATCAGGCCTTAAAAGTACAAATCAACTGAGATAATACCATGGATGTTTTCTGACCACGCCCTATGAAACATGAAGTCAACCACAAGAAAATATTCAGAAAGACAACAAATACATGGAGGTTAAACAACATGCTACTACAGAATGAATGGGTCAAACAGGAAATCAAAGAAGAAATAAAAAAGACATGGAAACAAATGAAAATGAAAACATGACAGTCCAAAATCTTTGAGATGCAGCAAAAGCAGTCCTAAGAGGGAAGTGTATAACAATACAGGCATACCTGAAGAAGCAAGAAAACTCTCAAATAAACTACAGAAACATACCTAATGGAGATAAACAAAAAAAAAATAAACAAAGCCTAAAGCCAGCAGAAGAAGGGAAATAATAAATATTAGAGCACAAATAAATAATATAGAAATATATTAAAAAAAAAACAGAACAAATCAGTGAAACCAGGAGCAGGTTCTTTCAAAAAATTGAAAAAATTGATAAACCCTTAGCCAGATTTACCAAAAAGAAGTGAGAAAGGACCCAAATAAGTAAAATCACAAGTGAGAAAGGAGAAATAACAACCAACACCATAGAAATACAAACAATTATAAGATTATATTATGAAAAATTAGATGCCAAAAAATTGGACAATCTGGAAAGATGGATAAATTCCTAGAAACATATAAACTACCAAGCTGAAACAGGAAAAAATAGAAAACTTGAACAGACTGATAACCTGCCAACAAACTGAATCACTAATCAAAAAATTCCCAACAAACAAAGGTCTAAGGGACAGATGGCTACACACAGGAATCCTATGAAACATTTAAAGAAGATGTAATACCCATTCTTCTCAAACTATTCAAAAGTAAAGAAATGGTAGGAAAAATCCCAAATTCACTCTATGAGGTTAGCATTACCCTGATACCAAAACCAGACAAAGACTCCACTAAAAAAAGAAAACTACAGGCCAACATTGCTGATGAACATGGATGCAAAAATTCTCAAAGAAATACTAGCAAACAGAATCCAACAGTACATTAAAAGAGTCACTCAAGTGAGACTTATACCTGGGATACAAGGGTCATTCAATATTCACAAATCAATCAACATGATACACGACATTAATAAAAAAAAAAAAAGGATCAGAGGTGCAGAAATGAGCAGAGGACATGAATAGACACTTCTCTAAAGAAAACATCCAGATGGTCAACAGGCATATGAAAAGATGCTCAACGTCACTCCTCATTAGGGAAATACAAATCAAAACCACACTGAGATGTCACCTCATGCCAGTCAGAGTGGCTAAAATGAACAAATCAGGAGACTATAGATGCTGGAGAGGATGTGGAGAAACAGGAACCCTCTTGCACTGTTGGTGGGAATGCAAACTGGTGCAGCCACTCTGGAAAAGTGTGAAGGTTCCTCACAAAATTAAAAATAGATCTACCCTCTGACCCAGAAATAGCACTGCTAGGAATTTACCCAAGGGATACAGGAGTGCTGATGCATAGGGGCACTTGTACCCCAATGTTCATAGCAGCAGTTTCAACAATAGCCAAATTATGGAAAAAGCCTAAATGTCCATCAACTGATGAATGGATAAAGAAATTGTGGTTTACATACACAATGGAATACTACGTGGCAATGAGAAAGAATGAAGTATGGCCTTTTGTAGCAACATGGATGGAACTGGAGAGTGTGATGTTAAGTGAAATAAGCCATACAGAGAAAGACAGATACCATATGGTTTCCCTCTTATGTGGATCCTGAGAAACTTAACAGAAACCCATGGGGGAGGGGAAGGAAAAAATAAAAGAGGTTAGAGTGGTAGAGAGCCAAAGCATAAGAGACTCTTAAAAACTGAGAATAAACTGAGGGTTGATGGGGGGTGGGGGGGGAGGGTAGGTGATGGGCATTGAAGAGGGCATCTTTTGGGATGAGCACTGGGTGTTGTATGGAAACCAATTTGACAATAAATTTCATATATTAAATAAATAAATTAATTAATTAATTAATTAATTAAAAATAAAAGGATCAGAACTATATGATCCTCTGGATAGATGCAGGAAAAGCATTTGACAAAGTACAGCATCCATTCTTGAATTAAAAAACCTCAAGAAAGTAGGGATGGATGGAACATACATCAATATCATAAAGACCATATAAGAAAAACCCAAAGCTATTGTCATCCTCAATGGGCAAAAACTAAGAGGTTTTCCAATGTAGTCAGGAACAAGACAGGGATGTCCACTCTCACCACTGTTATTTAACAACACACTGGAAATCCTGTCATCAGCAATTAGAAAACGAAAAGAAATAAAATGTATCCAAATTGGCAAGGAAGAAGTCACACTTTAACTGTTTGCAGATAACATGATACTCGATATCAAAAACCCAAAAGACTCCATGGAAATATTGCTAGAACTGATACACAAATTCATTAAAGTTGGAAGATATAAAATTAACATACAGAAATCTGTTGCATTTCTATACACCAAGAGTAAAGCAGCTGGAAGAGAAATCAAGGAACCAATCCCATTTACAATTGCTACCAAACCCCATAAGATACCTAGGAAAAAACCTAACCAAAGAGCCAAAATATCTGTACACTGAAAACTATAAACACTGATGAAGGAAAATGAAGATGACACAAAGAAATGAGGAAAAAAAATTCCATGTTCATGGATTGGAAGAACAAACATTGTTAAAATATTTATACTACCCAAAACAATCCACACATTTAATGCCATTCCTATCAAAATACCATGTTTTTCACAGAAGTAGAACAAACAAATCTAAATTTGTATGGAAGCACAAATAGCCAAGGCAAATGTGAAAGGAAAAGGAAAAAGCAAATGTGAAAAGGAAAAGAAAAGCTGGGGGTATCACAATTCCGGACATCAAATTGTATTACAAATCTGTAGTCATCTAGACAGTATGGTACTGCACAAAAACAGACACATAGATCAATGAAACAGAATAGAAAACCCCAAAATGGACCCAAACCTGCATGGATAATCAATCTTTGACAAAGCAAGAAAGAATATCCAGTAGGAAAAAGACAGTCACTTCAAGAAATGCTGTTGAGAAAACTGGACAGCAACATGCAAAAAAATGAAACTGGACCATTCACAAAAATAAATTCACAATGGATGAAAGATCCAAATGTGAGATAGGAAACCATCAAAATCCTGGAAGAGAACACAAGCAGTGACTTCTTTGATATCAGCCATAGCAGCTTTTTTCTAGATATTCTGTTTCCTGAGGCAAGAGAAACAAAAGCAAAAATGAACTCTTAGGACTTCATCAAGATTAAAAGCTTCTGCACAGAAAAGGAAACAAACAGCAAGACTTAAGCCTCTTAAGTAAGTATAGAGAAAAAACTGACGTGAGTTGGATGGAGTAATGGGTTAAACAGGTGATAGCTATTAAGGAGGGCACTTGTTGTGAAGAGCACCTGTTGTTGCATATAAGTCATGAATCACTAAACTCTATACCTGAAATTAATTTTACACTTTATGGGCACTAACTGGAATTTATTTTTTTAAGTTTATTTATTTATTTTGAGAGAGAGCGAGCAGGATAGGGGCAGAGAGGGAGAGAGAAAATCCTAAGCAGGCTCCACACCGTCAGCACAGAGTCCAAAGTGTGGCTCAGACTCACAAACCATGAAATCATGACATGAGCCAAAGTCAAGACTCTGACACTAAAGTGACTGGGCCACCCAGTCGCCCCTTAACTAACTGGAACTTAAATAAAAACTTGAAAAATAATAAAACAAAGTAAAAAATAAAAATAAAAAATAAAAGGCATAGCATGAACCTATTCTATTTTCTTCTCTCACAGAATGAATCAAATAAAAAGCAGATCTTCAGTTCAACTTTTCCAACCCCCAACCCCAGCTTGCCATTTCTCCTCTAAACAAAACTGGCCCAGTGGAAAAGAAAGACCGATATAAAGATTAGAGGAGAGAGACAGAGATAGAGATAGAGATAGAGATAGAGATAGAGATAGAGATAGAGATAGAGAGACAGATATAGATATAAATTTTCAACCATCCTCAATTTGGCATTACTTCAGGCTGATGAGACAGAAGGAAAAATCATTAGCTGGTAACAGCCTAACTATCTATCTACATCTGCAGACTACGATTTTCCAAAAAAAGAACTAAATCACCATTAAACGGTACAATTACAGTCTTTGAAAGATAGTGAGGTGTCACTGCTAGATTTGATTAATCACAACTTGATACAATGAAAATATGTCAAGCAGTAACAAAACAAGATGTCAAGTCACAACAAAAGTGCAGCACATGCAGTTAATATCATGATCTTCCTTACTCCATACTGATTTTGTTTATGACATTTATAATGAGCTTTTGACATGTGAGTGATAGCTACACCAAGATAAGAAATTAGAACACCTGGGTAGTACCTTTTCTTAAGCAATAGGCACTGCTAAAACTAGAATTAAAAATTATTGGAAACTAAAATGTTTTAAATGTCTCAGCAAAGTTTCATGCCTGAGGTGTGGAAGGTGGAAGTCCCTATGGATCATCTAATCCATTGATTTTCATTCTGTTTTCTACCAAAGAGACAGGACAGTCTCTGGCAGGCCATTCCTAGAAGGGCCCCAGCTGAAATAACCACTCTTGAAAGGAGGCTACATTGTTGGCATCTTTTCATAAGTCAGTTAGAAAAATCATTAAAAAAAAAGAAATTTTAAATTTAAATATCAGGAAACAGTTGTAAGCCCACCCCATGGAGTCCACATCTTGCCTCAAACAAAAGGTCGTGAAAAGCTATCTTAGTTGCCCTATCCAAGAAATGGGCCGGCTTGTAGATTACTGTAGCAATGATTCTTAACATCACAACTGTAACTACTAACGGGAGAGAATATATCCAGTACTCCACAGGAAGGAAGATTTGAAGAGCATACTCCAGGATGTATCCTCCTTCCAGTTCAGCACCACTAATTTAAATAAATCACCTAATTTTAGAAATTAAGAAACTGAGGTCTAGAAACAGGAAGTGATTTACACAAAATCCTACCCCATATTAGTGGCGATCTAGCTAAGGGCCCAAGTTCCTTGATTGCAAGTTAGCTATGAGTACTGCCACTAATAATAAACCCTACACAGCTATAGTACTGGCTGGTTTACAAAACATTTTCTAAATTCATTATCTCATTTGATGCACATAATAATCCTAAGGGGTAGGCACGCTAAGGATTATTATTCCTATTTTGTAGATGAGAAAGCAAAGATCCAGAAAGGTAAAATGACTTATCTTAGGTCACATGGATACTTTGGAATTGACAGACTTGAACTACAGTATTTTTGATCCTAAATTCATTCTTGTTATCAAGCCACTCCATTAATAAATCTAGACTTAATAATTTTCTATCAGATAGTGCTATTTTCATTCTCAAGATGCAGGGGTCTCAATCTAGGGTCCAGTCTATATTCATCACCTTTTAGAGGATGATCAGGTATTGTAGCATGAGGTAACTTCATTGAGGCATATACAGTCTGAAATTTGCCCAAATCTTCAATTTTCTCTTCAACCTGGCCTAAATACAAGTCAGGTATCGATCTGAGGTAATCTCATGAAGAAGATGATTTAGAGATCTGTTTATTCGTAACCAATAGTAATCTCAAGTCTCAAAACTGTCAAAATTATTTTATTTACTGATGTGGTCATACAATGTACTCATCTCCTTTCTAAAATGGGAACACACATACAGGCTTTTTGTATTGCTGCTTGCTTTTTGTTCAGTTATTATTTTAACTGACCGCCACTAAGACTATACAAATAATTTGAAAATATTTATCTAACTTAATAATAAAATAATTATGTGTATTAAGCACATATCATACTTCAAACACAGATATGGGCATTTATACACTATTTCATTCATGATGTCCTCACAACAACCCTATATCTAGGTTTTATTAGTCACATTTTTGGATGGGGACACGAAGAAATATAGATATTGTAATAAAACTGAAATCTTAACTTAGAACCTAGTTAACTACAGTATCTTTGCTCTTTCCACTATGTAACATTACCTCCTACTAATAATAATAGCAAAATATACTTATGTCTAGCAATTAAGAAAATCATTAAGAATGTATGGTATATTGAGTGACGGCTGTTCTTGCAGCTGTGTCTTTTACTATTCTATCTACCTAGAATACCCTTCTTTCTTTTTTCATAGAACACCTACTATTCATCCTTTCAGACCAAGCTCAATAGCAACACTTTAGAAACAATTTCTTGTTACCTCTCAAAAGTGGCCATTGCTCTCTTCTCTGTGCTCAAGAAATACTCACATTGTTCTTTCTTGCAACTGATCTGAATTCCTTAAGGAGAGGAACCACGTATTTTCAATCTTTATAATTATAATGTCTACTCCAATGTCTACAGTAGGCAGGGTAAACAGGCAGGACTTCAGTAAATACCTGTGAAACACTAAAATTAAAAAGTGTTGTTTTATATAGTATAGAACAGGGCAAGATATCCATAACTCTTCCCTGTCATATCAAACATAGAGTCTACAGGGGCTCCATCTTTATGCATTCACTCATTCAACAAATACATACTGACTATCTACCATATGACATGCACTTTTCTAGAAACCAATGTTCAGTAATGAATAAAGCAGACAAAAGTTTCAACTTTCATAGAACTTACATTCTGGAATAAAGAGGCAGAAAATGAAACAAATATGTCAAATATAACTTATGTTATATCATTACAAAAATGAAGAAAAATAAAGCAACAGAACATGGAAATACTCAGAAGAACTGGAGTTTTAACTATGATGGTTAGTTAGGTTTCAGTAAGAAATTAAATTTGAGAAAAGATCTAAAGGAGATGAGAAAATATGCCATTAGGATATCTTAAGAAAAGCTTTCCTGTTACAGGAAGCAAAAAATACAAAGGTTCTGAGACAGAAACATAGTTAGAGTACACATTGTTGTGAGGGTGTTCCAGGAACAGCAAAGAAGCAAATGTGCCTGCACTGGAGTACATTACTGGAAGAGAAACAGGATATGAGGTCAGAGAGTTAACAGAGCTCTATCCATAGAGATCTGAGGCAGTTGTAAGGAACTGAAATTTTACCCAGCATGAGACAGGAAACCACTACATGATTTTGAGCAGGCGAGTGACACAATCTGTTGAGAGAGGATGAAAAAAAAGGCAACAGCAGAAATGGGAAAACCAGTTAGGAGACACTTCAATAATGTAGCCTAGAAAGAATTCTCTGGTGATTTTGACCAGGATAACAGCAGTAGAGATGATACATAATTAGATTGTGAATATATTTTGACAATGCAACAGACAAAATTTACTGCTGGATTTTGATATGGTGTATAAAGATAGAGAAAGGAATCCAGAATGCAGAGATGACTCCAGGATTTGGGCATGAGCAACTGAAAGAACTGAATTGCCATTAACTGAGATTGGATATATATAGGTTTTAGAATGAGTATCATGAACTCAATGTTAATCACTCTAAGTCATAAATACTTACAATAATCTAAATGGAGATATCAGGTTAGGTAAACAAGTCTGGACCTCAGAGACAAGGTCTCAGTTGAAGATACGAATTTGGGAGACTTTTAGAATGAAAATGGTGATGTATTTAAAGTGCAGTATTTAGGGGCGCCTGGGTGGCGCAGTCGATTAAGCATCCGACTTCAGCCAGGTCACGATCTCGCGGTCCGTGAGTTTGAGCCCCGCGTTGGGCTCTGGGCTGATGGCTCAGAGCCTGGAGCCTGTTTCTGATTCTGTGTCTCCCTCTCTCTCTGCCCTTCCCCCGTTCATGCTCTGTCTCTCTCTGTCCCAAAAATAAATAAACGTTGGAAAAAATAAATAAATAAAGTGCAGTATTTAAATGAAAACACCCAAGCAGCCCTGCACTACACAAAACTGGTTGAGGACCTGAAAACCTCACAGATTCCAACTGGAAAGGACCTGGGAAGAAGACAGGAGATTCCCAGAAGAATACATTTTAAATTATTTTTTCTGGAGGCCACTAAGATTGAGGTTAGTAATTCAAACATTTTAACGTGTCTTAATTTTGCTAACAATTAAAAGTTTGAGGGGTGCCTGGGTGGCTTAGTCCCTTAAGCATCCAATGCTTGATTTTGGCTCAGGTAACAATCTCACAGTTCATGAATTTGAGCACTGCATTGGGCTCTGCACTAACAGTGCAAGGCCTGCTTGGGAAGCTCTCTCTCCCTCTCTCTGCCCCTCCCCTGCTTGCACACTCTCTCCCTCCCTCCCTCCCTCTCTTGAAAGAAAGAAAGAAAGAAAGAAAGAAAGAAAGAAAGAAAGAAAGAAAGAAAGAAAGAAAGAAAGAAAAGAAAGAGAGAAAGAAAGGAAGAAACTCGTAATAATACAGTAATAGTAGGGGACTTTAACACCCCACTTACGCAATAGACAGATTATCTAAGGAGAGAATCAACAAGGAAACAATGGCTTTGAATGACACACTGAACCAGATCAGATGGGCTTCACAGATATATTCAGAACATTACATCCGAAAGCAGCAGAATACACATTCTTCTTGAGTGCTCATGGAACATTCTTCAGAAATGATCACATACTGGGTCAATAATCAGGCCTCAACAAATACAAAAAGGTAAATATCATACCCTGCATATTTTCAGACCACAATGCTATGAAACTAGAAATCGATCACAAGAAAAATTTTGGACAGACCGTAAATATCTAGAGATTAAAGAATATCCTATAAAAGAATGAATGGATTAAACAAATTAAAGGGAGAATTAGAAAGGACATGGAAGCCAATGGAAAGGAAAACACGACAGTTTAAAACCTCTGGGATGCAGCAAAGGGAGTCATAAGAGGGAAGTATATGGCAATATAGGCCTTCCTAAACACACAATCTAATGTGTCTCAAATACACAACCTAATCTTACCCTAAAGGAGCTAGAAAAAGAATAGCAAGTAAAGCCTAAAACCAGCAGCAGAAGAGAAATAACAAAGATTTGAGGAGAAATCAGTGCTATCAAAATAAAAAAAAACAGTAGAACAGATCAATGAAACCATGAGCTGGTTCTTAGATAGATTTAACAAAATTGGTAAACCCCTACCCAGATTTATCAAAAATGAAAAAAAAGAAAAACACCCTAATAAATAAAATCACAAATGAAAGAGGAGAGATCACAACCAACAGTGCTGAAATACAAACAATAATAAGAGAATATTATGAGCAATTATATGTCAACAAATTGGGCTATCTGGAAGAAATACACAAATTCCCAGAAACATATAAACTACCAAAACTGAAATAGGAAGAAATAGAAAATTTGAACAGACTCATAACCAATAAATAAATTGAATCAGTAGTAAAAAATCTCCAAAACAAGGGGCAGCTGGATGGCTCAGTGGGTTAAGCGTCTGACTTCGGCTGAGGTCATGATCTCACAGTCCGTGAGTTTGAATCCCACATCAGGCTTGTGCTGACAGTTCAAAGCCTAGAGCCTGGAGCCTGGTTTGGATTCTGTGCCTCCCTCTCTTTCTGCACCTCCCTCACTCACACTCTATCTTTCTCTCTCTCTCCCAAAAAAAACATTAAAAAAAAATCTCCCAACAGGGGTGCCTGAGTGGCTCAGTCAGTTGAACATCTGACTTCAGGTCAGGTCATGACCTCATGGTTCATGATTTCAAGCCCCAGGCTGGGCTTACTGCTATCAACACAAAGCCTTTGTCCCCTCTCTGCCCCTCTCTCACTCATGCTTTCTGTCTCAAAAATGAATAAACAGTTATATATTTTTAAAAAATCTCCCAACAAACATGAGTCCAGGGCCAGATGGCTTTCATTTGTAATCTTTTTTTAAAAATTTTTTTTAATATTTATTTTTGAGAGAGAAACAGCGTGAGTGGGAGAGAAGCAGAGAGAAAGGGAGACACAGAATTGGAAGCAGGCTCCAGGCTCTGAGCTGTCAGCAGAGAGCCCAATGAGGGGCTTTAACTCCCAAACTGTGAGATCATGACGTAAGCCAAACTGGGACACATAACTAACTGAGCCCCCGGAAGCCCTTTACGTGAGAATTCTACCTAACATTTGAAAAAGAGCTAATGCATATTCTTTTGAAGCTGTCCCAAAAAATATAAATGGAAGGAAAACTTCCAAACTCATTCTATGAGGCCAGCATTACTTTGATTCCAAAACCAGGAAAGACCGCACTAAAAAGGAGAATTACAGACCAATTTACCTGAAGAACATGGATGCAAAATTCTCAACAAGATAATAGCAAACCGGATCCAACAATTCATTAAGAGAATTATTCACCATGATCAAGTGGGATTTATTCCTGGGCCAGGGCTGGCTGAATATCTGCAAATCAATCAACATGACACATCACATTAATAAAAGAAAGGAAAAGAACCACATGATCCTCACAATAGATGCAGAAAAAGCATATGACAAAATACAGCTTCCCTTCCTGATAAAAATCCTCAAGAAAGTAGGGATAGAAGGAATATCACAAAGGCCATATATGAAACACCCACAGCTAATATCATTCTCAATGGGGAAAACTGAGAGCTTACCCCCTAAGGTCAGGAACATGACCGTGATGTCTACCCTCACCACTGTTGTTCAAGTTGGGGTTGGAAGTCCTAGCCTCAGCAATCAGACAACAGAAAGAAATAAAAGGCATCCAAATCAGCAAGGAAAAAGTCAAACATCCATTCTTTGCAGACAACATTATACTCTACATGAAAAGTCTCCGCCAAAAAACTGCTAGAACTAAAACATAAAGCCAGAAAAGTTGCAGGATATAAAATCAGTTGCATTTCTTTTTTTTAATGTTTCATTTATGTTTGAGAGAGAGAGTGTGAGTGGGGGAGGAGCAGAGAGAGGGGGTATAGAGGATCAGAAGCAGGCTCTGTGCTGACAGCAGCAAGCTCTATGTGGGGTTCCAACTCACAAGCTGCAAGATCATGACCTGAGCCAAAGTCAGACACTCATCCAACTAGCCATCCAGGCACCCCATCAGCTGTATTTCTAGATACCAATAATAAATCACCAGAAGGAGGAATCAAGGAATTGATCTCATTTACAATTGCACCAAAGGCCATAAAATATTTAGGAATAAACCTAACCAAAGAGGTAAAAGATCTGTACACCAAAAACTCTAAAAGCTTATGAAATAAATTAAGAAGACATGAAGAAATGGAAAAACATTCCATGCTCATGGATTGGAAGAACAAATATTGTTAAACAAAGCAATATACACATTCGATGCAATTCCTATCAAAATAACACCAGCATTCTTCAAAGAGCTAGATAAACAATCCTAAAATTTGTATGGAACCACAAAAGACCCCAAATAGCCAAAGTAAAGTTGAAAAAGAAAACCAAACTGGAGGCATCAAAATCCCAGACTTTAGCCTGTATTACAAAGCTGTAATCATCAAGACACTATGGTACTGGCATCAAAGCAGACACATAGATCAATGGAATAGACTAGAAAGCCCAGAAATGGACCCACAAATGTATGGCCAACTAATCTTTGACAAACAGGAAAGAGTATCCAATGGAAAAAAGACAGTCTCTTCTCAAATGGTGTTGGAAGAACTGGACAGCAACGTGCAGAAGAATGAGCCTGGACCACTTTCTTACACCAGACACAAAAATAAATTAAAAATGGTTGCAAGACTAAGTGTAAGACAGAAAGCCATCAACATCATTACAGGAGAAAACAGACATCAACCTCTTGACCTTGACCACAGCAACTTCTTACTTGACATGTCTCCAGAGGCAACGGAAACAAAAGCAAACATGAACTACTGGGACCTCATCAAGATAAAAGTCTTCTGCATAGTGAAGTAAATAGTCAGCAAAACTAAAAGGCAACCGATGGAATGGGAGAGGATATTTGCAAATGGCATATCAGATGAAGGGTTAGTATCCAAAATCTCTAAAGAACTTATCAAACCCGACACCTAAAAAACAAATAATCCAGTGAAGAAATGGGCAAAAGATATGAATAGACGCTTTTCCAAAAAAGACATCCAGATGGCTAACAGACACCCCCAATATCCCTAATATCATTCATCATGGTGAAATACAAATCAAAACCACAATGAGATACCACTTGACACTGGTCAGAGTGACTGAAATTAACAACTCAGGCAACAACAGATGTTGGTGAGGATGTGGAGGAGGAACACCTTTTGCACTGTTGGTGGAAGTGAAAACTGGTGTGGCTACTCTGGAAAACAGTATGGAGGTTCCTGAAAAAATTAAAAATAGAACTATTCTCTAACCCAGCAATTGCCATACTAGGTATTTGTCCAAAGGATACAGAAGTACTGATGCAAAGGGGCACATGAACCACAATTTTTATAGCAGTGATATCGACAATAACCAAAGTATGTAAAGAACCCAAGTGTCCATCAACTGACGAATGGGTAAAGAAAGCTGTGGTATATATAAATACATACAATGGAATATTACTTGGCAATCAAAAAGAGTGAAATCTTGGCATCTGCAACAACATGTATGGAACTGGAACTTAGCTTATTATGCTAAGCAAAATAAGCCAGGCAGAGAAAGAAAAATATTATATGATTTCACTTGTGTGTAATTTAAGAAAAAAACAGATAGACATAGGGGAAGGGAAGGAAAAATAAGACAAAAAGAGAGAGGGAGGCAAACCATAAGAGACTCTTGAATAGAACAAACTGAGGGTTGCTGGAGTGGTGTTGGGTGGTGGGACAGAATAAATGAGGGATGGGCCACTTGTTCGATGGGCCACTTGTTGGATGAGCACTGGGTGTTATATGTAAGTGATAAATCACTGTATTCAGCTCCTGAAACAATTATTACACTTTATGTTAACTAACATGGATTTAAACAAAATTTTTTTAAAAGACCTGAAAAGGGGCGCCTGGGTGGCTCAGTCGGTTAAGCGGCCGACTTCGGCTCAGGTCATGATCTCGCGGTCCGTGAGTTTGAGCCCCGTGTCGGGCTCTGTGCTGACAGCTCAGAGCCTGGAGCCTGTTTCAGATTCTTTGTCTCCCTCTCTCTGCCCCTCCCCTGTTCATGCTCTGTCTCTCCCTGTTTCAAAAATAAATAAACGTTAAAATAAATTTTTTTTAATAAATAAAAAAATTTTAAAAAGACCTGAAAAGAAAAAAAAGAAATTGGCTCACGTGATACCACAACACTGCTAAGTCTGAAATCTGCAGGATTTGGGCAGCAATTTTGGCAAAAGTTAATATTACAGTCTTGAATCCAAATGCAATGTGGAAACCCTTAGCAAAGTCTCTGCTAAAAAATCTTCTGATAACCTCTATGGGGTTTCCCTTGTACATACCAAGTTGCTTTTCTCTTGGTGTTTTTATTTTTTTATTATGAAATTTATTGTCAAATTGGTTTCCGTACAACACCAAGTGCTCATCCCAACAGGTGCCCTCCTCAATGCCCATCACCCACTTTCCCCTCCCTCCCACCCCCCATCAACCCTCAGTTTATTCTCAGTTTTTTGAGAGTCTCTTATGGTTTGACTCCCTCCCTAACTTTTTTTTTCTCCTTCCCCTCCCCCATGGTCTTCTGTTAAGTTTCTCAGGATCCACCTAAGAGTGAAAACAACATGGTATCTGTCTTTCTCTGTATGACTTATTTCACTTAGCATAACACTCTCCAGTTTCATTCATATTGCTACAAAGGGCCGTACTTCATTCTTTCTCATTGCCATGTAGTATTCCATTGTGTATATAAACCACAATTTCTTTATCCATTCATCAGTTGATGGACATTGAGGCTCTTTCCATAATTTGGCTATTGTTGAAAGTGCTGCTATAAACATTGGGGTACAAATGCCCCTATGCATCAGTACTCCTGTATCCCTTAGGTAAATTACTAGCAGTGCTATTGCTGGGTCATAGGGTAGATCTATTTTCAATTTTTTGAGGAAACTCCACACTGTTTTCCAGAGCGGCTGCACCAGTTTGCATTCCCACCAACAGTGCAAGAGGGTTCCCGTTTCACAATTGCACCAAGAATCATAAAATACCTAGGAATAAACCTAACCAAAGATGTAAAAGATCTGTATGCTGAAAACTATAGAAAGCTTATGAAGGAAATTGAAGAAGATATAAAGAAATGGAAAAACATTCCATGCTCATGGATTGGAAGAATAAATATTGTTAAAAAGTCAATACTACCCAAAGCTATCTACACATTCAATGCAATCCCAATCAAAATTGCACCAGCATTCTTCTGGAAGGTAGAACAAGCAATCCTAAAATTTGTATGGAACCACAAAAGACCCCAAAGAGCCAAAGTCATTTTGAAGAAGCAGACCAAAGCGGGAGGCATCACAATCCCAGACTTTAGCCTCTACTACAAAGCTGTAATCATCAAGACAGCATGGTATTGGCACAAAAACAGACACATAGACCGATGGAATAGAATAGAGACTCCAGGATTGGACCCACAATAGTATGGCCAACTAATCTTTGACAAAGCAGGAAAGAATATCCAATGGAAAAAAGACAGTCTCTTTAACAAACGGTGCTGGGAAAACTGGACAGCAACATGCAGAAGAATGAAACTAGGCCACCTTCTTACATCTCTTGGTGCTTTTAATATTCTCTCTTAAACTTTTGACATTTTAATTATAATGTGGCTTGGTGTGGATCTCGTTGGGCTCATTGGGCTCATTTTATTTTGAACCCTGTGGATTTTCGGGACCTGGATGTCTACTTCTTTCCCCAGGTAAGGAAAGTTTTCAACCACTATTTCTTCAAATAAGTTTTGGCTCCTTTATCTCTCCCTCTTCTCCTTCAGGGACCCCATAACGTGAATGTGATTCCACTTGATACTGTCCCAAATGTCTCTGAGGTTATCTTCATTTTTAAAATTCTTTTCTCATTTTTCTGTGCTGTGTGGGTTCTAATGCTTTTCTTCCAGCTCACTGATAGACTCTTTTGTGTCTTTCAGTGTGGTGTTAAACCCCTAGTGTGGTTTTTAGTTCAGTTATTGTATTCTTCAGCTCTGTGACTTTGGTTTGGAACTGTCTTATATTTTCTGTCTCCTTGTTGAAGTTCTCACTGTGTTCTTCCTATAGCAATTCCAAGTTCAGTGAGCATCTTTATGACTATTACTTTGAATTTGTTTTCAGATAGATTAGTTATCTCATAACAGTAAAATATTTTTCTGAGGTTTTTTTTCCTTGTTCTCTCATTTGGAAAATATTTCCCTGTTCCCTCATTTTGCTTGACTCCTTGTGTTTTTCTGTATATAAAAACAGTTACCTCTTTCATTTTTGAAGGAGTGGGCTTGTATAGGTGATGAAATTTCTAATTTACTGTTACCCTAGCGCTGGCTATCTCTCAATCCTTTGTGATCGTCTTAGCAACCTGATTTATTCTGCTATGTCCCCATTGTTGAGGGTGTGCCTATCAGTGTTCAAGGGGAAGGAATAATATTTGGCACCTAGTTTCAGGCTGACTGGAGGCCAGATCCTAGGCAATATGTGTTAAAGTATTCAAATATATACAGCACTTTGCAGCTGTAATCATAAACCCTGCTGATATCTAGATCAAGAGATCTGGAAGTATTCCCTGGGCAACAGCTGCAAAAATTACGGCTCCTAACAAGTACATAAGTTCTTTTCTGGGAGGTTTTGTCCAATCATAACAAGGGCAAGGAGGTGAGCAAGGGATGGTATATCCCTGCTTACATTCCCTGGGAGCACCTCCTTAGCCTCTAGATGTGTGGGATACCTGAAGTTTGCCCATCCACATGAATGCCCAAGCTAAGTAAATAGGCTTTTTTTGCATGAAGACTGGTGTTGTTTTTCAGACTGCTGTCTATGCAGTGCCCTGGGAGTGGTATATACTTCCAAGAACTGGCTTTCCTACTGCTACAATCCCATGTAGCTCAATGCCAGCTCCCTTAGCCACCAGGCTCAGGAGATCAAAAGGCATTCCCCATGTGGATTTTACATGACTACTGGCTTTAGCTAAGTGTCTGGAGAGTATATGGGTCAAGGAACATTCACCAGCTTCAGAAAAGCAATAGGAAAATGTATTGTAACTATGTGCAACTACAGGCTTCAGAAATGCAGCGGGAGACTGCCTTGTCTATGCACTTGCACCAGCTTCAGAGTTGGAAAATGACAACTATTGACACTCACCAGTCCCAGCCAGAGAGTGGGAAAGAATTATAACTGCCCTTACTCACTGACTGTAGCTAAGGAATGAGAATGCTATGTCCATTTGTGCTCACTTGCCACAGTCAGGTTGCAGGAGAGGGAGACATCCACTTGTGCTGTCTGGCTTCAGCAAGTCAATGGAATGGTGCCATTGACCACTTGCCCCTGCCTGTCTTAGCATGTTGACAGGAATGTTTCACATCATCCTCACCCACCTATGTTAGCTAGGTAGATAAAGAGTGGAAAACTGGTATCTGCCAGAGCTTCCATATCTAGGGAGAATTTCAACTGTCCCCTCCCCCTCTACTATATGCTTTTAGGTTAGCAAATTAATCCTCATCACATATAGTCTAACCACTTTTCAAGCTGCTATTTCTGCACTGGGTCTGGGGACAAGTGAGATCACACATAAGCCCTTTAAGGGGAGAATCTCAGTTTTTTATAGCACTTTCATGTCTTGGGTGTCAGCATTGTTGGTTTTCTAAGCCAGATGTTTTGGAGGTTCATTTCTCTGGTGCACCTCCCAGGAGTTGGGATACCTAATGTGGGGCACTAACCCCTTACTCCTCCAGGGGAAGCTCCAAACTAGTGACATTCCATTCCTATTGTGTGTCCCATGCTAGGGATAGAGTTTTTGGAAAAAGCATGTCTCTGCCTCTTCTGCCCATCTTGAGGAAGTCCTTGTATTCTTGGTTGTAGAGAAATAGTTCCTCTAGTTTTCACATCTTTTTTCAGAGGGTAATGATCTACATGTAGCTGTAGATTTGAGGTGTCCATGCTAGGAGGGGAGTTCAACATCTTCCTATGCAACCACCTTGTGGATGTCCTTAGGTCTTGTTACTTCTGCCATATTTCTGTAACTCGAGCAGTCCTTCTCCAAAGTCTCTTCAATCCTTGATTTTTGAATACTGAAACAGCCTGGCATCAGTGAAGTAAACCATTTGATCAAGGTGCTTAATTCTTTTCACATATTCCAGAAATATCTTTGTCAGTATTTCATAAATAATTTTTGCATCAGCATTCAAGATGGACATTGATCTACAGTTTTCTTTGTGTTCTTTGTATTCTCTTTTATTCATTTTTAATATCAGAGTAACACTAACTTTATAAAGTTAGTTGGAAAGTGTTTCTTCCTCCTGTATTTTCTAGAAGTGATAGTGTAGAATAGTTGTTAATTCTTAAACATTTGCTAGAATTCTTCAGTGAAATGCTTTGGTCCTGGAGATTTCTTTTTAGTTAGGTTTTTTTTCCCCAATTAAAATTTTAATTTTGGAATAGTTATAAAACTATACCAATTATAGATTTCATATTTACCAAGTATGGAAGTTTGAACATTTCAAGTAATTGTTCCTTTTCATTTAAGTTGCCAAATTTATGTGTGTAGACTTCTTTGTACTCCTTTATCATCTTCTTGGCGTCTTTAGGGCCTATGATATCCTATATTTCATTCTTGATCATTAATTTGTGTCTTCTATTTCTTTGTCATTCTCTTTGGAGAGATTCTCTTAACCTTTCCTTTTACCTTTTCAAAGAACCAACTTTTATTATATTGATTTTCTTTATGGGTTTTAATTAATATTGCTTTGTTCTTTTTATAATTTCTTACTTTCTGCTTGCTTTAGATTCATTTTGCTCCTTTTTACTTGGTTTATTCAGGTAGCAGTTTGTATTACTGATCCTAGATTTTATTCTTTTCTAACAAAAGTATTTTCTCACTATAAATTTTCCTCTCTGCACTGCTTTAGCTGCATCTCACAAATTTTGCTAAGTTGTATTCCCTTTTTTATTTCTATAAGGTTTTGCTTCATACCATTTGCAGCTCTCTTGTTTGGTAAATATACATTTGTTGTCTTCTTAGTGAAATGACACTTCATCATTATGTAAAGTCCCTCTCTGATAATTTTCTTTGTTCTGAAATCTACTTTCTTTGATATTAATAAATCCACTCCTGCTTTCTTCAGATTGCTGTTTCTATGGTGTATATTTCCACTGTTTTACTTTCCACCAATCCATACCATTACATCTGAAGTGATAGTATACATTTTTGTAAACAATATACTATTTTTTAAACACTGTCAATTTCTCCTAATCGGTATATTTAGGAAACTTACAAGTAATGTAATCAGCAGTATGTTACAGCATAATTCTACCATTTTATTGTGTGTGCGTGTGTGTGTTGTGAAACATTATCACAACCTACTGATATTTACCATTATTATAATATTTACCAATTTGAGTAAAATGTTTAAAAACTTTACAACCCCTTCCATCCTTTTGCCCTCTACCATTTATAACACAATTATCTTAAGTATTTCCTCTACATGCTTTGAGACCCATATTAAATAGTGTTTTAATTTTCATTTTAGCTTTCAAACATAATTAAGAATATCCAGGAGGGGTGCCTGAGTGGCTCAGTCGGTTAAGTATCCAACTACAGCTCAGGTCATGATCTCACAGTTTGTGAGTTCAAGCCCTGCATCGGGCTCTGGGCTGACAGTTCGGTGCCATATTGCTCCTCAGGTCCTGAGTCCCAAGAATGTCTGCCTCTTGTCCTCCACTTTTCAGAGTCTTATTGTGTTTGTTTTATACATAAAATCCAGGGTTTTAGTTGCACTTAGTGGAAGAAATAGAAATGATACGTCTATATCTTTCTGGAAGCAGAATTTCAGTATCTTTGCTTTAATAGCTAAAAACCATAAAAAGTTGTTGTCTACATTAGAAATTAAGGGAGTTGCTCTATTCCTACCATGATTTATCTATAAACCTCTGTTAAAGTTCCCTTACTCCCCTTTTCATTAAAAATACTTTTGTTTGGTCAATGACTTTGTTAAACAAGAGTAAATTTCATGTCTTTTCAATGTGTAAGTTTTTTCTTCAATTTTTGGGAAACATGATGGTGAAAAGATTGTGACTACCATTAAACCACAATTTCATTTAAATTAAAAAAGCAATATTTCTCTTCTACCTTGGACTCTGACTACTAAAGGAGGACTAGTTAACTATGTCCCTTCAAAAACAGAGTTTCTAAAATCAAATTTCAAATGTAATTATCTGTTAACAGTCACAATGATATTTTTCCTCAGTTAAAAAAACACATAAATAAGATATAAAGTTGTAGATTACTGACTTTCACCAGTGACTATATAAATAAAGCTCCATCTAATGTTGAAAACCTTTGGCCTCTCACTTGTTATGCTTATTCAACTTAGGTCATTGTCATTTCCCACTCTTATCACAGATTTTTCAACACTTTGGATTTTAGTAATTTATTCATTCATTCACCATGATAGCTTTGATGCTCTCATGTTGAAATTCTTTTTTTTTTAATATTTAAAGAGTGTGCTTTTATATTACCATGTAAGTAAGTTTGGAAATGACAATATACTCAGTAAAAGCAATTTTAATACTGCCATTTTATATCTGAGAGAGGAGTAAAGAGCATCACAGGAATTTCTACCACAGAGAAATAGTTACCATGGCCCTGAGGAGTCACCATGAGGAAGGAAGTTGGAAAAAAAATCTTATTCCTGGGGCAGCTGGGTGGTTCAGTCAGTTGAGCATCTAACTTCAGCTCAGGTCATGATCTCATGGTCTCTGAGTTCAAGCCCCATGTGGGGCTCTGTGCTGACAGCTCAGAATGTAGAGCCTGCTTTAGAGTCTGTGCCTCCCTCTCTCTGCCCCTCCCCAGCTCGTACTCTGTCTCTCTCTCTCAAAAATAAGTAAAGACTAAAAAATATTTTTTTTAAATATTTTTCCTGCAGCCCTGAAAATCCTTGGGTAGGTTCCTGGGGAGGCAGAACATGGCTGTGGAGACTAGAAAACAGGCTACTGAGGGGTACCATGTTGTATTGCTGCCAACTTTTTTTGGTCTTATATCCACATTGCCTCTGTAGCTTTCTTCTGCCATAATACTTAAGAACATTCCAAGATAAGAAGTGATATCCATTTAATATGTTTTAAAATGCTTTAGCTTTTTTAAGCTTCTCTAAGTGTTTCTGTTGGGTGCTATTGCCTCCAGAGCTGACTGTCACTCCAAACTCTCTGTCACATCCTCATCTGCAGACTCGGGCCTCTCATGGGTGGTATACTGTCAGTACTCAATGAGTCTGAAAAGGAACATGGTGGCCACCATCTTGAAATTCTTTTGTTTTTAATTTTTTTCAATGTTTATTATTTGTTCTTGAGAGAGTTAGAGAGACAGAGCACGAGCAGGGAAAGGGCAGAGAGGGAAGGAGACACAGAATCCGAAGCAGGCCCCAGGTTCTGAGCTGTCAGTACAGAGCCCGACACAGGGCTCGAACTCATTAACCATGAGATCATGACCTGAGCCAAAGTCAGACACTCAACTGACTGAGCCACCCAGGCGCCCCATTGAAATTCTTAACATTATTTAACAAGGGCCCTACATTTTCAATTTGTAATGGGACTCACAAATTATATAAATGGTCCAGTCCTAGGGAGACAGAGAAAAAAATGACAAATTGTACCCTCAAGAAGCTCACAGTCTCAGAGCACAGCTAGAAAATTTCATCATAGTGTATTAAATGATGTGATTGAAGGTGACAGAGAAAATTATAGGAGCACAGAGGGAACACCTAACATGTCAAGAGGTTCAGAGAAAGCCTCTACATAAAAATGTCTACACTGAGTTCTAAAAGTTATACCAAGTCTTAAACTGATGTTCATTCTACATTGTCACTGACTTGCAGTCCTCTTTACCATTAATTTAGAATTTCACCTTCTTATCTATATGCAATCATCATTCATAGGTTCCAAGGTCCCTACACATATTTTAGTTGGATAAAAGAGAAAAACTTGCACCAGGCCTCTGAGTTCAGGTATATATTAAGGCAGATAAAGCACTAGCCAGAGAAGCAGATCCGCCGGAAAGGAAAATGTGGTTACCTCAAAAAGAGTGGAGTCTTGATGTCAGAAAGGACTCAATACTACGGTATCCCTGCAAAGATAATTGCTAAAACACATTCATTTTATTAACGTATCCATTTTTTAAAGGCAGGCATCATCTCAAGTATTAAGAAAACCAAGATGATAATAGTAACATATATTAACAATAGTAATAATAGTTCAGCATTATTGATACTTCTTTCAGCCCAGTATTAGCTCATTAAATCCTCACAACAAGCTCCATTTTGCAGAAATATAAATAAGAAATCATCAAGTCTCAGTTCCTAATATAAATTAGCTAAAAATCCTGGGAGAAGAAGGGGCACCATCTAGAAGTAAGGAGAAGCTTCTCAGAGTAGAAGGGACTTTACGTATATCTTAAAGCATTTGTTAGCCAAGCAAACTGAGAATTAGAGAAAGGCTTTGCAAATTGAGGGGGCATCATGAATAAAGAAGGAATCATTGGGGAGCCTGGGTGGCTCAGTCAGTTGAGTGTCCGACTTCGGCTCAGGTCATGATCTCGTGGTCCGTGAGTTCAAGCCCCGTGTCGGGCTCTGTGCTGGCAGCTCAGAGCCTGGAGCCTGTTTCAGATTCTGTGTCTCCCTCTCTCTCTGACCCCCCCCCCCCCCGTTCATGCCCTCTCTCTGTCTCAAAAATAAACGTTAAAAATAATTTTAAAAAAATGACTGAATCATCAAGGATGAATCCCATGTTTCTAAGTTGTGTAATCAAACAGACAGTGATGCAATAAACCAAAGGACTAAAAGGACGATACATACTTTGGGGAAAGTTGCTGTTCAATATTGACATGGAGGTATCTGGCAGACAGTTGGAAAGATGGATCAGGTGAAAGTTCAAGATCAGAAAGTCATCAGCATTTAGTTTGTCACACTACAGAATGCTATAAGTGAAACAGCTGAAATCAAAAGGTGAACGTAAATGTAGGCAGGTTCCAAGCAGTTTGAACCATTCAAGGTTCATATGGAAGAATTACAGGAGTTTCTCACAGTTCATGTGGTTAGACTTCAAACCTTTCTCCATACATTCAAGCAAATCAAAGCCTATAAAAGTTTCAGTGCCTTTTCCTCATGATTTTATTGCTTTTGTTCTGCCAAAGCAAGGCTTAGACTACCCATGAAACTTTGCATAAAATTTAAATATCAATCTCTCATTCATTTGGCAGTAGATCAGCCAAACAACCCATAGCTTTAAGACTCATCTAGCCTAAGATGCTCTGTTTCTAGTACCCAGAGTTTCATTTGCATGAAGATCTTTTTCACTTTCTACATCTGTGTTTTATTTATATTGCAACAGCAATATTTATAAGTTTATGTCACAATAAGTTACCAGTCTAAATTTGGATCTTCTTTAATTGTTTAGCAGTTAAAAACCACACACAAAGAGTAAAAAAAAAAAAAAGAAAAAGAAGAAGAAAAATCACCATTAAATTCCTCACAGTGAAGCTCATATGAGAGTTTTCCTCATAAACAAGTAACCATTTCATATCACATCACAGAATGTTGATGTTAAAGGACAATAAATGGTGAAATATGACTTCCCTATTCTATGGCCAAGTTTAAAACTTAATGAAAATGCAAAGATATGTTTTGCTTTATATAAATTGGCAGCATGATATGATTTGATTTTTTTACCACTTATATCACTATAAAATTGAAGTTTGTGGCTATCATATCAGGTTTATGATACTTATTTGACTAAGATGAATTTTCCCTATTCAAGACTAGTTCTAAGGACCAAATCTAGTAATGCCTTCTCTATATAACCCTTCTTTAAATATTACCTGAGCCCTAGCTCAATTAAAGGTGGTAAGCTTTCATAATAATATTCCTGTATCTCTAGTACTAAATTATTTTATTCATTGGTTTACATTTTTTTGTATAATTGACATAAACTTATTACTAAAGTGTATGCCCTATTAGTAGAAAAAGGAACTTCATTATACAAATGCCTTGGTTCACATGCGTCATGAAAATGTTTGTTGAATAAATGAAGATAGTCTCCCTAGCCATACTCCTATTTTCCATCAGTGACTCAGTTATTTGTTTATCAATGAACAACACTGAAACACTGTTCTATGATGGTTATAGAATCATTTGAGCCTTAACTATACATGTAGATTTAGAAAGTGATTGCTACTACCTTGGAATCTAAAATAATAATTTAGATTAGTGCTAAGGTTCACTGTTCTCATAAAACCTAACCACTAAGCTAACTTAATATTTTGTATGTTTATTTTTCTCTCACTAAAATATAAGCTCAATGAATCACAGGATATATTTTTTTTTTTTGGCCATTATATCTTCAGTGCCTACCATAGTGCCTGGCATATAAAAAGTTCTTAATGAATATCTCTTGAATAAGTTTAACAATGTTTTCTAAAAGTAAACCCTGTGCCAGGGACTTTACTATGTGTTCATTCCTTAATATAATTTCAAATGAAATTAATAAATGTAATTATTTCATTTAATGTAAACAACAATGCTTTGAAATAATATTATATGATATGCAAAATGAGAATCAGAGGTTAAGTAACTAGCTGAAAGCCAACAACTACTGAGTAGTTATTAAGCTTGAATTTAAGTTCAGGACTGTTTGAGTGTACACTCTCTTACTAGTTTTAGCCTCCCATCTAAGCATTCATTACATACTCAGATGAATTCAGTAAAAGAAAGTAGCTAGGCTTCTTTGTTCCCAACTTTCTTCCATTCTTTTGCAGTGGAATTGGGTAATTAGGCACATTCAATCAACTGACCAAAGGAATATTTTAAAAAAGAAATCAGTGAATATCAATCACATGCAGGACTATATAAAATACCCTGAACCAAACATAGTTATTTATTCAGACATGTTTTTTAAACATGACACAGTAAATAATGTTGGGTCATCATTTACTATATTTTATAGATTAACTTCTTATCTTTGGGAGAAAATGAAAAAGAGAATAAAAAGGAAAAGAAAATGCTTATTTGGTTGCCATTTATCCAGTGCATTTATACACTAGTGTTCACACATTAACAATATAATATTTCCAAATGTTAAAGAGAAAATTTCTGGATTACGTCAAAATCATTTTATATTAGATACTACAAATTTAAAACAATTTAGAAAAATTTATTATAATCAACTCTACCAACACATAATAGGGTATCAAATGCATAAATAATTATTCTAGAGTCTACTTATAATTGACTACAACAACAGCATCAATGAGACAAGAGTAATCTTGGTATAAAATTAGGTTAGATATACTAATTTTTGAAAGTGAAAGCTGTTTGCCAAAAGTCTGTATGTGGAACATTTCTAGCATCAGTAAAGTCCCAAAGACATTGCATCATGGGAGACAAAAATAAGAAAGGAAAATGAAACTATATTTAAAGTAAAAAACGGAGCAGACCTTAGTGAAGGAGCAAAGGACTAGAATGCAAGTCAAGAGACCTGAGCTATAAGATCAGCACTGCCATAAAACCTGGAGAGACTCATTTAATCAGTCTGAACCTCATGTTTTTTATAGAAAAGAAAGGATACAAAGTTTGAAAGATGAAGAGTATAAAGGTATTCTAGAAATAAGGATGCAAAAGCTAAAAATACAAAAAGAACACAATATATTAGGAGAATGTTAAGTTGTCATAGGTATCTGGACTGCTGACTTTCAGCTAGTTACTTACCTTCTGTTAGTCTCAGTTTTGTTGCCTAATTTAATACTTACTTCACAGATTTACTGTAAACATTACTAAATAAATGAATGAAAATCTAGTAAAATCCCTTATGCAGGTATATATATTTTAGTTGTAAAGAATCACTATATTATTCTAAGAGTATAATTTTCAGATGACAGCAAATATACAGGCCTCAGATAGGAGGAAATGGTAATTAACATTACTTTCAAATATGAAATTTTGTGACTATTCTTTGGTTTAAAAGTTGCAAGGGCATTTGACAAAATTCAACCTCCATTCATGCTGAAACCTATTAGCAAATTCAGAGTGAAAGGGGATGTCTTCAGTTTAATGAAGGATATCTAGGGGCACCTGCTTCAGATTCTGTGTCTCCTTCTCTCTCTGCCCTTACCCCATACTCACTCTCTCTCTCTCTCAAAAATAAACATTAAAAAATTAATAGAAGATATCTATTTAAAAAGCTACATAAATGTCATAAATAACCTCATACTTAGTGGTGAAAGAATGGATGCATTCCCCTAAAATTTGGAATTAGACAATCAGGTCCACTCTCACTACTCCTATTCATGAGTGCAATAGAGGTCATAGCTGGTGGAAACAACACGAAAAATAATTAAAAAAAAAAAAAAAGGGATATATTCTCTATTCCTAGACAATATAATTGCCTATGCAGAATATCTCAATTGACAAACGAGCTACTACAAGTAAGTAGTCAGTTTAGCAAGGATGCACATTATAAGGTCAGCATCATATTACTATATACTAACAAAGAACAATTAGTAATTAAAAATTTTTAAATAAATTCATCTACAATATAACCAAAAAGAAAAGAAATATTTAGGGATAAATATAACAAAACTTGTGTGATATCTGTATGTTGAAAAAAAAAACCTAAACAAAAAAAAAGAAAAAACCCTATAAATAAACCAAAAAATGATGAAAGAAATCAATTAAGATATAAATAAATGGAAAGATATATATCGCTCATGGATTGGAAGACACTACTGGTAAGATGTCAATATGCCAATTTCTCCTACAATTGCAATCAAAACCCCAGCAGGATAGCAGGATATTTTTGTAGAAATCAAAAAACTTATTCTAAAATTTACATGAGAAGACAAAAAGGTGCTGGAACAAACAAAAGAATTTGAAAAAAAACAAGTTGAAAGACTTACACCACCTGATTTCAAGACTTGATATTAAGCTACAGAAATCAAGACAGTGTGAAATTGGAGAAAGGATGGTCATATAGTTTACTGGAACAAAACACAGTCCAGACCCACACATATATGGTCAATTGATTTTAAGCCAAAATGCAAATAATTTTATTAAAAAAGGGCAAGTTTTTTTTAACAGACGGTACTGAAATATTAGACATCCATATGCAAAAGATAAATAAAACAACCCTCCAAGAAAAAACTCAACCCATAGTTCACACCATGTATAAATACTAATTTAAAATGGATCATAGGCCTAAATATAAAACTTATGACCACAAAGCCTTCAGAAGACAACATAGCAGAAAATTTTGTGATCTTCAGTTAGACAAAGATTTCTCAGAATTAACATCAAAAGTATGATCCATGACAGAAAAATAACTGAACTTTACAAAAATTGTAAATTTGTTCCGTGAAAGATACTTAAAGGAATAAAAAGATAAACCTCAGTCTGAGATGATAAATGAAATGACTTATACCTAGAATATATAAGAAACTCTCAAAACTTAATAAAATAACTCAATTTAAAACACCAACAAAAATTTTGGATAGGTACTTCATCAAAGAATAAATACAGATGGCAAATAAACACATGAAGATGTTCAACTTATTTCTCATTAGGGAAATTTAAATAAAAATCACAATGAGATACAAATGTACATCTGTTAGAATGACTAAGATTAAAAAATGCTGATGATACCAAGTGCTGGCAAGGATATGCAGTAACTGGAACTCTCATACATTGCTGATGGAAATGCAAACTGATACAGCCACTTTGAGAAATAGTTTGGCAGTTACTTATAAAGTTAAACATACACTTACCATATGACCAAGCAATCCTGCTCCCAAGTATTTACCGAAGTGAAATGAAAACTTATATTCACAAACACATAAAAAAGTTCAAAAATATTTGTATCAATTTAACTTATAATTTCCCCAAACTGGAAACATCTGCAAAATCCCTTAACTGGATAAACAAACTGTGGTAGCATGTGTCACTTTCTAAAAATATTTTATTTGTTTACTTTTCCCACTTACTGTCTTTCTTCTCATAATATAAGCTTTCCCAGAATGGAAGAACCTCATCTATCTTATTCCATGCTGATTCCTGACTACCCAGAACAGTGTCTAGCATATCATAGGTACACATGAAATATTTGTTGAATATTAATGACAAGAAAGCTAACATTTATGGAGAGCTTTCTAAGTGTCAGGGTAAACTTCAATAGCTTGATTATACTGCATCACATAGGTAGACAAGTGAGACATATGGAGCATAAAGTCTCTTGACCAAGGCCACACAATAAAGAGCTAAGTAAGATATGAACCCTGGCAGTATGACTCCAAAGCATGAGCTAAATACAAAAGAAGAAGAATTGGAAGGGCATTACAGGAAAAAGATAGTAAAATGCAGGGAGGTGAGAAACAACATGGTCTCTGCAGGAAACTATAAGAAGGTTAAGTAGGCTGAACTTTACTATAAAGGGAATAGGGAACATTTAAGGGGTTTAGCAGTACAGTAGCAAAGTCAGATTTGCAGTTTACATGGAATACTCCAAGTCAGTGTGAAAGATGGACTTAAATAGCACAAGACACTGGACAAAGCTACATGTTGGAAGACAACTGCCATCGTCCAGGCAATGTAAGATAGTAGACTGAATTTGAATGATATGCATAGATAGACAGATACATATAAATTCAGGAAATGATTTGGAAAGTGGTAAAATCAAGAGGCAAATTTGATTCTGTCATCTACAAAATTAAGATGATAATAGTATCAACCTCCCAAAGTTAACATGAACATTAAAAGTAATGCATAGAACTACTAGGAATTTATCCGAAGGATACAAGAGTGCTGATTCATAGGGCACAGGTACCCCAATGTTTATTGCAGTGCTTTCGACCATAGGGGAATTATGGAAAAAGCCTACATGTCCATCAACTGATGAATGGATAAAGAAAGGTGGTTTACATATACAATGGAATACTAATTGACAATAAGAAAGAATGAAATCATGGCATTTGCAGCAACATGGATGGTAATGGGAGGTATTATGCTGAGTGAAATAAGTCAGAGAAAGACACATATCATATGTTTTCACTCATATGTGGATAATGAGAAACTTAACAAAAGACCATGGGGGAAAGGAAGGAGAAAAAAATACAAACAGAGAGGGAGGAAGGCAAACCATAAGAGACTCTTAAATACAGAAAAAATCTCAGGGTTGATGGGGTTTGGGGGAGAGGGTAAAATGGATGATGGGCATTGAGGAAGACACTTGTTGAGATGAGCACTGGGTGTTGTATGTAAGCAATGAACCATGGGAATCTACCCCAAAAACCAAGAGCACACTTTACACACTGTATGTTAGCCAATTTGACTATAAATTATATTAAAAATAAATAAACCATTTTTAACTATTTAAATAAATAAATAAATAAATAAATAAAAGTGATACATATAGCACAGTACTAGCCTAGTGTAAGTGATCACTAAATGGTGGTTACATTAAAATCATAATAATTACCATTATTACTATTTTTACATATAGAACCACAAGGAAGGAGTCTAAGATAACTGCCACATTTCCAGTTTGAATGACTGTATGGATAGTAGTAACATTCACTGGAATATACAGTAGATAGAGGAGGCAGATTTAGAGCATAAGAGAAAGAGATCACTATTGTAAATGATGATTTTGAGATACCCATGGGGCATTTAGTGATGATGTCCAAAAAGCAGTATAATCTAGGAATTTGGGGCATTTAGTGATGATGTCCAAAAAGCAATTTAATCTAGGAGTTTTAATCTCAGGAGAGATTTTCAACTAAAGACACAACTGGGAATGTGGAAAAGAGATAAAAATCTAAGGAGCACCTGGGTGGCTCAGTTGGTTAAATGTCCAACTTTGGCTCAGGTCATGATCTCACCGCTCGTGGGTTTGAGCCTCACATCAGGCTGTCTATGCTGATAGCTCAGAGCCTAGAGCCTTCTTTGTATTCTGTGTATCCCTCTCTCTCTCTGCCTCCCCTCTAAAATAAACATTTAAAAAAGAGAGAGAGATTAAAAGATGTAATGATGTGAGACAGAATCATAATGATCATCAATGTTTAAGGAGTTTGTAGGAAGAAGCCCATGAAGGACTTCTGAAGAATCAGAAGAAATAAAAAAGGAGATACAAGGAGAATCAAAAGAAGAATATCAGGATAGCCAAGGTAACAAAATTTCAAACAGTGAACTATCAACAGTATCAAATGCAAGATAAATTAAGATAATAGGTATAATATGCTTACTGGATTCGCCACATGAAAATCACTCATGACTATTGTAATAGTGAAATACCTGCTTGAAAAATACTAAAACGTGTAATGCCAGCCAAGTTTATGTTTTAATGCTATCATTTTAAATTATGCTAATAGTATTTAGTATAACTGATAGAATGGACAAATACACTAATTTTATACACAAAGGGCATATCATTTTTATAAATATACAAGCAAATAATTCGAGGTATACCTTCTTTTTTTATTTTTTATTTTATTTTATTTTTTTTCAATATATGAAGTTTATTGTCAAATTGGTTTCCATACAACACCCAGTGCTCATCCCAACAGGTGCCCTACTCAGTGCCAATCTCCCACCCTCCCTTCCCTCCCACCCCCCATCAACCCTCAGTTTATTCTCAGTATTTAAGAGTCTCTTATGGTTTGACTCCCTCCCTCTCTAACTTTTTTTCCTCCTTCCCCTCCCCCATGGTCTTCTGTTAAATTTCTCAGGATCCACATAAGAGTGAAAACAACATGGTATCTGTCTTTCTCTGTATGACTTATTTCACTTAGCATAACACTCTCCAGTTTCATCCATGTTGCTAAAAAGACCATATTTCATTCTTTCTCATTGCCAACTAGTATTCCGTTGTGTATATAAATCACAATTTCTTGGGACGCCTGGGTGGCTCAGTCGGTTAGGCGGCCGACTTCGGCTCAGGTCATGATCTCGCGGTCCATGAGTTCGAGCCCCGCGTCGGGCTCTGTGCTGACAGCTCAGAGCCTGGAGCCTGTTTCACATTCTGTGCCTCCCTCTCTCTGACCGTCCCCCATTCATGCTCTGTCTCTCTCTGTCTCAAAAATAAATAAACGTTAAAAAAAATTTTTTAAAAATCGCAATTTCTTTATCCATTTATCAGTTGATGGACATTTACGCTCTTTCCATAATTTGGCTATTGTTGAAAGTGCTGCTATAAACACTAGGGTACAAATACTCCTATGCATCAGCACTCCTGTATCCCTTAGGTAAATTCCTAGCAGTGCTATTGCTGGGTCATAGGGTAGATCTATTTTCAATTTTTTGAGGAAACTCCACACTGTTTTCCAGAGCGGCTGCACCAGTTTGCATTCCCACCAACAGTGCAAGAGGGTTCCTGTTTCACAATTGCACCAAGAATCATAAAATACCTAGGAATAAACCTAACCAAAGATGTAAAAGATCTGTATGCTGAAAACTATAGAAAGCTTATGAAGGAAATTGAAGAAGATACAAAGAAATGGAAAAACATTCCGGGCTCATGGATTGGGAGAATAAATATTGTTAAAATGTCAATACTACTCAAAGCTATGTACACATTCATTGCAATCCCAATCAAAATTGCACCAGCATTCTTCTGGAAGGTAGAACAAGCAATCCTAAAATTTCTATGGAATCACAAAAGACCCCGAATAGCCAAAATAATTTTGAAGAAGAAGACCAAAGTGGAAGGCATCACAATCCCAGATTTTAGCCTCTACTACAAAGCTGTAATCATCAAGACAGCATGGTATTGGCACAAAAACAGACACATATACCAATGGAATAGAATAGACACTCCAGAATTGGACCCACAATAGTATGGCCAACTAATCTTTGACAAAGCAGGAAAGAATATCCAATGGAAAAAAGACAGTCTCTTTAACAAATGATGCTGGGAGAACTGGACAGCAACATGCAGAAGAATGAAACTAGACCACTTTCTTATACCATACACAGAAATAAACTCAAAATGAACGAAGGACCTGAATGTGAGACAGGAAACCATCAAAACCCTGGAAGAGAAAGCAGGAAAACACCTCTCTGACCTCAGCCGCAGCAATTTCTTGACACATCTCCAAAGGCAAGGGAATTGAAAGCAAAAATGAACTATTGGGACCTCATCAAGATAAAAAGCTCCTGCACTGCAAAGGAAACAATCAACAAAACTAAAAGGCAACCAACAGAATGGGAAAAGATATTTGGGCTAGTATCCAAAATCTATAAAGAACTCACCAAACTCCACACTCGGAAAACAAATAATCCAGTGAAGAAATGGGCAGAAGACATGAATAGCCACTTCTCTAAAGAAGATATCCAGATGGTCAGCAGGCACATGAAAAGATGCTCAACGTCACTCCTCATCAGGGAAATACAAATCAAAACCACACTGAGGTACAACCTCACACCAGTCAGAGTGGCTAAAATGAAAAATCAGGAGACTACAGATGCTGGAGAGGATGTGGAGAAATGGAAACCCTCTTGCACTGTTGGTGGGAATGCACACTGGTGCAGCCACTCTAGGTATAGTTTCTTAGACTTACTACCACTTCCTAGAAACTCAAATTTATCTCTGTAAAAGATTACATGTGAAACAATAGAAGCCAACTTGAAAGAATAAAAAATGTTCATGCTGGAAGTACTTGCACAAAAATTAAAATAATATAGTTGATATACAAATTCTTTAAGCTTTCTGTATCTTCTGCATATTGAATACTACCCTATCTCCTTTTCCTTCTTTTCAATTTTCTATTTAAATTCCAGTTAGTTAACATACAGTATAAATTAATTTCAGGAATAGAATGTAGTGATTCAACACTTATATACCCTATCTTCTAAATATTTCCCTAAATAAAGAATTCCTTGCCCCATGAATCAAAAATATGGCTAGCATGTTGTATCTTACAAAGACCACACTAAAATAAATGTGTCACCAACCTCATTCAACAAATAACGTTACTTAAGCTAAAAATATAATATTTGCCTACGTTGCAGACACTGTTTAGGTGTTTTATAAGCATATATTACCAATCTTCCAAACAATACCTCAAAGCAAGTAATACTTAAACAAATTTTATACAGAATAACTGAAGCTTAGCAGGGTTAAGTAACTTGTCCAAGGACACAAAGTCAGTAAATAACAGAACAAAGATCTTGATGCCAGAGCTCATGCTTTTGCCCACCACATTCTAATATGATCACTACCCCTGAACAATCAGAAGCAAGCGATGTTTTTTTTTTCATGTAAGTGTACCTGAGAGAGATTTCTCTCCTCTTTTTGACATTTCTAAGAAAATTTCTTCTTTCCAATCCAACTGTTTGTGAAAAGCTTTATCTCTTTTCTGTGAGTTACCTGTTTATATCCTTGGTGTACTTGGTTGTTTCTTTTTCTTTTCTTTTGGCTTGTAGGAGTTCTCTATATATTTTAGATACCAATCTTTTATCTGTAATATATTGCACAAATTTCATTTCCTATGATAAAACGTATCTTTCAACTTTGGTTCTTTTGCCACTTAGACTTTATTTTTACATACTCAAAAGTATTACTTTATCTCTTTATGATTTTGCTCTACCTTGCATAAGAATTTTAATCCTACTCCCAAAACCAATAAAATATTTATTTTATATTTATTTTCACAAACTAAATTTTTAATTTGTTTTCATATTTAAGTATTTAATCCATCTGTAACATGGGAATACTGTATGACATTGATTTAATATAACTTACTATTCCTCTATTTTCTAATGAAACCTCTGTTATATAAATAACCTTGTTTCTGAGTTCTAGTCTGTCCATTTGGACTATCTGTCTATTAATATGCAAATGCCATACTATTTTTATCACCGTAACTATAAATAAAAATTATTAGCTGAAATGTGAGTTTCTATAAAATAAACATATATCCATTCATTATTCTTAAAAATTGGCTTGGTTATTTTTGCTCCTTGCTTTTCTACATGAATTTTAAAACTATTGTCAAATTCTATGAAAAAACTTAGGGGGAATTCTAATTGGAATTGCATTAAAATAATAGGTTGATTTGGGCAGAATTGACATCTTTATAATACTGAGCCTTCATTTCCACAAACCCACCTTTGAATCTCAATTCATCACATTATCTCTCCACTATTATCTCATTATTGCTATCATCTCCTTATTCCTCTGTCATTTCTCATTTCTTTTCCTTTTTATTTTTTACTGTTTATTTATACTTGAGAGAGAGAGAGAGAATCCAGGGGAGGGACAGAGAGACACAGACAGAATCCAAAGTAAGCTCCACACTCAGAGTTGCGAGCTGTCAGCATAGAGCCCGACACAGGACTCAAACTCATGAGTAGTGAGATCATGACCTGAGCCAAAGTCGGCTGCTCAACCAACTGAACCATCCAGGTGCCCCTGTCATTCCTCATTTCTCAATGACTATTGTTGAGGCCTCACTGTCATTTCTCCAGTATAGACAGAGATATCTTTCCCAGAATTTTTGGCTACTTTGAGTTCCTCCTATCCAATATTTTATCTTCCATTATACTTTATTTAGCTACATATACAGTCTTACTTTACACCTGGACATTGCCAATAACTGCAATAACTGCTATCTCTTCATTTTCTTTTATTCAACTTACTCTCTAATGATCACCCATTCTCTTTGAAGCTTACTATAGTAAACTGAATGTAAAACTACTTTCACTTCATCAGAATGTCCAACAAGGGTGAACACAAGTCTGAAGACACCTTCTGAACTATGATGCAAGGCAAAGGAATTCATTCAAAATGATAACTCACTGAGTTGAAGAAACAGAAATTGGAGTTCCAAGAATGGGACTGGGGATGATGTGACTAGAATTATAGAACAGAGCACTGGAGAAGACTATGCACAGAAAAAACTCTGAAAATTTGCACTGAGTTCAACTTGATTTCCTGGCTGATTTCCTTGCATTCCATTCCTTATGCAAAGTTATACATCCATAAGGTAAGACTCCATGAGAATAGGTAAAGAATGATTACAACAAAGTGGTGAAAAAATTCCAAAAACACAGAGCTGGGAGATATTCAAATTCAAACAAATCAGAGTGGAAGCCTGAATGAATATTTCACTGGAGACTCCAGAAGGATCACATCTTAATAGCAGGATTAAGCCAGGCCCAAAGTAGAAGCTATTCCAGACCTGCCCTAGCAATACTTAAAAGGAAGTCTTCATAACTACAATGAAGTAACTGTTCCATACCTGCCTTCTTGCCATAAACAATGAAAAGCCTGTATAAAATATAGGAATACATGTTTTTAGACATTGGACAATAGGCATCGAGAAGCAGGGATCCCTCAGAGAAAAGAAACAAATGAGATAATTCCTATGATCATTCTGGCTTTCAAGATACAAGGATGAAAAACATTTCAGTTGTTACCAGAATAGAGAGACCCTATTGAATATCTGGAGCATTCAGCAGATACTCCAGAAGGGCTGTGTCTGACCCCAGTAGAACAGAATCACCATCACTGAACTAGGCCTGGATTAATAAAGATTTAAAATAAGCCTCAAAAAAAATCAAGCTGTTCTACAAGTAACTTAATTGTCCGTCAAAAACAACACACAACAACAACAACAAAAAAAAAAAAAACAAAAAAAGGAAAAAACTTTCAATAATCATTATTTAAATAAATAAAACAGAATCTAAACAAGTAACAATGTAATAATCACAATGCCAGATTCAATAAAAAATGTCTAGATATGCTAAAAAGCATAGAACTGTGATCTATAATCAGGAGAAAAACCAATTGATACATACCTACTAAAAAATGACAAACATAATAGAATTCTCAACAGTCTTTATACAGTTATATGTATTCAAGTATATTATAAACATATTCAAGGATTTAATGTATAACATAAACATGGTGACAAAAACAGAAGATATAAAACAGAACCGAGTGAAAATTCTCATATATTGCTAGTGAGAATGTAAAAGGATACCACAATATGGGGAAAGGATTAACTCTGAGGTGGTATGAGGGTACTTTTGTAGTACTAGAAATGTTTTATATTTTGATTCTGATATATTTTAATTTGACTATACGAAAATCGTATCTCAATAAGTTGATTTAAAAGTAAAAATATATTGGGGGCACCTAAGTGGCTCAGTAGGTTTAGCGCCCAACTCTTGATTTTGGCTCAGGTCATGATCCCAGGATCGTGGAATTGAGCACCACATCATGCTCTGCGCTGAGCATGAAACCTGCTTGTGATTCTTCCTCCCTCTCTCTCTCTCTCTCTCTCTCTCTCTCTCTCTCTCTCTTCTCTCTGTCCCTCCCTGCCTCCCTCTCTCTCTCAAATGGAGGAAAAGCAAAAGTTTAATAATAAAATAAAATATTGTTTCCTCAGAAAAAGTAAAAGTACAACGATAGTTAAATCAAACTTCCCTCCTATTCTGTTGTACAGCCTTATAGCTAAAAAGGATAGGTGAAAAACACTCATATTGGATTTTATGCCTTTAAATTCATGTCTGTATATCCCAATGTTACCCTTATTATTGTCAAAAAAATGGTATTATTCTACCCTAGGTCATGTACTCTTCCACTATCCTTGACGAGTATGTCATACCTTGTAGTACTTCATGTTTCCAAAGCTCCTTCCCCCATCATCGATCTCTGCTGATGAGTTTGTTTCCTATGTCACTGAGAGGATTGAAGGAACAGAAGAAAACTTCCCAGATTACTTCTACTACCTCTATCCACTTACTAACATTTACTCTGACTCATTCTTCCCTCCAACATGTTACTATGCAAGAAACATCTGTGTTCCTATCTAAAGGCAATCCTTCAATTTATCAACTGTATCTTCTCAATATGCAGGAACATCACTCCAGAAACCGTCCCTTCTTATCTCCATATCATTAGTTGTTTGTTCTATACTGGATCATTCCAATCATGCTATTTCTTCCATCCAAATTTTTTCTTAAATATACTGCCTCTATTTAGCTAATAGAGCTATATTTAGCTACCATTACACTTCTTTGCTCTCCTTTGCAGAAAACTTTTTCCAAAAATGTTGCCTACGTTACATGTTTCCAATGCCTCTCTTCCCATTCTTTTTTTTTTAATTTTACTTTATTGTGGTAAGAACACTTAACATGAGATCTACCCTCTTAGCAAAATTTTAAGAGCACAATGCATTATCATTGACTACATATAGGTAGAATATTGTAGAGCAGATCAATATAGCTTATTCATCTGGCTTATCTGAAACTTAAAGTCTAGCAATTAGTAACTCCCCATTTGTCCCTTTCCACAGCTCCTGGAAAACACCATTTCACTCTTTCACTATATGAATTTGACAATTTTAAATACCTCATGTAAGCTGAATCATGCAATATTTAACAACCTAAATGACCATCAACAGATGAAAGGACAAAGAAAATGTTGCATATGCATACAATGGAATACTACACATCATTTAAAAAGAAGGAAACCCTGAAATATGTAAACAGATGGATGAACATTCAGAATATTATCCTCTAATTCTCTAAAGCCTACTCTAGAACTCAATTGAAACTGCTATTTGTCAAGGTCATCAATAACTTCCATATTCCCAAATCTAATAGCCACCATCTTAAACTCTCAGCAACGTTTATCACAGTGCATTACTTGTTTCTCCTTCATGATCTTCTTTCACTTGTATTCCAAGATAATACACACTCTTGGATATCCACCTCCTAACAATCTGCTTTTTCAATTTCCTTTGCTGGCTTCTCAAACATAGGTCCTTAAACTCACTACCTATTCCTCTTCTCCTCTCTATTTACATGTTTTCCTTTGGTGATGTCATTCCTGTTTTATAACTTCAAAAACTATCTATATGTCAACAATTCCCAAATATATAGCTTCAATCCTGACTTCTCTTTCAGACTCCAGACTCATGTATCCCAACTGCCTACTTTGTAGTGTATTTGAATATATGATAGGTGTTTCTTAATTTAACCTAAAACTGAACTAATCATTCTCTCAAAACCTGCTCCTCTGTCTTCTGTATCCCTCTAGATCAGATACTCATAACAAAGGCAAAAAGCCATCCTTGATTCCTCTCTTGATTACACATCCATATCAAATCCAGCAGGAAATCCTCTAGCTCTATCTTCAAAGACCTCTCAGCATTTAAATTGCTACTATTGGGATGTCTGGGTGGCTCAGCCACTTAAGTGGCCAACTCTTGATATCAGCTCACGTCATGATCTCACAGTCCTGAAATTGAGCCCCAGGTAAAGCTCCATACTGAGCATGCAGATTCTCCCTCTCCCTCTCAAAAGAGGGATTCTCTCTCTCCCTCTCCCTCTGCCTCACCCGACGTACTCTCTCTCTCTCCCTCTCAAAAGAAATAAACATTTAAATTGCAACCATAATAGTCTAAACAACTATCTCTTTCACTAAAATAACTATAAAAGTCTTCTAACTGTATCTCTTTCTATTATTGGACCATTCTATCTTAAATGTCTACTATTAACAAGGAAACATCAATAACTTTATGATATAATTCATATCATGTGACTACTCTGTTTAATTCCTCTAATATTTTGGTGTCTCAGAGTAAAAGATGTTGTTTCCACTATGATCCACAAGACCCTACAAAATCATCACTCCAACACACCCACTTCTACTATACCACATACATACTTCTTTGACCACATGTTCTACTATTTTCTGCCATGCTCACACAGCTCTAATCACACAGGCTTCTTTGCTATACATCAAACCAGGCATGATCCCACCACAGGACATCAGCTTAGGGCAACAGCGATTTCAACTTACAAGAAGGCCCTTCTTCCAGATACTTCTAAAGCATATTTCCTTACTTCATTTGGCTTTGCTCAAATTTTACCTTCTCAAGGAGACCTACTTTAGAGACTATTCATTTTGTTCTCCATCTATCCCTCTTAAACCGTTCTACCTTTTCTTTTAAAAATTACTTTCCAAGAAGAAGACCAAAGCAGGAGGCATCACAATCCCAGACTTTCGCCTCTACTACAAAGCTGTAATCATCAAGACAGCATGGTATTGGCACAAAAACAGACACATAGACCAATGGAATAGAACAGAAACCCCAGAACTAGACCCACAAACGTATGGCCAACTCATCTTTGACAAAGCAGGAAAGAATATCCAATGGAAAAAAGACAGTCTCTTTAACAAATGGTGCTGGGAGAACTGGACAGCAATATGCAGAAGGTTGACCTAGACCACTTTCTCACACCATTCACAAAAATAAACTCAAAATGGATAAAGGACCTGAATGTGAGACAGGAAACCATCAAAACCCTAGAGGAGAAAGCAGGAAAACACCTCTCTGACCTCAGCCGCAGCAGTTTCTTACTTGACACATCCCCAAAGGCAAGGGAATTAAAAGCAAAAATGAACTATTGGGACCTTATGAAGATAAAAAGCTTCTGCACAGCACAGGAAACAACCAACAAAACTAAAAGGCAACCAATGGAATGGGAAAAGATATTTGCAAATGACATATCGGACAAAGGGCTAGTATACAAAATCTATAAAGAGCTCACCAAACTCCACACCCGAAAAACAAATAATCCAGTGAAGAAATGGGCAGAAAACATGAATAGACACTTCTCTAAAGAAGACATCCGGATGGCCAACAGGCACATGAAAAGATGCTCAACGTCGCTCCTCATCAGGGAAATACAAATCAAAACCACACTCAGATATTACCTCATGCCAGTCAGAGTGGCCAAAATGAACAAATCAGGAGACTATAGATGCTGGCGAGGATGTGGAGAAATGGGAATCCTCTTGCACTGTTGGTGGGAATGCAAATTTGTGCAGCCACTCCGGAAAACAGTGAGGAGGTTCCTCAAAAAATTAAAAATAGACCTACCCTATGACCCAGCAATAGCACTGCTAGGAATTTACCCAGGGGATACAGGAGTACTGATGCATAGGGTCACTTGTACCCCAATGTTTATAGCAGCACTCTCAACAATAGCCAAATTATGGAAAGACCCTAAATGTCCATCAACTGATGAATGGATAAAGAAATTGTGGTTTATATACACAATGGAGTACTACGTGGCAATGAGAAAGAATGAAATATGGCCCTTTGTAGCAATGTGGATGGAACTGGAGAGTGTGATGTTAAGTGAAATAGGCCATACAAAGAAAGACAGATACCATATGGTTTCACTCTTATGTGGATCTTGAGAAACTTAACAGAAACCCATGGGGGAGGGGAAGGAAAAAAAAGAGGTTAGAGTGGAAGAAAGCCAAAGTATAAGAGACTCTTAAAAACTGAGAACAAACTGAGGGTTGATGGGGGATGGGAGGGAGAGGTGGGTGGGTGATGGGCATTGAGGAGGGCACCTTTTGGGATGAGCACTGGGTGTTGTATGGAAACCAATATGACAATAAACTTCATATATTGAAAAAATAAATTAAAAAAATAAAAATTACTTTCCAATATACTATTTGCTCATTTGTTATGTTTTTTTTTCTTTTTCTCTCGGCTTCCAGTGACACCTAGAATGCAAACCCCACAAATGATCCTATCTTTCTCCTCACTTATTACAAGAGCCACAATAATGTATAGAACAGAGAGATGGCCATTAAATATTTGTTGAAAAAAATATATCCTCCCTAATTGTATAGGCCCTCTTTGATGTCTTTTAATAAGGTTTTGTATTTTTATTCATGAGGGTTTTAAACCCTAGACATCTTTGTTAGGCTTGCTCTTAGGCATCTTAGTCTTTTTATTAACATTGTTTCCTGATGCATGAAAATTTTTTTCTGACTGCATTTTATATTTATTGTTGTTAAAATAAAGGAAAAGCATTAAGTTACACATATTGAGGAAGGGGAGCAAAGATGGCAGAACGGCATGGAAAATTTTTGTGTGTCTTGCATCCATGAAATACAGCGGGACGAACACAACACCATCCTGCCCACCGAGAAAACTGATTTCAGGATTAACACAACGATCTGCACAACCTGAACCACAGAATTCAGCAGGTACATGGTGCAGAGAGGTGAACTTGGGAAGAGAGAAGCTGCGGAGGGCACGGAGCCACTATTCTGGGCGGAGAGAGGACGGAGGCAGGGTGCAGGGGAGAATATGGGAAAAGTACCCGTCACTAAAAGCAGCTGGAGACAAAGTAAAAAATTAGAAACAGCCACAGGGACTAAACTACAAAGGGAGAAAAAAGAATGGAGAGGGTTCAAATTCCATTAAGATTGTAAATAAGGGGAGCACAGAGTCTTCAACTCCACAGCTCAATACCTGGTGTTGCGCTGTTGGGAAGGAAGAATCACCAAGAGCACAGTGGGGTCCAGGAGGTTCTTGGGCACATGGGGAAAAGCAGTTCCACTGATGGAAGAACATTTGGTAGAGACTCCCACTGCTGCTACAGTATCTCGTGAACATTTTCTGGGGCGGGCTGGCACCTGGCCACAGTCGCTGGACACCAGCAGCTGCACGGTCTCGCGAACTTTCCAGGCTGCAGCAGGCATTCAGCCATTGCTTGGTGAGACCCTCTGCAGAAGGGCAAACGGGTCAAAGATGCAATCCCTCAGAACTAAGGGGCCAGGGAAAACAACCGCATCTGAGACAAAACTCAGGAGAGAGGTACTACCTGGGGCTTGGTCATGCACAGTGAAATAGCGGGGAGTGGACGAAAGCTGAAGACAAAGGACAGGTGCACAATTGCTCATCAGGGGCAACAAAGTTCCGATTCCAGAGACTGCGTAGTTGGGTGATGCCATTTTCACTGTTCCCGCACGTGCACATACCACCTAGAAGCACCACAACAATCCACCCCAGTAGACTAGTGGAGAACGGAGCCTTTACACTAAGCCCCGCCCAACTGGGCAAACCTCGTTTTTCAACAATACAAGTCTCACTGCCTGCGTAGTTTATAAAGCACTTCATAGCCTGACTTCTAGGGGAAAACAAAGTAATTATAGTCATATTTCAATCTGATAGCAAGTCCATCTATTCAACCCTCTTTCTTTCTTTTTCTCTTTTTCACTTCTTTTCTGCTTCTTGAAAACAGAAAGAGAAAAAATTCATTTTTATTTTCAATTTTATTAAAAATATTATTCTTTAATTTTTTAACTATATTTTATACTTCTGTGTAAATTTTCTCAAATTCTATTTTACCTCCATCATTTTATTTTAGTCTCCTTCAGTGTATTCTCTTTTTCAAATTTAAAAACGGTTTTCTTTTATTTTATTTTCTCTTTTCAATATCTTTTCACTTTCTAGAATACAGAAAGAGAAAAAATTCATTTTCATTTCCAATTTTTATTAAAAATATTTTCCCTTATTTTTTTTACTGTGTTTTTTTACATTAAGGTAAATTTTCAAAATTTTATTTTACATCCATCACTTTATTTTAGTCTATGACAGCGTGTTCACATTTTCTTAAATTTTTTTTTCAATATTTATTTATTTTTGGGACAGAGAGAGACAGAGCATGAACGGGGGAGGGGCAGAGAGAGAGGGAGACACAGAATCGGAAACAGGCTCCAGGCTCTGAGCCATCAGCCCAGAGCCTGACACGGGGCTCGAACTCACGGACCGCGAGATCGTGACCTGGCTGAAGTCGGACGCTTAACCGACTGCGCCACCCAGGTGCCCCTACGTGTTCACATTTTCAAATTTTGAAACGATTTCCTTTTCTTTCTCTTTTCTCTTTCTTTTATTTTTCTAGAATACAGAAAAAAATCCATTTTTATTTTTAATTGTTGTTAAAAATATTTTTCTTTAATTATTTTCCTATTTTTATTATTTACTATTGTGTAAATTTTTTCAACTTCTATTTCACCTCCATGATTTCATTTTAGTAAACTTCAATGTATTCATTTTTTCATATGTTCACACTATTTCCTTATTTTTCTTCCCCATTTTTTCTCTAATCTATCAGGCCATATTCACCACCCAGAATGAAACACACCTAGGATCTAGCATCACTTCTTGGATTTTTGTGTGTGTGTTTTTAATTTTTTAATTTTAATATTTTTTAATTTTAATTTTTTGTACCTCATTAATTCCTGTTCTCCTTTCAAAATGAAAAAACAAAGGAATTCACCCCAAAAGAAAGAGCAGGAAGAAAGGAAAGCTAAGGACTTAAGCAACACAGCAACAAACATGATGTCTGAACCAGAATTTAGAATCATGATAATAAGAACACTACCTGGTGTAGAAAAAAAATTAGAACCCTTTCTGCGGAGACAAAAGAAGTAAAAGTTAGTCAGGATAAAATAAAAAATGCTATAACTGAGCGGCAATCACTGATGGGTGACGCAGCAGCAAGGATGGATGAGGCAGAACAGAGAATCAGTGATATACAGGACAAACTTATGGAGAATAACAAAGCAGAAAAAAAGTGGGAGATTAAGGCAAAAGAGCACAATTTAAGAATTAGAGAAATCAGTGACTCATTAAAATGGAACAACATCATAATCATAGGGGTCCCAGAAGAGGAAGAGAGAGAAATAGGGGTAGAAAGGTCATGTGAGCAAATCATAGAGGAAAACTTTCCTAACCTGGGGAAAGACACAGACATCAAAATCCAGGAAGCACAGAGGACCCCCATTAAATTCAACCAAAACTGACCAACAACAAGGTATATCATAATCAAATTCACAAAACACTCAGGAAAGGAGAGAATCATGAAAGAAGCAAGGGGAAAAAAGTCCTTGACCTACAAGAGAAGACAGATCAGGTTTGCAGCAGACCTATCCACAGAAACATTGCAGGACAGAAAGGAGTGGCAGGATGTATTCAATGTGCTAAATCAGAAAAACATGTAGACAAGGATTCTTTATATAGCAAAGCGGTCATTCGAAATAGAAGCAGAGATAAAAAGTTTGCCAGACAAACAAAATTAAAGGAGTTTTTGACCACTAAACCAGACCTGCAAGAAATTATAAAGGGGACTCTCTGAGGGGAGGAAAGATGAAAATAAATAAATAAATACCAAAAGCAACAAAGATTAGAAAGGACCAGACAACACCACCAGAAACTCCAACTCTACAAGCAACATAATGGCAATAAATTCATATCCTTCAGTACTCACTCTAAATGTCAATGGACTCAATACTCCAATCAAAAGACATAGGGTAACAGAATGGATAAGAAAACAAGATCCATCTATAAGCTGTTTACAAGAGACCCATTTTAGACCTAAAGACACCTTCAGATTGAATGTAAGGGGATGGAGAATAATCTCTCATGCTAATGGTTGACAAAAGAAAGCCAGAGTAGCCATACTTATATCAGACAATCTAGACTTTAAAATAAAGACTGTATCAAGAGACGCAGAAGGGCATTATATCATAATCAAGGGGTCTATAGACCAAGAAGACCTAACAATTGTAAACATTTATGGACCAAATGTGCCAGAACCCAAATATATAAATTAATAACAAATGTAAAGAAACTAATACCATAATAGTAGAAGACTTCAACACCCCACTCACAGCAATGGACAGATCATCTAATAAAGAAATCAACAAGGAAACAATGGCTTTGAATAACATACTGGACCAGATGGATTTAACATATATATTTAGAACATTTCATCCTAAAGCAGCAGAATATACATTCTTCTCCAGTGCACATAGAACGTTCTCCCGAATAGACCACATACTGGGACAAATCAGCCCTTAGCAAGTACAAAAAATCGAGATCATACCGTGCATATTTTCAGACCACAATGCTAAGAAAGTAGAAATCAACCACAAGAAAAAATTTGGAAAGTTAACAAATACTTGGGAGACTGAAGAACATCCTACTAAAGAATGAATGGGTTAACCAAGAAGGTAAAGAGGAAATTAAAAAGTATATGGAAGCCACTGAAAATGATAACACCACAACCCAAAACCTCTAGGACGCAGCAAAGGCGGTCATAAGGGGAAATTATATAGCAATCCAGCCTTCCTAAAGAAGGAAGAAAGATCTCAGATACACAACCTAACCTAACGCCTTAAAGAGCTGGAAAAAGAACAGCAAATAAAACAAAAAAAAAAAGCAGGAAACAGTAAATAATAAGATTAGAGCGGAAATAAAAGCTATCGAAACAAAGAAAGAGAACAGATCAATGAAACCAGAAGCTGGATCTTTGAAAGAATTAACAAAATTGATAAACCACTAGCCACTTTGATCAAAAAGAAAAAGAAAGGACCCAAATAAATAAAATCAAGAACGGAAGAGGAGAGATCATAACCAACACAGCAGAAATAAAAACATTATTAAGAGAATATTATAAGTAATTATATGCCAATAAAATGGGCAATATGGAAGAAATGAACAAATTCTTAGAAACATATACACTACCAAAACTGAAACAGGAAGAAATAGAAAATTTAAACAGACCCATAACCAGTAAGGATATAGAATTAGTAATCAAAAATCTCCCATAAAACAGGAGTCCAGGGACAGATGGATTTCCAGGGGAATTCTACCAAACATGTATGGAAGAGTTAACACCCATTCTCTCAAAGCTGTTCCAAAACATAGAAATGGAAGGAAAACTTGCAAACTCTTTCTATGAAACCAGCATTACCTTAATTCCAAAACCAGACAGAGACCCCACTAAAAAGAAGAACTATGGACTAATTTCTCTCATGAATGTGGATGCCAAAATCTTCACAAGATATCAGCAAACCGGATCCAACAATACACTACAAAAATTATTCACCACGACCAAGTGGGATTTATACCTGAGATACACAGCTGGTTCAGTATCTGCAAAACAATTTACGTGATTCATCACATAAATAAAAGAAAGGACAAGAACCACAGGATCTTCTCAATAGATGCAGAGAAAGCATTTGACAAAATACAGCACCCTTTCTTGATAAAAAAAAAAAAACCCTTAAGAAAGTAGGGATATTCTTTCCTGCTTTGTCAAAGATGAGTTGGCCATACGTTTGTGGGTCTAGTTCTGGGGTTTCTATTCTATTCCATTGGTCTATGTGTCTGTTTTTGTGCCAATACCATGCTGTCTTGATGATTACAGCTTTGTAGTAAAGGCTAAAGTCTGGGATTGTGATGCCTCCTGCTTTGGTCTTCTTCAAAATTACTTTGGCTATTCGGGGCCTTTTGTGGTTCCATACAAATTTTAGGATTCCTTGTTCTAGCTTCGAGAATAATGCTGGTACAATTTTGATTGGGATTGCATTGAATGTGTAGATAGCTTTGGGTAGTACTGACATTTTAACAATATTTATTCTTCCAATCCATGAGCATGGAATGTTCTTCCATTTCTTTATATCTTCTTCAATTTCCTTCATAAGCTTTCTATAGTTTTCAGCATACAGATCTTTTACATCTTTGGTTAGGTTTATTGCTAGATATTTTATGCTTCTTGGTGCAATTGTGAACAGGATCAGTTTCTTTATTTGTCTTTCTGTTACTTCATTATTAGTGTATAAGAATGCAACTGATTTCTGTACATTGATTTTGTATCCTGCGACTGCTAAATTCGTGTATAATTTCTAATAGACTTTTGAAGGAGTCTATCAGATTTTCCATGTATAATATCATGTCGTCAGCAAAAAGTGAAAGCTTGACTTCATCTTTGCCAATTTTCATGCCTTTGATTTCCTTTTGTTGTCTGATTGCTGATGCTAGCACTTCCAGCACTATGTTAAACAACAGCGGTGAATATCCAATGAAAAAAAGACAGTCTCTTTAATAAATGGTGCTGGAAGAACATGCAGAAGGATGAAACTAGACCACTTTCTTATACCATACACAGAAATAAACTCAAAATGGATAAAGGACCTGAATGTGAGACAGGAAACCATCAAAACCCTAGAGGAGAAAGCAGGAAAACACCTCTCTGACCTCAGCCGCAGCAGTTTCTTACTTGACACATCCCCAAAGGCAAGGGAATTAAAAGCAAAAATGAACTATTGGGACCTTATGAAGATAAAAAGCTTCTGCACAGCACAGGAAACAACCAACAAAACTAAAAGGCAACCAACGGAATGGGGAAAGATATTTGCAAATGACATATCGGACAAAGGGCTAGTATAAAAATCTATAAGGAGCTCACCAAACTCCACACCCGAAAAACAAATAATCCAGTGAAGAAATGGGCAGAAAACATGAATAGACACTTCTCTAAAGAAGACATCCGGATGGCCAACAGGCACATGAAAAGATGCTCAACGTCGCTCCTCATCAGGGAAATACAAATCAAAACCACACTCAGATACCACCTCACGCCAGTCAGAGTGGCCAAAATGAACAAATCAGGAGACTATAGATGCTGGCGAGGATGTGGAGAAACGGGAACCCTCTTGCACTGTTGGTGGGAATGCAAACTGGTGCAGCCACTCTGGAAAACAGTGTGGAGGTTCCTCAAAAAATTAAAAATAGACTTACCCTATGACCCAGCAAAAGCACTGCTAGGAATTTACCCAAGGGATACAGGAGTACTGATGCATAGGGTCACTTGTACCCCAATGTTTATAGCAGCACTCTCAACAATAGCCAAATTGTGGAAAGACCCTAAATGTCCATCAACTGATGAATGGATAAAGAAATAGTGGTTTATATACACAATGGAATACTACGTGGCAATGAGAAAGAATGAAATATAGCCTTTGTAGCAATGTGGATGGAACTGGAGAGTGTTATGCTAAGTTAAATAAGTCATACAGAGAAAGACAGATACCCTTTGTTTTCATTCTTAAGTGGATCCTGAGAAACTTAACAGAAGTCCATGGGGGAGGGGAAGAAAAAAAAAGACATTAGAGAGGGAGACAGCCAAAGCAAAAGAGACTCTTGAAAAACTGAGAACAAACTTAGGATTGATTGGGGGGGGGGGGGGTGGGAGGGAGGGGAGGGTGGGTGATGGGTATTGAGGAGGGCACCTTTTGGGATGAGCACTGAGTGTTGTATGGAAACCAGTTTGACAATAAATTTCATATTTAAAAAAGGAAATTATGGATAGAATGATCATACCTCGATATCATAAAAGCCATATATGAACGATCCAACACTAATAGCATCCTCAATGGGGAAAAACTGAGAGCTTTCTCCCTAACGTCAGGAACAAGTCAGGGATGCCCACTCTTGCCACTGTTATTCAATATAGTATTGGAAGTCTTAGCCTCTGCAATTAGACAACACAAAGAAATAAAAGGCATCCAAATCAGCCAGGAGGAGGTCAAACTTTCACTCTTCACAGATGACATGATACTCTATATGAAAAACCCTAAAGATTCCACCAAGAAACCTGCTCAAACTGATTCATGAATTCAGCAAAGTTGTGGGATATAAAATCAACACACAGAAATCGCTTGTATTACTATACACCAACAATGAAGCAACAGAAGGATAAATCAAGGAATCGATCCCATTTAGAATTGCACCAAAACCCATAAAATACCTAGGAATAAATCTAACCAAACAGGTGAAAAATCTATACACTGAGAATGATAGAAAGCTTATGAAAGAAATTGAGGAAGACACAAAAATCTGGAAAAATAGTCCATTCTCCAGGATAGGAAGAACAAATATTGTTAAAATGTCGATACTACCCAAAGCAATCTACGCATTCAATGCAATCCTTATCAAAATAACACCAGCTTTCCTCACAGAGCTAGAACAAACAATCCTAAAACTTGTATGGAACCAGAAAAGACCCCCAATAGCCAAAGCAATCTTGAAAAAAGGAGGAGGCATCACAATCCCAGACTTCAAGCTCTACTACAAAGCTGTAATCATCAAGACAGTATGATACTGGCACAAGAACAGACACTCAGATCAATGGAACAGAATAGGGAACCCAGAAATGGACTCACAAACATACGGCCAACTAATCTTTGACAAAGCAGGAAAGAATATCCAATGGAATAAAGACAGTTTCTTCAGCAAGTAGTGCTGGGAAAACTGGACAGCGACATGCAGAAGAATGAACCTGGACCACTTTCTTACACCATACACAAAAATAAACTCGAAATGGATGAAAGACCTAAGTGTAAGACAGGAAGCCATCAAAATCCTTGAGGAGAAAGAAGGCAAAACCTCTTTGATCTTGCCTGCAGCAACTTCTTACTCAACACGTATGCAGAGGCAAGGGAAACAAAAGCAAAAATGAACTACTGGGACCTCATCAAAATAAAAAGCCTCTGCACAGCGAAGGAAACACTCAGCAAAACTAAAAGGCAACTTACAGAATAGAAGAAGATATTTGCAAATGACATATCAGATAAAAGGTTAGTATCCAAAATCTATAAAGAACTTATCAAACTCAATACCCAAAAAACAAATACTCCTGTGAAGAAATGGGTAAAAGACATGAATAGACACTTCTCCAAAGAAGACATCCAGATGGCCAACCAACACATGAAAAAATGCTCAACTTACTCATCATCAGGGAAATACAAACCAAAACCACAATGAGATACCACCTTACACCTGTAAGAATGACTAACCTTCACAACTCAGGCAACAAAGATGTTGGTGAGGATGTGGAGAAAGAGAATCTCTTATGCATTGTTGGTGGGAATGCAAGCTGGTGCAGCCACTCTGGAAAACAGTAAGTTCCCTATGACCCAGCAATTGCACTACTAGGTATTTATCCAAGGGATACAGGTGTGCTGTTTCAAAGGGACACATGCACCCCCATGTATATAGCAGCACTATCAACAATAGCCAAAGTATGGAAAGAGCCCAAATGTCCATCGGTGGATGAATGGATAAAGAAGATGTGGTATATATATACAATGGGGTACTACTTGGCAATCAAAAAGAATGAAATCTTGCCATTTGCAACTATGTGGATGGAACTGGAGGGTATTATGCTAAGTGAAATTAGTCACAGAAAGACTAAAATCATATGACTTGACTCATATGAGGACTTTAAGAGACAAAATAGATGAACATAAGGGAAGGGAAACAAAAATAATATAGAACAGGGAGGGGGCAAAACATAAGAGACTCATAAATATGGAGAACAAACTCTGGGTTACGGGAGGGGCATTTGGGAGGGGTGGTGGGCTAAATGGGTAAGGGCCACTAAGGAATCTACTCCTGAAACCATTGTTGCACTATATGCTAACTAATTTGGATGTAAATATTAAGAAAATAATAAAATTAAAAATTATTTTAAAAAGTTATACATGTTGATATTATATACAGGAACATATCTCAGCTCTACATAGGTTCTAATAGTTTGCCTATAGATTATCTTTTTTTTCTCTTAGATAATCATATCATTTGCAAATAGTCCTAATTGTGCCGCTTTCTAATCTTTGTATCATTTGTTTACCTTTTTTTTGTCTTTTTGCTTTAGTTAGAGACTCCATTACAATTAGAAAAACTATGACAAAAAAGTCATTCATTACTTCCTCCTGGTTTCCAACTGGATGGGTTTTTCTTCATTTATTTTTTTTTAATTCCAGTATAATTAACATGCAGTGCTACAATAGTCACACGTATAAAGTATAGTAATTCAACAATTCTATACAGTACTCAGTGCTCATCAAGATAAATTTACTCATGATCTCCTTTATCAATTTCACCTATTCCACCACCCCACCTCACCTCTGGCAACCATCAGTTTTGTTCCCTATATTTCACCATCTGTTTTTTGGTTTGTCTCTTTTTTTTCTTTATTTGTTTTCTTTCTTAAACTCTACATATGGGTGAGTTCATATGGTATTTGTCTTCCCCTGACTGAGTTATTTCACTTAGCATTATACACTCTAGATCTATCCATGTTTTTTGCAAATGGCAAGATTTCATTCCTTTTTATGGCTGCGTAACATTCCACTGTGTGTGTGTGCGCATCACATCTTTATACATTCATCTGTCAGTGGATACTTTGGTTGCTTCTGTATCTTCACTATTGTAAATAATGCTGCAATGAATATAGGGGTGCATATACTTTCTCAAATTAGTGTTTTTGTATTCTTTGGGTAAATATGGGGTAGTGGATTTACTGGATGAGATGGTATTTCAATTTTCAATTTTTTGAGGAATCTCCATATGTTTTCCACATTGGCTGCACCAGTTTGCATTCCCACCAACACTAGTACATAAGGGTTCCTTTTTGTCCACATCCTCACTAACACTTGTTGCCTCTTGTGGTTTTTATTTTAGCCATTCTCACAGGTGTGAGGTGATATCACATGGTGGTTTTGACTTGCATTTCCCTGATGATGAATGATGTTGAGCATCTTTTCATGTGTCTGTTGGCCATCTGTATGTCTTCTTTGGAGAAATGTCAGTCCTTGTCTTCTGCCCAATTTGACAAAATTATTCATTTTTTGTTGTTGAGTTGTATAAGTTGTGTATATATTTTAGATACAACCCCGTTAACAGATATGTCATTTCCAAATATCCTCTCCAGTTCAATAGGTTGTATTTTTGTTTTGATGAGGGTTTCCTTGGCTGTTCAAAAGCTTTTATTTTGATGTACTTCTAATAGTTTATTTTTGCTTTTGTTTCCTTTGCCTAAGGAAACATGTCTAGAAAAATGCTACTATATCAAAGAAATAGCAAACTGCCTGTTTGCCCTCTTTTAGGATTTTTATGGTTTCAGGCTTCATATTTATTTCTTTAATCAATTTTGGGTTTATTTTTGTGTATGGTATAAGAAAGTGGTCCAGTCATTCTTTTGCATGTAGGTGTCCAGTTTTCCCAACACCATTTGTTCAAGAGATTGTCTTTTTCCCATTGCTTATTCTTGTTTCCTTTGTCATACATTAATTGACCATATAATCATGAAATTTATTTCTGGTTTTTCTATTCTGTTCCATTGACCTATGTGTTTATTTTTGTGCCAGTACCATACTGTTTCAATTACTACAACTTTGTAGTCTATCTTAAAATCTGGGGTTGTGATACCTCCAGTTTCAAAATTGCTTTGGCTATCTGAGGTCTCTTGTGGTTCCATACAAATTTTAGTATTATTTCTTATAGTTCTGTGAAAAATACTGTTCGCATACTGATAAGAGATTGCATTAAATCTGTAGATTATTTTGGATAATATAGACATTTTAACAATATTAATTCTTCTAATCCATGTGCATGGAATACCATTGCATGTGTTTGTGTCAGCTTCAATTTTCAAGTGAATGATTTTAAAGTTTCACCACTATGTATGGTACCTGGTCATGATTCTTTGATGAGATCCTTTATCAAATAAGAAAAGTTCCTTTCTCATCCTAGTTTACTCAAGTCTTAATTCAAATGGGTTTTAAATTTTAGCAATTGGTTTCTAATTATCTACCGAGACAGTATTTTGAGAGGCAGCATTAGGCAGAAGAGAAAACCAGTAAGTAATACATTCTAAAACATAAATAAAATATAAATAAACCTAAAAATAAGTATGTAAAAATGTTCACAGTAGTGCCTTCTAGTTAGTAGGATTGTGGGTTTAGGTTTTGTTTTGTTTTCTTTGCTCCCGTTGTATATATTTTCCAAATTTCTACAATGACTACTTAGGTACAAATCCTGACTTTACCATCTACTAATTGCATTATCTTCAACCAGTTATTTATCCTGTCTGTGTCTCACATTCTTTCAGTTTCTTCACCTACATAATGATGCGGAGGGTGGGGGGGGGGTAATAGTATTTACAACAAAGGACTGTTCTGAAGATTAGACAAAGTAATATAAAGGGATGCCTGGGTGGCTCAGTTGGTTGGGTGACCAATTTCTGCTCAGGTTATGATCTTGCGGTCTGTGGGTTCTGGCCCCGCATTGGGCTCTGCACTGGTAGCTCAGAGCCTGGAGCATGCTTCATATTCTCTCTCTCTCTCTCTCTCTTCCCCTTCCCCACTCATGCTCTTTCTCAAAAATAAATAAACATTAAAAAAATTTTAAGTAATATAAATGACTTAGAATTGTACCTATAACATTGATGTTTTCAAAAAATGTTAGCTATTTCTATAATAAATTGAATGATGGGGAAAATGAGAACCTGTGTTATACTTTGTAGGAGTATTAGAAGGATAATAATATTAATAGCTAACATTTTTTGATCACCTCTTATGTTGCAAGCATTGGATTATGTGTCTTACGTGCATTACCACATATAATTCTTAGAGCAACTCTACTACATACTACTATTAACACATTAAAAATATATAGAAATTGACAATTTAAATACAGAAACAGATCAATAGCTTTCCCATAGTCACAAAGCTATGAAATAAGTGGCAAAGCTAGGCTTACAATTCAACAATTCAACAATTCAACACAGAATCTGTGTTCTTAACCATTACAATTTGTTTGATGATAATGATAATGACCAATAGGAGATCTGAAAGAAGGTGGAGGAGGACTAAGAAGCAGTAAGTAGAATAAGAAGAGAAAATAAAACAAAACAAAACAAAGCAAAAACCAGTATTAGTAATCTAGTAATAACGTGTTATGGTGTTTGCTCTTGCTGTTTTTAATATTATTTCTACTATTCTAGTGTTTTAATAAAAACAATAGACAACAAGTATTGAGCTCCTATTATCTATCTACCAACACTGTCTCATATAATATTCACAACACTGACATGAGGTAGTAGTATTTGGTTACACATGGAAAATTGAGGCACCCAGACAATAACTGATTAAATGTAAAACAGATCATAAATATCAGAGCCAGGATTTAAACCCAAATGTGTTTAAATCCATTGTCTCTGCTTTTCTACTATAATATGCTGTGCACCATTGATTTTGGACAGGATGAAGTTTCACTGAACCTAAAATCTCCAAGATGGCAAATAAAGCAGCAGCAAAGTCCTGGATTTTTGAAGTCCAATTCAGATATGTCATATACAAACGTGTGTGTGTGTGTGTGTGTGTCTGTTTAAGGTACATTATTGCTTATAGTAATGTAACAAATACTTAATTGTTTAAAAAAAACACTTTTAAAAAAATTTTTTTAATATTTATTTATTTTTGAGACAATGTGAGAGACAGAGCACAAGCAGCTGAGGGGCAGACAGAGGGAGACACAGAATCTGCAGTGGGCTCCAGGCTCTGAGCTGTCAGCCCCAAGCCTGACGTGGGGCTGGAACTCACCGTGAGATCATGACCTGAGCCGAAGTCAGACGCTTAACTGACTAAGACACTCAGGCGCCCCAAAACACTTCTTTTTTTAAATCTTCCATTACATACCTCAGAGGACAATCATTTGGCACACCCAGACTAAGAAGGATTGATGAAATGAGAAAAATACCCAAAACAATAAATAGAATTGTTTTGCTGTTCCATATTGTTGCTAGAATGCAATTAATTTCTTTATGACTAAAGGCCTGAAACACTGCATTATATCCCATTTATTTGTGTAAAATTTCAAAGTAAATGATGAAAAGGAAATAATTTATTCTATATATGAAATGCTGAGTTCATGAAACAATTCAAAGCAAGAAATTCAAGGAAAAGCATCTCATTGACTGCTTGCTGTTGGACATCAAAATATACATTTTCTGGTACCAATACAGAAATATGTATCAAGAGTTTCAAAATATTCATATCATTTGTCTATCAATCCCCCTCATAGGAATTTATTCTAAGTAAGCAAAATTAAATATGTGTAACATTTCATGCATGGAGATGTTCACTACAGTGTTATTTATAACAACAGATAATGGAAAATAATCTTTATGCCCAAGAGTAAGGAAATACTCCAATAGTAAAAAGCTATTGTACAGCCATGTCTACAAAGTTTTTAGTGATAGAAAATTACTTGTGAAAATATTTAATTTCCTTAAAAGCAAAACATAAAAATGTGTATTTGGAAAAAAAATTACTTATGCTTCAAAAATCAAAGTAGGAAATAAATAAGTTAATAATAAAAAAGTTAATAATGATTGCTTCTAGGTAGTATAAGATTGTGTATGTGTGTGTGCACTTTTTCTCTGCTTCTAATAATTGTCTGTATTTTCCATATTTACCATATTGAACATCAGCTACTTTAATCAAAAAGGGGAAAAATTAATTCAAAGAGATAAAAAACAATATAAGGAAAGAATACAATTTAAAAGTCAAGACCTATCATTTTCCACTCTTATTGGCTGAATTTTACCGTAAGTATTTAAAAAGGAAGATTTGTTTTCACATCACACATGTGATGAATATCCACATAATATTTAATACAGGTTTTTCAGAGAGAAAATTACCTTTTGATAAAGGTATTATGATGTGTAGTTTTCATAGACTCTTACAAATGTACTATTTAACAACTACTTTGGGGGGTAAATATACCAGCCCTAGAAAACAGCACCATATGTTCCAAGCTTTTGTCATTTCTTACAAATGTCAGGGAAAATAACACAAAAGCTAGATCCATTTGTACAGTATATTTGATGCCATAATTTTTAACATTCACTTAATGGACTCAGCCTTTGTGGCCTGATATTTCTTTTGCTTGCTAGCACCAAACCTTAAATAAGGTTCCTGACTAGATTACATTCATGCAGGTCTCATTTTAACGGAAATTAGAGAGATGGAAAAGATTGTAGGAAGAGACATTATAAAAACAGACCTCACAAGTCAAACCTAATAGTAAAACCATTCTCTTTCATGTAGACAACCATGAAAACAAATATCCTGTGAGCTAGAGATATATATTGTATCTTTCCAGCAGATCTTTATGCCATCTTGAAACAGATTTCCATAACTATATAATGTGACTACAGTTGATGAAGCAATGGTGCAAAGAAACAGGCTAATAAAGCATCACACTCCAGGAAACCAGATAAACAAGTTCATGATTTCTAATTGTATCAAGGGTAGAACAGCACTGGATATGAAAACAGAAACCCAGAGAGTCAGAGTAAATATTGTTTCTTCCAACATTAAAAATAAGCATTCATAAAAGCAGCACCAACTCTTTTATTACAATAATCCTTTAGAACACATTCATGTTACTTGCTTAACTGATAGATAAGAACGCAAAAGAAGCTGTATGACTTTAAAATATAGTATAAAAATTATAACACTCTCGAAGAGATAAGAACATACCTGTAAGCAACTAAAAGAGCAATGAACAAGAAACTGAAATTTATGAGCAATCTGTTCAAAAAACTATCTCAGGTAGCACAACATATGAAACACATTTTCCCTGTGTAGTCAACCCTCTCCCTACCCCTCCTCCTGACCACAGAAACTAGGTAAGAATATTCTCTATACAGAGACTACAGTGCAAGAAAATTGGGATAAGAATTTAATGTGGCCCAATGTTAAAGAAACATAATAATTTCAGAGCTATCCATAAGTCTCTATTTAGTGAAGATACAATTAGGATAGAGGATTCTATTGTTTGAAAAGTAGTAAGTCTCATTTCTTAGGAGTTAGTGGATTCCTGGATGCAATATGCAAGCTGAAGGATGTGCATATGATGTGCATAAAGAGGAAAACAGTAAACCCCTTTGGGAAATTAGAAATCCTGGCAGATTCCATCACTTTTAAGAAAATGTTTCCCTTCCTTCATAATGAATTGATTATATTTCCTCAGAATTATTGTTTGTTTTTCAATGATGTACATTACAACCGTAAGTTGCTGATATGAGACAGAAACACCAACAGAAGAATGAGAGGTTGTGTGTCTACCTCATGGCAGCAGAGAGATCTTGATAGGGACCCAAACTTGGATTGCCAAGCCTTAGTCTTGTAGATGAAGCTAAAGATTCCTGCTGTGAGATGTACTCTCAAGACTGAGTTATACAGACTTGGAAAATGCATTTTGACAATTACTAATTATCATGTTGGAACAAGAAAATAATCCTGTCACCAGATAAACCCTGGTCAGGTAAAATATGGTAACCCTAAGGTGGATGAAGGGGAGAATATTGTTATTCTTACTATGAAAAGCTGAAAAGGAATTCTCTCATGGAAGAGTAAGTAAAACCAAACACAAAACTAGGAACTTAAGTATGTCCCTATCAGTGTAGGGTTTAATATTTTTTCCACTTGTCTTAACCATGTTTAGCCAACAACATACAGAACTCTCCCATCTATTTAATTCCTTCCAGTTAGTCCTTACACTTCATTAAACATTATATACACCTGTCATTACATAGTCATGTGCCAGTCATGTTGTAGAGAATTAAGAGAATCGACAGCAGACTGAAAGGACTGTTCCTTCTACCCCTTTTCCACTGAAGTCAGCATGCCAGTGATAGTCCCTAAATTCCAGACACTGACCACTATCTGACATACGAATCTAATTGCAGTTGAGAAAAATGGAAAGGAGCAAGCAACCAGTTGAAAGAGCAAACAGGATAGATTGACTTGGGAGGGGAGGTTAAACCAACCCTCCTTTTTTCCCAAGTATTCTAGAAAAAGATGACCCTGAAGGAAGAAGGAAGATATTAGGTTGTAGTGCTATGCTTTCATGTGCTTAAAAGAATTATGCCACTATATGTACAAAGTTTGTGCAGTCTTCCATGATTAGCTGCCTCAATACAATAGAATGATAAATGATTTCTTAGGATTAGATGTTTTTTCAAGGCATATGCATTTAGTTTTATTTTCATCAATACTCTCTTACTCAAAATATTTGAACAGGATTATAAAAAACATACACTGTTAGAAAATATAGATGAAGAAATTATGGTCAAATACAGATTAATATGATCAGAATGAAAGAAAAATTAGTACATAGAAACACAAGCAAAAAAGTTTTCAAGAATCATTAGAGAGGGCTATAAAAATGGTTCTGAGTTTTCCAACAAAGAAGGGAAAATAGGATAAGTTGCAAGAATCATATTAAACATAAACACCTTCTGGGGTGCCTGGGTGGCTCAGTTGGTTAAGCATCCAACTCTTGGTTTCGGCTCAGGTCATGATCTCATGGTTCATGGGTTCAAGCCCTACTTGGGGCTCTGTGCTAACGGCATGGAGCCTGTTTGGGATTCTGTCTCCCTCTCTCTCTTCCCCTCCCCTGCTTGTTCTCTATCTCTCTCTCTCTCAAAAATAAATAAATAAACATTAAAAAAGTTTTTTAAAAAGATATAAACACCTTCTTGTACAAGAGAAGAAAAGCTTTTTCTGAAACTGAGGCCTGTGAGAAATATCTCTTACAGATCTTTACAAAGAAGAAATAATATAGAGAACAGCACTCTATAATAAACATTATAGCAAGTCTCTTCCAGTGGTTCCTTAACCTTCAAGGAAACCCAGCACATCATGCTAATTCTTCAATCCATAAAGAACCCTTTTTGTTCCCATATAACCTATTTGTATTATTTAATAACCACCAGATAACAAGAACCAGCATATTATACTTATTTCTGTATATAGCTTAAAACTGTATCATTGATATAGATATACAAGAATACATTCCTAATTCAGTTATTATTTTGGTATTTCTAAAGTAAAACAAAAGCATAATCTTCTTATGAACACCACACTGAAGATATCCAATATTTCCCTCACCTGTGATTCTTTCACGTTTTCAACAGTAAAGTTGAACCAGACTCGGAAGCGTGGATTACAGGTATCCGGCCTAATGAACAAGTCATACTCAAACTCAGAGACCTGGTCCACCCGTCCAAGGTTACCTGGTAATAAAAATTGAAAGAACTGTGTTTTAATAGAAGTTCATGCAACTCAATAGCACATAAAATTAAATATTATGAGGTCTGAAAGCAATATTTGTCATCATTCAGTACTTGTAAGTTTCAGTATTCACAATCTACAAGGCTATCAATTCTGAATACAGCCCAGGATAAGAAGAACCTTCCAGCTAGTCCAGGCTGTGGTTCAAGCAGCTCTTCCAGTCCTTATCATCCAGCAGATCTATTTGTGTTACATAAGACATATTGTCATATTGGGATGTTCCATGGAACATGTGGCAAGCCCCAAAAAACCAAGTAAGAATCACAATCAAGCTTCAGTTTCCTATTTAGAAAAAAGGACAATAATAATTTATATATTTCATATTCAGCTTTATATAAATCACCTCTAGTATACTTGATCCTATTTAATTCTCACAACAATACTATACTGTTTGTACTACTTTGGGTAATTTCCAAACTTGTATCAGAACACGTTAAATGTTGGGAATGCAAGCTGGTACAGCCACTCTGGAACACAGTATGGATGTTCCTCAAAAAACTCGAAATAGAACTACCCTACAACCCAGAAATTGCACTACTAGGCATTTATCCAAGGGATACAAGTGTGCTGTTTTGAAGGGACACATGCACCCCCATGTTTATAGCTGCACTATCAACAATAGCCAAAGTATGGAAAGAGCCCAAATATCCATCTATGGATGAATGGATAAAGAAGATGTGGTATTTATGTACAATGGAGTATTACTCGGCAATCAAAAAGAATGAAATCTTGCCATTTGCAACTATGTGGATGGAACTGGAGGGTATTATGCTAAGTGAAATTAGTCAGGGAAAGACAAAAATCATATGACTTAACTCATATGAGGACCTTAAGAGATAAAACAAATGAACATAAAGGAAGGGAAACAAAAATAATATAAAAACAGGGAGGGGGACAAAACATAAGAGATTCATAAAGATGGAGAACACACTGTGGGTTACAGGAGGGGATGTGGGAGGGGGGATAGGCTAAATGGGTAAGGGCCACTAAGGAATCTACTCCTGAAATCCTTGTTGCACTATATGCTAACTAATTTGGATGTAAATTTACAAAAATAAAAAATAAAACAAGTTAGAAAATTTTAAAAAACATGTAAAAGGATATGTAGAGTAAGATTTTAAACAAAAATTATAAGTTGTTCCCCCACAAGTATAGTAACGGTAAATTCACAAACAGTCATAAAATTAATTTCCATTTTCTCCAATAACAGAACACTTATATCAAAAATGTAGGTTGCCAGAGGGGAGGTTGATGAGGGAGGGATGAAGTATATAAAGGTGATCAAGAATATATTTATCTTGCGGGGCCTGGGTGGCTCAGTCAGTTGAGCATCCAACTCTTGATTTTGGCTCAGGTCATGACCCCAGGGTCATGGGATTGAGTCCCGCATCAGGCTGTGCACTGAGCATAGAGCCTGCTTAAGATTCACTCTCTTTCTGCCCCGATTCCCTGCTCTCTCTCGCTCTCTCTCTCTAAAGTTAAAAAAGTATATTTATCTTGATGAGCACTAATATATAGAATTGCTGAATCATTACACTGTACACAAAAAACTAATATAACACTGTATGTTAATTATACTTCAATTAAAAAAAAAGAACAAGAGAAAATGTATAAGCTTAGGTGTGACTTCCATTCATTATGTCTCTTCTCTTTGACTTCCATTCTAATGAGCAATGAATTGTCCATAAATTTCACAGTGGGATGGGATAAAAAATAAAAGCAAAGAATCTGGTGAATTCCCAAACCAGATAATCAACAGCTGAAGAAAAGTAAACATGACTATAGACAGCAATAAGGAAATTAAGAAATCAGTATTGTATTGCACCTGAAGAGGACAGCAATATCCCACCTTAAAATAAGCTCTAGTGTGTCTTTCTCCAAAAGAATACTCAGAATTAAACTTTAACCTTAATACCACAGTTTTTAATTAATTCTTTTACTAGTTCTACTGGCACATTACTTATTTTACTGAGCACCAGTTGTGTTGTCACAGATGGCATACCAGCCTTGGAATCAGCAGATCTGAATTCTAGCTTAATTGACTGTCCAACAACAGGTAAATTACTTACCTTCTATAGGCTTCATCTACTAAATGAGAATATTGAGTTACCTAACCTTGAAGGTTCCTTTCAGCTGTACCATTCTTTGGCTGCCTGGATAGGATTAATCAGGCAGCGATCCCAGATAATAAGAAAATCCTCCCCTCAAAACCTTATCAATTAACCTTAGGGTAATTTTCTCTGCTCTCATTAAAATTTGGCCTGAGAATCCAGACTTAGTCCTCCTTTCACAACCAAAACAATCAGTTGCCTCCACTTAAGAATACATATATGGAAAACAAAACAAAACAAAACATGCACTGATAAGAAAGAACAAACATTAAATAAAACCAAAAACTTTTATTTTAATTTTTGTAGTTTTAATTGTCTTCAGAATTCCCAAGGAGATTCCTCAGTTAAATTGTTATTTCAACTATTATCATCCAAAAATATATACTAAACCCTATGTTGTAGGGGGCAGAATACTTATTACATGATTGCACTGAACTTGCAATCAGAAGATCTAGGCTCAAGTTTTAGCTCTGCCACTTACTAAATGAACTTGGAAAATTTAGTTAACTTGTTCCAACCACTGTTTTCTCAACTATAAAGTAAGGGTTATATTAATAGAAATACAAATATTTATCTCTTGGTAATTAACATGAACATTAATTTTCAATTGAAAACATTTTCTGAACATTTCTACATGCCACATACTGTCCAAAATGCTAGGTGTACTAACCTATTGAATTCTCACAACAACACCTGTGAGGTAAAAAACATTACTATCCCCGTTTTACATATGAGAAGAGCAAGGGACAAAGATATAAAATAACTTACCCAAAGTTATATAGCATGTAAGTAAGTAAGAGTCAGAGCTGGGATTTGAATTCCAGCAAAATGACTCTGATCACTGGACTAACCATTTCTCTACATAACATAGATGATTGGAAGAATACAGAGATAATATAAATTGAAAGCACGTTATAAGTTATAATGCTTAAAAAATTACTAACCTTAAAAAACAAAAAGTGAAAAAGAAACACTGTTTTTTGCCCTTTAAAAATCCCTGGTTGAAAAAATAAACATTAATGTAAACAAATTTCAACATTCAACGGAAAATCTGTTTTAATTCTATAACACTATAAATGAGTTTTCATAAATAATAACATGTCATAAAATTGCTGCCACATATGGTTTCTAATAACAAGACACCATTTGTGTCTAAAACCATACAGTTTCAAAATGATTTGACACCCTTTATATTATTAAAGTATCACCATGACCCCATGATGAGTAATTGAAACTTGGAAATGTTTAGTGCTTTGTTAAGTTCATGCTTTAAAGCACTAGGGCAAGACCTGGAAATAAAGACTTCTGACTCCATCGTTCTGTCCTTGTAATATACCATAGCCACAGTCAACACATTTATCCATCTACTGAATTAGTTATTCATTCAAAAAGTATCATGTTATGTTTGTAAAATAGAACAGCTGATAAATCAAACATATAGTCTTTGCTTTCACTAAGTTTACAATCTCAAATAATAATCATATAGTTTTTGATCTTCTGTAACTATTCCGTTGACTATTTTCACCAATATCTTCTCTGTGTATTTCATAAACAATTCTTTCCTCATGTTACCTGTAATATTTCAACAAAGTGTCAGTTTTTGACCTTCTGAACATGTCTATTTGTAAATAAACTGACAATGCCTCTAAATCATCTGGTTCCCTTCCACTTACATGAAAGGCAAGAAAAGATAGCAAACAAAATTTCAAATATGTACATACATTTTTTTAAGTAGGCTTCACACCCAGTACAGAGCCCAGCACAGGACTTGAATTCAACTCATGACCTTGAGATCACGATCTGAGTTGAGATCAAGAGTCAGACACTTAACTGACTGAGACACACATCCACCCCTAAAATGTAGATTTTAAATGCAAGGATGTCAGTAAATATGTTAAATACAAATGGACTAAATATGACAAATGAAGACAAAGATTTTTATTCTGGATGAAAAAATTAACTATATATTGCCTATAAAGACAACATTACATTTAAGAGCACAGGAAGACTAAATAGTAAAAGAGGAAAAAAAATTATACCAGGAAAGCACTCTGAAAAAGAAATCTAACGTAGCTATGTTTATATCAGACAAGGTAGGCTTTAAATCAAGAAATTTTACTGTAAATTGCTCATGATGAAAACTAAACAAAAAACAGGGTAATTCCATCAAGAAGATATAAAAATCTTAGAGAAATGTACCTCTATTAATGAATCTCCAAAATACATAGGTAAAATTTGACAAAACAGAAGATAGAGACAAATTTAGAATTACAGTGAGAAATTTCAACATACCAAAAGCACAAGCAGAGAAAAACCAAGAAAATATTCAGAAATAATTAAGATAATTTGAAAATATAATTTAAAAGGCTACCTCATTTTAATATGAAACACTTGATATTTATAGAACTATATGTGTGTATATGTATTCCTTTCAAATGAACACAGTACATTTATCAAAATTGATCATTTTCTGGTTCATAAAGCAAGTCTCAACAAATTTCAAAGGAATTTATATGATATACATATGTACTCTTATCACAGTTATAGTATTTTAAACTAAATTATAATAATACATAACAATCAATATTTGTTATAACTACAGCCATTCAAAAATAGAAACACATATATAGGCAAATACATCTGATAATCAATTATCTAAGCTTCCATTATAAAAAGTTTAAAAAACAGCAATACTTTAAAACCAAAAAAAGTATAAGAAGGGAATAATAAAGAAAAGATTAGAAAATCAAAGAAATTTTTAAATGTACTCTGCAGAAAATTTTAAATGTTACAAGTTGATTTTTGAAAAATACTTTTAATACTAACACACTCCAGCATTGCTCAACTAGGAAAAATAAAGAGAAAGAAAACACATATTATTAAAATGATAATTAAAAGCAAATATTACTGCATATCCTTTATACATCAAACAAGCAAAAGAAAAAAGCAACAAATACACAGTGAACTATTTATGCCAATACACTGGAAAAATACATGAAATGCATAATTTCTTATAAAAAAACTTACAAAAAATCATCAACCCAAATAATCATATTAACAAAATAAAAACACAATCATGTTTATCAATACAAGCAGAAAAAGTATTTGATAAAAAAAAAACATCTTTGGCTCAGCTATGTTGGAGTAATGGTTAAGAGATTAGGTCCACTGAAAAGAATTAAAGCAGATAAAATATATGAAACAACTGATTTCAGTATTAGAAAATAATCAACATTACACAGCTATCCCTGAGAAAAGAGACATTGACAAGATGAGCTAACTTTCTACCAGGAAAAAATTTTCCATCTATGGCAGGAAACCAGATCCCAATGTCACTAAAGAAATCCTATGAACCGAGTATACAAAAATCTAATTTGAGGCTGTTGAAGCAGGTGAAATTTGTGAAGCAGGTCAGCAAACAGGAGGAAACTATACATGGTGGTGGTGATGAGTAACCCAGAAAACCCAGGTACCCAGAAAACTCTGAGATCATTTCCTATAAGTCTACAGCTCAGAGCCAGGCAGCACATGCACACAATGAAACCACATCCATTTTATCAAAGAGAACATACTACAGTGTTGAAAGAAAAACAGATATACTAGAGATGTAACTATGCTGGGTAGTAGAGTATTGGGAGCCTAGAACAGCAAGAATTGAAAAACCTTTGACCCCACAGGCAGAAGACCCAGTTGAGATACGAGAAAAGGTCCACCTTAGCAATAAGAACCATGTTCTAAGGGAGAACTATTCTATATTTTGCTAATAAAATGGACAACCAAGCCCTGATAACATCTCCATAGGAGATAAAGTTTGGGCCAAGTGAGAAGAGTTTGGAAATACCTATGGCTTCCACCAGATCTGCATCAATGAAATTTAAACCATGCATACGTAAATTTAAGGTAATCAGCCTTGAAGTAATACATAAATGAACTACCTTCTACAATGAACACTAATACACTCAAAAAGATAACAGAATCCACTCTCTAAAATATATCTTCCATTGTGTCCATTGTACAATCAAAAGTTACTAGACATTCAAAGATACATATTGCCCATAATCAAAAGGATGGAGGGAAACAACTAATATAAATCCACACTGAGATTAGTTGTACTATTTAGCAAAAAAAAACCCTTTAAACTATTATAAATATTGTCAAAGAACAAAAACATGTTAATAGAATTAAAGAAAAATATAATTTTTACGTTTGAAAAACATGGAATTTCTAGAAAGAGAAATCCACAAGGACCAAATAAAAATTCTGTAAGTAAAAAGCACAATAACTGAAATGAAAAATTAAGTGTATGGACTTAACATTAGACTAGAGATGGTGAAAAGTCAATGAACCTGAAGATGGGTCAATAAAAAAATCATGTGATCTGAAGAAATGAGAGAAAGAAAACTGAAGAAAAATTAACTGGGGCCAAGGAACTTATTGAATAGTAACAAATGGCCTAACACACATGCAAAAGGAATCTCAGAAAAAGAGAATGAAGAGACAGAAGAAAAAAATGTTTTTAATAATCTCAGGAAACCTTATGCAGGATAGACAAAAAGAAAACTCAACCCAAGCATATAAGAGTCAAAACTGAATAAAACCAAACAGAAATGGAAAATCTTAAAAGCAACCAGAAGAAAAGCCATAAAAAAGGTGAACAACACTAAGAATAACCATTCACTTCTTTTTTTTTCCCTTCTAAAATTGTATTTAAATTCAAGTTAGTTAACATACAGTGTAGTATTGGTTTCAGGAGAAGAATTTAGTGATTCATCACTTACATATAACACCCAGTGCTCATCACAACAAATGCCCTCCTTAATGCCCATCATCCATATGGCCCATCCCCCTACTCATCTCATTCCAGCAGCCCTCAGTTTGTTCTCTACAGTTAAGAGTCTCTTATACTTTGCCTTCCTCTCTGTTTTTATCTTATTTTATTTTTCCTTCCCTTCCCCTATGTTCATCTATTTTATTTCCTAAATTCCACATACGAGTGAAATCATATGGTATTTGTTTTTCTCTGACTGAATAACCATTGACTTCTAAGAATAACCACTGATTTCTAAGAAAGGACATCTCTAAAGTAATGAAATGACAAAACTCTCAACCCAGATGTCAATATCCAATGAAAACATACTTTAAAATGAGGGTAAAATAAAACATTCTCAGATAAACAAAAGCTGAGAGAATTCATTACCTAGATTTGTACTACATAAAAAGCTAAAGATGAGAAAATATATCAGATAAAGCTAATACCAATAAGAATAAAAAATAGTAAATAAGTATATAATTTTAAAAGATTGTTTTTATTTGTCTCTTATTTTTCTTAAAAGGTGATTGTTCAAATTTTTAAAAATAACACCTTAGGGGCACCTGGGTGGCTCAGTCAGTTAAGCATCTGACTTCGGCTTAGGTCATGAGCCTGGAGCCTGCTTTAGATTCTGTGTCTCCCTCTCTGCTCCTCCCCCACTCACACTCTGTCTCTCTCTGTCTCTCAAAGATGAGTTAATGTTAAAAAAATAAATAAATAACATCTTAAGAGCAGATTACAAAGTATGTAAATGCAAAATGTATGACAAAATAGAAAAAAGAATTGAAATAATAAATAGAATTAGACTGATGTGAGGTAACTACACTTGTGAGGTAGAAAGAATGAAGTAGAAAGAATAAGCTTTGAGGAAAAATAAGTAGTAATTACAAGTTCAAGGTACCAAGTATGAAGTATTAAATTTGAAGTGGTAAAATAAGGATCCTAAAAAAGGGTCTAAGACATGAAAAAAAACACATATCAATAAGCAAAAGTAACCAATCTAAAAAGGCTACATATGGTATGATTCCAACCATATGAAATTCTAGAAAAGCAAAAATATGGAGACAACAAAAAGATCAAAGGTTGGAAAGAGGAGAAATTAATAGGCAGGGAACAGAGCATATATAGGACAGTGAAAATACTCATGTATGAGTATAATGATGGATACATAGAATTATATATTTATCCAAACCAATAGAATATACAATACCAAGAATGAATCCTAATGTAAACTATGGACTTTGGGTGATTATAATGTGTCAATGTAGGTACATCAGTCATAACAAATATACCACTCTTGTGGGGCATATTGATAATGGGGGGCAGAAGATATTTAAGAAATCTCTGTACCTTCCCCTGAATTTTGCTATAAACCCAAGATTACTCTAAAAATAAATTTTAAACAAAATATTTTAAAAGTTTGATAAATTACAACTGAATATTTTTAGAGCAACTATTATACAAATATAAAATAGATTTACTAAGAATCTAATAAAAATATAGAATACTAAAATGACTTTTTATTATGAAAACAGCAAAACAGCAACAAAGTAATAGAAACAGAAGAGGCAATAAGAAAATTAATAACAAAATAGTTCATTTCAGCCCAACATGTCAATAATTACATTAAACAGAACAGATATGTAAATAGAGCAAGCATTCCAATAAAAAGCAGACATTGCTAGATGGGAATAAAAAGTCCAAGCCAATAAGACACAAGTAGTCTAAAATTTCAATAATTTTTAAAAGGACTTAACATTTCCTTTTTCCACATATGCAAAAAGAGTGATCTACACATAGGCATATAGTCAAACTGTCAAAAGAAAAAGACAATAATCTTTAACTCAGCAACACAGAAGCAACTCATCATGTCCAAGCTTCCTCAATAAGATTAATAGCTGATTTATCACCAGAAATAATGGAGGTCAGAAGGCAGTATAATAACACATACAAGAATTTGATAACTAGCAAAAATATTCTTCAAAAAAATGACAAGGAAATATTAAAAACGTACTCTATAAGAAATACCAAAGAATGTCTTTATGACTGAAATGAAAGAACATTAGGGCATAAAGGAAATCCACATAAAGAAACAAAAGAATCCACATAAAAACTGCATAATAAAAGACAATATAAACACTATTTTTGTAGATTTTTTTTATTAATTTTTTAATGTTTATTTATTTTTGAAGGAGAAAGAGAGAGACAGAGTGTGAATGGGGCGGGGCACAGACAGACATAGAATCTGAAGCAGACTCCAGGCTCTGAGCCATCAGCACAGAGCCTGACATGGGGCTTGAGCCCACAGACTATGAAATCATGACCAGAGCCAAAGTGGAACGCCCAACCAACTCAGCCACCCAGGTGTCCCTGTAGATTTTTTTTCTCCGACTTATATAGAAGAGAACCACATAAAGCAATCATAATAAATCTGTATCGAGTATACATAATGTATCCATTTATAATATATATAACAATAAATAATATAAGTATAATATTATTGAAATTAATTAAGTTGGTATTATTTCAAACTACACTGCTATCAATTAAATTAAGCTCACTGTAATCCTCAGGGCAAATAAGGAAAGAAATTTTACAATACAGTAAAATAAAAAACAATATATAGTAAAACCAGTAAGAAGGGAATTAAAACTATACATTAGATAATATCTATTTAACACAAAAGAAGGCAATAATGGAAGAATGAATGGGAGAAAGGTTGAAACATATTGGAAGCAGCAAAAGAAGGCAATAATGGAAGAATGAATGGGAGAAAGGTTGAAACATATTGGAAGCAGCAGCAAAATAATCTTAGCTTCTCAATAATTACAATAGATGTAAAAAGCATAAACGCTCTAGTTAAAAGGCAGAAAATGTCAGAATGGATTTTTTTAATGAACCATCCAAATGCTGTCTACAAGAGATGCACTCTAGAAACAAACTCACATCCAGAAGGAAGGAAAATAATAAACATACCAAACACAACAAAAGAAACCGGGAATACTTATACTAACACCAGAAAAATCAACTTTAAGACAAAAGTTGTTACAGACAAAAGAAGATATTTCATAATGACAAAAGAGCAATTCATTAAGAAGACATAACAAGTACAAATATAAATGCACCCAAGAAGACAGTCCCAAAATAAATAAAGCAAAAAACACGCAGAATTAATTAAATATTTTTTTATATTAATTTTTCATTTGGGGAAGAGGTCACTGTCTTAAACAACATGTGGGAATTTAAAACCCAAAAACATAGCTTAAAGCCACAGATACAAATTTTAGGAAGACCATCTTATCTGCTCTTATATTGAAAAGATCACAAGCCTCAAATTTACACAGACATAGATTTGAATCCTAATTCCACTGCTTACTAGTTTTAAAGCTTTTGGCAAACCTAACTACTCTTGACCTCAGTTTTCTCAGCTGTCAAAGATAAAATATTTTATTTGTAGTATTATTATCAAGTTTAAATGAGATTATGTACATAAATTACATAGCCAATGCTTAAGCGGAAAAATATTGGAGTCATCCTTGAGTCTTAATTTCATGCTTAATAACTACTTAAACTCATCAAAGAATCCTTTCAAATATATCTGCAACCCAAGCACTTTTCATTACTTCCTCAGGTATCACTTTGATCCAAGCCACTATATTCTCCCACCTGGATTGTTTCTAACTGGTCCCCCTGTCTGCCCCCCTATATTCTATTCTCAACACAATAGCCAAAGTAATCTTTCCAAAACATAAAACAGATAATATCACATCTTGTTCAAAAAGCCTTTAAGAGGTTTAGCACTTATTTCAGAATAAACCCAAAGTTTTTAAAAGATTCTGCAAGATCTGTCTACCTTTCACCGGTCTGATTTTTCTTCCTACTATTCTCACACTACTTGGTCTCCTTACTATTGCTCTTATTTGTCAGTCACACCCCAGCTTTAAGGATTGTCAGTGGCTACTCCCTCTTCCTAAACTTCTCTTTTCCCACATTTTTACATGGAGAACTCTCCAATGTTGTTCAAGTTATTGCTCAAATCTCCCTTGTTAAATGAGGTCAGGCTGGCCACCGCATTTAATATTGAAAAACACTCTTTTCCCACATTCCTGATTCATCTCACCTACTCTAAATTTTCTCACAGAACTCACCATATTCAAGTATACCATAAAAATTACTTATTTTCTTGAGTATTGATTATTTTTGTCCCCTCTGGTAAGAATGTAAGCTCAGGAATATTTTTCTGTTCTGTTTACTGTTGTATCCCTCAGCACTAGTATGTAGCCCTAACTAAACACTCAATAAATTTTATATGTTCAACACATGTATAAATAAAAGAAAATTCCAAATTGTTAAGTAATACAAATGGCAGTTATTATGGCAACATTTTGAAGGTCTATCCTAGTGCAGACCTCATGTTGGACACCAGGAATACAAATACAATAAGTATTTATTTTCATGGAGTTGATAATCAAGCTGGAGCAATAATCACACAAATGGATCATTTCAATCCAAGCATAAAGTGCTATGATGGAGAAATTCCCAAAGGTTGCTGTGCAAAAGTGAGTTATTGTTATATCTACAATAGAGAAACATAAACTGGTCAAAAATAAAAGCCATAAAAATCCCCCATAATGGATCTTTAAAACTGTGAAATTTATTTTATTTTTCTGTGTTTGTCCACTGAAAGTTATCCTGAGATAAGTCAACATAAATAGCACTTATACTTGCCCTTAAAATGTTGGCTTATTTTCTTTATATAAAACTCATGTTATACATTTTATTTGATTTTTCAGAATGAGGTACTTATTTTCCTTCCTTATTTTAGCTGTATTTTCTTATTTTTTTCCAAGAATATCAGGAAGTTATCCAAAGTCCCCCCCCAAAAAAAGATCTCTCTTTACACAGAAATATGGAAGCCCTCTGTTTTCAAAAAAGAAAAAACTATATGCAAAAAATGCATTTCTCTGCTTTCTAAAGGACTCTGTTTATCAGGTTTTTTTCTTTAAATCTTTTATCTTACACAAGAAATTTTGAACTGAAAATTATCTAAAGTTATCTAGGAAGTAGACAAGGACCAACGTATAACTATATTCTAAATTAAAATGTCCATCGGAACTGGTGAATTGAGATTCAAGATGCTTACAAGTAACCCTCTGCAGTTTCTTTCAGTTACATGATTCTCTGAAAGAAGAAAGCCCATATCATACAAGTGAGTAACACTGAAATACGAAATAAAGATGAAGAGATCCTGAAGATAGAGAAAAAACTTATTACGCTGGAAAGTTAACAAAGGTCAAATGACTTTCTGATATTGCCTGATCTATAAATTCCAAAACCTCACCTTCTACAGAAAAGTAACTATACTGATTTACCTAGTTGGGTGCATAAGATCCTGTAAGAAAACAAAGTGCTCATCCATGTGAGAGGACCTCTTTCTGGATATCATTTAGAGACCTGCATAGGGCAATTTTCCAAATGGTGACTGTTTCCCTCAGGGAGTTAATCTCCCTTTCCTGAGTAAATCCACTTCTTCCTGGGAACAAGGAAGTGGATTTGTGATGTTGGCCCACCATTTAAAAAAAAAAAAGAGAGACTCTTAAAGCTTTGCATTTGCCTGATCAAAAGACTAGGAAGACAAAAGGACAGAAATCAATATAACAATTCTGTTATATTGCAGAATCTATGTTTAATCAAAAATGCAGAATCATAATTAGCCCCTTTCCAACAAAGGCTGAAAGGAAGAAAAAACTTGAAAAATGCACAGTTATTGCATGAATATCCTCAAAAATACACTCTCTATAAGGACAAAACTAAAAGAGATACTGAGCCCAGCAAGAAGCACATTCAAACACAACAATGTAATACATTTTGGCTACCAAAGGAAGCTAAAGAACTCTTGTGTCCCTTTGGTTCAATCACTAAATATTTATTAAGCACTTGCTATGTAGCAGAGATTTTGTTACTCACTATAGATTCTAATTTTTTTATTAATTTTTTTAATGTTTATTTTTTTAAGAGAGAGAGAGGGGCGCCTGGGTGGCTCAGTCGGTTGAGCGACCGACTTCGGCTCAGGTCATGATCTCACAGTTTGTGAGTTCAAGCCCCGCTTGGGGCTCTGTGCTGCCAGCTCAGAGCCTGGAGCCTGCTTCTGATTCCGTGTCTCCCTCTCTCTCTGACCCTCCCCCACTCATGCTCTGTCTCTCTCTGCCTCAGAAATAAATAAACATTAAAAAAAATTTAAAAAAAAGAAAGACAGAGTGCAAGCAGGGGAGTGGCAGAGAGACACACACAGAATCTGACGCAGGCTCCAGGCTCTGAGCTGTCAGCACAAAGCCCAATGCAGGGCTCAGACTCAAGAACCATGAGATCATGACCTGAGCCAAAGTCAGATGCTTAACCAACTGAGCCACCCAGGTGCCCCTACAGATTCTAATTTTTTAGTATGGAATAGTGATTAGAAGCACAGACTCTGGAATAAGACTGCCTGGATTCATAGCTCTATTCCTTACTAGCTGTGTGTCCTTAGACTAAAAACTGTGCCTCAAATGTTCCAATCGTAAACTCATAAAGTTGTTGTAAGGATTAAATGAGATGACACAAGCAGAAGGTTGAGAATATTTCCTGGTGCACAGAAATAGTGAACTGGGATAAAAGAGGCTATCGATTAATTGAGGGAAACTAAAAAATAAGTAGTTATTATAAAACAGCTTAAGATTCATAGTCAAAATATGCAAAATGTGTTATAGGGACATAGAGGTGAAAAGTCTAACCCTGCTTGAGGTTGCAAGGCTCGCAAAGGGTCAACAGAAGTGACACTGGAGTTACACTTGAAGGAGGAACAGGACTCTTCCAAATGTCAAGTGGGAGAAAGCAGAAAGAACATTATGTAGGAGGAGAGCCTGAGTGGCTCAGTCACTCAAACATCCACCTTTGGTTCAGGTCATGATCTTGTGGTTCATGCAAGCCTGGAGCCTGCTTCAGATTCTTTGTCTCCCTCTCTCTGTCCCTCCCCTGTTCACGCTCTCTCTCTCTCAAAAATCAATAAACATTAAAAATTAAAAAAAAAAGGAACATTATGTAGAAGAGTACAGAGCAATAAGACAGGAAGGCTAGGCCATGGAATTGCCAATATGACCAGGGTGCAAAAATGCAAGGAGAACAAGGACATCAGGTTGAAGAGGTAAGATTAGGGTAAGGAAATGGGGGCCATTGGAGGATTTTCAGCAAAAGGAGTAGCATAACAAATTTCTTTTTTTTTCATTTTTTTTAATGTTTATTTTTGAGAGAGACAGAGTGGGAGTGGGGGAGAGGCAGAGAGAGGGAGAATCTGAAGCAGGCCCTGAGCTGTCCGCACAGAGCCTAACGTGCGGCTCGAACTCTACAGCCATGAGATCATGACCTGAACTGAAGTCAGACACTTAACCAACTGAGCCATCAAGGCGCCCAACAAATTTCATTTTTTGAACACTATCTAAGGGTAGTATAAAGAGAAAATGAGAGACTTGAATAAAACTTGAGATAGAAGCAGTGATAATACAAAGGAATATATTGCAATAGGTCAAGTGAGAATTGATGAGGACTCATGAAGCAATGACAGGAAGGAGTATATTACACAGCTAGAATTCACAGATGTTTGTTACGGGATAAATTATTCTTTCCCATTTGACAATTTTATTTAAATGTTTGAGGGGACAAACCAGTAACATTTATGGAAAATAAAAATAAGGAAATTTCCTTTCATTAAAGAATGGTAAGACCATCTTAAATGTGAATTTATCTTCAGCACAATACTTGAAAAAAGGGTTGGATGAGGATTTGGCAGATTTGGACCACATAACTAAAGTTTCCTTCCTTTTACGCTTACCTTCCTTTTACGCTTTTGTAGAGAAGATAAACATTAATTGAATCACTTCCTATAATAAGAATTATGAAGGGATATATCCCTGATATTACAGAAATGTACAAGATAATCTAATCTAGTTTATACTATGAGAAAGTAGGCAACTCTTGCTACTGGACTCAATGGTTTGTGTCTCCCTCAAAATTCACATGTTGAAACCCTATCTCCAACGTGTCTATACTTGGGAGATAGGGCCTATAAGAAGATAGCTAAGGTTACATTAATTCGTAAAGTTGGGGCCCTGATCTGATAGGATTAATATCCTTATAAGAAAAGACACCAGAGAGCATGCACTCAATCATTTGAGCTCATTCACTTGCTCTCTTTCGCTGTGTGAGGACAGAGTGAGAAGGGGGTTAACAAGTCAAGACTGGAGCTCTCACCAGGGACTGAACCTTACTGGAACTTTATCATGAACTTTCCAACCTCCAGAACTGTAAGAATTAATATTCTGTTGTTTAAGCCATGCAGTCTATGAGTATTTTTATGGTAACCTGGGAGGACTAAGAATTCTAAAATTTACAAATCTTGAATTTAATCCTAAAATTTAAAAAAAAATAAATGAAATGAAAAGTACTTGCTTTCACTATTTTCCTAGCAAAGTAACATTTTCTCCTTTCAGAATATAATGGATTTCATCAGGTGAAGATCCTGAATATGTGAGGGACTAGCCTAATACTTATTTTACCTTAAGAAAATTTGCTTAATGTTTATTTATTTTTGAGAAAGAGAGTGAGAGAGAGCATTAGTGGGGGAGGAGCAGAGAGAGGGAGACAGAATCTGAAACAGGGTCCAGGCTCCAAGCTGTCAGCACAGAGCCCGATGCCAGGCTTCGAACTCACGAGCTGGGAGATTATGACCTGAGCTGAAGTCAGACGCTTAACTGACAGAGCCACCCAGGCGTCCCTGCTTATTTTACCTTAAAAGAAAGATGCATCTATATTAATATATGCATCTCTCTGAATTCATCTTTGCCATTCTTTGGTGAAGCACTTTAAACTTAACTGTTTACTAAAGTCTTGTTGAGTTTATGTTAAAACTTTTCTGTCCACAGTTCTTTCCAAATCCATAAAATGAACATGTATTTGTAAGTGAATAGCAAATTAAATTACCCCAATCTTCATGGTTTACAACTATAAGCATTTATTCTTAAGCTCATTGGTTTGCAGGTTGCAGTTTGGCTGATCTTCAGTGGGCTTGGGCAGCTCTGCTTTAGGCTTCAGGTAGGCTGGGCTGGCCACTATGCTGCGTTTGAATCAAGGTATATTTCACATGTCAATCATCTGTTCTCATGGCAAATCAGTAGCATGCTAAAGCCAAACCAAAGCACATTTAACATCTCTGTCAGAATCATGTCCATTAATATTCCATGGACCAAAGAAAGTCAAGTGACCAAGCCCAAAATCAAAGAAGCAGGGAACTATACCCTACCTACACTGGGAAGGTAAATAAATATTTGCTGAACAATAATCTGCACACTCCAGATAGGTGAACTATAAGTGAAAAATAAAACTAAGTATCCTACTAAATGCTGGGAACATGATGACAACTAAGACAGAGTCTCATAGTGATACCTGATAGCCTGGAGGCTAGTGGGGACTGGGAGAGAGATATATAAGGAAATTAATATAAATACAATGAAGTAAGTATAATAACACCAGTGGGAGAATAATTACTTCTATTTGGAGAACACTTGAGATTTAAAGCATAATAGAAACTTACCAGACTGATATGGCTAAGATTTGGAGAGAGGCAAGATTCTAGACAAATGTGTGCAAAATCATGAATATGCGAAGTAGACTGGCATAATTAAAAAGTGGCAATCTTTTGGTGTGGCTAGAGCATAGAATATATAGGGGAAAAAAACATGGGAAATGAGGTAGTCATATTTTAAAGGACCTTATAAACCAGGCTAGAAATTTGAACTGAGGTGACATTAAAATAAATTAAACAGGAAAGTGATGTGTTAAAATGGTTAGAATCATAGCTCAGTTTAAGTAGAGTAGAAGGATAACAGACAGGGTGGCAATAGAGTGGTAAGCAGAATCCAAGTATGAGATGGCAGAGACCAAAGCCAAAGCAGTAGCAGTGTAAAGAAAAAGAAGAGGGTGTCAACAGATTTATAAAATATAATTCACTTATCTTTTTGAATGAATGAAAGCAAAAGTCAAGTCTTTGGGAGTTGAAACTGACAGAAACTCAACTCCAGTTAGCTTAAAGAAAAACTAGAAGTCCTTAGAAACAAAAACGTCAAGAACCAGCACAGCTCTAAGGAACACAGTGTTTGGCACAAGAAATTTAAATGATGTTTGCATTATTTCTCACACTCTCATTAAGATTTCTTCACTTAATTCTCCTCTACGGCAGACAAGTTTATACCACATGAAGGAGTAAGACGGTCATCGAAAGTGCCAAATCACATTCTTCTAGCTGTATGATCCTGAAGGCAAGAAAGTGGCCCTCTCTTACAGTAATTTTTAAATTTTTATTTAAATTTTATTTACTTAACATACAGTACAATATTGGTTTCAGGAGTAGAATTCAGTGATTCATCATTTACATACAATACCCAGTTTTCATCACAACAAGTATCCTTAATACCCATCAACTCATCTACCCATCTTTCAGCCACCTCCCTCCATCAACTCTCAGTTTGTTCTCTATCATTAAGGGTCTCTTGTGGCACTTTCCCCTCTCTCCTCTTTTTTTTTTTTAAATAAAATTAAGAATTCTTCAAACTCTCTCTGGTTTTGATTGGTCCAAACATGGGTCATATGCCCACCCCTCAAAACAAGCTATCTAGTGGCTAGGATGCTATAATCCACCCTAGTTACCTGCTGACCCCCTTAGTCAATGGAATGTAATCTGTTATCAGTAGCAGAAGAATACAAACATGTACCATCTAGCCAGCCACATCAATTTGTATCAATTACAAAGGGAGTATGGGACTAGTTCAGGGTGACTAGTTGACAGTTCCAGCTGACAGTTCCAGCTTGGTGACTTAGATTAGTGATGCATAAACTGTAGTAGGATGTACAGGAAAAGAAAAAAGTATGAAAGGAAAATTTTTAGACATGTTAAGTTTGAGGTATCATAGATCCTTTGAAAGGTAATATTCAATAACCACTAATTTTTTCTTTGCACAAGATTGGTGTGTGTGTGTGTATGTATATATATATATATATATATATATATATATATATATACACACATATATATGTGTGTATATATGTATGTATGTATATATACGTACATAGATATATATATGTTTATGTATGTATATATCTAAAGTATGTGACAGTCACAATTCATGACTTAGAAGAAACTAAAATTTCATTTCTGAAATAAAAGCATTATATCCAGAGAATATCCCTCCTGATATAGTGAAGGCTACTTGAAAATAATGTCCTATCAATCTCTAAAAATATTTTGGCAGAAATTTGAGCTAATTGTACATTTCAAAACTACCATTTGAAAATGCATATGGTGGGGTGCCTGGGTGGCTCAGTCGGTTAAGCCTCTGACTTCAGCTCAGGTCATGATCTCACAGTTCGTGCGTTTGAGCCCCATATCAGGCTCTGTGCTGACAGCTCACAGCCTGAAGCCTGCTTCGGATTCTGTGTCTGCATCTCTCTCTCTGCCCCTCCCACACTGCTGCTCCTTCTCTCTCTCTCTCTCTCTCTCTCTCTCTCTCTCTCTCTCTCTCTCTCTCTCAAAATTAAATAAACATTAAAGAAAAAAAAGAAAATGCATATGGTTGGTATTATTTTTATGAAAGAGGAGGAAAAGTTCTGCATCTTAGGTGGATACAATACAATATGTATCTACCAAACACAGGAACTGCTTTCCTGATTGTAGTTCTGTCCCAAGATTTATAAACCCATGAAGCTTTCTACTTCTTCTCACTAACAGAAAATTTGGTTGAATCCATCTTGGAAAATAATGATCCAAATCTTCTGAAACAATTTGGAGGTATGTTATAAAACCTCCAGGTATCTGACACTACAGAAGTTCTACTAAGTGGACTTAAACATTTTGATTTTTTAATGTCTATAGCCATTATCCCCAATGATGTTTCCTGAAACTTTCCATTTTGTGGTTCATTTAGATATTTATAGCAGTGGGGAAGGAAAAAAATGTACTGTACGGGTTTTGAACAGCCATTCAAATCAAAACTGACAATTACCTTGATGCAAGAAGAAATAATAAAGTTTGAGAGTTTTATTAGCTCCAAAGTAATTTTAAAGTTGCATAAAATGTTGCTGTTCTCCATATATATTAAAGTACTTTTACCTCTCCTGCCCTATACATTTAGTCTTCATTAAATATTCAACATGTTGCTTCCAAAGTCAATAAAAAAGTATCCATTACTGGAAGAAGGAAAATCCATTTTGCAAATGATAGGGAGATTACCCAGCATTAACTATAATTATCATTTTTTAAAAAGGTACAGAAAGAGAGTCGTTGAGCTCTTTGAAGCAAATTGAAGTTCTTCTTAAGCCACACACTGTGTTTTCCTACAGAGGATTTTTAAGATGAGAAATAGACCTTGAGGGTCTTAGGCCTAAGGCAATATAAAAAAGGTCAAACATTCAGCTAAAAAGCACCACTATCTTCAGAACAACTTATCAACCAACTTCCAGCACGTCCTTATTTACAACTATTGGTCCCAAAGGAAGTGCACTTGAGTGTGTGCCACAATTACTTTGTAAGGAGCTTGCCAGGAATGATACAGGAAACAAATTTGTGACTATGTGCCAACCCCACCTCAGAAACTGCAGACTTTTTTCTTCTGGTGAGAAAGAAGTGGGAGGAAGAACACAAAGGAGGGGGAAAAATGCAGAGAATGGAGGTCTAACATAAAAGAGCCAACTTCAGTTAAGCTCCTAAAGACTGAGTTGTAAACACAGTTTGGAAAATCCAGAGATTATCCAATTTAGCTCTCCATTCCCAGCTCAGGGGCTTTATCCCAAGACAGCTCCATAAAGTGTTCGTTTCAAGTGGCAGGTTTGCACTCTCAAATTAAGCCCATTAAAAATAATAAAATAAAATAAAATAAAATAAAATAAAATAAAATAAAATAAAATAAAATAAAATAAAACAAAACAAAACAAAACAAAACAAAACAAAACGCCAGGAAAACTCTGCACCTGTCACAGATTAGCAACAAAAGGTCAAATACTTTCCCATACACCTAGGCCACCTCCATATTGTGTGTTTACTTACTGGAGCCTAATCAGTCTCTCTTCAAGCAGAAAAGTGTAGACCAAGATAAATGGCGGAGGGTAAAGAATTAAACTTTATCTAAGAGCTGTCAATAAATCTATTGTTGGAAATACATGTGAATAGAAGTAGTAATAGCCATCTTTGTCTTTTAAAGAGGTAGTTTCTCAAAAAGAGAATTACACAAAGTGCTACTCTGTTTTTGTCAATATGCTTCCAGGTTTTGAAATACAATTTTTCAACCAAACAATAAAAATCTTGACAAGTAAGCAACAGAAAATCACTAATACACTTGCAGCTGCATTTCAATCTATACAAATTCTTTAAACAAAAACAACTGAAGAACAGCCTGGCCTAGCAAAATTATTTTACCATTGGGCCTCAAATCCAAGATAATTAAGAAATAGGATTTTATATTTTCACTGACAATTTTTGACAAATGGTCAAATAAAAAAAAAAACAAAAAATCCACATGACACAATTGAGTAAAGACCCATGTGTGAATTTCAAGAGGTGTAAATCAAGAAAAAGGTTTTTTTTTTATTTCCAATTTCAGATTAACAAAAGAAAGAATCTTCAATTCATTTATTTCTGAAAAATGTAAGTGTGTGTCGAGGCAAGGCAGGAAAGGGGAAAAGAATTTGATGTCAGAAGACTCAGGTGTAAACTCCAGCTTAACTAGCAGCAGTATATATTTAAGGGAAATCTGAAATAAGAGATTATTTCTATCTTGTAATCAAAAGATGATAAAGACCTGAACTAGAACAGTGGTAATGAGAATGGAAATAAAGGACATATATGATAGACATTTCTACAGAAAGAACTGGGGCAACTGGGTGACTCAGTCAGTTAAGCGTCTGACTTCAGCTCAGGTCACGACCTCATGGTTCATGAGTTCGAGCCCCACATCAGGCTCTGTGCTGATAGCTTGGAGCCTGGAACCTGCTTTGGATTCTCTGTCTCTCTCTCTCTGTGCCCCTCCCCAGCCTACCTTCTCTCTCTCTCAAAACTAAAAAAAAAAAAAAAAACGTTAAAAAAAGAAAGAATTAATGGCATTTATCAAAGTATGAAGGTGAGTGAGCCCAATATTTTCCATTTGTTCCTCCAGAACCACTCCCCACCTACTTCTCCCTGCTTTGTGCACCAGAAAATAGACTTCTATGGACTGCATCAATGGCCTGCCTCTTCTCTACTTTTTGGTTGAGGTTGGTTAATGGATATCACCAGCCCAGGAGATGAAGGACAGGAAAATAGTGAAGTTAGATCACTTATTCCCTTGACTCCCTCCCTACTTTAGTTACAACTTGTGGTCTGTGTTGTTCCACTGAAGACCATTATCTCCTGTCAGATGTCCCTCTACATTTAGCCTTGTGGATGGCTCCTAGTAACACTTGCTCTCCTTTCCCCTTTTAGGCCTATCGCTGGTAATAGCTCTGTTATGAGCAACCTAAGAAACTAAAATGCCACCATGATTTCCCTAAACCCTACCCATACCTATCTATCTAGTCCCTTTACTAAATTATCCAAAATTGCCATGTTAAACAAGCCTTTTGTTTCCTACCATAATCTTACTGATACAATGAGACTATTCTATAAATTATAAGGCACCATTCATAATGTTTATTTACTTGGTTACTTTGTTAGCTGAAAAAACTTTGTCACATATGTCTAGCACATATCAAATGACCAATTAATATTTGCTGAATCAAATAATAAAAACTATACACGGTTAAGATTGAAAGTCAAGTCCCAGTTAAATACCTGAAATCTCAAGAAGAGTGAGAGATGAGTGGTAAGGTATATCAATTAGACAACAAGGTCTTATGAAAGAAAATATAAGGAACAAAATAAACCAATCATTTATAGAAGCACTTTGATAATTATTAAAAATATGTATTATTCAAGGAAGTATTCTAAGTATATACGACCTTTCATAAAAGTGAAAAGAAATACGTACCAACCTTCAAAACTTATACCTTGAAAATATAAAAGTGAAACTAGACATTCTGGCTATGGCCAAGTGAGGTGAGAAGTAAATATTCCCCTGAAAAGCAAGTTTAAAAAATATAAGACAATCCGAATAAAATTAATGGCTAACTTCCCATCAGAGCAAAAGGAAGCCTTTTTTCAGAGTGCTGAAAACAATTCTCAGCCAAAAATTTTATATCTAGCATAGCTATCCTTCAAATTAAGGAAAAATAAAACATTTAAGATAAAGACTGAGAGAATTAATATCTACACTACATGCCTTGCAAGAAATATTAAAGGATGGTTCTTTAAACTGAAAAGAATATGACACCAGATAAGAAAATAAATCCATAGTAAGAAATGAAGAAAACCAGAAATGGTAAGCATGTGGGTGAAGAAATACATATTTCTTCTCATTTCTTCTCTTTTCTAAAAGACATAAGATCAGGGCCACCTGGATGGCTCAGTCGGTTAAGTGCCCTAGTTTGGCTCAGATCATAAACTCCCGGTTCGTGAGTTCGAGCCCCGCATCAATCTCTGTGCTGAGAGCTCAGAGCCTGGAGCCTGCTTTGGATTCTGTGTCTCCCTCTTCCTCTGTCCTCTGTCCTCTCTCTCTCTCTCTCTCTCTCTCTCTTTCTCTCTCAAAAATAAACATCAAAAAAATAAATAAAAAACATAAGATCATATAAAAATTATACCACTATATTTGGGGTTTCTAACATATGTATATGGAATACATATGACAATAATAGCACCAAAAAAAGGATGAAGAGAATGACCTGTATCAGAGAAAAGTTTCTATTAGAATTTTAAGAAATAAGTTCATAGATACCTGAACTAGATTGTGGTAATTTAAAATGCATATTGTAATCCCTAGAAAACCACTAAGAAAAATAACTCAATATACAGGAAAAAAATGGGAACAGAGAAATTTAAATAGTATAAAAATACATACTTGAAGACAGAGAAGGAGGGCCAGAAGCCCAAAAAAGACAGGAGACGTATAAAACAACCTATAGCAATATGACAAAAATAAATCAACTATAAAAATAATTGCATTAAACGCAGATGGACAAAATACCACATTAAAGGAAGATATTGTCAAACTGTATTTAAAAAAAATCAAGATCCTACTCTATACTGTCTACAAAAGGCAAATATTAGATTCTAAGACACAAAACAGGCTAGTGGAAAAAAATGGAACAAAGACATACCACATAAATCATAAACATAAGACAGCTAAAATGGCTATATTTATATTAGAAAAATAGACTTTAATATAAGAAATATCAGAAAATCCAGGAGACTTTTAAAATGATAAGAGGATCAATACATCAGTTAGAGGTAAATGCATCTAATCTCAAAATGCATAAAACTGACACAATATTATAAAAAATAAACAATGTCAAAATGTATAGCAAATGATTTTGCATCTCTACATTCAATAATTGAACAGCATGTTATAGACAAAATTAGTGAGGGGGCTCCTGGGTGGCTCAGTCAGTTAAGCATCCAACTCTTGGTTTCAGCGCAGGTCATTATCACATGGCTCGTAGGTTTGAGCCCTGCATCAGCCTCTGTACTGACAGTACAAAGCCTCCTTAGGATTCTCTCTGTCTCCCTCTGTCTCTGCCCCTCCCCCATTCATGCACACGTGCTCTCTTTCTCTCAAAATAAATAAACTTAAAAAAAAATAGAAAAGAAAATTAGCAAGGATAGAAAAGATTTGAACACCAAAAACTGACTTAATCTAACTTACACATACAGAACACTTCAACTAATGACTTTTAAGACATGGTACATTTTCCAAGATAGATCACATTCTAGCCAATACAACTTTTAAAACAAATTTGGAAGTATAAAATCATTAAAACATAATTATCTAATAATAATACAGTTAAAATCAACAAAATGAAATCTGAGAAATATTCAAACATTTATAAATTAAACATTTTAAATAAATGACAGATCAAATGGGAAATCATGAAAAAGTAGAAAATATTTGGAAGTTAAGAAAAATGGAAAACATGTAAAACATATAAAATTTTATAGGGCTGATTATACCTATAAATACCATGCTAGGCCAGAATAAAGGTTTCAAATCAATAATCTAAGATTTACCTTTAAAAAATTTTTAAAAAAAGAGCACAAGTGAACACAAAGCTTACAAAAGAAATAATAATAAAGACTGAAGCAAAGATAAATAAAATTACACACACACACACACACACACACACACACACACACACACACAGATTTAGTGGAACTAAAATCTGACCCTTTAAAAACATGAAAAAAATTGAAAACAAGTAGATCAGTGGTCAGTAAATTAAAGCCTATGGACCATAAGTGGACCACAGGCTGTTTTTATAAATAAAGTGTTATTAGAATAAAATACACCCATTCACTAATATGTTGTCTCTAGCTCCTTTTGTGATAGAATGATGGAATTGAATAGTTGTGAAAGAAACCATCTGGCATGCAAAACCCATTAGTATCTGAGGAAAAAAAAAAGTTTTGCTATACCAAGTTACACCAAATATGAAAAACAAAAAACAAAAAACAAAGCCACAGAGAAAACAGAGTGGCAACATCAGGAGTGAAAGATGACACATTGCAGACCATATTGTAGGGACATTGTGACATTACAGAAATTAAACTGATTATAAGGAAGTAGTATGAACAACTGTATGCCAACAATTCAACAACTTAAATAAAATGGGCATATCCCTAAAAAGACAAAAATTACCAAAACTATCTCAAGAAGAAAGAAATAAGGTGAATATAAATATATTAAAAAAATAAACTGAATTAGTAATTTTCACTCTTCCACAAAAAAAGTTCAGGATCAGATACCTTCACTAATGAATCCTATCAAAAAAATGAAGAAAAAAAAAAAGAATACTGACACTTCACAAAATCTTGCAGATAACAGATGAGGGAAGACTTCTCAGCTCATCCTCTGGGGCCAATATTACCCTAATACCAAAAGCAGACAATGACACCACAAGAAAACTACAAACTGATACCCTCATAATCATAGACTCAAAAATATTTAACAAAAAAATTTGCAAAATAAATTCCAGCAAAATATATCAACAATTACATACCATGACTAAGTAAGATTCATCCCAGGAATGCAAAATTGGTTTCAGCTTCACACATCAATTAAAGTAATGTGTCATGCTAGTATTTTAAAAATATAAAAACCATATGACCATCTGAATAGGTGCAGAAAAGCATTTGACAAGTTCAATACCCATTCAAAATAAAAACTCTCAACATAATATGCATAGAAGGTAACTTCTTTAACCTGATTAGGGAATCTGTACAGAATTACTTTTAACATTGTATACAATGGTGAACAATCAACTTTATAACATAAGGAATGAGACAAGGATGTTAACTCTTACCATTAACATTAAATATTTTAATGGAGGTTCCAATCAGT